>NC_133143.1:32696430-33906430 GCF_048418815.1 Hemitrygon akajei
TTCGTAGATTTTTTGAATTAAATAACTTTGTACTCTCTAGTAATATCTATTCTAACTTTTTCTTTAAACCATCAACTCTGGATAAGGTTTTTTAATATGGAAAACTAAGGGAATAAAAACTTTTTTATATTTGTTTTCAGAGCATTGTTTAATGTCTTTTTCACAGTTAATGGATAAATATGATATATCTAGTGCACATTGTTTTAGATATTTACAAGTTAGGAATTTTTTACGTGATTTTTTACCGAATTATCCATTGGCTTATTCACCAAATTTGATTTATTCTATTTTTCAGCTTAAACCATTTCAAAAACGATTAACAGCTACTATATATAAACAGTTAATGAATGCACATATGATGCCTAATGATAAGGTTAAATGTACTTGGGAAACAGAACTTCAACATTCACTTTCAGATGATTAATGGAGTAAAATTTATTATCTAGTTAATAATTCATCTATCTGCACACATCACTCCCTAATTCAGTTTAAGATAGTACACAGGGCCCATATGTCAAAAGATATATTAGCGCTTATTTTTTCTAATATTAGCCCCATCTGTGACAGATGCAATGCTGAGATAACTACTCTAACTCATATGTTTTGGTCCTGTGTAAAGTTAAATAATTTTTGGAGGGATGTGTTTAGAATAGCTTAATATTATATTCAATTGACCTTGACAGTATATATTCTTTTGCTGCTACTACGTTTGTTGTATTATGTATTTGTTAAAACTTCTCCTCTGATTTGTATCTTTTTCTTTGTTGGAAAATTTCATTTAAAAAATTGAAAATGAAGGCTCAGGGGCTTTTGTCCTGCACTCACTGGAGTTTAAAGAATGGGGGATGGGGGTGGCGGGACAGATCACATTGAAACATATCTAATATTGAATGGCCTATATAGAAGGGATGTGGAGAAAATGTTTCCGATAGTGAGTTCCAATAGTGGGGAGTCTAAGACGAGGGGGCATAGCCTCAAAATAGAAGGACATCCCTTTATAACAGAGATGAGGAGGAATTTCTTTAGCCAGAGGTTGGTGAATCTGTGGAATTCAATGCCACAGGCAGCTGAGCCAAGTCATTGGGTATATTTAAAGCAGAGGTTGACAGGTTCTTGATTAGCAAGGGCATCGAATGTTACTGGGAGAAAGCAGGGTATTGGGGTTGAGAGGGATAATCAATCAGCCATGATGGAATAGCAGAACAAACTTGACAGGCCAAATGGCCTGATACTGTTCTAATGGTCTTATTTACATCCTTACATTGGGATCCCATTGGCAGATGGGGTCAATGACCGAAAGAGGAATTTGTATTACAGATGCAAGCATAGGAACCTGAAACAGGAAAATGTGATGGGGACCACAAATAAATGCGTCCTTTGTAAAATATAGTAGATAGTATCATTTACCTGGAAGGCAAGCTGTATGTCAGGGACATCAGCAAAAGAAATGACAACTGGGGTGATGTCCAAGGCACTGAACTCGAGAGCTGCCATCACGATTGCTGACTTGTCTTCAGATGGTCCATTAGTAATAAATACTGCTACCTTTCTGGTAAGAATGCCACCACGAGTATGCTTGAAAGTATTTCTTGCAACAAACCTCATTGCTGATCCAATATCCTGCCTTCTAGCTGACCGCTCATAAGCTAGATCCTGCAGTGATTCCAGAAATTTCTCCTCACTCCTGTGTTCTGAGAATCGTATGAACATTTTTGGTGTGGAGCTGTAGGTAAGAACTGCCACACGTGCTCCCTCTGGGCAAGTACCTTTGGTTATTTTAAGATCCTGCACCAATTCTTTCACTATTCTCTTCATTCTGTTAAATTCAGCTGGGGAAACATCTGATGACAAATCCAACGCAAACACGAGGTCCAGAGGATAAACAGGGCACTCAGAGCTTTCTGAAATGAGAAATCGCTCATTCTTTTAAGGTAGAAAAATAAAAATACACTTGTATTTTTGTAGCATGTTACATGGCATCAAAACTGCTTTCAAACTAATTAAATACTTCTGAAATGTAATCACCACTGTTCTAGGAAATCCAACAAGCAACTTGCAAGCAAGATCCCAAAAACTGCAGGTGAAAAACCAAAGAAAAAGTGCAGATGTTGGAAGTCTTCCATTGAAGAAAACAGAAACACAGAGCAGGGCAGGTAATATCCATGTTGTATACACCTTTCATTCAGAATTGAGTGTGAATTGTTAACTCTCTTTTTCATTCCATAGACTTACTGAGGTTTTCCCACATGTTCTGTTCTTTTGTCCCTATAAACTACAATGTTGCTATTTAAATAGTTAACAGTTAGATAACACATTGGACAGGGAAATATCCTCTCTTTGAAACAGTTTCATAGCATCATAGAATCATGTTACATTGATCAAGTGGCGATTCCGCCCAATATGTCAACGCTGTGCAGAATAAGCCACACAGTCACATTCACACAATTCTCCCCATTGACTGTGTACTTGCATTCCCCAACCTGGCGATATTATTTGAAGGTGCTGGATGCTTTTTCTTTTACTGCTCTCGCAGTGAGTGCATTTCAAATCATAACAACTCTGTATGAAAGTATTTTGCCTCATGATCCCCTATCCTCTTGAAATGGTTCTTGAACTAACCAGTAATGGAAATGCCTCCTTTCCACTTGTACTCTTTAAATCCATTATGACCTTGTATAAAAACAGAAAATGCTGGCAGAACTCAGCAGGCCAGACAGCATCTATGGGAGGAGGTAGTGACAACATTTCGGGCCGAAACTCTTCATCAGGAGGGTTTCCTGCACCAAACTAAAGGTGTAGCCATGGGCACCTGCATGGGTCCTAGCTACGCCTGCCTTTTTGTTGGCCATGTGGAGCAATCTATGTTCCAAGTCTACACCGGTATCTGTCCTCTTTTCTTGCGTTATATCGACGACTGCATCGGCGCTGCTTCCCTGCACACATGCTGAGCTCGTCGACTTCATTAACTTCGCCTCCAACTTTCACCCCGCCTTCAAATTCACCTGGTCTATTTCGGACACCTCCCTCCCCTTTCTAGATCTTTCTGTTTCTATCTCTGGAGACAGCCACTCCTGCTGAAGGGTTTCGGCCCGAAACGATGTCACTACCTCCTCCCATAGATGCTGTCTGGCCTGCTGAGTTCTGCCAGCATTTTGTGTTTTTATTTACTTCCAGCATCTGCAGATTCACTCGTGTTGCCGTATGACCTTGTATATCCTACTTAATCTCTTCTCAGCCCTCTTTGCTCCAAGGAAAAAAAAATCTCATTTCTACTAAATTCTGAGATCTCTAATATTCCATCATCAGAACTTTTATACTCTTTTTTAAATAATGCGACAAAAATGAGATTCCAGTGTTATTGAAGATTTAGGATGTCAGTCCAAATTCAAAGGTGCAAACATTAATTTATTATCAAAGTATGTATGAAGTATATAACTCTGAGAACTGTCTTCTCCAGATAACCAAGAAACAAAGAAAACCACAGAAGTCAGATTCAAAGAGAAACAGCAACCTTCCCTCTTCCCCACTGCACACTACAAACGGCAACATGATCACCAACACCCTCTCAAAATCCCCTCACCCTGCACAAAAAGCAACAAGAACAAGAAAACTTAGGCTTTCAACAGTGCAATTCCCCTGTGTTAGAATGGAGGTATAATGACTTGATAAATGAATTAAAATAATGCAATTGTAAATTTAAAAAGAGCAGAAACACTCACTTGATGAACAGCAAGCTGGCAGGGGAAAATAAGGAAAAAAGATCTAATTACTTCCTTTGAAAATAAACATTACATTATAATTTAGAGATAATACATCCCTAGGGAGATGAAATTTAGTAACAAATACATTTTGCTTTCATCTAAAAATAATTTTACCCAGTTGTATTCAGTGCATTTAATATTATCTCATAAGAAAAATGTTAACAGGGAAATGATCACACTAGCTAAAATTCCTGTTGTGTGCCTGATGTCATGGAATAGTCTAAATAGTCTTTTTCTATTGTTTAGGATTGTATTTAAAGGAGCATTCAAAAGCCACTAAAACAAAAATTAAATGCATTCATCTGGGAAATTGATCACTTTTCTGCCTCAGTGTTTTAAAACTTTAGTGACATTACTGTAGTTATTATGAATAAGTGTCAAATTATATCTTTTCAAAGTCTTCTGTTGAGTAGTAATTAAAAGGAATTAATTTACTTTAAAAACATGGTAATGTATTTAAGAACTATAGTACTCACGGCAATTGTTTCGAATATATGACAGGAGTTCACATGACTGTAAAAGAAAAAGTAATAATTCTGGATCTAGAGGATATCATAAAATTCATATTTTTGGAAAGAGTTTGCAGGTCACAGCATGCTTAGAAATGACTTACGCCAATGGATGTTTTCCCTTGTGATCCTTTCAAACCCTGAAACAGCAGAAAATTAAAATAGTCTTTTGAAGTTTTGCATGAGACATGATACACGCATGCATGGAGTAACTCCATACTAATTTTAATAACTGAATGCTAATTCACCTCTAGACCTTTTTCCACCATCCTTTGTTCTAAATCCCATTTCTCCTTCCAGATTTTACCTACATCTTTAGATCTTGCCTTCTCAGAACATCCGAACAATCCACCTACATCAGTCCTCAGCAGAGGCCTCCGTTTTATCTCCTTTTGTCCCTCTCTTAATGAATGCCAAGACCAGCATTACATCGAATGCTTAGTTCAATGTCTTTACCTCCATGACCATATCTCTAGTTTTAAAAAAAATTTTTAATCTCCAAATTTCACAATCCAACGAGAGCCTGCCCTCAAGGTTAGTTCCCCATTCGTCATTGCTGACTGCCAATGAAACAACAATGACTGTCTTGATGGTCTACTTGTACTCACTCTAACCTAACCCTTCTGAACTTTTAGTAGTTTGCTGAGAACATAAGTTTACAAGACATAGGGGTAGAATTAGGTCATTTGGCCCATCTCTATGGCACAATTCTATCATAGTTGATTTATTATCTCTCTCAACTCCATTCTTCTGCCTTCTCCCCATAATCTTTGAGGGCCTGACTAATCAAGAACCTATCAACTCCGCTTTAAATCTACCCAATGACTTGGCTTCCGGAGCTGTCTGTGGCAATGAATTCCACAGATTCACCAAACTCTGGCTCAAGAAATTTCTCCTCATCTCTGTCATAAAAGGACATCCTTCTCTTCTAAGGCTGTGCCCTCTGATCCTAGACTCCCCACTATAGGAAACATCCTCTCCACATCCACTCTATCTAGGCCATTCAGTATTTAAGAGGTTTCAATTAAATTCCCCCTCATTCTTCTAAACTCCAGTGTGTACAGGCCCAAAGCCATCAAACACTCCTCATACATTAACCCTTACTTTCCCAGTATCATTCTCGTGAACCTCCTCTGGACCCTCTTCAATGCCAGCACACCTTTTCTAAGGGACCCAACACTGTTTACAATATTCCATCTGCAGTGTGGCCAATGCATTATGAAGCCTCAATGTCACATCCCTTTATATTGTAGTCCACTCAAAATGAATGCTAACATTGTATTTGCCTTCTTTACCACCGATTCAGCCTGCAAGATAACCTTTAGGGAATCCTGGGCAAAGACTTCCAAGTACCTTTGCATCTCTGATTTCTGAATTTTCTCCCCATTTACAAAGTAGTCTATGGCTTTATTCCTTCTACCAAAGTGCATGGTCTTAAACTTTCCTGCAGTACATTCCATACACTGTAAGGACTAATCCCGCAACTTTATCATCTGTATTGGAAAGGGTGGAGTTGCTATATTATGGCAAACATCAGCTCTAAAGTATCTCCTCATACTTCTGTCTGCACCCTCACCTACCACTCTATATCAGCATAGGGTCCATCATATGATTACTGACCATATTTCCTCATGAGATCTTCTTTCAATAATCTCAAACCTCATGGTCATTCAACCCCAATAACAATTGGATAATCCCAGCAGAAATAATGTTTCAGTCTGCTCACATCCTACATAAATGGGTTATTCATACATTGACTCTATCCTTTCTCTCTCGTCAAGATGGCCTACCAAGGAGAGCTGCAGCAGTCAGATCTCAGGCACAGAGTCTGGCTCTTTGGCTTAGAACCGAAGAGAGGAAAAGAGAAGATCAGGAGAGAAAACAGGAAGTTCTGTAGACAAGAAAGACTCTTGGATAATATATCGAAGTCAGAGACATCTCAGACTGGTCCAGAAGGTTCAGTTGCTTGGCATTCAGGATGAAATAGTAAATTGGATTTATATTACCCTCAAGGAAAAAGCCAGAGAATGTTAGAAGACAGTTGTCCCTCTGACTGGAGGCCTGTGCGTATTGATGTGCTCAGGGAGTGCTGCTGTGTCTCTTGTCGTTTGTCATCTATATTCATGATTTGGATGACAGTGTGGTAAAATGGATCAGCACATTTGCAGATGACACCAAGAATGGAGGCATAGTGGATGGTGAGAAGGCTATTAAAGCTCACAAAGAGACCTGCACCACCTGTGAAAATGAGCTGAAAATGGCAGATGGAATTTAAAGTTTTCAAGTGTGAAGTGTTGCAGTTTGGGAGGGAAATCCAGAATAATACTTGGAGAGTGAATGGCAGGGCACTGAGGTGTGGATTAGAACAAAGGAGCCTGGGGTACAGATCCATGTCCCTTGAAAGTGACATCACACATACAGTACTCTGCAAAAGTCTTTGGCACGTAGATATATAGTAGCTAGGTTACCTAACTCTGTCTTTTATTTGTCAGTGAAGAAGAGAGCAAATCAGTAAATCTGATGGGAGCGAAGTATGTTGAGAATGACAAGGATGGTGTGCCACAGGAAGGATGTGGGACAGGTGGCAGAGAAGAAGTACCAGTGGTGGGGGTTGACATAGGTACAAACACACGCAGCCCTGAGATACCAGGCAAGATCATTTGATTATGAAAATTTGGTTTATTGATCATTACAAATGTCTCTCTGGTGTTGCCTTCACCCTTTTCCCAACCTTGATTCCGTATCCTTGACCCCCTCACACTCTCAGTCCATGATAGAGACATATCAGAATCAGGTTTATCGTCACACACATGTCATGAAATTTGTTTTTTTTATGACAGCAGTATAGTGCAATATTAAAATGACTACAGTCCTGTGCAAAAGTATACAGTCAGCCCTCCTTATCTGCTGGGGATTGGTTCTGAGACCCCCCCCCCCCCCCCATGGATACCAAAAATTGTGGATGCTCAAGTCCCTTATTTAACCTGTCTCAGTGTGGTAGTCTTTAGGACCCAGCAGAACCCTGGACTTTATTTAACATGTTCAGTGTGGTGGTCGTTATGACCCGGCGGCGCAGCTCTGAATCTGTGGTGTTTCTGTTCACGAAAATAATCGTGATCATGATTGAAAATAAGGTGGAAGTAAGTGATCTGAGAGAGGTGAAACGCCATCAGTTATTGGAAAAGGATTAGGCTACAAGTCGGTCAACGATCGGAACAATTTTAATGGAGCATGTGAAAGGCCCTGCCCCAATGAATGCTACAATTATTACTAAGCAACACAGTGGTTTAATTATTTAAATATGTATGTTTCTTAAGTGTTTTATATGCATAGATAGGTAAAATATGTACTATATACTAAGAAAAACGTTTGACTAACTGAAGCTAGATAATACCGGATGTACCTGTTCCGACTTCAAATCTGACTTAAATACGGACTCAGGAAAGGAACTCATTCATAACCCGGGTTTTTAAGTCATTTCTAGATTACTTATAATACCTAATACCTTGTAGATGCTATGTAAGTAGTTGTTATACTGTATTGTTTAGTGAATAATGACAAGAAAAAATTGTCTGTATATGCTCAAACAACGAGTGCTGGAGAGAGAACTTCCTGGTTTTCCCACACCACGGTTGGTTGAATCTGCACATGCGGAATCCATAGATAAGGAGGGCTGACTGTATATAAAGCATTTGCACACTGTTGCAGATTGAATCATAAAGAGAGTTTTGGCACATTGTTCTTTATAAATTAAAGTATGAGTGCAGGAGTTGGAATGTTTTGTTGAAGTTGTATAAGACCTTGGTAAGTCCAGCTATAGAGTACTGTGTCCATTTCTGGTCACTTATAGAAATGATAGCAATAAGATTGAAAGAGTGCAGAGAAAATTATTTGAGTGGCTGAGTCACCAGGATAGGATGGATCGGTTAAAACTCTATTCCCTGGAGCACAGAAGAATGAGGGGTATTTTATAGAGGTACTGTATACAAAACTATGACGGATATAGAGAGGGTAAATGCATGCAGGCTTTTTCCCATCAGGTTGGGTGAGACAGACTAGAGGTCAAGGTTTTAGATGAAAGGTGAAATATCTAAGGTAAGTCTGAGGAAGAACATCACCCTGGTGCGAGTGTGGAATGAGCTGCCAGCAGAAGAGATAGATGTGGGATGAATTGTACAATTTAACAGAAGTTTCGATAGATCCATTGATGAGAGGTATGAAGGGCAATGATCTAGATGCAGGAAGATGGGACTAGGCAGAAAATCAGGCCAGCATAGACCAGATGGGCCAAAGAACCTGCTTCGGTGCTGTAGTGCTCTATGATTCGATGTTGAATCGCTCCTGCTTTTATCCGTTACTCTTCAGGTGCCTCTGCCAACCAACTCAACTTCAATGTGGACATCTGAACCCACTGCATCTCCATTTCACATCAGGCGAGTAGGGGCCTTAACTTCTCCCAAACAGACTGCCTAGTTTATCCAGTTGAACTTACTATATGGAACAGCTTGTTCAATTCCACTCATTTTCTCCAGGTCAAAGGTGTAGCTATAAGAAATCAAGAGTCCAAACTCCTTCTTGTAGGATATGTTGAGCAGTCCCTGCATTAGTCCTACTCAAGTCTTTTCTCTGACTACTTTTTTTCTAGTACATTGATACAGTAATTGGTGTTGCTTCCTGTATTTACAGAAAATTGGAGAAATTCATTATATTCATTACTAAAATCCACACTGTCCCCGCTTTCTTCAAGTCCATTTCTAACATTCCCTTCTTTTATCAATAAATGTCACTATTTCAGCTTAGCTATCAATATTCGTTACAAATCCATAAAGCCCCACAGTTGTCGTGATGACAACTCCTCCTGCACTTTTTCCTGTAAGGGTTCATTTCATTCTGCATTCCTGTCATAACTGTTTTGATGATAAGACTTTCTATGCAGGTGATTCTATGATTTTTTTTTCCTTAACCTTACAATATTGATAGGTCTTTCAAGCATGTCTGTTTTAAACAGAGATTCATATACCCATTCATGACACAGGAAGTAACTGTATTTGACTCCAAACAGAGCCAATCTAACAGTCCAATTCCTCCTTATTCTTGCTCAAATGCACAGCACTCTCCTTTTCATTCTTTTGCCATTTTGCAACACTAGGGGACAATTTATAGTAATCAGTCGTGATATATGCTTACTGCTTGGTTGTTTACTAACTTGTTTTCCAAACACAACAGCTGCCACTTGTAAGTTCAAAAACAAATGTAAGAAGACTTCCAACTAACAGTTCATTTAACTTCTAGTTGTAAATGGAAGTCAGTCTTCAGTTCAGTTCTTGAAATGTAAATGGAAAGCATTAATCAGCTTGAAGTTAAAACTTAGCTTTGTAAATAAGGTTTGTATATAGAAAATGTTATTTCTGTGTATAAGCAGATGTTGGTCATTACAATTGCTTTCTTATGGCTCAAGAGTAGAATATAAGACATTATGTTGTTCAATTTGAGTTGTTTCAAACAGACAAGCTGACCCTTACGTTGCTTAGTTCAAGGAAACTTGCAGAACTGATGTACTACCATTTAGCATATCAGTAACTAATGCATTTGTAGTTGCAAGGTTTATGAATTCAAGGAAGTTAGCTTTATAGTGTTACTTGTAAACTGTGACCATTAAGCTTATGTCTATCTCTCCAAAAATGCTTTTAGAGCATTTGTGTTAACGATATCTGAGGAAATATCATAAATGTGTGAAGTCATCTAAGTGGGAGAAAAATGATAAAATGCAGAAAGCGGTTCAGGCTTCCTAGGAATGAGGAAAGGAACATCAAGAAACTCTGAAAGGAACATGGGGTGAACAAGAATCCATTCCTCCTGCTTTGGTTTCTGCAATAGACAATGTGTTCACATGTATTGTGTGTGTTTTAGTTTATAAGAATTGTACCTGTACTTTGGAACTCTTGATTCTAGGTTTAGGGAGCTTTCTCAATAAATGTCACTATTTCAGCTTAACTATTAAAGTTAGCAATTTTGGAAATAGTTGGTGTTTTATAAATGGTTTATAATTTGGAAATGTTTAACATAGAAATCATTTGAGTTTTAAATGTACTTTAAGGTTTTTGTTGGATTTAAGTTTGTTATACTGAAAACAAATGAACTGTGTTTACAACAACACACACAAAATGCTGGTAGAACACAGCAGGCTAGGCAGCATCTATAGGGAGAAGCGATGTCGACGTTTCGGGCCGAGACCCTTTGTCAGGACTAACCGAAAGGAAAGATATTAGGGAGAAGCGATGTCGACGTTTCGGGCCGAGACCCTTCGTCAGGACTAACCGAAGGGAAAGATAGTAACTTAACTATCTTTCCTTTCGGTTAGTCCTGACAAAGGGTCTCGGCCCGAAACATCGACATTGCTTCTCCCTATAGATGCTGCCTAGCCTGCTGTGTTCTACCAGCATTTTGTGTGTGTTGTTGTTTGAATTTCCAGCATCTGCAGATTTCCTCATGTTTGCTGTGTGAACTGTGTTTAAGTCCTTTGTTAGCTGGAAAAATTTTCTCCTTGGTAGGGAGAGAGGACCCACCACCTGACCATAAGACCATAAGACATAGAACCAGAATTATGCCATTTGGCCCATCGAGTAAGCTCTTACCATTTTATCAGGACTGATATATTTCCCTGTCAGCTCAATTCTCATGCCTTCTCCCCATAAATCTTCATGCCTTGACCAATCAACAATTTTAAATGTGCCTTAAGTATACCTAATGACTTGGCCTCCACAGCCATCTGTGGCAACAAATTGAACAGATTCACCACTTTCTGGCTAAGGAAATTCCTCTTCATCTCCATTCTAAATGGATGTCCCTCTATTCTGAGGCCAACGTGCATGAACATATAATGTCCTCTCATCCTAGACTTCCCAACATAGAAAATGTTCTCTCCACATCCACTCTCTCAAGGCCTTTCAACATTTGATAGGTTTCATTGAGATCCCCCCTCATACTTCTGAATTTCAGTGAGTACTGGCCCAGTACCATCAAACACTTCTCAAATGATAAAGCTTCCAATCCTGGAATCACTTGCATGAACCTCCTTTGAACCCTTTCCAATGTCAGCACAGTCTTTTAACATAAAGGACCCCAAAATGCTCACAACACTCCTTATAAAGCCTCAACATTATATCATTGTTTTAATATTCTAGTCCTCTCATAATGAATTGCATTATGAGATTATGAGAAATGCACATTGCATTTGCCTTCCTCACCGCAAACTCAACCTGAAAATTAACCTTTAGGAAATCATGCATAAGGACTCTCAAGTCCCTTTGTTTTTCAGATTTTGAATTTTCTCTCCATTTAGAAAATAGTCTATACTTTTATTTTTTCTACCACTGTGCATGACCACACACTTCCTGTCACTGTATTCCATCTGCCACTTATTTGCCAATTTTCCTAATCTGTCTAAGTCATTCTGCAGCATTGTTGCATCGTCAATACTACCTACCTCCTCCACCTATCTTTGTATCATCTGAAAGATAACCTGGCCACAAAACCATCAATTCCATTATCCAAATTATTGACATACAACATAAAAAGAAGCAGTCCTCTGTGGAATACCATTGGTCAACGGGAGCTAACTGGAAAAGGCTCTCTTTATTCCCACTCTTTGCTTCTTGCAATCCACTAATGCTCTATCTATGCTAGTATGTTTCCTGTAGTACCATTGGCTCTTAACTTGATAAGCAGCTTCATATGTGGCACCTTGTCCAGGCCGTCTGATAATCCAAGTTCACAACATCCATTGATTCTCCTTTGTCTATCCTGCTTGTTATTTCTTCAAAGAATTCCAACAGATTCATCAAGCAAGATTTTCCCTTAAGGAAACAATGCTGACTTCAGCCTATTTTATCATGTGCCTCCAAGTACCCCAAAAGCACATCCTTAAAAATCCAACATCTTCCCAACCACTGAGGTCAGACTAACTGTCCTATAATTTCCTTTCTCTGCCTCTCTACCCTCTTGAAGAGTGGAATGGCATTTGCAATTTTACAGTCCACCAGACCCATTCCAGAATCTAGTGATTCTCGAAAGATCATTACTAATGCTTCCATAATCTCCTCAACTACTTATTTTAGGATCCTGGGGTGCAGTTCATCTGGTCCAGGTGACTTATCTACGATCAGACTTTTAATGTTTTAAGCTTCCCAAGTATCTTCTCTTTAGTAATAGCAATGGCACTCATTTCTGCCCCCTGACACTTTCTTATTTCTGGCACTCTGCTAGTGTCTTCCACAATGAAGACAAGTGCAAAATACTTAACTTTATCTGCCATTGTATTGTCTCCTATCACTACCTCTCCACGTTAATTTCCAATGGTTGCTACCCACTCTCTTCTCTCTTTTACTCTTCACATATTTGGAAAAAAGTTTTGTATTTTCTTTTATACTATTGGTGAGCTTACCTTCATATTTCAGCTTTTCTCTTTTTATAACTTTTCAATGGTTTTCTGTTGGTTTTTAAAAGCTTCCCAATCCTCTTCCTTCCTATTAATTTTTGCTATAGATTTACCATGGTTGCCTCACTCTCCCTTTAGAATACTTCGTCCACTTTGGGATGTATCTTCCCTGCACCTTCTGAATTGCTCCCAGAAAATCCAACAATTTCTGTTTTGTCATTGACCCTGCAAGTGTCCTCTTCCAATCAACTTTGGCCAGCTCCTCCCTCATGCCTCTGTAATTCCCTTTGTTCTACTGTAACACTGATGCATCCAATTTTAGCTTCTCAAAATGCAGGGTGATTCTAATCAAATCTGGGTCATTACATAACACCCAGTCCAGAATTGTCATTCCCCTAGTGGGCTCAATCACAAGCTGCTCTTAAAAAAAACCATCGGATAGGCATTCTACAAGTTCCCTCTCTTGGGATCTAACACCAACCTGATTTTCCCGATCTATCTGCATATTGAAAACCTCTATGACTATTGCAACATTGCATTTTTTACACACCTTTTCTATCTCCCTTTGTAATTTGTAGCCCCCATCCTGGCTGTTGTTTGGATGCCTGTATATAACTTCCATCAGGGTCTTTTTACCCTACCAGTTTCTTAACTCTTCCCACAAGGATTCTACATCTTCTGATCTTATCTCACCACTTTGTAAGGATTTAATTTTATTTTTTACCAAGAGTCACTGCACCTCCCATCCGCCCACCTGCCAGTCCTTTCAAAACAATGTATATCCTTTGATGTTAAGCTTCCAACTGTGATCTTTCAGGCATGACTCAGCGATGCCCGTGTCATACCTGCCAATCTCTATCTGGACTACAAGATTATCTATCATATTCTGTATACTGCATGCATTAAACTATAATACCTTCAGTTCTGTATTCATCATTCTTTTCAGTTTCGACTCCCTATACACTTTAACTTATCCCATTGACTGCAATTTTGCCCTATCATCTTCCTCACCGTAAATAGAAAAAAAGAGTAGTGTATTCATTCTTGGATACAAAAGCAACATGTTTGACTATTGATTAATTCCGAACACATAGAGAGAAAACTTTCCATATAGTCAAATAGCTACAAGTTCAGGTCACTTAATATGTTTAATAAATGAGGTAACATGTCATCATTGCAACTACAGCAATCCAGCTAAGAGCAAACTTCAATAAATTAGATGCAGAATTATCTGCCCCTTGACTTTTTAGCTGTGATCATGTAATGGAAATTCATTTTGCATATTTTTGCTATAATGTGGTTGAGTTCAATTTGTAAATTTGATAAACTTGAAAGGAAGATTCATTTCATTCATTCTCCAAGAAAACACAATGTCCTAACTTCTCCAGATTGTGATCTCAGCTGTGTCAAGCCAAATTATTTTTCAGAATGTTGCCCCATTGCATTTCCTGTCGTGAGCGTTCTTGTGTCTTGGTAAAAGATCTTTGTGAGGATATTTCATTGAAGGGAGGTCAACTGAACCAATCATGGTGGAGCAGACTAAAAACATATATTTATATGTTTACTATTCCTATTCAATTAGTAGAGCTTTCTAATGCAGCTGTCTCTACTATATAAAAACATAGCCATCAGCGGCATTGATTTTTTTATAAATAGGTTTCAAAAGCAGCAGATTATTTTTTGCAACACCTTTTCTCTTGGCTTGCAGAATCAATTGGAAGAATGAAAATCTGTAAAATTATCCAAAAGTTTGATTAAAACCAAAGTTAAATACATATATATTACTATTTAGTGGATTAGGCACCTAAAATAAGGAATGAAAAATCTCATTCTGCCAAAAAAAATCTCTAGGACCTTCTGGTATTTAAATTATCAATTAGCTTTGCTTTGACATCTGTGATGGCACGAGAGTGGTTTCTTTTATTCTGAGCATTAATAAGCATATAAGCAAAATATACGTGAGAATGATTTCACATGCAGTCACTGGAAATAACTTAGCAACAAAGCTTCTAGTTTTCTATCCCAAAGTGTGTACCTTACCCTTGTTCCTGGAGCTCCTCCTTCTCCTGGGTTTCCAGGCTCACCAGATTGACCAGAGTCCCCCTTAAACAGAAATGTTAAGCTTTATTCAGTCAAAACAAAAAGTATTCTTATTTGTTATAAAATCTCTCTGCTTCCATCAGTGTAACATATCTAATCATTGTTCTTTCTTGATCAATATTCCAAGTTTCACACAATCATTTTGTGTTCTGATGACTTTCACAGCATTTAAACTCTTAAGGTTGCTTTATCCAGGAATAAAAGAGATGCAGAGAAATGTTGGAGGAACTCAGCAGATCAGGAAGCACCTATTGAGGGAAATAAACAGTCAATTTTGGGCCAAGATCCTTGATCATGACCGTCAAGGGAGGGAGTAGAAGCCAGAATGAGGGGGAGAGGAGTGTAAGCTGGCAAGCTGAAAGGTAAAACCAGGTGAAGGTGAAGGTAGTAGGTGGGGGGATGAAGGGAGAAGCTGGGACGTGATGGGTGGAGAAGGTGCATGTTTGAAGAAGAAGGAATCCAATAGGGAGAGGAAAGTGGACCAAGGTGAAATGGGAAGGAGTAGGGGCCCTAGAGGGAGGTGCCCTTAACCAGGAAATAATTTTGACAGTGGCTAACATCAGTCAGAGCATTTCTGTATAAATTTTGTTATTCTTCTCTAACAAGGCACAACACTTTATTGATAAACAGCAACTGGAGTGTAAGTGTCAGAAATTTTACCTCAAGCCTGATGTTTCACAAGATGTTTCAACAACTGAACTCCTTTAAAGAAGCATGGCTTGTTGCATTTGGAAGATGTGAAGACGTTTATATGTTTTACCTATCAGGTGGACAGCAATTGGGTAAATTGGGTGGACAGCAATTTAGATGGAATAGAGGGAGCAAATGGAAGAATATCAGGCATTGGTAAATTCATACACCATCTAACGTTTCAGAGGGATTTCTAAAAACATTTATTTTGTTAGATTTGCCAGCTCCCTTATACAAGACAATTTGGGACTAAACCTAAAAGGTTCAAAGCATGAAGCAAAAAAATTGACATACCCTGCGTCCTCTTGATCCTTTAGGGCCTCTTTCACCAGGAGTTCCAGGGTCACCATCTGGTCCCTGAAAATTCAGAACACAATTTACACAGATAACTTTCTCATGTCCTTTATAAATTTAAAAAAAATACACTGTACATCTTTTTACAAACATAAATGTTTTCAACAAGTACCTGTGGACCA
This sequence comes from Hemitrygon akajei, assembly GCF_048418815.1. Taxonomy (NCBI): domain Eukaryota; kingdom Metazoa; phylum Chordata; class Chondrichthyes; order Myliobatiformes; family Dasyatidae; genus Hemitrygon; species Hemitrygon akajei. The sequence goes on from NC_133143.1 coordinate 32,712,404, forward strand.
AGATAACCAGGGAATCCGGGTTCTCCCTTAAACAATAAGAAAGGGGAAGAAATTAGATTGTATTGTTCAACTAGTTATACTCTTATCAATGTGATGCTGTTATAATAACATCAGATTACACAGATGGAATAAAATTCATACAGCAATGTATCACTAAACTTTCATACATATTTACATATATTGTAATGGAATAGGATAGGATAGATGTTGACTTTATGGACAAACTTGTCAGTCATTGCAATGAATAATAACAGAAATCAAGAGAGACATCCACTTTACATTCTGACACATGGTTGATTACCCCAAAGACTGCTTATGCAACAGCAGCCATTTTACATAAGACGAGATTCACAGATGGAAATTGCTAACTTTTGTGAAGCTTGTCCATATTTGGAAAACTTAATCCAGTGATGTATATAATCTCTGTATAATTACTTTTGATATGTAGCAATGCATTATTTTGTTCAAATGTTCTTTATAAATAATGGTCCAGATTTAAAGGGGGAAATTGCAGTCCTTGTGTAATTAACTCTGGGATATCTACGCACAAAAAAAGCCTGAAACATCAGTTGAAGAAGGGTTTAAGATCCCCTCCTTGTATTTTGTGGAATGGTTCCTTTCTCCAATCATGGTTATGCATTAGTTAATATTACAGAAGTATTACTGACAATAAGTACACTCACTAGTGCATATTATAAATATGTATGCTGAAGACCAGATTGAACCAAATTACTTCTAACACATTGCAGATTATTGCATTATTAGGACTAATATTTGCACTGTGCTTGTACATATTCAAAGAAGTATTATGCCAGCTGACAGAATTCTAAATGTGTATGATTATCAATGTGATCTACCACTCACTAAAATTAATCTGATAGAGTACAAGAAAACAACTTTCATTTATACAATTCCACTAGTGCACTTTAATTTCCCAATCTGCTTTTTCAAGAAGTGGGATTACACAGACCCCAAGGGTGATGACTGAAAGACTGATGCAAAAATAATGGTTTAGGAAGATGATCATGTATGTGTGCATATACCATGAAATTTTGTACTGAAAGCAAAATAAAACATTTGCTTGGTTTCTGGCATTTTGTTTCCTCACCTTTCGTCCGTTTGGTCCAGGATTTCCAACCATATCAATCCCATCCATGCCCTGTGTAATATGAAACAGAGTGCATGTGAGTCATCTCTAAACCCCTAATTGTATCACATTTGCATGAATTGAACCAAAATAAACATACATTTTGTCATTACAGAAAAAAAATAATACAAAAAGCAACAGCATCTCTGAATACTTGGCAGCTGGATGGAAAATCATAATGAAGTTCATCTTTGTGATAGGTTTTCCTTTCAGTTAAACTCAAGTTACGCACTGTGTACAATCAGACACAGTCTCCACAACTTTTCTTAAATTCTTCAGTCTCCTCTTTCTTAAACAGTCTTTCAGTATCGAGGATTATTTGCATCCACTTTTGTTTTGTGGGTTTGAGGAGAGACAGGAGCCAACATGGGAACCACAAACTTATCCACAAATGGGACAGATGATGCTTGACTGAGCACTTGAGTATGCAATTTCTGAAATACTATGTTCCTTCCATGCCGTACTCTGGGTTACAGTGTGCTTCCAATACAAAACCAGAAGATTCTCAATGCAAACACAAATGCTCCTTATCCTCTTGAAGTGATTATGTACCAGAGATCTCCCAAGAGTAAGTGGGTGTTTGTATTTCTTCAAAGAGGTTTAATTGCAGCCTTTACTGCTTCTTTCAACAGATGTTGCCCGACCTGCTGAGTTCATCCAGCTTTTTTGTAAGCCTTTACTACATTTGGAATGTTACATTCCAAGAGTCTGGTGTTCAGACTGTGAATAATATGACTTGTCCAATGTAGCTGATAGAATATAACTTGGACCTCACTGTTGACCTAGGAGTGGATACCAATATAGGTTTCCCCCACCATCCAAAAGTAGAGCGTTCCTATGAAATGGTTTGTAAGCTGGAATGTAGTAAAGTGAAGAAGCAATTACCATTTATTTATATGGGAAAAATTTGTGAATGTTCGCAGACCCAAATAATAACCTACAAAATCATGCCAAATAACACATAAAACTTAAAATAACAGTAACATGTAGTAAAAGCAGGAATGATATGATAAATACACAGCCTATATAAAGTAGAAATACTTTTCTGCAATCATTGCAGCACTGTCCACTGTAGCGAAAATCTCACACAAGTGCTCTCGGCAGAAACACCCTCTCCAGTAACCTTTAAGCTATGAAGCTGCCAAATCATACCAAATAACAAATCGTACCAAATAACATGTAAAAATACACAGCCTATATAAACTAGAAATAATGTATGTGAATTCAAAGGCAACACGAGTGAATCTGCAGATGCTGGAAATAAATAGAAACACAAAATGCTGGCAGAACTCAGCAGGCCAGACAGCATCTATGGGAGGAGGTAGTGACGACGTTTCGGGCCGAAACCCTTCATCAGGAGTGAAGTAACATGGGATGGTCAAGGGGGGATAAGAAGTGGGGGGAGGGATAAAGTAGAGAGCTAGGAAGTGATAGGTTGGATGGAAATGGGCTAGGGGGAAGGTGGAGAATTATGGGAAATAAAAGAGAAAGAAAGGTAGGGCTGGGGGGAGATTATAGTGAGGGGGGAAAAAAGAGAGAGAAAGAAAACCAGACTGAAATAATAGATAGGGATATAGGGATGGGGGTAAGGGGGGGGGGGGCAGGGGTATCAACGGAGGTCTGTGAGTTGGATGTTCATGCCGGCAGGTAGGAGGCTACCCAGGTGGGAGATAAGGTATTGCTCCATCGACCTGCGCGTGGCCTCATCTTGACGGTAGAGGAGGCCATGGACAGACATGTCAGAGTGGGAGTGGTCTGTGGAATTGAAGTGTGTGGCCACAGGGAGATCCCGCCACTGCTGGAGGACTGAGCGCTGGTGTTCGGTGAAATGGTCTCCCAGTCTGCGGCGGGTCTCCCCAATGTATAAATGGCCATATCGGGAGCACCAGATACAGTATATCACCCCAATTGTCTCACAGTTGAAATGGTGCCTCACCTGAAAGGACTGTCGGGGGCCTGGGATGGTGGTGAGGGAAGAAGTGTGGGGGCAGGTGTAGCACTTCTTCTGTTTGCAGGGATGAGTGCCCGGAGGGAGGTCAGTGGGGAGGGATGTGGGGGATGAATGGACAAGGGAGTTGCGTAGGGAGCGATCCCTGCGGAAAGCCGAGAGTGGGGGGGAGGGGAAGATGTGGCTGGTGGTGGGATCACATAGGAGGTGGTGGAAGTTATGGAAGATTATACGTTGTCTGTCCATGGCCTCCTCTACCGTCAAGATGAGGCCGCACACAGGTCGATGGAGCAATACCTTATCTCCCACCTGGGTAGCCTTCTACCTGCCGACATGAACATCCGACTCACAGACCTCCGTTGATATCTCTGCCCCCCCTTACCCCCATCCCTATCTATTATTTCAGTCTGGTTTTCTTTCTCTCTCTTTTTTCCCCCCTCACTATAATCTCCCCCCAGCCCCACTTTCTTTCTCTTTTATTTCCCATAATTCTCCACCTTCCCCCTAGCCCATTTCCCTCCAACCTATCACTTACTAGCTCTCTACTTTATCCCTCCCCCCACTTCTTATCCCCCCTTGACCATCCCATGTTACTTCACTCCTGATGAAGGGTTTCGGCCCGAAACGTCGTCACTACCTCCTCCCATAGATGCTGTCTGGCCTGCTGAGTTCGCCAGAATTTTGTGTTTTTAATAAAGTATGTACAGTGCAGTATCATTTACCGGAATTGGAAAGACAGCAAGCACACTGCTGATGGTGTATTAGGCTGAGTCGTTGGAGGTTGGGGTGGTGGGAGGTAGAGGAGACTGGGGTGTCATCTCATCATCGTCTGTTTCCATTAGGGCAGGCAGGTCATCTTCTATGTCTGCCTGCCTCGATGTCAAAGGTCGAGGTTCATCGTCTGCTGTGGCTGATGTGGAAGGCTTGAGAAATGACAGTATGCTTGACTGCTTAGCCTCTCACATTTTTCTATCATACCGTTCTTTGTAAGCGCTCAAACCATCCTGCAAGTATGCCCTAAACCTATGTACCCTTTCAAAATTAAAGACATACTTTTCTGCAATCATAGCAGCATTGTCAATCGCAGCGAAAATCTTATGCAGTTGCTTCACGTTCAGCTCCTGGACAATTTCACTTTTGGTTTGTTCGCTACTGCATTTGGTTTCAATTGTAATCCATTCCTCTTCCAATTGCATCAGTTCTTCATCTATCAGTTCTTGGTCATGGGATGCCAAAACCTCTTCAACATCATCTTCCTCAACTTCCACAAAACCAGCCTCCTTAGCCAAACTCACTATGTCTTTACTTCCTTCACCACAATCGAAACACTTAATTATGTGTAATTTTATGCCCTTGTAACACCCTTACATGCTCTTTTAGGCTTTTCCAATACCTTAGAACTCATCTTGCTAACAGATGCACAAAAGAAATTGTCATAAAGCACAGATGCTCACAGGCACGTGTTTAAGCAATGCCAGCTAGAATGCAGTTCCAGGGGAGGAGCTTGGCTGCTCGGGGCACACGCTGCCTTTTATTGCGCGTTGCCTTTTCTCATTATAGTGAAAGCACCTTCTGTTAGCAAAAACAGGGTAACTAATGTAGGTCTTTCATAACAGCGAGGTGTCGTAAAGCAAACGTTCGAAAAACGGGGGTTACCTGTATTGGTTCACTATCCTTCCAATGAACTTGGAGGAGTTTGCAGAGACAACATAGTTGGAATTTTCTCTGGTGCTTCAAGGTGCCTGCTGAAGGGATTCTAGATCTTAGAGCTATGCAGTAGGGCAAGGAACATAGAGAATGAGTTTTGTGCAAGGCCTGAGGTCTTCAAATACCCTTTTCCTGAACTGATCAAAGGTTGTATTGATGGTGAACGTTACAGTTAGTGTTAGATTAATTTTTTCTTCAATTTTCCTTTGCCTAGAATGTTCAACATTTTCTAGGGTCTCACTGTGAACATTTGTTTTTGGAAGGGAAAGGTGGTGAACTAAGAGTAGGTTTGTAAAGGATTTTGGTCTTATGGATGTTGAGTGGAAGGTCTATCCTCATGTATACTTCAATGCTCATGTCAATAATGGCTTGAAGACCAGCTACAGCATTGAGCCAACATAAGCAATGTGTGAGTACTGTTGATTAGCTACCTAGCTTCAGGTGATTTTGGATTTGGAGTGCAGTTCTACATTTCAAACTGTTTTAAAAGTAGCTTGACACAATCCAGTTTAGAGCAGCCAGCTTGTTTAAGATACCTCTCCCAAAGCCCCATCACTTTAACTATTCTTCTCCTCTCCTAGAAGCACACAGTACTTACCATATTAAAGAGGAAATTATTTTCTGTCAGCAAAATTTTGTCACATCCAGTAAATAAACATTCTGCAAATATATTTCAATTGCAGAAACAATCAAACTGTTCTTCATCCTCAAATGAGATCCACTAAATACTTCACATGAACTATGTCCTTGGCTGATGGAAAACACTTTCCTAATTCTGTATTTCCAAGAGACCGAAGAACGTTGGTATATTCCTGATACTCACGATGTGCGAAACATCTGATTGACTCTGGCTGTCAGTTTAACAAAACAAAATCTCAATAAATCTCAAAAAATTTAATGGTGGCTAGGTAAAATCAGATTAACCTGTAGTCCACGAACTCCAGTTCTTCCAAACTCTCCTTTCTGACCCTCTGGTCCATCTTCACCCTGAACACAATTTCCATGTGAGTTATAATGTCATATTTAACATAACTTAGTTCTACATACTATTACAACCTTCTGTAGTGTGTGTCTCTGAATGATAAAAATCACTATTACTTAATCAAGTAAAGTCTTTTTACTGTTTGAAGGGGAGAATTAGCTATAGTTAATGATCCCCAAAATACCCTGAAGTCTATTTTCAATCTAGTTGTTGGAAATGACAAATAGAACCCATCTTGAATGGGATTGTCTTTGACCTGTTTCATAGCTTAGCCTTATTTGTTCCAAGGCGTGCCATTTTCTAATCCATGAACTTTGACTGAACTGGTACAACTTGGACTAAGGGGCTATAAGTGGTAAATAGAAAACAAAGCTTGATGGTAGGAATTCAGGAATTATGAAACTATGAAATTAATTGTACTTAATTGGAATGAGAACCAGTCTTCAATATTTAATGTAAGTTGCAAGCAGTAATCAGTTTGAATTAAAAAGACAATATTTTAAACTAACAGTATTGTCTAAAGAACAAAGGCAACTAGCACACAGCAAGGGGCTGCCTTCTCAAATGATATGGTTTGCAAACTGATGTGACCATAAGATGTTCTAAATCATCTAAATGTAAGACATTGGAGAAATGATAGCTGGCCTACATCAAATGAAGCAACATTGGCCAAGTTATTTAACACCTTTGTGACTAATTTCAAGGAAGCTTGCAGATCAAACTAATTTTGTCCCTTAGCACATCAGACATAGTCACAGGCATATTTGCTTTATATTTGTGTACTGGGAGAGTTAATCCTCATAGCATTATTTTTGGGTGTCCAGATTATCTATTCTCAGAAACTTTAGATCATCTTTGTGAATTATTTTGTCTCAGCAAAGCTGAATATTCCATGTTGCCTCCCATTGTAGAAATGTAATTCAATGGAAGCATTATCAGACTTAAAATACTGAAGTAGATCATGTCATTGTAACTATTGAAATTGTATTGAATTCCCAGTTCACAACTTTGGAATATTCTTAACTGCCTCACAGCCATTGAAAAATGTGTACGTAAAGTGTAAAATTATCCAAATTTGGTACCTTCAATTTTTTTTCAGCACCACACTGATGTTTCAGTCTGGATTATGAGTTCAAATATTCAAAGAAATGTGAACAATATTAGCTGAAAGGTATTCTATAAACAAGGTATTTTTATATTACAAGAAACATGGTTGCAATAAATTTAGGGAAGCAACTACATTCAGGAAAGAGATCATTCCATGAGCAATAACTAAGAATTGGAATGAATCATTTCATGGCACACAGTTGTAATACATGTGCACTATACATGTCTCCTGACGGTACTACTGTTGAGTTCCGCTTTGCACATGCAAAACATTGTTCCACTAAGACTTGTATATAACATTTGCTTCTCTGTATGGCAAGGTGAACTGTTTGAGACTTTACACATGCTTACCAATTAAAATCTACCAATATTGAAAATCTAAAACAAAAGCTCTTTAGAGACCGTGTTAGGGAACTGGAGCTGCAGCTTGATAACCTTCATCTGGTCAGGGAGAGTGAGGAGGTGATAGAGAGGAGCTATAGGCAGGTAGTCACCCCAGGACCACAGGAGACAGAGAAGTGGGTAACAGTCAGGAGAGGGAAGGACAAGAAGCAGGTACTAGAGAGTACCCCAGTGGTTGTCTCCCTTAACAATAAGTATTCCTGCTTGAGTACTGTTGTGGGTGATGGCCTACCTGGGGGAAACAACAATGGTCAGACCTCTGGCACAGAGTCTGGCCCTGTAGCTCAGATGGGTAGGAAAGGAAGAGGATGGCAGCAGTGATAGGGGGTCAGATAGGCGATTCTGTGGACGCAGGAAAGAACCGTGGATGGTAGTTTGCTTTCCACGTGCCAGGTCCGAGATGTTTCTGATCATGTCCAAGATATCCTGAAATGGGAAGGAGAACAGCCAGAGGTCATGGTACATATTGGTACCACCACATAGGTAGGAAAAGGGAGGAGGTCCTGAAAAAAGACTACAGGGAGTAAGGAAGGAAGTTGAGAAGCAGGACCTCAAAGGTAGCAATCTCGGGATTACTGCCTGTGCCACGTGACAGTGAGTATAGGAATAGAGTGAGGTGAAGGATAAATGAGTGGCTGAGGGATTGGTGCAGGGGGCAGGGATTCAGATTTCTGGATCATTAGGACCTTTTCTGGGGCACGTGTGACCTGTAGAAAAAAGACAGGTTGCACTTGAATCTGAGGGGGACCAATATCCTGACGGGGAGGTTTGCAAAGGCTATTGGGGAGAGTTTAAAGTAGAATTGCTGAGGTTGGGAACTGAACTGAAGTGACGGCAGAAAGGGAGGTTGGCTCACAAATAGAGAAAGTTTGGAGACAGTGCAAAAGGGAGGATAGACAGGTGATAGAGACGGGACGCGCTCAGACCGATGGTTTGAGATGTGTCTGTTTTAATGCAGGGAGTATCATGAATAAAACGGATGAGCTTAGAGCACGGATCAGCATTTGGAGCTATGATGTTGTGGCCATTACAGAGATTTGGATTGTGCAGGGGCAGGAATGCTACTTCAAGTGCCAGGCTTTAGATGGTTCAGACAGGATAGGGAGTGAGGCAAAAGAGGTGGGGACGTGACACTGTTGATCAGAGATAGTGTCACGGCTGCAGAAAAGGAGGAAGTCATGGAGAGATTGTCCACGGAGTCTCTGTGGATGGAAGATGGGAAAAGGAAGGGGCCAATAACTCTACTGGGTGTTTTTTTACAGACCACCCAATTGTAACAGGGACACCGAGGAGAAGACAGGGAGACAGATTCTGGAAAGGAGTAATAATAACAGTGTTGTTGTGGTGGGAGATCTTAATTTCCCAAATATTGATTGGCATCTCCCTAGAGTGAGGGGTTTGGACGGGGTGGAGTTTGTTAGGTGTGTTCAGCAAGGTTTATTGACACAATATGTAGATAAGCCTACAAGAGGAGGGGCTGTACTTGATCTGGTATTGGGAAATAAACCTGGTCAGGTGTCAGGCCTCTCAATGGGAGAGCATTTTGGAGATAGTGATCACAATTCTATCTCCTTTACCATAGCATTGGAGAGGGATAGGAACAGACAAGTTAGAAACGCTTAATTGGAGTAAGGGAACTATGAGGCTCTCAGGCAGAAACTTGAAAACATAAATTGGAAACAGATGTTCTCAGGGGAACGTTCCAAAGAAATGTGGCAAATGTTCAGGGGATATTTGCGTGGGATATTTGCGAGGGATAGGAACAGACAAGTTAGAAACGCTTAATTGGAGTAAGGGAACTATGAGGCTCTCAGGCAGAAACTTGAAAACATAAATTGGAAACAGATGTTCTCAGGGGAACGTTCCAAAGAAATGTGGCAAATGTTCAGGGGATATTTGCGTGGGGTTCTGAGTAGGTACGTTCCAATGAGACGTGGAAAGGATGGTAGGGTACAAAATCCGTGGTGCACAAAGGCTGTTGTAAATCTAGTCAAGAAGAAAAGAAGAGCTTACAAAAGGTTCAAAAAACTAGGTAATGATAAGATTCTAGAAGATTATAAGGCTAGCAGGAAGGAGCTTAAGAATGAAATTAGGAGAGCCAGAAGGGGCCATGAGAATGCCTTGGCGGACAGGATGAAGAAAAACCCCAAGGCATTCTACAAGTATGTAAAGAGTAAGAGGATAAGATGGGAGACAATAGGACCAATCAAGTGTGACAATGGAAATGTATGTATGGAACCGGAGAAAATAGCGGAGGTACATAATGAATACTTTGCTTCAGTATTCACTATGGAAAAGGATCTTGGCAATTGTAGGAATGACTTGCAGTGGATGGAAAAGCTTGGGAATATAGACTTTAAGAAAGAGAATGTGCTGGAGCTTTAGGAAAGCATCAAGTTGGTTAAGTCACTGGGACCGGACGGGATGTACCCCACAATACTGTGGGAAGTGAGGGAGGAGATTGCTGAGCCTCTGCCAATGACCTTTGCATCATCAATGAGGACGGGAGAGGTTTGTAGATGTTGTTCTCTTATTCACAAAAGGGAGTAGGGATTGCCCAGGAAATTATAGGCCAGTGAGTCTTACTTCAGTTGTTGGTAAGTTGACGGAGAAGATTCTGAGATTTATGAACATTTGGAGAGGCATTATATGATTAGGAATAGTCAGGCATGGCTTTGTCAAAGGCAGGTTGTGCCTTACGACCCTGATTGAATTTTTTGAGAATGTGACTAATCATATTAGTAAGGTACAGCCGTAGATGTAATGTATATGAGTTTTAACAAAACATTTGTTAAGGTACCCCATGCAAGGCTTATTGAGAAAGTAAGGAGGCATGGTGATATTGCCTTGTGGATCCAGAACTGGCTTGCCACAGAAGGCAAAGAGTGGTTGTAGACGGGTCATATTCTGCATGGAGACCGCTGACCAGTGGTGTGCCTCAGGGATCTGTCCCGGGACCCCTACTCTTAGTGATTTTTATAAATGACCTGGATGAGGAAGTGGAGAGATGGGTTAGTAAATTTGCTGATGACACAAAGGTTGGGGGTGCTATGGATAGTATGGAAGGGTGTCAGAGCTTACAACAGGACATTGATAGGATGCAAAACTGGGCTATGAAGTCGCAGATGGAGTTCAACCCAGATAAGTGTGAGGTGGTTCATTTTGGTAGGTCAAATATGATAGCAGATTATAGCATTAATGGTAAGACTCTTGGCAGTGTGGAGGATCAGCGGGATCTTGGGGTCCGAGTCCATAGGGCACTCAAAGATGCTACGCAGGTTGACTGTGTGGTTAAGAAGGCATACAGTGCATTGGCCTTTGCTAATCATGGGATGGAGTTTAAGAGCCAAGAGGTGATGTTGCAGCTAATAAGGACCCTGGTCAGACCCCACTTGGAGTACTGTGCTCATTTCTGGTCGGCTCACTATAGGAAGGTCGTGGAAACCATAGAAAGGGTGCAGAGAAGATTTACAAAGATGTTGCCTGGATTGGGGAGCATGCCTTATGAGAATAGATTGAATGAACTCGGCCTTTTCTCCTTGAAGCGATGGAGGATGAGAGGTGACTTGATAGAGATGTACAAGATAATGAGAGGCACTGATCGTGTGGATAGTCAGAAGCTTTTCCCCAGGGCTGAAATGGTTAGCATGAGAGGGCATAGTTTTAAGGAACTTGGAAGTAGGTACAGAGGAGATGTCAGGGGAAAGTTTCTTTACACAGAGAATGGTGAGTGCATGGAGTGGGCTCCTGGTGATGGTGGTGGAGGTCGAAATGATAGGGACTTTGAAGAGACACCTGAATGGCTGCAAGGAGCTTAGAAAGATAGGGGGCTATGGGTAAAGCCTAGGCAGTTCTAATGTAGGGACATGTTCGTCACAGCTTTGTAGGCCGAAAGGCCTGTATTGTACTGTATGTTTTCTATGTTTCTATGTTTTTGAAAATGGCTAATTCTGGAAATACTTAGCAGGTCAGTCTGCATACGAGCAAACTGAAGCAGAGTTAATATTTCAAATTAAAGACTCTTCATCAGAACTGGGAAGACAAAGGGTGACTGTTAAGCTGCAGGGAAGGGGGAGAAGGGAGAATGTCATTAAGTACATCCGACATTTCCTGTTTTCATTGTTGAAGTCTCAAGTCTATTCAGATATCACTAAATTAACCTTTAGTGAGACACCTGTGGCTGAACAAATTAAACATTATCTTACGGTTACAATTAGTTTTGGTTCCATTTGAATGTCATTCCTGACAGCGGTGCTGGTTGTTCTGAAATGTCAAAATTGTATGAGTGTGTTTGCGTGTGTGTGCACCTGAAACTGGAAAGATAAAAAGGTTAAGGGAGCTGCCTGATATTAGTTATAATGTACCTTGGAGAAAGTAAGATTTTGAAAAATTTATGCAGAGGACAATGGGTAACAACTACATACACCTATTGCCCTCAACAAATGGCAACTGCTTGTACTCAGATTTCCATTTGCCATTGTAACATGTTCCATTTTATTATGCACTAAAAGATGAAACACAGAATAAGAGATTATTCACAAACCTTTTGCCCTTTGAATCCATCACTTCCTTTCTGACCTCTGAAGCCTTTATCTCCAATTGAGCCCTGAAACACAAATCAAAGTACTGTTAAAAATAAAGCAGGTATGGGCATGTTTGAGTGGGAAAGCAAATTGTGCAGAAGATACAGAGAGTCTGCAGAGACATAGATAGGTTAAGTGAATGGGTGTGGGTTTGGCAGATGGCGTACGATGTTGGTAAACGCGAGGTCATCCACTTGGAAGGAAGAATGGAAGAGCAGATTATTATTTAACTGGTAAAAAACTGCTGCATGCTGCTGTGCAGAGGGATTCGGGAGTGCTCGTGCAGGAATCACAAAAGTTTGGTTTACAGGTGCAACAGTCTATCAAGAAGGGAAATGGAATGATAGCCCTCATTGCTAGAGGGATTGAATTTTGAGCAGGAAGGTTATGCTGCAACTGTACAGGGTACTGGTGAGGCTGCACCAGGAGTACTGAGTGAAGCTCTGGTCCCCATACTTGAGGAAGAATACACTGGCTTTGGAGGCAGTGCAAAGGAGGTTCACCAGGTTGATTCCAGAAATGGGGGGTTTGAGTATGAGGACAGATTGAGTCGTCTGGGACTGTATTTGCTGGAATTCAGAAGAATGAGAGGAGACCTTGTAGAAACATATAAAATTATGAAAGGGATAGATAAGATAGAGGCAGGAAAGTTATTTCCAGTGGCAGGTGAGACTAGAACTAGGGAACATAGCCTCAAGATTCAGGGGAGTAGATTTAGAACGGAGATGAGGAGGAACTGCTTTTCCAAGAGAGTGGTGCATCTACGGAATTCTCTGCCCAATAAAGCAGTAAATATATTTAAGACAAGGTTGGATGGAAGTTTGCATAGTAGGGGAACTACTATTGGTTGTGAGGAAGAGGAAGGTAGGTGGAGATGAGTCCATGTCCAGACCACCCATGATCTTATTGAATTGTGAAGCAGGCTCAATGGATCAGATGGCCTGCTTCTGCTCCTATTTCTTCTGTTCTGATGAGCCAATAATACAAGAGCATCAAGTTAGAGGGCCATGCCCATCAGCTTCCTGTAAAAGATGAGGCAATGGGGTAAAATCCAATGTGTATCGTTCTGAATAGCATGCTTCTCTTGACTGTTCAATAGTAGTGAGAAGGATTCAGTGTGAGATTGTAGGCAAAAAAGATAAAGTTGAAACAATTTCATGAGTTATGACTTTATATGGATTCAGAATAGAAGAATGCAGAAACTTATCATTTAATCTGAGACCAAAATGTCTTTAGGAACACTCAGTCCCACTGTATATTATAAAACTCACTATCTGCATCTAAAGCAAACAACTCTGATGTTACATTTAGCATCGTGCAAAACTTTGGAGTACTTATGCAGTAACTACTTCACAGCTAGTGAAAAATATCTAAGCTATAAAATGTAAACTGATTCCGATCTGGTGCCTTTGAAAGATTTCAGGAACTTTTAGGTCAAATGGCCTAAAACACTCCAAAAGTTTTTTTTTTGTAGTGCTTCAAAGAACAAAAGAGAAAGAGATTGTGGGAGGTTTTAAACAGGGAATTTCAATCTTTGTTTTAAGCTTAACAGCTGAAGGCATGATGGTCAATAGACAAGCAACTAAATTTGACAAGGCCAGAATTGGAGGATTGGAGATATCTCATGGGGATTCCAGCATTTCACGAAGTTACAGGAATAAAGAGGGGACCAGATCATGAGAGGAATTTACAAAAAGTGTATGAAATTAAAGCCAAGTCATTGTTTAACTGTGAACCAACCTAGTCAAAAAACATGGGGATAAAGGGTGAGTAGGACAATTTGAATCTAAGTACAGGAAGAGAAATTTAGGGTCAACTCAACTTTGCAAGCAGTGAATATGGGTGCTCACTAGGAGTGTGCTAGAATTGTTCAGTATAGAACTATTTGTTAGAATTGGATTCTTGTTTCATGTATCTGTGATCTCGCCAGAGAGGCAACATGTGGATAAAACTATGGAGGGACCAGTATGGATCTTTGGTGAACGTGAAACTTAACATTCACAAATGTGAAGATTTTTTTATTTGCAGATATATCTCTCGTTACTGCTTTTATTTTGTTATTTATTCCTTTTACAGTCCAACAAAAAAGTGAGCATTAATCTATCACTCATCCCTGGAGTACTAAGGATCAAACACATTGGAGGATCTCAAATTGGAGGAAAGTCAATTTGGGCATGATAGATTTCCTCTCCTGAATCACATAAGTGAATATTTAAGGGATTTCCCTCAATCCAGTATTTTATTGATTATCATTATTTGTGACAAAATAGGTAAAGATCGAACAATGCATCTCATTGGCTTTTGTTGAACCTTACAGTATGCAGATTTAATGTTGTCTATGATTCATGAAGTTTATTGGGAACAAAGAGCATTAGGATGTTGTGAGGTTGTGAAAGGACTGTTCCAGGTGCCATTCCCTGCCATCTTTACTATTCAGACAGTTAAGGGCCATTGGCTTGTCCACTCTACAGCATTAAACAGAATGCAAGAATGCACTCATACTCTATTTTATGCCGTCTCTTTGGAAAAGGGGTAAAGAAAAGTAGAAAAATGCTAATTTAGTAAAAGCTCAAGGAATTCTAGTCTGAGTTTCATAGTTAAGCAAGCTTAGTGGCAAAATTCTCAGCAATGCTCTCCATAAAGATCAAATTCTTAGCAAAGGGCTCATGAAAGTTCATATTTGTTACATAATTCAATAAATTATTTACATTACTCTTACTAACCTGAGGTCCTGACAATCCAATCTCTCCTTTTCTTCCAGGGGGACCGGGAATTCCATTAGTTCCCTGAAAAATAGGGAAAAACAAGATCCCTAATATTAGCAATGTGACAAAGATTAAACACATGCTAATATTAATTATTACTCATACCAGAAAATGGGTGAAACACCATTCTGAAATTTACTATAATCCAATCTTGTTCATTTCCATTATTTTATATATTTTGATGTAAAAAAATAGCAAGAGACAGAAGTCCTGAATATTGGAATCAGAATGTACAGATGCTTAGACAGAAGAAACTATGTGATTTTTTTTCACCTTCATTTTGACACCTCCTGCCTTCAATCAGAATCAGTTTTAATATCATTGGCATATGTCATGAAAATTTTTCTTCTGTACATTACAATAAATAACTATAAAACTAAAATTTCTCTAAGTATATGTAATAAAAGAAAGTTAAATTAAACAAGTAGTTCAAAAAGAGAGGGAAAAATATTGAGGTAGTGTTCATGGGTTCATTGTCCACTCATAAATCTCATGGCTGCTCCTGAAATGTTGACTGTGTCTTCAGGCTCCTGTACCTCTTCCTTGGTGGTAGCAATGAGAAGAGTGTATGTCCACAGTGATGGGGGTCCTTAATTATGAATGCTACCCTTTTGAAGTATCACCTTTTGAAGGTGTCCTGACTGCTGGGAAGGCTAGTACCCATGATGGAACTGGCTGAGTTTACAATTTCCTGCAGTTTTTTTCCAATCCTGTGCAGTGGCCCCTCCATACCAGATGAATGGTGATGCAACCAGTTAGTATGTTCTCCATGGTACATCTGTAGAAATTTACAGTGTCTTTGGTGACATACCAATTCTCCTCAAACTCCTGTCATGCCTTCTTTGGAAATGCATCACTATGCTGGGCCCAGGATAGGTCTTCGGAGATGTTGACACCGAGGAGCATGAAACTGCTCACCCTTTCCACTTCTGATCCTTGATGAGAACTGATGCGTGTTTCCATGACTTCCCCTTCCTGAAGTCCACAATTAATTCCTTGGTCTTATTGAAATTGAGTACAAGGCTGTTGCTGTGACACCACTCAACCAGCCAATCTATCTCATTCCTGTATGCCTCCTCGTCACCATTTGAAGTTCTGCAAACAATTGTTGTATCATTGCAAATATATAGATGGTGTTTGAGTTACGCATAACCATCCAATTGTGGGTATAGATAAAGTAAAGCAGTGAACTAAGCATGCATTCTTGCATTGTGCCAGTGTTGATTGTGAATGAGGAAGGGAAATTATTTCCGATCTGCACAGACTGTGGTCTCCCAATGAGGAAGTCAAAGATCTATTTGCAGAGGGAGGTACAGAGGCCCAGGTTTCGGAGCATATTGATTAGAACTGATGGTGTGATTGTGTTGCACACTGAGTTGTAATCAATAAGCAGCAGCCTGTTGCCGGTACTACAACTGTTTAGAACATCCAGGGTCATGTGGAGAGCCAGTGAGGCTGCATCCACTGTTGACCTATTGTGGCAACAGGCTAATTATAGAAGTCCAGATCTTTACTGAGGCAGCAGTTAATTGTAGCCATGACCAACCTCTCAAAGCATTTCATCATAGTAGATGTGAGTGCTACTGTGATGAAATGCTTTGAGAGGTTTATAAATAATACCATGAGGATCAATTATAATTGTTTTTAAAGCATTTTGAAACAAATGGCACAATTTTAAAAAGGACCAGAATCAGATTTAATGTCACTGGCACGTGTTGTAAAATTTGTTAACTTAGTGGCAGAAGAACAATGCAATACATGATAATATAGGAAAAATTAAGTATGTAAATCAATCACAGTAAGTACATATATATGTATAGCAAATAGTTAAATTAAAAATAGTGGAAAAACAGCAAAAAAAAAGTGAGATAGTGTTCACATTTTCAATGTCCATTTAGGAATAGGAGGGGAAGAAATTTGTTCCAGAATCGCTGAGTGTGAGACTTCTGGTTTCTGTGCTTCCTTCCTGATGGTAACAATGAGAAGAGGCCATGCCCTGGGTGATGGGGGTCTTTAATGATGGTTGTCGCCTTTCTGAGGCACAGCTCATTGAAGATGTCCTGGGTACTATGAAGGCTAGTAAGCAAGACGGAGCTGATGAATTTTACAACTTTCTGTAACTTCTTTAGATCCTGTGCAGTAGTCACCCATACCAGACAGTAATACAGCCTGTCGGAATGCTGTCCATGGTAAATCTATAGAAGTTTTCGAATGTTTTATGTGACAAACTGAATCTCCTCAAAATTCCAAATGAAGTATAGCTGCTCTATAGCCTTCTTTACAGCTGCATCGATATGTTGGGACCAGGTTATATCCTCAGAGATCTTGACACCTAGGACTCACTCTCTTCACTTCTGATCCCTCTATAAGCATTGTGTTCCCTCATCTTACCCCTCCTGAAGTCCACAATCAGCTTTTGGGTCTTACGGACCTTGATATGTGATATTTGAGGGTGGCAAGATAGGCTAAAAAAGGTTCTTATAATTGTGGGTGGGATCATAATTAAAATATAAAGTGAGAAAGCAAACATATTATGCTGAACCTTTGAAGCTGGTGGTTTGGGCTTAGTGAAGGCCGATGCCCCAATCAAGGAAGTTCTGCATAGGTGCCAAGGTTTTGGAGAGAGAACAAAACATTTACAAGCCTTCCAATATATGCAGAGACTGGAGAACTTTGATAACTCCCCTTACAGAATGAGGGTTAATGGAAGTTACAATAGTGTTGCTTAAAGTTATGCAAGCATTGGATGGAAAATATGACAAGAGAATAATGAAAATAAAGGCTGGATCCTTTAGTTTCTGTAAAAGGATTTTCTGTTTGCTAAAACACTCAAAGATTAGCAGGAAATAAAACTGAGGAGGAAGCACAATTCTATCCTGACTCCAAACAATCTGGCTATAAATTAATCGATATTAATTTTCTTCTTTCATTAGTATTCTATTTGCAAATATTATCTTAATGTATACACTTAAGTTGAGAACAAAAATTTAAAATAATCATTTAAATTTAATGTCAAAAAAATCAGAGATCATGAAATTGTTTAAATATTTTAATTTAAATGTTCCACAATTGTATCTTTTTATACTCTCCTTTATTTAGCCAATAGCATTAGAGACTATTGACTAACTTGCTTCAATCTCTTTAGCCAACACTGCCTATTATATAGATTTATAACTGTAAATTATTCTGTTCAACAAATACACCAAATTTCCAGAGATATTTTGTCTTCCACATAATAACTACTTGCATTCACCTGTTGGCCTTGGAATCCAGGGGGCCCAAGTGATCCTCTGATACCAGGTTGTCCACTGCGACCCTATAGGAGGAAGATCTATGTTATTTAGAGAACTAAGAAAAGTAATCATAAAGGTTGCAGAACATCAATATTTCTTTTCTTGATTTAGAGTGAGATTTCCCATTCTACATTCAATAGCCACAAGAGAATTAATTGCAACGTCCTCCTGGCCTGGACGCCATGTACCCTACTTATCAGAGGAGAGGAGTAAGAAAAACTTCTGCTATTTCCGTTGAATAATCAGATTCAACTTGACCTGTTATCTGTTCCCAGCATTTTCTGTTTTTATTCCAGATTTCCTGCATCTTGTTTTTCGCTCTTTAATAGTTTTATCCAATTGCCATGTTTTGAATGGAAATTAAGAGCTACAATCACATCTAATTAACAATAACAAAATAATTTGGTTTTAATAACTGAAAACTACATAAATATGGGATTCATTTGAGAAGCTATTGAAGTTCCATATGTGGCCAATCTTCCCAGCAAAAAGTTGCACATATTATCAAATTGTGAGTTCCTTTTGAATGTAGCTGTTTATAAATATTACCATCCTAATTCATTCTTTTTGTATTAATTTCGAATTGGTAGATTAAATCATCTGATCAGATCAGACACTCATTTTGCACTGCAGTGTTAACCTCATAATGGAAAAGCTTTGTAAAAGATAAAAACCAGTTCTATATTGAATGATGCATGTTTCAAAGTAAGAAAAAAAGAAAGGTACGTCACATCCGGAATTTTTCCAGTTAGCGGACGACTTCCTCCCACGCCGTTGTGACAAAGTGGGAAATTGCGTACAAGGCAATTTACAGCAGTAGTTTGCCATTGCCTTCTACCGGGTGAGTTTTTTCAAAGAGATCACCAGCTCTTAACTCAGCACAGATGAAAAGTGTGCAGGGTAGCTGGCTGGATTCGAACTCAGGACCTCCTGCCCCGCAGTCCAGTGATGATGCCACTACACCAAAACCAGGTCATGTTTCAAAGTACATGTGATAAATAAATCTGAAATCTGAATAATTTAATCTGATGTCCAAATGCTCTGTCACTACATAATTCTGCAGTCTCAATCCATCAAAAATACATTCAGTGGCATGCTACGTACCAGCCCCTTAACTTGACTTCACAGGTACCACTCAGTTTCCTGATCCATCTACTCCCAGAACAAATAAAGGCACATAGATCTTCCCCAGCAAGCAGCAATCCAAGATAATATCCCCCCTTGTTTTCAAGGGACTATGGTATTGTTATTCCATATCAATACAATGATATGCAACTAGATTGAAATAGACAAACCACAAGCCAATGATTTAATATAACAGACAAGATATCTGAGAATGAACATTTTCATACCACCATGCTAGAATTTCTCAGACTAAATTAGCACTTTAACTAATAAACGTACCTCAATACCCATAGCTCCTCTCCGACCAGGTCGTCCCTTTAAAGATATAAAAGTATATTTGATTTTGACTGTTGATCAAATCCAAGAGTTTCCATTGCATTATATAACAATATAAGGGTAACAATACTGTAGATCATCTCAAGTAACAATCATAATTAATCTTCTGGGTATTTGGACAGCAATTAAATTTCCAGTTTCAATTTGGATTGGCTAACAGAAAAATTGTAATAGCAATAAAGGGATCATTTTCATGAGGGTGGCTGTGACTGTTGGGGTGCCATGAATATGGAGTGAAATGATTGAGTATAATCTATCCAAAATAGCTGATGATACAACGCTCAGTAACTGTGTGGATTGTGAGGAGGCTACAGACAGGTGCCGGGGTGCGGGGATGTGTGGGGGCTGTTAGATAGCCTAATGTAATGGTCAAGAACATGGCAAGTGAAATATAATGTGTGAAATCATGAACTGATCCACTTTGGTAAAAAAAAATGATAGCATCACAGAGTGTATTTTAAATATATTTTATATTTGAGAGTGTTGGTTTTTAGATGGGCCTGGATGAAACACTGAAAGAATATAAATTCCAAGAGCATCAGGAATCATTGGAAATCTCTCTCCAGTTTGGCTGTTGAGGCTTCGTCAGTGAACTCATTCAAGACGGAGTTACATTTATTGATCCCAAGTGCATCAAGTGATATGAATTACTGCAAAAAATGTTGCTGAGATCAGAAAGTAAGCATCAATCAATGGCAGATCAGGCATTAAGGGCTAGTGGTTAGTTTATTCTGCTATTAATGTTCTGAAAAAAATCAGTGCTTACTTGAACTCACTTAGAATCAAATAGAGTAAATGGGAATGGAGAGCACTGTAGTTAATCAAATCATGCAAAACAATTTACATATTTTAAACTGATTTAAAACATGTAAACAAACACCAGCATTCAAGAGCAGAAACACGATGTTAACTAGACATTAACAATAGGCTGCTTGATGGTTTGACCTGTGGAGCAAGTGTTTTGTTGCCAATTAATTCACTCTCCAGAGTGAAGTGGGCAGTATGTATTCTCACCAACTTCTGAAGCCATTAACTGCAGTGGTTGTTGCAAATTTTCACAAAAAAACCTTCACCCTTTACGAAGTTTATAAACAAAGTTGATGACGAATCAGCATACATGTCACAACCATGGATTCGGCAGCACAGTAGATACAGCAATTGTGCTTCAGAATTTGCATGTGTCAGCTAATTATTATTTAATCGTGATAGTATTTAACTCCATACTTGTCATCGTAGTGATTGTCGAGACTTGGACAGAGCATAGCAACACTTGACTTTTGTTTTGCATTGGCCTTCCCTGAGAAATTGGACTGTGGAGTCAGCTGACTCTGAAGACTCACTTTATTTGTTGAATGTTCTTTTCAGCTGCAGTATAGGCTTCATTTCCCATTTGAGAGTTTTAGTTAACGGCCCTGTTTGGTCTAGCGTTTATTGTTTTATTTTCCCTTGAACACTGTTCGCATTGAAGTTTTGTGAAATATTGACCCACTTCAGCATTTCTCACTCTGCACTTGGGCCATATCCGAACCACAGTGACAATACAGGAGGGAGACTGAAAATGTGGCTGAGTGGTGTCAACACAATAACATCTCACTCAGCTAAACAAAGACCAAGGAGTTGATTATTGACTACAGGAGGTCCATGAGCAAATCCTCTTTGGGAGATCAGAGGTGGAGAGGGTCAGCAGCCTCAAATTCCCTAGCATTATCATTTCAGAGGACCTTTCTTGGGTGCAGCAGATACGTATCAATACATAGGAAGCACAGCAGTGGCTCTACTTTCTTAGAAATTGGTGACGATTTGGCACATTATCTAAAACTTTGAAAAACTTCTATATATCTGTTTTAGAAAGTATACTGACTGGCTGCATTATAGCCTGGTATGGAAACACCAATACTCTTGAATGGGAAAGTAGTGGATACAGCCGAGACCATCATGGGTAAAGCCTTCCCTACCACAGAGCACATCTACGAGGATGTGTTACAGGAAAGTAACATCCATTATCAAGGACCCCCATCATCCAGGCCATGCTCCCTATTCACTTGTACTATCAGAAGGGAGGTACAAGAGACTCGGGTACACCAGGTACAGGAACAGTTATTACCCCTTACCCACCAGGTTCTTGAACCAGAGGGAATAACTTCACCTGCCCCAACACTGAACTGTTCCCACAATCTATGGACTCAATTCCAAGAACTCTTCATCTCATGTCCTCAATATTTATTGTTCATTTATTTTGTTAATTTTGTATTTGCAGTTTGCTGTCTTTTGCAGAATGATTGTTTGTCCATCTCAATATGTGCAGTTTTTCATTGATTCTATTGTGTTTCTTGGTATTTACTGTGAATGCCTGTAAGAAAACAAATCTCAGTGTTGCATATGGTACATATATGAACTTTGACCATATATTTACTTTGAGCTTTGAAGTTAGTAGTTTATCTGAAGAATGAAAAGCCAGCAGGGAAATGTCTGTATTATTCAGTCACAACACTCTTGGAAATCTTCATGCTGAGGTACATTAGAGAGATAGGGAAGGTCAAACAACCTTATGCAAAGATTGCTAATCTTGAAACTGAGATTGCTGTCAGTATATTATAAAAGTATGCTTTTAAGTCGAGCCAAGTATTAGACACAGATAGCTGATTTCAGCCAAGTATTATACACATATACCTGAATTGAACAGTCTGTTTTGAGCTCACACATAAATATTCCAAGAATTAAGTAATTGAATCTATCTGATAAGTACACACACAAGATCTAGTTTTAGTATATTGTGTTGGATTCAACTTGCCAGAACACCACCAAAATGAAAGCAATTATTGTTCCCAATTTAGAAATAAGCATAGCAATCAGTTAAAGGCAAATGTATTTACAAAAAACTATACATAAAATATCAAAATAGATTTGTGCAGCAAATATGAAGAATTTCACATGCGTTCTAGGTAGCCAATTAGAAGCAAGGTATCTTACCTTATTTCCATCTTGGCCAACCTTGCCTGGTCTACCTCTTTGCCCAAATTCACCCTGTGGATTAAAAAGACAGGTAAAGTTTCACTGTTACTGCAATTGTAATCCCAACATTTTCGCATATGGAAATGAGACCATAATGAGAAATCTCACTATTCTAATGAGTGTAGTTTCAAAATATTCCTAAATTTTGTTAGAAAATATTCTTTCCCTTGATGCGTTCTGTGACTTACTCTGATTTTATTTTATCAAGCAATTTCCTTTTTAGAAGCTTCTATCTTGCCATATGATCCTGAAGCTGAGAAAGTTAAGCAGGAACACAAGCTGTATTTATGGCTCCAGTTTGAAAGTGAACAGTAATATTTAGATTAGTCTGGCTGAAGAGCAAGGAGACTGGAACAAGAAGCTTAAAGTTAGAATGACGCCATTCTTACAATTGGGGTGATGTCGGGAATCACTGCTTTTCACTAATGGCAGAAAAATCTGCAAATTCTATCGCACAAAAAAAAGTCAGTGTTGCTCATTTAGTATAAACATTTTGAATCTGAGACTGGCATACAAGAAAATATGCTTGCTGCAGTAAATGGACTTCAGACACAGTTCAGTCATAACATAAGCCAATTGACTGGAGTTGAGTTTGTTTCTGTAAGTCAGTTTCAAAATGCTACAGTGTCTTGAGCTGTTGGGGGGGGGGGGGGTAGAGACGGCCCTTCAGAGGAGATCAGCAGCAAGATTGGGAGTGTAGTGGGCAGCAAGGAAGACCATCATGTTTTGCAGCGGGATCTGAACCAGCTGGAAAACTGAACTAAAAAATGGCAGGTTAAATTTAATGCAGACACGTGTGAGGTTTAGCACTTTGGGAGGACCAACCAGAGTAGGTCTTACACAGTGAGTGGTAGGGCACTGAGAAGTTTGGTAGAACAAAGGGTGCTGAAACACAGATCCATAACTCATTGGAAGTGATATCACAGTTAGAGAGGGTCGTATAGAAAGCTTTTGGCGTAATGGCCTTCCTAGACAAAAGTATTGAGTACAGGTGATGGGATGTTGAAGTTGTATAAGAGATTGGCGAGGATTATTTTGGAGTGTTGTGTGTAGTTTTGGTTACCTACCCTCAGGAAAGATGTACCGGTAAATGAAATTGAAAGAGTACAGAGAAAAATTGCATGGATGTTGCTGAGACTGGGGGACTTGAGTTATAAGGAAAGATTGAATAGGTTAGAACTTTATTTCCTAGAATGTATAAGATTGAGGGGGGAATTGATAGAGATTTACAAATTTGAGGGATATAAATATGGTAAATGCCAGCAGGTTTTATCCCCTGAGGTTGGTCGGACTACAACTAGATGTCATGGATTAAGAGTGGAAGATGAGAAGTTTAAGGGGAAGATTTTGGAAAATGTTTTCACTCAGAGGGTTGTGTGAGTGAGGAATGAGCTGCCAGTGCAAGTGGTTCATGCAAGCTCGATTTCAATGTTTAGGAGAAGTTTGGATAGATACACGGATGGTCGGGGTATGGAGGACTGTGGTCCCAGTGCAGGTCAATGGGAGTACATTCAAGAGGAACTCACAATTTGATAATATGTGCAACTTTTTGCTGGGAAGATTGGCCACATATGGAACTTCAATAGCTTCTCAAATGAATCCCATATTTATGTAGTTTTCAGTTATTAAAATCAAATTATTTTGTTATTGGTAATTAGATGTGATTGTAGCTCTTAATTTCCATTCAAAACATGGCAATTGGATAAAACTATTAAAGAGTGAAAAACAAGATGCAGGAAATCTGGAATAAAAACAGAAAATGCTGGGAACAGATAACAGGTCAAGTTGAATCTGATTATTCAACGGAAATAGCAGAAGTTTTTCTTACTCCTCTCCTCTGATAAGTAGGGTACATGGCGTCCAGGCCAGGAGGACGTTGCGATTAATTCTCTTGTGGCTATTGAATGCAGAATGGGAAATCTCACTCTAAATCAAGAAAGGAGATATCGATGTTCTGCAACCTTTATGACTACTTTTCTTAGCTCTCTAAATAACATAGATCTTCCTCCTATAGGGTCGCAGTGGACAACTTGGTATCAGAGGATCCCTTGGGCCCCCTGGATTCCAAGGCCAACAGGTGAATGCAAATAGTTATTATGTGGAAGACAAAATATCTCTGGAAACTTTGTGTATTTTTTGAACAGAATGATTTACAGTTATAAATCTATATAATAGGCAGTGTTGGCTAAAGAGATTGAAGTAAGTTAGTCAATAGTCTCTAATGCTATGGGCTAATTAAAGGAGAGTATAAAAAGATACAATTGTTGATCCACAGGAGATGGGTGATGTCTTTAAAGAATACTTCTCAACTGTATCTGCTGTGGAGAGGAACATGGAAGCTATTATGTTCAGGGAGGAGAACAATGATACCTTGAAACATATCAACATTCAGAAGTAGATGTGTGGTGGTTTTCAAACACATGAAGGTGGATAATGCTGAATGCCTGATCCAGTGTAACCTATGATATTGTGGGAAACAATGGAAAAAAATTGCTGTGGCCCTGGCTGAGGTTTTTGTATCTTGGTTAGCCATGAGTAAGGTACCGGGTGACTGGAGGATAGCTAAAATTTACCTTTATATTCAAACAGCTGAAAGAAAAAGCCAAGAAACTAAAGACCCATGAGTTTGACATCAGTGGGAGGAAAGTTCCCGGTTGGGATTCTGAGTAACAGCATCTATTTGCATCGGGAAAGACAAGAACTGATTAGGGAGAATTAGCATTGCTTTGTGTGTGGGAAATTCTGTCTCACAAGTGTTATTGTGTTTTTTTTTAAGTGATCTGGATAATCAGAACATATGGGATCCAGTATGAGCCAGGCAGTTGGATATAAAATTGGCCTGGGCGTTGGATGTAGAGTGTGGTAGTAGAGAGTTGTTTTTAAGATTGTAGGCTTGTGAACAGTGGCATGTCATAGGGATTGATGCTGGATCCTGTATTTGTCATATGTGTTAATGATTTGGATGAGAATTTAGATGACATAATTAGTAAGTTTCAGATGACACCAAAGTTGGGTGGATCATAAAAGTAACAACAGGATCTTCATCAAATAGAAAGCAGGCAAAGGAATAGCAGATGAAATTTAAGTCAAAGTGATGCATTTTGGGAAAATAAACCAGGACGGGACATTTACAATGAACAGCAAGGCCCTGGAGAGTGAACAGAAAGTAACCTTAGGGCACAAGTACATGGATACCTGAAAGCTGTTACACAGGTAGGCAGAGTGGTGAAGAAGATGTATGGCATGCTGTCTTCAGCCGCTATGTTTTTGTTTGAGCTATCATATTATGGTTGCATAAAACATTGGTTAGACTGTATTTAGAAGAGTGTGTAATTTTATTGCCACACCTAAGGAAGGGTGTAGTTATGCATGAAAAGATGACAAGTTCTCAATCTCATTACTCATTCATTTATTCTGTTACCTGCTCTGGAAGGCCAGAGCTTCAAGGAGAAAATGGACAGGCTGGGACAGGTGTCTCTAGAGTGAAGGAGGCTTTGGGGTGACCTTACAGAGTTTTACAGAATTATAAGGAGCATAGATAAGGTAGCTAGCCACAGTCTTTCCCCCACAGTAGGGGAGTCGAAAACTAGAAAGCATTGGCTTATGGTGGTGGGAACAAGGATTTGAAGGGGACTGAAAGGGAAAATTTTTCACTCAGAGATATTGGTTATGGAATGAGACACCAGAAGATGTAGTGAAGGCAGGTACAATTACAACGTTTAAAAATTAGTTGGACATATGCACAAATAGGAAAGGTTTAGAGGGAAATGGAATGAGCTGAGGTGGAGATCTTGGTTGGCACAAAGTAGATAGACCAAAGGGACTGTTTCAGTGCTGCATAACTCTGTGGATCTATGATATGAACAAAATTTTAAAAGTTCTGTATTTACACCTAACATACATGCCAGGAAATCCTCTGTCAACTTTGCTAAACACTCTACATACTAATAACAGCACATTCTATATTCTCTCTGAAATCCATTCTGATTAAGTAAGAAAGGAATAAAGAGTGTACCTGTAAACCACGTTGTCCTTTGTCACCCTTCCTTCCTTTAGAGTAATTATCTACACCAGATGCACCCTGAAATAAAAAGTACATGCAATTTACATACAGAATATACTCAAGGATTTAGTAATCTGACAAATTTGTCTCCAACCTAAAATGAGAACTCTTTTCCCATTTTTACAGAGGCTCAATGTTTCTAGTATTTTCTGGGGAATTTCAATACAGACATTTCTCAGTTTTCATTATTAGTAGACTTTAGTGGACATAGATGACCTCTGTGGTGATATGATGTGCAAGAGCATGATTGGAGAGAGTTCTGAGCATGCGCAGGAATGATAGAAAGATCGAGAACCTTGTTATTGTAAAACATGTGGTGGTTGTTGTTAAATAAAAGTTCTATTCTTCCAGAATATATTTCTTCATTAGTAACCCACAGTACGTATGAATATAAAGAATGCAACATTGTGTAAGAAGTCGGTCTGGAAGAATAATATGCTTCCTAACATGGGAGAATCAAAGATAATTTTCTGAAAAAAAGAGTTAGAAGTGTTTTGGTGTGTGCCAACAGTTTTACAAATGGAAGGTTTGCAGCCTCCATCGACACTTCAATTGTCTGGGAAAGTAGTTGAGAGGTGGAGAAAATTTAAGCAATGTTTTGAATTGTATTTATCGGCAATTGATGCAGATAGAAAACCGGAAAAAAAATCAAAGTTGCGCTTGTACTTCACGTAATAGATGATGACGCAATTGAGGTATATAATCGTTTTATTTTTGAAAATTGAGATAATTTATATTTAAAATTGATAATGGACAAACTTGAAGCATTTTGTATACTGAAGCATAATGTGACATATTAGTGGTACAAATTTTTTACATGTAAGCAGAGAGCTGGTGAAACTATTGATCAATATGTTACTGAGTTGAGACACCGAGGTAAAACACGCGAGTCTGTAGAACTGACAGACTCTCTCATTAAAGACAGAATTGTTTGTGGCATTCTGGATAATAGTCTGAGAGAAAAACTGTTCAGTGAACAAGAATTAGATTTGGAAAAAGCTTTGATGCTCTGCATAGTTTCACAAACCATGATGTCACAAGCTAAAGAACTCTTCATTTAGAGCTGCAACGTAGATACTGTGAGGAAGCACAAACATATTAGAAAAAATAGTAAAATGACAAGCAAACCAACAGAGTGCAAGATGTCATCTGAGAGAAAAAAGCTATATGATCACAGTGAGTGGCAGCATCAGCCAAACCAGGGTCCAGCAAATGTGCAACGACTGTGGTGAGAAATCAGTTTTCATGTTGTTGCAGAAGTAGAAAGGAAATAAAACAAGTAAATGCAGTGCTTGAAAATGAACCTGAGGAGTTTTATATAGATGTGCTTTGTGAAAACAAAGTAAGAATGACTGGACTATTCCATTGCAAGTAAACCAAAACAATATTCTGTTTAAACTTGATACTGGAGCACAAGTAAATGTTCTTGCAGAATCTGAGTTTTATGCATTAAAGCCAAGACCAAAGTTACATCAGACAAATATAAAAGTGACTGGGTATTCAGGTGCAGGTAAAGGAACATGTGTGGCAAAAGTATCACACAAAAATATTGTGCACACGTTTTCATTTGTGGTGGCGCCAAAGAATGTACAGTCAATACTGGGTTTATCTGCCTGTGAGAGACTGAATTCAGTGAAAAGAGCCTTTGTCCTGGACAGTGACACAGAGTCAGAATACAGTGACTTGATGAAAGAGTATGAGGACTTGTTCAAAGGACTTGGTTGTCTTCCAGGAGAGCACACAATTAAAATTGACAACACAATGCCATCCGTAGTACATCCATGTAGAAAAGTGCCTTTTCAATTACGTGACCAACTGACAGCAGAGCTTGACAGAATGGAATTGTTAGGGGTTATATAAAGAATTGATGAACCAACTGAATGGGTCAATTGGCTTGTCATTGTTGGTAAGAAAAATGGAAAACTGAGGATTTGCTTAGATCCAAGAGACTTGAATTGAGCCTTTAAAAGAAAGCATTTCAAATTGCCTACTTGTGAAGAAATTATGTCACAGTTTGCTAATGCAAAGCACTTTAGTAAATTAGATGCATCCTCTGGATTCTGGCAACTTAAACTAACTGAACCGAGTTCAAAGTTGTGTACCTTTAACACTCCTTTTGCCAAATAATGTTTTCTTCCGCTTCCGTTTGGAATTGCATCAGCTCCTGAAGTGTACCATAAAACCATTCACATGCTAGATGAGCACTTTGAGGGTGTGGATACTTCCATGGATGATATTATTGTTTGGGGATCATTTAAACAAGAGCATGATGCCAGACTCAGACAAGTCATTGAGGCAACATGCAAGACAAACCTGAAGTTGAATAAAGACAAATGTCAGCTAGGAGTGACTGAACTTACCTTTGTGGGAGATATCATCAGCAATGAGGATGTGCGTCCTGATCCATTGAAGGTTTCTCTTATTGAGAACATGCCAAGACCGCAATGTAAAAAGGATGTTCAAAGGTTCATGGGAATAGTCAACTACATGGGAAAAACACACCCAATCTTTCGGAACAGCTTGCTCCATTGAGGCAGCTAACAGAAAAGAAAAACGAATGGAGCTGGAATCATGAACAGGAGAAGGCATGGCAAAATCTCAAGAAAGTGCTCAAGAAATCTCAAGAACTGTGTTGAAATTCTATGATGCTGAGAGACCCATCAAAATCTCATGTGATGCATCTCAAGCAGGCTTAGGGGTAGTATTACTCCAGAAACATGATAAGGAATGGCTAACAGTGGCATATGCATCTCGTTCATTATCTGATCCGGAAACAAGTTAAGCCCAAATTGAAACCCACGGTATGTATGAATATAAATAACACAACAACCTCCACTTCAAATGTTAAGAAACATGACTTCTACCATCACACACTTATGATTCAACACTACCGGCAGGACAAATATGGACACACAAGCTGTTTTTAAACTCCCTGAAACTTTTACAAAGGGGCTGCTGGTGTCCAAAGACACTGACAATTAAACTTGAAATAAATCTTCTCAATTTAGTAGGCCTGAGCTTAAAGAGCCAATAATTTAGTGTAAAAAGGGCTAAAGAAAACATTGATTCCAAAACAGGATACTTTATTCGCATCTTAGAATTCAAGGCAGAATTCATTCATCCATTACTTGTTTACATCAGCAAACAACATCTTAATTCTGAGAACTTTTTTAAACCGCTACCTCAAAACATATTCAAAATGATTTAAAAACTACACCTGGGATTTCCTGGTGGTGGCTGATGGAGTAACAGCAATCTCCCATTGCTCTAACTCTAACTATCTTACTATTTCCAACCTGCCTTGAAACTTACTTTTTAAGTGTGATATTTTTTCATTATGGCTACATCAAGAAGTGGCAGAGGTACTAAAAAGGATGATCGCCCTGCTTCTTTGGATTCTATTATGGATTTGCTGCAAAGTCATACACGAGAAGTCTCTGAGAAGTTTCAACAATTCAGCTCTCAATTTAAACAAATAGATGGTAAATTGGATTCTATTGAGCAAACACTTAATGATCACGATAAATGTATAAAAAATAATGAAGCAATGTTGTCATCTCTGGAAACAGAAGTGGATGAACTGCAAAAGCTTTGTGAAAAGCAATTGAAGTCTAATGAAAAGTTAAGACTGAAGATTATCAACATAGAAAATAGGAACAACCTATGGGTTTTTAGTCTCGAAGAATTAATCGAAGGTAATGATCCTATGGAATTCTTTGCAAACTTTCTGAAATTATTTCCTGAAATTTTGGCGTCTTTGCCTATGATTGATCAAGTTCACATGTCTCCTATGTTTAGACCTCCTAACAGAGATAGACCAAGATCAATAATAATTCATTTTCATAAATTTAAAACAAAGGAACTGTTAATATGTGAATCTCATTTATGAGGCATGATTGATTATCGTGGTGGCAATATTAGAATTGTTGAAGATTACTTGCCTGAGATTATGCAGGAACATGCTAAGTTCAAAGAAGTGATGTCCGAGTTTTTTAACAAGGGTTTTAAACCCTGCTTTCGCTATCCAGCTCGTCTCAGAATCACACTTAAATATGGTTCTTTTGAATGGTTTCATTTGACTGCTGAAGCACAAAGATTTTTAAAATCTGAAGGCTAGCTGCTTAGTTTGTCCTTACAGGAAAACACAAGATTAAATGAGAAACTTTTAATTTGCATATCCTGTCGAAGAGGCATGATTTGTTATAGGGTGGAATATTAAAATTCTCGAAGTCTGTTCGCTTGAGGTTATGCAGGGATGTGCTAACTTCAAACAAACTTCGTTACGTTTGACAGGGTGATTTAACACTTTCACGTTAGAACTGAGTAAATTAATAGTTTGGTCCATTTTTAGCATTATTTAAAGGGTTAAAATATATTCCAACCCACGCTAAACAATATCCAAACAAGAAATTCAATTCTTGTATATCAAAAATACAGTATTAAAGAAAAGGAAGTTAGTTACAAAGGTTTACCAGAAGTAAAAGATACCATTATTCATACAGAAAGACATTAAACATTTAATCTTATATCTTCATGAAAAAACAGGCTAAGCAGTTAGCTTTCAAATTTTAAAAAATCTTTATGCTTCAGCATTCAAATGAGATTCTCAGTCAAACTAGATAGCCAAGGGACAGGTTAAAACCCTTGTTAAAAAAGTTCCAATAAGATTTCTGCTTATATTAAGAAATTTAAGGTCCCTATTATTTTTTTACAAGAAACGCACGTACGCAAATGTGATCATCTATGATTTTTTTAGCCATTGGAATGGACTTTGGTTTCATTCATCTTTTCAGGTCAAATCTAGAGGAATTTCAATTCTTACAGATAATACACTTCCCTTTGTCCAAAATAAAGTAGTGTCTGATACTAATGGGTGCTTTGTTATAGTTTCAGAAAAACTAGATAATAAATTAATAGTATTTGCCAACACGTATGCCTCAAATGTAGATGATCCCGGATTCTTTGCATGTTTTTTTCTCTGTTTTTACCAGATCTGAGTCTTTATTCTTTGGTGATGGGAGGAGATTTTAACTGCTGGCTAGACCCAATTTTAGACCGATCATCTTCTAAACCAGTGCCTCTTAATAAATCAGTTTAGTTTATTCAATCATTTTTATTGAAATGTGGTATTGTTGATGTTTGGCGTTTCTTATATCCTTTAGATAGGGGTACTCGTTTTTTTCCCATGTTCATCATACATATTCCAGGATTGATTATCTTTTTATTGATAGTCAAATGATTTCATCAGTTCGTTCCTGTGAATATAAAGAGATTGCTGTTTCAGATCATGCTCCTGTATTTCTATCTTTAAATCTCCCTGGTCTTCCTCAAATAAACAAAATTTGGCATTTTAATACAACTTTGTTATCTGATAAGGAATTCTTAAAATTTCTAGAGAGGCATATTATTTTGTTTTTTGAAGAGAATAATAAGGAAGAGACTTCTAATCTTATTGCATGGGATACTTTCAAGGCCTATAAGAGAGGACAAATTATTTCTTACACTGCGAGTGTTAAGAATAAAGCTAATAAAGGAAGAATTGAATTAGCCAATCAATTGAAACAATTAGATCAAAAATATGCTATAGCTCCAGACCCTGTTTTATATAAAAGACGTGTTGAAGTTAAAACTAAATATGATCTTTTGTTAACATATCCAATTGAAACTCAACTTCTTAAAGATAAAACTCCATTTTACATTCACAGAGATAAATCAGGTGAAGTATTGGCCAACCAACTAAAAACTTCTGTAGTTAAACAACTAATTAAAGAAATTTGCAAAACTAATGTGATAGGACAACTGATCACTCTGAAATAGAGATTAGAGAATTCTATTCAAAATTTTACAGTTCTGATTCCCCTAAAGATAATACTGTAATGAATAATTTTCTACATCAATTAAATATCCCTGCACTTTCTGCAGATAATTGTAAACAGATGGCTCCACCCATTTCTTATGAGGAAATTGCAGAGGCTATACGTTCATTACACTTGGGGAAGGCTACGGATCCAGATGGATTTTCTAGAGAATTTTATAAGATTTTTTCTTTATTAATTATACCACAGTTACACTTAGTCTTTCTTTTTAGATTCTTTCAAATTGGATAGCTTGCCTCAATCTTTCTATGTAACCTCTATTTCACTTATCCTATAGAAGAACAAGAACCCAACTGAATGCTCTTCATATAGGCCAATTTCACAACTCAATGTTAATATGAAAATCCTTTCTAAAGTTCTGGCTCATAGGATTGAAAATATTCTACCTTCTATTATTTCTGATGTTCAGACCGGATTTATTAAAAAGTGACATTCCCATTTTAATATGCGCCGTGTATTAAATGTTATTTACTCTCCCTCCCAGGAGATATTGGAATGTGTGATATCCTTCGATGCTGAGAAGGCCTTCAATCGGGTTGAATGGAATTATTTATTTAAAACCTTAGAAAAATCTAATTTTGGACCAGATTTTAATCAATGGATTAAATTACTTTATCTATCTCCTTCTGCTCGGGTTGTTACTAATTTTCAAAAATCCAAACCATTTAAACTTCATTGCGGAACTAGACAAGGCTTTTTGCTCTTTGATCTAGCTTTAGAACCTCTTGTCATTGCTTTTCGAGAATCTAATGATATCCATGGTATTTTAAGGAGAGGTATTACTCACAAAATTTTGCTTTACGCTGATGATATATTGCTGTTTATCTCTGATGTTGAGACCTCATTACCTTGTGTACTTTCTTTACTTTCCTATTTTAGCCACTTTTCAGGATATAAATTGAACCTACATAAGAGTGAATTATTTCCTTTAAATAATTTGTTATCAATTAATACTAATCTTCCTTTTAAAGTTGTAAGGAATCAATTTTCTTATTTGGGTGTAACAGTCACTAAGAATTACAAAGACCTGTTTAAAGAAAATTTTGTTACTATACTGAATCATGTAAAAAGGTTCTTATTAAATTGGTCACCTCTTTCAGTATCATTGATTGGATGAATTAATTCTATTAAAATGAATAGTCTATGATGCACCATCAATAACTCTTGGAGATGGGATGCAAACGATAGGCTTTTATTAGCTGCAAGAAACCACCACACAACATCCTGGAGACTGAGGGAGGAGCAGTGCCTTCAACCACCTTTATACAGGGGTCTGTGGGAGGAGCCACAGGAGCAGTCAGCAGAGGGGCATGTCCAGACAGGTATATGTAGTTCACCACATTCACCCCCCACCCCCCTTGTCTTAAAAGAGAGTCCCCATGGGGCGAAGTTTCTTACAAGTATATTTACAGGTTAAGTCTATCAGGCGGTCGAATCTGTCGCTGCGATCTACGTAGCACCGGTGGTGATTGCACCGGTGACAGTGGTTGTGCTGACTCCGGCCTGACTGGAGGTGTCAGCCCATTAGGCGTCAGTAATCCCGCATGCGTGTGCGAGGCGCTCGGTATGGGAGTGTCGTGAGGGGTCTGTGTAGGGCTTGGTGTGCGCGGTGTCTCGTGGGTATACACCTCGGTGGGTACGGGGTTCATAGTCACCGTGGAGTGTTTAGGGTAGGGGTCTGGTGCTCCTGCGGGTGCCAGGTTGTGAACAGAGACCATGTCCTCCCGCCCATCAGGTAAGACCACATAGGCATACTGGGGGTTCGCATGAAGTAGGTGAACCCTCTCGACCATCGGGGAGTATTTATTGCTCCTCACATGTTTCCGGAGCAGCACTGGCCCTGGGGACATCAGCCAAACCGGTAGGGTGGTCCCAGTAGCAGACTTCCTGGGAAAAGAAAAGAGTGACATTGGTGGACGTACATAACAGGGAGCGGATGGAGTGGAGCACCTCGGGGAGGACCTCCTGCCAGCGAGAGACCGGCAATCCCTTGGACTTAAGGGCTAAGAGTGTGGCCTTCCACACAGTGGCATTCTCCCTCTCCACCTGTCCATTTCCCCAGGGATTATAGCTCGTGGTCCTACTAGTAGCAATGCCCCTAGCCAGCAGGTACTGGTGCAGCTCGTCACTCATAAAGGATGACCCTCTATCACTGTAGATAAAGCTGGGATATCCAAACAGAGTGAAGAGCTGGCGCAGGGCTTTTATGACGGACGTGACAGTGGTATCGGGGCAGGGGATGGCAAAGGGGAACTGCGAGTACTCGTCGATTATGTTGAGAAAGTAGACATTGCGGTCGGTGGAGGGAAGGGGGCCCTTAAAGTCAACACTCAGTCACTCAAAGGGGCGGGTGGCCTTGATAAGTTGTGCCTTTTCAAGATGGTAAAAGTGTGGTTTGCACTCAGTGCAGACTTGGCAATCCCTGCTCATTGTCCTAATTTCCTCAAGGGAGTAAGGCAGGTTCCGGGCTTTCACGAAATGGTAAAATCGGGTGACCCCCGGGTGGCAAAGATGTGCATGGAGGGCGTATAGCTGGTTGAGCTGTGCACTGGCACACGCTCCCCGGAATAGGGCATCAGGGGGCTCATTGAGCCTTCCAGGCCGGTACAGGATATCATAGTTGTAGGTGGAGAGTTCCATTCTCCACCACAAAATTTTATCATTTTTGATTTTGCCCCGCTGTTGGTTGCTAAACATGAACGCAACTGAGCGCTAGTCGGTCAGCAAGGTGAACTTTTTGCCGGCGAGATAGTGCCTCCAGTGCCTAATAGCTTCCACTATGGCCTGAGCTTCTTTCTCCACCGCGGAGTGCCGAATTTCAGGGCCCTGAAGGGTACGAGAGAAGAATGCTACTGGCCTTCCTGCCTGATTGAGGGTAGCAGCCAGCGCGAAGTCGGAGGCATCACTCTCTACTTGGAAGGGAATAGTCTCGTCCACCACATGCATCGTTGCTTTGGCAATGTCCCCTTTAATGCGGCTGAAGGTCGCGCGGGCCTTGGCAGAGAGGGGAAATGTGGTGGACTTGACCAGGGGGCGGGCCTTGTCTGCGTAATGAGGGACCCATTGGGCATAATAGGAAAAGAAGCCCAGGCACCTTTTGAGGGCTCTGAGGGTGGTGGGAAGAGGGAGTTCCAACAGGGGGCGCATACGGTCGGGATCAGGGCCAATGACCCCGTTCTCCACGACATACCCAAGAAGAGCATGTCGGGTCATTCCAAACACACACTTGTCCCTGTTATAAGTAAGGTTAAGAGCTTTGGCCGCTTGGAAAAATCGTTGGAGGTTAGTGTCGTGATCCTGCCAGTTGTGACCACAGATGGTGATGTTATCCAGATATTGGAACGTGGCTTTCAGTTGGCACTGGTCCACCATCCGGTCCATTTCCCACTGGAAGACAGAGACACCATTCGTGACACCGAAGGGGACGCACAGGAAGTGATAGAGCCTGCCGCCCGCCTCAAAGGCAGTGTAGGGGCGGTCCTCCGGGTGGATGGGGAACTGATGGTAAGCAGATTTCAGGTCTATGGTCGAGTACACCTTGTACTGAGCTATCTGATTGACCATATCTGCGATGCGGGGTAGGGGGTATGCATCAAGCTGCGTGAACCTATTGATGATCTGGCTATAGTCCACGACCATCCTATTTTTCTGCCCGGTCCGAACAACAACCACCTGGGCCCTCCAAGGGCTTGTGCTTGGCTCAATGATCCCCTCCCTGAGCAGCCGCTGCACCTCCGACTGAATGAAGGCCCTGTCCCCCACGCTGTACCTCCTGCTTTTAGTTGCCACAGGTTTACAGTCGGGGGTCAGGTTGGCGAACAGCGATGGGGGAGGGATCTTGAGGGTGGAGAGGCTGCTAGTGGTGTCAGTAGCGTGGCTGTTGGCATGGTGCTGGGTTGGATGTGCGGGTCGGTGGGTGTGTGTGGTCAGTAGCGGGGTATATGACGAAACCCCACAAAACAGGATTTCTGAAAGTGATTTGTGGGAGTGGCCCGTCATAATTCATTGTCACACTTTTCAGGTGGCTCTGGATGTCGAGCCCCAATAGCACAGGGGCACACAGTTGAGTCATGACTAGTAACGCAAAGTCCCGATATTCTGTGCCCAGCACCACCAATGTCACTATACAACCCCCCCGGATGTCTGTGGAATGCGATCCAGAAGCCATGGTGACCCTCTGGCTTACCGGCTGTGTCACAAGTCCGCAGCGTTGCACTGTGTCCATGTGAATAAAACTCTCAGTGCTGCCCGTGTCAAACAAGCAGCTAGTCCTCTGCCCCTCCACCAGGATGTCCATCATTGACCTT
The DNA here is from genome assembly GCF_048418815.1 of Hemitrygon akajei. Classification (NCBI taxonomy): domain Eukaryota; kingdom Metazoa; phylum Chordata; class Chondrichthyes; order Myliobatiformes; family Dasyatidae; genus Hemitrygon; species Hemitrygon akajei. Next base: position 32,749,057 of record NC_133143.1, read on the forward strand.
GCAAGCTGGTGTGGAGCACATTGGTCGAGGGTTACGGAGGTCAGAGTTGAACCGCCATCTTGGTGACCAGTAAGCACCCGTGGGTCGGAGGCGGGGCAAGGTGGCGCCGACAAAGATGGCCACCCCCATGACTCGCACGAGGCGGGCAGGCAAGATGGCGGCGACCAAGATGGTGACCCCCATGCCTCACATGTAGTGCTGTTCGACCCCGCTTGTGGTTTAGATTTACAGGCCTTGGCGAAGTGGCCCTTCTTTCCGCAGCTGGAGCAGGTAGCTTCTCGGGCTGGGCAGCGTTTTCGGGGGTGCTTTTCGAGTCCGCAGAAGTAACACTACACGAACTTGCGACTGGCAGCAGCTGTGGTTGGTTTCGGGGAGTTCGTGGACTGACAACTGGCAGCAGCCGTGGTCAATTCGCCGGAGGGTTGTGGGGTCTGCAGCGTCCATGGGACCGGCGGGAGATCGCGCGGCTGGACAGCATCAGCATTGTGCAGAGCAGCCTCCAATGTGTCAGCCAGCTCGATCGCTGACTGTAAGGTAAGATCGGCGTTTTCCAGCAGCCGCTGGCGCACGTACACTGACCTGATCCCCATAACGATCCCCTGCAGTCGCAGGCCCGCACAAGTGTCTGTAGGGCCCGGACAAACTCGGCACTCGACTCTCCGGCCTGCTGCTGCCACAGGTACTGTCTTTTGAGGGCGTCCAGTGCCCCTTGGTAGGTCGGCAGGTCTCTGATAAGGGAGTACACCCGCGGACTGACCCTGGAGAGGAGAACTCTGTGCATGATAACAGGCTCAGTCACGCGAATCTCTTCCAGGTACAATTGGAAGCATGCAAGCCAGAGTTCAAAGGCAATAGCTGCTTTGGGAGCTCGAGGATCAATGTCCAATTTATCCAGTCGTAAAATGCTCTCCATGTTTTAAAATTGCAGCTAATAAAATTGATGCATCATCAATAACTCTAGGAGACGGGAGGCAAACGATAGGCTTTTATTAGCTGCAAGAAACCACCACACAACATCCTGGAGACTGAGGGGGGAGCAGTGCCTCCAACCGCCTTTATACAGGGGTCTGTGGGAGGAGCCACAGGAGCAGTCAGCAGAGGGGCGTGTCCAGACAGGTATATGTAGTTCACCACAGTCTACCAAAATTTATATATCTTTTTCAGGCATTACCCATTTTTATTCCTAAATCCTTTTTTGACTCTCTTGCTTCTAATTTATCCTCTTATATATGGAAAAATAAATGACCTCATTTAAATAAAGTTCATCTTCACAAATCTAAAAAGTCTGGAGGTTTAGCCCTACCTAATTTAGGTTTTATTACTGGGCAGTTAATATACGATATCTTATGCTTTGGCTATATTATATTAATCGTGTAGACTGTCCGCGATGGGCTTCTTTAGAAGCTAACTCTGTTAATAAATTTTCTGTTATTTCTCTTCTTGGATCCTCTCTTCCTTTATCTGTAAGTAAACTAACTGATAATTTAATAGTTAAACATACTCTGAGGATCTGGATACAATTTATAAAACACTTTGGTTTATTGAGATTTCCCCTTTCAAGTCCTATTTATTCTAATTTTTTTAAACCCTTGTATGTATGTAATTAGTTTTGCTACAACAACTGTATGGGACATTGGAAAAAAGTTGAATTTCCCCATGGGGATGAATAAAGTATCTATCTATCTATCTATCATGACTGATTTAGTTTTTAAAGAATGGGACAGGTTGGGTATTAAATGTTTTGGGGATCTGTTTGTTGGAGGAAATCTTTTTTCATTTGAGCAATTGTCAGCTAAATATAGCTTACCCAAAACTCACTTTTTTAGATATTTACAAATCAGAGATTTTTTTTAAGATCTAAATTATGCACATTTCCTATAAGCTCAGTTAAGAACTTACTAGACATAAATTTTAGTTTGACAGCTTTTCATAATGGTTCAATATCTAATATTTATGGTATGTTGCTGGAGACAAGGAATGTTCCTTCAGACAAAATTAAGAATCTCTGGGAACCAGATTTACAGACATCAATATATGAGGAAACTTGGAATGAAATTTGTAAACTGGTTAATACTTCAATGCTATATGCTTGTCATTCCCTCATACAATTTAAGATGGTACATAGAGCTCACATGACTAAGGATAAGCTATCTCGTTTTTATTCAGATTTATTTCCCTACTGTGACAGATGTAATAATGGAGAAGCTTCACTAATTCATATGTTTTGGACTTGTATGAATTTTGAAAAATATCGGAAGGAAATTTTTTCAAACTTTTTCCTTACTTTCTAAAGACAATTTTAAGCCTAACCGTCTGACGGACCTATTTAGTACTGTTGCAGAACAAGATATTGTGAGGGCATCTCATTTACATATTTTGGCCTTTAGCTCTCTTATAGCTAGGAGGACGCTTTTGTTTAAATGCAAAGATGTTTTTCCTCTTTCTCATGCTGAATGGTTATGCGAGGTTATGTCATGCTTAGATTTAGAGAAGTTTTGTTGCTCAATTTCTGAATCTCGTCAAGTGTTTCAAACATTGTAAGGACCTTTTCCAAATTATTTTCAAAACCTTCAATGTGTTGTTTAAACTCAGATGTTGGCTAATATTAATTTTTATTATACAAGAAGGTATTTTACCTTCTTTTCTCCTTAATGAACAGCTTCAGTCTTGGTAGGCGTTAGGTTCTTTTTTTTGTAATCAATTAGTATAGTTCAGTATAACTTTTGATTAACTTATATGAACACTGGGTAATGAGATTGTTATTATGAACAGATATGCAATTGGTAGTTTTTTTAAAAAAATTTGACGTTTTATACACTTTCTTGTACTCTTTATTCTTCTATGTAGAAACTAATAAAAAATATTGGAAGGAAAAAGTACATGTAATAGATCTAAGTGAAGATCTTTGTCTTTCATAATTGCAAGGGAAGTCAATAGGAAGCTATATCAGCCATGGGGAAAAATAAAAGTTATTGAATTTCCCTTATTCTTATGACAATAGGTTTAGGTTAAAGTAATTCTTTCATACAACTAGGGCCCTTAATGTTACACTGCACAACCATTGTTCTGGGGATTAAAAAGACTTTTATCAGATGATTTATAATATTTAGTTTCACTTGTATTCAGCTACTTTCACCTTTTAGAGTCCACAGCATTTTACCAGAAAGTTTGAAGTATAGCAGGACCATAAATGCTGCAAGAACAGATCAGGGCTGAGCATCTTATGATGAGAGACCCTTCTATCAGTCCCAAGGGAAAACTGAAGTCGGTGATGGAGTACTACTACATCGACTCAGACCTAGGGGGCCGGCGTCGGTGATGGAGTATTCTCGTAACCTTGCTCACTTCTAAAGGGCCTAGAGCATCTGAGGTAGAGTAGTATATTTGAAAAGAGTTGGCTTAAATATTCACTCATTCTACAACTAGATGACAGTGGCTGCAATGCATACTGAATGTTGCACTGGCCAAACTGGAAACTCCTCCTCCTGGAGGGAGAAGGCCAGCAGAAAAGAGGAACTAGTATCATTTTCCAGTTCCCTTTCAAGTTATATAATATTTCAACACTCCATTGTCACACAGTGTCAGATTTGTGGAATTCCTGTGGATATTGGACCAGCTTCATTACACCGTTCCAGAAAGCATTTTGTGATCGCTCTGACAAGAGGAAGTGGATAACAAGTGAATGCTAACCATGCTGGTGGTACCACTATCTTTGGAATGAATCACATGTAATTGGACCACTATTGACTTCCTAAACTCTAATTGTACTTTGCAAATATTCATGTTGGTTTGGTAGGCTTATGCTAGCACTTGGAGTGTTCCCATCAGACTGGTTGTCCCCTGTCTTACTTTGCTGTAACCAATATTCTCTCACATGCCCATCATCTCATTGATTCTCCTGCTAAATTATGTACACAAGGGCCAACAGAACCCAATCAACCTAATAACATCTCTTTAGAATGTGGGATGAAATCATGTGGTCACAGGAAGAATATACAAGGTTTACAAGAAAAGAATATTAAGAGAAAGATAGAACTTAATCCATCACAGAAATGGGAAATTAGCAACTAAATGTGACCAGGAAACTTGAATTATGATCTAATCTGAAGTGGTAGCCGACTGGTCAAGTCAAAATGAATATTCAGCATCCAGCTTGTTACAAAATTCACTATGTATAAGCAAGTGCTGATCAATGGAATGATTAAAAAAGCTACAACAGGATGGTTGTGCATATAAAAGTATGGTGCTATCTGTTTAAAATGATTTAGCAAATATACATAATGTATATTGATGATTTATCTACTTACTGTGTCCCCTTGTAGACCTGGTTCTCCACGGTCACCTTTAGGTCCTCGAATGCCTTTGCTTCCCTGAAGAGTATATGTGACAGATTAAAATGAGAACACTGAGAAATATCAGATGAAATTTTCTGAAAGCTACTGGATGCAGATCTCTCTATGGGTCTTTGTGTACTCTGCTTATACTATTTTTAGTAATTGAACAGGTATACATAACTTGGCTGATCAACACTCAGAAATTGGGATACTCATAAAGAGGAACACAGAAACAAGATTGTTAAAGAGTGGAATTGCTAGCTTTATAAATGCACTCTGAAGTATAAAAAGCAGGGAAATCATAGTCAAGCTTTTAAAATCAACACGAAAGCCAACTCAGGACATCACATGCTTAATCCTAAAATGAACTTAACAATAAATGAACAAATAACTGGAAGGCAAATGGGTTTTGATTATTAATAGTCTGTTTATAATGGAGGATGAAATAATCATATTTGTTATTTAATGTTGTTTAGTTGCATACTGCATTTAATGTCTTTTGTGTATATTCTAAATTCAATAAAATCTGATCCAAAAAACGTTTTTACAGTATTTCCATCAGCCCCTTTTTCTCCATCGACTCCAGGAATTCCAGGATCTCCCTGAAAGATAATATATTGGATTCATTTACGAAAAACATTTATTGCATGAGATCAAAATGAAACAGAAAATCAATCATGCTACTACATTCATATAACATTTGCTTGCAATTTCAAATTACACAAAAGCACATTACAGCTATGAAGTGTAGCTACTATTTCAATGCAGAAAACTTTATAATCAATTAAAAGATATTCTCATAAATGTTAGTGACCTGTTAAATTATTTTTGGGATATTCATTAAGGATTAGATAGTAACTGAGAAATTTTAAAAACTCCCACACACTTTGAACTCCCACATGATCTTTTTCTATAATTTCATTTGGACATTCCTGTGAGATTAACTCAGTAATAAAACCAGCAAAATACAAAATAACTTCTTGTCAGATTGCTACTGCAAATTGGGAAAATCTACTATCAATATTACTGTCTGTGGTTTTCCATCAATATTGGTTGTAGCTCAAGGTTTCCATTCTGCTCTCAGGGTTGAAGATGATTTCTCAAATCCTATTTAAAGACTTGAACACAAAAATCTAGGTTCACATCCCTGTTCTGCTCTAAGTATGCTCTGTACTGTCAAAGGTGCCATCTTCTGGTTGAAATAAATCCCAAGAAACCACTTTGCAGGAGGAGACTGGACAAACAATCAGCTGATCTGATCAACATTTATCTTTGATCAGCATCCCCAAATAAGTTTCTCTGGTCAACATCTCATTACAGTTTGTGGGATCCTACTATGGAGGAATTGCCCCCTGTATTTCCTACAATACAAGATTGTCTGCATTATGGAAGTATTTGCTAAATCCTGAGACTGTGAAAAGAAGTTTATAAAGTCAGGCCTTTCTTCCTTTGTCAAAAAAGCCATGTGCAAACATTAGATTAAGACAACAACCTACAAAGAATCCCATCACTTTTACATTTGGAGCATTCATTTTAATGGGAAGTGGGTATGTAAACAAAACCAATGGGTTCTGTGCCTTGAGACCTCCAGTGCAGGAAAAAGCAGAAAATTACAAAAGAGAAGTCTTTACCCTGAACCAAATTAAAATAGTATGAAAGGCGTTTAAAATGCAAAGTGTGCAATTTGATGCGATTACGTAAAAACTTCCTGATATCTGACAGATTTAAAGGCATGCAGGTTTGATAGGCATTCCAGTGGCAATGTGGCCCTTCAGTCCTACAGCCGAATCTAACCCAGTTGTGGGGAAATGCTGGAAACAGCAGTACAAAAAGTATCTTGAATCTTCACATACCTCCTCTCCATCTATTCCATCCAAACCACCGGCAGCCGTGTCACCCTGTCAAGAGAACATTAGTCCTTCAGTGAAATATGCTGTACCATATAGCCTACATTATAAAAAGGGACTAATTTATGTTGTAGTAACACGTTGCATGTGCTATTAGGTGTGTATTAATCTGTATGTGCGCGTCAAGTTTGGACTCTACCAGTAAAGAACCATGAAACTTAGCTCCCGTCTCCAGCTTTTTTATTAATAACATAGTTACGTAACCAGGGCACCTACACAACAAATTGGCGACGAGAATTATGAACCTACATCTTATCGGAACGCCATGTTTCAGTTGATAACGGCACTTGGAGGAGAAGTGAGGAAAGGAGCGACACACGCATCTAGGCAGAGTACGCTGTTAGCGCTAGCAAAAAGGTCATGTGAGTTAAGGGGAATATGAAGTGAATGCAAGGAGCTAGCTAAAAAGAAAACAAGGAAAAATGGATTATATTAACATAATAAAGATAACGATGATTGGAACCATTACAGTATTTGATGGTAGTATTGAAAACTGGGTAACTTACATTGAAAGAGTCGATTTATATTGTGATGCTAACGGTGTTAGTGATGAAAAGAAAGCCAATATCTTACTCAGTGCTATGGGATTAAAAAACATATGGGCTGCTACGGAGCTTGTTAACCCGTGAACAGCTAGCTGACAAAACGTTCAAGCAAATAGTAGACACTCTCCAACAGCATTTAAATCCCATACCACTGGTCATTGCTGAAGGATTTAAATTCCACAAACTGAATCAGAGCAAAAATGAAAGCATTTCTGAATATTGTGCTGAATTGCACAAATGATCAGAACATTGTCATTTGGGAGTGGGTCCAGTAAAGAACCATGAAACTTAGCTCCCGTCTCCAGCATTTTTATTAATAACATAGATGTGTAACCAGGCCACATACACAACATATGCCTAACAGATAAATAGGCATTCTATAAAGTAATTGCAAAATTTGGATGGAAAATTGGTTAAGCCTGAAAGCATATTTACCTTCTGTCCTCTATGCCCTCTTGATCCCTGAAAAACAATGAATATTAAGTTAATCCTGGAGTTTTAAACCGAGCTAAGATGCAAATTCATCCAATTAAACCACATACCTTGTGGCCATTGGGACCTTGGCATCCATCTTCTCCTCGAGCTCCAGTAATACCTGGACCTCCCCTTCTACCCTAAAGAGCCGGAACACAGATTATTGGTGACAGTGAAAAGGCCATATCACAACATAAACATCATAGTAGACACTGTCCTTAAGCTTCAAAATTTCTTCCTTGTATTTTGTCTGAAATACTTTCATTTGCCAGTCACCAAAGTGAAAACACAAAGGAAGTATGAAGGCAAAGGCTTGAATAGAAATACATTTGTATCAACTTTGTTTGTATTGCAAGCGATAGGTAAAGAACAATCCAACTCACTATTCAAGCCTGCTCTGCCTTTCAAAATTTCAGAGCTACTTTTCTAACAAGCAAGAGAAAATCTGTGTAATAAACACAAAATGCTGGAGGAACTCAGCAGGCCAAGCAGCATATCTGGAAAAGATTAAACTGTCAATGCTTTGGGCCAAGACCTTTCATCTGAAGTGGGGAGAAAAGAGACAAGACCTCAGAGTAAGAAGATGGGGGAGGGAGGAAGAAGTTTAATGTAGTAGATGATGGGTGAAACCAGGAGAGGGGTTGAGGTGAAGTAAAGAGCTGGGAAGTCCATCAGTGAAATAAATAACATGGTGGAGAAAGGGGTATCTGATAGGAGAGGGCAGAAGGCCATGGAAGAAAGGGAAGTGGAAGGAGAACCAGAAGGAAGTGATGGGCAGGTAAGGAGATAAGGTGAGAGAGGAAAACAGGAATGGGGAATGGAGAAGGAGGGCAATTACTGGAAGTCTGAGAAATTGATGTTCATGCCATCAGGTTGGAGACAAGCCCGATGGAATATAAGGTGTTGTTCCTCCAACCTGAGTGTGGCCTCATCACGGTGGTAGAGGAGACCATGGACTGACTTGTCAAAATGGGAATGGGTAGTCACCGGAAGATCCCACTTATCGTGGCCAACGGAGCATAGGTGATCGGTGAAGTGGTCTCTCAATCTATGTTGGGTCTCACCAAACTACAGGAGGCCATACCGGGAGCACCAGATACAGTAGATGACCACAACAGACTCACAGCTGAAGTGTCACCTCACTTGGAGGGTATGTTTGGGGCCCTTAACAGTAGTGAGGGAAGAGGTGTAGGGTCAGGTGTGGCACCTGTTTCGCTTGCAAGGTTAAGTACCGAGAGGGCGATCAGTGGGGAGGGCCAAATGGACCAGGTACTCTTGTAGGGAGCAATCCATGCAGAAAGCAGAAAGTGAGAGGGAAGGAAAGATGTGTTTGGTGGTTGGATCCCATTGGAGATGGTAGAAGTTATGGAGAATTACGTGCTGGACACCGAGGCCGGTGGGGTGGTAGTTGAGGACAAGAGGAACTCTATCCCTGGAGGGGTGGTGAGTGAAGGGGTGAGGACAGACATGCAGGAAATGAAAGAGATGTGGGTGAGGGCAGTGTGGATGGTGGAGGAAGGAAAACCACTTTCTTTTAAGAAGGAGGATATCTCATTAGTTCTGGAATGTAAAGACTCATCCCAAGGACAGATACCATGGAGACAGAGGAATTGAGTGAAGGGGGTGGCATTTTTTACAAGTAACAGTTTGGGAAGAGGTATAGTCCAGTAGTTGTGAGAAACAGCTTCACCCACTGTCACAACTGTATTTTTCTTGCAACTGTCTGTGATGTCTCTGCAAATTTGCTCCTCTAAATCCCATTGAGTATGGAGTGGTCTATAATATAATCCCATCAATGTAGTCATCCCTTCATTTTTCATCAGTTCCACCCATAAAGCCTCAGTAGGTAAGTCCTCCAGCCTGTTCTGTCTGAGCACCACCTTTACATTTTCCCTGACTAGTATTGACATGTCACGCCCTTTAATACCTCCACCTCTATCATATCTAAGCATTTAAATTATTCATGTACAAAACATCACTCTTGAAAAAACTTGCTATATTGCATCAGACTTACCTCTTTTCCCTCTTCACCTTCATATCCTTGAAATCCTTTTTGACCTTTTTGCCCCTGAAATTAGATCATGGCAAAAACAATTATCAAGCATGCTAAAATTAGATACTGGAAGCTTCAGTGTTAGCTCAAATAATGTTTTAATCAGACAGGATTGTTTTGCATGACACTGAATCAAGACTTAAGATCAAATCTTAATCTGAGCCACTTTACCTACCAAATTAACTGATACAAGTCTGCAATTGTCCTGATTCTGTATCATAAAAGTTAAAGAGACAATACCATGTTAAAGAACTAGAGAATTGCTTTAGACACACATGACCTGCATTTTGGCTCACTTATCAGCATGTAACTTGCAGAGTTCTGTCAGGAAATGTCCAGAAATTCTAACACAGTAAATCATTGTAAATATGCAGTTTGTCCAGATTGTCAAGGAAGGCTTTTCCAATTATTCTGGAGGTGCCAGAATACGGCACCATAAGGTGTGTCTGCTGGTGGATCAGGGAGGAACTCCCTTCATTTACACAGAAAAGTGAATTTACCATTAATGAGATTTTAATCTTTGAAACTAGTGAAATTTAATTGACATTGTACATCCCAACTTCCATTGGTTAAGGGACACAATAATGTTTAATGTTCAGAAGTTCAGCCATTTAATCAACAAACTATCAGAGCCACATAAAGAAGCCATATTCTGTTGAGTAGCATACAATTTTTGATTTACCAAAGATCCTCTTTTTCCTCGATCTCCTCTTTTTCCTGATTGCCCTGAGCACTTGCAAATTATTTTACAGCATTTTCTCTCTGCAATTGTGTCCTGCAAGAAAATATGTGAGAAAGATTAATCATTAGTTGGAGCATTTTTAAGATTAAAATATTTTCTATTTTATTTTTATTTATGATGTGAACGAAGAAAGATTAAGCTCCTTAACCACTGTGAAGGACAAATTGTAGTGGGTTTTCTTTAGAAGACGCAGTATTCAGCTCTAATTCCAGGGCATAATAAAAGATATGCAAACTGTAGATACATTAAGCAAAATTGTGGTTCATCCTCTGTGTCAGAGGTCTGCATGATTACACAAAGTTAGAGTCAGCCTCAAAAAAGATGCTTATGTATTTTTCAGAGGATGATGATAGCAAATCCTAGTGCATCCTAGTGCGGGGTACCATACGCTGTTTGGACAACTTAAACTCTGACCCAGATAGATGGGATGTTCACTCCTCTCTCCATGGCACTGAGGCTATGAAAATTGCCCCAACCTCTGTGCTCTGTGCCTGCTAACATAATGAACTGATACCAAGGCATTGGGCCTATTCCGGGCTGTTCCAGGGTTCGGATCTAAGGACTCATTTTGGTTCAGAATGTTCTTGCTCACTTCTATTGTTTGTATAATTTGAGTTTTCTCCCCCTTTCTCTGTACATTGGGTGTCAGTCTTTATTTTAAATTGGTTCTTTCAGGTTTCTTGTTTTGAGACTGTGTAGCCAAACAGATTTCAACGTCGTATAATTTATACATTCTTTGTTAATAAATGGACTTTGAAACTTTGAAATAGGTTGACATGTTAGCAGCTTTAGTATGGATACGTGTCAAATAGAACATAGAACAATACAGCACAGGAATGGGCTCCTCTTTGCATGGTGTCAGTGTTAAATACAATGCCGAACTTAACTAAATCTTTTCTGCTTGTGTGTGTTTACATCCCTCCATTCCATGAACATCTATGTGTCTATCTATCAGCCTCTTAAATGCTACCAAGTTACCTGCTTCCACCATTACGCCCTGTCAACCTGGTCCCAATACCTGCAAATGTTGTGTAGAAACCTTGCCCACACACTTCTTTCTAACTTTCTCCCTCTTATGACATGCATGAGCATGCCTGTTATATTCACTTATTTCAATGGATTCAAATCATGTATGAGGAATATAAGCATGTCAATTGAAGCTTAACTTTAGCTTCAAGGCCTCTATGATATATAAACATATAAATTTAAAGTAAGCCAAATGGATGCTAATTCATATTCTTTGCATTAATGATGCTGTACAAATTGTAAGTTACAAATTATAAGTTAATATGACAGTTCATACAGTCTCCTTGGTGCAGTAAAACATCCCACCATGCAGCACAGGAGCCCGTCCAAACAAATTCTGTAGGTGTGACAGACAGACAGGAATCATGATGTTCTCAAAAGGTCGTGTGACTAGATAAAATGCCAGGAAACTCACAACCAGGCAAAAAAGCTTTTAATGGAAACTACCCTCAATTTCCTATTTAAACTTATGACATTTCTCAGATGCGCAATTTAACTTGGAGTACATGATATAAGAGATGCACAACACATTGTTGATATCACTGCACACACCTAGAGGTAGATGCATTTCATATACACTGTGGGTCCAGATTATGTTTTATCTGGATGTTATTTGTCATTTAGATATCATATATTGAATTAGCATGATAAGTCAGGCATTAAGCCAGCTACATGTTCAGTAATGTAGTTCATAATTTGAAAACAAGTTATACTTTTCAGATACCTGATTTGCGCACTGATTCTAAAAAAGATTCACTTGTAAAACACAATTGACTAAATTAATAAATAGTTTATTGCAGATATTTTCTAATTCTTCTGATGACATTAGACTTTTACAAAATCACTTACAATTGCTGACAATAATTCATTTCCAATATCCGGCTTGTTAATCATCAGTTCCTCTCGGTAACCAAACCCTCTTCCAAACTCCAGTTCAGCAATTTTGTCAGCATTTTCTGGTCCTTCCAGGGGAACAAAGATCAGTCCATGGATATCCTCTTGGAAAGAAAAAAACAATGATTGTCCATTATTAAAATAATTTTCAACTTCTTGAATCCTACATTAATTAAGATGTTTCTCTTGGAATTTTACACTTTAGCACATTACAGGATCATAAGTGAACTTCTGTTCATGAGTTGTCTATTTACTTGTTGATATTTCCCAAACATTCCCATTGCTTCAGCTCCTTCCAGTGGAGTTCAGACAAAAAATGTCGAAAAGCAGGCTTGGGAAATGAGGTCCAAGAGATGCAGAAAGATGAGGTGAGGGAATCCTAGAGCTTGGAGTCTTGGTGACGACTGCCCAGATGCTGGGCAGCTCACTTACATGTAAAAAGATATTAATCAGAGACAAAAGCTGTCCTCAATCTCCAAATAAGACCAGGTTTTGGGGGGGGGTTCCAGTGACGTTATCATCGAGAATGGCAGCTTAAGTCACTAGCTCCTCCGGAAAAATGCGTATTAAGCCCCATTAACCCATTAAATATAGCACTTTTTGAAAGTATTTGAACTGAAAAGAGGGGCAAGAATGGGGAAAAAGAATGGAAATTAAAAAAGCGACACTGCGGAGCCTGCGGCCGAGGGGAGTGCAGCGAGCGGCTCTCCTACCCGACCATGTGCTAGTGAGGCGGATGCTGGGCCTCGTTCAGGTGAAGCAGCAAATATGATCGAAATTTTTAAAGAGGTAAGGGAGATCCAGAAAGATATAAAACAGCAGCTACATGATATTAAGTCAGAGCTCGCCAACGTCAATCAAAAAATAGCGGTGGCAGAGACTCGAATTGAGAAGGTGGAAGATCGCGTTCAAAACATAGAACAGATACTGAGTAAGATGATAAAAATATTAAATCAACAAGAAGATAAACTGCTTAATCTGGAGGGAAGGTCATAGTGGAAAAATATCAGAATATACAATGTTCCCGAATGAGCGGAGGGCTTGTCTATGACAGTTTGTCAGAGAGTTGCTGCGGGATGCGCTGGAGCTTCCCTCAACTATGGAGCTGGAAATTAAGAGAGCGCAGTGTGTGCGCGTCCCGAAGCCTACCCGAGATAGAACAGATAAGCCACGCTCAATGATAATTAAATTCCTTCAATACAGTACCAAGGTGGAGATTCTACGAAGGGCCTGGGGTAAGAAGAGGGTGCTTTTAGACATTGAATTAATATATTTCGACCAAGATTACCCCCCCCCCCGCAGTCCTGCAGAAACATAAAGTATACTCTGAAGTAAAACGAATAGTAAAGCAAGAAAGGATTAGATTTCAAACTCCATACCCTGCTAAACTTCGAGTGTTTTATGAAGATGGGATCCAACTGTATCAGACAGTGGAAGAGGCGACAACAGACATGAAGGGAGAGGGTTGCCCGTCAGCGTGATCAAACCGAGGGAAAGCCTGGCAGAAGAATTATCCCGCTCCACTTGGGAAATAGTGTGAGAATCGAGAAGGCAGGAGACGGGAGGAGGTGGAGAGAAGTATATCAGGAAAAGACTGGGAGTTTTCCAAAGACAGCCTTCACCCCCTCCAGAAAAGCCATAAGGTTTGGCAAACTTTAAAAATGCTGAGAAGCTAAATGGAAGCAAAAGTAGACAATGATATACCTATCTCGAGAAATACTTATTATAATGTGGATTTTATATTACTTAGTTGTTATTCTTTATTCGCTCACTTACTCCTTTTTCACCACCAAAATATATATATATAGGAGGAGTACACAGGGAAATCTTTTCTGTGTGATGGATTTATTCACTGACTTTTATGAATACTGTGATGGGGGCCCTCAACTCACAAGTAGGAGGGGTTATACCCCGCAGCTAGACATTTCCTCGAGCTCAACGCAGGGACCAGAGACCAGAGACCTCAGCCTTGGAATCACACATTTGTTGCTATTTTCGTTATTATTTGCGTTTCTTGGTTCTTATTTGTTCAGGGAGTAGATCGATTAAGTTTTATTCTGCTAATTTCAATGATACATTGACAGAAAATACAGATGGCTAAGGACAAAGTAAAATTCATTTCTTTTAACGTCAATGGGCTATTAAATCCCATCAAGCATAATAGAATTCTATCCAAAATGAAAAAAACAAGCCCATGTAGTATATTTACAGGAAACTCATTTAAGTGATGATGAGCATAGAAAACTAAAGAGAATGGGCTTCACTAATTTGTTTTTCTCCTCATATAAATCAGGACATAGGAGAAGAGTTGCTATTCTTATCTCAAGTAAGCTAACTTTTGAAAAAGCATTCAAAATGGGAGAAAAAAAGGGCAGATATATTCTGGTAAGGGGGAATATAGATGGAAATTCAGTTACTCCATTGAATATATATATATATGCACCCCCGGGAAGTGATATTGGTCTCTTTCAGAAAATTACTAATATTATGGTAGTGGAAACAGAAGGTCTCCTGATATGTGGGGGAGACTTAAATTTACAATAACAACCAAACTTAGACTCTTCCAATACAAAAACCAATGAAACAAAATCCTTACAAAGAAAGTTAATATAATTTTTCAGGATGTTGGTTTAATTGATAAATGGAGGGACCTTTTCCCTGACAGAAGGGATTACACTCATTATTCTGCTCCCCATTCTGGATATACAAGATTAGACTATTTCATAACATTTGGAAAAGACAAAGACAAAATAAACACTTGTGGAATTTGGACAATAGATGTAAGTGACTATGCACCTATATATTTATCTGTTGATTTTGACCTACAACCAAAGAATATTATTTGGAAACTAAATTCAAGTCTACTGAATGATCCGTACTTTAAGGAACAAACTAAAAAAGAAATTGGTCTCTACTTAGAATTTAATGATAATGGAGAGGTTTCACCTCCCATTTTATGGGATACTCTGAAGGCAGAAAGAGGGAAAATTATAGCAATATCTTCATATAAGAAAAAAATAAGGAATAAAACATTAGAGGAATTATAAAATAGGCTGAAGGAACTAGTGAAAAACACAAATTGAATTTGGCACAAGATACATTAGGGGAAATTTTAAAAATTAGGAATGAAATTAATAGTTTGGCTACGCAAGAAATCAGGAAAAATTTAATGTTTCTGAAATAGAGACATTATGAAAGTGGGTCAACGTCTATGAAAATACTGGCGTGGAAACTGAAACAAAGATTGCAGAAAATACAATTCATAGAATTAGGGACCCAAGAATGAAAATGATAAAAAATAAGCTAAGTGAAATTCAAGAAGCTTTTGAAGTGTTTTACAAAACTCTATATTCCAAAGTTCCAAAGGGAAGCACAACCCAAATTGACACCTTCTTGAATTCTCTAGAGTTACCCACTTTAAGTGAAGAACAAAATAGAACGATGACTGCTGACATAACTGAAGTTGAATTAAAAGCTGCAATTAGTAGGCTGAAATTAAGCAAGTCACCAGGATCAGATGGGTATATGGCAGAGTGGTACAAAGAATTTAAAAATGAGTTAATTCTTGTTTTAATCCCCACATTGAACTGGGCTCTAAAAAAGGCACAAATGCCACCCAGTTGGAAGGAAGTGGTAATCTCAGCTATACCGAAAGAAGGCAAGGATAAAATAGAATGTGGTTCATTTAAACCAATATCTGTTCTTAATGTAGATTATAGGTTACTTACCTCCATCATATAAATACTTAAATACCAACATTTCCATAAGATGTATTTCAGACATTGTACATATTATATATCATATAATCATATATAACACAAATCTCCACAAAGTATTTATCTGAGGTATACACTTATAGAAAAGAGTGGAAAGAAAAAACAAGCAGAAGGAAAGAACTATGTACAAGTAGGGAGTGATCTTTTAACAGCAGAGTCATTGATTTGTGAGAATAAAATCAGGCCTTTGAGGCATTATGTAGTTAAACCATTTTTCCCAGTATGAATCAAATAGTTCCTCCTTATGGTTAACAGATGCTGTTATCTTCTCCATTTTGTAAATGTCCATTGTAATTTCCATTCATGTATTTAAACTTGGGCTCTCCTGTGATAACCATTTCCTAGTAAGAGTCTTTTTACCAGCCACCAACAGTATATTCATTAAATATTTATCTCTTTTCAACCATTCTTGAGGTATATATCCAAAATATATGGTCTTACACTCCAAGGGTATTTCACATTTAAAGATGTCTTGTAGGGCATTGTGTATCCCCCTCCAATAGTTTTTGATTACAGGGCTGTCCCGAAAAATATGACAATGATTTGCATTTTGATTTTCAAAATTTCTCCAGCGAACAGGGAGGCTATTATCTGAATGGGATTTCTGCGAGGGTGTAATAAAATATCTTATCAAGTTTATCCATACAAACGCCCTCCATTTCTGTGAACTGGTACACTTCCATTGATATCTCCATATTGTTGTCCGTTCTTCCTCAGATATAATTATCCCTCCTTTCTTCTCCCATTTTGTTTTAATGTATGAAGTTGAATGTGTTTTAAGATTTGACAACCCCTTATACATGCTTGAAATTATTCTACTACCATTACCTGAATTATATGCTTTTCTAAAGAGCTCTATCAAGCATGTATTTGCTTTGGTCACATTTTTAAGCATCTTATTAACATATTGTCACATCTGTAAATACCGATAAAAATCTTGTTTTTCTAGTAAGTGTTTCACTTTAAGCATTTCAAAACTGAACAGTGTTCCTTCTCTCATTATGTTGCAAAGAACTGTCATTCCTTTAGCTGTCCAGTCCTTAAATCTAGCATCCAATTTATTTGGTGTAAAATCAGAGTCATATGCACACCATTTAAGAATTGCAATATCTCCCTCTAGATTATATTCTTTTATAGTAGTTTTCAATATTTTAAGAGTCAATTTCACCCAAGGGTTATCAATAGTATTTATGTACCTTTGCAGGTTGTTATCAGCCAAATTGCTTGTATGGGGATGGGAAGTACCCGCTCCTCAATGTTTTTCCATTGAGCGCCATATTGTGGGTTGCACCAACATATCACAGCTCTCAACTGTGCTGCAAAATAATAATCTCTAAGAGAAGGCGGGCCCCATCCCACCCTTTTCCTTTGCTAATTGCAATGCTTTGAGACAAACTCTATGCCTTTTACCCTGCCAAATATAACTTGATAGCATCTTGTTCCATTCATTGAATTGATTTTGATTAATCTCTATTGGTAGGGTCTGAAAGAGATATAGCAGTCTGGGCAGTATATTCATTTTAATAGTCTGAATCCTTGAACTGAGACTGAAAAAAGGAATCAGGTTCCATCTTGCCACATCTTCCTTAATTTTTTATATAAAGGCTGATAATTACATTCTGAAAATTTTGCCAAATCTTTTGGCATAATGATGCCCAAATATTTGAAAGACTCTGTGTGCCATGCCCAGGGGTATCGACTTTCAATTTCTCTTGGTGGGCTATAGTAATATGAAAGTAATTGGGTTTTATCTATGTTGATCTTGTATCCTAATACTTGACCATATTGTTCAAAGGATTGCATCAATTTAGGTGAAGAGTATATTGGTTGCCCTAGGTAGATCAAAATGACATCTGCATAATGAGCCAATTTATGCTCTGTCCCTTTAATAGTAATTCCCCTGATATCTTCATTTTGCCTGATGTATTCAGCTAATGGTTCCAGATATAACGCGAGGAGTAGTGGTGACCATGCAAAACCCTGTCTCGTGCCCCTTTCTAGGGTAAGACTATTTGATAAATATCCATTGATTTTAATCCTAGCAGTAGGATTGTCATATAGTGTCTGTATAGTTTTAACAATTGTGTGTTGGAAACCAAATCTTTGTAAAACTCTGTAAAGAAAATTCCAATTAACCAAATCAAATGCTTTTTCAGCATCCCCGCTTATCGCTATTGCTTCGATTTTATTTTTTTGTATATGATCCATAATGTGAAGTACCCTTCGTATATTGGTATATTGTCTTGTGTCTGGCGTTGTCGTATAAAACCTGTCTGATCCTTACGTATCAGTATGGGTAGAAACTCCTCTAATTGTTCAGCCATGATGGAGGTAAATAACCTATAATCTACATTAAGAACAGATATTGGTCTAAATGACCCGCATTCCATTTTATCCTTGCCTTCTTTCGCTACAGCTGAGATTATCACTTCCTTCCAACCTGGTGGCATTTGTGCCTTTTTTAGAGCCCAGTTCAGTGTGGGGAGTAAAACAGGAATTAACTCATTTTTAAATTCTTTGTACCACTCTGCTGTATACCTATCTGATCCTGGTGACTTGCTTAATTTAAGCCTAGTAATTGCAACTTTTAATTCAACTTCAGTTACGTCAGCAGTCATCGTTCTATTTTGTTCTTCGCTTAAAGTGGGTAACTCTAGAGAATTCAAGAAGGTGTCAATTTGGGTTATGCTTCCCCCTGGAACTTTGGAATATAAAGTTTTGTAAAACACTTACAAAGCTTCTTGAATTTCACTTAGCTTATTTTTTTATCATTTTCGTTCTTGGGTCCCTTATTCTATGAATTGTATTTTCTGCTATTTTTTTTTTCAGTTTCCATGCCAGTATTTTCATAGATTTTGATCCACTTTCATAATGTCTCTGTTTCAGAAACATTAAGTTTTTCCTGATTTCTTGCGTAGCCAAATTATTTATTTCATTCCTAATTCTTTTAATTTCCCCTAATGTATCCTGTGCCAAATTCAATTTGTGTCTTTTCTCTAGTTCCTTCAGCCTATTTTGTAATTCCTCTAATGTTTTATCCCTTATTTTTTCTTATATGAAGATATCGCTATAATTTTCCCTCTTAAGACCGCCTTCAGAGTATCCTTTAAAATGAGAGGTGAAACCTCTCCATTATCATTAAATTCTAAGTAGAGACCAATTTCTTTTTTAATTTGTTCCTTAAAGTAGGGATCATTCAGTAGACTTGAATTTAGTTTCCAAATAGTATTCTTTGGTTGTAGGTCAAAATTAACAGATAAATATATAGGTGCATAGTCACTTACATCTATTGTCCAAATTCCACAAGTGTTTATTTTGTCTTTGTCTTTGTCTTTTCCAAATGTTATGAAATAGTCTATTCTTGTATATCCAGAATGGGGAGCAGAATAATGAGTGTAATCCCTTCTGTCAGGGAAAAGGTCTCTCCATATATCAATTAAACCAACAACCTCAAAATGTGCATTAACTTTCTTATGTAAAGATTTTGTTTCATAGGTGTTTCTATTGGAAGAGTCTAAGTTTGGTTGTAATTGTAAATTTAAGTCTCCCCCACATATCAGGAGACCTTCTGTTTCCACTACCAGAATATCAGTAATTTTCTGAAAGAAACCAATATCACTTCCCGGGGGTGCATATATATATTCAATAGAGTAACTGAATTGTCATCTATATTCCCCCTTACCAGAATATATCTGCCCTTTTTATCTCCCATTTCGAATACTTTTTCAAAATTTAGCTTACTTGAGATAAAAATAGCAACTCCTCTCCTATGTCCTGATTTATATGAGGAGAAAAACAAATTAGTGAAGCCCATTCTCCTTAGTTTTTTATGCTCATTATCACTTAAATGAGTTTCCTGTAAATATACTACATGGGCTTGTTCTTTTTTCATTGTGGATAAAATTGTTTTATGTTTGATTGGATTTAATAGCCCATTGACATTAAAAGAAATGAATTTTACCTTGTCCTTAGCCATCTGTATTTATCTGTCA
The DNA here is from genome assembly GCF_048418815.1 of Hemitrygon akajei. Classification (NCBI taxonomy): domain Eukaryota; kingdom Metazoa; phylum Chordata; class Chondrichthyes; order Myliobatiformes; family Dasyatidae; genus Hemitrygon; species Hemitrygon akajei. The sequence goes on from NC_133143.1 coordinate 32,768,800, forward strand.
ATGTATCATTGAAATTAGAATAAAACTTAATCGATCTACTCCCTGAACAAATAAGAACCAAGAAACGCAAATAATAACAAAAATGGCAACGAACTTGTGATTCCAAGGCTGAGGTCTCTGGTAGAAGACCCTGCGTTGAGCTAGAGGAAATGTCTAGCTGTGGGGGATAACCCCTCCTACTTGTGAGTTGAGGGCCCCCATTGCAGTATTCATAAAAGTCAGTGAATAAATCCATCACACAGAAAAAATTTCCCTGTGTACTCAAACATACACATACATACACATACGTGCGCGCGCACACACACACACACACACACACACACACACACACACACACACACACACACACACACACACACACACACACATATATATACACATACACAAATGTTACATACATACATACACATATATGCACACATACATATATTCTCATTTTGATGGGGAAAAAGGAGTAAGTGAGCAAATAAAGAATAACAACTAAGTAATATAAAATCCACATTATAATAAGTATTTCTCGAGATAGGTATATCACTGTGTACTTTTGCTTTCGTTTAGCTTCTCAACATTTTTAAAGTTTGCCAAACCTTATGGCTCTTCTGAAGGGGGTGAGGACTGTCTTTGGGAAACTCCCGGTCTCTTCCTGATATATTTATCTCGGCCTCCTCCCGTCTCCTGCCTTCTCGATTCTCGCACTATTTCCCAAGCAGAACGGGATAATTCCTCAGCCAGGCTTTCCATCGTTTTGGTCATGCTGTCCAGCAACCCTCTGGCCTTCACGTCTGTAGTCACCTCTTCCACTGTCTGGTACAACCGCATCCCATTGTTATGAAACTCTCGAAGTTTAGCAGGGTATGGAGTTTGAAATCTAATCTTATTTTGCTTTAGTACTCAATTTACTTCGGAGTATTCTTTACATTTCTGGAGGACAGCGGGGGGGGGTTAATCTTGGTCGAAATATATTAATTTATCCTCTAAAAACACTCTCTTCTTACCCCAGGCCCTTCGTAGAATCTCCGCCTTGGTGCTGTACCGAAGGAATTTAATTATTATTGAGCATGGCTTTCTATCCCGGGTAGGTTTCGGGACGAGCGTGCAGTGGGCTCTTTCAACTTCCAGCTCCATAGCCGGGGGAAGATCCAGCGCATCCCGCAGTAACTTTCTGACAAACTCCATCACTTACAAACACTCAGCTCCTTCGGGAATGTTGTAGATTCTGATATTTTTCCGCCGTGATCTTTCCTACAGGTCAAGCAGTTTACCTTCTTGGTGATGTAATATTTTTATTGTCTTACTCGGTATCTGTTCCACGTTTTGAATGCGATCTTCCACCTTCTCAATTCGAGTCTCTGCCACTGCTATTTATTGATTGACGCTGGCGAGTTCTGACTTAATATCACAGAGCTGCTGCTTTATATCTTTCTTGACCTCCATTATTTCTTTTAGGATTTCGAAGATATTCGCCACTTCACCTGAATGAGGCCCAGTATCCGCCTCACTAGCCCACGGTCGGGTAGGAGAGCCACTTTTTGTATTTCCATTCTTTTTCCCCGTTCTTGCCCCTCTTTTCAGTTCAAATATTTTTCAAAAAATATTATATTTGATGGGTTAACGGGGCTTAATACATTCCCTCTTTTGACCATATGATAGAAGGAATGTCACTGAGGCAGCTGAAGATGGTTGGCCCTATAACACTTCCCTGAGGAACTCCTGCAGTGATATCCTGAGGATGAGATGATTGACCTCCAACCACCACAATCATCTTCCTTCGTGTCAAGTATGATTCTAACCAGCAGAGGGTTTTCCCTCTATTTCCCATTGACTCCATTTTAGCTAGTGCACCTTGATGCCATAGTCAGTTAAATGCTGCCATGATGTCGAGGGCTATCACTCTCACCTCACCTCTGGTATTTAGCTCTTACTGTGGCACTCTTTGTGTAATAATTAAATAAATCCTAAGTGTAAATATCTAAAAGTACAGACCAAAAGAATCTCTTCCATTATACTTTAAATTATTCACCATCAGAAAAATTGGCACAGTGTGAGGCAAAATGAAACTGATATAATCTCTGTCTAGCCACTCAACTGTTTGGGTAAAGTTCCATTACAAGCTCAAGTAGAAGCAAAAGTTCCCTATTTTATTTTGTTTCCATTTCTGCATTGAAATTGCCTTCTTCTAAATATCTGAAAATATTCTGAGATTTGAAAACAAAATATGATCTCTGGATTCAAATTGAAAATGTGGCATTTAATATTTAACAGATAAAATCACATTCCCGAACACTTCTCATTAATGATATAATTCTATGCCAAAAATTAGTGCTCACAATATCTTCAAAACAGTATTGCATGTAAATGCCAAGCAAGTTACCTTTAAGTCGGAGTTTTTCTGATACTTTCTTTAATTTATTAATTTCATCATCTATTCCATCTGTAAATATTACAATGACCTGTAAAGAGAGGGTTTAAAATGTACAATCAGAATGGGTAGGTCAACTCAAGGAAACCACTGTATGCAGTTCACCAATTATTCACTCCTTTTTATAGCAAAGTACCATGAAGGGTTTAGCAATACTGCAACTATTTCCTGTATGAAGGCCTTATCACTGAAATAAATGTTTGGAATAGATCTACTACACAATACATGGAAACCCTGAAATATAGAGGGAAGATGCAGTCACCTCAAACACCAATGGAAATTCAAGTTCAAGTATAATTGTGGTGTGGAAAGTTGGACGATGGATCTCATCTTCAAAGATTACCTTGTTTGAATTTTTCCAGAGATATAGTTGACATTTGTATCTAGAAAAGAAGGGAAGCATTGACAGATTCTCTCTTCCTCGGCTCAAAGATTCCTATAGATAGTAACAGCAGCCTCAAAATTAAACAGCGCTTACTTCTCGGGAGGGCGGCAATGGCAAATTTAGATAAAATACTGAAGAGCAGAGACATAACATTGTCTGCGAAGATCTGTATAGTCAAGTCTATGGTATATCCAGTTGTGATGTATGGCTCTGAGAGCTGGACTGTTAGTAAAGCTGAATACAAAGGATTTGACACCTTTGAACTTGTATGCTGTAGGAAAGTGTTAAGAGTTTGTTTGACAGTGACAAGATCTGACAAGTCAAATTCAGCCAGGCTGCTCACTAGGAGGCTTGATTATGAGACAAAAGCTCAAATATTTTGGCCACATCATGAGAAGACAGGATTCCTTGGAGAAGACTCTCTCGTTAGGTAAAACAGAAGGTAAAAGAAGGAGAGGAGGATAACAGAGACTACGATGGATAGATAATATTACTAGACAATGTGTATGACCTTGGGGGATCATTGAGAGAACTTTCCAACAAGAAGGCTTGATGTTGAGGAGTCCATGGGGTCACCAAGAGTCAGATTCGACTTAATAACTGAACAACAAACTAGGTTTCTATATGATCTAGCTTACCATGTGAGATCTAATCAAAAGCCTTCCTAAAGTCCATGTAGGCAAGTGACCATCTACATCTCTGACCTCTTCAATCACCTTCATTACCTCTAAAAAAAAACTGTCACATTCATGAATCAAGATTTCATGCAGAAAGACATATTTGACAATTCTTAATCAATCTTTGACTTTTAAAACTTAACCCGTTAATATTTCTTTGTGAATTGCTTTAATCCTCTTCACTACTTGCCATTTTTCCACTTCCGTGTCATCTGTATATTTCTCCACAGTACATTCATTTCCTTCCTCTGTACCATTGTTATATTATAACAGCTCTAACCTGTGTGGCACTCCACTAATTATAGTTTGCCCACATAAGATAGACTCTCTTATCCCTACTCACTGTCTCCTGTTTGTTAGCCAATCCTCTAGCCAGACTATTATTTTACATCCAACACCATGAAACCACTTCTTGCCAAGGAATCTGTTGCATGCACCTTGTCAAGCACCTTCTGAAACTCCAGGTATACAACATCAACTGGTTTCCCTCTATTCACTCTGGCTGAACCTTCCATTAAAAACTCATACATTAGTCAGAAAAGACTTCATGAAGCCATGCTGATTCTATTTGACCAGGTTATGATTTTCTTACTATCATCTCTATGTTCATTCATCCTTACATTTTTCCATTAATATTTGCCAAATTAATAAGACAACAGTTACCTGCTTAAGAATTCCATATTAGTGTTTTCCAAACCTACAGCAGTTTTTCAGATTCTAAGGAGTTTTGGAAGTTTCCAACAAAAGCATGCACTATCTCAATAGCCACTTATTTTACAATCTTAAAACAAACATCATTAAATCCAGAAAAATTATCATTCTCTGGCCCTGTTAATTCACCAAAGAATTAATTCTGAAATGTGCGATGATACAGTTTAACTCCTCTCCATTTATTAGCATTTCTGAGATGTTTGTAGTATCTTCTACCATTGGAGAATGAACAATATGTTGGTCAAACTCTTCTACTTTTTCTCTAGTCCCCATTAGTATCGCCATATGTCTATGTTTACTTTTAACTCCCTCCTTTCTTCTGTACATAAAGTCACGCCAAATGTTACTTTCTTCTATATATTCATTAGTTTGCTCAAACTGTTTATTTTTCTCCTTGATGATTTTATTTTACTCCTCCTTTACTAGAATCCAAATTTAACCTTATTTTTGGGTTTATTACTATTTTTTGCCATCTAAGATGTATTCTCCTTCCATTCAGTACATTCGTCAACTCCTCTGGTTCGCCCTGGTTTGTTCATTCTGTCCTCTCTCACCCACCCCCCTCATTTTTCACCCTCATCTGGACGTATTTTTTCAGGGAAACATATTCACTGAACAGCTGCCATTGTTCATTCATTGTTTAATCTGTTAATCTGTTTTAGCCAACTCTATCCTCAGTCCTTTGTAAGTTCCTTTATATTTGGCTCAGACCCAAGTTTCTTAATTTTAAACTAGATGATAAATCCAACCTTACTGTGATCTTTTACTTGTGATTCATTTTTTAAACCTATAAATCTTAATCCCAATAAATTATTCAACTTTACTATAGCACATGAAATGAATTAACATCAGTTGTAGCCAATGATTTCTTTTTGCAGGTATTGTCTCCCCAGACTTATCAAATGTTACCTTCACATTTCCTTCTGCTTTCAGACTAAATAGCCTCGAAAAAGATTGCAGATAATCGGCATTCAAGACCCTGTTGTCATTTTGCATTGATGTTAGTTCTTCCCTGATTTCATTGGACTTAAACTGCTTAAACTGCAAATCAAAATTCGAACTGGATCGGTGGAATCCAATCTTAGTTGTGATGCCATTGCCTGACTTGCAGCTGATGTTGTGAAGATCCATCATTCTCTCAATGATGCCACTCAGATGACTGCCATGTGATTCCAGAAATTCCACATGATTACTGAGATCTAGTCCCATAGCAATATCGATGGAGCATACTGGAAGGAAAAGAACCATTTTACAAACATGTTCCAGTGCAATCAGGTTCTCATCGTTTATTCTACTGATAGTGCCATGTATATCTAATGTCAAAAGGGAACAGTCTAGTCATTCAATTTCCAAGCAATTTAATGACAACGTTATTTTGTTTCACTGCTTAATCATGTGGAAAGGAAAGTCCCTCGCAATCAGCTTTGAGAGACCAGTGGAGATCAGACTCCCTACTAAGTTATCAGACATTTTAGACCAGCTTGAAGTCATGTGAATCTCTTTGGATGAAACATCCATCACAGAATAGGGCACAGAGCCAAGACTTCATAATGTCCTTCCACAGGACAAATTCTGCTACAACTCCATCCTTAGATTTGTGAATGATACCATCGTAATGGGCTGTAGTTCAAATAATGATGCGCTGGAGTATGGGAAGGAAATAGAGAGTTTAATAACATGGTGTCATGAAAACCAACTCTCCCTCGATGTCAGCAAAACAAAGAGCTGGTCATTGACTTCAGGAAGGGAAGCAGTGCACATGCTGTACATCAGTGGTGTTGCCATCCAGAGCTTCAAGTTCCTGGAAGAGAACATCATCAATAACCTATCCTGGTCCCATCATGCAGTCACCATGATCAACACTTCTACTTCCTCAGGAGGCTAAAGAAATTTGTCACATCCCATCATCACTTACCAGTTTTTCTTGATGCACCTTAAAAGCATCCTACCCGCTGTATAATAGCTTGGTATAGCAACTGCATTTTGTGTTTGTTGCTTTGGATTTCTAGATTCCGAGAATTTTTTGTGTTTGAGATTCTGCCTTGTTATTATTTTACCTTGTTCTACCACAATGCACTGAGTAATGATTTAATCTTTATGAGCAGCATGTATGACAAGCTTTCTCAATATATATCAGTAAAAGTGACAATAATAAACCAATTCCATTTCCAATTTTAATTCCTGTCCCATTCTCAGAGATTATTCTACTTTTCAAACTACTCTTTCTATTCATCATTTCTGGAAGCTAATAAGTAATGCATTCGTTCTCAGGGTGCAGACTTGGCTATATTTTCTTTCTATAACTTATCAGAGGAGATAACAGACTGACATATTTCAAAAGTCATCTTAGAATCAAGCAAAAGGTGCAACTGATAGCACGACTAGAGTAAGCCCAATAAGTTCCCTTTCCTAAAGGAAATAAGGGAGCTTTTCACATTAATTTAAATATTTTATGGTTTTATTCATACCAATTTGTTATTATTTAGTTCAACCACTGGCAAGGTGTATTTTCAAATGAGCTTGGGGGTCACATGATATCTTAACCGGTCTACACCATATTGCAAAACTGTAGAAATTTTACATATATACTCCTGACAATCTGTATACAGACAGTAATCAACACTGACCAATTAAATAAAAGGAAGAAAAAGAGCTATTCACTCACCTGATGATGGCCTTTCTGTGCAGATACTGCGGACGAACCTTTTTTTAATTTTCTCCAGGCCTTGAAAATTCTGAACCTGAAAGATGTTTGAGCTGGACCCTGAGATTTGCAGAAGTTGTCTCGCTTGTACATTCCCTATACCCACAGCAAATACATTTATATTATCTTGTCTCAAGCGATCTGCTGGAGAACCCACTTCATCTTCTGAATCTCCATCAGTGAGCACAACCAGGTTTTGGGGCTCTCCAGAGGCACTCCTACTACCTGCTTCCTTTGTGAACATGGAGACCAAATTTTGCAGGGCAAATCCAATTTTGGTACCTCCTCCCATTTGAGTTACTTGGTCAAGTTCAGCCAGCAAGGATTCCTTTGTTGAGAAATCTTTTAAGTCAGCTATTTTTTGGAACTCTGAACTGAACTGCGCCAGACCAATCTGCACTTTACTTGGGTGGATAGTAAAAATGTCAATCAGGTGTTTCAGAAAAGATTTCATTCTGTCAAAATCAGTGTTACTAATACTTCCTGACCCATCCATGAGGAAAATAATGTCTGCTTTCTCGAGGACACAATCTATGAAAAAAAAAAAAACCAATTATGAATTTATCTCAGGCCACAATACTCCTTTCTTCCTTCCCCTATCTACAGCCCCCATGAAAGTGACCGATTCATGTTCTTCAAAATGGTTACATAGTTTTTGCGTTCCTTTAAAATATAAATATAGTATTCACAACAGACACATTGGTGGTAATACAATACATTGTCAGTGAAGCATTCCTTGCATTGCTAGTAAGGAAGCCATTGGAGTAGATATTGATGACATTGTTTCTGCCACCCTTAGAATATAGATTTAGTGTTCATTGCAGGCACATTAGTTTCCACAATCAATACATGAAGGTCCCAACTAGAGAGAGTGTTATACTGGATTGCCTATAAGGAAATGAGACAGGGAAAATTACAGAAGTGTGTGCAGGGGAACACTATGGATTTAGCAATCATAATTCCATCAGCTTCAAAACAAATATTCAAGAAATAAGAGAACAAGGATAGTAAGGGGCAGCACTGACCATCTTGAAGATCAGTGTATCCATCTGTGCATGGACCTGAACGAAATGAGGGAGACTTTAAATGGATTTTTTTCATCTATAAAACTCAGGCAAAATAGTAGTGAGGTTATGGACCATGTATGGATTGCAGAAGAGGAAGTGGTTGCTGTCTTGAGGAAAATTAGGCTGGATAAGGTTTCAGGACCTGACAATGTGCCCCCTAGGATCTTGTGGCAATCTGGTTTAGAAATTGCAGGGGCCCCGGAAGAGGTATTTAAAACACACTTAGCCAAAGGTGAGACGCTGGAAGACTGGAGGATAGCTAATGCTGTTACATTGTTGAAGAAAGGCTCTAAGATAAAGTTCAGAAATTATAGGCTTCATGAGCCTGATATCAGTAGTGGGTAAATTATTGGAAAGTTTTCGAAGGAGATGGATATATAAGTATTTGGATGGACAGGGCCTGATTATGTATAATCAACATGACTTGTCATGTGGTATGTCATGTCTAACCAATCTTATAGTATTTTGAAGAATTTACCAGGAAAGTTTATGAAGTAAAGGCAGTGGGTGTTGTCTAAATGGACTTTAGCAAAGACTTTGAAAAAGTTCTGCTGGTCAAGAAAATTGGGGGTATAAAGAACAGTAAGAAGGCTATCAAAGCTTTTGGACAAGCTGGAAAAATTGGATGAAAATGGTAGATGCAATTGAATGCAGACAGGTGTGAGGTGTCGTATTTTTGGAGAACTAACTAGGGTAGGATTTATACAGCGAATGAAAGGACACTGAGGGGTGTGGTAAGACAGAGGATTCTGGGAATACAGATCCATAATTCCTTGAAAGTGGACTCACAGGTAGATATGGTTGTAAAGTGAGCTTTTGGCACATTGGCTGTCATAAATCAACCTACGGCATACAGAAGTTGGTATGTTATGTTGAAGTTGTATAAGAAGACAGAGAGACCAAATCTGGTGGATTCTGTACAGCTCTAGTCACCTACAAAAGGAAAAGGTATCAATAGGATTGAAAGAGTACAGAGAAAATTTGTTGACGGGCCTTGAGCACCTGAGATTTAGGAAAGATTGAATAGGATAGGAGTTAATTCACAGGAGTGTACAAGAATGAGGGGAGCTTAGGAGGGTTATATTCTTAACCCACTCTCTTTGTTGTCAGCCATTGATCCCTGACCCTTACATTCAGGCTTGCTGGGCATTTCAGACACAATGTGGAATATAAATGTCAAGGAGCAGATAGATCATTTAATTTGCTTTCTTTTTCCCATTCTCTACAACAATCCTGACATCTCTCCTTACCATCAGAAAGCCATTCCAATGCCCAAGAATGATTATAAATAAATGGCAATGGAGAGTATGCTTCAGAGCAAACAAACAGTCCTCACAGAAAATGCTTTGTATTCTAGTCAGCTTGATCAAAACCAGAAAAAGTTGGAAATAATCATCGCTTCAGGTTGCATTCATGGGGACAGAAATAAAAATAAAGATTCAGGTCCATGGCTTTTCATCAGAATTGGAATGCACCAGAAATGAATTCAGCATTAGGCTATAGAGACAGGGAGGAGGGGAGAAAAGGAAAAAGATGGAGAGATGGAGGCTTTAAAGGAACAGATTTGGTTGTGTCGGCCGAGAGAAGGGGCAAAGGTTTGCCTGGCAGAAACATAAATCAATTAAATTTTAAATATCAGAGGAGACAGAGAAATGAACACAAATATATGGTGCTGGAAATATAAGAAACAGTAAAAAGCTGATCATCTGATTTGGTGAGTTTAGTGTGGAAGACAGAAGAAAAATAAGCAAGTTTTCAAGAATTCAGGTCAAAGTGGGAGAAAGAATACTTCAAGGTTGCAACAGAGCATATTACCAAAGTATAATAAATAATTTGTAAGATTAATGAGTCTAAAATATAGTAAAAAAAAGTGATAAGATAGCATGTATGTTGCCTTTCTGCTCATTGGCAACTCTGCCTTCACAACAGTTGGCCTGGATGTCCTCAGAGATCCTTGGCACTGATCACAATTCCAGCTGAAGAAGTCCAATAAGCCTGCGAACTGCTCGATCTTACAGAATGAAAGAGCCCAAGCTTATTACTTAATCTTGTATATTAGTCAGATTTAAATTCTAAACCTAATCACTTTCCTTAATGAGAGATACATAAGCAAGTAGGCATGTAGCCATCCAGGAGTGTCTTAAAAGACCCTATTGTATCCACCTCCACCACCGTTGCTGGCAGCCCATTCCACGTACTCACCACTCTCTGAGTAAAAAACTTACCCCGACATCTCCTCTGTACTTACTCCTCAACACCTTAAACCTGTGTCCTCTTGTGGCAACCATTTCAGCCCTGGGAAGAAGCCTCTGACTATCCACACAATCAATGCCTCTCATCATCTTATACACCTCTATCAGGCCACCTCTCATCCTACTTTGCTCCAAGGAGAAAAGGTCGAGTTCACTCAACCTATTCTCATGTCATGCCCCACAATCCAGGCAACATCCTTGTAGATCTCCTCTGCACCCTTTCTTTGGCTTCCACATCCTTCCTATAGTTAGGCAACCAAAACTGAGCACAGTACTCCAAGTGGGGTCTGACAGGGTTCCTATATAGCTGCAACATTACCTCTCGGTTCCTAAATTTAATTCCATGATTGATGAATACACTGTACAGCTTCTTAACCACAGAGTCAACCTGTGCAGCTGCTTTGAGCATCCTATGCACTCAGACCCCAAAATCTCTCTGATCCTTCACACTGCCAAGAGTCTCACCATTAATACTATATTCTGCCACATATTTGACCTACCAAAATGAACCACTTCACACTTAGCTGGGTTGAACTCCACCTGCCACTTCTCAGCCCAGTTTTACATCCTATCAATGTCCCGCTGTAACCTCTGACAGCCCTCCACACTAACCACAACACCTGCAACCTTTGTGTCATCAGCAAACTTACTAACCCATCCCTCCACTTCCTCATCCAGGTCACTTATAAATATCATGAAGAGTAAGGGTCCCAGAACACCTTCTTGAGGCACCCCACTGGTGACTGACCACCATGCAGAATATGACCCATCTACAGCCACTCTTTGCCTTCTGTGGGCAAGCCAGTTCTGGATCCACAAAGCAATGTCCCCTTGGACCCCATGCCTCCTTATTTTCTCAATAAGCCTTGTATGGGGTACCTTATCAAATGCCTTGCTGAAATCCATATACACTACACCTACTGCTCTTCCTTCATCAATGTGTTTAGTCACATCGTCAAAAATTCAATCAGGCTGGTAAGGTACAACCTACCCTTGGCAAAGCCATGCTGACTACTCCTTATCATATCATACCTCTCTAAATGTTCATAAATCCTGCCTCTCAGGATCTTCTCCATCAACTTACCAACCACTGAGGTAAGACTCACTGGTCTATAATTTCTTGGGCTATCTCTACTCCCTTTCTTGTATAATGCAACAGCATCCATAACCCTCCAATCCTCTAAAAAAGAACTTCATCTAATCATATCACAATGGTTTATATCTGCATGTTTTAAGGCCTCCTAGACCACATGAATCAAAACTTTATAATTTACTTACCTTCCTAATTAATATGCATGGTCATTATGAGGACTGTGAACAGACAACTCCATTTTAAGTAAAAAGATCTGTTTACATGAGGTAAATTTATAAACTTCACTTCTGACTCAAAGGTAACCAAGATGGTATTGGGCTAACATCACCACCCCACATCCATCCCTCAGCTCCCCATCCTCCAACAGCAATGTCAATATAAAATGCAGGACACTCCCAGGTTAGTAACTACATTATAACTAGTCACACACTGTTTTTGTTCAACTCAAAGGTACATATATACACATTACCTGGATTAGTTTTACTACAAATCAACTGAGATGTATTTTTAATTACATCAACCATGTTGTCAAATCTTTGCATATTGAAACGTTTTTTATCAACATCTAGTATTCCCACCAGCACTTCATCTTTGCCACTGGATGGACTCACGGTGATGACAGTCGCTTCACTCTGTCCAATGTCTGCCTCTAATGATCGTTGCAAAGAATCTATGCCTTTCCTGTTAGTCATCACTGTGATGAACTGTGAGTCTCCTTTTAGGCTTCGGCTTCCATTTGCTAAAAGCTCTTTTGCCAGCTTAAGATCAGGTGTAATATCGACAGCTTCTGCTGCTAAGTTCATTTTGTTTATGGCTTCGCTGATCTCTGTTTTGCTCATAGATTGGCTCAGCTGGAATTGGATATTAGGTGCATCACTGTACAGAATGGCACCAAACTGCACATTGCTGGAAGAAACAACTGAATTGTTCACCATATTTAACATGAAAATTTTCATCTGCTTGAACTCATCTGGCTCTGTGTTAATGGATCCATCAATTACAAAAACAATGTCTGCTTCATCTGTTCTCAGACAGGCTGCAGGAGAGAAGGAAAAAGACATTTACCTCATGTGGAATACCCATATTCTGAAACTGTTAGGATGTCAGAAAACTTGCAATTGGAACTTAGTGCCAGGTCACTTGAGAAAGGGACTGTACAAATAAAAGGGGTCCCTTGGTTTGACCCACATGGTTGGAACTATGGGCAATATTATAAGCACTCAGAGTTTAATAGCATCAGACAGCTGAGGGTGATAGAAATCAAAGCGTAAAGGATCTTCCCCAACTCACAGAGTTATCCACTATAGAATTACTCCAAATACATTTCCAACAGTGTCTATTTAAGTCCCTGACAATTAACAACTCCTTTACATCAGGGGTTCCCAACATGCGTTCCATGGACCACTTGCTTTATTGATATTGGTTCAGGGCATAAAAAAGTTTGGGAGCACCTGCTTTACATCTATTTTATGATCAAATCATGCCAAAGGTTTTGAGTTTTGGCCACAAATTAACAAGCTAGTTAATCTTCCTCTAATTAAAGAAGGATTATTTTAAAATTTATCTTTTGTTTGTCATTCCATAAGAATAATTCAATGTTCTTACTGTCAACGTGACCGCAGATTTCCCAGTATATTTTTTGGTCCAGATCTTCAAGTTGAGTGAAGTCTTCAACATAATGAACTTTATCTTGAGATCCTCCAATTTCCAGAAGCTGACTTACGTTGGCTTTCGATACACCCACGGCAAACACTATGATTCCTACATTCCTGATGGATGTTGCTGGGCCCAGGACCTCATCCTGTGCCTCTCCATCAGTGATCACTATGAGATATTGTGGGATTCCAGGCCGACCACCTTTAGACTGGGCAAAGTACTCCTCTGTAAAGCTCAGGGCAGAGCCAGTCATAGTACCTCCTCCTATTTGCCGCACTGCAGTAATTGCCTTGCGTATATCATCTTGAGATGAATATCTACCAAGATTAAACTCTAGACGGGAGTCTTCAGCATATTGTATTAGACCCATGTGCACGTTCTCTGGACCAATAGTGGTCCTGTTCACAAAGCTATGCATAAACTCTTTCATTTTCTGAAAATCAGTGGGACTTATGCTTCCTGATCCATCGATTAGGAAAATGATGTCACTCTTCCCCATCTTGCTGCAGGCTGTGAGAGAAAAGCCATTGTTATTCTGTGAATCTTGTTCTTTGTTCATGTTCTCCCATCCTAGCAAGTGCACTGTACAATCATAATGCAATTATTGCAAATCATTTCAAACTATCTCTATGCATATGACTAGACCAGATCCAGCCGTATGACGAGCAAACTTCTAGCGGGACAGAAATTGAGAATCATAGTCTTTTTTCTTCTATTAACAGTTTGCAAAACCTGAGCTTGAAGTGAATGATTTTGCAATGTGTCATCCTTAATACATCAGCAGTGCCAGGGGCCATTGCTTTCCACCCTTATTCTATGGGTTTGGAGGTGGCTGATGAGCTGAAAATGGGAACCGCAGACCAAAGGTTCTTGATTAGGCAAATAGGTGAATCGTTTGATATACTTCGCTCTACCTATCCACTTAATATAATTGCTCAACACCAAATATTTTCTCGGATCCCAACAACCTTATTGTTACTCTGACTTTTATGTTCTTTAGTAATGTACTGTATAAATGGAAAAACAGAAGAAGATTATCAGCTATTTAGTAAAAGTAATGATCCAGATCGATGCAGAAAGAGGAATGTCGGGGCCAGAACTCAGTACTCAGTTTTATCCTTAGTAAGGATCAATAGTCAATTATAAATCCTCCTCTTTCTTTACAAATACTATTATTCATTGGGCCCTCTTATGCAATTTTACAGCCATAACTTGTTCTATTTCTCATAGTAAACATAACAGAGTTACCAGGGAACAATAAAGCTAACAGAAGAATTCTCAGTCACCACTTAGAAGTGTTTTCGAATCCAATGCTTACCTTCCTGTGAACAGATTGCCCGCACAATGTTATTCTTTATATCCTTCAATGCATCAAAGTTAGTGACATAGTAAACTCTTTCTTCAGTTCCTCCTGCAACCTGTTTAAGTTCTTCATTACTTGTATTCCCTACTCCTACTGCATAACAGATTATTCCCTGCTGTTTCAGATCTCTTGTGGGTTCTTCTACTTTATCATGTGCCTTTCCATCGGTGAGAGTGATCAGGACCTGGTGCACTTCATGTTTACGGCTTTCCTTTGCTTTGCTGAAGAGACCTTTCATGTAACTTAATGCACGGCCTGTCCAAGTTGTTTTCCTAATTTGAGAAATTCTTTCAACTGCTTCCTCCAAACTAGTTTTATTGGTATATTCAGTGACTGTAAATTCAGTTTGTGGATCCTTTGAATACTGGACAACCCCAATGCGAACCTGATTTGCACCAATAGTAAAAGCTTTAATAACCGTGATCAGGAATTTTTTTACTTCCATGAAGCTCTCTGGTGAAATGCTGGACGACCCATCAACCAGAAAGTAAATATCAGCTTCTTCAGTTTTAGTACAGGCTGAAAAAGAAGAATTGCTTTAGGTACTGAAGAACAATAAGAACACACACCAAAGTTGGGATGCTTACAGAGACAATGGCAGTGAACATCTGATATTGAGTATCAGTTGGTAAATATATTAGCTCTGCAATGAATAGCAGTTGGCCACTCAAGCATTATACTTAAATGCACAACTATGTACTTTACCCAGGTATTTTCATCTTTTTTCTTCAGATTTGTCAGTTTACATTTTGAAGGCAACCATTGAATTTCAATCCACCTTGCTAGACCATTTCTTTCCAAATATTAACTAGGTGTTGCATAATTATTTTTCTGATGTGGGGTACAAATAAATATTAAAAACCTAGCACTGACTGACACAAGTAAGAGCAATTACAAACTAACATACCTCACTGCATACTGAACAAAATCAGAGGAACAATGCACACTTTTAGCTGGCAGTTTGAGAGATAATAACAGTGAGTTCCTCTTCATTGGTCAAGGGCTAGTACATCTGACCTTTTCATCTGTCAGTTGAGAACACTGTGTCCAGGGTTGAAAGGCAAGATCTTATTGGTGATTCCTCCCTTCTCTTGGATCCAACATAAAGTAGTATTAGCAGAGTGGATCAGGCTATGAAGAATTCATTACCCTTTAATCCAAGTTTCTATCTATTCATTTATGAGATGCAGATAAATCTGGCAAGCTCACCATTTAGCATCCATCTCAAATTGTCCTTATAACTCGGTAGCTAACCAGGCTAATTCAATGGCAATTAATTTTCAATCATATTAATAAGTCAGAGTTCACATATTGGCAGGGATAATAGTGAAACTATAATATTTATCTCCCTCTCTCCCTCCCTCCCTCCTATTCGGGACTTTAATTGAATTGTCAGTTACTTACAATCACTACCAGACTGGCAGTTAAAGGACTATTCCATATAAACTTAGACTGACAACATGCAATATTCAGGGAGGATTACTCTGCTTGTTTTGTGTTGTTTTTCTGATGAAATATTACATGAAGTCTCCCTCGCCTCCATTAGATGGATAAGAAAGTCTCATGGTACTACTTAGGAATTTTTTTCTGATGTTCCAATCAATGTCATCTTAAAAATATAGGTTACCCAGGCATTATCATAGTCGTGCTTGTGACAGTACTCTTTGCATAACTTAGCTTCTACATTTCCTGCCTTGCAACTCTTCCAATGTACTACATTTCCTATAAAAATTTTGACAGACACTACAAGAATGATACTTCAAAATGTGGAGTGATTAATATTAAATTTATATAGGATATACAGTTTTTAAACTAAGGCATAAAGGGTTAAATCAAACTCCAATAACTAGGACCATTGCAAACTAGAGAATTTAAAATACTTGAACATTTTGTTAAAACTAAACAATAATAATTAGACAGAAGGGACTAAAAGATATATTGAACAATTAAAAACTGAACTCTACCCTTGAATAAGTTTTATGTTAGATCGAATGTGCAATCAATAACAATAATTATCAGACTGGTTATGGCACAAAATTCATAGAAAATTTACAACATCTTCTTCAAACCTTCTTTAATGATGTCCTCTTCGACAGCTGTCCCTGAGGTTTGAGAGATAACCTCTATGCAAATCCTATTCTGCAAGATGTCTGCGGCAGGCGACAGCATGAGGAAATCCTCTAATCTTAAAACATATTGTTTTGATGGATACGAAGCAATTTTCTCCAGCTCGTTTTCGGTGACATTCCCAATGCCCAAGGCAAAAATATTAACACCATTACGACGCAGTGAGATTGCACTGTCCGCATCCTCAGTCTGGAATTCACCACCAGTGATCAAAAACAAAATTTGGGGGATCCCTTTCCTGACACGACTGCCAGCCTGTGTCGTAAAATAATTTTCCCTTACAAAGTGAAGGGCAGCGCTGGTCTTTCTTCCTCTTCCCCCTCTATAGGGCATTGATCTTACATGATCCAAGATGTCACTCTTGGTGTGATAGGTTGTTAGTTTAAACTCTTCTTTTGGTAAGACACTGTACTGAGCCAAACCAACACGGACACGGTCAGCTGTCACATCCAGTGTATTGATTAGGCCTTGTAGAAAACCACGGATTAGCTGAAAGTTGGTGACTCCAATGTTGTCAGATGTGTCTACCAAGAAGACGACATCAGCAATTGAAGCAGTCGTGCATGCTGTGAGGAAACAAAACATTGTTCAGGTCATGAATGATTAAACATGTGCAGAAGTAAATTAACAGCAATTTGGCACTGACATTGCTTTGGTGGTGACTCATCAGTAACATTAAAGTGAAAGGGGAGTTCTCTGTGGCTCTCTGATCAATATTTATCTCTCAAGCAAATTTGTTATTACAGTTTATCTGCTCATTATCTCATTTTGTTGTGAGAAATTTGCTATGAACAAATTGGCTTTTGATTTTCACAGGAGCAACCAAACTTTGAAAAGCACTTAACTGGCTCTAAGCTGTAGCAGCATTGTGAGTAAACCTTTATTCATTCTAGTTTTGTCATTCAAATAAAAGATAAAATGATGAGAACTGGTTGCATTGTTTATGCTAGCATTACTTCAACTTCTGATGAATATTCCAATTAACACTTAAAATGACTAAGTTATTTGTTGCATCAGTGGAAACCTTTCCCTTGAACAAGGGAGTGGAACAAATGGGAATATTTTTACAGATGATGTCACAAAGCAGTTCTTCAAAAAATAAGTATTGGAAATCTAAAATGTTCTTTCTTCACAAAACTGTTGATGCTAGGTCAAATAACATTGAGAACATTGATTGATAGCTTTGTGTTAAGTAATGGCTTTGGAGGCTATGAGTTCATGTTGTGTCAACAGGCAATGTGGTACAGTTCAGACAAGATATAAATGAAGCGAAGACAAAGTTCAATTGTCTGAATTACCTCTGTTTAATATCTGAAAGCTCCAATTCATCATCAAAACACAAGTTTAGCACAGCATAATATCAGCAATATACTAAACTACAAAGTGTAAGTGTAGAACCTTCTTTCTGTTTTGTCCTTAATTAAATTTAATGAAGATTATCTTTCATACAATCATTCCAAAATAAGGGATTTTCTTCATTAGTATCAAAAATTCTCACTTTAATGTCATCATACCATAAGACATATTATAAGAGCAGAAATAGGCCATTTGGCCCATCGAGTCTGCTGAAGCATTCCATCATGGTTGATCTATTATCCCTCTCAACCCTATTTTCCTGCTTTCTCCCTGTAACTTTTCACACCCTCATTAATCAAATAGCTATCAATCTCCACCTTAAATACACACAATGACTTGGCCAGCACAGCCATTTGTGGCAATGAATTCCATAGATTTACTAAAGAAATGTTTCCTCATTTCTGCTCTAAATGGAAGTCCCTCAGTTCTAAGGCTGTACCCTCTGATCCTAGACTGCCCCACTGTAGAAAACATCCTCTCCACTTTATCCACACCTTTCAATATTTGATGGGCTGTAATGAGATCCCTCCTCATTTTTCTAAACTTCAACGAGTGCAGAACCAGAGCTATCAAATATTCCTCCTATGTTAATCCTTTCATACCCGAGATAATTCTAGTGAACCCCCTCTGGACCCTTTCCAATGCCAGCACATCTTTTCTCGGATAAGGGACCCAAAACTACTAACAATATTCCAAGTGCAGTCGGACCAATGTCTTATAAAGCCAAAGAATTAGATCAAAGAATTCCAGCAGATTGGTCAGCTAAGATTTCCCCTGCAGAAAACCATGCTGACTTTGGCCTATTTTATCATGTGCCTCCAAATACCAGAAAATCTCATCCTTAATAGTTGATGTCTTTCCAGTCCCTGAAGTCAGGCTAACTGGCCTATAATTTCCTTTTTTCTGCCTTTTTATTCTTCATGTTCTGTTCAGATTCTGACTCACTGTAATGTCTCCTGGTGAAATTCGCTCTTTGCGAGTCTGAAACATTATATACTTTGTCTTTCTCCTTTAGTCATATTTTTTTTAAGTTTTTTAAAATTGTGAATTCTGTCAGTCAAAAATAAGAACAGGCTGCATATGTGGGAAGAAAAACAAGGTTAGCATTTTGGGTCAAAGACAGCTTTGCAAAGTTTAGAAGCTGTGTTCTGCTAACTTGTAACCTCTCTCTGATTTTATGATACTCAACAGAGCAGTTGACCTCTGTTAGAAAGTGCAGAAGCTACAAACCTGACAAGCTGACTAGCAGTTTGTGGCAATCATGAATTATCCTATACCAACACCCTCAAAGAACTAACCATCTTGACCTGGATAACTTGATAGGGAAGGAGAAAATACTAAAACAAGGATGGTTGATATACTGTATCATTCTTCTTTTCAAGTGAACACTGGATATTGTCGAATAACGCAAGAAGGGTTGACAAAGTGGAGCTATTTTTTATTTGAGGAACTGAACAGGCAGCCAGCTGCATGTTAGGTCAATGATGTAATATCCAGAAATATTCTTCCTAAAAATGATAGACATCTAAAGTGCATTTTCTACTCAAAGCTGTTGATACTGACAATGGGAACACATTGATTGACAGCTTTATGTTAAGTCATGATTTCAGATGTGTAAAGGTTAATGTGGTTCGACTGGAAGACCAGGCTCAATTGGTAGAATGAACTCTGTTTAACATTGAACATGCTACCCGAAGGAGCCTGGACTTCTCATTGTGCATCTTGGAACCCATCCAATGAGGCAAATGTTGCTGCAATTCACAGATGCACACTGGTGCTCATCGCCAACCTATCAGGAACTCAGCCTGTACATCTTAAAGTAGGACTTCACAAAACTTATTCAGTACAATCCATAAATGGCAACCTTTAACTTCCTAAATCTATAACTATAGGAATAGGAAGCAGGCACGAAGTTTTAAGCCCCAGGAAAAAGTACATACATTTCAACAAGAGGCAAAATATTGAGGTAAATTTAAGGTGAATATGCAGAAGCTATCTGATTATCTTTACAACAAGAAAGGGAAGCAACAGATCACCATTTTCATTTCCCATTAATACCAGACAGTTAGAGTGAAGACACCTTTATAATCAGCTCTTGACAAAGTAATGTTTAAAAATATTTGTGCCAGGACGGGATAAACACACCCGGGGAGACCTGAAGACCAAAGGACCATTAGGAGCAGAATAGGGCCATTCAGCCCATTGAGTCTACTGCACTATTCTATCATGCTGATCCCAGATCCCTGTCAATGCCATGCACCTGCCTTCTCAACATAATCTTTAGATGCATTGACCGATCAGGAAATGATCAACTTCCATCTTAAATATACACACAGACTTGGCCTCCACCACAGTCTGTGGCAGAGCATTCCACAGATTCACTAATCTCCAGCTCAAAAATATTCCACCATACCTCTGTTCTAAAAGGTCACCCTCAATTTTGAGGCTGTGCCCTCAAGTTCTGGATACCCCCACCATAGGAAACATTCTCTCCACATCCACCCTATCTAGTCCTTTCAACATTCAGTAAGCTCCCATGAGATCCCCTGCATCCTTCTAAATCCTAATGAGTACAGGCGCAAAGCTGCCAAACACTCCTCATGTGCTAACCCCTTCATTCCTAGAATCATCTTTATACATGTCCTCTGGACTCTCTCCAACGCCAACACAGCTTTTCTGAGATATGGGGCACAAAACTGTTGGCAACACAAGTACGGCCTGACTAGTGCCTTATAAAGGCTCCGCATTATCTCCTAGCTTTTATATTCTACTGCCCTTGAAATAATGCCACATTACATTTGCCATCTTTACCACAGATTCAACCTGTATATAGGGTGGATATAGAGTGCTAAATGAGAAGCTGCTACGTGCTTGTTCTTGCAGAAACATGACACCAGCACAACATCCCATGCATCATCAGTCTTCAAGCCATGATACTTAGGGCTTGGGCATGGTTACGTAGCACAATGTTTTACAGTACCCAGGCTAAAATCCTACCACTGACTGTAAGGAGTCTCTATGTTCTTCCCGTGATAGTGTACGTTTCCTCCAGGTGATCTGATTTACTCCCACAGTGCAAAGATGTACAGGTTGGGGCTAGGATTAAATCGGGGGTTGCTGGCCAACATCACTCAGAGGGCCAGAAGAGGCTGTTCCGCACCGCATCTCAATAAATAAATATACTTTAGCGACTGCATCTGTTTATGTTATTGTAAATATCTGCATTATATGTGCGTCTGACTGTACATACTTTGTTTTGTATCTAACCATGGAGGAACACTGTTTTGTTCAGCTACTGTACCTATAGAAGGTATTCACCACCCCACCCCACCCCATGGATGTTTTCATGTTTTATTGTTTTACAACATTGAATCACATCGCTACATGGAGCTCAGAAAAATACAGGGCTATTGGTAACCCTAGGTAATTTCTAAAGTAAGGACATGTTCAGCACAGCTTTGTGGGCCGAAGGGCTTGTATTGTGCTGTAGCCTTTCTATGTTCTATGTTTCACAGTGGATTTAATTTGGATTTTTTGACACTGATCAACAGAAGAAAAGACCCTTTCCAGTCAAAGTCAAATCAGATCTCTACAGTGTGATCAGAATTATTTACCAATATAAAACACAAAATGATTGATTTCATAAGTATTCACCCCCTTCATGTCAGTATTTAATAGATGCACCTTGGGCAGCAATTACAACCTGGAGTCTGTGTGGACAGGTCTCTATCAGCTTTGCACATCTGGACACTGCAACTTTTCCCAATTCCTCTTTACAAAACTGCTCAAGCTCTGTCAGATTGCATGGGGATTGTGAATAAACAGAACTTTCAAGTCCAACAACAAATTCTTAGTTGGATTGAGGTCTGGGCTCTGAATGGTCCATTCTAGGACATTAACTTTGTTCTTTTTTAAGCCATTCTTCTGTAGCTATGTCTTTATGCCAAGGGTTATTGTCTTGCTGGAAAACGAATCTTCTCTCAAGTCGCAGTCCTCTTGCAGACTGCAAGCGGTTTTCCGCCAGGATTTCCCTGTATTTTGCTGCATTCAGTTTACCCTCTATCTACACAAACATTCCAGGACCTGCTGCAGTGAAGCATCCCCAGAGTATGATACAGCTATTACCATGCTTCATTGTAGGGTTAGTGTTTTTGATGAAGTGTGTTGTTTGGCTTACATCAAACAGTGTTCAGTCTGGTGGCCAGAAAGCTCAATTTTGGGTTCATCATACCACAGAATCTTCTTCCAGCTGACATCAGAGTCTCCCACATGCCTTCTGGCAAACTCTAGCCAAGATTTCATGAGAATTCTTTTTCAACAGTGACTTTCTCTTTGCCACTCTCCCACAGAGCTGTGACTGGTGAAGCATCTGGGCAACTGTTGTATGCACAGTCTCTCTAACATCAGCCAGTGAAGCTTGTAACTTCTCCAAAGTTGTCATAGGTCTCTTGATGGCCTCTCTCATGAGTCCCCTTCTTGCACAGTCACTCAGTTTTTGACGATGGCCTGCTCTGAGCAGATTTACAGCTGTGCCATATTCTTTCCATTTCTTCATGATTGACTTAAACTAGACTCCAATGGGTATTCAGTGACTTGTAAATCTCCTGACTTGTGCTTTTCAATAACTTTTTTGTGGAGATGCTTGGAATGTTCTTTCGCCTTCATGCTGTAGTTTTTGCCAGGATACTGAATCACCAGCAGATGGACCTTCCAGATACAGGTGTATTTTTACTGCAGTCATTTGGAACATCTTGAATGCACACAGGTTTCAAAAACTGGATCTCCATTTAACTAATTAAGTGATCTCTAAAACCAATTTGCTGTACCAGTGATGATTTGCTGTGTCATATTAAAGGGGGGGGGGTGGTGAATACTTAAGCAATCAATTATTTTGTGCTTTATATTTGTAATTAATTTAGATCATCTTGTAGAGATCTGTTTTCACTTTGACATGAAATAATCGTTTTCTGTTAATCAGTGTCAAAAAAGCCAAACTAAATCCACTGTGATTCAATGTTGTAAAACAAAAGAACATGAAAACATTCAAAGGGGGTGAATACTTTTAATAGGCACTGTGTATTCATATGTTTGTTCAATAACAATTAAATTTGAACTTGATGAATGCCAAAAGAAACCAACAATACCTGCTGATCTTTCATATATTTTGTATAGATATTCCTGTTTTATTATCAGCTTGATTGCATTGTATATTTTGCTTGGTAACTGAGCAAATACTCCAAAATCATCACTCTGGAAAATAAATTCAGGAGGGGCTAACTTCTCCAGCTCAGTCTGGTTAGCATTCTTCACACCAACGGCAATAGCCTTCACCCCTTGTTTTCTTATCTCCCTGGCAGCTGCAGTGACATCATCCAGTGAAGGTGCCGAAGTAAATATTATAGCAATCTGAGGAACTCCTTGAGCTCGTCGACTTCCAGCAGACACTCTGAAGAAACCCTTGTTCAGAACATCAATGGCATTGCCCATTGCTGGCCCACGTCCTCTTTGAAATACAAAGTTACTGGGATTCTTTATGTAACGTGTCACTTGAGCATTTGTTTGGAAGGCACTCAGTAAGAATTCTGTATAGAAATTAGTACTGTACTGAGCAAGACCAACTTGGAACTTGTCTGCCCCAATCTCAAGTTGAGAAACAACATTCAAAATGGCTTTTTGGATCCGTTGAAATCCTGCAGACCCCATCTTCAGAGAACTATCAACTAGAAAAACAACATCAGCATAATCCACAGCATAGGCTGTAAAGGAAATAAAATGATAGATTAGTTCAAAGAGCAAATCTAGAGAACTGTGAAATCCCAACCATCAAAATAGTTCCCCTGGTAATACATCATGGCAAAAATGCGAACTTCATTGCTGTATGTAGGAAGGACCAGAGTAAGGAAAGGCCATAGAAAGCAGAGTGGAGAATAGAGGTGAAAAAAAACTGTTGGAATAATAGAAGTGATTAAATGGAGGGATAGTGGATGTGATCAAATGGAGGGTTAGAGAATGTGATCAAATGGAGGAGTAGTAGATCTGATTGAAAGGAGGGATAGTGGATGAGATCGAATGGAGGGATAGAGAATGTGATCAAATGGAGGGGCAGAGAACGTGATCGAATGGAAGGATAGTGGATGTGATTGAAAGGAAGGATAGTGGATTGAGTGGAGAGAATGTGAATGCAATGGAATGGAGGGATAGTGGATGAGATCAAATGGAAGGATAGTGATATGATTGAAAGGAGGGAAAGTGGATGTGATCGAATGGAGCGATAGTGATTGCGATCGAATGGAGGGATGGTGGATGAGATCGAAAGGAGGGATGGTGGATGAGATCGATGGAGGGATGGTGGATGAGATCGATGGAGGGATGGTGGATGTGAGCGAATGGAAGAATAGTGGAACTGATTGAACTCATGGAAGTGAAGGTACGCAGGGAGAAGAGAATAAATTGAATAGTCAGAGTAATTGACTACTGAAGGAGACTGGATAATAGGATTGTGGAGATGATAGGAAGGTGGAGGTGAATAGCTAAGGAAGACAGCATACTAAAATCCCAAAGAATATATTTGAATATTTCAACCATGTGGATAAACATGAAACTGTTCATTTGAGGAGTGTTGCATTACATGAGCAGTGTTTTTGAAATGTTTATCAATGTAAGAGGTATGAAAAGGATTGCAATAGGTGCTGGAATGAAACAGAATTTAAGACTTTAGGATGGGCCTCATGAATTACAAAAAGTAACTCTGATGACCATGGGACTATGAGGAAAGCATCAGTGAACACTTGACTGAAGAAAATTCCATCACTAGAAAATAGATTGAGATGGAGCCAAGGGTAGGATAGATTGGTCTAATAAAGAAGATGAGCATTGAGGATATAGAAGGAAACAAGTACTAAAGGATACAGGTCAAGCTATCAACACTAAAGACATGAAAGTATAAAATACACTGGTAATAATGAGTATGGATGAAGCTGGACTCAGTGTGCTCAGCTTAGAAAACACCACAATAAGAAGATAAAAGGAGGAAAGGAAAGTCTAAGTGATCAATGCTGAGAAATGGGATCATAAAGATAGTTATGGGATAGATAGATAGAATGGGATAATAGCCGTCCCAGATGTGCTCCGACAAAGGAATTATTTTTTGTTTTGTGTAATTTCATGACTATATTTCAATTGAACCAACCTTGGATATAGTCTACAACTACCCTGCACACCGACTCCAAAAATCCGTTTGAAATTTCTGACTTGGACAGTTTGTCAAAACTTGCAATGTTGTAGGCATATTTATTAAATGGTTTACTGGATAAAAGTCTAAGTGCCTTTTCTGATTGGACATTAACTCCAATGACAAAAATTGTGATATTTCTGCTCCTCAGCTGTTCAGCTGCCTTGGCTGCCTCAGTAATAGATCCTCCATCGGTGATCAGAATGGCAATTTGTTTCACACCTTCTTCAATTCTACTCCCTGCTGACTTAACAAAATGTTCTCTGTCCAGGAATTCCAGAACTTTCGTCACATTTGTCCCACCCCTCTTTTGTGACAAATTTTGTATATGGTCCAATACGTTCTCTTTTGACAAATACGTATTGAGAAGAAACTCAGTCTTTGGATGTGTGCTGTACTGAGCCAACCCAATCCTCACTTTGTTGCTTGCAATATCCAGTCCACGAACAAATTTACGCAGAAATATCTTCATGTTTTCAAAGTCCTCATCCTTTATGCTTGAAGAACCATCTATCACAAGGACAATGTCAGCAACTGTGGCATCCCTGCAAGCTGAGCACATGAAAATAATATTCTTTGTTAAAGTAGCTTTTGCAAAATGAAAGCAGACAACAGAACCACCAACATCCCTTAATGCCTCACACTCCCCTATATGACTCTAAATGCCTTAGAGTCATAAGGTGTTGTATGGTTAATATTTAAACTATTAAAAATATAGTCTTTGTATTTAAAAAAAAAGTGATCCATTCTTGCTATGCCCAATCTCACATATTAATCAGCTTCCATTTCCTACAATCAGTTTCTAAGCTGGCCCTTACAGCATTTTAAACATAGTAACACTTTTATTATTAAAGGTTTTTGAGTGTCAGTGCTGAATTCAGCAATTTCTGGCAGCCATTTTTTCCCGTTTGATCATCAAAGATTCTCTCTCTCCTCCTTTCCCACTCCCTCTCTCCCTTTCTCTCTCATTCTCTCTCTCCTCTCCCCCTTCTCAGTCTCTCTCTCCCCCCTCATACTCCCATCTCTCTTTCAGTCTCTTGAAAATCAAAAGGCATAAACACATAACTGTTCTCTAGTTGGATGCAATTGTGTTATGGTGGAAATAGGATTTAGTTAATCCCACATAAAGGGCATAAAATTGGTATCATGAGATCCAAACTGTGACTTGTAGCCTTGTATCCAAAAGACTCTAAACATTATCAAACCTAACTTTGGAATAAAAAATTACTGAGGCATCAAATATATTGTGTAAGTAATCAGCACAATACCTATTTTTAGTTCTTCTTCTTTCAAAATCAAAGCATTTTATCCTGTCTGACTGAAGAACCATAAGTAATTATTTTGGAACAGGAAGCTCCATCATACATAGGGTAATTACCCATAGCTTCATTCTCAGGATTTCTTCAAATGGTTAGACCACTCAGGAAAAGGCTGTTGGCAGCCATTTTAATAACATTCATACTAAGCCAATTTTTGGGTTTGATGTTGAATCCCTGTTCTGGTTACATGTCCTGTTATTGAAGTTGGAGTGTGAATTCTTGACCATAGAGTGGTCAGACATTTAGATGGGAAAGTGGTCCATGCTGATCAAGATTCCCCGCTGAGTTGTCCCGTGTGCCTAACCAAGATTCCCATCCAAGTTATCTATTCAGACGGCAAAATGTTCATTACCTCGCTGATCACATCATGTCATGCTTTACACTATGATTATGAGAGTGGATTTGCCAAGATGGTAATAAATCACTGATCGTTGCTGAACAATTCTCACCTATTCTGTCCAACTGCTTTGGAATGATCATTCTGAACAATACTCCTGAGATTATTGGAGAAGAGTGCAGGCCTGTAGCAAATTCTTTAAGTACTGCCACAGGAACCACAGTTGCCAACGTTTTTGCAAGCAGGATGACTAACACTCAGAAGTAATCTGCATCTTCCAAGAGGCATTATTATAGGGCTGATACCACAGCAAGTTAATAGAGAATAGCAGAATGGAAATCCTTTATTTGCAGTTTCCGCCTTGTCTCTGTTAGCCATTAAACAGAACAGGGCTACATGCTGAGTCAAATTCTTGTAACATCAGAACCAACGGAATGCGCTTAAAGAAATAGTCAAGAGTCAGAACTTCCTCAGTTTTCCAGGCGTTAGCCTTCACCTGTGGGCTATCGGCCTTGCATAGTTCTGTACAGATTTACCTGAGTAGTAAAAACTCTGAAAAAGTTAAACTACTTCTTTGTTCACAATATGGAAATTACTCGTCATGCCAATATTTGTTCTTTATCTGTAATTACTCTTGAACTGAGGAAGATCTGACACTTTGACGGTATTGCAATGTCAAGCACATTGCATCTGTTCAAAAAATCCAAAACACAAAACTAAAAAAAAGCTTAGAATCTTGCATTCCCAACCTTAATGTCTTCCTAAATACTATACCTAGGGATGCCAGTGGGACGTTGGATATTTCATGAGACGCCTCTTGCACCCTCATACACAAAAACCAGATGATAGCCTGTGAGATTTCCCTCAGATCATCAAAGTCAGCTACATTGTACATATAGTTTACAGCTGGTTCACTGGCAATCTGCTTAAGTTCCCTCTAATTGGCATCTTGAATACCAATGGCATACACAATGATCCCCTGATCCTTCAGAGCCTTTGCTGGCAAACTAATGCTATCTTCAGACTTCCCATCAGTGATAATGATAGCCACCTGTGGCACGTCCATTGAAGCCCTACTTCCTGCCGACTCCACAAAATGCTTTTTCAGCATGAACCTCAAGCCCAGCCCAGTTCTTGAACCACCTCCCTTCAATTGTAGTTGCTGTATCTTCTGTAGGATATCACTCTTATCATAAAAAGAATTCCGGAAAAACTCTGTACGAGGGTTTCCACTGAACTGAATGAGGCCAATCCGTACTTTGTCCTCTCCAACATCAAATCCATTCACCAAAGTAGAGAGAAAATCTTGGACTTTTTCAAAATTGTGGGATCCTATACTCCAGGATCCATCAACTAGGAAAACAATGTCAGCAATAGAGGACATTGTGCAAGCTATTAAGACAGAAAAAATCAGAAGTTAATAAGATAATGACAAATCCATCGATCTTCAACCTTTCACCAATGGATCTAAGATTTCCACCAGTTTCAAGAGGGCAACTAACACACTGGTGTCCAAGAACCAGAATCAGAATCAAGTTTAATATCACTTGCAGATGTCATGAAATGTGTTGTTTTGCATTAGCAGTACATTGCAATACATAATAACAAAAACTATAAGTTGCAATAACAAGTATGAGTAAACTAAAGAAAATTAAGTAAGCAGTGCAAAATGGAGGAAAAAATCCTGAGGTAATGTTCACGGATTCATTGTCCATTCAGAAATCCATGGCGAAGGGGAAGAAGCCGTTCCTCAAACGTTGAGTTGAGTGACTGAAATGAAGAGCAGGGTGAGATGCCTCAACCACTGTCTCCCTGTAGAGAAGTGCTTTGCGAGGTTAGGTATGGCTAGAACTAACTCTTATCTGAGCAGGGGCCTGTATCTGTTGCACTTCAACAGCTCCACAGCAGACACAGTCTCACTGGCTCTCTACTCTACATTGGAGCACCCAGGCAACTACAGAACATACATCATACCTCTGTTTATCAATTAACGTTTAGCATTCAACACCACCATTCCCTCATTAGAGATCACCAAGTCTCAATGCCTGGGGTTCTGCACTTCCCCCTGTAACTGGATCCTCAATTTCCTCATTGGGAGACCACAGTCAGTGCTATCAGCAACACATCTCCTCCTTGCTGACAATCATTGCAGGTACACCTCAAGGAAACATGCTTCGTCCACTGCTCTGCTTTCTCTAGACTCAGGACTGTGTGGCTAAGCACAGTTCAAAGCATTAGCTACAACTTCTCCATTGTCATCACTATTGTTCATAAAGTCTCAGATAGCAACAAGGAGGCATTCAGGAGTGGGATAGATTGGCAGTTTGAATGTCGCAAAAACAAGCTCATTGGCAAGACAAAGGAATTGATTGTCGTGGGGAAATCAGGGGAACAGACACCAGTCCTCACTGAAAGCTCAACAGTGGAAAGGGAGAGCAGCTTCAAGTTCCAGGGCAAGAACATCTTAGAGGATCGATCTTGGACTCCACGCGTTAACTCAATCACAGAAAAATCTCTATTGCATTAGGAGATTTGGTTTGTCTCCAAAACCTCTTACGTATGTTGGAGAGACTTTTGACTGGGTGCCTCACAGCCTGGTATAGAGACTCCAATGCACAGCATTGCAAGAGGCTGCGAACAGTTGTTGGCTCACCCAGTTCTATCATGGGCATGCCCTCCCCACCACCAAAGATGTAATGATTCTGAAACAGCTTGGACCATAAGGCCATAAGTCACAGGAGGAGAATTAGACCATGTGGCTCATCGAGTCTGCTCTGCCATTTGATCATGACTGATCCCTTCTCCTCTCAATCCCATTCTCCTGCCTTCTCCCTGTAACCTTTCACACCATAACTTATCAACAATCTATCAACCTACGCCTTCAATACACTCTATGACTTGGCTTCCACAACCACCTGTGGCAAAAAATCCACTGATTCACCACTCCCTTGCGAAATAAGTTGCTCTTCATTTCTATTCTAAATGGAGGTCCCTCTAATCTGATATTGTGCCTTCTGTTCCTAGACACCCAACTCTATGGAACGTTTTCTCCACAACCACTTTAAGTGTAGGGCTCTCAGAACCAGTAACTGTGGTTTTAACTGTTCAGGCTAACAAAATAGCTTCTCTGTATTGTTATAATGAATGGCTTCTTTGTAATGTTACTTAATGCTGGAATGGGTTTCTGTATCTGGAATGTTTGGGTTATAACTGTAGATAAGGGAGACCTAACCAATGGAGAATTGTTATGCTATTTTGTATCTGTGAGCTGAGTGGGAGTTTGCGGTCTTTTTCGGGAGGCGAGTGAGGAGGACAGACGTGTGAGGAGTGGACAACGGTTCCAGGGCTGCGGATACTGGACATCAGCAGTTCGGACGGTGGCCAAAGGCTCAGAAGGTCATTGTCGATGGAACCAGAGGCGTGAGCTCCAACATATTAAAATATTATGTGCACAAACTGATAAACTTACTGATATGGTGCCTTTAGGTTATCTGTTTCTACTAACCCATCATTAAGAAATAACAAACACGAGGCTTCTCCATATAGATGCTGCCTGGCCTGCTGTGTTCCACCAGCATTTTGTGTGTGTTGTTGTTTGAATTACTTATCCTTGTAAACGGACAAGTGCTACACCTGCCCTTACACTTCCTCCCTCACCACCATTCAGGGCCCCAGACAGTCCTTCCAGGTGAGGCGACACTTCACCTGTGAGTCGGCTGGTGTGGTATACTGCGTCCGGTGCTCCTGGTGTGGCCTTTTATATATTGGTGAGACCCGACGCTGACTGAGAGACTGTTTCGCTGAACACCTACGCTCGGTCCGCCAGAAAAACCAGGATCTCCCAGTGGCCACACATTTTAATTCCACCTCCCATTCCCATTCTGATATGTCTATCCATGGCCTCTTCTATTATCAAAATGAATCCAAACTCAGGTTGGTGGGGCAACACCTTATATACTGGCTGGGTAGCCTCCAACCTGATGGCATGAACATTGACTTCTCTAACTTCCGTTAATGCCCCTCCTCCCCTTCTTACCCCATCCCTGACATATTTAGTTGTTTGCCTGTTCTCCATCTCCCTCTGGTGCTCCCCCACTTTCTTTCTCCTGAGGCCTCCCGTCCCATGATCCTTTCCCTTCTCCAGCTCTGTATCACTTTCGCCAATCACCTTTCCAGCTCTTAGCTGCATCCCACCCCCTCCGGTCTTCTCCTATCATTTTGCATTTCCCACTCCCCCCACTACTTTCAAATCTCTTACTATCTTTCCTTTCGGTTAGTCCTGACGAAGGGTCTCGGCCCGAAACATCAACAGCGCTTCTCCCTATAGATGCTGCCTGGCCTGCTGTGTTCCACCAGCATTTTGTGTGTGGTGTTATTAAGAAATAACTATAAAGTTGCAATTATTTACTCGCCTTTGGTGTACTTGTGTTGCGAATATGTACTGGGGGGCATTACACTGTATTTACACTGAAGTATTGCACTATTGGCGGGGTGATGGCAGTTCACCCTAGGCGAACAGGGGTAAATTGGGGGCACAGATGCTACATAAGCCTTTCAACTTTCGATGATGATCACCCCCCCATTCTTCTAAATTTCCAGCGATTACTGGCCTAGAGCCAAACGTTTCTCATATGATAAGCCTTTCATTCCTAGAATCATTTTTGTGAACCTCCTTGTGGTGAACTAGATATACCTGTCTGACTGCTCCTGTGGCTCCTCCCACAGACCCCTGCTGACTGCTCCTGTGGCTCCTCCCACAGACCCCCCGCTGACTGCTCCTGTGGCTCCTCCCACAGACCCTGCTGACTGCTCCTGTGGCTCCTCCCACAGACCCCCCGCTGACTGCTCCTGTGGCTCCTCCCACAGACCCTGCTGACTGCTCCTGTGGCTCCTCCCACAGACCCCTGTATAAAGGCGACTGTGGGCTGCTGCTCTCCCTCATTTTCCCCAGGATGTAGTGTTGTTTATTCTTCCAGTCAATAAAAGCCGAAATCTCACTTCCTAAGTCTCAGCGTGAGTTATTGATGGTGCATCACTCCTTTGAACTTTTTCAAATGTCAGTGCATCCTTTTATAGATAAGGGGCCCAAAACTGCTCACAATACTCCAATCACAAACAAGAGAAAATCTGCAGATGCCAGAATTCCAAGTTACACACACAAAATGCTGGAGGAACTGAGCAGCCCATGCAGCATCTATGCAAAAGAGTACTGTACAGCTGATGCTTTAGCCGACACCCTTCAGCAGGACTGGAGAAAAAAAAATTGAGGAGTATGATCCCACTACCAAGCACAACTTTCCCTCTCTCCCACCATCACCCTCTCCTCCCACTTTCAGCTTCCCACAAGGATTGCTCCCTGCGCGACTCCCTTGTCCATTCGTTCTTCCCCACTGATCTCCCTCCTGGCACATCCCAGCAAACAGGTCAAGTGCTACACCTGCCCTTACCCCTCCTCCCTCATTACCATTCAGGACCCCAAACAGTCCTTCCAAGTGAGGCAACACTTCACCTGTGAGTCTGTTGGGGTCATTTACTGTGTACAGTGCTCCTGGTATGACCAGCTGTATATTGGTGAGATCCATTGTAGATTGGGCATCCATTTCGTTGAGCACGTATGCTCCGTCTGCCAAAAAAAGTGGGATCTCCTGGTGGCCATCAATTCCCCTTCTCACTCCCATTCCAGTATGTCTATGCATGGCCTCTATTGTTGCGATGAGACCACACTCAGGTTGGAGGAACAACACCTTATATTCTGTCTGGGTAGCCTCTAACCTGATGGCATGAGAATCAAATTCTCAAACATCCTGCAATGGCCTCTCCCCACTTCCTTCATCATTCTCAAGCCCTTTTCCCTTTCTAGCCTTATCTCTTTGCCCTCCCATCACCTCCCTCCGGTGCTCTTCCCCACTTTTCTTTCTACAATGACCTTCTGCCCTCTCCTATCAGACTGCCCCTTTCCAGCCCTGTATCTCTTTCACCAACTTCCCAGCTCTTTACTTTACCCCTCTCCCTCCCAGTCTCACCATCACCTTGTGTTTCTTCCTCCCCTCCCTCCACCTTCAGACTCTTCATCTTTTTTTCTCCAGTCCTGCCGAAGGGTCGAGGCCGGAAACATCGCCTGTACTCTTTTACATCAATGCTGCCTGGCCTGCTGAGTTCCTCCAGCATTTTGCGTGTGTGTGCATGGAAAGACCACAATTGCCTGCCAAACGACTTGGCACATAATGAACAAATGATTAATGTTTGCAATTTACTATAATTTTATGTTTTTTTACTGTACTGCTACCACAAAAGAATGTGTTACACAATGACAATAAACTTGACTCTGATTCTGGCACCCACACATTACTCTGACAAAATACATGAAAAAATCTGGTTATGTACTTCAGAACATCTGGAGTATTTTCTACTTCTCATTATCCTGTTCTGACATCTTAACTTTCTCAGAGTTACAATGAAGGCCCAGCTAATGGCAGGCAGTGACTAGTGGGGTACCACAAGGCTCAGTGCTGGGACCCCAGTTGTTTACAATATATATTAATGATTTAGATGAGGGAATTAAATGCAGCATCTCCAAGTCTGCGGATGACACGAAGTTGGGCGGCGGTGTTAGCTGTGAGGAGGATGCTAAGAGGATGCAGGGTGACTTGGATAGGTTAGGTGAGTGGGCAAATTCATGGCAGATGCAATTTAATGTGGATAAATGTGAGGTAGGGGGTTGCTTCAGCTTCCTGGCAAGACAACATTCAGGGCTAGGGAGGGCAGGGTGTAAGGTTTTGTGAATAAAACATGCAAGAGTCATTTAATATGCTTAACAAAAGCCACAAATAGTGAGGTAGTGTTGAGGGATTGAATGTCCATTCAGAAATCTAATGGCAGAGGAGAATAAGCTGTTACTGAATCACTGAGTGTGACTTCAGGTTCCCGTGTCTCCTATTTGATGGTCGCAATGAGAAGAGGGCCTATCCTGGGTGATAGAGGTCTTTAATTATGGATGTCGCCATTTTGAGGCAAGAATCAAAAAACAGATTATTATCTGAATGGTGGCCAATTAGGAAAAGGGGAGGTGCAACGAGACCTGGGTGTCATTGTACACCAGTCATTGAAAGTGGGCATGCAGGTACAGCAGGCGGTGAAAAAGGCAAATGGTATGTTGGCATTATTTTGGCATTCATAGCAAGAGGATTCGTGTACAGGAGCAGGGAGCTTCTACTGCAGTTGTACAAGGCCTTGGTGAGACCACACCTAGAAAATTGTGTGCAGTTTTGGTCCCCTAATTTGAGGAAAGACATTCTTGCCATAGAGGGAGTACAAAGAAGGTTCACCAGATTGATTCCTGGGATGGCAGGACTTTCATATGAAGAAAGACTGGATCGAATGGGCTTATACTTGCTGGAATTTATAAGACTGAAGGGAGATCTTATTGAAACACTTAAAATTCTAAAGGGATTGGACAGGCTAGATGCAGCAAGATTGATTCCGATGTTGGGGAAGTCCAGAACAAGGGATCACAGTTTAAGGATAAAGGGGAAGCCTTTTAGGACGAAAATGAAGAAAAACTTCTTCACACAGAGAGTGGTGAATCTGTGGAATTCTCTGCCACAGGAAACAGTTGAAGTCGGTTCATTGGCTATATTTAAGAGGAAGTTAGATATGGCCCTTGTGGCTAAAGGGATCGGGGGTATGGAGAAAAAGCAGGCACAGGGTTCTGAGTTGGATGATCAGCCATGATCATACTGAATGGCGGTGCAGCCTTGAAAGGCCAAATGGCCTACTCCAGCACCTGTTTTCTACGTTTTCTATGTAAGTTATGGCAGTACCACCTGCAAGGTTATTCCAGGTAAAAAAAGAGCTCTAATTGTTTAAATACTGTATTTTAAAGAAAACCTATCCCCCAATACCCCAGCAAACAAATTCTACACAAGCTAAGCATCTCATTTTCTTGCTAACTGTTTTATGTTGGTCAGAGTACTGATTTATTGCAGAGTTCTTGCCCAGCCCAGCTAATGCCCTTGTTCCATCCACTGAGGATATGCACAGCCATACTGGAAGCCTTATGTGTGCACCCATTCTGCAGGCTGTTGCACTCTACTGTGTAGGAAACCTGAATATTGTAACCACTCATCCCCCCACAGATGTTCTTGCAGTAAAGAGTTGCCCCACAGCACAATGCGGAGAGGCTGCCTGTAGGGCTGTTATTGGGTGGTTTATAGTGGACGGTGCTCTTGCTGAAATTCAGGGCTCAGGCAACACTGTGGACAGTGCAGTGAGTGTGGATCCTCATTGACAGACCACCTGGACACTACAATCTCACTCATCGCCTCCTGGTGAATGTGATGGAATCCGTTGTCTCCCCCATTCATCGATTGTAACTCTCCCCAGCCTGGAAATAGCTCTATTGTGATAAGCAAGTTAAGATCGAAATGTTTCTGGGCTGGGGAAAGCAGTGCAGTATAATTAAAAGTCGAAGAAACAGCAATTCCAATCACATTCTATAGGAGGTGATGGGAGAGATTACAGCATCTATAGAAGAGAAAGGTTAGGGTAGGAAGGATGTTAATCTGAATGGAGGTCTGTGACCAGTGGTGTCCCACAGTGATCCATACTGAGACCTCTGCTTGTGATATATGTCGATGATGGGGAATGAAAAATTAGACAGGTGGATTGGCAAGTTTGCGGATGGTGGAGTTGTAGGCAGTGTTAAAGACTATCAAAAATATAGTAGGTTATAGATCAGTTACAAATATGGGCAGTAAAGTGGCAGATGCAGTTTAATCCATGTGGAGTTCAATCCACATGGAGCAGATGTTATCAGTCTTCAGCAATGGCCTGCATTCACAGTGATGGTCAGGACCCCCAAGCCCCACATCTTAGCACTGAGCAGCCGCACTGTCTCCCAGCCAACCTCACACCAACTCTCTCAGGCAGCCCTTCCACACCGAACTGTAAATTTGTTGCTGAGTTTGCCCGATTTTCCAGGATCCAGGCTCTTGGCTCAGCAACACACATCATTGGTAAGGGTAGGCTTCACATCCGGTTCGCTGCACAGAGATGAACAGCAGCAGGTAGGGGGTTGCTTCAGCTTCCTGGCAAGACAACGTTCAGGGGTGGGGAGGGCAGGGTGTAAGATTTTGTGAATAAAACATGCAAGAGTCATTTAATATGCTTAACAAAAGCCACAACTCTTAACTCCAATTACGACCACCGACATTATTACCTCAGACACAGTCTTTTAAAGTGAACACACCAACTCAATGACAACGTTTGTGAATTATGTAGAACAGTTTCTATTATGAAAGATGTGGCATCTGTCACCCATTACATTCCACTACACAGTGTCCCTCCAGGTTTCACCAAACCTGGCATTGTGAGTCTGTCTGGAGCTCATACGAGTCCCACAACTTGGGTTCTGGGTGCCTTGGTTGGAGTAACAGTAGGGGCCTCTGGCTAATCTAGGTGTGGGCTGACATGTTGTGATACTGGGGGTATGGTAGTGGAACCATCTAGATCTCAGCAGGCTGGTTCAAGATGATCTACAGAAATACTGTAGATTCAGGCTTACACTCCCTATCTACCAGAGGAGTCTTTTTCAGAGCCCTACCAAGTAACCACTGGGGCCGGTTGCCTTGTGAGGGTTCACTCTCTTGAAGGCCATTCTGACATCGGCCTCTGAGACAGGGATCACAGGATCACTGGATTGGCTGAATCTTCATAGCTGTAGTTTCATTCTCTCTTTCAAAGTGATCACAAAAGGCACTGAGTTCATCTGGGAGTGAAATATCACCGCCATTCATGATGTTAGGTTTTGCTTTGTAGGAAGTAATGGCCTGCTAGAGTTAATATGCGTCTGATTTTCCTCTAACCTCAAATGGAATTATTCTTTTGCTCTTGAGATAACCCTCCATAAGTCAAGCCTTGCATAGTTCTGGATTACCAGACTTGAATGCCACAGATCGAGCCCTCAGCAGACTATGAACCACTTGGTTCATTCATGGCTTTTCATTTGAGTACGTACATTATGTTCTTGTAGGCACACACTCGTCCACATAGCTCATTCACTCAGACTCAAAGAAGAATTCATGAATAATTTTCAGTCCTGTAAGTGCTCCTCTGCCTCCCTTGTCCATACATTCTTGGTCCTTTCTACTAATGCCGCAGTCTTCAGTCTCTGCCTAAACTCAGGGAGTAGAAGTACAGCCAGACTTTCCAAAGTTTGAGCATGGGATGGCATGGTAAGTATCCTGGTTCATAATATAACAGTGCTCCAGTGTGTTTTCTCCTCTTCTTCCATAAGTGACATATTTGTGATAATTATTTAAGTACATTTTCAAGCCGACTTAATAGGGAGTCAATGTG
Organism: Hemitrygon akajei; assembly: GCF_048418815.1. Lineage (NCBI taxonomy): Eukaryota > Metazoa > Chordata > Chondrichthyes > Myliobatiformes > Dasyatidae > Hemitrygon > Hemitrygon akajei. The sequence continues at coordinate 32,805,853 of NC_133143.1, forward strand.
CATCATGGCAGATAAAAACAAATGAGGTAGAACATAGGTTAACTGGAACCCAAAAGTGTTGTAATGATAAGAGGTAGAAATTAAGTTTCAAGGAATTAAGTTTACTGAGGAGGGCGGAATGCTGCTAAGACAGCCACCAGGTGGTCGTGGAATTAGGAATAAAATCACCCAGAACCTGTAGTGGCTACACATACACTAACTCATCTGCAAAGGACTGCAGGTCTTCTTTTTGAGTCATTCTGAGCAGCAGCAGGATCCACAGGAGATGATGGTGCCAACACTTGTCCATCAGGGAGGCCCTTTGAACAACCTTTAAGGAACGGTGAAACCACTCACACAGGTCATTGGACTGCTGTGATAACCCACATTGTGACGCAATTTAGTACAGAAGTTCTGGGCCATCGTGGCCCAGAGGTCTGACGTGTATTGAGGACTGTGATCAGGAGAAATATCAGATGGGGTGCTGAACCGATCGACCAAGATGTGGATGAGTACTCAAGTCACGTCTGCAGCCATTGTCGATGCTAGAGGGACAACCTCTGGCCACCTGGTGGTATGGCCCACCACGGAAAGAAGATGCGTGAAACCGCGGGACGGTGGTGGGGGGGAAGCGGACCAACCAGGTCCACACTGACATGGTCAAATTGTTGCTCAGGGACCTCGAAAGGTGCCAATGGTGCCCAAACATGACAATTAATCTTTACCCACTGACACAAAATGCAGGCTGCACTCCAGTCTTACGTATTTTTCTTAAGGGCGTACCACACAAACTTTAAAGCAACTAGTTTCTGCAAAGCCTTCCCATCCAGAAGTGAAGTCCATGAATGGAGTTAAGAAAAAGGTCCCCTCAACTTGCAGGCACTATGGGGTGAGGACAACAGGTTGAGATATCACACAGGAGGGAAACTTGTGTATCTCCAAAATTGGCATCTGCCAACCTCGGGCCTGTGACTGCTGCCCTGTAAACCTGGACCCTCGGTTAGTGGCTTGGTCAGCTGCCTTGCTAGCATAGTCAACCCCAATGTCTATGGCATCAATAGCAGGTCCTGAGAGACAATCATTTATGGCATAATTTTCCCTTTAATGTGCTGTAGGTCCATCGTGAATTCTGAAATGTAAGCCAGGTGGTTGCAGTCCAAGGGTCTGACACTTTGGACATCGTGGTTACGAGGGGTTTGTAGTCAAGGAGTACTGTGAAGTGCCGACCTTCCAGTAGAAAACAAAAATGGCGGACGGCTAGATATAGACTGCGAAGCTCACAGTCAAATATGCTGTACTTCCTCTCAGGTGGGGTGGAGCAGCCGGCTGAAAAAGGTGAGCGACTGCCACACACCTCCAACGGGCTGTCCATGCACAGCACCGAAAGCATAGTCTGTGGCAACGGTAGTGATGGCTATAGGTACATTGCTGAGTGGGTGCGCCAATAGGGTTGCATTTGAAAGAGCTCATTTGGTGTCAACAAATGCTTTGGTCATGTCCGCTGCCCACTCAAGCATGGGATTAGGGGCATGCATTTCAGGCCCTGTACAAGGGGAGCATAAATTCAGCAGTTTGCAGAATGAAACAGTAATAGAAATTCACCATACTACAAAACATTTGCAGTGCTTCGCTAGTCCTGGGCAGTTGTAAGTCTGTTATAATGGCAACTTCTGATGGAAGGAGTGTCGCGTCTTCTGCGGTGAAGCAGTTCATGAGAAAATCAATAGTAGACAACCCGAACTGGCATTTAGCAAGGTTAATAATCAGCCCAAGTTGCCATAGCTGCTTGAAAAGTGTGCAGAGATGTGATAAGTGTTCAGTTTTGGATGCGCCGGTGCCAGTTAGAAAAAAAGGAAAATTCTTTAGCACAGAGTCCATTAACTGCTGGAAGGTCTGTGCTGCATTTTTCAACCCAAATGGAATGTGCAGAAACTCAAATAAGCCAAACGGAACAGCTGTTTTAGGAACGTCCTCAGTGCATACAAGCACATGATGGTAGCTCATGACTAACTCCCCATGAGTCTGTTGACAGGGCTTATCAAGACAGGAAAAGGAAAAGGAATGATTCACCTCTGCCTGGCTGAGTGAAGACTATCGACCATTTTAGCAAGCTCTCTGTAGTCCTTCATGGGTATATTAGTGTGGGCTGTGCAAACTTGATCAATCATTTGTTGCATAAAGAGTTCTTTAAAACTAAAACAAGGATGGTGATTGATCAGGACAGAAAGCACGTGATCCATTAGTTCTGGAGGCCTAGCATCACCCAGCCGAGGCAAGGAGAGCAACTATTTGGCACAATCAGAGTCAAACAGTCCAAACATTTGTAATAGTTGAGTTTTCAATGCAACATACTTCTCATGTGCAGGTAGACTATCTTGTATACTTACTCCTCTGGCTGTATTGGAACTACTTAGCGATGCTGCAATGTAGTAAAATTTTGTATAATCTGCAGTGAATTCTCACAGCACAAACTGGACTTCTGCTGTCCAAACCACATGGTAGCATGCTGCTCCCAAGCCTCCAGCAGCTTTAAACAGCTGGGATGGTCAGCATGTCATTGAGTAACTCCGGAATTGTCTGAGAGCATTGTGGTCACTAATGTCAGATTTTGTGAATAAAGTATGCGACTAGTTTTATGTGCTAAACAAAAGCCACAGCCCATTACTTCCATTATGAACAAAAGTCGTTGTCTTACACTGACTTCACTACGTCTAATGCCATCTCTTAAAGTGAACACAAACCAATGACGTTGTTTGTGAATTATGTGAACAGTTTCTGATATGAACAATGCATGTCATTTGTCATCCATTACATTGCCTACAAGAGCTTTATTCTATGGTCCCAGGACAGAAGCAGAGTCAGTCATTTATCTTACTATATAGTGATTCCTTTTGCTTTCAAAGCTGAAGTCTACACTTACCCTTACAACTGTAAAACTGTACTTGATAAATTTTAAACAGAATGAAACATGAACAACTTATAAATGCTACCCAAAAACCTGGCTTTTGACTTTATTATTCAAAATACTTGAACATACTGCAAAACATGCAATAAAATTATAGCCAATGGTTGGGTAGAATCCTAAATAGATTAAATGTTACAACTTAAAAGCAAGGTACCAGTCTGTTGAGAGCTAGCAGATGGTAAACTCATTGTGAAGAGGAGGCTGATCAGTACAGCTTTGAAACCAAACATTTTGATGGATCTTCTGTTCATCTCCCTGGAGAACAAGAAAAACATAGTTACCAACTTTTGTTCAATGATAACACATTGCAACAAACTGCTCTCTGTGTTGTAAACTGACCTATTGATCACCAGGATCCATGCACCCACCAAAACTGGTTCACTCTCTACTTGAATCAAGTAAAAGGCAACTGCAAACAAACTGAAGATGATGAATATCTCAGTAAAACAGTTTTGCCCATCTATTCCTAAACTAGAATCTTACCTTATAAATGTTTCTTTAAATTTATTAAGATTATTAGCTTAACTTCTATTATATACTACAAAGATGGTGGATAAACCTCAGAGCACACAAACTACATAAGAAATATATGCTCCAAGTAAAGGTCACTTGTCATCATTATATATTGTGTTATATTGTATATTCTATATTGAGTGCATTTTTCCAAAAGGTGTCCTCTCAGAATCAGTGAATGTCTTATTTCAATGTTCATATTGTATTCAAAGAAAACCTTGAAATATAATTAACATTTTAGGGCTTGCGCCCTCAATTTGCTTTCATCAAATTTTACTGACATTGGAGTGGGTTCAGAGAAGATTCACGAGAATGAATTCAGGAATGGAAGGGTTACCCTATAAGGAATGTTTGGCAGCTCTTGGGCTGTATTCCCTGGAGTTCAGGAGAATGGGAGGTGGGGGGAATCTCAGAGAAACATTCCAAATGTTAAAAGGCCCAAACAGATTAGATATGACAAAGTTAATTTCCATTTTTCATTTTTAGAATCTTTTTATTGGTACATAATCTTCTACAGCTATAAAATGATTTTAAAAAACTTCAACAGAGTAATATATATGCAATTAATAAAGCTGAAGAAAAAAAGCTGATTGTTAAATATAAAAATGGAAAAATAAAATATATAGGAAAAAGAAGGGAAAAAAAGAAATCCATCTAACCAGGGGAAAAAACCCTAACTACAAAAAAAGGAAAAAGAAACCAATTAGGAATCAACTCCCCGGAGCAATACATTTGACCATCATCTAAATATCAAAAAGAGTCATCAACCGCCATTTCATATTTATAAAAAAAAATTTTAAAAAGTAAATAACATTGGAAGGAAACCATATAACTTAATTCAAATTAAATGATAATATTTGGCAAAAGAACCCCATCTTCTCTCAAAATTGAATCAAGGATCAAAAGTTCTACTAATTTTTTTCCAAACTAAGACATAACATTACTTGAGAAAACCATTCAATTAATGTAGGGGATGAAATATCTTTCCATTTTAATAAAATAGCCCTTCTTGCCAGTAGTGTAACAAATGCAATTACATGTTGATCTGAAGATGAGATACCCTGAATATGATACGGAACTATTCCAAATGGAACAGTCAATCTATTAGGTTATAAATTAATTTTCAGAGCTTTAGAAATTGTAGAAAATAAAGATTTCCAAAACGATTTTAATGAAGAACATGACCAGAACATATGTGACAAAGTAGCTACTTCAGTTTTACATCTATCGCAGTAGTTGTCTATACTAGGAAATATTTTAGATAGTCTCTCCTTTGTTACATAATAATGGTGAACAAATTTACATTGAATTAAACAATGGTTGGCACATACAGATGAAGAATTTACGTTTTTTAAAACTCAAAACCAATCTTCATTAACAAAGGTCATATTAAGATCTCTCTCCCAATCTTGTTTAATTTTTAGTGATAGGTTCACTTTTGGAACAAAAATAAATTACAAATTCTGCTACTGGAACCTTTCACTAAGGGATTCAATTTCAAAATGGTATCCAACAAATCAGATTCTTGTAAATATGGAAACTTAGGTAAATATTGTTGTAAAAAATCTAACCTGAAAATATTGCGAAAAATGTGTATGAGCGAGAGAAAATTTATTAATTAACTCTTCAAATGTCATCAATCAACCATCACAAAATAAATCTGTAAAAGAATGGATTCCTTTATTTTTCCATAGAAGAAAAATGGGGTCAGTTGTTGAAGGTTTAAATGAAAAGTTTCTATATAAAAAACTAGACAATTTAAATTGTTTAAAATTTTAAAAATTATGAAATTGAACCAAAATCCATAGGGATTGTTTAGTAACCAGATAGAGATTTATATTTGGAATTTTAGAGATCCGTAAAGGTAATGGAGCTCCTAAAATTGAAGTTAAATTAAATTGTTTAACAGCTTTTAATTCCAAATCAACCCATCAAGCCAATATAACCAAAAACATAATTGTCTAATATTCACAGCCCAATAAAACAGTCTTAAATTAGGAAGTGCAAGCCCACCATCTTTTCTAGATGTTTGTAAATGATACTTATTAATTCTTGGTCTCTTATTGTTCCAAATAAAGGAAGAAATAAGAAAGTCAATTTGATTGAAAATTTTTTTAGTTAAAAAGATAGGTATACTTTGGAAAATATATAAAAATCTAGGTAAAATCATCATTTTCACAACATGAATATGTCCTTTATAATGTTCATAATATATAATCCATTTATTAAAGAAAAAGTAAGTGGATTCCATCTAGAAAGTAGTCATTTCATGGAGTCCATTAAAGGAATTATATTTGCTTTATAGAGATCTTTATATTTTTTTAGTAATTATGATACCTAAATATCTAAATGTATTAATGATTCTAAAAGGAATATCATTAAATATACTAATAGGGACATTTAATGGAAACAATTCACTTTTATTCGTTAAGTTTATATCCTGAAAATTTACCAAAATTTTTAAGTGTTTCCAAAAGATTAAGAATTGATTCCTCAAGATTTGAAATAAACACCAAAAGATCATCTGCATAAATAGAAATCTTATGTATGGTTCCATTCATATCCATGAATATTTTTAGCTTCACGTAGTGTTATAGCTAAAGGCTCCAATACAAGATTAAGTAATAAAGGACTTAATGGACATCCCTGTCTAGTGCCACAAGAAAGTGAGAAAAAAACCCTGCAATTATTAGTAATGCCTGTGGCAATAAGATTCTTATAAATCATTTGGATCCATCTTTTGAAATTATTACCAAAACCAAATTTTTCTAATACTTTAAACAAATATGGCCACTCAACTCTATCAAATGCCTTTTCTGCATCGAGAGAGATAACACATTGAGGTTGCTTAGATAATGATGAATATATAATGTTCATCAATCTCTGAACATTAGAGAAAGAATAACGGCCTTTAATAAAGCCTGTTTGATCCATAGAAATGATTTTAGTTAAAACATTTTGCAAGCGATTAGCCATCATTTTAGAGAGAATTTTTGCATCCACATTTAATAGCGAGAAAGGTCTATATGATGAACATTCAACAGGATCTTTACCTTTTTTAAGAAATAAGGAAATAGGTGCTTCATAAAAAGGTAAATTACCCTTCTCAAAGGATTCATGAAATATTTCCAAAAGATACAGAGAAAGTAATCTTTCAAATTTTTTGTAAAATCCTACTGAATAACCATCAAGTCCAGGAGCTTTACCTGATTGCATTGATAAAACAACTTTCTGAATTTCATGCTCGGTAATTGGAGCATCAAACATCTGTTGATCTTCAACAGAAATTTGTGGAAATTTAATCTTATGTAAAAAAGCCTTCATTTTGGAGGAATCTGCAGGAAATTGAGATCTATAAAGATCAGAGTAAAAATCTTGAAAAGCATTATTAATGTCCTCATGATTACTTGCTAAATCTCCATTATTTTTATGAATCTTTAAGATTTGTCTTTTAGCTCTAGCTGCTCTTAATTGAGAAGCTAAGAGCTTATTATTTTTATTCCCAAAAATATAAAATTGACTTTTCAATATCCTTCAATAGGATATGTTAGTAATAAATTATACTGTGATTGCAATTCTACTCTTCTTTTAAATGAAACAACATTTGGAGAGATTGCATTAATGTTATCTAATTCTTTAATTTGTTTAGAGATTTTTATCCAATTCCATTCTTGTTTGTTTCTTCAGTTTAACTATATACGAAATAATTTGACCACGTAGATAAGTTTTTAATGTATCCCAAATTACTAACTTAGAGATGTTTCCTATATTATTAAAGAGAAAAAAAAACCTCTTTTATCTGAGCTTTGATAAACTCAACAAATTCTGAACTTCATAATAAATGTTCTGGAAAACACCAAAATGGTCTGGTAAAAACAACATCTTTCAATTCAAGTATTAAGTTTAAAGGAGCATGATCAGAGATAGCGATCGCATCATACTCACATTTCTGAACATTGAATAAAAGTCGAGGGTCAACAATAAAATAGTCGATTCTCGAATATTTATTATGAGCATGTGAAAAAAAAAGTATTCTCTATCACAAGGGTGCATATGCCTCCAGATCTCAATTAAACCGTAATCAATTAAAAAGGAATTAATAAGTGATGCAGAACGATTAGGGAGTTGATATTTGGATGATAACTTATCCATCAAAGGATTTAGACATGTATTAAAATCACCACCCATTAATAATATATATTCATTTAAATCAGGTAATAGAGCAAAAACAGTTTTAAAAAATGAGGGATCATCAACATTTGGTCCATAAATATTAACCAAAACCATTTTCCTATTACAAATTATTCCTTTAACAATCAAAAATCTACCATTAATATCAGCTATAATATCCTCCTGATTAAAAAGAATATTGGAATCAATAAAAATAGAGACACCTCTAGTTTTACTCTGGGAGTTTGCATGAAACTGAGGATCCTTTCAAAATTTAAAAAATTGATTTTTATCACATAACCTGATATACGTCTCTTGAGCAAAGATTATATCAGGCTGGAATCAGTTAATAACTTTAAATGTTTTCTTACGCTTAATAGGATTATTCCAAACATGAACATTCCAAGTTAAAATATTTAACTGTTTAGTTATCATCATGGAACTTTGTATCTAAAAAGAATAGTGAGACGCATGTCACGATAGGGTAGTCGAAAATGGTGGAGATGAACAACAATAAAAATAATCGGAGTGTGCTCTGGGATTCCATAATAGGGGAAAAAAAGAAAAAATCCCACCCAAACTACAAAGCTCATAAATAAGTTAATATCAATCGACGCAAGCCCCAAGAACAGCTAACTCTGCCTACCTAAGTAAAAAAAAGAGAAAGAAAAAAAATCTCTGCCTCCCTCTACCAAACATAAAACTCATTACAGTCAACATATATCTCAGTATAATTAACTTGGAAGGAAAGTGTTTTTCTTGTAAAAAAAAGACCTTCAATTGAAAGTAACCTGCATAACATTAGATAAGGGAAGAGAAACACATCCAAAACAATTCTTGAAATATTTGCACAGAAGAGAAACAATCTCCATCTTTAAATTGTCCAGTCTATCTCTAAAACATAAAGAAATCCAAATAATTACTTTAAAAAATCTTTACAAAAGCATGCGAAACAAAAAAAACAATTAATTCATTTAAATGCTGCAGAAAAAAAATTCTAAATGGTTCAAACTTATTACAGTCTATCAACAGTTCTCTCTATATGTCTTCTGAAATTGAAGCCTTTTTCAGAGATAAAAATGTATTTTAAGGTAAAGACTTCTGTAACCATCAGATCTTCCAATCTCATCACTCTTTACACCGCGAGACAATCAAGCCATTATAAATCATTCAAGCTTTAGGCTTCAGACTCGTCATCAGATGCGTCGGATAAAGAATTAATAAAACTCAATGCTTCGACTGCATCATCAAAAACATGAAAGCCAGACTTTTTGACAAAATGCCTTAATTTTGCTGAATACTGGAGCAGTGGAAAAAGAGCTTTTTTTCACACGCTGATCTCATAACAGATGCAAATCCAGCACACTTCTTAACAATTTCGCGTGGAAAATCTTCAAAAAAATGAATGTCTGAATTCTGATACTGAAAAAGTCTTTTTTCCCTCGCAAGCTTAATATTACGGTCTTTGTCTCTGAAACAGAGAAAACGCACAACAATATGTTTTTACCTTGATCCAAAAATTTTAAAGCGCCGATTCTGTTAGTCATTTTGATATCTGAAGACAGTAAACAAACCTCGGGAAATAAAGACTCAAACATTTTTGCGAAATAATCCAGTGTGTCAGCCGATTCTGATTTCTCTTTTAATCTAACAATTCAAATATTATTCTGACATGATCGAGCTTTGAGATCAACGATCCATTGTTGGGCTTTTTCCAAATGAGAAGAAAGGTCCGCAGCATTTTGACTAACTTCTTTAAGATCAAAGCTCAGAGTCAACTTTTCCTTCGAATTTCTCTTTTAGTTGAGTTATCTCAATGCTGATATTGCTGATGTGAGATTCTAGTCTCTTCACCCGGGGGGGGGGGGGGGGGATCTCTCCGAGAATTCATCAGCTTTCTTGGGCTTTCTGTTGCCAAGGTCAGGATTTCTTTTGGTGCTTCTGATAGTAGCCATAATTATAACTGTTATTCTACAGATCCGACTGAATAAAGTTGAAATTTCAAAGTTTAAGTCGGAAAAAGGAGCGATTGAAGGCGGACAAGAAGCGACTATGTCTTACATGTCCGTAACTGGGAGGTGAAGTCACCATTATTTTCCATGATAGGGGATTCCAGGACAAGAGGGCACAAATTCAGGATTGAAGGATGTCCTTTTAGAACATAGATTGGGAGAAATTACTTCAGTCAGAGAGTGTAAATCTGTGGAATTTGTCGCCAAGTCATTGGGTGTATTTAAGGCAGAGACAGATAGGTTCTTGATTAGCCAGGGCATCAACGGCTATGGGGAGAAGGCAGGGGAGTGGGGATGACTGGAAGAATTGGATCAGCCCGTGATTGAATGGCGGAGCAGACTCGATGGGCTGAATTGCCTACTTCTGCTCCTATATCTTATGGTCTTATCAGTATTTCTTTTTTTTTATTAGTTTTTTTTATACATTTTCTACATCGCTACAGATAAAAAAAACAGATTGAAATGAAGAACATTAATACAGTGCAAAAATAAACATACAATAATAATATAATACAAAAGAAGATAATTGAGAAAGCACCCAAATTGAAGATATGTAAAATTAGTATCCTCCCCAAGCCCCGCAACAAAAAAGAACTCCAGACCAACCACAACACAATCCAGAGAGTATACATCAGGACATTCAACCCCCCAAAACTGTAAATACACTTAGCAACAGAAGATATTAATGCCTACTACCAACAAAAAAGGAGCTGAAAGCAAGGGACCAAAAAAAAACCTTAGTTAAGAGCAAGGTTATGAAAATACTCAATAGAAGGTCCCCAGACCTTATGGAACTTTGTATCCGAATTAAGAACTGAATAATGAATTTTTTCGAGGTCTAAGTAGGACATAATATCATTAAGCCATTGAGCATGCGTGGGCGGGGCAACATCCCTCCATCTAAGGAGGATTAAATGTCTAGCCAGGAGAGAAGCAAAAGATAATATTTGGCACTTAGTCGAACTCAGATGTAAATCTGTCTCACCCAAAAACCGAACAAAGCAATTAAAGGGTTTGGTTCTAGGTGGTGATTCAGAATACAAGATAACGTTATGAAGACGTCTTTCCAAAATTTCTCCAAGCTAGGACAAAACCAGTACATATGAATGAGAGAGGCCTCGCCCCTTTTGCATTTATCACAGAGAGGACTAATGTTAGGGTAAAATCAGGATAGTTTAGATTTAGACATATGGGCTCTATGAACAATCTTAAACTGTAAAAGGCAATGGCGAGCACAAAGAGAGGTTGAATTAACCGATTTGAGAATCAAATCCCAAGTCTCATCAGATAAGGAGATATTTAAATCATGCTCCCAAGCCATTCTAATTTTATCCACAGGGGCACACCGTAAGGATGCTAATTTATCATGAATAAATGATATTAAACCTTTACCTAGTGGATTGATAGAAAGAAAGAAATCCATAACATTTTTCTCAGGCATTTCAGGGAAGTTAGGAATTAAAGGATTAATAAAGTGTCTAATTTGGAGATATCTAAAAAAAATGAGCATTGGACAGATTGAACTTAGCAGAGAGCTGTTGAAAAGATGCGAAGCGATTATCAATAAAAAGATCTTCAAAATGGCTAATGCCCTTCCTATACCAATCATGGAATGCTGAATCATACATAGTAGGTAAAAAAAAGGTGATTATGTAAGATAGGGCTAGAAAAGGAAAAACCATGGAAACCATAAAACTTCCTAAACTGAGCCCATATACGCAAAGTGTGTCTAACAAGAGGATTAACAATTAATCTGGACAAACTACTAGGGAGTACAAAGCCAAGAAGTGCAGAGATAGATAAATCTTTAGTGGAACTCAACTCCATTGCCACCCAATAAGGGCACTCGGGTTGGCCATGGAAAAAAGACCAAAAGATAGCACAACGTATATTGGCTGCCCAATAATATAAACGAAAGTTAGGTAAGGCCATGCCACCCTCTTTTTTAGATTTTTGGAGATAAACTTTATTAATTCCAGAGCGCTTATTCTTCCACAGATATGACAAAATAATAGAGTCTAAGGAATCAAAAAAAGATTTAGGAATAAAAATTGGGATTGATTGAAATAAATATAAAAGTTTAGGGAGAACATACATTTTAACAACATTGATATGACCTACCAAAGACATAGATAGAGGTGACCATTGTACCAGACTCTGTTTTATAGTATATGAAAGATTGGCAAAATTTTCACGAAAGAGATCTTTAAACTTCCTTGTGACTGTAATCCCAAGATAAGTATATTGATTATGAATTACTTTAAAAGGGAGATCACGAAATGTTAATTCTTGTGCTTCTTTATTAATTGGGAAAAGTTCGCTCTTATGTAAATTAAGTTTATAGCCAGAGAACTGGCTAAACTGATCAAGAAGTGAAAACATTGGAGGTAAGGATGTAGACGGATTTGAAAGAAAAAGTAATAAGTCATCAGCATAAAGAGAAACTCTATGCTCAACACCCCCTCTCCAAATCCTGGTCAATTCAGGACAATTTCGAAATGCTATCACCAAAGGTTCTATAGCCAAATCAAAGAGAAAGGGACTTAAAGGGCATCCCTGGCGGGTGCCACGTTTGAGGTTAAATAACTGGGATTTCTGAACATTAGTCAAAACAGAGGCAGTAGGACACAAATACAGCAATTTGATCCAAGAGATAAAACTTTGACCGAAGTCAAATTTTTCTAAAACTGCAAAAAGGTAGTTCCACTCTATACGATCAAATGCTTTCTCCGCATCGAGGGAAATAACACATTCAGGAATCCCAGTTGAAGGTGAATATAAAATGTTAAATAAATGCCGAATGTTAAAAAAAGGAAGACGATTTTTAATAAAACCAGTTTGATCATCAGAAATAATAGAGGGGATAACAGTTTCTAATCTATAAGCCAAAACTTTGGCCAAGATTTTAACATCAACCTTGAGCAAAGAAATCGACTCCCACACGGAATATTGTGGAGGATCAAATACCCAAACCCAGTACAGCCCCCACTTGTCCCACTTAACCTGTCTCAGTGCGGTGCAGTTCAGCACCCGGGGAATTCAGTGCTGTGGTCCTTAGGACCAAGTGGATCTCAGGAGCTGGCGCAGGTCAGGACCCACCACCTGCAGTGTTTCTGTTCCATTGACGGGAAGCGATTGCGATTGAAAATAAAGTAGAAATAATAAAGCGTTCGGAAAGAGGTGAAACGCCATCGGTCATTGGTAAAGCGTTAGGCTACAGTCAGTCAACAATCGGAACAAATTTAAAGGATAACAGATAAAGTGAGAATAATGGAGCATGTGAAATGCCCTGCCCTGATGAAAGCTACAATTATTACTAAGCAACGCAGTGGTTTAATTATTGGAATACCAACATTTCTTAAGTGTTTTATATGCATAGAAAGGTAAAATATATGCTATATACTAAGACAAACGTTTGACTAACTGATGCTAAATAATACCGGATGTACTTGTTCCGACTTATGTACAAATCCGACTTAAAGATGAACTCGAACTGAACTGGTACGTAACCCGGGAACTGCCTATACCTTGTATTTGGGAAATTAACATATTAGAGATCTGGAAACTATTATCTTGCTTTCAAAGAATTCTTAGGTCTACAGAAAATAAACACACCCATTCACATGCAGCACACATCCTCAGAGGAGTTATGAAGGGTACCATTGGCTATATACAATCATTGTGTCATTTGTGGGTTGTGAAAGTTATGGCCAGACTGATATTTTGCTTCTTTTTCTAATCACCTTTTTGAATTTTGTGGCCAGTTGACCATTGCGAATCACAGTTAAAAAGTTAATCACAATGGAGCCTCTGAATACTCAAACAGACCAGATCAGGTAAGCTCAGAAGATTTTCACACTGAAAGGACACTGATGAACAACTTGAAGACTTGGGCAGCTTTGACCTCGGGAAGTGAGCTGGGGTAAGTGGCACAGCAAATGGAAAAGACTGTCAGGAAATTCGAACCGTCATTATAATTGTAAGATCTACAATATTCTTACCTTCAAGATTAATGGCTTTGTCTGGCTTTGCACAAACATTACAAATAACATGAAATAACCTTGGAAAACATAAGCAAAGCTGTGGTAAGATATAGGAGGTGACTTATTGCTTTCATTAATTAATGAACAGATTTTAAAAGTTGACATTGCTCCATGTGAAGATTATCTTCTTAAAGATGTTTTACATTCAGAACAGAAAGGAAGTAAAGAAACTTTTCAAAATAATTTCCAAATGTGTTTCTTTGTTGATAACACAAAAAGTGCAAAGTCAATAACAAATTGTTAGAAGAACTCAAAGGTTCACACGGCATTTATGGGGAAGGATGAACTGTCAGGGGGGATTACATCAGTAGCTTTAAATTCCTTAATGTTAACATAGCAGAGAATCAGCTTTGGAACCAGCAAATAAGTGTCATCAGAAAGAAGGCATAGCAGCACTTTTACTTTCTTGAGAACTTTGACAGACTTTTGTAGATGCACAGTGGAGAGTGTCCTGACTAGTATTATCTTGGCTGGGAATGGAAACACCAATGTCCTGGAATGTAAAAGGTTTCAGAAAGTGCTGGATACATCTCAGACCATCACAGGCAAAGCCCTACCATCATTGAGTATATTTACATCGAGTGGATGCCACAAAAAAGCAACATCCATGATCAAAGACCCCCACAATCCAGGCGATGTCCTCTTCTTGCTATTACCAACAAGCAGGAGGTACAGAAGCCTTAGGAGCCACACCACCATTGATTGACTGTGAATGAACAATATCAACACCAACAGGAGCTGTAGATAATGGACTGCTTTCAATGCATGATTTTGACAATTGCATCCTCCAAATCTACATTTTCATTATAACATTCAAGATGATTGTCGGTTTCCAGTGATGTCATTGTTGAGAATGGCAGCTTAAGTCACTAGCTCCTCCAGGAAAACACGTATTAAGCCCCGTTAACGCATCAAATATAATATTTTTCAAAAAATATTTGAACTGAAAAGAGGGGCAAGAATGGGGAAAAAGAATGGAAATAAAAAAAGCAAAACTGAGGAGCCTGCAGCCGAGAGGAGTGCTGCGAGTGGCCCTCCTACCCAAATGCATGCTAGCGAGGCGGACACTGGGCCTCATTCAGGCGAAGCGGCGAATATCTTCGAAATCCTGAAAGAAATAATGGAGGTCCAGAAAGATATAAAACAGCAGCTCCGTGATATTAAGTCAGAGCTCGCCAGCGTCAATCAAAAAATAGCGGTGGCAGAGACTCGAATTGAGAAGGTGGAAGATAGCGTTCAAAACATGGAACGGATACTGAGTAAGACAATAAAAATATAACATCACCAAGAAGGTAAACTGCTTGACCAGGAGGGAAGATCCAAGCGGAAAAATATCAGAATCTACAACATTCCTGAAGGAGTGGAGGGCTCATCTATGACGGAGGTTGTCGGAAAGTTACTGCGGGACGCACTGGATCTTCCCCCGGCTATGGAGCTGGAAGTCAAAAGAGCCCACCGCGCACTCATCCTGAAACCTACACGGGATAGAAAGCCACGCTCAATAATAATTAAATTCCTTCAGTACAGCACCAAGTTGGAGATTCTACGAAGAGCCTGTGGTAAGAAGAGAGTGTTTTAGAGGATAAATTAATATATTTCAACCAAGATTACCCCCACCCCCAGCGGTCCTCCAGAAACGTAAAGAATACTCCGAAGTAAATCGAGTACTAAAGCAAAATAAGATTAGATTTCAAACTCCATACCCTGCTAAACTTCGAGTGTCTTATGACAACAGGATGCGGTTGTACCAGACAGTGGAAGAGGCGACTACAGACATGAAGGCCAGAGAGTTGCCCGTCAGCATGACCAAAATGAGGGAAAGCCTGGCTGAGGAATTATCCCGCTCCGCTTGGGAAATAGTGCGAGAATCGAGAAGGCAGGAGACGGGAGGAGGCCGAGATAAATATATCAGGAAGAGACCTGGAGTTTCTCAAAGACAGTCCTCACCCCCTTCAGAAGAGCCATAAGGTTTGGCTAACTTTAAAAATGTTGAGAAGCTAAACAGAAGCGAAAGTACACGGTGATATACCTATCACAAGAAATACTTATTATAATATGGATTTTATATTACTTAGTTGTTATTATTTATTCGTTCACTTACTCCTTTTTCCCCACCAAAATGAGAATATATATATGTGTGCATATATGTGTATGTATGTAATGTGTGTGTGAGAGCATAAAAAAACTAAAGAGAATGGGCTTCACTAATCTGTTTTTCTCCTCATATAAATCAGGACATAGGAGAGGAGTTGCTATTCTTATCTCAAGTAAGCTAAATTTTGAAAAAGTGTTTGAAATGGGAGATAAAGAGGGCAGATATATTCTGGTAAGGGGGAATATAGATGGCAATTCAGTTACTCTGTTGAATATATACGCACCCCCGGGAAGTGATATTGGTTTCTTTCAGAAAGTTACTGATATTATGGTAACGGAAACAGAAGGTCTCCTGATATGTGGGGGAGAATTAAATTTATAATTACAACCAATTTAGACTCTTCCAATAGAAAAACCTATGAAACAAAATCCTTACATAAGAAAGTTAATATATTTTTTGAGGATGTTGATTTAATTGATATATGGAGAGACCTTTTCCCCGACAGAAGGGATAGCACTCATTATTCTGCTCCCTATTCTGTATATACAAGAATAGACTATTTCATAACATTTGGAAAAGACAAAGACAAAATAAACACCTGTGGAATTGGGACAATAGATGTAAGTGACTATGCACCTATATATTTATCTGTTGATTTTGACCTACAACCAAAGAATACTATTCGGAAACTAAATTCAAGTCTACTCAATGATCCGTACTTTAAGGAACAAATGAAAAACTTAGAATTAAATGATAATGGAGAGGTTTCACCTCCCATTTTATGGGATACTCTGAAGGCAGTCTTAAGAGTGAAAATTATAGCGATATCTTCATGTAAGAAAAAAATAAAGAATAAAACATTAGAGGAATTACAAAACAGGCTGAAGGAACTAGAGAAAAAACACAAATTGAATTTGGCTCATGATACATTAGGGGAAGTTAAAAGAATTAGGAATGAAATAAATAATTTGGCTACACAAGTAATCAGGAAAAACTTAGTGTTTCTGAAACAGACATTATGAAAGTGTATCGAAATCTATGAAAATACTGGCGTGGAAACTGAAAAAAAAAAGAGAACAGAAAATACAATTCATAGAATTAGGGACCAAAGAAGGAAAATGATAAAAAAATAAGCTAAGTGAAATTCAAGAAGCTTTTGAAGTGTTTTACAAAACTCTATATTCCAAAGTTCCGGGGGAAGCATAACCCAAATTGACACCTTCTTGAATTCTCTAGAGTTACCCACTTTAAGCAAAGAACAAAATAGAATGATGACTGCTGACATATCTGAAGTTGAATTAAAAGCTGCAACTAGTAGGCTTAAATTAAGCAAGTCACCAGGATCAGATGGGTATATGGCAGAGTGGTACGAAGAATTTAAAATTGAGTTAATTCCTGTTTTACTCCCCACACTGAACTGGGCTCTAAAAAAGGCACAAATGCCACCAGGTTGGAAGGAAGTGATAATCTCAGCTATACCGAAAGAAGGCAAGGATAAAATAGAATGCGGATCATTTAGACCAATATCCGTCTTAATGTAGATTATAGGTTATTTACCTCCAACATGGCCAAACGATTAGAGGAGTTTCTACCCATACTGATACATAACGATCAGACAGGTTTTATACGACAATGCCAGACACAAGACAATATATGAAGGACACTTCACATTATGTATCATATACAAAAAAATAAAATCGGAGCAATAGTGATAAGCGTGGATGCTGAAAAAGCATTTGATTTGGTTAATTGGAATTTTCTTTACAGAGTTTTATATAGATTTGGTTTCCAAGACACAATTATTAAAACTATACAGACACTATATGACAATCCTACTGCTAGGATTAAAACCAATGGATATTTATCAAATAATCTTACCCTAGAAAGGGGCACGAGACAGAGTTATGTATGGTCACCACTACTCTTCGCGTTATATCTGGAACCATTAGCTCAATACATCAGACAAAATGAAGATATCAGGGGAATTACTATTAAAGGGACAGAGCATAAATTGGCTTGTTATGCGGATGACATTTTGATCTATCTAGGGCAACCAACATACTCTTTACCTAAATTGATGCAATACTTTGAACAATATGGTCAATTATCAGGATACAAGATCAACATAGATAAAACCCAATTACTTTCATATTACTTTAGCCCACCAAGAGAAATTGAAAGTTGATACCCCTGGGCATAGCACACAAAGTCTTTCAAATATTTGGGCATCATTGTGCCAAAAGGTTTGGCAAAATTATCAGAATGTAATTATCAGCCTTTATATTAAAAAATTAAGGAAGATGTGGCAAGATGAAACCTGATTACTTTTTTCAGTCTCAGTTCAAGGATTGAGACTATTAAAATCAATATACTAACCAGACTGTTGTATCTCTTTCAGACCCTACCAATAGAGATTAATCAAAATCAATTCAATGAATGGAACAAGACGCTATCAAGGTATATTTGGCAGAGTAAAAGGCCTAGAGTTCATCTCAAAACTTTGCAATTAGCAAAGGAAAAGGGGGGATGGTGCTTACTTTCTCTTAGAGATTATTATTTTGCAGCACAGTTGAAAGTTGTGATATGTTGGTGCAACCCACAATATGACGCTCAATGGAAAAACATTGAGGAGTGGGTACTTCCCATCCCCATACAAGCAATTTTGGCTAATAACAACCTGCAAAGGTACATAAATACTATTGATAACCCAGGGGTGAAATTGACTCTTAAAATATGGAAAACTACTATAAAAGAATATAATCTAGAGGGAGATATTGCAATTCTTAAATGGTGTGCATATGACTCGGATTTTACACCAAGTAAATTGGATGCTAGATTTAAGGACTGAACAGCTAAAGGAATAACAGTTCTTTGCAACATAATGAGAGAAGGAACATTGTTCAGTTTTGAAATGCTTAAAGAGAAACACTTATTAGAAAAACAAGATTTTTATCGGTAGTTACAGATGTGACAATATGTTAATAAGACACTTAAAAATGTAACCAAGGCAAATACATGCTTGATAGAGCTCTTTAGAAAAGCATATAATTCAGATAATGGTAGTAGAATTATTTCAAGCATGTATAAGGGGTTGTCAAGTCTTAAAACACATTTGACTTCATACATTAAAACAAAATGGGAGAAGGAAGGAGGGATAATTATATCTGAGGAAGAATGGACAACAATATGGAGATATCAATGGAAGTGTACCAGTTCACAGAAATGGAGGGAGTTTGGATGGAAATACTTGATAAGATATTTTATTACACCCTCTCAGAAATCCCATTATGATAGTAACCTCCCTGTTTGCTGGAGAAATTGTGGAAATCAAAATGCAAATCATTATTATATTTTTGGGAATGCCCTGTTATCAAAAACTATTGGAGGGGGACACACAATGCCCTACAAGACATCTTTAAATGTGAAATACCCTTGGAGAGTAAGACCATATATTTTGGATATATACCAAAAGAGGTATATATATATATATATATGAGGTATATATGATATATATATGAGGTATATATGATATATGGTTGAAAAGAGATAAATATTTAATGAATATACTGTTGGTGGCTGGTAAAAAGACTCTTATTAGGAAATGATTATCACAGGAGAGCCCAATTTTAAATACATGGATGGAAATTACAATGGACATTTACAAAATGGGGAAGATAACAGCATCTGTTAATCATAAGCTGGAACAATTTGATTTATACTGGGAAAAATGGTTTAACTACATAATGCTTCATAGGCCTGATTTTATTCTCACAAATCAATGAATCTGTTGTAAAAAAAAAATCACTCCCTACTTGTACACAGTTCTTTCCTTTTGCTTGTTTTTCCTTTCCACTCTTTTCCATAAGTGTATACCTCAGATAAATACTTTATGGAGATTTGTGATATATGTGATTATATGATATATATGTACAATGTCTGAAATACATCTTATGGAAATGTTTGTTTGATGAACTTCAATAAAAAATAAATTACAAAAAAAAGATGATTGTCAATATCTTCAAATTCTTCATACTTCCTCGACTTGTTGAAATAGTAAAATCATTTCAATTTCACTCCCTGCCATTTCTGAGCATCTCTAAGCCTGAATGCTTGAAACCACAATGTGCAAAAGCAATTCTAACTTGTCATACTACTTACTTCTTGGCAACTATCAGTGACAGAAGTTACTGCTCTTTTTAAAAAACAGAAACACTTACAAGTGTCACTATTTTAAAAAAATGTTTGCTCTAAGTCTGGTGCTGCGAATGTCTAACGGCCACACTATCTGCTCAAAATTGACCCTAATTAAAAACTAATTGGAGTCTCCTGTTCAATTAAGCTACATAGTGTCCCAAATAAATAAAGGGAAACCTGGCTATTTTCTCAATTATTTTTGTTCTTTAAGAGTAGTTCTAAATTAGCACCTGCCCCGATTAACCAAAGGCTCAATTAACAGTAATTGTGTGTACATAATTATCAATACTGCCATCTGTCTTCTATGGCAAAGCCAGTTTTGAAATCAATCTACTAAGTCTCCATGAATTCTGAATGCATTAATCTTCTGGAACTGCATGCCCTGAGGAAAGTTGTCTAAATCTTAAAAGTGAAACAGAGAAAAAAAATAAAGTATAGTATTATAGAAGGTTTGGAACAAGGGCTGTTCCACATAATGAGCTAAAGGATAGGCATAGTTGGAGTCCATGCAAGTACCTAGGCTAACCTTTGAGTTGTAGGAATTGAGAGAGTGCCAGTTCTCCCAATCTGATTAAATGGTTGCTGGTGGGGAGCCGGTTGAAACTTTGATGCAATAATAAATGTAGAACTTTAACTATCTTATACTCTGTTCACTCTCAGTCCTCATGCAGATTCTTGACCTCTAAAACTGTCTGACCCACCAACATCCTCCAGCAGTTTGTCTATTTCTTCCAGATCTGTAGTCTCTTTCCTGTGTGAATGTGTCTCTCAACAAAGTTTAACTTCTTGGTTACTCATAATGCATGATGAAAGTTTCTTAAATAGTTTTGATTTTTTAAAATTCAGTTATTTAATGGATACTGACATGAAAGTTAGACATGTTCCTCCTATCAATAGTTCCTCCTGGTTGGAGCACTCTTATATAATGTATTCACCCTGAGTTATTAAAGCTCATGTAAATCAATGACAAACAATGATTTTTAACTGCAACAGCTAGTCATGTTATTCAGAAAATTAATTCAGTCTTTATTACATGCAATACTTTGCAAACTATCTTTCCAAAGTACATTTTCTTTACAAATACTATCTGGTGAGGCATTTTAAGACTTATTTATTCTATAGTAGAATCTAAAATAATACACTCCAATAAAGAAAATATTACCATAGCATACCCCCTACCATTTCTCTGCTGATCACCATAATCTCATTAACAGAAATGTTTTGCTCTACTACATCAGTTTCTTTTAATATATTCCCAACTCATTTTGAAATAAAGCAAAGATTTTATAAATTGAGCATACTGAGACATAAAGCCCACTAAAAGTTCATCAACTTTGATTTTAAAGCAATTTCACAGTGTAATTTTGGCAACCATCAGTCAAAGTGACTTAATAGAAAACCAGAAGTACACTTGATCTTGCTGACAAATTGCAAAACAGCAAACACTGTCTCCAATCACAAACCCAGGGAAAGATGTCTGGCTCTACAGGAAGGCAATCCAGTCATCACAAACTTTGTAAGGTGCTATTGCAATTTTTAAAATTAAATTTACATAATGCCAGAAATGCAGAAGCTGGATGTGGGTTTTTAATTATGAACATCATCTGCTGCATGTAAACAAAAAAAACCGGCATGGATAAACATCTCACTTTCATGATTTTATTCTCCTGCTACATTACAGCGATCCAAAACAAAAATATTTCCATAGAAATTTGCATAGAACATAACCATAAAACAACTTTTTTGAGCTAATTATACACCAGGAGGATACTCACAATTGTCTTAACCTACGTTCAATATTTTGATTTAAATATCTTCATCCAATACTCTCTGCAAAACGGTCTTCATACTGCAAAAAGGTACCTGCATTTAAAAAATTATATATAGACTAAGTTAAGCTTTCATTTCTCTTACACTCTCAATCCATTTGCTGAAACAACTATATAAAATGAAAGGTACTACTCACTTCTCCCCCTTATGCAGTGACTAGACTGTGACTAAAGCTTTGAAACCTTTTATATAACAGGAATAGCTGCCTGCAAACCACACCTCCCTTTTAGATCCCAGACAAGAGCTTGATAATTAAAGTCTACCAAAATACTAATATTGTCTTACGTTTTACATAAAAGGCTAGGACTTCTGTAAAACTCCTATATCCCAGCTAACCAAACGTTTAAAAGAATGAAATTAACAGCCAGTCGAATAATTCTCCTGGAAGTAAAATTGCCAAGTTTGTTCAGATATGAGTGGAATGCCACATAAATCTGTACTGCAGCTTCAGCTTCCTATTACTTATATTAGTGATTTAGATGAAGCTGCTGAGAGTATTTGTTTGCTAAATGTGCAGATGAAAGAAAGACAAGTAAGTCAGTTGTGAAAAGAATACATGGAGATAGGCTGACAAACTACACAAAATTCCTTCAAATGGAGTACAATTTTGAAAATTGGGAACAATTCACATTGACAAGAAAAATTCTAAAAATACTTTATCTAATACTAAATATCTGCAGAGCTCTGAGATACACAGAGATCTGATCATTGTGAATGAGTCAAAAATAAATCAGTATGAAACATACGGCAAATAATCAGCAAATCTAGCAGAATATTGTGGTTTATTGCAAAATAGATGTACAGAAATAATGTTTGGACTATATAGAACAGAGGGAAGACCACAACTGAAATTTTGTTTACAGTACTGGGGTGTTTATTTGGAGATTTTTGTAAATACGTCAGAGAAACTGTCCTGATACGGCATTTGAAATGAGTATGTCAACTGTTGAAGAAAGAATGAAGAGGATATACCTGCAACCACTCAGATTTAGAGAAGTGAGAAGTAACTTGAGTCTTTGAAGTCAGGAGCAGGCAGGAAAGCTTTCAATACAGAGGTAAACAGACATTTGACAGGGTTAACATATGTTATGGGGAGGTGTTGTAATCCATAAAGAGGACTACAAGAAAGGATTGTAATAGGATATTAAACATAACTTTCAAAAGGGAATGTTTTTATGAAAGTAAAAGAGAGTGGGCCAAAATAAAGGTTTCATCACAGACACTTAGAGTAATCGGAAGACTATAAGAACGTAACATAGAGCAGCAGAATTAGGCCATTCAGCCCATCAAGTTTGCTCTGCCATAGAATGATGGCTGATTTATTTTCCTCCTTAACCCCATTCTCCTGCCTTCTCCCCATAACCTTTGGCATTCTTATTTGTCAAGAAGCTATCAAACTCCAATTTAAACACACAAAATGACTTAGCCTCCACAGCCATTTGTTGCAATGAATTCCACAGATTCATCACCCTCTGGTTAAAGAAATTGCTCCTCCTCTCCATTGGGACTTCTGTTCTGAAGCTGTGCCCTCTGACCCTAGACTCTCATGCTATTGGAAACAACTTCTTCATGTCCACTCTATCCAGACCTTTCAATAATCAGGTTTCAGTGAGATCCCCCATTATTCTTCCAAACTCCAGAAAGTACAGGCCCAGACCAATAAAAAACCTGTTTATAATTAACCCTTTCAACCCTGAGATCATTCTCGTAAGCTAACTCCAGGCACCTCTCTAATGCCAGTACCTGCTTTTTTAGATACGGGTCCCAAATCTGCTCACAATACCCCAAATGTGGACTGACTAATGTCTCAGAGAGCCTCAGTATTTTACCCTTGTTTTTATATTCTTGTCCTCTTGAAATGTATCTTAAAATGGATTTTTCTTTCAATTCCCCTTCATTCTTAGTTCCTTTCACATCAGGACACAAATTTAAGTAGAAACTAGATAATCTGTTTCTGGGCAGAACTTTAAGGGAAAACAAATTTGGATATAATTCGAACAACTTCTTACAGAATATGACTTAAATACTGTGAATTGACAACCAGCATAATGTAGACTAAATGTTGCAAGAACAGCAGAAGTTTCCAAGTGCAATACTACAGTTTTTTCCAAAATGTTAAACAGAAAAAATTGGGACCACCTACTCAAAATTCTTTGAGAGTCACTGCCAATATTTTGCTCCCACTCTCTCCATATGCCATGATTATATGATAACTGGATAGTCATCAAAATCTGCTTCATCCAATTCATTTTGAATGTTTATGTCAATGGACATCCAATAGTACTTAGTGAGCAAGTGAAACTGTTCTGTTTTGTAACTAGAAAACATTAAAAAACTAATCGAAAGGAAAACAAGGGAACCAGGAATGCGAGTCTAACTTCATTTTTATTTTAAGCAAGTCACATACGTATGGCATGCCAGCCTAACGACATATACTATTTACAGACTTTTACATATAACCCGCAAAGCATTATGTAAAAAACAAAGAATGATTGATCAAACAATATATTTACAATATTACACAAATATTACTGAAATATTAAAAACATTACACTCCTCCCTACTTACCTATAAACTCTCACTCAATATAGAATAGATCTCAACTTATATACAGTATATAGAGGTGTGTATATATAAGATTTAATCATTGTAGAGGCTTTCTGATTCTTGTGGGATAATGTCTTTACAAGATGGGCCACTCTACTTGGCAGGTGATAATTGTGGCTGTGAAATAATCTCACATTCTGGGGCCTCCTCCCTGGTGGCTGTAGGAGTTGACTCTGAGACTGCAGGAAGTGATTCTGGCATTCTGGCCACCTTTCTTCTCGAACAATTGACTCTATCCTCCTCAGCTGTTCAATGTGTCACCTCCAGGTGAAATCAGATGCAATCTCTACCATGTAGGAAAGTTGTCCAGATCTGTTGCTCATCTTTCCAAGTACCCACTTTTGATCACCTCTGTAGTCCCCCGCCAGGAGTTCTTGTCCCATGGGGGGGAGACATCGAAATGCCTTGTTTGAAGAGTCTTCAGTTTGCCTCAGCTGCTTGTCCTGTGTGCTACTTCTGAGGTTGGGTTTGAGGAGGTGCGAGACTGAATGCAAGGGATGACCTGGGAACTACTTAGCTGGTGAGTTTTTTATTGTGGGGTGTGCTGCATTGTGATACAAACGTAGGGAATTGGCAAGCTTTTGGTTCAGTGTCAGTGTAGTTTGATCTGCTGACGTTGCTCGCAGTACATCCTTCAGACTCTGGAAAAAACTTTCTGCCAAGACATTTCTAGCTGGGTGGTACGGTGCAGATGTAACACGTCTTATTCTGTTCATTTTCAGGTCGACTGAAACAGTTTCACAACAAATTGTGGTCCAATTTCACTGACCAAGTGTTTTGGAATACAATTCTTAAGAAGCAGCTTCTCAATACATCAACAGTGTACAAGGCTGTAGAGGAGGCTACTGGCTACTTTAGATGTTACAACTCTCAATTTTCCACATATGATAACCCCTGTCAAAGGCCAGTTCATCCTGGTGTTGGTAAAATTGGTGGAACTGGAGTTTCTGCTGAATATTCCATACATTTTGGGTGATCATGTGGACCTGAGATAGTGTAGGGTCTTTTCTGATTTCCCTTTGGATCATCCCTGCTGTAATAGGGTATCTTTTCATTTGCATTAGGTAGAATATATCAAGTGGATTGTTCTCTTTTGTAAATTTTTCAGGTACTGTACTTCATTTTCCAAAGGTAAATGGGACAATCTGTCAGCATTTCCATGATTAGTCCTCCTCTCGAATTTGATTTTGTAATTGTGCCCTTCAAGACACAGAGCCCATCTCTGCATTTGTGTTGCTGCTGTTAGTGGAACACTTTCTGTGGAATGAAAATGGACACTGGTGGCTGATGATCAGTAAATAAGGTAAACTCTCTTGCACACAAGTACAGGTTGAAACATTTTACACACCAATCCAGACTCAGGACATCTCTGAAAATCTGCAACAGTAAAGGAACGTTTTGCAAAAGCTATGGGGGTGTTCACTTCCATCACTCATAACATGTGACATGACTGCATCTATCCTATAAGACAAAGTATCACAGGCCAGCTTCACTGGATGATGTGGATCACAATATGTGAGTGAGTACCTTTTGAAAATCACCTCATACTGCTTTGTCCGTTGCCATTTCTTCCTATTCTGTAGTAATGAGTTCAATGGGTGGAGCACCATTGGCAGCTTTCGCAGGAACCTGTTATTGTTACAAGGAGTGGCTGAAGCGACTGGAAGTCGACCCAAGTGTGGGACACAGGCACGGAGACCTGACATGGAGATAGACTTGGACATGACCCGGACTCGGACCTGGACCTTGACCTTGACCTGGACTTGACTCGCATTCGGACACAGAGCCTGGACTTAGACTTAGACTTGGACTTGGACTTGGACACAGAACCTGGACTAAGACTTGGACTTGGACACAGAACCTGGAATAAGACTTGGACTTGGACTTGGACTTGGACATGGACACGGTGCCTAGACTTGGACTTGGGCACGGAACAACAAAATAATGACAGTCCATTTCAGTAGTGGCAAAAGGCCTGCTTGCTAAGCTGGATACAAGATGACAAAACTACAGCCCATTCGAGTAGCAGCAGGTGGCCTGCCTGCTGAGCTGGATACGAGACGACAAAACAATGACAGTCTATTCGAACCTTGGCTCAGAGAAGCAGCAACCGGCAGCAAATCTCAGCTGGCCATTGAAATAGCAGAATTCGTACCTTTGGCTCAGAGTGGCGGCAAACAGCTGGCATCTCAGCTGGATATGAAAACGACCAAATCCACAAAGCAACCCTGGGCACCAAAGCCACTTAGAGTCCACAAAGAATGGGGACCCGAATCGGGCACAACTGCACTTGCTCAGGTGACAGTGCAGCACTGAGTAGCTGTAAACTGGAGCTTTTATGCGGCAGCTTCGAGTGAGGATCAGGTGCCTTAATCAAGGTGCTGGATGGAATTCGGGGAAAAAAGGAAATACAAACGTTTGTAACTGGAATGAGGAGTCCACGGACTGGACCGTGACAGTTATAGTAATTGGCAAATCCTAAAAAGGGCCGCAGTTGTGATATGTCCTTTGGTCTTGGGGCAAAGCAGCACTTCCTGAATTTTCTGAGCATGCATATGTAAAGCTTGTGTATCAAAATTGTGACGACAGTCATCAATGCTTGGTTTAAAGAATTCACACTTGTTACATCATACTCCGAGTCAATAACCTTCTAATCTTTTTAACACTGTCTAGAGCATTTGGAGATGTTTCTTGTCATCCTTATTTGTAACAATATCATCCATATAACACTGAATGTGTGGAAAGCCTTGCAGCACCTGATCCATAGCTTTCTGCCAGAGGGCAGGTGCAGTTGCTACTCCAAACATAAGCCTATTAAAGTGATAATGCCCTTTGTGAGTGGTGTGAAACACTTTGAACTCTTCTTCCATCTCCATCTGTATGTAGGCCTCAGATACTTCCATTTTGCTGAAGTGTTTCCTTCTGGAAAGGTTTACAAAGATATCCTCTACCCTGAGCAGAAGGTATTGATCTACTGTTAGTACTGGGTTGGTGGTGACCTTAAAATCACCATAGATTCTGACAGACCCATCCTTCTTAGCTACTGGGACCACTGGTGTTGTCCATGGGCTCCACACAAGCTTGGCAAGAATTCCTTCAGCCTCTATGCGATCCGGCTCTCTGGGCACTTTATTATGAATGGTATAAAGAGCTGGATCAACTTTGTAAAACTTGGATGTGGCAGTTTTGTTTAACACTATTTTACCCTCCATAAGTTTGTGCTTTTCAATGCCTTCCTTGTACACTTCTGAGGCATCACCCAGTACCTTCCTTAATACACTTTCAGAGGATGTGGCTTGCAACTGGTGGATGGATCTCCAATCAATCTGTAGTTGTCTCAGCCAGTCATGTCCCCACAGTGCTGGCCCTCCTGTTTAATTTACCACATACAAGACCAATGTAGCTTTTTGGTTGTATTCACTGTTACAGATGTCATTCCCACAGGAGCTTTCTTTTCTCCAGTATAAGTTCTTAATTTGATATGTGCTGGCTTCAGTTCATAATCTTTGAAATCCAGTATTAATCATTTTGTGGAATGACTGAAACAGCCAAGCCAAAGTCTAATTCCACCTAAATTAATTTGGCATTTGCTTCTGGTGTAAGCCATATTGCTTGCCTCGTGTTAGTTTTCACAGAGTGAATCTCAATGCTACCCAGTTCTGTGTCACTCGTATCAGATTCTTCATCAAAGGCAGTCAGATTAATACTCTTTTTGAAACTGCAACTTGACTTTTTATCTTATTTCTTCCCCATGCAGTCCATTTATTATAGTTTGCCTGACATGCTCTTTCAATATGTCCTATTTCATTGCATTGTCTGCAAATTTCACCTTGAAATCTGCATTGATCTGGTATATGTGAGCCCCTGCCACAGTAACAAAATCTGTTCGGCCAGGTCAGCTTCTATTTAGACATTGCAATTTTGTTCACTCTCACTTTCAATCCTTTCTGCAACCCAAATACATCTCAAACAAGAGAAAATCTGAAGATGCTGGAAATCCAAGCAACACGCACAAAATGCTGGAGGAACTCAATAGACAATATACAATAGGTGCAGAAGTAGACCATTCGGCCCTTCGAGCCTGCACCACCATTTTGAGATCATGGCTGATCATCTACTATCAATACTCGGTTCCTGCCTTGTCCCCATATCCCTTGATTCCCCTATCCATAAGATACCTATCTAGCTCCTTCTTGAAAGCATCCAGAGAATTGGCCTCCACTGCCTTCCGAGGCAGTGCATTCCAGACCCCCACAACTCTCTGGGAGAAGAAGTTTTTCCTTAACTCTGTCCTAAATGACCTACCCCTTATTCTCAAACCATGCCCTCTGGTACTGGACTCTCCCAGCATCTGGAACATATTTCCTGCCTCTATCTTGTCCAATCCCTTAATAATCTTATATGTTGCAATCAGATCTCCTCTCAATCTCCTTAATTCCAGCATGTACAAGCCCAGTCTCTCTAACCTCTCTGCGTAAGACAGTCCGGACATACCAGGAATTAACCTCGTGAATCTACGCTGCACTTCCTCTACAGCCAGGATATCCTTCCTTAACCCTGGAGACCAAAACTGTACACAATACTCCAGGTGTGGTCTCACCAGCGCCCTGTACAAATGCAAGAGGATTTCCTTGCTCTTGTACTCAATTCCCTTTGTAATAAAGGCCAACATTCCATTAGCCTTCTTCACTGCCTGCTGCACTTGCTCATTCACCTTCAGTGACTGATGAACAAGGACTCCTAGATCTCTTTGTATTTCTCCCTTACCTAACTTTACACCATTCAGATAATAATCTGCCTTCCTGTTCTTACTCCCAAAGTGGATAACCTCACACTTATTCACATTAAACATCATCTGCCAAGTATCTGCCCACTCACCCAGCCTATCCAAGTCACCCTGAATTCTCCTAACATCCTCATCACATGTCACACTGCCACCCAGCTTAGTATCATCAGCAAACTTGCTGATGTTATTCTCAATGCCTTCATCTAAATCGTTGATGTAAATTGTAAACAGCTGTGGTCCCAATACTGAGCCCTGTGTCACCCCACTAGTCACCAGCTGTCATTCCGAGAAACACCCATTCACCGCTACCCTTTGCTTTCTATCTGCCAACTAGTTTTCTATCCATGTCCATGTCTTCCCCCCAATTCCATGAGCTTTGAATTTACCCACCAATCTCCTATGTGGGACCTTATCAAATGCCTTCTGAAAATGGAGGTACACTACATCCACTGGATCTCCCTTGTCTAACTTCCTGGTTACATCCTCGAAAAACTCCAACAGATTAGTCAAGTCTGATTTGCCCTTGGTAAGTCCATAGTGGCTCGGCCCAATCCTATCACTGCTATGTAGATATGCCACTATTTCATCTTTAATAATGGACTCTAGCATCTTCCCCACTACTGATGTTAGGCTGACAGGTCGATAGTTCTCTGTTTTCTCCCTCCCTCCTTTCTTAAAAAGTGGGATAACATTAGCCATTCTCCAAACCTCAGGAACTGATCCTGAATCTAAGGAACATTGGAAAATGATTACCAATGCATCCGCAATTTCCAGGGCCACCTCTTTTAGTACCCTAGGATGCAGACCAGCTGGACCTGGGGATTTGTCAGCCTTCAGTCCCATCAGTCTACTCATCACCTTTTCCTTCCTAATGTCAATCTGTTTCATTTCTTCTGTTACCCTATGTCCTTGGCCCATCCATACATCTGGGAGATTGCTTGTGTCTTTCCTAGTGAAGACAGATCTAAAGTACTTATTAAATTCTTCTGCCATTTCTCTGTTTCCCATAACAACTTCACCCAATTCATTCTTCAAAGGCCCAACATTGTTCTTAACTATCTTCTTTCTCTTCACATACCTAAAAAAGCTTTTGCTATCCTCTTTCATATTCCTGGCTAGCTTGCGTTCGTACCTCATTTTTTCTCCCCGTATTGCCTTTTTAGTTAAGTTCTGTTGTTCCTTAAAAATTTCCCAATCATCTGTCCTCCCACTCACCTTAGCTCTGTCATACTTCCTTTTTTTTTAATGCTATGCAATCTCTGACTTCCTTTGTCAACCACTGTGGCCCCTTTCCCCCCTTTGAATCCTTCCTTCTCCGGGGGATGAATTGATTTTGCACCTTGTGCATTATTCCCAAGAATACCTGCCATTGCTGTTCCACTGTCTTTTCTGCTAGGATATCCGTCCAGTTAACTTTGGCCAGCTCCTCCCTCATGACTCCACAGTCTCCCTTGTTCAACTGCAACACTGACTCCTCCGAGCTGCCCTTATCCTTCTCAAATTGCAGATAAAAACTTATCATATTATGATCACTACCTCCTAATGGCTCCTTTACTTCAAGATCGCTTATCAAATCCTGTTCATTACATAACATTAAATCCAGAATAGCCTTGTCCCTGGTCGGCTCTCATACAAGCTGTTCAAAGAATGCATCCCGTAGGCACTCTTCAAACTCCCTATTCTGGGGACCAGCACCAACCTGATTCTCCCAGTTCACCTGCATGTTGAAATCTCCCATAACTACTGTGTTATGACCCCAGCCCTCTCCTTTGTGAGAATCAAAAAAGCCCTAGTGAAGGGGGGGGTCAATGACCCAAGAGAAGAGAGAGATACGTGCAGTGTCCCTCGTTTCACGGCGAGGCAAAAGCTGGCGACTGTGGTCATTGTCTCATGGAGACACCTTTGTGAATTGGGAACTGTACTACATGTATACCCTCAGGGCAACGTGGGTGGAGAGATGGAGAGAGAGTGCATCATCCCAACCTGATTGACATCTGAGACCCCGTGAGTTCAGATAAAAGAGGGGTTGTAAAGATGGCCCCCCAGACGCACCAGAAGACACGCTAGAAATCCTGTGACAGCGTTTAATAGCGACAGCCGGTGGGGGGGTTCGTATGCGTCTTTTCCTTGCCTGGGATTGGCGACCTCACCACGGAAGAACGGCTTAGCTACAGGAGAGGCCACAAGTGAGCGGCCATTCCCCAATGAGACTCCGACGGATCGAACTCATAAAGGTTGGAAAAACCCGCCGGGTAACTGTTCCCTACAATCTCTATCGCTCTCTCTCTCTAACAAAGTGCACCACCGCGACACCCCAAAAGACGGCAGCTGGTGGAACTGCAGTGGCCTCGAGAGACTTTTAGATATACATTGGACAATATATACATTACCCCTAGACAACGATAGAGCTTATTTCTTATTGATTATTACTATACCTGCGCTTTAGATTGTGTATTGACAACGTATGTTATCTGAATGTTTGTATTAAACTTACTTTCGTGCCCCTTTATAAATAAAAACGTTTAAAAATGGTACCATCAGACTTCAGCGGACCTCTCTATCTTTGCTGGTAAGTGATCCAGTTACGGGATACGTAACAACTGCGACATTACTTTTGCCACATGCCAATGTTAACTTCCTATTCAACTTGCACCCAATATCCATGCTACTGTTTGGTGGCCTATAGACAACACCCATTAGGGTCCTTTTGCCCTTACTGTTCCTCAGTTCTATCCACACAGACTCCACTTCTCCTGATCCCATGTCCCCCCTTGCAAAGGACTGAATCTCATTCTTCACCAATTCCCCACCCCCTCTGCCACATTTCTGTCCCTACGATAGCATGTATACCCTTGTACATTCATTTCCCAGGTCTGATCTCCCTGCAGCTATGTCTCCGTTATCCCAACAACATCATAGTTACCCATTTGCACCTGAGCTTCAAGTTCATCTGCCTGATTTCTGACACTTCCTGCATTCAGATATAGAATTTTTAGCCCATTTCTCCTCTCTCTGTTTGAATCGCTGCCTATTGTGCTTAACACAGCTCCCCGAACTCCAATCGGGCTATACGCTCCTAGAATTTTGTTGTCCTTCCTAAATTTACTTATTCTTTCTGCACATTTAACTCCACGTCCCGTCAGACCATCCCTCTGTACATGGGTCCTCCTTATCACTTGTTCCGCCTCACTTTTCTCTACTACACACTTAATATTCCGGAACCGTGTAGTCCCCACCTGTCCTTTATTCTTCATCTCACTATCCTCTCTCACATTCTAGTTCCCCGCCCCCTGCAAATTTAATTTAAACCCCCCAAAGAAGCACTACCAAACTTCCCTGCAAGAATGTTAGTACCGCTCCAGTTCAGGTGTAAACCATCCCTTCGGAACAGATCCCACCTTCCCTGGAACAAAGCCCAATTATCTAAAAGCCTGAAGCCCTCCCTCCTGCACCATGCTCTCAGCCACGTATTAATCTGTATAATCCTCCTGTTCCTTGCCTCACTCGCATGTGGCACAGGTAGCAATCCTGAGATTGTTACCCTGGAGGTCCTGCTCTTCAGCTTGGCACCTAATTCCCTGAACTCCAAACGCAGGACCCCCTCACTCATCCTGCCCACGTCGTTGGTCCCTACATGGACCACAGCATCTGGATTCTTGCTTTCCCTCCCAAGAATAACCTGCACCCAATCTGAGATGTCTCGGACCCCAGCACCAGGGAAGCAACATACCATCCGAGACTCCCGATCTTCCCCACAAAATCTCCTATCTGCCCCCCTGACTATAGAATCCCCTATCACTACCGCTCTCTTCTCTTCCCTCCTCCCCTTCCCAGTCGAGGGTCCAACCTCAGTGCCGGAGACAGGACCACTGCAACTTGTTCCTGGTAGGTCATCCCCACCAACAGCATCCAAAACGGTATACTTATTGTTGATGGGAACGGCCACAGGGGTGCTCTGCTCTCTCTGTCTGCTCCCCCTGCCTCTCTTGACTGTCACCCATTTGCCTACCTCTTGACTTTTCGGTGTGACTACCTCCTGATAACTCTTATCTATCTCTGTCTCTGCCTCCCGAATAATCCGTAGTTCATCCAGCTCCTGCTCCAATTCCCTAACTCGGTCTGATAGGAGCTGCAGCTGGATGCACATATTGCAGGTGTGGTCATCAGGGACAGCTGTGTTGACACTGACTTCCCACATACTGCATACGGAGCACACCACTGCTCTAACTGTCTCCCCCATTACCTAATCCCAGAAGTCAGAATAAATGAAAAAAGAACCTACTGACCTTACCTTTTTACCTCAGCAAGCACGGACTCAGGCTCACTGATTTCCTCTCACCGAAGTCCCCTTGCGCCGAAGCCCGCTGAGCCAAAGCCCAGCACTTTGCTCCCACGCACTCTGCTGCCCGCTCCTGAAAGTGGGCCTCTTTTTAAACCCTGTGCTCGCCGCTGACATCACCCGCGCCTGCGCAATTTTACCTTCCTCCTCAGGTACTGTCCAGGTAGGTCCAACGGTCTCGGCCTACCTACAACGGCTGATCCTCTGATCCTCCCATCTCCAGTCGTCTGTCAACCTCGAGCACTCCTTACTCCCGCTCCGCTGCCCTCACCGACACTGCCCGCTCCTGAAAGTGGGCCTCTCAGTAGTCCTGATGAAGGGTCTTGCCCAAAATATTTACTGTGCTCTTTTCCATAGATGTTGCCTGGCCTGCTGAGCTCCTGCAGCATTTTGTGTGTGTCTCTGTCTGTAGTTTGCATTGATACAGCTATTTCAAATGCTCTTTTAAATATATGTTGACTTCCGGTGAGATGGCAATAGTTCAATCGCTTAAAACTGTCGCTCCATTTCATTTCTTGTCTCCGCACTCCTTAACTCTTTATTTTTTACTCCAGACTGTTAAAATTCTTGTTCTCCTACCTGCCTGCGAATATGCCTGTCCTACAATGGCCTCAAAGCTCCCTAAATCTGGGAAAAAAGAAGTATCTGCGACTGTGACTGTCTCTGGTTCCTCTGCCGACATTATCTCCATTTTGGAACAAGACCTCTCCAACGTGCTTCCACGATCAAAAGGTTTTTCACTTGATGTCGATGAAAACAGAGAATAAATGTGCATGGCCTAGAGCCCAACTTGGGCTTGGCCAGAAAAGTAGAGTGGGCTCTGTCTAACTCAGGTGGGGTTGGAAGAATATCCTTCGCAAAAATCTCACAGAGTAAAGAAGAAAAGAAATTCAACAGGAGATCCACTTTCGATAGACTCTGGCAGACCAAGTATTTGTAGATTATGACACCTGCTCTGACCTTCAAGATCAGTTATTTTGGATGTTAACTTGGGGTTATGCTCTCAAATTGGAACAAACGGCGTCCAACTGCTGAACACGACATTTTAAATCTTTGGTAGTTGACTCAAGATGAGAGAGACGTTCGGCATGATCCTCCAGTTTGGAATTAATTTGATCTGATTTTGACTCCAATGAACTGAAAGAAGACTTATGTCTGTTCTGAAATTGTTAGGTTGTGTTTAAGAAAACAATGAAATAGCACACTGCCGTCACCATCTGATCAGGCACTTCATGACAGCATTTTTAGATTTCTCCGGTTACCCCGTCCACACTGCTCCGGCCAATCCGGCGTTTTCAAAATTACACACTCTGGAGAGCGTTGCTGAAAATCTCCATTCTCAGGGGACAAAAATGCTGTTTTAGTGTGGATGGAGGGTAAAAATGAAGAGAAAAAGCTTCGGTTACGGATTTATCCAGTGTAGTGTGGATGTAGCCTAATATGGCCGATAAGTACTTTTTTTCTCTCTGGTTTCTTTTCCTGTTTTCTTTTTAAATTACTGATTTTTTTCATAGTTTCTCATGGGTAGGCTCCTCTGGATTATTACTTTGAGTTAAGTTTAATACTTTTTGATAGAGTTGTTTCTCTTTTCTTTATGTATAATTTTAATTTGTAGTGCATAAGTTCTCTGGTTTTTTGCATTGTTAATTAAACAGAGCTTACGATGATGTTAAGAAACTGGACATTGGTTTTTGGAGTGGTTATTTTTCAGAAGAGCTTGCTGTTGTTTTTTGGTAGTTTTCTTGTTCCGTGATTTTAGAGTCGGGGTAGGCTCTCTAGTGCAAACACTATTTATAGAACCTTTAGTTATTTTTGTTACTCAAGAAATTTTTTTGTCCTGATTCTCTTGTTTTATACTTTTGCCCCAGAGCTGTTATTTGAATGTTTGATTCTGTTTATGCCTACTACCCTTTACGATTTTTAAAAATGACAATGGATGACCTGTTGAATCTTATTAGCTGGAATGTTAAGGGATTGAACTATCCTGTTAAAAGAATGAAGGTGTTCTCACATCTTAAGCAGCTCAAAGCTGACATTGCTTTTTTGCAAGAAACATATATTCGTAGTTTTGATAACTCCTATCTTACGTCAAGGTGGGTGGGACAGCACTTCCATTCTGCCTTCCCAACTAAAACCAGGGGGATCTCAATCCTCATTAATCAAAATGTTCCCTTTGAGCTTCACAACAAAGTACCTGACACAAGCGGTTGTTTTATTATTCTCTCTGGGAAATTGTATAATACCAGAGAAGTCTTGGCTAACCTGGATGCTCCCAATTCAGATAATGTGGACTTTTTTGATTGTTTTTTCTCTTTATTGTCTGATTTGAGTTTATATTCTCTTATATTGGGTGGTGATTTTAATTGTTGATTAGATCCATTTTTGGATCAATCGTCCTCTGTTCCTAGACTACCTAGTAAATCTACTTTATCTATTCATTCTTTTCTTTATAATTATGGTATCTCTGATGTGAGGCATTTTGACATCCTACTGAGAGAGATTATTCCTTTTTTCACATGTCCATCATACTTTTAATAGAATTGATTATTTTTAATGGATAACCAGCTGATTCCATCTGTTCACTCTTGTGATTATCAGAGTATATTGATTTCAAATCATGCCCCAGTTACCCTGTCTATAAGTTTTCCTGGTTTCCCACAAATGAATAAACATTGGCACTTTAAACCGACTTTGTTGTCGGATAATGATTTTGTATAAGTTATGAAGGACCAGATAACTTGTTTTTGAAACACTAACATGTCATCTAAAATCTCATCCCAGGTTGTCTGGGATGCCAGGAAAGCATATTTGAGGGGTCAAGTAATTTCATATACTGGAAATCTCAAAAGAAAGACTTAGTTAGAGTGATTGGATTTGATTAGTCAAATTAAAGCAACAGACCAACTATATGCCCAGACCAAAAATCCCAAACTGTACAAGAAGTGAGTAGAACTTCAAACTAAGTTTGACTTTACTGCCACTCAACCAGTTAAATGCCAACTTCTTGAAAGTAAGAGCCAATTTTATATTCATGTTGATAAATCTGGCAAATTTTAGTCACCCAACTAAGACGCTCTAAAGCTAAATAACAAATTACAAAAATTCAAATTGGAAACGGGAACATTACTTCGAATCATTCTGAAATTAATGACACATTTAAGAATTATTATCCTCGACTTTATACTTCTGAATCTTTAAATGATAGTATCTCTGTTGAGCATTTTTTAAACAGTTTAAATATTCCTTTGCTTTCTTCTGATCTTAAAGTAAAACTCAATGAGCCATTACCACTAGAGGAAATATCCTCTGCCATTACTGCACTGCAGTTGGGTAAATCTCCTGGACCTGATGGGTTTTCTGCAGAATTTTATAAATCATTGTCCTCACTGCTTTTGTCTCAATTATTCATAATTCTATCTGATTCGCTTAAACATTGTAAATTGCCAACATCATTTAATGAGGCATGTATCATTCTTTTAGCCAAGAAGGTAAAGATTCAACAGAGTGTTCTTCATATAGGCCGATTTCTTTGTTAAATGTTGATGTTAAAAATTTGTCTAAACATTTGGCTCGTAGATTGGAGAATCTTCTTTATTTCTGAAGATCAAACTGGTTTTATTAAAAATTGCCTTCACTTTTTTAATATACAGCATTTATTTCATATCTTATATTCACCCTCAGTTGGGACTCCTGAATGTGTCATTTCACTTGATGCGGAGAAAGCGTTCGATAGTCTCGAGTGGAATTATATTTTTGTAGTTTTTTAAAAAATTGATTTTGGACAAAGTTTTATTACATTGATTAAATTGTTATATTCATGTCTCATTGCTTCTGTTTTGACCAACTTTCAGCAATCCCAGTCTTTTAGCCTTAAACATGGCACCCGACAAGGATGCCCTTTAAGTCCCTTACTTTTTGATTTGACCATAGAGCCACCGGCAATTGCATTTCGTGGCTGTGCTGAATTGACTGGGATTTGGAGGGGAGGTGTTGAGCATAAAGTTTCTCTTTACATTGATGATCATTTACTTTTTATATCAAACCCAACTAATTCCTTACCGACAATGTTTTAACTTCTTAATAAATTCAGTCATCTTTCCGGTTACAAACTTAACTTACACAAGAGCAAACTCTTCCCAATCTGTAGAGAAGCACAAGCATTAGTATTTCATGACCTCCCTTTTAAAGTAGTTAATAATCAATTCACTTACCTTGTATTACAGTAACAAGGAACTTCAAGAATCTTTCTTGAGAAAATTTTACTAATCTTTTAAATTCCACAAAACAGAGTTTGACACAGTGGTCACCCTTGTCCATGTATCTGGTCAGTTGAATTAATGTTATTAAAGTGTATATCCTTCCTAAATTTTTATACCTATTTCAATCCGTACCAATTTTTATTTCTAAAGTTTTTTTGATTTGTTCTATTATTTCATCCTATCTATGGAAGGGCAGACATTCCAGTCTTAATAAAGCTCCCTTCAAAAATCTAAAAAGGAAGGTGGTAAGGCCTTGCCTAATTTTCATATATTATTGGACAGCCAATATTTGCTGTCTTATTTTTTGCTCCTTCTTTCATAATCAGTCTGACTGCCTAAAATGCATGGCAATGGAGTTGAACTCTAGAAAGGATCTCTCCATTTCTGCACTTCTTGGATCCGCACTTCCTTGTCACTTGCCTAGCCGAATTGTTAATCCTCTTATTAGACACACTCTGAGAATATGGGCTCAGTTCAGAAAATATAATGCCTTCATGGTTTCTCTCTCTGTAGTCATAATTTACACAATTATCTTTTCCTACCTTCTATGCAAGACTCAACATTTCATGATTGGTGCAGAAAGGACATTAGTCGCTTTGAAGATCTTTTCATAGATAATTGTTTTGCAACTTTTCAATAACTGTCTGTAAAGTTTAACATATGTAATACTCATTTCTTTAGATATCCTCAAATTAGATATTTCATTAACCCTTTAATATCCAACTTTCCTGAGATGCCCGAGGAAAATTTTGTGAACCTGTTTCTTTGTATTAATTCATTGGGTTAAGTTTTACTATCTACTATTTGTGATAAGTTAGAGATCTTGAGGCATGCTCCCTTCGATAAAATTAGAACCTCCTGGGAGCATGATTTAAATATTTCTTTATCTGATGCACTTTGGGATTCAATTCTGAAGTCAGTTAACTCAACCTCTTTATGTGCTCGCCACTGCCTTTTGCAGTTTAATGTTGTAAATAGGGCTCATCTGTCTAAAACTAACCTATTGCAGTTTTATCCTGACATCAGTCCCACTTGTTTACAAGTGCAAAGGGGGCGAGGCTTCTCTTATTCATATGTACTGGGTTTGTCCTAGTCTAGAGAAATTTTGGAGAGAATTTTTTTTTTAACTTTATCCCATATTCTTAATTGCCACTTAGAACTTAACCCTCTGATTGCTCTTTTTGGCATCTTGGGTGAAGCAGACATTCATTTGAGTCTGACTAAACATCGAACATTATCTTTTGCCTCTCTTTTGGCTAGACGGTTAGTTCTTCTTAGGTGGAGAGATGTCGCCCCACCCACTCATGCTCAATGGCTTAGTGATATTATGTCCTGCTTAGACCTTGAAAAGATTCATTATTCACCTCAATTTGGACATAAAGTTTCATAAGGTGTGAGGACCTTTTCTTGAATACTTTCGTAACTCCTCTTTAGATTAAGTTTATCCTTTTTACCATAATCCCTTACTTGCAGCATTTTTCTGTAAGTTTTATGGTTTTTTTATGTGAATTACATTATAGTTTTGGTAGTAGGCATTATATTTTCTTTTTTATATATGTTTACAGCTCTGTGGGGTTGAACGCTCTTATTAATTTTTCTTTTACACATTGAAATGGTCGGCCTGGAGTTTTGTAGTAGGAGGGTGGGGAGGACACTAACTTTATATGATTTTATCTTGGGTGCTTTTTCCTTATTGTTATGAATTATATATTAGACACGTTTGTTTTGCACAAAATAAATCTCCATTTCGTTGATGGTATTTTTTGTTGTTGT
This sequence comes from Hemitrygon akajei, assembly GCF_048418815.1. Taxonomy (NCBI): domain Eukaryota; kingdom Metazoa; phylum Chordata; class Chondrichthyes; order Myliobatiformes; family Dasyatidae; genus Hemitrygon; species Hemitrygon akajei. The sequence continues at coordinate 32,845,418 of NC_133143.1, forward strand.
GTTGTAGAAACTCAAAAAAATTAAATTAAAAAATTAAATACATGTTGTGCTCAGTTAAGAGCCATTTTTGAATGCCTTCTTGTAAGATTCCACAAACTAAATGATCTTTTGATGCATAATTAAGCCCGTGACAATGCTCAGACAATTGCTTCAATTCAGCTATGTGTACTGAAATGGTTTTGCCTTCCTTTTGATTATGCTTTTGAAACCTAGAGTGTTCTGCAATCAACAATAGTTTTGTTTGCTGGCTTGGTTGGAGTAGTCAAACTTCTAAGCAGACAGTATGCTTTTCCACCTGATGCACGCAACAAAACTGGTACTTGTTTCTCATTTGCTATTCCATTTTCTTTTAATTACTGCTCAATTTGTTCAGTGTACATAATCCAGTAATCTCTTGAGTAATTGAATGCATCTATCTTTCCAATGTAGCCAGACATTTCAGCTTTTTAAAAATTTATGAATATTATCACCTGATAATATCCCATGAATTTATCCTCTTTTCTTCCCTTTTTTAACACAAACATGTCCTTTCTGAAGAAGCATGACTTACACTGTATTTATTTTTACTTGACCATTTCTCACAGCACTTTCTTGTTTAACTCGAGCACCTCGCTGCACTTCTACAGGTAAGTGGTCATCTCAGGTTTGTTTAAAACTTCCTCATTATCACTGTAATGTTATATAACTCTAAAACATAAAAACTAATTGAAAGGAAAACAAGGGACCTGGGAATGCAAGTCTAAATCTGTCTTTCACTTTCAGCAAGATGGATACGTAAGATGTGGCAGCCTAATAACATATGCCATTTACATACTTTGACATATAATCTGCAATGCATCTTGTAAACAATGAAGAATGCTTAATCAAAAATGTACTCAAGTATTACTGAAATATTTAATACACAACAAAACTGTTCTGGTTTACTTATTAACTAGAAAATAATACATTACAGATCAGTGCTCAGGCACAGCTAATAATACTTAATATCAATAATTTGGCTGAGGAGAGCAAATGTCCAAGCTACAAGAAAGACAGGGCCTTTCTCACTTTATGCTATAAAATTGCTCCGATTGCTGACCGACTGCGGCCTAACACTTTTCCAATGACCGATGGCGTTTCACCTCTTTCCAATCGCTTTATTATTTCCACCTTATTTTCAATCGTGATCGTGATTATTTTTCTGAACAGAAACACCGCTGATTCAGAGCTCTACCACCAGGTCCTAATGTCTACCGCACTGAGACAGGTTAAATAAGGTATGGGGTTCCGTTGGGTCCTAAGGTCCACCGCATTGAGTCAGGTTGAATACGAAAATTGAGCATCTGTGTTTTTTGGTATCCGCGAGGGATCCCGGAACCAATCCCTCGCAGATAAGGAGGGCCAACTGTATTGTGTTTAATTCTGCTTGTCTCATCACGGGAAGATTAGAAGGCTTTGCTGGAGGTGTAGTACCCCTACAAAAACATAAATACGCTATGTTCATGCATCAGTCACTTTATGGAATGAGTATGGCGTGTACTACACTGCTCCTCCCCAGTCATTCTGTCAGGCATGAGCAATCAATTGCATGCTGAAGATTGAATGAAAGTCCTTACAAGTTGATGGCAGATTCAGTGCTCAATACTATAAAAGAATATGAATGAATGAATGAATTAATTAATTAATTAAATTTTATTTCGCTCAGTACAAACATAACAAAAAGCATGGTTTTCAATGATGATTTCATAAAGCAAAATTAAAAGAGTACCTTGCCTATTGAATCTCCGAAATTTCAACTGAACACTTTTGCATGTTTTCAAGTAAGATCCCATTTCTTCTCTCAACATGAAATGATAGTCACATGAAAGAAATTATTTTAATGTTTTTAAAGATTATTTGAACAATTATTTATAATTAAATCAAACAGATTTCAACCTTGTCACAAAGGCGCAGAGGTTTACCAGGATGCTGCCTGGTTTGGTGTAAATGTATTATGAGGAGAGGTTAGACAATCTGGGGCTGTTTTCTCTTGGATGACAGAGGCTGAAGGGAGATTTGAAAGAAGTCTATAAAATTATGCAAGGCAAAGATAGCATACTTTTCCCAGGATTAAAATGCCCATTACTAAAGGGCATGTATTTAATGAGAGAAGAAAACAACAAAGGATATATACAAAGCAAGGTTTGTATCAACAGCCGAGGTCAGGGGTGGCACTACATGTACAGCACGTAGAAGCATTAAAGAAACTTTAATGTTTTTAGAAACTTTTAGATAGGCACAAGAACATGCAGAGAAAGGAGGGAAATGGACAACACCATAGTTTGACACAACACCATGGGCTGAAGGGCTTGAACTGTTCTACATTCTAAATCTGATAAATATAGAAGCAAGCAAATCACAGCAATAACTAGATTAGTCAGGGATTAGTTGTGAGAGATCACAAGGATATTATTTTCACAGAATGGGGAATTGTAAACAATAGGATAGGTGGGAAATTAAAATACATTGGCAAATTCTGTGGTTTTAAAAATTAGATTTCGCAACATTACACCCAGTCTGCCTGCAATGAATAATATTTGCTTCAACTACACTGCGGACAAAGTTCTTTCACAAGGGTGTGGACAGAAAAATAGACCCAAGAATTGGCACTACATTTAGAAATTGCCAATCAAATTCCCTCCGAGAGGAATGAGATTAAAACGTCAAACATAAACCAGAATGCAGAAATCTTTTTCTGTTCTTAGTCATAACAGTGTCATTGTGTCTGGCTTGTGAGTATTACAAAGTAGCTCCTGCCTTTCCCACCCCCACCCTCATCACTGGTTAGCTAAGTGGAAATGTGTAGTCAAACTTGAAACTGATTTGATCTTGATTCTGAAGTAAGGCCTGTGTTATGAGACCTGCAGGATCGTACTGTGAGTGTTACTTTAAGAGCGCCTGAGTGAGGCTGGACTATAACGTCAGTCACAGGCTGTGGCAGCCTGCTGTGGACTTAAACACACAGAGACAGAGAGTGAGAAAAACGGGAAAGCTGTTGGAACTTCAGCTCATCACTGCTATGGCTTGGAGCTCTCCTATGCCCAAAGGATGTGGAACTATCACTTCGTATAATACATATGTGTGGATTTCTTGGAGTATCCTGTGGTGTTACTTTTGTGGGCCCTTTACCTGGAATCAGGGTGCTATGTGATATCCACATGAAGAAGATATTTCTGTGACTGTCACCTGGTGGTATTCTAGTGGATTTTGAAATGGCTCGACGGACGAGATCTTCAAAGGCTGTTATTTTGTTTACCCAGCCGGGAAGCTGTGATTCTTCATAATAGCGTTCCTGTTTATATCCAGGATTATAAATCTCTCCCCTCACTCACTTATTGTGTAGCTTACAGAACATTTCTACTTTACCATTTTAAGACTTTAAGAATTGTTCCTAAACTTGATGGTTTGGGAGCTACACATGGATACACACATGTATATACATAACACTGTTAATTTCTGTTTATTTCATTAAAGTTACCATATTGTAAGTAGATACTAATAAAGATACTGGTTTTAACATTAGAACCTGACTCAGTGTATAATCTATTGCTGCTGATCCATTACATAAATTGGGGGCTAGTCCGGGATATGAGCAACATTGGAGCTTACTGATTGATTGATTATCGATCTCAATGGCTACTTCCCTTTTGATTGAATTGTGTGTTGAAACCAGCAGCAATGGATATTGGGGCATTTCTGGCATCGCCAGACCCTGAGGCATTACGGGATGCCAGAAAGGACAACTTCTTGGCCATTACTAAGTAGCTGGGGCTTACTGCGGTGAAACGGGGTATGAAAAAGGTACAGATTCAGAGGATAATAGCTGAGAACTATATTTCTTTGAGGAAGTTTGAAGAGGGGGAGTTAGGAAGTTTTCCTGAAAGTAAACCCAGTGATCTTGAGTTCCGGTACAAGTTGGAAAAACTAAGGATAGACGACAGAGCTATTTGACAAAGGCAATTTGAAGCTGAGGAAGCAGAAAAATAAAAGGAGGAAGCAGAAAGGCGGAGGGAGTTTGAGCTAGAGAAGATAGAGGAACTACAGCAAGGGGGTCTAGTGTTTGATTCTGGTGAGAAGTTTGCTGCCAGTAGGGAAGTTAAATTGCTCCCTCCATTTGATGAAACTCAGGTTGATAAATACATTCAGCATTTTGAGAAAGTGACTCTGAGCCTAAAGTGGCCGGAAGGAAGCTGGCCTCTCTTGTTATAGAGTGTAATTAAGGGTAAGGCTCGACAGGTTTATTCTGCCCAGTCAATTGAAGATGCAGCTAATTATGAGGCAATGAAACAGGCTGTGCTTAAAGCCTATGAACTGGTTCCAGAAGCCTATAGGCAATGGTTTAGAAATTTGAAGAAATCTGTGAAACAGACTTCCATGGAATTTGCTTATGAAAAGTCTGTATGTTTTGAGCGATGGTGTACATCTAAAAATGTGGATAGTGATTTTAACAACTTGAAAGAATTGGTTTTAATTGAAGAATTTAAAAGGTGCGTCCCTAATGACATAAAGGCATATTTAGATGAAAAGGATGCTGCCATGTTGCAAGAGTCTGCTAAACTAGCAGATGAGTTTGCCTTAACCCACAAGTTCAAGTTTACCCCAAGTAAGAGCTTCCAAAAGAGTAGCATGGATAGTCAGGGTAAACCAGAAATCAAATTTGGGACGAGTGACAAAGGTAAGGATGAAGCAAAGCAATTAAAAGAGAAACATTCTGGTCCTACTTGTCACGATTGTAGGAGACCTGGTCATGTTATGGCTAACTGTTTCCTGTTAATGAAGACGAAGGAAAAGGAGGCAGTTCCAGATGCCTGTGGTGAAAACACTGAAATGCCCATAAACCCACAGGGGTCTGGACATTCTGATGAAGCTCTGTCAAAGGCTAAAATATCTGGTCGGGTTTGGAAAGGATTCCTTCATTTTATATCCGATCTGTTTGCTTCAGTAAAAAAAGGATCAGCCCCGGTACCAGTGAAAATTCGTCAAGATACTAGGGCTTCTCAATCACTTATATTAGACAATGTTCTGAAGTTTAGCGATAAGTGCCACTGGTGAGGTAAATCTTATTCGGGATATTAGAGGTGATCCTGTTTCTGTACCTCTGCATAAGGTAATTTTGAAGACAGGGTTAGTTATAGGACCGGTTAAAATAGGACTACAGCCCAGTTAACCCGGTGGATGGTGTTCCTTTGTTGTTAGGGAATGACCTAGCAGGTGGTAAAGTTGTTACTGCAGTGCAGCTGACGACTAAGCCAATCATTGATTATTCAAAGATGGATTCTTAACATTTATCCCTCCTGTGCAGTAACTTGAAGTATGGCTAAGAAATCAGCCAATGCAGATAGTTCTGTGCAGTATGATTCTGCTACCCATGATAGCCAAAATTGGGATTCAGTTTTTGATGACTTGTCAGGGACTTTTCTGTCTTCATTGTTTCACCAGGATCCAGGTATTAAATCTGACAATAAATATTTGTCTCTGTATAGGGAGGAGTTTATAGCAGAACAGAGCAAAGACCCTGAGATTGAAGCTTTAAGAGAAAAAGCTCTCTCAGGTGATGTGATTAGGAAAGTGCCAGTTGGGTGATATTTCAATGATGGAGTATTAATGAGGATGTGGAGGCCACTTGATATTCCTGCAAGTGAGGAATGGTTAATTGTTCAGCAAGTTGCAGTACCTAAAGTCTATAGGAATGAGATTTTAACTTTAGCCCATAGTAAGCCCTTGGGTGGCCATCAAAGTGTGAATAAAACTGTGAACAAAGTTTTGAAACAATTCTTCTGGCCCAGTTTGAGGAAAGATGTTGCAACCTTTTGCAGGACTTGTCACACTTGTCAGGTTGTGGGTGAACCTAATCAGGTCACCCCAGTGGCCTCACTCCAACCTATTGCTGCATTTGGTGAACCCTTTTCTAAATTTATTGTGGATTGTGTTGGCCTATTGCCAAAGACTAAAGCTAGCCATCAGTATTTGCTAACCATCATGTGTACAGCATCAAGATTTCCCAAGGGAATACCTCTCAGAAATATAAAAGCCAAAACATGTGTCAAAGGGTCTCAAAGTATTTCACTTTATTTGGTTTGCCTAAAAAAATTCAGTCTGATCAAGGAAGTAACTTTATGTCAGGAGTATTCCAGCAGATTGTTTATGAACTGAGAGCTAAACAACTTACGCTGTCTGCGTACTATCCAGAATCACAAGGGGCCTTGGAAAGATACGATTCTACGCTTAAAACCATGATTAAGACATTCTGTATTGAAAATGAGAAGGATTGGGATGAGGGAGTTCATTTGCTTTTATTCGCAGTGAAAAAAATCAGTACAGGGATCCCTAGGTTTTAGCCCTTTTGAACTTGTGTTTGGCCACGGGGTCCGCAGACTGTTGGCATTGTTAAAGGAACAGTGGTTTAACAAAGACTTGCATGTTAATTTCTTAGACTAAGTTTTGAAATTCAAAGTCAAATTACACAAGGCCTGTAGCCTAGCAAAAGAGAGATTAAAAGTGTCTCAAGACAAAATGAAATGCTGGTATGATAAACAGGCTTGTGTGAGAAAATTGCAGGTGGGCAATAATGCCCTTGTGTTATTACCAATCCAGACAAACCTGTTACAAGCATGGATACCATAGATCTTATGAGATAGGGTCTGAAGTCAATGAGGTAGATTTTGTAGTCGAAACACCAGAGAGGAGGAAGCCAACACAGCTGGTACACGTAAACATGCTAAAACCATATTTTGAAAAGCAAACAGCAGCTGTGTCTGTTGGTGTCAATAATAAGGAGTCTGGTTTCTCTGGGAACTCATTAACTGATGCATATTAATATTAAAACAAACATTGTCCCAGCTAGACTGACAAATTCAGCTGTTTTGGGAACACTTGATAAGAAATTAGCACATTTACAGCCACAGCAGCAGCAGGAGATGATGCAGTTAATTATGAAATATAAAGATTTATTTACCAATGTTCCCAAAAGGACCACAGTCACCTGACATGACGTAGATGTGGGAAATGCCAAACCCATAAGACAACATCCATATCATATAAACATAGAAAAATGTAAACTTGCTGAGCAAGAAATTGAGTATATGCTAGAAAATGGTATTATTAAACCTTCAACATTAGATTAGAGTTCACCTTAAGTTATGGTACCTAAACCAGATGGTAGTATTAAGTTTTGCACTGATTATAGAAAAGTGAACTCTGTAACAAAAACAGATGCTTATCCCATTCCTAGACTGGATGATTGCATTGACAAGGTTGGAAAAGCTAAATTTCTTCCAAAGATCGCTCTTTTAAAAGTGTATTGGTGTGTTCCATTAATAGATAGAGGTAGGGAGATTTCTGCATTTGTAACACCTTCTGGGTTGTATGAATACAATGTTCTAACATTTGGAATGAAAAATGCTCCAGGAACATTCCAGAGAATGATTAATTTGGTAATTCAAGGGTTAAAACATACAGATGCCTATGTTGATGATTTAGTCACAGGGAATGACACCTGGGAAACACATATCTCTGCAGTGGAAGAGTTGTTTGAAAGGCTCTTGAAAGTCAATCTTACAGTTAACTTAGCTAAGAGTGATTTTGGCCATGCCACTGTGGTTAAGGAAAATGGTTGAAGAAACTCCAATTTAGCAACAGAGTTTAATTTTTCTGGAGTGTGATATCATGATAACTCACATTAAAGGCAAGGATAATATAATTACTGATTGCCTTTCCAGATCTTAAACTGCGATAGTCGAGTGGAATTTATTATTTGTATACGCTTCTGCAATGTATTGTATTAGTCTGTAGTATGCTATAAGGTAACCACAAATGTATTGTTTCACGTATTGTAGTTTTCAGTTAATTTTTGCTCATAGATCAAAATTTTCCTTTTTTGCAGGGGGGGGGGAGTGTTACGAGACACACAGGCTCATACTGTGAGTGTTACTTTAAGAGGGCCTGAGTGAGGTGGGTCTATGACGTCAGTCACAAGCTGTGGCAGCCTGCTGTGGGGAGGGAGGGAGGAAGAGAGAGGGGGAGAGAGAGACACACATATACACACTGTTATGAACCCTGTAACTGGGTCACTTACCAGCAAAGATAGAGAAGTCCGCTGAAGTCTGATGGTACTATTTTTAAACGTTTTTATTTATAAAGGGGCACAAAAGTAAGGTTAATACAAACATTCAGATAATATACGTCGTCAATACTCAATCTAAAGTGCGGGTATAGTAATAATCAACAATAAGAAGTAGCTCTATCATTTGTCTAGGGGTAAAAATATTGTCCGATGGAAATATCAAAGTCTCTGGAGTTCATGCAGGCTTTTAGCCTTTTGGGGACCGCTGGGTTTCACGTGTTGGAGAGAGAGAGAATTTTTGGTGAGAAAATAAACTTGCCAGCCTTTTGGACTCAAATCGTTGAATCGGGAAGGTGGGTTCCCCGTTGTCAGTTCGAAGTCCTTTTTGGGGTTATCAGCCACTCATTCCCCAGGCTAGGGGAACCGATCCACACGTGGCTCCCGAATAGCTTCCTGTCATCACGGGAGCGATGAGCGATGGTGTCTCCTTCTGGTGCGTCGCTAGGGTACTGCCTCCTGCAGCGCCCTTTTTATCTTGCCTTGCAGAGTTGTAGATGTCAATCAAGGTGGGGTGATACAATCCCCACCCCACATTGCCCGAGGGTGTGCACGCAGCCCTGATCGCTGGCACGTAGCATAGAGTCGCAATCCACACAGGTGTCTCTAAGAACAATGGTCAAAATCCGTTGCTTTGTATTTCTGAGGATTCTCTCTCATTTCCTGGGTCCCAGACCCGAATTAATAGCGATCTTGCGATTCTCAGGAAGGAGGGGGCTGGGTTCATAACAACACACACACACACACACACACACACACACACAAACGCTGTTGGAACTTCAGTTTGTCACTACTCTGGTTTGGAACTCTCCTTATGCCCAAAAGGTTGGGTAGATTATCGGCACGCAGTGCACAAAGAATGTATGAATTCGTATAATCAATATGTGGGGATTTGTTAGAGTACCCTGTGGTGTCACTTTTGTGGGCCCTTTACCTGGAATCAGGGTGTTATGTGATAACCACTTGAAGATGATATTCCTGTGACTGTCACCTGGTGGATTTCTAGTGGATTTTGAAATGGCTTGACGGACGAGATCTTCAATGGCTGTTATTTTGTTTACCCAGCCAGGAACCTGTGATGGCCTTCCTCTCTACATTATTTCCTGGATTACAAATCTCTCCCCTCACTCACTTATTTCATGGATTACTGAACTTTTCTACACTACCATTTTAAGACTTTAAGAACTGCTCCTAAGCTTGATGGTTTGGGAGCTACACATATATATACATAACACTGTTAACTTCAGTTTATTTCATTAAAGTTACTGTATTATAAGTAGATACTAATAAAGATAGTGATTTTAACATTAGAAACTGACTCAGTGTATATTAAAACTTACAAATAAATCCTATTTTCACTTCATAACCTCAGAATATTGTAAACCAGCTAAAAGATGTGTATTTCTATTGCTTGATTGGGCTACCATTGCTGGCAGAATGATTTTATTCACATGCACATCTTCTTCCTAATCATGTTCATGAGTGTGCAGGAAATGATGAAATAGAAATGGAACTGTAGCTTTGGGTTACTTTGTTTTATTTCAAATCAAAAAGCAGTATTTTTTGTAGATGGAACATATGCATGAACAAATTCTGAGTATAAACATTTGCTGCGAATAAAGAAAACCAAGAGTACGCTACATGATACGACAAAGACGTGTTAATGAAATGAAGTTATCCTGGTTACTAACGGAGCTTTTCCATGCCCTGACACAGAATCTAGCACACTAAGGACTCGTTAAGGTCTAAGGTAGATTCACGTTATGAGCAGTATATATTTACAAGTTTCAACATCTATTCCGCAGAGGTACTGGTCTCGCACTTTGGAAACAGACGCATGTTATTTTTTTAAAAAACTAACTTCTAATTTGTGCAGATAAAATAATACAATTTACATATTTATACTTAATGCTTGTTTATCTCTTTTATGTCAATTTCCTTGTATAATGAATTCTGTTCCTCTTGAAGCCTTGCACTCCTTGTACTACAAGAGTTATTGCAAATGAATGAGTCCCAACACTGAATGGCTGAGAGCTATTCAATTACAATGGGCATCACAGCCATTTACTCTTATTTACTTGCTCAAGCAGAAAATTCCAGCAAAAAGGATGATCATTTTAGTCTGTAGCTGGACTCCTGGCTGACATTGCTCTCTTCCATCACAGTCCAGGGTCAAATACAACCATGGCCCAAGTCAAAGTTGATATTTTCTGACTAATTCATAGGATAAGGATACTGAGCCCTCAAGTATACAGATTCTGAAACAATTATATCATTGCACATCACACACAATGCTGGAGGAATTCAGCAGGCAAGGCATCATCTATGGAAAACAGTAAACAGTCGAGACCGCTCAGTCCTGATGAAGGGTTTCAGTCAATCTTTTACATATATGCTGCCTGGCCTGCTGAATTCCTCCAGCATTTTGTGTGCATTGCTTGGATTTCTAGCATCTGCTGATTTTCACTGTACATAATTGCTACAACATTTTCTAGTGTGATTTGAGGCAGATTTCTTTACAAGGGTAATGAATCGATGCTTATTTCCTTCGCATCCGCCATACCAGAATTGTTGACAAACTTGCAGACCGTTGTCAAAGTACCACTTTAAGTCATAGTTCTAGCATCTTCACATATTGTCGAGGGATCAGTCAGCTGTAATAAAATGAAGAAATGACATAACAGGATTGTTTTTCCCAGGATAACTGACTAGATTTTCTAATGGACCAAAATATTGCAGGGATCACTGCATCTATCCCCAAGCAAGGACCATGAAATTTGTCACAAGAACATGCATCACACCAACTTAGCATTCTCTGCAGATGATTTAGCACATGTGTGAATGTGGTCAAATACCTTTTTGTATGTGCTGTAACACCAAAACAGAATTGACTAGAATATTTATTTCATGCTAAATCACATACCAAAACTAAAATATGGAAAGGGAAACAAGACTGAGATTAAGAGATAAAGGCAAAAATTGTATAACATATTTAAAATATGATGGAATGAATGTTTTAAAGAGTATTGAAAAAGGAGTGCATGCTATTATCCCATTGCATTTACCATGAAGTGTGTTTGCTTCTGGTCCCTCTGCAGATATTTCAAATTCTTCCTCAACTTCAACTAAATTGCAAAAAAACATACTTTCAGTGCAAGAAAAGGTGCTTGGGAATAATTAAGGTATCGTGTCATTAGAAGTTCAGTTGTATAGCACAGCTGGTTTACTTTTGGAGAAATCAATGCATTCCATTGACAAGTAATTTGGTAATGGATGTGGATAGTGAGTTGACTACAGAACAAATAGGAAAAGCTTGAAAACCAATTTCTGATTCTGTGTTTAACTCTACATGTAATGTTGGAGTTGCTCTCTGATTTGATTATGACAAACCGCTAACTTTGTTATTTTTACCATAAAATCTGGTAAACTGATCTTATATAGCAACAGGGTCTCAAAGTTGCCACTGCAGCATTGGTTAAAATACTTCAAATTAAACAAAAATGTTTAATTTTTTAAAAAAATATTTGTAATGCAACTTCAGATACCCCAAAACATATTAAAGCATTTTTACAGCCAGTTATGAACTTTCAGAAAGGCAGACACTTCTAACATAGGAGCACAGGAGGTAAATTGTCAACCAATCTCCCTTCACACAGGAATGAGACTAAATAATTTGATTAGTCTGAACCAAAATCTTCTCTGCCCTTAATTAAAATAAGGTCCGTAAGGGTTAAGGAAAACAGTGAAAAGGCAGGAGAAGGGGATTAAAAAAATAATGATTGAATGACAGACCAAACTCAATAAGACAAATGGTCTTATTCTGCTCCTATAGCTTTTGGTCTTATGTACACAGCATATTCTATGTCTATCTATAGAGAGCAGGGTGGAATTTTGAATAACATTATGTTGCCCTGTGGACTATCCGATGGTACTGCATTGTGGTCTGAAATGTTATCCAGAAGTCTCAATGTGATTCTTGAACTTCTGATGCACATTTCAATGAATTGGAACAATTCAATTCTGAATTTGATTATCTCATGCACATAGCAATTTCTGGAAGAAAGGCTGCACTACAAATAGACAGTCCCATAAGATACACTAAAATTGATCGTGTTGTTTTCCTGATGCCTTGGCCAGTACAAAGTTTACAGCTGCTCCTGGTGGCATGAAATTCCAGTGGTCCTATTGCCTTTGGCTGACTATACCACTGATAAGTTTCAACAACATGGAAATAATCCATGAGCAGACAGCAAATTACTTTGCTGTAATTATAACACTGGCTGCTCAAATGCTTTGCTTCCAATACTATGTGTACATAAACTGTGCACATATTATAGTTTTAAATAACTTAGGGGAAAAAGAGCCTGCAGACATCGCATTGTAAAATTATATAAATTGTCTTGTTTCTCACCTCTGTAGCTCCATTCTGGAATTAGATCATCATTTGCCGCAATTCTGAGATTATATTCTCTGTAGAACAAGCAATAATTACACAACTGGCATTAGAGTCTAAAAATAACTTGAATGGCCACAGTTTTATGCACAGGAGTGGAACCCAGTATAACCTCCTGGTGCTGTTGCCCATCCATTTCAAGATCCCATGTGACATGTGTTCAGAGATGTTCTTATGCACACCACTGTTCTAATGCATGGCTGTTTGAGTTACTATTCCCTTCCTGTCAGTTTGAAACAATCCAGCCATTCCCCTCTGATCTCTCTCATTAACAAGGCATCTTTGCCCACAGAAATGCCGCTCACTGGATGATTTTTTTTTTTTGTTTTTGGCATGATTCTCTTTGAACTCTAGAGATTGTTGTGTGTGAGAATCCCAGAAGATCTGAAATTTAGATGCCATGATAACTTAGCAGTTAGCACGATGCTAACAATCCGGCTCTGGGTGTCGGAATTGGAAGTTCAATCCCAGTGCCACCTGTAAGGAGTGTGACCATCCGCCCTGTGGAATGTGTGATTCCTCCAGGAGGTCTGGCTTCCTCCAAGAGTTTGAAGACTGTTAGCGGGTCAATTTGTCATTGTAAATTATACTGTGATTAGGCAAGAGGCTGTGGCTGGAAGAGCCTATTTCACACTGTATCTCTAAATAAAAAACATTCTGAGATACCCTGTCTGGCATCAACAATCATTGCATGGTCAAATTCATTTAGATCACACTTCTTTCCCATATTTGGCCTGAACAACAGCTGAACCTTTTGACCATGTCTGCATGCATTTATGTATTGAGTTGCTGCCACATGATTTGCTGATTGTGTGTTTGCATTAACTAAAAGGTCTACAAGTGTATCTAATGAAGAGTTTATACAGAAGACTTAAGCATAAATTTAATAATCCAATGCCTTTTAAAACATACCTTATACGTCCAGGTAGAGCGTCACATTCCTCCTTTAATTGTGGAGGAGGGTATTCATTGATTTCAACTGTAAAAAGCAAATTTTAGTAAAATTAGTTTTTTTAAAAATGTAAGCACATCAAAATCCCTAATGTTTGTTTTTGAGTACAGTACATCAAAATTAAAGTCATCAGTAATGATTACGTATATATTAGGATTAATTGAATTCATTCTAAAGGTTTTTTTATGAAAACATCAGACTTGGCCCCAATCCCAGATATGCTGTATTTCCCTTTGTGACATCATGTGCAGGTGAAGTTTGTAGAAATAGATTCAGATCTGCAGGAGTGACAGCAATAGAATAAACGATGGAGGTTGTTATAAACATTGGAAAAGGCCAAAGATCTGGGAATGATTTATGAACAGGTGACAATATTGAGGACAAGCAGGTTAATATAAAAGCTGAATATATAAAGTCCTGTTCAATTTCCTACACTGAAGCATTTGCAGTCCAAAGACCTTTGAGAACTACTTGAACCTGTAACACAGTAGAAGCAATGCATTTTATTGCACAATTTAGCAGATTACAGACACACTTAATACTGATGATGTAATCTGTACCAATGGATATATGAATTAATTGACATCAGATTAATAGGTGGTCTAACTGGGATATTTTAAGGTGATTAAAGATATCAGGAAGTGTTGATAAAAAGTTCTCTCAGGTCACAAGTCTTAAACTTATAATTTAAACAGAACAGTTTAAGGATGTGCTCCGCGAGTATATTCTACATAAAGGCTGGAACTGATTTGTTTAGTATAAATTGCTAAATGATTCAGGAACAATTTCTTTCCCTCTGCCATCTGATTTCTTAATGGATATTGAACCCATGACAAGTTTTTGCACTGCTTATTTAACTATTATATATACACACACACTTACTGTAATTCATTGGTTTTCTTTATATTGCATTGTACTGCTGACGCAAAGTTAACAAATTTCACAACATATGCCGATGATGCTAAACCTGATTTTGATTCTGATTCTAAGATCCATTCTGATCTCTTTAAATCATTTTGCTGAACTGGTTCAGATCTTACAGCCATTGCTCCAAACGTTCAGAGTCAGGCTGACAATCAGGTTTATTATCACCTTATATAAAGACAAGAAATTTGCTGTTTTGTGCAGTACAGTGCAAAGTCAAAAATGATTGTAAATGACAAAGCAAATAAAAAGTGCAAAAAAAAAGGAATAATGAAACTGTGTTTAGGGTCCCTACAGTAATCAGATGGCTGAGGGGATGAAGATGTGTCTGAATCACTAAGAGTGGGTCTTCACGCTCCTAATGGTCATAAGAATAGGGCATTATGGCAGTGGAAAAAGTGGTACAATATCATTGACTACATGACTAGACTTTGAGCAAGTATTGAGAGCAATCAGGGCATTGAAATGTCCAGAACAATTTCCCAAAGGAGGCTAATTAACCAAGAGAAAATACCGAGATTCTCACCAGGTATCTAAGAACCCACAGAAGTCAGAGGGTGAGCAAAGTTAAAGTTAAAGTTTGTCCTGAGCTTTATAGGCTCATCAGGCTGGTGCTTATGCTGGTTTTCATGGTGTGAAGCGACTGAGAGTACGAGAATCCTCCCCCGATAGGACACCAGTCTATCATGAGGAAGGGTTAGCAAGCCCCATGACATCTTAAGAAGGCTGATGGAGATGTCGCAATCTGTTTCTTTTTTTAACATTTTCCTGTTTCTAACTGACACTGGACAAGTTTTTTTGTTGCTTTCTCAGAATGTTTTTTGTTTATGATAGACTGCTTGAAGCTGAACACAAATATAATCTCAGACTACTTGCATCACGTAGGAATTTGAAAAAAACAAGAAATGAACTTTTATTGAATATAATGTGTTTAATTGCATAATCTGCTGATGCTTTGCAATAGTTCAACTAAGCTAAAAATATTTTGTAGATGATTTTGATTTGCACTCAGTGCCTAGGGCTCCTCAATTGTGTCCAAAAATCAGCTGGCAGTGATGGATTCCAGTTGCCCTGAGACTGTTTGTTCATGATTGCAATGTCTTGGACAAACCTTCACCATGCTCATCACTGACAGCACTAAGATTTGCAGGGAAGAACGCTAAATAGGAATGTAGACAAGGAATCGTTAGTGACATGTTGCACTTCATGGTTTTGTATGCTTGAAGCATGTTGTCAACCAGCTGTCTGCCTGCAGTTTGGTACTCTGTGGTTGCCCAGAGCATTTTCAACAACATCCTTGAATTCCTTCCATGCGATTTTTTCTGGTCCCACTAGAAATTCTTCAAATTGCCTATTGTTGATGACCTGTTTGATTTGTGGACCCACAAAATGCTTTCCTAGTCTATGAAACATCTGTCACAAACATCAAAATCCTTCACGGAAATTTATAGCCTTTTTAACACCTGTCCTGCCATGCAGCATCTGCCCTGCCTAAGCATGCCCAGGTATGCCTGGACAAGATAGAGAACTTTTCAGTTTACATTGTTGGCAACATTTTAATTGACTTAAATTATGAATTGAAAAAACAAGTATAGGTGATTTTTAAAAACATTTATGTGATAATTACCTGGATGAGGAACTGGAGGGATGGGTTAGTAAATTTGCTGATGACACAAAGGTTGGAGGTGTTGTGGATAGTGCGGAGGGCTGTCAGAGGTTACAACGGGACATTGATAAATGCAAAACTGGGCTGAGAAATGGCAGATGGATTTCAACCCAGTTAAGTGTGAAGTAGTTCATTTTGGTAGGTCAAATATGATGGCAGAAAACAGTATTAATGGTAAGACTCTTGGCAGTGTGGAGGATCAGAGGAATCTTTGGGTCTGAGTCCTTAGGACGCTCAAAGCAGCTGCACAGGTTGACTCTGTGGTTAAGAAGGCGTATGTTGTATTGGCCTTCATTATTCTTGGAATTAAATTTAGGGGCCAAGATTTTGCCTGGATTGGGTAGCGTGCCTTATGAGAGTAGGTTGAGTGAACTTGCCTTTTCTCCTTGAAGTGATGGAGGATGAGAGGTGACCTGATAGAGGTGTATAAGATGATGAGAGGCATTGATTGTGTGGATAGTCAGAGGCTTTTTCCCAGGGCTGAAATGGTTGCCACAAGAGGACACAGGTTTAAGGTGCTGTGGAGAAGGTACAGAGGAGATGTCAGGAGTAAGTTTTTTACTCAGAGATTGGTGAGTGCATGGAATGGGCTGCCAGCAACGATGGTGGAGGTGGATATGATATGGTCTTTTAAGAGACTTGTAGATAGGTACATGGAGCTTAGTAAAATAGAGGGCTATAGGTAAGTCTAGTAATTTCTAAGGTAGGGAATTGTTCGGCACAACTTTGTGGGCCAAAGGGCCTGTATTGTGCTGTAGGTTTTCTACATTTCTATGTAAGAAATTTCCGGTGATTTTCATGATCAGCAGTGCAAAATCTGTAAGATACACCTAAAGGTATTCAGGAAACATAATCTTTGTTGTCCAATGCAATTTGCAAAATGATTATTACGTTGACAAATTTATTTTCACCCTATCACAAATATTCCCTCTGATCTGTTCCCCCTTCCCTTCTCTACAATTTAACACATTCATTTCCTCTCCTTTATGAAGGAACTTCACCCCAAATCTCTGACCTCCTGACTACTTCCAGCTTTTTTGTTTTTAGTCTTGGATTTCATGCATCCAGTTTGCTAGATTCCTCATGTGACAGAGCAGTTAACCAGGGCAAGCTACAGCTGGAAATCAGCATAATGATGGATCTACTTAGCCCTTTATCCCTTGGTACCTATCATTTCACAAAAGGAAGCAGAATTTGAAGTCTGCAAATCCAGAAAACTGAAAATAATTATAAAGAAATACATTATCAAAGGTCTGGCTAATATAGAAGCAGGAATTTCTCTATGTAAATACAGGGTCACTTTTTAAATTTAGTTTTACATTAAGCGTAACTTACGTGTGAGACTTTTCAGGAAGGCCCGAGCGAACCTTTTGGCGTAAGCCGTTTCAGAATCAAGCAGCCAACCAAGGTGAAGAAAGTGTTGGTTAAACGGAAAACTAACAGTTGTATCCAGGTTGAATCTGCCAGTTTCCTTACCAAGGAAAACCGTAAAGACCACAAAACCTTTGCACCTTGCTTCCTCAGACACTATGTTTAGCATTTCCATGCCAAGAGCGCTTGTTCCTCCCGCAAGTATTACAAAGATCACTTTATGACGGCGTGCAACTGGGTTGCTGCTAAAAACATTATTCATGGTCCATTCAATAGCATGGCCAACCCTAGAGGGTCCATCTAACTTATTAAATGATTCTTTAATGTACTTCTTCATTATATTTTTGCTGTTGTACTTCAAAAACCCAAATTCCAGATTGACTGGCTTACGACCAGTACCAGGGACGTAATCTGCTGGTGAGTGTTGTACCATTGCCACCCTGGCATCATTATCACTGATGTCTGGTCTTCTTGAAATCACAAACATATCCAGCATTGAAGTGAGGAAATACTTAATTCTTTCAAAGTCCATTGTTTTCATATTGTGTGAACCATCAACAACAAAAGCAATGTCCATGCTGATTGAGATTGGAGGTGGGGACATATTGTGTTGACATTGGGCCCTTGGTTGACACATATCTGTGAAGAAAGAAGAAAGCTGAATGTTTAGATCTAAGGAATCTGCGCAGATCAAGTACCTTTAATTTTATACTTAAACCATTTTCCTATTGTTTCATACCAACAATGCAGAAAAACATAACCTCTGTAAGTATTTGTTGTTAAATTTTGATTTACTATACTAACAACTAAATCCAGCTGAAGTCATACCGAAACAGAAGGTGCATAATCGGATTGTGCGTAACTGCTCCTGGACTTGTCGCTGCTGTTTTGACAATGAAGCTACTCGAAACGTTCTTGTATCATCAACCTTTCTCAGGAGGAAAGACAGGACATTAAAATTTCAAAAAAACAGTAATTTCTACAACTTTAAGGTATACAAAATTATGATGGGTTTAGATAGGGTAAATGCAAGCAGGGTTTTTCCACTGAGGTTGGATGAGTCTATAACCAGAGTTCATGGGTTAAGGGTGTAAGGTGAAGAATTTAAGGGGAACATGAGCAGAAACTTTTTCACTGAAAGGGTGATCAAAGAATACAGACAACCTCAACTTATTTGGTCAAAGTCTCCTGAGAGGAATCGTAATTAATTCTCTTTCCACCTCCACAAGATTCCTTCAATGTTTGATCTTTATATTTATTATAGTATGAAATTTCATCAACATCATAATTCTTCTTCTCAAGCTTGTATATACTATTTGGCAAAATCTCTGGTTTTAGTTCAGCTGACACTGTCTGATCCTATCATCTGATACAGCGGTTTCTGGTTAAATGGGGCATCATTTATTTGGGCAGCCACTTATTTGAGACGATTCTTAAAGAACAAAAACTAATCAAGAATATAGCCATGATTACCTTCATTTATTTGGGACACAATGCTGCCTAATTGGGGCATGTTTCTCACACTCTGCATGCCACCTTGGCTGAGCAGAGGAGCACTTCTAGTAACAGACTAAAACAGCTGTTTTACAGTACGTTTTACAGCTGCTCCAGTACGTGCTGTATGAGGCATTCTTATTAATTGAACATCACTCAACTTCACTTGCCCCATCACGGAAATGTTCCCACAACTTATGAACTAATTTTCAAGGATTCCGCATCTCATATTCATGCTATTTATTTATATACTTGTTTATTTATATTTTTATTATTATTTTCTTCTTCTTTCTTTTGTATTTGCACATTTCGTCATCTTTTGCACTCTGGTTGAGCATCCTATTGGTGCAGTAATTAATTGATTCTATTGTGGTTATTGGATATATTGAGCATGCCTGCAAGAAAATGAATCTCAGGGTTGTATATGGTGACATTGATAATAAATTTACTTTGTACTTTAATCATTGAGAAGGAAGAAATGCACAGATTATTTTCTAAATGGAGAGAAAATTCAGAAATCGGAAGTGCAAAGGGACTTGAGAGTCCCCTGTGCAGGATTCTCTGAAGGAAAACTTATAGGTTGAGCTGTTGGTAAGGAAGGCAAATTCAATGTCAGTATTCATTTTTTGAGTACTAGAATATAAAAGCAAATGTTCAATGCTAAGGCTTTATAGTGCATTGGTCAGACTGAATTTGGAGCACTGTGAGCAGTTCATAGTCCCCTTATCAAAAAAAGCATTTTCTGGCATTGGAGAGTGTCCACAAGAGGGTCACAAGAATGATCTCAAGAGTGAACTGGTTAATATATGAGGAGTGTTTGAAGGCTCTGGGGTTCGCTATATGCGGATGATTTATTAGTTTACATTTCAGACGCTAGGAAATCTACTCCTTTTATGTTATCTATATTTACGGAATTTAGTATTTTCTCTGAACATAAACTCAACTTGCATAAAAGTGAACTATTTCTTATTAATAATTTTTCTGATTATTATGATCAAATACCTTTTAATATTGCTAAAATCTATTTTACTTACCTTGGTATTAAAATTACTAAAAATTTTAAAGACCTATATAAGTATAATTTTTCCCCTCTAATTGAATATACTCAACAAGCGCTTTCTAAATGGTCGCCTATGTCGATGTCATTAATTGGTCGAATAAGTTATTTAAAAATGGTTATTTTACCGAAATTTTTATATACATTTCAAGCAGTTCCATCTTTTGTTCCAAAAATATTTTTTGATAAAATAGATTCCATGATCTTGTCTTATATTGGGAATAATAAAAACTCCAGAGTGAATAAATTTTCATTGCAAAAATCAAAAAAAGTTGGAGGACTGGTACAACCAAATTTTAGATTTTGTTATTGGACAATTAATATTTGTTATATCACCCTCTGGATTCATGGTATAGATAACCAGGATTGCCCTTCATGGTTACATCTGGAGGAGAATTTGGTAAGGGGGTTTTCTTTAGCTTCTTTACTGGGAGATCCTCTTCCTTTTTCGTTCTCCAAGATAGTTAAGATAAGGTCTTAGTCCTATTGTTAAACATACTTTAAAAATTTGGTTTCAGTTTCGTAGATTTTTTATTAAATAACTTTGAACTCTCTAGTAATATCTATTCTAACTTTTTCTTTAAACCATCAACTCTGGATAAGGTTTTTTAATATGGAAAACTAAGGGAATAAAAACTTTTTTATATTTGTTTTCAGAGCATTGTTTAATGTCTTTTTCACAGTTAATGGATAAATATGATATATCTAGTGCACATTGTTTTAGATATTTACAAGTTAGGAATTTTTTACGTGATTTTTTACCGAATTATCCATTGGCTTATTCACCAAATTTGATTTATTCTATTTTTCAGCTTAAACCATTTCAAAAATGATTAACAGCTACTATATATAAACAGTTAATGAATGCACATATGATGCCTAATGATAAGGTTAAATGTACTTGGGAAACAGAACTTCAACATTCACTTTCAGATGATTAATGGAGTAAAATTTATTATCTAGTTAATAATTCATCTATCTGCACACATCACTCCCTAATTCAGTTTAAGATAGTACACAGGGCCCATATGTCAAAAGATATATTAGCGCTTATTTTTTCTAATATTAGCCCCATCTGTGACAGATGCAACGCTGAGATAACTACTCTAACTCATATGTTTTGGTCCTGTGTAAAGTTAAATAATTTTTGGAGGGATGTGTTTAGAATAGCTTAATATTATATTCAATTGACCTTGACAGTATATATTCTTTTGCTGCTACTACGTTTGTTGTATTATGTATTTGTTAAAACTTCTCCTCTGATTTGTATCTTTTTCTTTGTTGGAAAATTTCATTTAAAAAATTGAAAATGAAGGCTCAGGGGCTTTTGTCCTGCACTCACTGGAGTTTAAAGAATGGGGGATGGGGGTGGCGGGACAGATCACATTGAAACATATCTAATATTGAATGGCCTATATAGAAGGGATGTGGAGAAAATGTTTCCGATAGTGAGTTCCAATAGTGGGGAGTCTAAGACGAGGGGGCATAGCCTCAAAATAGAAGGACATCCCTTTATAACAGAGATGAGGAGGAATTTCTTTAGCCAGAGGTTGGTGAATCTGTGGAATTCAATGCCACAGGCAGCTGAGCCAAGTCATTGGGTATATTTAAAGCAGAGGTTGACAGGTTCTTGATTAGCAAGGGCATCGAATGTTACTGGGAGAAAGCAGGGTATTGGGGTTGAGAGGGATAATCAATCAGCCATGATGGAATAGCAGAACAAACTTGACAGGCCAAATGGCCTGATACTGTTCTAATGGTCTTATTTACATCCTTACATTGGGATCCCATTGGCAGATGGGGTCAATGACCGAAAGAGGAATTTGTATTACAGATGCAAGCATAGGAACCTTAAACAGGAAAATGTGATGGGGACCACAAATAAATGCGTCATTTGTAAAATATAGTAGATAGTATCATTTACCTGGAAGGCAAGCTGTATGTCAGGGACATCAGCAAAAGAAATGACAACTGGGGTGATGTCCAAGGCACTGAACTCGAGAGCTGCCGTCACGATTGCTGACTTGTCTTCAGATGGTCCATTAGTAATAAATACTGCTACCTTTCTGGTAAGAATGCCACCACGAGTATGCTTGAAAGTATTTCTTGCAACAAACCTCATTGCTGATCCAATATCCTGCCTTCTAGCTGACCGCTCATAAGCTAGATCCTGCAGTGATTCCAGAAATTTCTCCTCACTCCTGTGTTCTGAGAATCGTATGAACATTTTTGGTGTGGAGCTGTAGGTAAGAACTGCCACACGTGCTCCCTCTGGGCAAGTACCTTTGGTTATTTTAAGATCCTGCACCAATTCTTTCACTATTCTCTTCATTCTGTTAAATTCAGCTGGGGAAACATCTGATGACAAATCCAACGCAAACACGAGGTCCAGAGGATAAACAGGGCACTCAGAGCTTTCTGAAATGAGAAATCGCTCATTCTTTTAAGGTAGAAAAATAAAAATACACTTGTATTTTTGTAGCATGTTACATGGCATCAAAACTGCTTTCAAACTAATTAAATACTTCTGAAATGTAATCACCACTGTTCTAGGAAATCCAACAAGCAACTTGCAAGCAAGATCCCAAAAACTGCAGGTGAAAAACCAAAGAAAAAGTGCAGATGTTGGAAGTCTTCCATTGAAGAAAACAGAAACACAGAGCAGGGCAGGCAATATCCATGTTGTATACACCTTTCATTCAGAATTGAGTGTGAATTGTTAACTCTCTTTTTCATTCCATAGACTTACTGAGGTTTTCCCACATGTTCTGTTCTTTTGTCCCTATAAACTACAATGTTGCTATTTAAATAGTTAACAGTTAGATAACACATTGGACAGGGAAATATCCTCTCTTTGAAACAGTTTCATAGCATCATAGAATCATGTTACATTGATCAAGTGGCGATTCCGCCCAATATGTCAACGCTGTGCAGAATAAGCCACACAGTCACATTCACACAATTCTCCCCATTGACTGTGTACTTGCATTCCCCAACCTGGCGATATTATTTGAAGGTGCTGGATGCTTTTTCTTTTACTGCTCTCGCAGTGAGTGCATTTCAAATCATAACAACTCTGTATGAAAGTATTTTGCCTCATGATCCCCTATCCTCTTGAAATGGTTCTTGAACTAACCAGTAATGGAAATGCCTCCTTTCCACTTGTACTCTTTAAATCCATTATGACCTTGTATAAAAACAGAAAATGCTGGCAGAACTCAGCAGGCCAGACAGCATCTATGGGAGGAGGTAGTGACAACATTTCGGGCCGAAACTCTTCATCAGGAGGGTTTCCTGCACCAAACTAAAGGTGTAGCCATGGGCACCTGCATGGGTCCTAGCTACGCCTGCCTTTTTGTTGGCCATGTGGAGCAATCTATGTTCCAAGTCTACACCGGTATCTGTCCTCTTTTCTTGCGTTATATCGACGACTGCATCGGCGCTGCTTCCCTGCACACATGCTGAGCTCGTCGACTTCATTAACTTCGCCTCCAACTTTCACCCCGCCTTCAAATTCACCTGGTCTATTTCGGACACCTCCCTCCCCTTTCTAGATCTTTCTGTTTCTATCTCTGGAGACAGCCACTCCTGCTGAAGGGTTTCGGCCCGAAACGATGTCACTACCTCCTCCCATAGATGCTGTCTGGCCTGCTGAGTTCTGCCAGCATTTTGTGTTTTTATTTACTTCCAGCATCTGCAGATTCACTCGTGTTGCCGTATGACCTTGTATATCCTACTTAATCTCTTCTCAGCCCTCTTTGCTCCAAGGAAAAAAAAATCTCATTTCTACTAAATTCTGAGATCTCTAATATTCCATCATCAGAACTTTTATACTCTTTTTTAAATAATGCGACAAAAATGAGATTCCAGTGTTATTGAAGATTTAGGATGTCAGTCCAAATTCAAAGGTGCAAACATTAATTTATTATCAAAGTATGTATGAAGTATATAACTCTGAGAACTGTCTTCTCCAGATAGCTAAGAAACAAAGAAAACCACAGAAGTCAGATTCAAAGAGAAACAGCAACCTTCCCTCTTCCCCACTGCACACTACAAACGGCAACATGATCACCAACACCCTCTCAAAATCCCCTCACCCTGCACAAAAAGCAACAAGAACAAGAAAACTTAGGCTTTCAACAGTGCAATTCCCCTGTGTTAGAATGGAGGTATAATGACTTGATAAATGAATTAAAATAATGCAATTGTAAATTTAAAAAGAGCAGAAACACTCACTTGATGAACAGCAAGCTGGCAGGGGAAAATAAGGAAAAAAGATCTAATTACTTCCTTTGAAAATAAACATTACATTATAATTTAGAGATAATACATCCCTAGGGAGATGAAATTTAGTAACAAATACATTTTGCTTTCATCTAAAAATAATTTTACCCAGTTGTATTCAGTGCATTTAATATTATCTCATAAGAAAAATGTTAACAGGGAAATTATCACACTAGCTAAAATTCCTGTTGTGTGCCTGATGTCATGGAATAGTCTAAATAGTCTTTTTCTATTGTTTAGGATTGTATTTAAAGGAGCATTCAAAAGCCACTAAAACAAAAATTAAATGCATTCATCTGGGAAATTGATCACTTTTCTGCCTCAGTGTTTTAAAACTTTAGTGACATTACTGTAGTTATTATGAATAAGTGTCAAATTATATCTTTTCAAAGTCTTCTGTTGATTAGTAATTAAAAGGAATTAATTTACTTTAAAAACATGGTAATGTATTTAAGAACTATAGTACTCACGACAATTGTTTCGAATATATGACAGGAGTTCACATGACTGTAAAAGAAAAATTAATAATTCTGGATCTAGAGGATATCATAAAATTCATATTTTTGGAAAGAGTTTGCAGGTCACAGCATGCTTAGAAATGACTTACGCCAATGGATGTTTTCCCTTGTGATCCTTTCAAACCCTGAAACAGCAGAAAATTAAAATAGTCTTTTGAAGTTTTGCATGAGACATGATACACGCATGCATGGACTAACTCCATACTAATTTTAATAACTGAATGCTAATTCACCTCTAGACCTTTTTCCACCATCCTTTGTTCTAAATCCCATTTCTCCTTCCAGATTTTACCTACATCTTTAGATCTTGCCTTCTCAGAACATCCGAACAATCCACCTACATCAGTCCTCAGCAGAGGCCTCCGTTTTATCTCCTTTTGTCCCTCTCTTAATGAATGCCAAGACCAGCATTACATCGAATGCTTAGTTCAATGTCTTTACCTCCATGACCATATCTCTAGTTTTAAAAAAAAATTTTTAATCTCCAAATTTCACAATCCAACGAGAGCCTGCCCTCAAGGTTAGTTCCCCATTCGTCATTGCTGACTGCCAATGAAACAACAGTGACTGTCTTGATGGTCTACTTGTACTCACTCTAACCTAACCCTTTTGAACTTTTAGTAGTTTGCTGAGAACATAAGTTTACAAGACATAGGGGTAGAATTAGGTCATTTGACCCATCTCTACGGCACAATTCTATCAAAGTTGATTTATTATCCCTCTCAACTCCATTCTTCTGCCTTCTCCCCATAATCTTTGAGGGCCTGACTAATCAAGAACCGATCAACTCCGCTTTAAATCTACCCAATGACTTGGCTTCCGGAGCTGTCTGTGGCAATGAATTCCACAGATTCACCAAACTCTGGCTCAAGAAATTTCTCCTCATCTCTGCTATAAACAGACATCCTTCTCTTCTAAGGCTGTGCCCTCTGATCCTAGACTCCCCACTATAGGAAACATCCTCTCCACATCCACTCTATCTAGGCCATTCAGTATTTAAGAGGTTTCAATTAAATTCCCCCTCATTCTTCTAAACTCCAGTGTGTACAGGCCCAAAGCCATCAAACACTCCTCATACATTAACCCTTACTTTCCCAGGATCATTCTCGTGATTCTCCTCTGGACCCTCTTCAATGCCAGCACACCTTTTCTAAGGGACCCAACACTGTTTACAATATTCCATCTGCAGTGTGGCCAATGCATTATGAAGCCTCAATGTCACATCCCTTTATATTGTAGTCCACTCAAAATGAATGCTAACATTGTATTTGCCTTCTTTACCACCGATTCAGCCTGCAAGATAACCTTTAGGGAATCCTGGGCAAAGACTTCCAAGTACCTTTGCATCTCTGATTTCTGAATTTTCTCCCCATTTACAAAGTAGTCTATGGCTTTATTCCTTCTACCAAAGTGCATGGTCTTAAACTTTCCTGCAGTACATTCCATACACTGTAAGGACTAATCCCGCAACTTTATCATCTGTATTGGAAAGGGTGGAGTTGCTATATTATGGCAAACATCAGCTCTAAAGTATCTCCTCATACTTCTGTCTGCACCCTCACCTACCACTCTATATCAGCATAGGGTCCATCATATGATTACTGACCATATTTCCTCATGAGATCTTCTTTCAATAATCTCAAACCTCATGGTCATTCAACCCCAATAACAATTGGATAATCCCAGCAGAAATAATGTTTCAGTCTGCTCACATCCTACATAAATGGGTTATTCATACATTGACTCTATCCTTTCTCTCTCGTCAAGATGGCCTACCAAGGAGAGCTGCAGCAGTCAGATCTCAGGCACAGAGTCTGGCTCTTTGGCTTAGAACCGAAGAGAGGAAAAGAGAAGATCAGGAGAGAAAACAGGAAGTTCTGTAGACAAGAAAGACTCTTGGATAATATATCGAAGTCAGAGACATCTCAGACTGGTCCAGAAGGTCCAGTTGCTTGGCATTCAGGATGAAATAGTAAATTGGATTTATATTACCCTCAAGGAAAAAGCCAGAGAATGTTAGAAGACAGTTGTCCCTCTGACTGGAGGCCTGTGCGTATTGATGTGCTCAGGGAGTGCTGCTGTGTCTCTTGTCGTTTGTCATCTATATTCATGATTTGGATGACAGTGTGGTAAAATGGATCAGCACATTTGCAGATGACACCAAGAATGGAGGCATAGTGGATGGTGAGAAGGCTATTAAAGCTCACAAAGAGACCTGCACCACCTGTGAAAATGAGCTGAAAATGGCAGATGGAATTTAAAGTTTTCAAGTGTGAAGTGTTGCAGTTTGGGAGGGAAATCCAGAATAATACTTGGAGAGTGAATGGCAGGGCACTGAGGTGTGGATTAGAACAAAGGAGCCTGGGGTACAGATCCATGTCCCTTGAAAGTGACATCACACATACAGTACTCTGCAAAAGTCTTTGGCACGTAGATATATAGTAGCTAGGTTACCTAACTCTGTCTTTTATTTGTCAGTGAAGAAGAGAGCAAATCAGTAAATCTGATGGGAGCGAAGTATGTTGAGAATGACAAGGATGGTGTGCCACAGGAAGGATGTGGGACAGGTGGCAGAGAAGAAGTACCAGTGGTGGGGGTTGACATAGGTACAAACACACGCAGCCCTGAGATACCAGGCAAGATCATTTGATTATGAAAATTTGGTTTATTGATCATTACAAATGTCTCTCTGGTGTTGCCTTCACCCTTTTCCCAACCTTGATTCCGTATCCTTGACCCCCTCACACTCTCAGTCCATGATAGAGACATATCAGAATCAGGTTTATCGTCACACACGTCATGAAATTTGTTTTTTTTATGACAGCAGTATAGTGCAATATTAAAATGACTACAGTCCTGTGCAAAAGTATACAGTCAGCCCTCCTTATCTGCTGGGGATTGGTTCTGAGACCCCCCCCCCCCCATGGATACCAAAAATTGTGGATGCTCAAGTCCCTTATTTAACCTGTCTCAGTGTGGTAGTCTTTAGGACCCAGCAGAACCCTGGACTTTATTTAACATGTTCAGTGTGGTGGACGTTATGACCCGGCGGTGCAGCTCTGAATCTGTGGTGTTTCTGTTCACGAAAATAATCGTGATCATGATTGAAAGTAAGGTGGAAGTAATAAAGTGATCGGAGAGAGGTGAAACGCCATCAGTTATTGGAAAAGGATTAGGCTACAAGTCGGTCAACGATCGGAACAATTTTAATGGAGCATGTGAAAGGCCCTGCCCCAATGAATGCTTGAATGCTACAATTATTACTAAGCAACACAGTGGTTTAATTATTTAAATATGTATGTTTCTTAAGTGTTTTATATGCATAGATAGGTAAAATATGTACTATATACTAAGAAAAACGTTTGACTAACTGAAGCTAGATAATACCGGATGTACCTGTTCCGACTTCAAATCTGACTTAAATACGGACTCAGGAAAGGAACTCATTCATAACCCGGGTTTTTAAGTCATTTCTAGATGACTTATAATACCTAATACCTCGTAGATGCTATGTAAGTAGTTGTTATACTGTATTGTTTAGTGAATAATGACAAGAAAAAATTGTCTGTATATGCTCAAACAATGAGTGCTGGAGAGAGAACTTCCGGGTTTTCCCACACCACGGTTGGTTGAATCTGCACATGCGGAATCCATAGATAAGGAGGGCTGACTGTATATAAAGCATTTGCACACTGTTGCAGATTGAATCATAAAGAGAGTTTTGGCACATTGTTCTTTATAAATTAAAGTATGAGTGCAGGAGTTGGAATGTTTTGTTGAAGGTGTATAAGACCTTGGTAAGTCCAGCTATAGAGTACTGTGTCCATTTCTGGTCACTTATAGGAATGATAGCAATAAGATTGAAAGAGTGCAGAGAAAATTATTTGAGTGGCTGAGTCACCAGGATAGGATGCATCGGTTAAAACTCTATTCCCTGGAGCACAGAAGAATGAGGGGTATTTTATAGAGGTACTGTATACAAAACTATGACGGATATAGAGAGGGTAAATGCATGCAGGCTTTTTCCCATCAGGTTGGGTGAGACAGACTAGAGGTCAAGGTTTTAGATGAAAGGTGAAATATCTAAGGTAAGTCTGAGGAAGAACATCACCCTGGTGCGAGTGTGGAATGAGCTGCCAGTAGAAGAGATAGATGTGGGATGAATTGTACGATTTAACAGAAGTTTCGATAGATCCATTGATGAGAGGTATGAAGGGCTATGATCTAGATGCAGGAAGATGGGACCAGGCAGAAAATCAGGCCAGCATAGACCAGATGGGCCAAAGAACCTGCTTCGGTGCTGTAGTGCTCTATGATTCGATGTTGAATCACTCCTGCTTTTATCCGTTACTCTTCAGGTGCCTCTGCCAACCAACTCAACTTCAATGTGGACATCTGAACCCACTGCATCTCCATTTCACATCAGGCGAGTAGGGGCCTTAACTTCTCCCAAACAGACTGCCTAGTTTATCCAGTTGAACTTACTATACGGAACAGCTTGTTCAATTCCACTCATTTTCTCCAGGTCAAAGGTGTAGCTATAAGAAATCAAGAGTCCAAACTCCTTCTTGTAGGATATGTTGAGCAGTCCCTGCATTAGTCCTACTCAAGTCTTTTCTCTGACTACTTTTTTTCTAGTACATTGATACAGTAATTGGTGTTGCTTCCTGTATTTACAGAAAATTGGAGAAATTCATTATATTCATTACTAAAATCCACACTGTCCCCACTTTCTTCAAGTCCATTTCTAACATTCCCTTCTTTTATCAATAAATGTCACTATTTCAGCTTAGCTATCAATATTCGTTACAAATCCATAAAGCCCCACAGTTGTCGTGATGACAACTCCTCCTGCACTTTTTCCTGTAAGGGTTCATTTCATTCTGCATTCCTGTCATATCTGTTTTGATGATAAGACTTTCTATGCAGGTGATTCTATGATTTTTTTTCCTTAACCTTACAATATTGATAGGTCTTTCAAGCATGTCTGTTTTAAACAGAGATTCATATACCCATTCATGACACAGGAAGTAACTGTATTTGACTCCAAACAGAGCCAATCTAACAGTCCAATTCCTCCTTATTCTTGCTCAAATGCACAGCACTCTCCTTTTCATTCTTTTGCCATTTTGCAACACTAGGGGACAATTTATAGTAATCAGTCGTGATATATGCTTACTGCTTGGTTGTTTACTAACTTGTTTTCCAAACACAACAGCTGCCACTTGTAAGTTCAAAAACAAATGTAAGAAAACTTCCAACTAACAGTTCATTTAACTTCTAGTTGTAAATGGAAGTCAGTCTTCAGTTCAGTTCTTGAAATGTAAATGGAAAGCATTAATCAGCTTGAAGTTAAAACTTAGCTTTGTAAATAAGGTTTGTATTTAGAAAATGTTATTTCTGTGTATAAGCAGATGTTGGTCATTACAATTGCTTTCTTATGGCTCAAGAGTAGAATATAAGACAATATGTTCAATTTGAGTTGTTTCAAACAGACAAGCTGACCCTTATGTTGCTTAGTTCAAGGAAACTTGAAGAACTGATGTACTACCATTTAGCATATCAGTAACTAATGCATTTGTAGTTGCAAGGTTTATGAATTCAAGGAAGTTAGCTTTATAGTGTTACTTGTAAACTGTGAACATTAAGCTTATGTCTATCTCTCCAAAAATGCTTTTAGAGCATTTGTGTTAACGATATCTGAGGAAATATCATAAATGTGTGAAGTCATCTAAGTGGGAGAAAAATGATAAAATGCAGAAAGCAGTTCAGGCTTCCTAGGAATGAGGAAAGGAACATCAAGAAACTCTGAAAGGAACATGGGGTGAACAAGAATCCATTCCTCCCGCTTTGGTTTCTGCAATAGACAATGTGTTCACATGTATTGTGTGTGTTTTAGTTTATAAGAATTGTACCTGTACTTTGGAACTCTTTTATTCTAGGTTTAGGGAGCTTTCTCAATAAATGTCACTATTTCAGCTTAACTATTAAAGTTAGCAATTTTGGAAATAGTTGGTGTTTTATAAATGGTTTATAGTTTGGAAATGTTTAACATAGAAATCATTTGAGTTTTAAATGTACTTTAAGGTTTGTGTTGGATTTAAGTTTGTTATACTGAAAACAAATGAACTGTGTTTACAACAACATGCACAAAATGCTGGTAGAACACAGCAGGCTAGGCAGCATCTATAGGGAGAAGCGATGTCGACGTTTCGGGCCGAGACCCTTTGTCAGGACTAACCGAAAGGAAAGATATTAGGGAGAAGCGATGTTGACGTTTCGGGCCGAGACCCTTTGTCAGGACTGACCGAAAGGAAAGATAGTAACTATCTATTAAAGTTAGCAATTTAACTAACTATTAAAGTTAGCAATTTTGGAAATAGTTGGTGTTTTATAAATGGTTTATAATTTTTTAGGACTGTCAGGACTGACCGAAAGGAAAGATAGTAACTATCTTTCCTTTCGGTCAGTCCTGACGAAGGGTCTCGGCCCGAAACGTCGACATCGCTTCTCCCTATAGATGCTGCCTAGCCTGCTGTGTTCTACCAGCATTTTGTGTGTGTTGTTGTTGTTTGAATTTCCAGCATCTGCAGATTTCCTCATGTTTGCTGTGTGAACTGTGTTTAAGTCCTTTGTTAGCTGGAAAAATTTTCTCCTTGGTAGGGAGAGAAGACCCACCACCTGACCATAAGACCATAAGACATAGAACCAGAATTATGCCATTTGGCCCATCGAGTAAGCTCTTACCATTTTATCAGGACTGATATATTTCCCTGTCAGCTCAATTCTCATGCCTTCTCCCCATAAATCTTCATGCCTTGACCAATCAACAATTTTAAATGTGCCTTAAGTATACCTAATGACTTGGCCTCCACAGCCATCTGTGGCAACAAATTGAACAGATTCACCACTTTCTGGCTAAGGAAATTCCTCTTCATCTCCATTCTAAATGGATGTCCCTCTATTCTGAAGCCAACGTGCATGACCATATAATGTCCTCTCATCCTAGACTTCCCAACATAGAAAGTGTTCTCTCCACATCCACTCTCTCAAGGCCTTTCAACATTTGATAGGTTTCATTGAGATCCCCCCTCATACTTCTGAATTTCAGTGAGTACTGGCCCAGTGCCATCAAACACTTCTCAAATGATAAAGCTTCCAATCCTGGAATCACTTGCATGAACCTCCTTTGAACCCTTTCCAATGTCAGCACAGTCTTTTAACATAAAGGACCCCAAAATGCTCACAACACTCCTTATAAAGCCTCAACATTATATCATTGTTTTAATATTCTAGTCCTCTCATAATGAATTGCATTATGAGATTATGAGATTATGAGAAATGCACATTGCATTTGCCTTCCTCACCGCAAACTCAACCTGAAAATTAACCTTTAGGAAATCATGCATAAGGACTCTCAAGTCCCTTTGTTTTTCAGATTTTGAATTTTCTCTCCATTTAGAAAATAGTCTATACTTTTATTTTTTCTACCACTGTGCATGACCACACACTTCCTGTCACTGTATTCCATCTGCCACTTATTTGCCAATTTTCCTAGTCTGTCTAAGTCATTCTGCAGCATCGTTGCATCCTCAATACTACCTACCTCCTCCACCTATCTTTGTATCATCTGAAAGATAAGCTGGCCACAAAACCATCAATTCCATTATCCAAATTATTGACATACAACATAAAAAGAAGCAGTCCTCTGTGGAATACCATTGGTCAACGGGAGCTAACTGGAAAAGGCTCTCTTTATTCCCACTCTTTGCTTCTTGCAATCCACTAATGCTCTATCTATGCTAGTATGTTTCCTGTAGTACCATTGGCTCTTAACTTGATAAGCAGCTTCATATGTGGCACCTTGTCCAGGCCGTCTGATAATCCAAGTTCACAACATCCATTGATTCTCCTTTGTCTATCCTGCTTGTTATTTCTTCAAAGAATTCCAACAGATTCGTCAAGCAAGATTTTCCCTTAAGGAAACAATGCTGACTTCAGCCTATTTTATCATGTGCCTCCAAGTACCCCAAAAGCACATCCTTAAAAATCCAACATCTTCCCAACCACTGAGGTCAGACTAACTGTCCTATAATTTCCTTTCTCTGCCTCTCTACCCTCTTGAAGAGTGGAATGGCATTTGCAATTTTACAGTCCACCAGACCCATTCCAGAATCTAGTGATTCTCGAAAGATCATTACTAATGCTTCCATAATCTCCTCAACTACTTATTTTAGGATCCTGGGGTGCAGTTCATCTGGTCCAGGTGACTTATCTACGATCAGACTTTTAATGTTTTAAGCTTCCCAAGTATCTTCTCTTTAGTAATAGCAATGGCACTCATTTCTGCCCCCTGACACTTTCTTATTTCTGGCACTCTGCTAGTGTCTTCCACAATGAAGACAAGTGCAAAATACTTAACTTTATCTGCCATTTCATTGTCTCCTATTACTACCTCTCCACGTTAATTTCCAATGGTTGCTATCCACTCTCTTCTCTCTTTTACTCTTCACATATTTGGAAAAAAGTTTTGTATTTTCTTTTATACTATTGGTGAGCTTACCTTCATATTTCAGCTTTTCTCTTTTTATAACTTTTCAATGGTTTTCTGTTGGTTTTTAAAAGCTTCCCAATCCTCTTCCTTCCTATTAATTTTTGCTATAGATTTACCATGGTTGCCTCACTCTCCCTTTAGAATACTTCGTCCACTTTGGGATGTACCTTTCCTGCACCTTCTGAATTGCTCCCAGAAAATCCAACAATTTCTGGTTTGTCATCGACCCTGCTAGTGTCCTCTTCCAATCAACTTTGGCCAGCTCCTCCCTCATGCCTCTGTAATTCCCTTTGTTCTACTGTAACACTGATGCATCCAATTTTAGCTTCTCAAAATGCAGGGTGATTCTAATCAAATCTGGGTCATTACATAACACCCAATCCAGAATTGTCATTCCCCTAGTGGGCTCAATCACAAGCTGCTCTTAAAAAAAACCATCGGATAGGCATTCTACAAGTTCCCTCTCTTGGGATCTAACACTAACCTGATTTTCCCAATCTATCTGCATATTGAAAACCTCTACGACTATTGCAACATTGCATTTTTTACACACCTTTTCTGTCTCCCTTTGTAATTTGTAGCCCCCATCCTGGCTGTTGTTTGGATGCCTGTATATAACTTCCATCAGGGTCTTTTTACCCTACCAGTTTCTTAACTCTTCCCACAAGGATTCTACATCTTCTGATCTTATCTCACCACTTTGTAAGGATTTAATTTTATTTTTTACCAAGAGTCACTGCACCTCCCATCCGCCCACCCGCCAGTCCTTTCAAAACAATGTATATCCTTTGATGTTAAGCTTCCAACTATGATCTTTCAGGCATGACTCAGCGATGCTCGTGTCATACCTGCCAATCTCTATCTGGACTACAAGATTATCTATCATATTCTGTATACTGCATGCATTAAACTATAATACCTTCAGTTCTGTATTCATCATTCTTTTCAGTTTCGACTCCCTATACACTTTAACTTATCCCATTGACTGCAATTTTGCCCTATCATCTTCCTCACCGTAAATAGAAAAAAAGAGTAGTGTATTCATTCTTGGATACAAAAGCAACATGTTTGATTATTGATTAATTCCGAACACATAGAGAGAAAACTTTCCATATAGTCAAATAGCAACAAGTTCAGGTCACTTAATATGTTTAATAAATGAGGTAACATGTCATCATTGCAACTACAGCAATCCAGCTAAGAGCAAACTTCAATAAATTAGATGCAGAATTATCTGCCCCTTGACTTTTTAGCTGTGATCATGTAATGGAAATTCATTTTGCATATTTTTGCTATAATGTGGTTGAGTTCAATTTGTAAATTTGATAAACTTGCAAGGAAGATTCATTTCATTCATTCTCCAAGAAAACACAATGTCCTAACTTCTCCAGATTGTGATCTCAGCTGTGTCAAGCCAAATTATTTTTCAGAATGTTGCCCCATTGCATTTCCTGTCGTGAGCGTTCTTGTGTCTTGGTAAAAGATCTTTGTGAGGATATTTCATTGAAGGGAAGTAAACTGAACCAATCATGGTGGAGCAGACTAAAAACATAGATTTATATGTTTACTATTCCTATTCAATTAGTAGAGCTTTCTAATGCAGCTGTCTCTACTATATAAAAACACAGCCATCAGTGGCATTGATTTTTTTATAAATAGGTTTCAAAAGCAGCAGATTATTTTTTGCAACACCTTTTCTCTTGGCTTGCAGAATCAATTGGAAGAATGAAAATCTGTAAAATTATCCAAAAGTTTGATTAAAACCAAAGTTAAATACATATATATTACTATTTAGTGGATTAGGCACCTAAAATAAGGAATGAAAAATCTCATTCTGCCAAAAAAAATCTCTAGGACCTTCTGGTATTTAAATTATCAATTAGCTTTGCTTTGACATCTGTGATGGCACGAGAGTGGTTTCTTTTATTCTGAGCATTAATAAGCATATAAGCAAAATATACGTGAGAATGATTTCACATGCAGTCACTGGAAATAACTTAGCAACAAAGCTTCTAGTTTTCTATCCCAAAGTGTGTACCTTACCCTTGTTCCTGGAGCTCCTCCTTCTCCTGGGTTTCCAGGCTCACCAGATTGACCAGAGTCCCCCTTAAACAGAAATGTTAAGCTTTATTCAGTCAAAACAAAAAGTATTCTTATTTGTTATAAAATCTCTCTGCTTCCATCAGTGTAACATATCTAATCATTGTTCTTTCTTGATCAATATTCCAAGTTTCACACAATCATTTTGTGTTCTGATGACTTTCACAGCATTTAAACTCTTAAGGTTGCTTTATCCAGGAATAAAAGAGATGCAGAGAAATGTTGGAGGAACTCAGCAGATCAGGAAGCATCTATGGAGGGAAATAAACAGTCAATTTTGGGCCAAGACCCTTGATCATGACCGTCAAGGGAGGGAGTAGAAGCCAGAATAAGGTGGGGAGGGGGAGAGGAGTGTAAGCTGGCAAGTTGAAAGGTAAAACCAGGTGAAGGTGAAGGTAGTAGGTGGGGGGATGAAGGGAGAAGCTGGGATGTGATGGGTGGAGAAGGTGCATGTTTGAAGAAGAAGGAATCCAATAGGGAGAGGAAAGTGGACCAAGGTGAAATGGGAAGGAGTAGGGGCCCTAGAGGGAGGTGCCCTTAACCAGGAAATAATTTTGACAGTGGCTAACATCAGTCAGAGCATTTCTATATAAATTTTGTTATTCTTCTCTAACAAGGCACAACACTTTATTGATAAACAGCAACTGGAGTGTAAGTGTCAGAAATTTTACCTCAAGCCTGATGTTTCACAAGATGTTTCAACAACTCAACTCCTTTAAAGAAGCATGGCTTGTTGCATTTGGAAGATGTGAAGACGTTTATATGTTTTACCTATCAGGTGGACAGCAATTGGGTAAATTGGGTGGACAGCAATTTAGATGGAATAGAGGGAGCATATGGAAGAATATCAGGCATTGGTAAATTCATACACCATCTAACGTTTCAGAGGGATTTCTAAAAACATTTATTTTGTTAGATTTGCCAGCTCCCTTATATAAGACAATTTGGGACTAAACCTAAAAGGTTCAAAGCATTAAGCAAACAAATTGACATACTCTGCGTCCTCTTGATCCTTTAGGGCCTCTTTCACCAGGAGTTCCAGGGTCACCATCTGGTCCCTGAAAATTCAGAAGACAATTTACACAGATAACTTTCTCATGTCCTTTATAAATTAAAAAAAATACACTGTACATCTTTTTACAAACATAAATGTTTTCAACAAGTACCTGTGGACCAAGATAACCAGGGAATCCGGGTTCTCCCTTAAACAATAAGAAAGGGGAAGAAATTAGACTGTATTGTTCAACTAGTTATACTCTTATCAATGTGATGCTGTTATAATAGCATCAGATTACACAGATGGAATAAAATTCATACAGCAATGTATCACTAAACTTTCATACATATTTACATATATTGTAATGGAATAGGATAGGATAGATGTTGACTTTATGGACAAACTTGTCAGTCATTGCAATGAATAATAACAGAAATCAAGAGAGACGTCCATTTTACATTCTGACACATGGTTGATTACCCCAAAGACTGCTTATGCAACAGCAGCCATTTTACATAAGACGAGATTCACAGATGGAAATTGCTAACTTTTGTGAAGCTTGTCCATATTTGGAAAACTTAATCCGGTGATGTATATAATCTCTGTATAATTACTTTTGATATGTAGCAATGCATTATTTTGTTCATATGTTCTTTATAAATAATGGTCCAGATTTAAAGGGGGAAATTGCAGTCCTTGTGTAATTAACTCTGGGATATCTACGCACAAAAAAAGCCTGAAACATCAGTTGAAGAAGGGTTTAAGATCCCCTCCTTGTATTTTGTGGAATGGTTCCTTTCTCCAATCATGGTTATGCATTAGTTAATATTACAGAAGTATTACTGACAATAAGTACACTCACTAGTGCATATTATAAATATGTATGCTGAAGACCAGATTGAACCAAATTACTTCTAACACATTGCAGATTATTGCATTATTAGGACTAATATTTGCACTGTGCTTGTACATATTCAAAGAAGTATTATGCCAGCTGACAGAATTCTAAATGTGTATGATTATCAATGTGATCTACCACTCACTAAAATTAATCTGATAGAGTACAAGAAAAGAACTTTCATTTGTACAATTCCACTAGTGCACTTTAATTTCCCAATCTGCTTTTTCAAGAAGTGGGATTACACAGACCCCAAGGGTGATGACTGAAAGACTGATGCAAAAATAATGGTTTAGGAAGATGATCATGTATGTGTGCATATACCATGAAATTTTGTACTGAAAGCAAAATAAAACATTTGCTTGGTTTCTGGCATTTTGTTTCCTCACCTTTCGTCCGTTTGGTCCAGGATTTCCAACCATATCAATCCCATCCATGCCCTGTGTAATATGAAACAGAGTGCATGTGAGTCATCTCTAAACCCCTAATTGTATCACATTTGCATGAATTGAACCAAAATAAACATACATTTTGTCATTACAGAAAAAAAATAATACAAAAAGCAACAGCATCTCTGACTACTTGGCAGCTGGATGGAAAATCATAATGAAGTTCATCTTTGTGATAGGTTTTCCTTTCAGTTAAACTCAATTTACGCACTGCGTACAATCAGACACAGTCTCCACAACTTTTCTTAAATTCTTCAGTCTCCTCTTTCTTTTTTTTTAAATTTTATTTAATTGCATTTTTAAATGATTACAAGTGTAGAAAAAAAAGTATGTGACCCTTCCCCCCTCCCCTTAATCCCTCCCCCCTAACTTCCCTATATAAAAAAAATTAAGAAAGAAAGAAAAGAAAGAAAGAAAGAGTGCCTGGTTGTTGGAAGGTCTCCACATGCTCCATGGAGTTCTTAATAACTTTAGTATATATATTTATTTCTTTCCCCAAGTAACCATTAATTTTCTCTTCAGAGCACCTATATATTTAATCCTGTCTTTTGTAAATAAGGGCCCCAGATTTTCAAAAATGTTTCATATTTATCTCTTAAGTTATAAGTAATTTTTTCTAATGGAATACAGCCATAGATTTCTTTTTTCCAACAATCTATACTTAAATATGTATCTGATTTCCAAGTAATTGCAATAGCCTTTTTGGCTACAGCCAGCGCAATTTTTATAAATTCTTTCTGATATTTAAAGTCTCCTCTTTCTTAAACAGTCTTTCAGTATCGAGGATTATTTGCATCCACTTTTGTTTTGTGGGTTTGAGGAGAGACAGGAGCCAACATGGGAACCACAAACTTATCCACAAATGGGACAGATGATGCTTGACTGAGCACTTGAGTATGCAATTTCTGAAATACTATGTTCCTTCCATGCCGTACTCTGGGTTACAGTGTGCTTCCAATACAAAACCAGAAGATTCTCAATGCAAACACAAATGCTCCTTATCCTCTTGAAGTGATTATGTACCAGAGATCTCCCAAGAGTAAGTGGGTGTTTGTATTTCTTCAAAGAGGTTTAATTGCAGCCTTTACTGCTTCTTTCAACAGATGTTGCCTGACCTGCTGAGTTCATCCAGCTTTTTTGTAAGCCTTTACTACATTTGGAATGTTACATTCCAAGAGTCGGGTGTTCAGACTGTGAATAATATGACTTGTCCAATGTAGCTGATAGAATATAAATTGGACCTCACTGTTGACCTGGGAGTGGATACCAATATAGGTTTCCCCCACCAACCAAAAGTAGAGCGTTCCTATGAAACGGTTTATAAGCCGGAATGTAGTAAAGTGAAGAAGCAATTACCATTTATTTATATGGGAAAAATTTGTGAACGTTCGCAGACCCAAATAATAACCTACCAAATCATGCCAAATAACACATAAAACTTAAAATAACAGTAACATGTAGTAAAAGCAGGAATGATATGATAAATACACAGCCTATATAAAGTAGAAATACTTTTCTGCAATCATTGCAGCACTGTCCACTGTAGCGAAAATCTCACACAAGTGCTCTCGGCAGAAACACTCTCTCCAGTAACCTTTAAGCTATGAAGCTGCCAAATCATACCAAATAACAAATCGTACCAAATAACATGTAAAAATACACAGCCTATATAAACTAGAAATAATGTATGTGAATTCAAAGGCAACACGAGTGAATCTGCAGATGCTGGAAATAAATAGAAACACAAAATGCTGGCAGAACTCAGCAGGCCAGACAGCATCTATGGGAGGAGGTAGTGACGACGTTTTGGGCCGAAACCCTTCATCAGGAGTGAAGTAACATGGGATGGTCAAGGGGGGATAAGAAGTGGGGGGAGGGATAAAGTAGAGAGCTAGGAAGTGATAGGTTGGACGGAAGTGGGCTAGGGGGAAGGTGGAGAATTATGGGAAATAAAAGAGAAAGAAAGGTGGGGCTGGGGGGAGATTATAGTGAGGGGGGAAAAAGAGAGAGAAAGAAAACCAGACTGAAATAATAGATAGGGATGGGGGTAAGGGGGGGGGCAGGGGTATCAACGGAGGTCTGTGAGTTGGATGTTCATGCCGGCAGGTAGGAGGCTACCCAGGCGGGAGATAAGGTATTGCCCCATCGACCTGCGCATGGCCTCATCTTGACGGTAGAGGAGGCCATGGACAGACATGTCGGAGTGGGAGTGGTCTGTGGAATTGAAGTGTGTGGCCACAGGGAGATCCCGCCACTGCTGGAGGACTGAGCTCTGGTGTTCGGTGAAATGGTCTCCCAGTCTGCGGCGGGTCTCCCCAATGTATAAATGGCCATATCGGGAGCACCAGATACAGTATATCACCCCAGTTGACTCGCAGGTGAAGTGGTGCCTCACCTGAAAGGACTGTCGGGGGCCTGGGATGGTAGTGAGGGAAGAAGTGTGGGGGCAGGTGTAGCACTTCTTCTGTTTGCAGGGATGAGTGCCCGGAGGGAGGTCAGTGGGGAGGGATGTGGGGGATGAATGGACAAGGGAGTTGCGTAGGGAGCGATCCCTGCGGAAAGCCGAGAGTGGGGAGGAGGGGAAGATGTGGCTGGTGGTGGGATCACATAGGAGGTGGTGGAAGTTATGGAAGATTATACGTTGTCTGTCCATGGCCTCCTCTACCGTCAAGATGAGGCCGCACACAGGTCGATGGAGCAATACCTTATCTCCCACCTGGGTAGCCTTCTACCTGCCGACATGAACATCCGACTCACAGACCTCCATTGATACCTCTGCCCCCCCTTACCCCCATCCCTATCTATTATTTCAGTCTGGTTTTCTTTCTCTCTCTTTTTTCCCCCCTCACTATAATCTCCCCCCAGCCCCACCTTTCTTTCTCTTTTATTTCCCATAATTCTCCACCTTCCCCCTAGCCCATTTCCCTCCAACCTATCACTTACTAGCTCTCTACTTTATCCCTCCCCCCACTTCTTATCCCCCCCTTGACCATCCCATGTTACTTCACTCCTGATGAAGGATTTCGGCCCGAAACGTCGTCACTGCCTCCTCCCATAGATGCTGTCTGGCCTGCTGAGTTCGCCAGAATTCTGTGTTTTTAATAAAGTATGTACAGTGCAGTATCATTTACCGGAATTGGAAAGACAGCAAGCACACTGCTGATGGTGTATTAGGCTGAGTCGTTGGAGGTTGGGGTGGTGGGAGGTAGAGGAGACTGGGGTGTCATCTCATTGTCGTCTGTTTCCATTAGGGCAGGCAGGTCATCTTCTTCTATGTCTGACTGCCTCGATGTCAAAGGTCGAGGTTCATCGTCTGCTGTGGCTGATGTGGAAGGCTTGAGAAACGACAGTATGCTTGACTGCTTAGCCTCTCACATTTTTCTATCATACCGTTCTTTGTAAGCGCTCAAACCATCCTGCAAATATGCCCTAAACCTATGTACCCTTTCAAAATTAAAGTCATACTTTTCTGCAATCATAGCAGCATTGTCAATCGCAGCGAAAATCTTATGCAGTTGCTTCACGTTCAGTTCCTGGACGATTTCACTTTCGGTTTGTTCGCTACTGCATTTGGTTTCAATTGTAATCCATTCCTCTTCCAATTGCATCAGTTCTTCATCTATCAGTTCTTGGTCATGGGATGCCAAAACCTCTTTAACATCATCTTCCTCAACTTCCACAAAACCAGCCTCCTTAGCCAAACTCACTATGTCTTTACTTCCTTCACCACAATCGAAACACTTAATTATGTGTAATTTTATGCCCTTGTAACACCCTTACATGCTCTTTTAGGCTTTTCCAATACCTTAGAACTCATCTTGCTAACAGATGCACAAAAGAAATTGTCATAAAGCACAGATGCTCACAGGCACGTGTTTAAGCAATGCCAGCCAGAATGCAGTTCCAGGGGAGGAGCTTGGCTGCTCAGGGCACACGCTGCCTTTTATTGCACGTTGCCTTTTCTCATTATAGTGAAAGCACCTTCTGTTAGCAAAAACAGGGTAACTAATGTAGGTCTTTCATAACAGCGAGGTGTCGTAAAGCAAACGTTCGAAAAACGGGGGTTACCTGTATTGGTTCACTATCCTTCCAATGAACTTGGAGGAGTTTGCAGAGACAACATAGTTGGAATTTTCTCCGGTGCTTCAAGGTGCCTGCTGAAGGGATTCTAGATCTTAGAGCTATGCAGTAGGGCAAGGAACATAGAGAATGAGTTTTGTGCAAGTCCTGAGGTCTTCAAATACCCTTTTCCTGAACTGATCAAAGGTTGTATTGATAGTGAAGGTTACAGTTAGTGTTAGATTAATTTTTTCTTCAATTTTCCTTTGCCTAGAATGTTCAACATTTTCTAGGGGCTCACTGTGAACATTTGTTTTTGGAAGGGAAAGGTGGTGAACTAAGAGTAGGTTTGTAAAGGATTTTGGTCTTATGGATGTTGAGTGGAAGGTCTATCCTCATGTATATTTCAATGGTCATGTCAATAATGGCTTGAAGACCAGCTACAGCATTGAGCCAACATAAGCATTGTGTGAGTACTGTTGATTAGCTACCTAGCTTCAGGTGTTTTTGGATTTGAAGTGCAGTTCTATATTTCAAACTGTTCTAAAAGTAGCTTGACACAATCCAGTTTAGAGCAGCCAGCTTGTTTAAGATATCTCTCCCAAAGCCCCATCACTTTAACTATTCTTCTCCTCTCCTAGAAGCACACAGTACTTACCATATTAAAGAGGAAATTATTTTCTGTCAGCAAAATTTTGTCACATCCAGTAAATAAACATTCTGCAAATATCTTTCAATTGCAGAAACAATCAAACTGTTCGCCATCCTCAAATGAGACCCACTAAATACTTCACATGAACTATGTCCTTGGCTGATGGAAAACACTTTCCTAATTCTGTATTTCCAAGAGACCGAAGAACGTTGGTATATTCCTGATACTCACGATGTGCGAAACATCTGATTGACTCTGGCTGTCAGTTTAACAAAACAAAATCTCAATAAATTTCAAAAAATTTAACGGTGGCAAGGTAAAATCAAATTAACCTGTAGTCCACGAACTCCAGTTCTTCCAAACTCTCCTTTCTGACCCTCTGGTCCATCTTCACCCTGAACACAATTTCCATGTGAGTTATAATGTCATATTTAACATAACTTAGTTCTACATACTATTACAACCTTCTGTAGTGTGTGTCTCTGAATGATAAAAATCACTATTACTTAATCATGTAAAGTCTTTTTACTGTTTGAAGGGGAGAATTAGCCATAGTTAATGATCCCCAAAATACCCTGAAGTCTATTTTCAATCTAGTTGTTGGAAATGACAAATAGAACCCATCTTGAATGGGA
The DNA here is from genome assembly GCF_048418815.1 of Hemitrygon akajei. Classification (NCBI taxonomy): domain Eukaryota; kingdom Metazoa; phylum Chordata; class Chondrichthyes; order Myliobatiformes; family Dasyatidae; genus Hemitrygon; species Hemitrygon akajei. The sequence goes on from NC_133143.1 coordinate 32,888,618, forward strand.
TTGTCTTTGACCTGTTTCATAGCTTAGCCTTATTTGTTCCAAGGCGTGCCATTTTCTAATCCATGAACTTTAACTGAACTGGTACAACTTGGACTAAGGGGCTGTAAGTGGTAAATAGAAAACAAAGCTTGATGGTAGGAATTCAGGAATTATGAAACTATGAAATTAACTGTACTTAATTGGAATGAGAACCAGTCTTCAATATTTAAAGTAAGTTGCAAGCAGTAACCAGTTTGAATTAAAAAGACAATATTTTAAACTAACAGTATTGTCTAAAGAACAAAGGCAACTAGCACACAGCAAGGGACTGCCTTCTCAAATGATATGGTTTGCAAACTGATGTGACCATAAGATGTTCTTGTGTGCATCATCTAAATGTAAGACATTGGAGAAATGATAGCTGGCCTACATCAAATGAAGCAACATTGGCCAAGTTATTTAACACCTTTGTGACTAATTTCAAGGAAGCTTGCAGATCAAACTAATTTTGTCCCTTAGCACATCAGACATAGTCACAGGCATATTTGCTTTATATTTGTGTACTGGGAGAGTTAATCCTCATAGCATTATTTTTGGGTGTCCAGATTATCTATTCTCAGAAACTTTAGATCATCTTTGTGAATTATTTTGTCTCAGCAAAGCTGAATATTCCATGTTGCCTCCCATTGTAGAAATGTAATTCAATGGAAGCATTATCAGACTTAAAATACTGAAGTAGATCATGTCATTGTAACTATTGAAATTGTATTGAATTCCCAGCTCACAACTTTGGAATATTCTTAACTGCCTCACAGCCATTGAAAAATGTGTACGTAAAGTGTAAAATTATCCAAATTTGGTACCTTCAATTTTTTTTCAGCACCACACTGATGTTTCAGTCTGGATTATGAGTTCAAATATTCAAAGAAATGTGAACAATATTAGCTGAAAGGTATTCTATAAACAAGGTATTTTTATATTACAAGAAACATGGTTGCAATAAACTTAGGGAAGCAACTACATTCAGGAAAGAGATCATTCCATGAGCAATAACTAAGAATTGGAATGAATCATTTCATGGCACACAGTTGTAATACATGTGCACTATACATGTCTCCTGACGGTACTACTGTTGAGTTCCGCTTTGCACATGCAAAACATTGTTCCACTAAGACTTGTATATAACATTTGCTTCTCTGTATGGCAAGGTGAACTGTTTGAGACTTTACACATGCTTACCAATTAAAATCTACCAATATTGAAAATCTAAAACAAAAGCTCTTTAGAGACCGTGTTAGGGAACTGGAGCTGCAGCTTGATAACCTTCATCTGGTCAGGGAGAGTGAGGAGGTGATAGAGAGGAGCTATAGGCAGGTAGTCACCCCAGGACCACAGGAGACAGAGAAGTGGGTAACAGTCAGGAGAGGGAAGGACAAGAAGCAGGTACTAGAGAGTACCCCAGTGGTTGTCTCCCTTAACAATAAGTATTCCTGCTTGAGTACTGTTGTGGGTGATGGCCTACCTGGGGGAAACAACAATGGACAGACCTCTGGCACAGAGTCTGGCCCTGTAGCTCAGATGGGTAGGAAAGGAAGAGGATGGCAGCAGTGATAGGGGGTCAGATAGGCGATTCTGTGGACGCAGGAAAGAACCGTGGATGGTAGTTTGCTTTCCACGTGCCAGGTCCGAGATGTTTCTGATCACGTCCAAGATATCCTGAAATGGGAAGGAGAACAGCCAGAGGTCATGGTACATATTGGTACCACCACATAGGTAGGAAAAGGGAGGAGGTCCTGAAAAAAGACTACAGGGAGTAAGGAAGGAAGTTGAGAAGCAGGACCTCAAAGGTAGCAATCTCGGGATTACTGCCTGTGCCACGCGACAGTGAGTATAGGAATAGAGTGAGGTGAAGGATAAATGAGTGGCTGAGGGATTGGTGCAGGGGGCAGGGATTCAGATTTCTGGATCATTAGGACCTTTTCTGGGGCACGTGTGACCTGTAGAAAAAAGACAGGTTGCACTTGAATCTGAGGGGGACCAACATCCTGACGGGGAGGTTTGCAAAGGCTATTGAGGAGAGTTTAAAGTAGAATTGCTGAGGTTGGGAACCGAACTGAAGTGACGGCAGAAAGGGAGGTTGGCTCACAAATAGAGAAAGTTTGGAGACAGTGCAAAAGGGAGGGTAAGCAGGTGATAGAGAAGGGACGCGCTCAGACCGATGGTTTGAGATGTGTCTGTTTTAATGCAGGGAGTATCATGAATAAAACGGATGAGCTTAGAGCACGGATCAGCATTTGGAGCTATGATGTTGTGGCCATTACAGAGATTTGGATTGTGCAGGGGCAGGAATGCTACTTCAAGTGCCAGGCTTTAGATGGTTCAGACAGGATAGGGAGTGAGGCAAAAGAGGTGGGGACGTGACACTGTTGATCAGAGATAGTGTCACGGCTGCAGAAAAGGAGGAAGTCATGGAGAGATTGTCCACGGAGTCTCTGTGGATGGAAGATGGGAAAAGGAAGGGGCCAATAACTCTACTGGGTGTTTTTTTACAGACCACCCAATTGTAACAGGGACACCGAGGAGAAGACAGGGAGACAGATTCTGGAAAGGAGTAATAATAACAGTGTTGTTGTGGTGGGAGATCTTAATTTCCCAAATATTGATTGGCATCTCCCTAGAGTGAGGGGTTTGGACGGGGTGGAGTTTGTTAGGTGTGTTCAGGAAGGTTTATTGACACAGTATGTAGATAAGCCTACAAGAGGAGGGGCTGTACTTGATCTGGTATTGGGAAATAAACCTGGTCAGGTGTCAGGCCTCTCAATGGGAGAGCATTTTGGAGATAGTGATCACAATTCTATCTCCTTTACCATAGCATTGGAGAGGGATAGGAACAGACAAGTTAGAAACGCTTAATTGGAGTAAGGGAACTATGAGGCTCTCAGGCAGAAACTTGAAAGCACAAATTGGAAACAGATGTTCTCAGGGGAACGTACCAAAGAAATGTGGCAAATGTTCAGGGGATATTTGCGTGGGGTTCTGAGTAGGTACGTTCCAATGAGACGTGGAAAGGATGGTAGGGTACAAAATCCGTGGTGCACAAAGGCTGTTGTAAATCTAGTCAAGAAGAAAAGAAGAGCTTACAAAAGGTTCAAAAAACTAGGTAATGATAAGATTCTAGAAGATTATAAGGCTAGCAGGAAGAAGCTTAAGAATGAAATTAGGAGAGCCAGAAGGGGCCATGAGAATGCCTTGGCGGACAGGATGAAGAAAAACCCCAAGGCATTCTACAAGTATGTAAAGAGTAAGAGGATAAGATGGGAGACAATAGGACCAATCAAGTGTGACAATGGAAATGTATGTATGGAACCGGAGAAAATAGCGGAGGTACATAATGAATACTTTGCTTCAGTATTCACTATGGAAAAGGATCTTGGCAATTGTAGGAATGACTTGCAGTGGATGGAAAAGCTTGGGAATATAGACTTTAAGAAAGAGAATGTGCTGGAGCTTTAGGAAAGCATCAAGTTGGTTAAGTCACTGGGACCGGACGGGATGTACCCCACAATACTGTGGGAAGTGAGGGAGGAGATTGCTGAGCCTCTGCCAATGACCTTTGCATCATCAATGAGGACGGGAGAGGTTTGTAGATGTTGTTCTCTTATTCACAAAAGGGAGTAGGGATTGCCCAGGAAATTATAGGCCAGTGAGTCTTACTTCAGTTGTTGGTAAGTTGACGGAGAAGATTCTGAGATTTATGAACATTTGGAGAGGCATTATATGATTAGGAATAGTCAGGCATGGCTTTGTCAAAGGCAGGTTGTGCCTTACGACCCTGATTGAATTTTTTGAGAATGTGACTAATCATATTAGTAAGGTACAGCCGTAGATGTAGTGTATATGAGTTTTAACAAAACATTTGTTAAGGTACCCCATGCAAGGCTTATTGAGAAAGTAAGGAGGCATGGTGATATTGCCTTGTGGATCCAGAACTGGCTTGCCACAGAAGGCAAAGAGTGGTTGTAGACGGGTCATATTCTGCATGGAGACCGCTGACCAGTGGTGTGCCTCAGGGATCTGTCCCGGGACCCCTACTCTTAGTGATTTTTATAAATGACCTGGATGAGGAAGTGGAGAGATGGGTTAGTAAATTTGCTGATGACACAAAAGTTGGGGGTGCTATGGATAGTATGGAAGGGTGTCAGAGCTTACAACAGGACATTGATAGGATGCAAAACTGGGCTATGAAGTCGCAGATGGAGTTCAACCCAGATAAGTGTGAGGTGGTTCATTTTGGTAGGTCAAATATGATAGCAGATTATAGCATTAATGGTAAGACTCTTGGCAGTGTGGAGGATCAGCGGGATCTTGGGGTCCGAGTCCATAGGGCACTCAAAGATGCTACGCAGGTTGACTGTGTGGTTAAGAAGGCATACAGTGCATTGGCCTTCACTAATCATGGGATGGAGTTTAAGAGCCAAGAGGTGATGTTGCAGCTAATAAGGACCCTGGTCAGACCCCACTTGGAGTACTGTGCTCATTTCTGGTCGGCTCACTATAGGAAGGTCGTGGAAACCATAGAAAGGGTGCAGAGAAGATTTACAAAGATGTTGCCTGGATTGGGGAGCATGCCTTATGAGAATAGGTTGAATGAACTTGGCCTTTTCTCCTTGAAGCGATGGAGGATGAGAGGTGACTTGATAGAGATGTACAAGATAATGAGAGGCACTGATCGTGTGGATAGTCAGAAGCTTTTCCCCAGGGCTGAAATGGGTAGCATGAGAGGGCATAGTTTTAAGGAACTTGGAAGTAGGTACAGAGGAGATGTCAGGGGAAAGTTTCTTTACACAGAGAATGGTGAGTGCATGGAGTGGGCTCCTGGTGATGGTGGTGGAGGTCGAAATGATAGGGACTTTGAAGAGACACCTGAATGGCTGCAAGGAGCTTAGAAAGAACGAGGGCTATGGGTAAAGCCTAGGCAGTTCTAATGTAGGGACATGTTCGTCACAGCTTTGTAGGCCGAAAGGCCTGTATTGTACTGTATGTTTTCTATGTTTCTATGTTTTTGAAAATGGCTAATTCTGGAAATACTTAGCAGGTCAGTCTGCATACGAGCAAACTGAAGCAGAGTTAATATTTCAAATTAAAGACTCTTCATCAGAACTGGGAAGACAAAGGGTGACTGTTAAGCTGCAGGGAGGGGGGAGAAGGGAGAATGTCATTAAGTACATCCGACATTTCCTGTTTTCATTGTTGAAGTCTCAAGTCTATTCAGATATCACTAAATTAACCTTTAGTGAGACACCTGTGGCTGAACAAATTAAACATTATCTTACGGTTACAATTAGTTTTGGTTCCATTTGAATGTCATTCCTGACAGCGGTGCTGGTTGTTCTGAAATGTCAAAATTGTATGAGTGTGTTTGCGTGTGTGTGTACCTGAAACTGGAAAGATAAAAAGGTTAAGGGAGCTGCCTGATATTAGTTATAATGTACCTTGGAGAAAGTAAGATTTTAAAAAATGTATGCAGAGGACAATGGGTAACAACTACATACACCTATTGCCCTCAACAAATGGCAACTGCTTGTACTCAGATTTCCATTTGCCATTGCAACATGTTCCATATTATTATGCACTAAAAGATGAAACACAGAATAAGAGATTATTCACAAACCTTTTGCCCTTTGAATCCATCACTTCCTTTCTGACCTCTGAAGCCTTTATCTCCAATTGAGCCCTGAAACACAAATCAAAGTAATGTTAAAAATAAAGCATGTATGGGCATGTTTGAGTGGGAAAGCAAATTGTGCAGAAGATACGGAGAGTCTGCAGAGACATAGATAGGTTAAGTGAATGGGTGTGGGTTTGGCAGATGGCGTACGATGTTGGTAAATGCGAGGTCATCCACTTGGAAGGAAGAATGGAAGAGCAGATTATTATTTAACTGGTAAAAAACTGCTGCATGTTGCTGTGCAGAGGGATTCGGGAGTGCTCGTGCAGGAATCACAAAAGTTTGGTTTACAGGTGCAACAGTCTATCAAGAAGGGAAATGGAATGATAGCCCTCATTGCTAGAGGGATTGAATTTTGAGCAGGAAGGTTATGCTGCAACTGTACAGGGTACTGGTGAGGCTGCACCAGGAGTACTGAGTGAAGCTCTGGTCCCCATACATGAGGAAGAATACACTGGCTTTGGAGGCAGTGCAAAGGAGGTTCACCAGGTTGATTCCAGAAATGGGGGGTTTGAGTAGGAGGACAGATTGAGTCGCCTGGGACTGTATTTGCTGGAATTCAGAAGAACGAGAGGAGATCTTGTAGAAACATATAAAATTATGAAAGGGATAGATAAGATAGAGGTAGGAAAGTTATTTCCAGTGGCAGGTGAGACTAGAACTAGGGAACATAGCCTCAAGATTCAGGGGAGTAGATTTAGAACGGAGATGAGGAGGAACTACTTTTCCAAGAGAGTGGTGCATCTACGGAATTCTCTGCCCAATAAAGCAGTAAATATATTTAAGACAAGGTTGGATGGAAGTTTGCATAGTAGGGGAACTACTATTGGTTGTGAGGAAGAGGAAGGTAGGTGGAGATGAGTCCATGTCCAGACCACCCATGATCTTATTGAATTGTGAAGCAGGCTCAATGGATCAGATGGCCTGCTTCTGCTCCTATTTCTTCTGTTCTGATGAGCCAATAATACAAGAGCATCAAGTTAGAGGGCCATGCCCATCAGCTTCCTGTAAAAGATGAGGCAATGGGGTAAAATCCAATGTGTATCGTTCTGAATAGCATGCTTCTCTTGACTGTTCAATAGTAGTGAGAAGGATTCAGTGTGAGATTGTAGGCAAAAAAGATAAAGTTGAAACAATTTCATGAGTTATGACTTTATATGGATTCAGAATAGAAGAATGCAGAAACTTATCATTTAATCTGAGACCAAAATGTCTTTAGGAACACTCAGTCCCACTGTATATTATAAAACTCACTATCTGCATCTAAAGCAAACAACTCTGATGTTACATTTAGCACCGTGCAAAACTTTGGAGTACTTATGCAGTAACTACTTCACAGCTAGTGAAAAATATCTAAGCTATAAAATGTAAACTGATTCCGATCTGGTGCCTTTGAAAGATTTCAGGAACTTTTAGGTCAAATGGCCTAAAACACTCCAAAAGTTTTTTTTGTAGTGCTTCAAAGAACAAAAGAGAAAGAGATTGTGGGAGGTTTTAAACAGGGAATTTCAATCTTTGTTTTAAGCTTAACAGCTGAAGGCATGATGGTCAATAGACAAGCAACTAAATTTGACAAGGCCAGAATTGGAGGATTGGAGATATCTCATGGGGATTCCAGCATTTCACGAAGTTACAGGAATAAAGAGGGGACAAGATCATGAGAGGAATTTACAAAAAGTGTATGAAATTAAAGCCAAGTCATTGTTTAACTGTGAACCAACCTAGTCAAAAAACATGGGGATAAAGGGTGAGTAGGACAATTTGAATCTAAGTACAGGAAGAGGAATTTAGGATCAACTCAACTTTGCAAGTAGTGAATATGGGTGCTCACTAGGAGTGTGCTAGAATTGTTCAGTATAGAACTATTTGTTAGAATTGGATTCTTGTTTCATGTATCTGTGATCTCGCCGGAGAGGCAACATGTGGATAAAACTATGGAGGGACCAGTATGGATCTTTGGTGAACGTGAAACTTAACATTCACAAATGTGAAGATTTTTTTATTTGCAGATATATCTCTCGTTACTGCTTTTATTTTGTTATTTATTCCTTTTACAGTCCAACAAAAAAGTGAGCATTAATCTATCACTCATCCCTGGAGTACTAAGGATCAAACACATTGGAGGATCTCAAATTGGAGGAAAGTCAATTTGGGCAGGATAGATTTCCTCTCCTGAATCACATAAGTGAATATTTAAGGGATTTCCCTCAATCCAGTATTTTATTGATTATCATTATTTGTGACAAAATAGGTAAAGATCGAACAATGCATCTCATTGGCTTTTGTTGAACCTTACAGTATGCAGATTTAATGTTGTCTATGATTCATGAAGTTTATTGGGAACAAAGAGCATTAGGATGTTGTGAGGTTGTGAAAGGACTGTTCCAGGTGCCATTCCCTGCCATCTTTACTATTTAGACAGTTAAGGGCCATTGGCTTGTCCACTCTACAGCATTAAACAGAATGCAAGAATGCATTCATACTCTATTTTATGCTGTCTCTTTGGAAAAGGGGTAAAGAAAAGTAGAAAAATGCTAATTTAGTAAAAGCTCAAGGAATTCTGGTCTGAGTTTCATAGTTAAGCAAGCTTAGTGGCAAAATTCTCAGCAATGCTCTCCATAAAGATCAAATTCTTAGCAAAGGGCTCATGAAAGTTCATATTTGTTACATAATTCAATAAATTATTGACATTACTCTTACTAACCTGAGGTCCTGACAATCCAATCTCTCCTTTTCTTCCAGGGGGACCAGGAATTCCATTAGTTCCCTGAAAAATAGGGAAAAACAAGATCCCTAATATTAGCAATGTGACAAAGATTAAACACATGCTAATATTAATTATTACTCATACCAGAAAATGGGTGAAACACCATTCTGAAATTTACTATAATCCAATCTTGTTTATTTCCATTATTTTAAATATTTTGATGTAAAAAAATAGCAAGAGACAGAAGTCCTGAATATTGGAATCAGAATGTACAGATGCTTAGACAGAAGAAACTATGTGATTTTTTTTCACCTTCATTTTGACACCTCCTGCCTTCAATCAGAATCAGTTTTAATATCATTGGCATATGTCATGAAAATTTTTCTTCTGTACATTACAATAAATAACTATAAAACTAAAATTTCTCTAAGTATATGTAATAAAAGAAAGTTAATTTAAACAAGTAGTTCAAAAAGAGAGGGAAAAATATTGAGGTAGTGTTCATGGGTTCACTGTACACTCATAAATCTCATGGCTGCTCCTGAAATGTTGACTGTGTCTTCAGGCTCCTGTACCTCTTCCTTGGTGGTAGCAATGAGAAGAGTGTATGTCCACAGTGATGGGTGTCCTTAATTATGAATGCTACCCTTTTGAAGTATCACCTTTTGAAGGTGTCCTGACTGCTGGGAAGGCTAGTACCCATGATGGAACTGGCTGAGTTTACAATTTCCTGCAGTTTTTTTTCCAATCCTGTGCAGTGGCCCCTCCATACCAGATGAATGGTGATGCAACCAGTTAGTATGTTCTCCATGGTACATCTGTAGAAATTTACAGTGTCTTTGGTGACATACCAATTCTCCTCAAACTCCTGTCATGCCTTCTTTGGAAATGCATCACTATGCTGGGCCCAGGATAGGTCTTCGGAGATGTTGACACCGAGGAGCATGAAACTGCTCACCCTTTCCACTTCTGATCCTTGATGAGAACTGATGCGTGTTTCCATGACTTCCCCTTCCTGAAGTCCACAATTAATTCCTTGGTCTTATTGAAATTGAGCACAAGGCTGTTGCTGTGACACCACTCAACCAGCCAATCTATCTCATTCCTGTATGCCTCCTCGTCACCATTTGAAGTTCTGCAAACAATTGTTGTATCATTGCAAATATATAGATGGTGTTTGAGTTATGTATAGCCATCCAAATGTGGGTATAGATAAAGTAAAGCAGTGAACTAAGCATGCATTCTTGCATTGTGCCAGTGTTGATTGTGAATGAGGAAGGGAAATTATTTCCGATCTGCACAGACTGTGGTCTCCCAATGAGGAAGTCAAAGATCCATTTGCAGAGGGAGGTACAGAGGCTCAGGTTTCGGAGCATATTAATTAGAACTGATGGTGTGATTGTGTTGCACACTGAGTTGTAATCAATAAGCAGCAGCCTGTTGCCGGTACTACAACTGTTTAGAACATCCAGGGTCATGTGGAGAGCCAGTGAGGCTGCATCCACTGTCGACCTATTGTGGCAACAGGCTAATTATAGAAGTCCAGATCTTTACTGAGGCAGCAGTTAATTGTAGCCATGACCAACCTCTCAAAGCATTTCATCATAGTAGATGTGAGTGCTACTGTGATAAAATGCTTTGAGAGGTTTATAAATAATACCATGAGGATCAATTATAATTGTTTTTAAAGCATTTTGAAACAAATGGCACAATTTTAAAAAGGACCAGAATCAGATTTAATGTCACTGGCACGTGTTGTAAAATTTGTTAACTTAGTGGCAGAAGAACAATACAATACATGATAATACAGGAAAAATTAAGTATGTAAATCAATCACAGTAAGTACATATATATGTATACCAAATAGTTAAATTAAAAATAGTGGAAAAACAGCAAAAAAAAAGTGAGATAGTGTTCACATTTTCAATGTCCATTTAGGAATCGGAGGGGAAGAAATTTGTTCCAGAATCGCTGAGTGTGAGACTTCTGGTTTCTGTGCTTCCTTCCTGATGGTAACAATGAGAAGAGGCCATGCCCTGAGTGATGGGGGTCTTTAATGATGGATGTCACCTTTCTGAGGCACAGCTCACTGAAGATGTCCTGGGTACTATGAAGGCTAGTAAGCAAGATGGAGCTGATGAATTTTACAACTTTCTGTAACTTCTTTAGATCCTGTGCAGTAGTCACCCATACCAGACAGTAATACAGCCTGTCGGAATGCTGTCCATGGTAAATCTATAGAAGTTTTCAAATGTTTTATGTGACAAACTGAATCTCCTCAAAATTCCAAATGAAGTATAGCTGCTCTATAGCCTTCTTTACAGCTGCATCGATATGTTGGGACCAGGTTATATCCTCAGAGATCTTGACACCTAGGACTCACTCTCTTCACTTCTGATCCCTCTATAAGGATTGTGTTCCCTCATCTTACCCCTCCTGAAGTCCACAATCAGCTTTTGGGTCTTACGGACCTTGATATGTGATATTTGAGGGTGGCAAGATAGGCTAAAAAAGGTTCTTATAATTGTGGGTGGGATCATAATTAAAATATAAAGTGAGAAAGCAAACATATTATGCTGAACCTTTGAAGCTGGTGGTTTGGGCTTAGTGAAGGCCGATGCCCCAATCAAGGAAGTTCTGCATAGGTGCCAAGGTTTTGGAGAGAGAACAAAACATTTACAAGCCTTCCAATATATGCAGGAACTTTGATAACTCCCCTTACAGAATGAGGGTTAATGGAAGTTACAATAGTGTTGCTTAAAGTTATGCAAGCATTGGATGGAAAATATGACAAGAGAATGATGAAAATAAAGGCTGGATCCTTTAGTTTCTGTAAAAGGATTTTCTGTTTGCTAAAACACTCAAAGATTAGCAGGAAATAAAACTGAGGAGGAAGCACAATTCTATCCTGACTCCAAACAATCTGGCTATAAATTAATCAATATTAATTTTCTTCTTTCATTAGTATTCTATTTGCAAATATTATCTTAATGTATACACTTAAGTTGAGAACAAAAATTTAAAATAATCATTTAAATTTAATGTCAAAAAAATCAGAGATCATGAAATTGTTTAAATATTTTAATTTAAATGTTCCACAATTGTATCTTTTTATACTCTCCTTTATTTAGCCAATAGCATTAGAGACTATTGACTAACTTGCTTCAATCTCTTTAGCCAACACTGCCTATTATATAGATTTATAACTGTAAATTATTCTGTTCAACAAATACACCAAATTTCCAGAGATATTTTGTCTTCCACATAATAACTACTTGCATTCACCTGTTGGCCTTGGAATCCAGGGGGCCCAAGGGATCCTCTGATACCAGGTTGTCCACTGCGACCCTATAGGAGGAAGATCTATGTTATTTAGAGAACTAAGAAAAGTAATCATAAAGGTTGCAGAACATCAATATTTCTTTTCTTGATTTAGAGTGAGATTTCCCATTCTGCATTCAATAGCCACAAGAGAATTAATTGCAACGTCCTCCTGGCCTGGACACCATGTACCCTACTTATCAGAGGAGAGGAGTAAGAAAAACTTCTGCTATTTCCGTTGAATAATCAGATTCAACTTGACCTGTTATCTGTTCCCAGCATTTTCTGTTTTTATTCCAGATTTCCTGCATCTTGTTTTTCGCTCTTCAATAGTTTTATCCAATTGCCATGTTTTGAATGGAAATTAAGAGCTACAATCACATCTAATTACCAATAACAAAATAATTTGGTTTTAATAACTGAAAACTACATAAATATGGGATTCATTTGAGAAGCTATTGAAGTTCCATATGTGGCCAATCTTCCCAGCAAAAAGTTGCACATATTATCAAATTGTGAGTTCCTTTTGAATGTAGCTGTTTATAAATATTACCATCCTAATTCATTCTTTTTGTATTAATTTCGAATTGGTAGATTAAATCATCTGATCAGATCAGACACTCATTTTGCACTGCAGTGTTAACCTCATAATGGAAAAGCTTTGTAAAAGATAAAACCAGTTCTATATTGAATGATGCATGTTTCAAAGTAAGAAAAAAAGAAAGGTACGTCACATCCGGAATTTTTCCAGTTAGCGGACGACTTCCTCCCACGCTGTTGCGACAAAGTGGGAAATTGCATACAAGGCAATTTACAGCAGTAGTTTGCCATTGCCTTCTACCGGGTGAGTTTTTTCAAAGAGATCACCAGCTCTTAACTCAGCACAGATGAAAAGTGTGCAGGGTAGCTGGCTGGATTCGAACTCAGGACCTCCTGCCCCGCAGTCCAGTGATGATGCCACTACACCAAAACCAGGTCATGTTTCAAAGTACATGTGATAAATAAATCTGAAATCTGAATAATTTAATCTGATGTCCAAATGCTCTGTCACTACATAATTCTGCAGTCTCAATCCATCAAAAATACATTCAGTGGCATGCTATGTACCAGCCCCTTAACTTGACTTCACAGGTACCACTCAGTTTCCTGATCCATCTACTCCCAGAACAAATAAAGGCACATAGATCTTCCCCAGCAAGCAGCAATCCAAGATAATATCCCCCCTTGTTTTCAAGGGACTATGGTATTGTTATTCCATATCAATACAGTGATATGCAACTAGATTGAAATAGACAAACCACAAGCCAATGATTTAATATAACAGACAAGATATCTGAGAATGAACATTTTCATACCACCATGCTAGAATTTCTCAGACTAAATTAGCACTTTAACTAATAAACGTACCTCAATACCCATAGCTCCTCTCCGACCAGGTCGTCCCTTTAAAGATATAAAAGTATATTTGATTTTGACTGTTGATCAAATCCAAGAGTTTCCATTGCATTATATAACAATATAAGGGTAACAATACTGTAGTTCATCTCAAGTAACAATCATAATTAATCTTCTGGGTATTTGGACAGCAATTAAATTTCCAGTTTCAATTTGGATTGGCTAACAGAGAAATTGTAATAGCAATAAAGGGATCATTTTCATGAGGGTGGCTGTGACTGTTGGGGTGCCATGAATATGGAGTGAAATGATTGAGTATAATCTATCCAAAATAGCTGATGATACAACGCTCAGTAACTGTGTGGATTGTGAGGAGGCTACAGACAGGTGCCGGGGTGCGGGGATGTGTGGGGGCTGTTAGATAGCCTAATGTAATGGTCAAGAACATGGCAAGTGAAATATAATGTGTGAAATCATGAACTGATCCACTTTGGTAAAAAAAAATGATAGCATCACAGAGTGTATTTTAAATATATTTTATATTTGAGAGTGTTGGTTTTTAGATGGGCCTGGATGAAACACTAAAAGAATATAAATTCCAAGAGCATCAGGAATCATTGGAAATCTCTCTCCAGTTTGGCTGTCGAGGCTTCGTCAGTGAACTCATTCAAGACGGAGTTACATTTATTGATCCCAAGTGCATCAAGTGATATGAATTACTGCAAAAAATGTTGCTGAGATCAGAAAGTAAGCATCAATCAATGGCAGATCAGGCATTAAGGGCTAGTGGTTAGTTTATTCTGCTATTAATGTTCTGAAAAAAATCAGTGCTTACTTGAACTCACTTAGAATCAAATAGAGTAAATGGGAATGGAGAGCACTGTAGTTAATCAAATCATGCAAAACAATTTACATATTTTAAACTGATTTAAAACATGTAAACAAACACCAGCATTCAAGAGCGGAAACACGATGTTAACTAGACATTAACAATAGGCTGCTTGATGGTTTGACCTGTGGAGCAAGTGTTTTGTTGCCAATTAATTCACTCTCCAGAGTGAAGTGGGCAGTATGTATTCTCACCAACTTCTGAAGCCATTAACTGCAGTGGTTGTTGCAAATTTTCAAAAAAAAAACCTTCACCCTTTACGAAGTTTATAAACAAAGTTGATGACGAATCAGCATACATGTCACAACCATGGATTCAGCAGCACAGTAGATACAGCAATTGTGCTTCAGAATTTGCACGTGTCAGCTAATTATTATTTAATCGTGATAGTATTTCACTCCATACTTGTCATCGTAGTGATTGTCGAGACTTGGACAGAGCATAGCAACACTTGACTTTTGTTTTGCATTGGCCTTCCCTGAGAAATTGGACTGTGGAGTCAGCTGACTCTGAAGACTCACTTTATTTGTTGAATGTTCTTTTCAGCTGCAGTATAGGCTTCGTTTCCCATTTGAGAGTTTTAGTTAACGGCCCTGTTTGGTCTAGCGTTTATTGTTTTATTTTCCCTTGAACACTGTTCGCATTAAAGTTTTGTGAACTATTGACCCACTTCAGCATCTCTCACTCTGCACTTGGGCCATATCCGAACCACAGTGACAATACAGGAGGGAGACTGAAAATGTGGCTGAGTGGTGTCAACACAATAACATCTCACTCAGCTAAACAAAGACCAAGGAGTTGATTATTGACTACAGGAGGTCCATGAGCAAATCCTCTTTGGGAGATCAGAGGTGGAGAGGGTCAGCAGCCTCAAATTCCCTAGCATTATCATTTCAGAGGACCTTTCTTGGGTGCAGCAGATACGTATCAATACATAGGAAGCACAGCAGTGGCTCTACTTTCTTAGAAATTGGTGACGATTTGGCACATTATCTAAAACTTTGAAAAACTTCTATATATCTGTTTTAGAAAGTATACTGACTGGCTGCATTACAGCCTGGTATGGAAACACCAATACTCTTGAATGGGAAAGTAGTGGATACAGCCGAGACCATCATGGGTAAAGCCTTCCCTACCACAGAGCACATCTACGAGGATGTGTTACAGGAAAGCAACATCCATTATCAAGGACCCCCATCATCCAGGCCATGCTCCCTATTCACTTGTACTATCAGAAGGGAGGTACGAGAGACTCGGGTACACCAGGTACAGGAACAGTTATTACCCCTTACCCACCAGGGTCTTGAACCAGAGGGAATAACTTCACCTGCCCCAACACTGAACTGTTCCCACAATCTATGGACTCAATTCCAAGAACTCTTCATCTCATGTCCTCGATATTTATTGTTCATTTATTTTGTTAATTTTGTATTTGCAGTTTGCTGTCTTTTGCAGAATGATTGTTTGTCCATCTCAATATGTGCAGTTTTTCATTGATTCTATTGTGTTTCTTGGTATTTACTGTGAATGCCTGTAAGAAAACAAATCTCAGGGTTGCATATGGTACATATATGAACTTTGACCATATATTTACTTTGAACTTTGAAGTTAGTAGTTTATCTGAAGAATGAAAAGCCAGCAGGGAAATGTCTGTATTATTCAGTCACAGCACTTGGAAATCTTCATGCTGAGGTACATTAGAGAGATAGGGAAGGTCAAACAACCTTATGCAAAGATTGCTAATCTTGAAACTGAGATTGCTGTCAGTATATTATAAAAGTATGCTTTTAAGTCGAGCCAAGTATTAGACACAGATAGCTGAATTGAACAGTCTGTTTTGAGCTCACACATAAATATTCCAAGAATTAAGTAATTGAATCTATCTGATAAGTACACACACAAGATCTAGTTTTAGTATATTGTGTTGGATTCAACTTGCCAGAACACCACCAAAATGAAAGCAATTATTGTTCCCAATTTAGAAATAAACATAGCAATCAGTTAAAGGCAAATGTATTTACAAAAAACTATACATAAAATATCAAAATAGATTTGTGCAGCAAATATGAAGAATTTCACACGCGTTCTAGGTAGCCAATTAGAAGCAAGGTATCTTACCTTATTTCCATCTTGGCCAACCTTGCCTGGTCTACCTCTTTGCCCAAATTCACCCTGTGGATTAAAAAGACAGGTAAAGTTTCACTGTTACTGCAATTGTAATCCCAACATTTTCACATATGGAAATGAGACCATAATGAGAAATCTCACTATTCTAATGAGTGTAGTTTCAAAATATTCCTAAATTTTGTTAGAAAATATTCTTTCCCTTGATGCGTTCTGTGACTTCCTCTGATTTTATTTTATCAAGCAATTTCCTTTTTAGAAGCTTCTATCTTGCCATATGATCCTGAAGCTGGGAAGGTTAAGCAAGAACACAAGCTGTATTTATGGCTCCAGTTTGAAAGTGAACAGTAATATTTAGATTAGTCTGGCTGAAGAGCAAGGAGACTGGAACAAGAAGCTTAAAGTTAGAATGACACCATTCTTACAATTGGGGTGATGTCGGGAATCACTGCTTTTCACTAATGTCAGAAAAATCTGCAAATTCTATCGCACAAAAAAAAGTCAGTGTTGCTCATTTAGTATAAACATTTTGAATCTGAGACTGGCATACATTTATTGGGTGAAGAAAATATGCTTGCTGCAGTAAATGGACTTCAGACACAGTTCAGTCATAACATAAGCCAATTGACTGGAGTTGAGTTTGTTTCTGTAAGTCAGTTTCAAAATGCTACAGTGTCTTGAGCTGTTGGGGGGGGGTGGGTAGAGACGGCCCTTCAGAGGAGATCAGCAGCAAGATTGGGAGTGTAGTGGGCAGCAAGGAAGACCATCATGTTTTGCAGCGGGATCTGAACCAGCTGGAAAACTGAACTAAAAAATGGCAGGTTAAATTTAATGCAGACACGTGTGAGGTTTAGCACTTTGGGAGGACCAACCAGAGTAGGTCTTACACAGTGAGTGGTAGGGCACTGAGAAGTTTGGTAGAACAAAGGGAGCTGAAACACAGATCCATAATTCATTGGAAGTGATATCACAGTTAGAGAGGGTCGTAAAGGAAGGTTTTGGCGTAATGGCCTTCCTAGACCAAAGTATTGAGTACAGGTGATGGGATGTTGAAGTTGTATAAGAGATTGGCGAGGATTATTTTGGAGTGTTGTGTGTAGTTTTGGTTACCTACCCTCAGGAAAGATGTAAATGAAATTGAAAGAGTACAGAGAAAAATTGCAAGGATGTTGCTGAGGCTGGGGGACTTGAGTTATAAGGAAAGATTGAATAGGTTAGAACTTTATTTCCTAGAATGTATAAGATTGAGGGGGGAATTGATAGAGATTTACAAATTTGAGGGATATAAATATGGTAAATGCCAGCAGGTTTTATCCCCTGAGGTTGGTCGGACTACAACTAGATGTCATGGATTAAGAGTGAAAGATGAGAAGTTTAAGGGGAAGATTTTGGAAAATGTTTTCACTCAGAGGGTTGTGTGAGTGAGGAATGAGCTGCCAGTGCAAGTGGTTCATGCGAGCTCGATTTCAATGTTTAGGAGAAGTTTGGATAGATACATGGATGGTTGGGGTATGGAGGACTGTGGTCCCAGTGCAGGTCAATGGGAGTACATTCAAGAGGAACTCACAATTTGATAATATGTGCAACTTTTTGCTGGGAAGATTGGCCACATATGGAACTTCAATAGCTTCTCAAATGAATCCCATATTTATGTAGTTTTCAGTTATTAAAATCAAATTATTTTGTTATTGGTAATTAGATGTGATTGTAGCTCTTAATTTCCATTCAAAACATGGCAATTGGATAAAACTATTAAAGAGCGAAAAACAAGATGCAGGAAATCTGGAATAAAAACAGAAAATGCTGGGAACAGATAACAGGTCAAGTTGAATCTGATTATTCAACGGAAATAGCAGAAGTTTTTCTTACTCCTCTCCTCTGATAAGTAGGGTACATGGCGTCCAGGCCAGGAGGACGTTGCGATTAATTCTCTTGTGGCTATTGAATGCAGAATGGGAAATCTCACTCTAAATCAAGAAAGGAGATATCGATGTTCTGCAACCTTTATGACTACTTTTCTTAGCTCTCTAAATAACATAGATCTTCCTCCTATAGGGTCGCAGTGAACAACTTGGTATCAAAGGATCCCTTGGGCCCCCTGGATTCCAAGGCCAACAGGTGAATGCAAATAGTTATTATGTGGAAGACAAAATATCTCTGGAAACTTTGTGTATTTTTTGAACAGAATGATTTACAGTTATAAATCTATATAATAGGCAGTGTTGGCTAAAGAGATTGAAGTAAGTTAGTCAATAGTCTCTAATGCTATGGGCTAATTAAAGGAGAGTATAAAAAGATACAATTGTTGATCCACAGGAGATGGGTGATGTCTTTAAAGAATACTTCTCAACTGTATCTGCTGTGGAGAGGAACATGGAAGCTATTATGTTCAGGGAGGAGAACAATGATACCTTGAAACATATCAACATTCAGAAGTAGATGTGTGGTGGTTTTCAAACACATGAAGGTGGATAATGCTGAATGCCTGATCCAGTGTAGCCTATGATATTGTGGGAAACAATGGAAAAAAATTGCTGTGGCCCTGGCTGAGGTTTTTGTATCTTGGTTAGCCATGGGTAAGGTACCGGGTGACTGGAGGATAGCTAAAATTTACCTTTATATTCAAACAGCTGAAAGAAAAAGCCAAGAAACTAAAGACCCATGAGTTTGACATCAGTGGGAGGAAAGTTCCCGGTTGGGATTCTGAGTAACAGCATCTATTTGCATCGGGAAAGACAAGAACTGATTAGGGAGAATTAGCATTGCTTTGTGTGTGGGAAATTCTGTCTCACAAGTGTTATTGTGTTTTTTTTAAGTGATCTGGATAATCAGAACATATGGGATCCAGTATGAGCCAGGCAGTTGGATATAAAATTGGCCTGGGCGTTGGATGTAGAGTGTGGTAGTAGAGAGTTGTTTTTAAGATTGTAGGCTTGTGAACAGTGGCATGTCATAGGGATTGATGCTGGATCCTGTATTTGTCATATGTGTTAATGATTTGGATGAGAATTTAGATGACATAATTAGTAAGTTTCAGATGACACCAAAGTTGGGTGGATCATAAAAGTAACAACAGGATCTTCATCAAATAGAAAGCAGGCAAAGGAATAGCAGATGAAATTTAAGTCAAAGTGATGCATTTTGGGAAAATAAACCACGACGGGACATTTACAATGAACAGCAAGGCCCTGGAGAGTGAACAGAAAGTAACCTTAGGGCACAAGTACATGGATACCTGAAAGCTGTTACACAGGTAGGCAGAGTGGTGAAGAAGATGTATGGCATGCTGTCTTCAGCCGCTATGTTTTTGTTTGAGCTATCATATTATGGTTGCATAAAACATTGGTTAGACTGTATTTAGAATATTGTGTGTAATTTGATTGCCACACCTAAGGAAGGGTGTAGTTATGCATGAAAAGACCACAAGTTCTCAATCTCATTACTCATTCATTTCTTCTGTTACCTGCTCTGGAAGGCCAGAGCTTCAAGGAGAAAATGGACAGGCTGGGACAGGTGTCTCTGGAGTGAAGGAGGCTTTGGGGTGACCTTACAGAGTTTTACAGAATTATAAGGAGCATAGATAAGGTAGCTAGCCACAGTCTTACCCCCACAGTAGGGGAGTCGAAAACTAGAAAGCATTGGCTTATGGTGGTGGGAACAAGGATTTGAAGGGGACTGAAAGGGAAAATTTTTCACTCAGAGATATTGGTTATGGAATGAGACACCAGAAGATGTAGTGAAGGCAGGTACAATTACAACGTTTAAAAATTAGTTGGACATATGCACAAATAGGAAAGGTTTAGAGGGAAATGGGATGAGCTGAGGTAGAGATCTTGGTTGGCACAAAGTAGATAGACCAAAGGGCCTGTTTCAGTGCTGCATAACTCTGTGGATCTATGATAGGAATGGAATTTTAAAAGTTCTGTATTTACACCTAACATACATGCCTGGAAATCCTCTGTCAACTTTGCTAAACACTCTACATACTAATAACAGCACATTCTATATTCTCTCTGAAATCCATTCTGATTAAGTAAGAAAGGAATAAAGAGTGTACCTGTAAACCACGTTGTCCTTTGTCACCCTTCCTTCCTTTAGAGTAATTATCTACACCAGATGCACCCTGAAATAAAAAGTACATGCAATTTACATACAGAATATACTCAAGGATTTAGTAATCTGACAAATTTGTCTCCAACCTAAAATGAGAACTCTTTTCCCATTTTTACAGAGGCTCAATGTTTCTAGTATTTTCTGGGGAATTTCAATACAGACATTTCTCAGTTTTCATTATTAGTAGACTTTAGTGGACATAGATGACCTCTGTGTCATATGATGTGCAAGAACATGATTGGAGAGAGTTCTGAGCATGCGCAGGAATGATAGAAAGATTGAGAACCTTGTTATTGTAAAACATGTGGTGGTTGTTGTTAAATAAAAGTTCTATTCTTCCAGAATATATTTCTTCATTAGTAACCCACAGTACATATGAATATAAAGAATGCAACATTGTGTAAGAAGTCGGTCTGGAAGAATAATAGCTTCCTAACATGGGAGAATCAAAGATAATTTTCTGAAAAAAAGAGTTAGAAGTGTTTTGGTGTGTGCCAACAGTTTTACAAATGGAAGGTTTGCAGCCTCCATCGACACTTCAATTGTCTGGGAAAGTAGTTGAGAGGTGGAGAAAATTTAAGCAATGTTTTGAATTGTATTTATCGGCAATTGATGCAGATAGAAAACCGGAAAAAAAATGAAAGTTGCGCTTGTACTTCACGTAATAGATGATGACGCAATTGAGGTATATAATCGTTTTATTTTTGAAAATTGAGATAATTTATATTTAAAATTGATAATGGACAAACTTGAAGCATTTTGTATACTGAAGCATAATGTGACATATTAGCGGTACAAATTTTTTACATGTAAGCAGAGAGCTGGTGAAACTATTGATCAATATGTTACTGAGTTGAGACACCGAGGTAAAACACGCGAGTCTGTAGAACTGACAGACTCTCTCATTAAAGACAGAATTGTTTGTGGCATTCTGGATAATAGTCTGAGAGAAAAACTGTTCAGTGAACAAGAATTAGATTTGGAAAAAGCTTTGATGCTCTGCATAGCTTCACAAACCATGATGTCACAAGCTAAAGAACTCTTCATTTAGAGCTGCAACGTAGATACTGTGAGGAAGCACAAACATATTAGAAAAAATAGTAAAATGACAAGAAAACCAACAGAGTGCAAGATGTCATCTGAGAGAAAAAAGCTATATGATCACTGTGAGTGGCAGCATCAGCCAAACCAGGGTCCAGCAAATGTGCAACGACTGTGGTGAGAAATCAGTTTTCATGTTGTTGCAGAAGTAGAAAGGAAATAAAACAAGTAAATGCAGTGCTTGAAAATGAACCTGAGGAGTTTTATATAGATGTGCTTTGTGAAAACAAAGTAAGAATGACTGGACTATTCCATTGCAAGTAAACCAAAACAATATTCTGTTTAAACTTGATACTGGAGCACAAGTAAATGTTCTTGCAGAATCTGAGTTTTATGCATTAAAGCCAAGACCAAAGTTACATCAGACAAATATAAAAGTGACTGGGTATTCAGGTGCAGGTAAAGGAACATGTGTGGCAAAAGTATCACACAAAAATATTGTGCACACGTTTTCATTTGTGGTGGCGCCAAAGAATGTACAGTCAATACTGGGTTTATCTGCCTGTGAGAGACTGAATTCAGTGAAAAGAGCCTTTGTCCTGGACAGTGACACAGAGTCAGAATACAGTGACTTGATGAAAGAGTATGAGGACTTGTTCAAAGGGCTTGGTTGTCTTCCAGGAGAGCACACAATTAAAATTGACAACACAATGCCATCTGTAGTACATCCATGTAGAAAAGTGCCTTTTCAATTACGTGACCAACTGACAGCAGAGCTTGACAGAATGGAATTGTTAGGGGTTATAAAAAGAATTGATGAACCAACTGAATGGGTCAATTGGCTTGTCATTGTTGGTAAGAAAAATGGAAAACTGAGGATTTGCTTAGATCCAAGAGACTTGAATTGAGCCTTTAAAAGAAAGCATTTCAAATTGCCTACTTGTGAAGAAATTATGTCACAGTTTGCTAATGCAAAGCACTTTAGTAAATTAGATGCATCCTCTGGATTCTGGCAACTTAATCTAACTGAACCGAGTTCAAAGTTGTGTAACTTTAACACTCCTTTTGCCAAATAATGTTTTCTTCCGCTTCCATTTGGAATTGCATCAGCTCCTGAAGTGTACCATAAAACCATTCACATGCTAGATGAGCACATTGAGGGTGTGGATACTTCCATGGATGATATTATTGTTTGGGGATCATTTAAACAAGAGCATGACGCCAGACTCAGACAAGTCATTGAGGCAACATGCAAGACAAACCTGAAGTTGAATAAAGACAAATGTCAGCTAGGAGTGACTGAACTTACCTTTGTGGGAGATATCATCAGCAATGAGGATGTGCATCCTGATCCATTGAAGGTTTCTCTTATTGAGAACATGCCAAGACCGCAATGTAAAAAGGATGTTCAAAGGTTCATGGGAATGGTCAACTACATGGGAAAATTCATACCCAATCTTTCGGAACAGCTTCCTCCATTGAGGCAGCTAACAGAAAAGAAAAATGAATGGAGCTGGAATCATGAACAGGAGAAGGCATGGCAAAATCTCAAGAAAGTGCTCACTAAAGAACTGTGTTGAAATTCTATGATGCTGAGCGACCCATCAAAATCTCATGTGATGCATCTCAAGCAGGCTTAGGGGTAGTATTACTCCAGAAACATGATAAGGAATGGCTAACAGTGGCATATGCATCTCGTTCATTATCTGATCCGGAAACAAGTTATGCCCAAATTGAAACCCACGGTATGTATGAATATAAATAACACAACAACCTCCACTTCAAATGTTAAGAAACATGACTTCTACCATCACACACTTATGATTCAACACTACCGCAGGACAAATATGGACACACAAGCTGTTTTTAAACTCCCTGAAACTTTTTACAAAGGGGCTGCTGGTGTCCAAAGACACTGACAATTAAACTTGAAATGAATCTTCTCAATTTAGTAGGCCTGAGCTTAAAGAGCCAATAATTTAGTGTAAAAAGGGCTAAAGAAAACATTGATTCCAAAACAGGATACTTTATTCGCATCTTAGAATTCAAGGCAGAATTCATTCATCCATTACTTGTTTACATCAGCAAACAACATCTTAATTCTGAGAACTTTTTTAAACCGCTACCTCAAAACATATTCAAAATGATTTAAAAACTACACCTGGGATTTCCTGGTGGTGGCTGATGGAGTAACAGCAATCTCCCATTGCTCTAACTCTAACTATCTTACTATTTCCAACCTGCCTTGAAACTTACTTTTTAAGTGTGATATTTTTTCATTATGGCTACATCAAGAAGTGGCAGAGGTACTAAAAAGGATGATCGCCCTGCTTCTTTGGATTCTATTATGGATTTGCTGCAAAGTCATACACGAGAAGTCTCTGAGAAGTTTCAACAATTCAGCTCTCAATTTAAACAAATAGATGGTAAATTGGATTCTATTGAGCAAACACTTAATGATCACGATAAATGTATAAAAAATAATGAAGCAATGTTGTCATCTCTGGAAACAGAAGTGGATGAACTGCAAAAGCTTTGTGAAAAGCAATTGAAGTCTAATGAAAAGTTAAGACTGAAGATTATCAACATAGAAAATAGAAGTAGAAGGAACAACCTATGGGTTTTTAGTCTCGAAGAATTAATCGAAGGTAATGATCCTATGGAATTCTTTGCAAACTTTCTGAAATTATTTCCTGAAATTTTGGCGTCTTTGCCTATGATTGATCAAGTTCACATGTCTCCTATGTTTAGACCTCCTAACAGAGATAGACCAAGATCAATAATAATTCATTTTCATAAATTTAAAACAAAGGAACTGTTAATATGTGAATCTCATTGATGAGGCATGATTGATTATCGTGGTGGCAATATTAGAATTGTTGAAGATTACTTGCCTGAGATTATGCAGGAACATGCTAAGTTCAAAGAAGTGATGTCCGAGTTTTTTAACAAGGGTTTTAAACCCTGCTTTCGCTATCCAGCTCGTCTCAGAATCACACTTAAATATGGTTCTTTTGAATGGTTTCATTTGACTGCTGAAGCACAAAGATTTTTAAAATCTGAAGGCTAGCTGCTTAGTTTGTCCTTACAGGAAAACACAAGATTAAATGAGAAACTTTTAATTTGCATATCCTGTCGAAGAGGCATGATTTGTTATAGGGTGGAATATTAAAATTCTCGAAGTCTGTTCGCTTGAGGTTATGCAGGGATGTGCTAACTTCAAACAAACTTCGTTACGTTTGACAGGGTGATTTAACACTTTCACGTTAGAACTGAGTAAATTAATAGTTTGGTCCATTTTTAGCATTATTTAAAGGGTTAAAATATATTCCAACCCACGCTAAACAATATCCAAACAAGAAATTCAATTCTTGTATATCAAAAATACAGTATTAAAGAAAAGGAAGTTAGTTACAAAGGTTTACCAGAAGTAAAAGATACCATTATTCATACAGAAAGACATTAAACATTTAATCTTATATCTTCATGAAAAAACAGGCTAAGCAGTTAGCTTTCAAATTTTAAAAAATCTTTATGCTTCAGCATTCAAATGAGATTCTCAGTCAAACTAGATAGCCAAGGGACAGGTTAAAACCCTTGTTAAAAAAATTCCAATAAGATTTCTGCTTATATTAAGAAATTTAAGGTCCCTATTATTTTTTTACAAGAAACGCACGTACGCAAATGTGATCATCTGTGATTTTTTAGCCATTGGAATGGACTTTGGTTTCATTCATCTTTTCAGGTCAAATCTAGAGGAATTTCAATTCTTACAGATAATACACTTCCCTTTGTCCAAAATAAAGTAGTGTCTGATACTAATGGGTGCTTTGTTATAGTTTCAGAAAAACTAGATAATAAATTAATAGTATTTGCCAACACGTATGCCTCAAATGTAGATGATCCCGGATTCTTTGCATGTTTTTTTCTCTGTTTTTACCAGATCTGAGTCTTTATTCTTTGGTGATGGGAGGAGATTTTAACTGCTGGCTAGACCCAATTTTAGACCGATCATCTTCTAAACCAGTGCCTCTTAATAAATCAGTTTAGTTTATTCAATCATTTTTATTGAAATGTGGTATTGTTGATGTTTGGCGTTTCTTATATCCTTTAGATAGGGGTACTCGTTTTTTTCCCATGTTCATCATACATATTCCAGGATTGATTATCTTTTTATTGATAGTCAAATGATTTCATCAGTTCGTTCCTGTGAATATAAAGAGATTGCTGTTTCAGATCATGCTCCTGTATTTCTATCTTTAAATCTCCCTGGTCTTCCTCAAATAAACAAAATTTGGCATTTTAATACAACTTTGTTATCTGATAAGGAATTCTTAAAATTTCTAGAGAGGCATATTATTTTGTTTTTTGAAGAGAATAATAAGGAAGAGACTTCTAATCTTATTGCATGGGATACTTTCAAGGCCTATAAGAGAGGACAAATTATTTCTTACACTGCGAGTGTTAAGAATAAAGCTAATAAAGGAAGAATTGAATTAGCCAATCAATTGAAACAATTACATCAAAAATATGCTATAGCTCCAGACCCTGTTTTATATAAAAGACGTGTTGAAGTTAAAACTAAATATGATCTTTTGTTAACATATCCAATTGAAACTCAACTTCTTAAAGATAAAACTCCATTTTACATTCACAGAGATAAATCAGGTGAAGTATTGGCCAACCAACTAAAAACTTCTGTAGTTAAACAACTAATTAAAGAAATTTGCAAAACTAATGTGATAGGACAACTGATCACTCTGAAATAGAGATTAGAGAATTCTATTCAAAATTTTACAGTTCTGATTCCCCTAAAGATAATACTGTAATGAATAATTTTCTACATCAATTAAATATCCCTGCACTTTCTGCAGATAATTGTAAACAGATGGCTCCACCCATTTCTTATGAGGAAATTGCAGAGGCTATACGTTCATTACACTTGGGGAAGGCTACGGATCCAGATGGATTTTCTAGAGAATTTTATAAGATTTTTTCTTTATTAATTATACCACAGTTACACTTAGTCTTTCTTTTTGGATTCTTTCAAATTGGATAGCTTGCCTCAATCTTTCTATGTAACCTCTATTTCACTTATCCTATAGAAGAACAAGAACCCAACTGAATGCTCTTCATATAGGCCAATTTCACAACTCAATGTTAATATGAAAATCCTTTCTAAAGTTCTGGCTCATAGGATTGAAAATATTCTACCTTCTATTATTTCTGATGTTCAGACCGGATTTATTAAAAAGTGACATTCCCATTTTAATATGCGCCGTGTATTAAATGTTATTTACTCTCCCACCCAGGAGATATTGGAATGTGTGATATCCTTCGATGCTGAGAAGGCCTTCAATCGGGTTGAATGGAATTATTTATTTAAAACCTTAGAAAAATCTAATTTTGGACCAGATTTTAATCAATGGATTAAATTACTTTATCTATCTCCTTCTGCTCGGGTTGTTACTAATTTTCAAAAATCCAAACCATTTAAACTTCATTGCGGAACTAGACAAGGCTTTTTGCTCTTTGATCTAGCTTTAGAACCTCTTGTCATTGCTTTTCGAGAATCTAATGATATCCATGGTATTTTAAGGAGAGGTATTACTCACAAAATTTTGCTTTACGCTGATAATATATTGCTGTTTATCTCTGATGTTGAGACCTCATTACCTTGTGTACTTTCTTTACTTTCCTATTTTAGCCACTTTTCAGGATATAAATTGAACCTACATAAGAGTGAATTATTTCCTTTAAATAATTTGTTATCAATTAATACTAATCTTCCTTTTAAAGTTGTAAGGAATCAATTTTCTTATTTGGGTGTAACAGTCACTAAGAATTACAAAGACCTGTTTAAAGAAAATTTTGTTACTATACTGAATCATGTAAAAAGGTTCTTATTAAATTGGTCACCTCTTTCAGTATCATTGATTGGATGAATTAATTCTATTAAAATGAATAGTCTATGATGCACCATCAATAACTCTTGGAGATGGGATGCAAATGATAGGCTTTTATTAGCTGCAAGAAACCACCACACAACATCCTGGAGACTGAGGGAGGAGCAGTGCCTTCAACCACCTTTATACAGGGGTCTGTGGGAGGAGCCACAGGAGCAGTCAGCAGAGGGGCATGTCCAGACAGGTATATGTAGTTCACCACATTCACCCCCCACCCCCCTTGTCTTAAAAGAGAGTCCCCATGGGGCGAAGTTTCTTACAAGTATATTTACAGGTTAAGTCTATCAGGCGGTCGAATCTGTCGCTGCGATCTACGTAGCACCGGTGGTGATTGCACCGGTGACAGTGGTTGTGCTGACTCCGGCCTGACTGGAGGTGTCAGCCCATTAGGCGTCAGTAATCCCTCATGCGTGTGCGAGGCGCTCGGTATGGGAGTGTCGTGAGGGGTCTGTGTAGGGCTTGGTGTGCGCGGTGTCTCGTGGGTATACACCTCGGTGGGTACGGGGTTCATAGTCACCGTGGAGTGTTTAGGGTAGGGGTCTGGTGCTCCTGCGGGTGCCAGGTTGTGAACAGAGACCATGTCCTCCCGCCCATCAGGTAAGACCACATAGGCATACTGGGGGTTCGCATGAAGTAGGTGAACCCTCTCGACCATCGGGGAGTATTTATTGCTCCTCACATGTTTCCGGAGCAGCACTGGCCCTGGGGACATCAGCCAAACCGGTAGGGTGGTCCCAGAAGCAGACTTCCTGGGAAAAGAAAAGAGTGACATTGGTGGACGTACATAACAGGGAGCGGATGGAGTGGAGCACCTCGGGGAGGACCTCCTGCCAGCGAGAGACCGGCAATCCCTTGGACTTAAGGGCTAAGAGTGTGGCCTTCCACACAGTGGCATTCTCCCTCTCCACCTGTCCATTTCCCCAGGGATTATAGCTCGTGGTCCTACTAGTAGCAATGCCCCTAGCCAGCAGGTACTGGCGCAGCTCGTCACTCATAAAGGATGACCCTCTATCACTGTAGATAAAGCTGGGATATCCAAACAGAGTGAAGAGCTGGCGCAGGGCTTTTATGACGGACGTGACAGTGGTATCGGGGCAGGGGATGGCAAAGGGGAACCGCGAGTACTCGTCGATTATGTTGAGAAAGTAGACATTGCGGTCGGTGGAGGGAAGGGGGCCCTTAAAGTCAACACTCAGTCACTCAAAGGGGCGGGTGGCCTTGATAAGTTGTGCCTTTTCAAGATGGTAAAAGTGTGGTTTGCACTCAGTGCAGACTTGGCAATCCCTGGTCATTGTCCTAATTTCCTCAAGGGAGTAAGGCAGGTTCCGGGCTTTCACGAAATGGTAAAATCGGGTGACCCCCGGGTGGCAAAGATGTGCATGGAGGGCGTATAGCTGGTTGAGCTGTGCACTGGCACACGCTCCCCGGAATAGGGCATCAGGGGGCTCATTGAGCCTTCCAGGCCGGTACAGGATATCATAGTTGTAGGTGGAGAGTTCCATTCTCCACCACAAAATTTTATCATTTTTGATTTTGCCCCGCTGTTGGTTGCTAAACATGAACGCAACTGAGCGCTAGTCGGTCAGCAAGGTGAACTTTTTGCCGGCGAGATAGTGCCTCCAGTGCCTAATAGCTTCCACTATGGCCTGGGCTTCGTTCTCCACCGCGGAGTGCCGAATTTCAGGGCCCTGAAGGGTACGAGAGAAGAATGCTACTGGCCTTCCTGCCTGATTGAGGGTAGCAGCCAGCGCGAAGTCGGAGGCATCACTCTCTACTTGGAAGGGAATAGTCTCGTCCACCACATGCATCGTTGCTTTGGCAATGTCCCCTTTAATGCGGCTGAAGGTCACGCGGGCCTTGGCAGAGAGGGGAAATGTGGTGGACTTGACCAGGGGGCGGGCCTTGTCTGCGTAATGAGGGACCCATTGGGCATAATAGGAAAAGAAGCCCAGGCACCTTTTGAGGGCTCTGAGGGTGGTGGGAAGAGGAAGTTCCAACAGGGGGCGCATACGGTCGGGGTCAGGGCCAATGACCCCGTTCTCCACGACATACCCAAGAAGAGCATGTCGGGTCATTCCAAACACACACTTGTCCCTGTTATAAGTAAGGTTAAGAGCTTTGGCCACTTGGAAAAATCGTTGGAGGTTAGTGTCGTGATCCTGCCAGTTGTGACCACAGATGGTGATGTTATCCAGATATTGGAACGTGGCTTTCAGTTGGCACTGGTCCACCATCCGGTCCATTTCCCTCTGGAAGACAGAGACACCATTCGTGACACCGAAGGGGACGCACAGGAAGTGATAGAGCCTGCCGCCCGCCTCAATGGCAGTGTAGGGGCGGTCCTCCGGGTGGATGGGGAACTGATGGTAAGCAGATTTCAGGTCTATGGTCGAGTACACCTTGTACTGAGCTATCTGATTGACCATATCTGCGATGCGGGGTAGGGGGTATGCATCAAGCTGCGTGAACCTATTGATGATCTGGCTATAGTCTACGACCATCCTATTTTTCTGCCCGGTCCGAACAACAACCACCTGGGCCCTCCAAGGGCTTGTGCTTGGCTCAATGATCCCCTCCCTGAGCAGCCGCTGCACCTCCGACTGAATGAAGGCCCTGTCCCTCACGCTGTACCTCCTGCTTTTAGTTGCCACAGGTTTACAGTCGGGGGTCAGGTTGGCGAACAGCGATGGGGGAGGGATCTTGAGGGTGGAGAGGCTGCAAGTGGTGTCAGTAGCGTGGCTGTTGGCATGGTGCTGGGTTGGATGTGCGGGTCGGTGGGTGTGTGTGGTCAGTAGCGGGGTATATGACGAAACCCCACAAAACAGGATTTCTGAAAGTGATTTGTGGGAGTGGCCCGTCATAATTCATTGTCACACTTTTCAGGTGGCTCTGGATGTCGAGCCCCAATAGCACAGGGGCACACAGTTGAGTCATGACCAGTAACGCAAAGTCCCGATATTCTGTGCCCAGCACCACCAATGTCACTATACAACCCCCCCGGATGTCTGTGGAATGCGATCCAGAAGCCATGGTGACCCTCTGGCTTACCGGCTGTGTCACAAGTCCGCAGCGTTGCACTGTGTCCAGGTGAATAAAACTCTCAGTGCTGCCCGTGTCAAACAAGCAGCTAGTCCTCTGCCCCTCCACCAGGATGTCCATCATTGACCTTGCAAGCTGGTGTGGAGCACATTGGTCGAGGGTTACGGAGGTCAGAGTTGAACCGCCATCTTGGTGACCAGTAAGCACCCGTGGGTCGGAGGCGGGGCAAGGTGGCGCCGACAAAGATGGCCACCCCCATGACTCGCACGAGGCGGGCAGGCAAGATGGCGGCGACCAAGATGGTGACCCCCATGCCTCACATGTAGTGCTGTTCGACCCCGCTTGTGGTTTAGACTTACAGGCCTTGGCGAAGTGGCCCTTCTTTCGGCAGCTGGAGCAGGTAGCTTCTCGGGCTGGGCAGCGTTTTCGGGGGTGCTTTTCGAGTCCGCAGAAGTAACACTACACGAACTTGCGACTGGCAGCAGCTGTGGTTGGTTTCGGGGAGTTCGTGGACTGACAACTGGCAGCAGCCGTGGTCAATTCGCCGGAGGGTTGTGGGGTCTGCAGCGTCCATGGGACCGGCGGGAGATCGCGCGGCTGGACAGCATCAGCATTGTGCAGAGCAGCCTCCAATGTGTCAGCCAGCTCGATCGCTGACTGTAAGGTAAGATCGGCGTTTTCCAGCAGCCGCTGGCGCACGTACACTGACCTGATCCCCATAACGATCTCCTGCAGTCGCAGGCCCGCACAAGTGTCTGTAGGGCCCGGACAAACTCAGCACTCGACTCTCCGGCCTGCTGCTGCCACAGGTACTGTCTTTTGAGGGCGTCCAGTGCCCCTTGGTAGGTCGGCAGGTCTCTGATAAGGGAGTACACCCGCGGACTGACCCTGGAGAGGAGAACTCTGTGCATGATAACAGGCTCAGTCACGCGAATCTCTTCCAGGTACAATTGGAAGCATGCAAGCCAGAGTTCAAAGGCAATAGCTGCTTTGGGAGCTCGAGGATCAATGTCCAATTTATCCAGTCGTAAAATGCTCTCCATGTTTTAAAATTGCAGCTAATAAAATTGATGCACCATCAATAACTCTAGGAGACGGGAGGCAAACGATAGGCTTTTATTAGCTGCAAGAAACCACCACACAACATCCTGGAGACTGAGGGGGGAGCAGTGCCTCCAACCGCCTTTATACAGGGGTCTGTGGGAGGAGCCACAGGAGCAGTCAGCAGAGGGGCGTGTCCAGACAGGTATATGTAGTTCACCACAGTCTACCAAAATTTATATATCTTTTTCAGGCATTACCCATTTTTATTCCTAAATCCTTTTTTGACTCTCTTGCTTCTAATTTATCCTCTTATATATGGAAAAATAAATGACCTCATTTAAATAAAGTTCATCTTCACAAATCTAAAAAGTCTGGAGGTTTAGCCCTACCTAATTTAGGTTTTATTACTGGGCAGTTAATATACGATATCTTATGCTTTGGCTATATTATATTAATCGTGTAGACTGTCCGGGATGGGCTTCTTTAGAAGCTAACTCTGTTAATAAATTTTCTGTTATTTCTCTTCTTGGATCCTCACTTCCTTTATCTGTAAGTAAACTAACTGATAATTTAATAGTTAAACATACTCTGAGGATCTGGATACAATTTATAAAACACTTTGGTTTATTGAGATTTCCCCTTTCAAGTCCTATTTATTCTAATTTTTTTAAACCCTTGTATGTATGTAATTAGTTTTGCTACAACAAGTGTATGGGACATTGGAAAAAAGTTGAATTTCCCCATGGGGATGAATAAAGTATCTATCTATCTATCTATCTATCTATCTATCATGACTGATTTAGTTTTTAAAGAATGGGACAGGTTGGGTATTAAATGTTTTGGGGATCTGTTTGTTGGAGGAAATCTTTTTTCATTTGAGCAATTGTCAGCTAAATATAGCTTACCCAAAACTCACTTTTTTAGATATTTACAAATCAGAGATTTTTTTAAGATCTAAATTATGCACATTTCCTATAAGCTCAGTTAAGAACTTACTAGACATAAATTTTAGTTTGACAGCTTTTCATAATGGTTCAATATCTAATATTTATGGTATGTTGCTGGAGACAAGGAATGTTCCTTCAGACAAAATTAAGAATCTCTGGGAACCAGATTTACAGACATCAATATATGAGGAAACTTGGAATGAAATTTGTAAACTGGTTAATACTTCAATGCTATATGCTTGTCATTCCCTCATACAATTTAAGATGGTACATAGAGCTCACATGACTAAGGATAAGCTATCTCGTTTTTATTCAGATTTATTTCCCTACTGTGACAGATGTAATAATGGAGAAGCTTCACTAATTCATATGTTTTGGACTTGTATGAATTTTGAAAAATATCGGAAGGAACTTTTTTCAAACTTTTTCCTTACTTTCTAAAGACAATTTTAAGCCTAACCGTCTGACGGACCTATTTAGTACTGTTGCAGAACAAGATATTATGAGGGCATCTCATTTACATATTTTGGCCTTTAGCTCTCTTATAGCTAGGAGGACGCTTTTGTTTAAATGCAAAGATGTTTTTCCTCTTTCTCATGCTGAATGGTTATGCGAGGTTATGTCATGCTTAGATTTAGAGAAGTTTTGTTGCTCAATTTCTGAATCTCGTCAAGTGTTTCAAACATTGTAAGGACCTTTTCCAAATTATTTTCAAAACCTTCAATGTGTTGTTTAAACTCAGATGTTGGCTAATATTAATTTTTATTATACAAGAAGGTATTTTACCTTCTTTTCTCCTTAATGAACAGCTTCAGTCTTGGTAGGCGTTAGGTTCTTTTTTTTGTAATCAATTAGTATAGTTCAGTATAACTTTTGATTAACTTATATGAACACTGGGTAATGAGATTGTTATTATGAACAGATATGCAATTGGTAGTTTTTTTTAAAAAAATTGACGTTTTATACACTTTCTTGTACTCTTTATTCTTCTATGTAGAAACTAATAAAAAATATTGGAAGGAAAAAGTACATGTAATAGATCTAAGTGAAGATCTTTGTCTTTCATAATTGCAAGGGAAGTCAATAGGAAGCTATATCAGCCATGGGGAAAAATAAAAGTTATTGAATTTCCCTTATTCTTATGACAATAGGTTTAGGTTAAAGTAATTCTTTCATACAACTAGGGCCCTTAATGTTACACTGCACAACCATTGTTCTGGGGATTAAAAAGACTTTTATCAGATGATTTATAATATTTAGTTTCACTTGTATTCAGCTACTTTCACCTTTTAGAGTCCACAGCATTTTACCAGAAAGTTTGAAGTATAGCAGGACCATAAATGCTGCAAGAACAGATCAGGGCTGAGCATCTTATGATGAGAGACCCTTCTATCAGTCCCAAGGGAAAACTGAAGTCGGTGATGGAGTACTACTACATCGACTCAGGCCTAGGGGGCCGGCGTCTGTGATGGAGTATTCTCGTAACCTTGCTCACTTCTAAAGGGCCTAGAGCATCTGAGGTAGAGTAGTATATTCGAAAAGAAATGGCTTAAATATTCACTCATTCTACAACTAGATGACAGCGGCTGCAATGCATACTGAATGTTGCACTGGCCAAACTGGAAACTCCTCCTCCTGGAGGGAGAAGGCCAGCAGAAAAGAGGAACTAGTATCAGTTTCCAGTTCCCTTTCAAGTTATATAATATTTCAACACTCCATTGTCACACAGTGTCAGATTTGTGGAATTCCTGTGGATATTGGACCAGCTTCATTACACCGTTCCAGAAAGCATTTTGTGATCGCTCTGACAAGAGGAAGTGGATAACAAGTGAATGCTAACCATGCTGGTGGTACCACTATCTTTGGAATGAATCACATGTAATTGGACCACTATTGACTTCCTAAACTCTAATTGTACTTTGCAAATATTCATGTTGGTTTGGTAGGCTTATGCTAGCACTTGGAGTGTTCCCATCAGACTGGTTGTCCCCCGTCTTACTTTGCTGTAACCAATATTCTCTCACATGCCCATCATCTCATTGATTCTCCTGCTAAATTATGTACACAAGGGCCAACAGAACCCAATCAACCTAATAACATCTCTTTAGAATGTGGGATGAAATCATGTGGTCACAGGAAGAATATACAAGGTTTACAAGAAAAGAATATTAAGAGAAAGATAGAACTTAATCCATCACAGAAATGGGAAATTAGCAACTAAATGTGACCAGGATACTTGAATTATGATCTAATCTGAAGTGGTAGCCGACTGGTCAAGTCAAAATGAATATTCAGCATCCAGCTTGTTACAAAATTCACTATGTATAAGCAAGTGCTGATCAATGGAATGATTAAAAAAGCTACAACAGGATGGTTGTGCATATAAAAGTATGGTGCTATCTGTTTAAAATGATTTAGCAAATATACATAATGTATAATGATGATTTATCTACTTACTGTGTCCCCTTGTAGACCTGGTTCTCCACGGTCACCTTTAGGTCCTCGAATGCCTTTGCTTCCCTGAAGAGTATATGTGACAGATTAAAATGAGAACACTGAGAAATATCAGATGAAATTTTCTGAAAGCTACTGGATGCAGATCTCTCTATGGGTCTTTGTGTACTCTGCTTATACTATTTTTAGTAATTGAACAGGTATACATAACTTGGCTGATCAACACTCAGAAATTGGGATACTCATAAAGAGGAACACAGAAACAAGATTGTTAAAGAGTGGAATTGCTAGCTTTATAAATGCACTCTGAAGTATAAAAAGCAGGGAAATCATAGTCAAGCTTTTAAAATCAACGCGAAAGCCAACTCAGGACACCACATGCTTAATCCTAAAATGAACTTAACCATAAATGAACAAATAACTGGAAGGCAAATGGGTTTTGATTATTAATAGTCTGTTTATAATGGAGGATGAAATAATCATATTTGTTATTTAATGTTGTTTAGTTGCAGACTGCATTTAATGTCTTTTGTGTATATTCTAAATTCAATAAAATCTGATCCAAAAAATGTTTTTACAGTATTTCCATCAGCCCCTTTTTCTCCATCGACTCCAAGAATTCCAGGATCTCCCTGAAAGATAATATATTGGATTCATTTACAAAAAACATTTATTGCATGAGATCAAAATGAAACAGAAAATCAATCATGCTACTACATTCATATAACATTTGCTTGCAATTTCAAATTACACAAAAGCACATTACAGCTATGAAGTGTAGCTACTATTTCAATGCAGAAAACTTTATAATCAATTAAAAGATATTCTCATAAATGTTAGTGACTTGTTAAATTATTTTTGGGATATTCATTAAGGATTAGATAGTAACTGAGAAATTTTAAAAACTCCCACACACTTTGAACTCCCACATGATCTTTTTCTATAATTTCATTTGGACATTCCTGAGAGATTAACTCAGTAATAAAACCAGCAAAATACAAAATAACTTCTTGTCAGATTGCTACTGCAAATTGGGAAAATCTACTATCAATATTACTGTCTGTGGTTTTCCATCAATATTGGTTGTGGCTCAAGGTTTCCATTCTGCTCTCAGGGTTGAAGATGATTTCTCAAATCCCATTTAAAGACTTGAACACAAAAATCTAGGTTCACATCCCTGTTCTGCTCTAAGTATGCTCTGTACTGTCAAAGGTGCCATCTTCTGGTTGAAATAAATCCCAAGAAACCACTTTGCAGGAGGAGACTGGACAAACAATCAGCTGATCTGATCAACATTTATCTTTGATCAGCATCCCCAAATAAGTTTCTCTGGTCAACATCTCATTACAGTTTGTGGGATCCTACTATGGAGGAATTGCCCCCTGTATTTCCTACAATACAAGATTGTCTGCATTATGGAAGTATTTGCTAAATCCTGAGACTGTGAAAAGAAGTTTATAAAGTCAGGCCTTTCTTCCTTTGTCAAAAAAGCCATGTGCAAACAGTAGATTAAGACAACAACCTACAAAGAATCCCATCACTTTTACATTTGGAGCATTCATTTTAATGGGAAGTGGGTATGTAAACAAAACCAATGGGTTCTGTGCCTTGAGACCTCCAGTGCAGGAAAAAGCAGAAAATTACAAAAGAGAAGTCTTTACCCTGAACCAAATTAAAATAGTATGAAAGGCGTTTAAAATGCAAAGCGTGCAATTTGATGCGATTATGTAAAAACTTCCTGATAACTGACAGATTTAAAGGCATGCAGGTTTGATAGGCATTCCAGTGGCAATGTGGCCCTTCAGTCCTACAGCCGAATCTAACCCAGTTGTGGGGAAATGCTGGAAACAGCAGTACAAAAAGTATCTTGAATCTTCACATACCTCCTCTCCATCTATTCCATCCAAACCACCGGCAGCCGTGTCACCCTGTCAAGAGAACATTAGTCCTTCAGTGAAATATGCGGTACCATATAGCCTACATTATAAAAAGGGACTAATTTATGTTGTAGTAACACGTTGCATGCGCTATTAGGTGTGTATTAATCTGTATGTGCGCGTCAAGTTTGGACTCTACCAATAAAGAACCATGAAACTTAGCTCCCGTCTCCAGCTTTTTTATTAATAACATAGTTACGTAACCAAGGCACCTACACAACAAATTGGCGACGAGAATTATGAACCTACATCTTATCGGAACGCTATGTTTCAGTTGATAACGGCACTCGGAGGAGAAGTGAGGAAAGGAGCGACACACGCATCTAGGCAGAGTACGCTGTTAGCGCTATCAAAAAGGTCATGTGAGTTAAGGGGAATATGAAGTGAATGCAAGGAGCTAGCTAAAAAGAAAACAAGGAAAAATGGATTAAATTAACATAATAAAGATAGCGATGATTGGAACCATTACAGTATTTGATGGTAGTATTGAAAACTGGGTAACTTACATTGAAAGAGTCGATTTATATTGTGATGCTAACGGTGTTAATGATGAAAAGAAAGCCAATATCTTACTCAGTGCTATGGGATTAAAAAACATATGGGCTGCTACGGAGCTTGTTAACCCGTGAACAGCTAGCTGACAAAACGTTCAAGCAAATAGTAGACACTCTCCAACAGCATTTAAATCCCACACCACTGGTCATTGCTGAAGGATTTAAATTCCACAAACTGAATCAGAGCAAAAATGAAAGCATTTCTGAATATTGTGCTGAATTGCACAAATGATCAGAACATTGTCATTTGGGAGTGGGTCCAGTAAAGAACCATGAAACTTAGCTCCCGTCTCCAGCATTTTTATTAATAACATAGATGTGTAACCAGGCCACATACACAACATATGCCTAACAGATAAATAGGCATTCTATAAAGTAATTGCAAAATTTGGATGGAAAATTGGTTAAGCCTGAAAGCATATTTACCTTCTGTCCTCTATGCCCTCTTGATCCCTGAAAAACAATGAATATTAAGTTAATCCTGGAGTTTTAAACCGAGCCAAGATGCAAATTCATCCAATTAAACCACATACCTTGTGGCCATTGGGACCTTGGCATCCATCTTCTCCTCGAGCTCCAGTAATACCTGGACCTCCCCTTCTACCCTAAAGAGCCGGAACACAGATTATTGGTGACAGTGAAAAGGCCATATCACAACATAAACATCATAGTAGACACTGTCCTTAAGCTTCAAAATTCCTTCCTTGTATTTTGTCTGAAATACTTTCATTTGCCACTCACCAAAGTGAAAACACAAAGGAAGTATGAAGGCAAAGGCTTGAATAGAAATACATTTGTATCAACTTTGTTTGTATTGCAAGCGATAGGTAAAGAACAATCCAACTCACTATTCAAGCCTGCTCTACCTTTCAAAATTTCAGAGCTACTTTTCTAACAAGCAAGAGAAAATCTGTGTAATAAACACAAAATGCTAGAGGAACTCAGCAGGCCAAGCAGCATATCTGGAAAAGATTAAACTGTCAATGCTTTGGGCCAAGACCTTTCATCTGAAGTGGGGAGAAAAGAGACAAGACCTCAGAGTAAGAAGATGGGGGAGGGAGGAAGAAGTTTAATGTAGTAGATGATGGGTGAAACCAGGAGAGGGGTTGAGGTGAAGTAAAGAGCTGGGAAGTCCATCAGTGAAATAAATAACGTGGTGGAGAAAGGGGTATCTGATAGGAGAGGGCAGAAGGCCATGGAAGAAAGGGAAGGGGAAGGAGAACCAGAAGGAGGTGATGGGCAGGTAAGGAGATAAGGTGAGAGAGGAAAACAGGAATGGGGAATGGAGAAGGAGGGCAATTACTGGAAGTCTGAGAAATTGATGTTCATGCCATCAAGTTGGAGACAAGCCCGATGGAATATAAGGTGTTGTTCCCCCAACCTGAGTGTGGCCTCATCACGGTGGTAGAGGAGACCATGGACTGACTTGTCAAAATGGGAATGGGTAGTCACCGGAAGATCCCACTTATCGTGGCCAACGGTGCATAGGTGATCGGTGAAGTGGTCTCTCAATCTATGTTGGGTCTCACCAAACTACAGGAGGCCATACTGGGAGCACCAGATACAGTAGATGACCACAACAGACTCACAGCTGAAGTGTCGCCTCACTTGGAGGGTATGTTTGGGGCCCTTAACAGTAGTGAGGGAAGAGGTGTAGGGTCAGGTGTGGCACCTGTTTCGCTTGCAAGGTTAAGTACCGAGAGGGAGATCAGTGGGGAGGGCCAAATGGACCAGGTACTCTTGTAGGGAGCAATCCATGCAGAAAGCAGAAAGTGAGAGGGAAGGAAAGATGTGTTTGGTGGTTGGATCCCATTGGAGATGGTAGAAGTTATGGAGAATTACGTGCTGGACACCGAGGCCAGTGGGGTGGTAGTTGAGGACAAGAGGAACTCTATCCCTGGAGGGGTGGTGAGTGAAGGGGTGAGGACAGACATGCAGGAAATGAAAGAGATGTGGGTGAGGGCAGTGTGGATGGTGGAGGAAGGAAAACCACTTTCTTTTAAGAAGGAGGATATCTCATTAGTTCTGGAATGTAAAGACTCATCCCAAGGACAGATACCATGGAGACAGAGGAATTGAGTGAAGGGGATGGCATTTTTTACAAGTAACAGTTTGGGAAGAGGTATAGTCCAGTAGTTGTGAGAAACAGCTTCACCCACTGTCACAACTGTATTTTTCTTGCAACTGTCTGTGATGTCTCTGCAAATTTGCTCCTCTAAATCCCATTGAGTATGGAGTGGTCTATAATATAATCCCATCAATGTAGTCATCCCTTCATTTTTCATCAGTTCCACCCATAAAGCCTCAGTAGGTAAGTCCTCCAGCCTGTTCTGTCTGAGCACCACCTTTACATTTTCCCTGACTAGTATTGACATGTCACGCCCTTTAATACCTCCACCTCTATCATATCTAAGCATTTAAATTATTCATGTACAAAACATCACTCTTGAAAAAACTTGCTATATTGCATCAGACTTACCTCTTTTCCCTCTTCACCTTCATATCCTTGAAATCCTTTTTGACCTTTTTGCCCCTGAAATTAGATCATGGCAAAAACAATTATCAAGCATGCTAAAATTAGATACTGGAAGCTTCAGTGTTAGCTCAAATAATGTTTTAATCAGACAGGATTGTTTTGCATGACCCTGAATCAAGACTTCAGATCAAATCTTAATCTGAGCCACTTTACCAACCAAATTAACTGATACAAGTCTGCAATTGTCCTGATTCTGTATCATAAAAGTTAAAGAGACAATACCATGTTAAAGAACTAAAGAATTGCTTTAGACACACGACCTGCATTTTGGCTCACTTATCAGCATGTAACTTGCAGAGTTCTGTCAGGAAATGTCCAGAAATTCTAACACAGTAAATCATTGTAAATATGCAGTTTGTCCAGATTGTCAAGGAAGGCTTTTCCAATTATTCTGGAGGTGCCAGAATACGGCACCATAAGGTGTGTCTGCTGGTGGATCAGGGAGGAACTCCCTTCATTTACACAGAAAAGTGAATTTACCATTAATGAGATTTTAATCTTTGAAACTAGTGAAATTTAATTGACATTGTACATCCCAACTTCCATTGGTTAAGGGACACAATAATGTTTAATGTTCAGAAGTTCAGCCATTTAATCAACAAACTATCAGAGCCACATAAAGAAGCCATATTCTGTTGAGTAGCATACAATTTTTGATTTACCAAAGATCCTCTTTTTCCTCGATCTCCTCTTTTTCCTGATTGCCCTGAGCACTTGCAAATTATTTTACAGCATTTTCTCTCTGCAATTGTGTCCTGCAAGAAAATATGTGAGAAAGATTAATCATTAGTTGGAGCATTTTTAAGATTAAAATATTTTCTATTTTATTTTTATTTATGATGTGAATGAAGAAAGATTAAGCTCCTTAACCACTGTGAAGGACAAATTGTAGTGGGTTTTCTTTAGAAGACGCAGTATTCAGCTCTAATTCCAGGGCATAATAAAAGATATGCAAACTGTAGATACATTAAGCAAAATTGTGGTTCATCCTCTGTGTCAGAGGTCTGCATAATTACACAAAGTTAGAGTCAGCCTCAAAAAAGATGCTTATGTATTTTTCAGAGGATGATGATAGCAAATCCTAGTGCATCCTAGTGCGGGGTACCATACGCTGTTTGGACAACTTAAACTCTGACCCAGATAGATGGGATGTTCACTCCTCTCTCCATGGCACTGAGGCTATGAAAATTGCCCCAACCTCTGTGCTCTGTGCCTGCTAACATAATGAACTGATACCAAGGCATTGGGCCTATTCCGGGCTGTTCCAGGGTTCGGATCTAAGGACTCATTTTGGTTCAGAATGTTCTTGCTCACTTCTATTGTTTGTATAATTTGAGTTTTCTCCCCCTTTCTCTGTACATTGGGTGTCAGTCTTTATTTTAAATTGGTTCTTTCAGGTTTCTTGTTTTGAGACTGTGTAGCCAAACAGATTTCAACGTCGTATAATTTATACATTCTTTGTTAATAAATGGACTTTGAAACTTTGAAATAGGTTGACATGTTAGCAGCTTTAGTATGGATACGTGTCAAATAGAACATAGAACAATACAGCACAGGAATGGGCTCCTCTTTGCATGGTGTCAGTGTTAAATACAATGCCGAACTTAACTAAATCTTTTCTGCTTGTGTGTGTTTACATCCCTCCATTCCATGAACATCTACGTGTCTATCTATCAGCCTCTTAAATGCTACCAAGTTACCTATTTCCACCATTACGCCCTGTCAGCCTGGTCCCAATACCTGCAAATGTTGTGTAGAAAACTTGCCCACACACTTCTTTCTAACTTTCTCCCTCTTATGACATGCATGAGCATGCCTGTTATATTCACTTATTTCAATGGATTCAAATCATGTATGAGGAATATAAGCATGTCAATTGAAGCTTAACTTTAGCTTCAAGGCCTCTATGATATATAAACATATAAATTTAAAGTAAGCCAAATGGATGCTAATTCATATTCTTTGCATTAATGATGCTGTACAAATTGTAAGTTACAAATTATAAGTTAATATGACAGTTCATACAGTCCCCTTGGTGCAGTAAAACATCCCACCATGCAGCACAGGAGCCCGTCCAAACAAATTCTGTAGGTGTGACAGACAGACAGGAATCATGATGTTCTCAAAAGGTCGTGTGACTAGATAAAATGCCAGGAAACTCACAACCAGGCAAAAAAGCTTTTAATGGAAACTACCCTCAATTTCCTATTTAAACTTATGACATTTCTCAGATGCGCAATTTAACTTGGAGTACATGATATAAGAGATGCACAACACATTGTTGATATCACTGCACACACCTAGAGGTAGATGCATTTCATATACACTGTGGGTCCAGATTATGTTTTATCTGGATGTTATTTGTCATTTAGATATCATATATTGAATTAGCATGATAAGTCAGGCATTAAGCCAGCTACATGTTCAGTAATGTAGTTCATAATTTGAAAACAAGTTATACTTTTCAGATACCTGATTTGCGCAC
This sequence comes from Hemitrygon akajei, assembly GCF_048418815.1. Taxonomy (NCBI): domain Eukaryota; kingdom Metazoa; phylum Chordata; class Chondrichthyes; order Myliobatiformes; family Dasyatidae; genus Hemitrygon; species Hemitrygon akajei. The sequence continues at coordinate 32,930,877 of NC_133143.1, forward strand.
TGATTCTAAAAAAGATTCACTTGTAAAACACAATTGACTAAATTAATAAATAGTTTATTGCAGATATTTTCTAATTCTTCTGATGACATTAGACTTTTACAAAATCACTTACAATTGCTGACAATAATTCATTTCCAATATCCGGCTTGTTAATCATCAGTTCCTCTCGGTAACCAAACCCTCTTCCAAACTCCAGTTCAGCAATTTTGTCAGCATTTTCTGTTCCTTCCAGGGGAACAAAGATCAGTCCATGGATATCCTCTTGGAAAGAAAAAAACAATGATTGTCCATTATTAAAATAATTTTCAACTTCTTGAATCCTACATTAATTAAGATGTTTCTCTTGGAATTTTACACTTTAGCACATTACAGGATCATAAGTGAACTTCTGTTCATGAGTTGTCTATTTACTTGTTGATATTTCCCAAACATTCCCATTGCTTCAGCAACTTCCAGTGGAGTTCAGACAAAAAATGTCGAAAAGCAGGCTTGGGAAATGAGCTCCAAGAGATGCAGAAAGATGAGGTGAGGGAATCCTAGAGCTTGGAGTCTTGGTGACGACTGCCCAGATGCTGGGCAGCTCACTTACATGTAAAAAGATATTAATCAGAGACAAAAGCTGTCCTCAATCTCCAAATAAGACCAGGTTTTGGGGGGGGGGGGGGTTCCAGTGACGTTATCATTGAGAATGGCAGCTTAAGTCACTAGCTCCTCCGGAAAAATGCGTATTAAGCCCCATTAACCCATTAAATATAGCACTTTTTGAAAGTATTTGAACTGAAAAGAGGGGCAAGAATGGGGAAAAAGAATGGAAATAAAAAAAGCGACACTGCGGAGCCTGCGGCCGAGGGGAGTGCAGCGAGCGGCTCTCCTACCCGACCATGTGCTAGTGAGGCGGACGCTGGGCCTCGTTCAGGTGAAGCAGCAAATATGATCGAAATTTTTAAAGAGGTAAGGGAGATCCAGAAAGATATAAAACAGCAGCTACATGATATTAAGTCAGAGCTCGCTAACGTCAATCAAAAAATAGCGGTGGCAGAGACTCGAATTGAGAAGGTGGAAGATCGCGTTCAAAACATAGAACAGATACTGAGTAAGATGATAAAAATATTAAATCAACAAGAAGATAAACTGCTTAATCTGGAGGGAAGGTCATAGTGGAAAAATATCAGAATATACAATGTTCCCGAATGAGCGGAGGGCTTGTCTATGACAGTTTGTCAGAGAGTTGCTGCGGGATGCGCTGGAGCTTCCCTCAACTATGGAGCTGGAAATTAAGAGAGCGCAGTGTGTGCGCGTCCCGAAGCCTACCCGAGATAGAACAGATAAGCCACGCTCAATGATAATTAAATTCCTTCAATACAGTACCAAGGTGGAGATTCTACGAAGGGCCTGGGGTAAGAAGAGGGTGCTTTTAGACATTGAATTAATATATTTCGACCAAGATTACCCCCCCCCCGCAGTCCTGCAGAAACATAAAGTATACTCTGAAGTAAAACGAATAGTAAAGCAAGAAAGGATTAGATTTCAAACTCCATACCCTGCTAAACTTCGAGTGTTTTATGAAGATGGGATCCAACTGTATCAGACAGTGGAAGAGGCGACAACAGACATGAAGGGAGAGGGTTGCCCGTCAGCATGATCAAACCGAGGGAAAGCCTGGCAGAAGAATTATCCCGCTCCACTTGGGAAATAGTGTGAGAATCGAGAAGGCAGGAGACGGGAGGAGGTGGAGAGAAGTATATCAGGAAAAGACTGGGAGTTTTCCAAAGACAGCCTTCACCCCCTCCAGAAAAGCCATAAGGTTTGGCAAACTTTAAAAATGCTGAGAAGCTAAATGGAAGCAAAAGTAGACAGTGATATACCTATCTCGAGAAATACTTATTATAATGTGGATTTTATATTACTTAGTTGTTATTCTTTATTCGCTCACTTACTCCTTTTTCACCACCAAAATATATATATATAGGAGGAGTACACAGGGAAATCTTTTCTGTGTGATGGATTTATTCACTGACTTTTATGAATACTGTGATGGGGGCCCTCAACTCACAAGTAGGAGGGGTTATACCCCGCAGCTAGACATTTCCTCGAGCTCAACGCAGGGACCAGAGACCAGAGACCTCAGCCTTGGAATCACACATTTGTTGCTATTTTCGTTATTATTTGCGTTTCTTGGTTCTTATTTGTTCAGGGAGTAGATCGATTAAGTTTTATTCTGCTAATTTCAATGATACATTGACAGAAAATACAGATGGCTAAGGACAAAGTAAAATTCATTTCTTTTAACGTCAATGGGCTATTAAATCCCATCAAGTATAATAGAATTCTATCCAAAATGAAAAAAACAAGCCCATGTAGTATATTTACAGGAAACTCATTTAAGTGATGATGAGCATAGAAAACTAAAGAGAATGGGCTTCACTAATTTGTTTTTCTCCTCATATAAATCAGGACATAGGAGAAGAGTTGCTATTCTTATCTCAAGTAAGCTAAATTTTGAAAAAGCATTCAAAATGGGAGAAAAAAAGGGCAGATATATTCTGGTAAGGGGGAATATAGATGGAAATTCAGTTACTCCATTGAATATATATATATATATGCACCCCCGGGAAGTGATATTGGTCTCTTTCAGAAAATTACTAATATTATGGTAGTGGAAACAGAAGGTCTCCTGATATGTGGGGGAGACTTAAATTTACAATAACAACCAAACTTAGACTCTTCCAATACAAAAACCTATGAAACAAAATCCTTACAAAGAAAGTTAATATAATTTTTCAGGATGTTGGTTTAATTGATAAATGGAGGGACCTTTTCCCTGACAGAAGGGATTACACTCATTATTCTGCTCCCCATTCTGGATATACAAGATTAGACTATTTCATAACATTTGGAAAAGACAAAGACAAAATAAACACTTGTGGAATTTGGACAATAGATGTAAGTGACTATGCACCTATATATTTATCTGTTGATTTTGACCTACAACCAAAGAATATTATTTGGAAACTAAATTCAAGTCTACTGAATGATCCGTACTTTAAGGAACAAATTAAAAAAGAAATTGGTCTCTACTTAGAATTTAATGATAATGGAGAGGTTTCACCTCCCATTTTATGGGATACTCTGAAGGCAGAAAGAGGGAAAATTATAGCAATATCTTCATATAAGAAAAAAATAAGGAATAAAACATTAGAGGAATTATAAAATAGGCTGAAGGAACTAGTGAAAAACACAAATTGAATTTGGCACAAGATACATTAGGGGAAATTTTTAAAATTAGGAATGAAATTAATAGTTTGGCTACGCAAGAAATCAGGAAAAATTTAATGTTTCTGAAATAGAGACATTATGAAAGTGGGTCAAAGTCTATGAAAATACTGGCGTGGAAACTGAAACAAAGATTGCAGAAAATACAATTCATAGAATTAGGGACCCAAGAATGAAAATGATAAAAAATAAGCTAAGTGAAATTCAAGAAGCTTTTGAAGTGTTTTACAAAACTCTATATTCCAAAGTTCCAAAGGGAAGCACAACCCAAATTGACACCTTCTTGAATTCTCTAGAGTTACCCACTTTAAGTGAAGAACAAAATAGAACGATGACTGCTGACATAACTGAAGTTGAATTAAAAGCTGCAATTAGTAGGCTGAAATTAAGCAAGTCACCAGGATCAGATGGGTATATGGCAGAGTGGTACAAAGAATTTAAAAATGAGTTAATTCTTGTTTTAATCCCCACATTGAACTGGGCTCTAAAAAAGGCACAAATGCCACCCAGTTGGAAGGAAGTGGTAATCTCAGCTATACCGAAAGAAGGCAAGGATAAAATGGAATGTGGTTCATTTAAACCAATATCTGTTCTTAATGTAGATTATAGGTTACTTACCTCCATCATATAAATACTTAAATACCAACATTTCCATAAGATGTATTTCAGACATTGTACATATTATATATCATATAATCATATATAACACAAATCTCCACAAAGTATTTATCTGAGGTATACACTTATAGAAAAGAGTGGAAAGAAAAAACAAGCAGAAGGAAAGAACTATGTACAAGTAGGGAGTGATCTTCTTTTAACAGCAGAGTCATTGATTTGTGAGAATAAAATCAGGTCTTTGAGGCATTATGTAGTTAAACCATTTTTCCCAGTATGAATCAAATAGTTCCGCCTTATGGTTAACAGATGCTGTTATCTTCTCCATTTTGTAAATGTCCATTGTAATTTCCATTCATGTATTTAAACTTGGGCTCTCCTGTGATAACCATTTCCTAGTAAGAGTCTTTTTACCAGCCACCAACAGTATATTCATTAAATATTTATCTCTTTTCAACCATTCTTGAGGTATATATCCAAAATATATGGTCTTACACTCCAAGGGTATTTCACATTTAAAGATGTCTTGTAGGGCATTGTGTATCCCCCTCCAATAGTTTTTGATTACAGGGCTGTCCCGAAAAATATGACAATGATTTGCATTTTGATTTTCAAAATTTCTCCAGCGAACAGGGAGGCTACTATCTGAATGGGATTTCTGCGAGGGTGTAATAAAATATCTTATCAAGTTTATCCATACAAACGCCCTCCATTTCTGTGAACTGGTACACTTCCATTGATATCTCCATATTGTTGTCCGTTCTTCCTCAGATATAATTATCCCTCCTTTCTTCTCCCATTTTGTTTTAATGTATGAAGTTGAATGTGTTTTAAGATTTGACAACCCCTTATACATGCTTGAAATTATTCTACTACCATTACCTGAATTATATGCTTTTCTAAAGAGCTCTATCAAGCATGTATTTGCTTTGGTCACATTTTTAAGCATCTTATTAACATATTGTCACATCTGTAAATACCGATAAAAATCTTGTTTTTCTAGTAAGTGTTTCACTTTAAGCATTTCAAAACTGAACAGTGTTCCTTCTCTCATTATGTTGCAAAGAACTGTCATTCCTTTAGCTGTCCAGTCCTTAAAACTAGCATCCAATTTATTTGGTGTAAAATCAGAGTCATATGCACACCATTTAAGAATTGCAATATCTCCCTCTAGATTATATTCTTTTATAGTAGTTTTCAATATTTTAAGAGTCAATTTCACCCAAGGGTTATCAATAGTATTTATGTACCTTTGCAGGTTGTTATCAGCCAAATTGCTTGTATGGGGATGGGAAGTACCCACTCCTCAATGTTTTTCCATTGAGCGCCATATTGTGGGTTGCACCAACATATCACAGCTCTCAACTGTGCTGCAAAATAATAATCTCTAAGAGAAGGCGGGCCCCATCCCACCCTTTTCCTTTGCTAATTGCAAAGTTTTGAGATGAACTCTAGGCCTTTTACTCTGCCAAATATACCTTGATAGCATCTTGTTCCATTCATTGAATTGATTTTGATTAATCTCTATTGGTAGGGTCTGAAAGAGATATAGCAGTCTGGGCAGTATATTCATTTTAATAGTCTGAATCCTTGAACTGAGACTGAAAAAAGGAATCAGGTTCCATCTTGCCACATCTTCCTTAATTTTTTATATAAAGGCTGATAATTACATTCTGATAATTTTGCCAAATCTTTTGGCATAATGATGCCCAAATATTTGAAAGACTCTGTGTGCCATGCCCAGGGGTATCGACTTTCAATTTCTCTTGGTGGGCTATAGTAATATGAAAGTAATTGGGTTTTATCTATGTTGATCTTGTATCCTAATACTTGACCATATTGTTCAAAGGATTGCATCAATTTAGGTGAAGAGTATGTTGGTTGCCCTAGGTAGATCAAAATGACATCTGCATAATGAGCCAATTTATGCTCTGTCCCTTTAATAGTAATTCCCCTGATATCTTCATTTTGCCTGATGTATTCAGCTAATGGTTCCAGATATAACACGAGGAGTAGTGGTGACCATGCAAAACCCTGTCTCGTGCCCCTTTCTAGGGTAAGACTATTTGATAAATATCCATTGATTTTAATCCTAGCAGTAGGATTGTCATATAGTGTCTGTATAGTTTTAACAATTGTGTGTTGGAAACCAAATCTTTGTAAAACTCTGTAAAGAAAATTCCAATTAACCAAATCAAATGCTTTTTCAGTGTCTACGATTATCACTATTGCTTCGATTTTATTTTTTTGTATGTGATCCATAATGTGAAGTGCCCTTCGTATATTGGTATATTGTCTTGTGTCTGGCGTTGTCGTATAAAACCTGTCTGATCCTTACGTATCAGTATGGGTAGAAACTCCTCTAATTGTTCAGCCATGATGGAGGTAAATAACCTATAATCTACATTAAGAACAGATATTGGTCTAAATGACCCGCATTCCATTTTATCCTTGCCTTCTTTCGCTACAGCTGAGATTATCACTTCCTTCCAACCTGGTGGCATTTGTGCCTTTTTTAGAGCCCAGTTCAGTGTGGGGAGTAAAACAGGAATTAACTCATTTTTAAATTCTTTGTACCACTCTGCTGTATACCTATCTGATCCTGGTGACTTGCTTAATTTAAGCCTAGTAATTGCAACTTTTAATTCAACTTCAGTTACGTCAGCAGTCATCGTTCTATTTTGTTCTTCACTTAAAGTGGGTAACTCTAGAGAATTCAAGAAGGTGTCAATTTGGGTTATGCTTCCCCCTGGAACTTTGGAATATAAAGTTTTGTAAAACACTTACAAAGCTTCTTGAATTTCACTTAGCTTATTTTTTTATCATTTTCGTTCTTGGGTCCCTTATTCTATGAATTGTATTTTCTGCTATTTTTTTTTCAGTTTCCATGCCAGTATTTTCATAGATTTTGATCCACTTTCATAATGTCTCTGTTTCAGAAACATTAAGTTTTTCCTGATTTCTTGCGTAGCCAAATTATTTATTTCATTCCTAATTCTTTTAATTTCCCCTAATGTATCCTGTGCCAAATTCAATTTGTGTCTTTTCTCTAGTTCCTTCAGCCTATTTTGTAATTCCTCTAATGTTTTATCCCTTATTTTTTCTTATATGAAGATATCGCTATAATTTTCCCTCTTAAGACCGCCTTCAGAGTATCCTTTAAAATGAGAGGTGAAACCTCTCCATTATCATTAAATTCTAAGTAGAGACCAATTTCTTTTTTAATTTGTTCCTTAAAGTATGGATCATTCAGTAGACTTGAATTTAGTTTCCAAATAGTATTCTTTGGTTGTAGGTCAAAATTAACAGATAAATATATAGGTGCATAGTCACTTACATCTATTGTCCAAATTCCACAAGTGTTTATTTTGTCTTTGTCTTTTCCAAATATTATGAAATAGTCTATTCTTGTATATCCAGAATGGGGAGCAGAATAATGAGTGTAATCCCTTCTGTCAGGGAAAAGGTCTCTCCATATATCAATTAAACCAACAACCTCAAAATGTGCATTAACTTTCTTATGTAAAGATTTTGTTTCATAGGTGTTTCTATTGGAAGAGTCTAAGTTTGGTTGTAATTGTAAATTTAAGTCTCCCCCACATATCAGGAGACCTTCTGTTTCCACTACCAGAATATCAGTAATTTTCTGAAAGAAACCAATATCACTTCCCGGGGGTGCATATATATATTCAATAGAGTAACTGAATTGTCATCTATATTCCCCCTTACCAGAATATATCTGCCCTTTTTATCTCCCATTTCGAATACTTTTTCAAAATTTAGCTTACTTGAGATAAAAATAGCAACTCCTCTCCTATGTCCTGATTTATATGAGGAGAAAAACAAATTAGTGAAGCCCATTCTCCTTAGTTTTTTATGCTCATTATCACTTAAATGAGTTTCCTGTAAATATACTACATGGGCTTGTTCTTTTTTCATTGTGGATAAAATTGTTTTATGTTTGATTGGATTTAATAGCCCATTGACATTAAAAGAAATGAATTTTACCTTGTCCTTAGCCATCTGTATTTATCTGTCAATGTATCATTGAAATTAGAATAAAACTTAATCGATCTACTCCCTGAACAAATAAGAACCAAGAAACGCAAATAATAACAAAAATGGCAACGAACTTGTGATTCCAAGGCTGAGGTCTCTGGTAGAAGACCCTGCGTTGAGCTAGAGGAAATGTCTAGCTGTGGGGGATAACCCCTCCTACTTGTGAGTTGAGGGCCCCCATTGCAGTATTCATAAAAGTCAGTGAATAAATCCATCACACAGAAAAAATTTCCCTGTGTACTCAAACATACACATACATACACATACGTGTGCGCGCACACACACACACACACACACACATATATATACACATACACAAATGTTACATACATACACATATATGCACACATACATATATTCTCATTTTGATGGGGAGAAAGGAGTAAGTGAGCAAATAAAGAATAACAACTAAGTAATATAAAATCCACATTATAATAAGTATTTCTCGAGATAGGTATATCACTGTGTACTTTTGCTTTCGTTTAGCTTCTCAACATTTTTAAAGTTTGCCAAACCTTATGGCTCTTCTGAAGGGGGTGAGGACTGTCTTTGGGAAACTCCCGGTCTCTTCCTGATATATTTATCTCGGCCTCCTCCCGTCTCCTGCCTTCTCGATTCTCGCACTATTTCCCAAGCGGAACGGGATAATTCCTCAGCCAGGCTTTCCATCGTTTTGGTCATGCTGTCCAGCAACCCTCTGGCCTTCACGTCTGTAGTCACCTCTTCCACTGTCTGGTACAACCGCATCCCATTGTTATGAAACTCTCGAAGTTTAGCAGGGTATGGAGTTTGAAATCTAATCTTATTTTGCTTTAGTACTCAATTTACTTCGGAGTATTCTTTACATTTCTGGAGGACAGCGGGGGGGGGTTAATCTTGGTCGAAATATATTAATTTATCCTCTAAAAACACTCTCTTCTTACCCCAGGCCCTTCGTAGAATCTCCGCCTTGGTGCTGTACCGAAGGAATTTAATTATTATTGAGCATGGCTTTCTATCCCGGGTAGGTTTCGGGACGAGCGTGCAGTGGGCTCTTTCAACTTCCAGCTCCATAGCCGGGGGAAGATCCAGCGCATCCCGCAGTAACTTTCTGACAAACTCCATCACTTACAAACACTCAGCTCCTTCGGGAATGTTGTAGATTCTGATATTTTTCCGCCGTGATCTTTCCTACAGGTCAAGCAGTTTACCTTCTTGGTGATGTAATATTTTTATTGTCTTACTCGGTATCTGTTCCACGTTTTGAATGCGATCTTCCACCTTCTCAATTCGAGTCTCTGCCACTGCTATTTATTGATTGACGCTGGCGAGTTCTGACTTAACATCACAGAGCTGCTGCTTTATATCTTTCTTGACCTCCATTATTTCTTTTAGGATTTCGAAGATATTCGCCACTTCACCTGAATGAGGCCCAGTATCCGCCTCACTAGCCCACGGTCGGGTAGGAGAGCCACTTTTTGTATTTCCATTCTTTTTCCCCGTTCTTGCCCCTCTTTTCAGTTCAAATATTTTTCAAAAAATATTATATTTGATGGGTTAACGGGGCTTAATACATTCCCTCTTTTGACCATATGATAGAAGGAAAGTCACTGAGGCAGCTGAAGATGGTTGGCCCTATAACACTTCCCTGAGGAACTCCTGCAGTGATATCCTGAGGATGAGATGATTGACCTCCAACCACCACAATCATCTTCCTTCGTGTCAAGTATGATTCTAACCAGCAGAGGGTTTTCCCTCTATTTCCCATTGACTCCATTTTAGCTAGTGCACCTTGATGCCATAGTCAGTTAAATGCTGCCTTGATGTCGAGGGCTATCACTCTCACCTCACCTCTGGTATTTAGCTCTAACCGTGGCACTCTTTGTGTAATAATTAAATAAATCCTAAGTGTAAATATCTAAAAGTACAGACCAAAAGAAACTCTTCCATTATACTTTAAATTATTCACCATCAGAAAAATTGGCACAGTGTGAGGCAAAATGAAACTGATATAATCTCTGTCTAGCCACTCAACTGTTTGGGTAAAGTGCCATTACAAGCTCAAGTAGAAGCAAAAGTTTCCTATTTTATTTTGTTTCCATTTCTGCATTGAAATTGCCTTCTTCTAAATATCTGAAAATATTCTGAGATTTGAAAACAAAATATGATCTCTGGATTCAAATTGAAAATGTGGCGTTTAATATTTAACAGATAAAATCACATTCCCGAACACTTCTCATTAATGATATAATTCTATGCCAAAAATTAGTGCTCACAATATCTTCAAAACAGTATTGCATGTAAATGCCAAGCAAGTTACCTTTAAGTCGGAGTTTTTCTGATACTTTCTTTAATTTAGTAATTTCATCATCTATTCCATCTGTAAATATTACAATTACCTGTAAAGAGAGGGTTTAAAATGTACAATCAGAATGGGTAGGTCAACTCAAGGAAACCACTGTATGCAGTTCACCAATTATTCACTCCTTTTTATAGCAAAGTACCATGAAGGGTTTAGCAATACTGCAACTATTTCCTGTATGAAGGCCTTATCACTGAAATAAATGTTTGGAATAGATCTACTACACAATACATGGAAACCCTGAAATATAGAGGGAAGATGCAGTCACCTCAAACACCAATGGAAATTCAAGTTCAAGTATAATTGTGGTGTGGAAAGTTGGACGATGGATCTCATCTTCAAAGATTACCTTGTTTGAATTTTTCCAGAGATATAGTTGACATTTGTATCTAGAAAAGAAGGGAAGCATTGACAGATTCTCTCTTCCTCAGCTCAAAGATTTCTATAGATAGTAACAGCAGCCTCAAAATTAAACAGCGCTTACTTCTCGGGAGGGCGGCAATGGCAAATTTAGATAAAATACTGAAGAGCAGAGACATAACATTGTCTGCGAAGATCTGTATAGTCAAGTCTATGGTATATCCAGTTGTGATGTATGGCTCTGAGAGCTGGACTGTTAGTAAAGCTGAATACAAAGGATTTGACACCTTTGAACTTGTATGCTGTAGGAAAGTGTTAAGAGTTTGTTTGACAGTGACAAGATCTGACAAGTCAAATTCAGCCAGGCTGCTCACTAGGAGGCTTGATTATGAGACAAAAGCTCAAATATTTTGGCCACATCATGAGAAGACAGGATTCCTTGGAGAAGACTCTCTCGTTAGGTAAAACAGAAGGTAAAAGAAGGAGAGGAGGATAACAGAGACTACGATGGATAGATAATATTACTAGACAATGTGTATGACCTTGGGGGATCATTGAGAGAACTTTCCAACAAGAAGGCTTGATGTTGAGGAGTCCATGGGGTCACCAAGAGTCAGATTTGACTTAATAACTGAACAACAAACTAGGTTTCTATATGATCTAGCTTACCATGTGAGATCTAATCAAAAGCCTTCCTAAAGTCCATGTAGGCAAGTGACCATCTACATCTCTGACCTCTTCAATCACCTTCATTACCTCTAAAAAAAAACTGTCACATTCATGAATCAAGATTTCATGCAGAAAGACATATTTGACAATTCTTAATCAATCTTTGACTTTTAAAACTTAACCCGTTAATATTTCTTTGTGAATTGCTTTAATCCTCTTCACTACTTGCCATTTTTCCACTTCCGTGTCATCTGTATATTTCTCCACAGTACATTCATTTCCTTCCTCTGTACCATTGTTATATTATAACAGCTCTAACCTGTGTGGCACTCCACTAATTATAGTTTGCCCACATAAGATAGACTCTCTTATCCCTACTCACTGTCTCCTGTTTGTTAGCCAATCCTCTAGCCAGACTATTATTTTACATCCAACACCATGAAACCATTTCTTGCCAAGAAATCTGTTGCATGCACCTTGTCAAGCACCTTCTGAAACTCCAGGTATACAAAATCAACTGGTTTCCCTCTATTCACTCTGGCTGAACCTTCCATTAAAAACTCATACATTAGTCAGAAAAGACTTCATGAAGCCATGCTGATTCTATTTGACCAGGTTATGATTTTCTTACTATCATCTCTATGTTCATTCATCCTTACATTTTTCCATTAATATTTGCCAAATTAATAAGACAATAGTTACCTGCTTAAGAATTCCATATTAGTGTTTTCCAAACCTACAGCAGTTTTTCAGATTCTAAGGAGTCTTGGAAGTTTCCAACAAAAGCATGCACTATCTCAATAGCCACTTATTTTACAATCTTAAAACAAACATCATTAAATCCAGAAAAATTATCATTCTCTGGCCCTGTTAATTCACCAAAGAATTAATTCTGAAATGTGCGATGATACAGTTTAACTCCTCTCCATTTATTAGCATTTCTGAGATGTTTGTAGTATCTTCTACCATTGGAGAATGAACAATATGTTGGTCAAACTCTTCTACTTTTTCTCTAGTCCCCATTAGTATCGCCATATGTCTATGTTTACTTTTAACTCCCTCCTTTCTTCTGTACATAAAGTCACGCCAAATGTTACTTTCTTCTATATATTCATTAGTTTGCTCAAACTGTTTATTTTTCTCCTTGATGATTTTATTTTACTCCTCCTTTACTAGAATCCAAATTTAACCTTATTTTTGGGTTTATTACTATTTTTTGCCATCTAAGATGTATTCTCCTTCCATTGAGTACATTCGTCAACTCCTCTGGTTCGCCCTGGTTTGTTCATTCTGTCCTCTCTCACCCACCCCCCTCATTTTTCACCCTCATCTGGACGTATTTTTTCAGGGAAACATATTCACTGAACAGCTGCCATTGTTCATTCATTGTTTAATCTGTTAATCTGTTTTAGCCAACTCTATCCTCAGTCCTTTGTAAGTTCCTTTATATTTGGCTCAGACCCAAGTTTCTTAATTTTAAACTAGATGATAAATCCAACCTTACTGTGATCTTTTACTTGTGATTCATTTTTTAAACCTATAAATCTTAATCCCAATAAATTATTCAACTTTACTATAGCACATGAAATGAATTAACATCAGTTGTAGCCAATGATTTCTTTTTGCAGGTATTGTCTCCCCAGACTTATCAAATGTTACCTTCACATTTCCTTCTGCTTTCAGACTAAATAGCCTCGAAAAAGATTGCAGATAATCGGCATTCAAGACCCTGTTGTCATTTTGCATTGATGTTAGTTCTTCCCTGATTTCATTGGACTTAAACTGCTTAAACTGCAAATCAAAATTCGAACTGGATCGGTGGAATCCAATCTTAGTTGTGATGCCATTGCCTGACTTGCAGCTGATGTTGTGAAGATCCATCATTCTCTCAATGATGCCACTCAGATGACTGCCATGTGATTCCAGAAATTCCACATGATTACTGAGATCTAGTCCCATAGCAATATCGATGGAGCATACTGGAAGGAAAAGAACCATTTTACAAACATGTTCCAGTGCAATCAGGTTCTCATCGTTTATTCTACTGATAGTGCCATGTATATCTAATGTCAAAAGGGAACAGTCTAGTCATTCAATTTCCAAGCAATTTAATGACAACGTTATTTTGTTTCACTGCTTAATCATGTGGAAAGGAAAGTCCCTCGCAATCAGCTTTGAGAGACCAGTGGAGATCAGACTCCCTACTAAGTTATCAGACATTTTAGACCAGCTTGAAGTCATGTGAATCTCTTTGGATGAAACATCCATCACAGAATAGGGCACAGAGCCAAGACTTCATAATGTCCTTCCACAGGACAAATTCTGCTACAACTCCATCCTTAGATTTGTGAATGATACCATCGTAATGGGCTGTAGTTCAAATAATGATGCGCTGGAGTATGGGAAGGAAATAGAGAGTTTAATAACATGGTGTCATGAAAACCAACTCTCCCTCGATGTCAGCAAAACAAAGAGCTGGTCATTGACTTCAGGAAGGGAAGCAGTGCACATGCTGTACATCAGTGGTGTTGCCGTCCAGAGCTTCAAGTTCCTGGAAGAGAACATCATCAATAACCTATCCTGGTCCCATCATGCAGTCACCATGATCAACACTTCTACTTCCTCAGGAGGCTAAAGAAATTTGTCACATCCCATCATCACTTACCAGTTTTTCTTGATGCACCTTAAAAGCATCCTACCCGCTGTATAATAGCTTGGTATAGCAACTGCATTTTGTGTTTGTTGCTTTGGATTTCTAGATTCCGAGAATTTTTTGTGTTTGAGATTCTGCCTTGTTATTATTTTACCTTGTTCTACCACAATGCACTGAGTAATGATTTAATCTTTATGAGCAGCATGTATGACAAGCTTTCTCAATGTATATCAGTAAATGAGACAATAATAAACCAATTCCATTTCCAATTTTAATTCCTGTCCCATTCTCAGAGATTATTCTACTTTTCAAACTACTCTTTCTATTCATCATTTCTGGAAGCTAATAAGTAATGCATTCGTTCTCAGGGTGCAGACTTGGCTATATTTTCTTTCTATAACTTATCAGAGGAGATAACAGACTGACATATTTCAAAAGTCATCTTAGAATCAAGCAAAAGGTGCAACTGATAGCACGACTAGAGTAAGCCCAATAAGTTCCCTTTCCTAAAGGAAATAAGTGAGCTTTTCACATTAATTTAAATATTTTATGGTTTTATTCATACCAATTTGTTATTATTTAGTTCAACCACTGGCAAGGTGTGTTTTCAAATGAGCTTGGGGGTCACATGATATCTTAACCGGTCTACACCATATTGCAAAACTGTAGAAATTTTACATATATACTCCTGACAATCTGTATACAGACAGTAATCAACACTGACCAATTAAATAAAAGGAAGAAAAAGAGCTATTCACTCACCTGATGATGGCCTTTCTGTGCAGATACTGCGGACGAACCTTTTTTTAATTTTCTCCAGGCCTTGAAAATTCTGAACCTGAAAGATGTTTGAGCTGGACCCTGAGATTTGCAGAAGTTGTCTCGGTTGTACTTTCCCTATACCCACAGCAAATACATTTATATTATCTTGTCTCAAGCGATCTGCTGGAGAACCCACTTCATCTTCTGAATCTCCATCAGTGAGCACAACCAGATTTTGGGGCTCTCCAGAGGCACTCCTACTACCTGCTTCCTTTGTGAACATGGAGACCAAATTTTGCAGGGCAAATCCAATTTTGGTACCTCCTCCCATTTGAGTTACTTGGTCAAGTTCAGCCAGCAAGGATTCCTTTGTTGAGAAATCTTTTAAGTCAGCTATTTTTTGGAACTCTGAACTGAACTGCGCCAGACCAATCTGCACTTTACTTGGGTGGATAGTAAAAATGTCAATCAGGTGTTTCAGAAATGATTTCATTCTGTCAAAATCAGTGTTACTAATACTTCCTGACCCATCCATGAGGAAAATAATGTCTGCTTTCTCGAGGACACAATCTATGAAAAAAAAAACAATTATGAATTTATCTCAGGCCACAATACTCCTTTCTTCCTTCCCCTATCTACAGCCCCCATGAAAGTGACCGATTCATGTTCTTCAAAATGGTTACATAGTTTTTGCGTTCCTTTAAAATATAAATATAGTATTCACAACAGACACATTGGTGGTAATACAATACATTGTCAGTGAAGCATTCCTTGCATTGCTAGTAAGGAAGCCATTGGAGTAGATATTGATGACATTGTTTCTGCCACCCTTAGAATATAGATTTAGTGTTCATTGCAGGCACATTAGTTTCCACAATCAATACATGAAGGTCCCAACTAGAGAGAGTGTGATACTGGATTGCCTATAAGGAAATGAGACAGGGAAAATTACAGAAGTGTGTGCAGGGGAACACTATGGATTTAGCAATCATAATTCCATCAGCTTCAAAACAAATATTCAAGAAATAAGAGAACAAGGATAGTAAGGGGCAGCACTGACCATCTTGAAGATCAGTGTATCCATCTGTGCATGGACCTGAACGAAATGAGGGAGACTTTAAATGGATTTTTTTCATCTATAAAACTCAGGCAAAATAGTAGTGAGGTTATGGACCATGTATGGATTGCAGAAGAGGAAGTGGTTGCTGTCTTGAGGAAAATTAGGCTGGATAAGGTTTCAGGACCTGACAATGTGCCCCCTAGGATCTTGTGGCAATCTGGTTTAGAAATTGCAGGGGTCCCGGAAGAGGTATTTAAAACACACTTAGCCAAAGGTGAGACGCTGGAAGACTGGAGGATAGCTAATGCTGTTACATTGTTGAAGAAAGGCTCTAAGATAAAGTTCAGAAATTATAGGCTTCATGAGCCTGATATCAGTAGTGGGTAAATTATTGGAAAGTTTTTGAAGGAGATGGATATATAAGTATTTGGATGGACAGGGCCTGATTAAGTATAATCAACATGACTTGTCATGTGGTATGTCATGTCTAACCAATCTTATAGTATTTTGAAGAATTTACCAGGAAAGTTTATGAAGTAAAGGCAGTGGGTGTTGTCTAAATGGACTTTAGCAAAGACTTTGAAAAAGTTCTGCTGGTCAAGAAAATTGGGGGTATAAAGAACAGTAAGAAGGCTATCAAAGCTTTTGGACAAGCTGGAAAAATTGGATGAAAATGGTAGATGCAATTGAATGCAGACAGGTGTGAGGTGTCGTATTTTTGGAGAACTAACTAGGGTAGGATTTATACAGCGAATGAAAGGACACTGAGGGGTGTGGTAAGACAGAGGATTCTGGGAATACAGATCCATAATTCCTTGAAAGTGGACTCACAGGTAGATATGGTTGTAAAGTGAGCTTTTGGCACATTGGCTGTCATAAATCAACCTACGGCATACAGAAGTTGGTATGTTATGTTGAAGTTGTATAAGAAGACAGAGAGACCAAATCTGGTGGATTCTGTACAGCTCTAGTCACCTACAAAAGGAAAAGGTATCAATAGGATTGAAAGAGTACAGAGAAAATTTGTTGACGGGCCTTGAGCACCTGAGATTTAGGAAAGATTGAATAAGATAGGAGTTAATTCACAGGAGTGTACAAGAATGAGGGGAGCTTAGGAGGGTTATATTCTTAACCCACTCTCTTTGTTGTCAGCCATTGATCCCTGACCCTTACATTCAGGCTTGCTGGGCATTTCAGACACAATGTGGAATATAAATGTCAAGGAGCAGATAGATCATTTAATTTGCTTTCTTTTTCCCATTCTCTACAACAATCCTGACATCTCTCCTTACCATCAGAAAGCCATTCCAATGCCCAAGAATGATTATAAATAAATGGCAATGGAGAGTATGCTTCAGAGCAAACAAACAGTCCTCACAGAAAATGCTTTGTATTCTAGTCAGCTTGATCAAAACCAGAAAAAGTTGGAAATAATCATCGCTTCAGGTTGCATTCATGGGGACAGAAATAAAAATAAAGATTCAGGTCCATGGCTTTTCATCAGAATTGGAATGCACCAGAAATGAATTCAGCATTAGGCTATAGAGACAGGGAGGAGGGGAGAAAAGGAAAAAGATGGAGAGATGGAGGCTTTAAAGGAACAGATTTGGTTGTGTCGACCGAGAGAAGGAGCAAAGGTTTGCCTGGCAGAAACATAAATCAATTAAATTTTAAATATCAGAGGAGACAGAGAAATGAACACAAATATATCGTGCTGGAAATATAAAAAACAGTAAAAAGCTGATCATCTGATTTGGTGAGTTTAGTGTGGAAGACAGAAGAAAAATAAGCAAGTTTTCAAGAATTCAGGTCAAAGTGGGAGAAAGAATACTTCAAGGTTGCAACAGAGCATATTACCAAAGTATAATAAATAATTTGTAAGATTAATGAGTCTAAAATATAGTAAAAAAAAAGTGATAAGATAGCATGTCTGTTGCCTTTCTGCTCATTGGCAACTCTGCCTTCACAACAGTTGGCCTGGATGTCCTCAGAGATCCTTGGCACTGATCACAATTCCAGCTGAAGAAGTCCAATAAGCCTGCGAACTGCTCGATCTTACAGAATGAAAGAGCCCAAGCTTATTACTTAATCTTGTATATTAGTCAGATATAAATTCTAAACCTAATCACTTTCCTTAATGAGAGATACATAAGCAAGTAGGCATGTAGCCATCCAGGAGTGTCTTAAAAGACCCTATTGTATCCACCTCCACCACCGTTGCTGGCAGCCCATTCCACGTACTCACCACTCTCTGAGTAAAAAACTTACCCCAACATCTCCTCTGTACTTACTCCTCAACACCTTAAACCTGTGTCCTCTTATGGCAACCATTTCAGCCCTGGGAAGAAGCCTCTGACTATCCACACAATCAATGCCTCTCATCATCTTATACACCTCTATCAGGCCACCTCTCATCCTACTTTGCTCCAAGGAGAAAAGGTCGAGTTCACTCAACCTATTCTCATGTCATGCCCCACAATCCAGGCAACATCCTTGTAGATCTCCTCTGTACCCTTTCTTTGGCTTCCACATCCTTCCTATAGTTAGGCAACCAAAACTGAGCACAGTACTCCAAGTGGGGTCTGACAGGGTTCCTATATAGCTGCAACATTACCTCTCGGTTCCTAAATTTAATTCCATGATTGATGAATCCACTGTACAGCTTCTTAACCACAGAGTCAACCTGTGCGGCTGCTTTGAGCATCCTATGCACTCAGACCCCAAAATCTCTCTGATCCTTCACACTGCCAAGAGTCTCACCATTAATACTATATTCTGCCATATATTTGACCTACCAAAATGAACCACTTCACACTTAGCTGGGTTGAACTCCACCTGCCACTTCTCAGCCCAGTTTTACATCCTATCAATGTCCCGCTGTAACCTCTGACAGCCCTCCACACTAACCACAACACCTGCAACCTTTGTGTCATCAGCAGACTTACTAACCCATCCCTCCACTTCCTCATCCAGGTCACTTATAAATATCATGAAGAGTAAGGGTCCCAGAACACCTTCCTGAGGCACCCCACTGGTGACTGACCACCATGCAGAATATGACCCATCTACAGCCACTCTTTGCCTTCTGTGGGCAAGCCAGTTCTGGATCCACAAAGCAATGTCCCCTTGGACCCCATGCCTCCTTATTTTCTCAATAAGCCTTGCATGGGGTACCTTATCAAATGCCTTGCTGAAATCCATATACACTACACCTACTGCTCTTCCTTCATCAATGTGTTTAGTCACATCGTCAAAAAATTCAATCAGGCTTGTAAGGCACAACCTGCCTTTGACAAAGCCATGCTGACTATTCTTAATCATATTATGCCTCTCCAAATGTTCATAAATCCTGTCTCAGGATCTTCTCCATCAACTTACCAACCACTGAAGTAAGACTCACAGGTCTATAATTTCTTGGGCTATCTCTACTCCCTTTCTTGTATAATGCAACAGCATCCATAACCCTCCAATCCTCTAAAAAAGAACTTCATCTAATCATATCACAATGGTTTATATCTGCATGTTTTAAGGCCTCCTAGACCACATGAATCAAAACTTTATAATTTACTTACCTTCCTAATTAATATGCATGGTCATTATGAGGACTGTGAACAGACAACTCCATTTTAAGTAAAAAGATCTGTTTACATGAGGTAAATTTATAAACTTCACTTCTGACTCAAAGGTAACCAAGATGGTATTGGGCTAACATCACCACCCCACATCCATCCCTCAGCTCCCCATCCTCCAACAGCAATGTCAATATAAAATGCAGGGCACTCCCAGGTTAGTAACTACATTATAACTAGTCACACACTGTTTTTGTTCAACTCAAAGGTACATATATACACATTACCTGGATTAGTTTTACTACAAATCAACTGAGATGTATTTTTAATTACATCAACCATGTTGTCAAATCTTTGCATATTGAAACGTTTTTTATCAACATCTAGTATTCCCACCAGCACTTCTTCTTTGCCACTGGATGGACTCACGGTGATGACAGTCGCTTCACTCTGTCCAATGTCTGCCTCTAATGATCGTTGCAAAGAATCTATGCCTTTCCTGTTAGTCATCACTGTGATGAACTGTGAGTCTCCTTTTAGGCTTCGGCTTCCATTTGCTAAAAGCTCTTTTGCCAGCTTAAGATCAGGTGTAATATCGACAGCTTCTGCTGCTAAGTTCATTTTGTTTATGGCTTCGCTGATCTCTGTTTTGCTCATAGATTGACTCAGCTGGAATTGGATATTAGGTGCATCACTGTACAGAATGGCACCAAACTGCACATTGCTGGAAGAAACAACTGAATTGTTCACCATATTTAACATGAAAATTTTCATCTGCTTGAACTCATCTGGCTCTGTGTTAATGGATCCATCAATTACAAAAACAATGTCTGCTTCATCTGTTCTCAGACAGGCTGCAGGAGAGAAGGAAAAAGACATTTACCTCATGTGGAATACCCATATTCTGAAACTGTTAGGATGCCAGAAAACTTGCAATTGGAACTTAGTGCCAGGTCACTTGAGAAAGGGACTGTACAAATAAAAGGTGTCCCTTGGTTTGACCCACATGGTTGGAACTATGGGCAATATTATAAGCATTCAGCGTTCAATAGCATCAGACAGCTGAGGGTGATAGAAATCAAAGCGCAAAGGATCTTCCCCAACTCACAGAGTTATCCACTATAGAATTACTCCAAATACATTTCCAACAGTGTCTATTTAAGTCCCTGACAATTAACAACTCCTTTACATCAGGGGTTCCCAACATGCGTTCCATGGACCACTTGCTTTATTGATATTGGTTCAGGGCATAAAAAAGTTTGGGAGCACCTGCTTTACATCTATTTTATGATCAAATCATGCCAAATGTTTTGAGTTTTGGCCACAAATTAACAAGCTAGTTAATCTTCCTCTAATTAAAGAAGGATTATTTTAAAATTTATCTTTTCTTTGTCATTCCATAAGAATAATTCAATGTTCTTACTGTCAACGTGACTGCAGATTTCCCAGTATATTTTTTGGTCCAGATCTTCAAGTTGAGTGAAGTCTTCAACATAATGAACTTTATCTTGAGATCCTCCAATTTCCAGAAGCTGACTTACGTTGGCTTTCGATACACCCACGGCAAACACTATGATTTCTTCATTCCTGATGGATGTTGCTGGGCCCAGGACCTCATCCTGTGCCTCTCCATCAGTGATTACTATGAGATATTGTGGGATTCCAGGCCGACCACCTTTAGACTGGGCAAAGTACTCCTCTGTAAAGCTCAGGGCAGAGCCAGTCATAGTCCCTCCTCCTATTTGCCGCACTGCAGTAATTGCCTTGCGTATATCATCTTGAGATGAATATCTACCAAGATTAAACTCTAGACGGGAGTCTTCAGCATATTGTATTAGACCCATGTGCACATTCTCTGGACCAATAGTGGTCCTGTTCACAAAGCTATGCATAAACTCTTTCATTTTCTGAAAATCAGTGGGACTTATGCTTCCTGATCCATCGATTAGGAAAATGATGTCACTCTTCCCCATCTTGCTGCAGGCTGTGAGAGAAAAGCCATTGTTATTCTGAGAATCTTGTTCTTTGTTCATGTTCTCCCATCCTAGCAAGTGCACTGTACAATCATAATGCAATTATTGCAAATCATTTCAAACTATCTCTATGCATATGACTAGACCAGATCCAGCCGTATGACGAGCAAACTTGTAGTGGGACAGAAATTGAGAATCATAGTCTTTTTTCTTCTATTAACAGTTTGCAAAACCTGAGCTTGAAGTGAATGATTTTGCAATGTGTCATCCTTAATACATCAGCAGTGCCAGGGGCCATTGCTTTCCACCCTTATTCTATGGGTTTGGAGGTGGCTGATGAGCTGAAAATGGGAACCACAGACCAAAGGTTTTCGATTAGGCAAATAGGTGAATTGTTTGATATACTTCGCTCTACCTATCCACTTAATATAATTGCTCAACACCAAATATTTTCTCGGATCCCAACAACCTTATTGTTACTCTGACTTTTATGTTCTTTAGTAATGTACTGTATAAATGGAAAAACAGAAGAAGATTATCAGCTATTTAGTAAAAGTAATGATCCAGATTGATGCAGAAAGAGGAATGTCAGGGCCAGAACTCAGTACTCAGTTTTATCCTTAGTAAGGATCAATAGTCAATTATAAATCCTCCTCTTTCTTTACAAATACTATTGTTCATTGGGCCCTCTTATGCAATTTTACAGCCATAACTTGTTCTATTTCTCATAGTAAACATAACAGAGTTACCAGGGAACAATAAAGCTAACAGAAGAATTCTCAGTCACCATTTAGAAGTGTTTTCGAATCCAATGCTTACCTTCCTGTGAACAGATTGCCCGCACAATGTTATTCTTTATCTCCTTCAATGCATCAAAGTTAGTGACATAGTAAACTCTTTCTTCAGTTCCTCCTGCAACCTGTTTAAGTTCTTCATTACTTGTATTCCCTACTCCTACTGCATAACAGATTATTCCCTGCTGTTCCAGATCTCTTGTGGGTTCTTCTACTTTATCATCTGCCTTTCCATCGGTGAGAGTGATCAGGACCTGGTGCACTTCATGTTTACGGCTTTCCTTTGCTTCGCTGAAGAGACCTTTCATGTAACTTAATGCACGGCCTGTCCAAGTTGTTTTCCTAATTTGAGAAATTCTTTTAACTGCTTCCTCCAAACTAGTTTTATTGGTATATTCAGTGACTGTAAATTCAGTTTGTGGATCCTTTGAATACTGGACAACCCCAATGCGAACCTGATTTGCACCAATAGTAAAAGCTTTAATAACCGTGATCAGGAATTTTTTTACTTCTATGAAGCTCTCTGGTGAAATGCTGGACGACCCATCAACCAGAAAGTAAATATCAGCTTCTTCAGTTTTAGTACAGGCTGAAAAAGAAGAATTGCTTTAGGTACTGAAGAACAATAAGAACACACACCAAAGTTGGGATGCTTACAGAGACAATGGCATTGAACATCCGATATTGAGTATCAGTTGGTAAATATATTAGCTCTGCAATGAATAGCAGTTGGCCACTCAAGCATTATACTTAAATGCACAACTATGTACTTTACCCAGGTATTTTCATCTTTTTTCTTCAGATTTGTCAGTTTACATTTTGAAGGCAACCATTGAATTTCAATCCACCTTGCTAGACCATTTCTTTCCAAATATTAACTAGGTGTTGCATAATTACTTTTCTGATGTGGGGTACAAATAAATATTAAAAACCTAGCACTGACTGACACAAGTAAGAGCAATTACAAACTAACATACCTCACTGCATACTGAACAAAATCAGAGGAACAATGCACACTTTTAGCTGACAGTTTGAGAGATAATAACAGTGAGTTCCTCTTCATTGGTCAAGGGCTAGTACATCTGACCTTTTCATCTGTCAGTTGAGAACACTGTGTCCAGGGTTGAAAGGCAAGATCTTATTGGTGATTCCTCCCTTCTCTTGGATCCAACATAAAGTAGTATTAGCAGAATGGATCAGGCTATGAAGAATTCATTACCCTTTAATCCAAGTTTCTATCTATTCATTTATGAGATGCAGATAAATCTGGCAAGCTCAGCATTTAGCATCCATCTCAAATTGTCCTTATAACTCGGTAGCTAACCAGGCTAATTCAATGGCAATTAATTTTCAATCATATTAATAAGTCAGAGTTCACATATTGGCAGGGATAATAGTGAAACTATAATATTTATCTCCCTCTCTCCCTCCCTCCCTCCTATTCGGGACTTTAATTGAATTGTCAGTTACTTACAATCACTACCAGACTGGCAGTTAAAGGACTATTCCATATAAACTTAGACTGACAACATGCAATATTCAGGGAGGATTACTCTGCTTGTTTTGTGTTGTTTTTCTGATGAAATATTACATGAAGTCTCGCTCGCCTCCATTAGATGGATAAGAAGGTCTCATGGTACTACTTAGGAATTTTTTTCTGATGTTCCAATCAATGTCATCTTAAAAATATAGGTTACCCAGGCATTATCATAGTCGTGCTTGTGACAGTACTCTTTGCATAACTTAGCTTCTACATTTCCTGCCTTGCAACTCTTCCAATGTACTACATTTCCTATAAAAATTTTGACAGGCACTACAAGAATGATACTTCAAAATGTGGAGTGATTAATATTAAATTTATATAGGATATACAGTTTTTAAACTAAGGCATAAAGGGTTAAATCAAACTCCAATAACTAGGACCATTGCAAACTAGAGAATTTAAAATACTTGAACATTTTGTTAAAACTAAACAATAATAATTAGACAGAAGGGATTAAAAGATATATTGAACAATTAAAAACTGAACTCTACCCTTGAATAAGTTTTATGTTAGATCGAATGTGCAATCAATAACAATAATTATCAGACTGGTTATGGCACAAAATTCATAGAAAATTTACAACATCTTCTTCAAACCTTCTTTAATGATGTCCTCTTCGACAGCTGTCCCTGAGGTTTGAGAGATAACCTCTATGCAAATCCTATTCTGCAAGATGTCTGCGGCAGGTGACAGCATGAGGAAATCCTCTAATCTTAAAACATATTGTTTTGGTGGATATGAAGCAATTTTCTCCAGCTCGTTTTCGGTGACATTCCCAATGCCCAAGGCAAAAATATTAACACCATTACGACGCAGTGAGATTGCACTGTCCGCATCCTCAGTCTGGAATTCACCACCAGTGATCAAAAACAAAATTTGGGGGATCCCTTTCCTGACACGACTGCCAGCCTGTGTCGTAAAATAATTTTCCCTTACAAAGTGAAGGGCAGCGCTGGTCTTTCTTCCTCTTCCCCCTCTATAGGGCATTGATCTTACATGATCCAAGATGTCACTCTTGGTGTGATAGGTTGTTAGTTTAAACTCTTCTTTTGGTAAGACACTGTACTGAGCCAAACCAACACGGACACGGTCAGCTGTCACATCCAGTGTATTGATTAGGCCTTGTAGAAAACCACGGATTAGCTGAAAGTTGGTGACTCCAATGTTGTCAGATGTGTCTACCAAGAAGACGACATCAGCAATTGAAGCAGTCGTGCATGCTGTGAGGAAACAAAACATTGTTCAGGTCAAGAATGATTAAACATGTGCAGAAGTAAATTAACAGCAATTTGTCACTGACATTGCTTTGGTGGTGACTTCATTAAAGTGAAGGGGAGTTCTCTGTGGCTCTCTGATCAATATTTATCTCTCAAGCAAATTTGTTATTACAGTTTATCTGCTCATTATCTCATTTTGTTGTGAGAAATTTGCTATGAACAAATTGGCTTTTGATTTTCACAGGAGCAACCAAACTTTGAAAAGCACTTAACTGGCTCTAAGCTGTAGCAGCATTGTAAGTAAACCTTTATTCATTCTAGTTTTGTCATTCAAATAAAAGATAAAATGATGAGAACTGGTTGCATTGTTTATGCTAGCATTACTTCAACTTCTGATGAATATTCCAATTAACACTTAAAATGACTAAGTTATTTGTTGCGACAGTGGAAACCTTTCCCTTGAACAAGGGAGTGGAACAAATGGGAATATTTTTACAGATGATGTCACAAAGCAGTTCTTCAAAGAATAAGTATTGGAAATCTAAAATGTTCTTTCTTCACAAAACTGTTGATGCTAGGTCAAATAACATTGAGAACATTGATTGATAGCTTTGTGTTAAGTAATGGTTTTGGAGGCTATGAGTTCATGTTGTGTCAACAGGCAATGTGGTACAGTTCAGACAAGATATAAATGAAGCGAAGACAAAGTTCAATTGTCTGAATTACCTCTGTTTAATATCTGAAAGCTCCAATTCATCATCAAAACACAAGTTTAGCACAGCATAATATCAGCAATATACTAAACTACAAAGTGTAAGTGTAGAACCTTCTTTCTGTTTTGTCCTTAATTAAATTTAATGAAGATTATCTTTCATACAATCATTTCAAAATAAGGGATTTTCTTCATTAGTATCAAAAATTTTCACTTTAATGTCATCATACCATAAGACATACTATAAGAGCAGAAATAGGCCATTTGGCCCATCGAGTCTGCTGAAGCATTCCATCATGGTTGATCTATTATCCCTCTCAACCCTATTTTCCTGCTTTCTCCCTGTAACTTTTCACACCCTCATTAATCAAATAGCTATCAATCTTCACCTTAAATACACACAATGACTTGGCCAGCACAGCCATTTGTGGCAATGAATTCCATAGATTTACTAAAGAAATGTTTCCTCATTTCTGCTCTAAATGGAAGTCCCTCAGTTCTAAGGCTGTGCCCTCTGATCCTAGACTGCCCCACTGTAGAAAACATCCTCTCCACTTTATCCACACCTTTCAATATTTGATGGGCTGTAATGAGATCCCTCCTCATTTTTCTAAACTTCAACGAGTGCAGAACCAGAGCTATCAAATATTCCTCCTATGTTAATCCTTTCATACCCGAGATAATTCTAGTGAACCCCCTCTGGATCCTTTCCAATGCCAGCACATCTTTTCTCGGATAAGGGACCCAAAACTACTAACAATATTCCAAGTGCAGTCGGACCAATGTCTTATAAAGCCAAAGAATTAGATCAAAGAATTCCAGCAGATTGGTCAGCTAAGATTTCCCCTGCAGAAAACCATGCTGACTTTGGCCTATTTTATCATGTGCCTCCAAATACCAGAAAATCTCATCCTTAATAGTTGATGTCTTTCCAGTCCCTGAAGTCAGGCTAACTGGCCTATAATTTCCTTTTTTCTGCCTTTTTATTCTTCATGTTCTGTTCAGATTCTGACTCACTGTAATGTCTCCTGGTGAAATTCGCTCTTTGCGAGTCTGAAACATTATATACTTTGTCTTTCTCCTTTAGTCATATTTTTTTTAAGTTTTTTAAAATTGTGAATTCTGTCAGTCAAAAATAAGAACAGGCTGCATATGTGGGAAGAAAAACAAGGTTAGCATTTTGGGTCAAAGACAGCTTTGCAAAGTTTAGAAGCTGTGTTCTGCTAACTTGTAACCTCTCTCTGATTCTATGATACTCAACAGAGTAGTTGACCTCTGTTAGAAAGTGCAGAAGCTACAAACCTGACAAGCTGACTAGCAGTTTGTGGCAATCATGAATTATCCTATACCAACACCCTCAAAGAACTAACCATCTTGACCTGGATAACTTGATAGGGAAGGAGAAAATACTAAAACAAGGATGGTTGATATACTGTATCATTCTTCTTTTCAAGTGAACACTGGATATTGTCGAATAACGCAAGAAGAGTTGACAAAGTGGAGCTATTTTTTATTTGAGGAACTGAACAAGCAGCCAGCAGCATGTTAGGTCAATGATGTAATATCCAGAAATATTCTTCCTAAAAATGATAGACATCTAAAGTGCATTTTCTACTCAAAGCTGTTGATACTGACAATGGGAACACATTGATTGACAGCTTTATGTTAAGTAATGATTTCAGATGTGTAAAGGTTAATGTGGTTCATTTCATGATATAACTGACTGGAAGACCAGGCTCAATTGGTAGAATGAACTCTATTTAACATTGAACATGCTACCCGAAGGAGCCTGGACTTCTCATCGTGCATCTTGGAACCCATCCAATGAGGCAAATGTTGCTGCAATTCACAGATGCACACTGGTGCTCATCGCCAACCTATCAGGAACTCAGCCTGTACATCTTAAAGTAGGACTTCACAAAACTTATTCAGAACAATCCATAAATGGCAACCTTTAACTTCCTAAATCTATAACTATAGGAATAGGAAGCAGGCACGAAGTTTTAAGCCCCAGGAAAAAGTACATACATTTCAACAAGAGGCAAAATATTGAGGTAAATTTAAGGTGAATATGCAGAAGCTATCTGATTATCTTTACAACAAGAAAGGGAAGCAACAGATCACCATTTTCATTTCCCATTAATACCAGACAGTTAGAGTGAAGACACCTTTATAATCAGCTCTTGACAAAGTAATGTTTAAAAATATTTGTGCCAGGACGGGATAAACACACCCGGGGAGACCTGAAGACCAAAGGACCATTAGGAGCAGAATAGGGCCATTCAGCCCATTGAGTCTACTGCACTATTCTATCATGCTGATCCCAGATCCCTGTCAATGCCATGCACCTGCCTTCTCAACATAATCTTTAGATGCTTTGACCGATCAGGAAATGATCAACTTCCGTCTTAAATATACACACAGACTTGGCCTCCACCACAGTCTGTGGCAGAGCATTCCACAGATTCACTAATCTCCAGCTCAAAAATATTCCACCATACCTCTGTTCTAAAAGGTCACCCTCAATTTTGAGGCTGTGCCCTCAAGTTCTGGATACCCCCACCATAGGAAACATTCTCTCCACATCCACCCTATCTAGTCCTTTCAACGTTCAGTAAGCTCCCATGAGATCCCCTGCATCCTTCTAAATCCTAATGAGTACAGGCACAAAGCTGCCAAACACTCCTCATGTGCTAAACCCTTCATTCCTAGAATCATCTTTATGCACGTCCTCTGGACTCTCTCCAACGCCAACACAGCTTTTCTGAGATATGGGGCACAAAACTGTTGGCAACACAAGTACGGCCTGACTAGTGCCTTATAAAGGCTCCGCATTATCTCCTAGCTTTTATATTCTACTCCCCTGGAAATAATGCCACATTACATTTGCCATCTTTACCACAGACTCAACCTGTATATAGGGTGGATATAGAGTGCGAAATGAGAAGCTGCTACGTGCTTGTTCTTGCAGAAACATGACACCAGCACAACATCCCATGCATCATCAGTCTTCAAGCCATGATACTTAGGGCTTGGGCATGGTTACGTAGCACAATGTTTTACAGTACCCAGGCTAAAATCCTACCACTGACTGTAAGGAGTCTCTATGTTCTTCCCGTGATAGTGTACGTTTCCTCCAGGTGATCTGATTTACTCCCACAGTGCAAAGATGTACAGGTTGGGGCTAGGATTAAATCGGGGGTTGCTGGCCAACATCACTCAGAGGGCCAGAAGAGGCTGTTCCGCACCGCATCTCAATAAATAAATATACTTTAGCGACTGCATCTGTTTATGTTATTGTAAATATCTGCATTATATGTGCGTCTGACTGTACATACTTTGTTTTGTATCTAACCATGGAGGAACACTGTTTTGTTCAGCTACTGTACCTATAGAAGGTATTCACCACCCCACCCCACCCCATGGATGTTTTCATGTTTTATTGTTTTACAACATTGAATCA
The DNA here is from genome assembly GCF_048418815.1 of Hemitrygon akajei. Lineage (NCBI taxonomy): Eukaryota > Metazoa > Chordata > Chondrichthyes > Myliobatiformes > Dasyatidae > Hemitrygon > Hemitrygon akajei. The sequence goes on from NC_133143.1 coordinate 32,959,940, forward strand.
CATCGCTACATGGAGCTCAGAAAAATACAGGGCTATTGGTAACCCTAGGTAATTTCTAAAGTAAGGACATGTTCAGCACAGCTTTGTGGGCCGAAGGGCTTGTATTGTTCTGTAGCCTTTCTATGTTCTATGTTTCACAGTGGATTTAATTTGGATTTTTTGACACTGATCAACAGAAGAAAAGACCCTTTCCAGTCAAAGTCAAATCAGATCTCTACAGTGTGATCAGAATTATTTACCAATATAAAACACAAAATGATTGATTTCATAAGTATTCACCCCCTTCATGTCAGTATTTAATAGATGCACCTTGGGCAGCAATTACAACCTGGAGTCTGTGTGGACAGGTCTCTATCAGCTTTGCACATCTGGACACTGCAACTTTTCCCAATTCCTCTTTACAAAACTGCTCAAGCTCTGTCAGATTGCATGGGGATTGTGAATAAACAGAACTTTCAAGTCCAACAACAAATTCTTAGTTGGATTGAGGTCTGGGCTCTGAATGGTCCATTCTAGGACATTAACTTTGTTCTTTTTTAAGCCATTCTTCTGTAGCTATTTCTTTATGCCAAGGGTTATTGTCTTGCTGGAAAACAAATCTTCTCTCAAGTCGCAGTTCTCTTGCAGACTGCAAGCGGTTTTCCGCCAGGATTTCCCTGTATTTTGCTGCATTCAGTTTACCCTCTATCTACACAAACATTCCAGGACCTGCTGCAGTGAAGCATCCCCAGAGTATGATACAGCCATTACCATGCTTCTTTGTAGGGTTAGTGTTTTTGATGAAGTGTGTTGTTTGGCTTACATCAAACAGTGTTCAGTCTGGTGGCCAGAAAGCTCAATTTTGGGTTCATCATACCACAGAATCTTCTTCCAGCTGACATCAGTCTCCCACATGCCTTCTGGCAAACTCTAGCCAAGATTTCATGAGAATTCTTTTTCAACAGTGACTTTCTCTTTGCCACTTTCCCACAGAGCTGTGACTGGTGAAGCATCTGAGCAACTGTTGTATGCACAGTCTCTCTAACATCAGCCAGTGAAGCTTGGAACTTCTCCAAAGTTGTCATAGGTCTCTTGATGGCCTCTCTCATGAGTCCCCTTCTTGCACAGTCACTCAGTTTTTGATGATGGCCTGCTCTGAGCAGATTTACAGCTGTGCCATATTCTTTCCATTTCTTCATGATTGATTTAAACTAGACTCCAATGGGTATTCAGTGACTTGTAAATCTCCTGACTTGTGCTTTTCAATAACTTTTTTGTGGAGTTGCTTGGCGTGTTCTTTCGCCTTCATGCTGTAGTTTTTGCCAGGATACTGAATCACCAGCAGATGGACCTTCCAGATACAGGTGTATTTTTACTGCAGTCATTTGGAACATCTTGAATGCACACAGGTTTCAAAAACTGGATCTCCATTTAACTAATTAAGTGATCTCTAAAACCAATTTGCTGTACCAGTGATGATTTGCTGTGTCATATTAAAGGGGGGGGGGTGGTGAATACTTAAGCAATCAATTATTTTGTGCTTTATATTTGTAATTAATTTAGATCATCTTGTAGAGATCTGTTTTCACTTTGACATGAAATAATCGTTTTCTGTTAATCAGTGTCAAAAAAGCCAAACTAAATCCACTGTGATTCAATGTTGTAAAACAAAAGAACATGAAAACATTCAAAGGGGGTGAATACTTTTAATAGGCACTGTGTATTCATATGTTTGTTCAATAACAATTAAATTTGAACTTGATGAATGCCAAAAGAAACCAACAATACCTGCTGATCTTTCATATATTTTGTATAGATATTCCTGTTTTATTATCAGCTTGATTGCATTGTATATTTTGCTTGGTAACTGAGCAAATACTCCAAAATCATCACTCTGGAAAATAAATTCAGGAGGGGCTATTTTCTCCAGCTCAGTCTGGTTAGCATTCTTCACACCAACGGCAATAGCCTTCACCCCTTGTTTTCTTATCTCCCTGGCAGCTGCAGTGACATCATCCAGTGAAGGTGCCGAAGTAAATATTATAGCAATCTGAGGAACTCCTTGAGCTCGTCGACTTCCAGCAGACACTCTGAAGAAACCCTTGTTCAGAACATCAATGGCATTGCCCATTGCTGGCTCAAGTCGTCCCTGATATACAAAATTACTGGGATTCTTTATGTAACGTGTCACTTGAGCATTTGTTTGGAAGGCACTCAGTAAGAATTCTGTATAGAAACTAGTACTGTACTGAGCAAGACCAACTTGGAACTTGTCTGCCCCAATCTCAAGTTGAGAAACAACATTCAAAATGGCTTTTTGGATCCGTTGAAATCCTGCAGACCCCATCTTCAGAGAACTATCAACTAGAAAAACGACATCAGCATAATCCACAGCATAGGCTGTAAAGGAAATAAAATGATAGATTAGTTCAAAGAGCAAATCTAGAGAACTGTGAAATCCCAACCATCAAAATAGTTCCCCTGGTAATACATCATGGCAAAAATGCGAACTTCATTGCTGTATGTAGGAAGGACCAGAGTAAGGAAAGGCCATAGAAAGCAGAGTGGAGAATAGAGGTGAAAAAAAAACTGATGGAATAATAGAAGTGATTAAATGGAGGGATAGAGAATGTGATCAAATGGAGGGGTAGTAGATGTGATTGAAAGGAGGGATAGTGGATGCGACTGAATGGAAGAAATGTGGATGCAATCGAATGGAGGAGATGTGGATGCGATGGAATGGAGGGATAATGGATGAGACCAAATGGAGGGATAGTGATATGATCGAATGGAAGGATATTGATATGATTGATTGAAAGGAAGGATAGTGAATGTGATTGAATGGAGGGATAGTGAAATGTTTGAATGGAGCGATGGTGAATGTGATCGAAAGGAAGGATTGTGGTCGAGATCGAAAGGAGGGGTGCTGGTCGAGATCAAAAGGAGGGGTGCTGGACGTGATCGAAAGGAGGGGTGCTGGACGTGATCAAAAGGAAGGATTGTGGTCAAGATCGAAAGGAGGGGTGCTGGACGTGATCGAAAGGAGGGGTGCTGGACGTGATCGAAAGGAAGGATTGTGGTCGAGATCGAAAGGAGGGGTGCTGGACGAGATTGAAAGGAAGGATTGTGGTCGAGATCGAAAGGAGGGGTGCTGGACGAGATTGAAAGGAAGGATTGTGGTCGAGATTGAAAGGAAGGATTGTGGTCGAGATCGAAAGGAGGGGTGCTGGACGAGATTGAAAGGAAGGATTGTGGTAGAGATCGAAAGGAGGGGTGCTGGACGAGATTGAAAGGAAGGATTGTGGTCGAGATCGAAAGGAGGGGTGCTGGACGAGATTGAAAGGAAGGATTGTGGTCGAGATCGAAAGGAGGGGTGCTGGACGAGATTGAAAGGAAGGATTGTGGTCGAGATCGAAAGGAGGGTTGCTGGACGAGATTGAAAGGAAGGATTGTGGTCGAGATCGAAAGGAGGGGTGCTGGACGAGATTGTAAGGAAGGATTGTGGTCGAGATCGAAAGGAGGGGTGCTGGACGAGATTGAAAGGAAGGATTGTGGTCGAGATTGAAAGGAAGGATTGTGGTCGAGATCGAAAGGAGGGGTGCTGGACGAGATTGAAAGGAAGGATTGTGGTCGAGATTGAAAGGAAGGATTGTGGTCGAGATCGAAAGGAGGGGTGCTGGACGAGATTGAAAGGAAGGATTGTGGTAGAGATCGAAAGGAGGGGTGCTGGACGAGATTGAAAGGAAGGATTGTGGTCGAGATCGAAAGGAGGGGTGCTGGACGTGATCAAAAGGAGGGGTGCTGGACGAGATCGAAAGGAGGGGTGCTGGACGTGATCAAGAGGAAGGGTGCTGGACGTGATCAAAAGGAAGGATTGTGGTCAAGATTGAAAGGAGGGGTGCTGGACGTGATCGAAAGGAGGGGTTCTGGACGTGATCAAAAGGAGGGATGGTGAATGAGATTGAAAGGAAGGATGGTGAATGTGATCGAATGGAAGAATAGTGGAACTGATTGAACCAGTGGAAGTGAAGGTACGCAGGGAGAAGAGAATAAATTCAATAGTCGGGGTAATTGACTGCTGATGGAGACTGGATAATAGAATTGTGGAGATGATAGGAAGATGGAGGTGAATAGCTAAGGAAGACAGCATACTAAAATCCCAAAGAATATATTTGAATATTTCAACCATGTGGATAAACATGAAACTGTTCATTTGAGGAGTGTTGCATTACATGAGCAGTGTTTTTGAAATGTTTATCAATGTAAGAGATAGAAAAAGGATTGCAAAAGGTGCTGGAATGAAAGAGAATTAAAGACTTTAGGATGGGGCTCATCAATTACCAAAAGTAGCTCTGATGACCATGGGACTATGAGGAAAGTATCAGTGAACACTCAACCGAAGAAAATATCATCACTAGAATATACAATGAGATGGAGCCAAGGGTAGGATAGATTGGTCTAATAAAGAAGATGAGCATTGAGGATATAGAAGGAAACAAGTACTGAAGGATACAGGTCAAGCTATCAAAACTAAAGACATGAAAGTATAAAATACATTGGCAATGGTGAGTATGGGTGAAGCTGGACTCAGTGTGCTCAGCTTAGAAAACACCACAATAAGAAGATAAGAGGAGGAAAGTCTAAGTGATCAGTGCTGAGAAATGGATCATAGAGATACTTATGGGATAGATAGATAGAATGGGATAATAGCCGTCCCAGATGTACTCAGACAAAGGAATTATTTTTTGTTTTGTGTAATTTCATGACTGTATTTCAATTGAACCAACCTTGGATATAGTCTACAACTACCCTGCACACCGACTCCAAAACTCTGTTTGAAAATACTGATTCAGACAATTTGTCAAAACTTGCAATGTTGTAGACATACTTATTAAATGGTTTACTGGATAAAAGTCTGAGTGCCTTTGCTGGTTGGACATTAACTCCAATGACAAAAATTGTGATATTTCTGCTTCTCAGCTGTTCAGCTGCCTTGGCTGCCTCAGTAATAGATCCTCCATCGGTGATCAGAATGGCAATTTGTTTCACACCTTCTTCGATTCTGCTCCCTGCTGACATAACAAAATGTTCTCTGTCCAGGAATTCCAGAACTTTTGTCACATTTGTCCTACCCCTCTTTTGTGACAAATCTTGTATATGGTCCAATATGTTCTCTTTTGACAAATACTTATTGAGAAGAAACTCAGTCTTTGGATCTGTGCTGTACTGAGCCAACCCAATCCTCACTTTGTTGCTTGCAATATCCAGTCCACGAACAAATTTACTCAGAAATATCTTCATGTTTACAAAGTTCTCATCCTTTATGCTTGAAGAACCATCTATCACAAGGACAATGTCAGCAACTGTGGCATCCCTGCAAGCTGAGCACATGAAAATAATATTCTTTGTTAAAGTAGCTTTTGCAAAATGGAAGTAGACAACAGAACCACCAACATCCCTTAATGCCTCACACTCCCCTATATGACTCTAAATGCCTTAGAGTCATAAGGTGTTGTATGGTTAATATTTAAGCTATTAAAAGATATAGTCTTTGTATTTTAAAAAAACATGTGATCCATTTTACTATGCACAATCTCACATTCTAATCAGTGGCAGTGTTAGCTGTGAGGAGGATGCTAAGAGGATGCAGGATGACTTGGATAGGTTAGGTGAGTGGGCAAATTCATGGCAGATGCAATTTAATGTGGACAAATGTGAGGTTATCCACTTTGGTGGCAAGAACAGGAAAACAGATTATTATCTGAATGGTGGCTGATTAGAAAAAGGGGAGGTGCAATGAGACCTGGGTGTCATTGTACACCAGTCATTGAAAGTGGGCATGCAGGTACAGCAGGCAGTGAAAAAGGCAAATGGTATGTTAGCATTATTTTGGCATTCATAGCAAGAGGATTCAAGTACAGGAGCAGGGAGGTTCTACTGCAGTTGTACAAGGCCTTGGTGAGACCACGCCTGGAGTATTGTGTGCAGTTTTGGTCCCCTAATTTGAGGAAAGACATTCTTGCCATAGAGGGAGTACATAGAAGGTTCACCAGATTGATTCCTGGGATGGCAGGACTTTCATATGAAGAAAGACTGGATCAACTGGGCTTATACTCGCTGGAATTTAGAAAATTGAGGGGAGATCTTATTGAAACATATAAAATTCTAAAGGTACAGGACCGGCTAGATGCAGGAAGATTGTTCCTGATGTTGGGGAAGTCCAGAATGAGGAGTCACAGTTTAAGGATAAAGGGGAAGCCTTTTAGGACTGAGATGAGGAGAAACTTCTTCACACAGAGAGTGGTGAATCAGTGGAATTCTCTGCCACAGGAAACAGTTGAGGCCAGTTCATTGGCTATATTTAAGAGGGAGTTAGATATGGCCCTTGTGGCTAAAGGGATCAGGGGATATGGAGAGAAAGTAGGTACTGGGTTCTGAGTTGGATGATCAGCCATGATCATACTGAATGGCGGTGCAGGCTCGAAGGGCTGAATGGCCTACTCCTGCACCTATTTTATATGTTTCTATGTTTCTATGTTTTCAGCAATTTCTGACAGCCATTTTTCCTGTTTGTTCATCAAAGATTCTCTCTCTCTCTCTCTCTCTCTCTCTCTCTCTCTCTCTCTCTCTCTCTCTCTCTCTCTCTCTCCCTCCCCTCCCCCTCCCCCTCCCCCTCCCCCTCTCCCTCTCCCTCTCCCTCCCATACTCACCTCTCTTTCAGTCTCTTGAAAATCAAAAGGCATAAGCACATAATTGTTCTCTAGTTGGATGCAATTGTGTTATGATGGAAATAGGATTTAGTTAATCCCACATAAAGGGCATAAAATTGGTACCATGAGATCCAATCTGTCTTGTCTTGTATCCAAAAACCTCTAAACATTATCAAACATTATCAAACGTAACATTGGAATAAAAAATTACTGAGGCATCAAATATATTGTGTAAGTAAGCAGCACAATACCTATTTTTAGTTCTTCTTGTTTCAAAATCAAAGCATTTTATCCTGTCTGACTGAAGAACCGTAAGTAATTATTTTGGAACAGGAAGCTCCATCATACATAGGGTAATTACCCATAGCTTCATTCTCAGGATTTCTTCAAATGGTCAGACCACCCAGAAAAAGGCTGTTGGCAGCCATTTTTATTAACATTCATACTAAGCCAATTTTTGGGTTTGGTGTTGAATCCTTGTTGTGGTTACATGTCCTGGTATTGAAGTTGGAGTGTGAATTCTTGACCAGAGAGTGGTCAGATATTTAGTTGGGAAAGTGGTCCATGCTGATCAAGATTCCCAGCTGAGTTGTTCCGTGTGCCTAACCAAGATTCCCATCCAAGTTATCTTTTCAGATAGTAAAATGTTCATTACCTCGCTGATCACATCATGCCATGTTTTACACTACACTTATGAGAGTGGATTTGCCAAGATGGTAATAAATCGCTAACCGTTGCTGAACAATTCTCACCTATTCTGTCCACCTGCTTTGGAATGATCATTCTGAACAATACTCCTGAGATTGTTGGGGTAGAATGCAGGTCTGTAGCAAATTCTTTAAGTACTGCCACTGGAACAACAGTTGCCAATGTTTTTGCAAGCAGGATGGCTAACACTCAGAAGTGATCTGCATCTTCCAAGAGGCATTATTATAGGGCTGATACCAGAGCAAGTTAATAGAGAATAGCAGAATGGAAATCCTTTATCTGCAGTTTCTGCCTTGTCTCTGTAGCCATTAAACAGAACGGGGCTACATGCTGAGTCACATTCTTGTAACATCAGAACCAATGGAATGCGCTTAAAGAAATAGTCAAGAGTCAGAACTTACTCAGTTTTCCAGGCGTTAGCCTTCACCTGTGGGCTATCAGCCTTGCATAGTTCTGTACAGATTTACCTGAATAGTAAAAACTCTGAAAAAGTTAAACTACTTCTTTGTTCACAATATGGAAATTACTCGTCATGCCAATATTTGTTCTTTATCTGTAATTGCTCTTGAACTGAGGAAGATCTGACACTTTGACGGTATTGCAATGTCAAGCACATTGCATCTGTTCAAAAAATCCAAAACACCAAACTAAAAAAAAGCTTAGAATCTTGCATTCCCAACCTTAATGTCTTCCTAAATACAATACCTAGGGATGCCAGTGGGACGTTGGATATTTCATGAGACGCCTCTTGCACCATCATACACAAAAACCAGATGATAGCCTGTGAGATTTCCCTCAGATCATCAAAGTCAGCTACATTGTACACATAGTTTACAGCTGGTTCACTGGCAATCTGCTTCAGTTCCCTCTCATTGGCATCTTGAATACCAATGGCATACACAATGATCCCCTGATCCTTCAGAGCCTTTGCTGGCAAACTAATGCTATCTTCAGACTTCCCATCAGTGATAATGATAGCCACCTGTGGCACGTCCATTGAAGCCCTACTTCCTGCCGACTCCACAAAATGTTTTTTCAGCATGAACCTCAAGCCCAGCCCAGTTCTTGAACCACCTCCCTTCAATTGTAGTTGCTGTATCTTCCACAGGATATCATTCTTGTCATAAAAAGAATTCAGGATAAACTCTGTACGAGGGTTTCCACTGATCTGAATGAGGCCAATCTGCACTTTGTCCTCTCCAACATCAAATCCATTCACCAAAGTAGAGAGAAAATCTTGGACTTTTTCAAAGTTGTGGGATCCTATACTCCAGGATCCATCAACTAGGAAAACAATGTCAGCAAAAGAGGACATTGTGCAAGCTATTAAGACAGAAAAAAAACCCAGAAGTTAATAAGATAATGACAAATTCATCGATCTTCAACCTTTCACCGATGTATCTAAGATTTCCACCAGTTTCAAAAGGTTAACTAACACACTGGTGTCCAAGAACCAGAATCAAAATCAAGTTTAATATCACTTGCAGATGTCATGAAATGTGTTGTTTTGCATTAGCTGTACATTGCAATACATAATAATAAAAACTATAAATTGCAATAACAAGTATTAGTAAACTAAAGAAAATTAAGTAAGCAGTGCAAAATGGAGGAAAAAATACTGAGGTAAATGTCCATGGATTCATTGTCCATTCAGAAATCCATGGCGAAGGGGAAGAAGCCGTTCCTCAAACGTTGAGTTGAGTGACTGAAATGAAGAGCAGGGTGAGATGCCTCAACCACTGTCTCCCTGTAGAGAAGTGCTTTGCGAGGTTAGGTATGGCTGGAACTAACTCTTATCTGAGCAGGGGCCTGTACCTGTTGCACTTCAACAGCTCCACAGCAGACACAGTCTCACTGGCTCTCTACTCTACATTGGAGCACCCAGACAACTACAGAACATATGTCATACTTCTATTTATCAATTAACGTTTGGCATTCAACACCACCATTCCCTCATTAGAGATCACCAAGTCTCAATGCCTGGGGTTCTGTACTTCCCCCTGTAACTGGATCCTTAATTTCCTCATTGGGAGACCACAGTCAGTGCTATCAGCAACACATCTCCTCCTTGCTGACAATCATTGCAGGTACACCTCAAGGAAACATGCTTCGTCCACTGCTCTGCTTTCTCTAGACTCAGGACTGTGTGGCTAAGCACAGTTCAAAGCATTAGCTATAAATTCACAATTGTCATCACTATTGTTCATAAAGTCTCAGATAGCAACAAGGAGGCATTCAGGAGTGGGATAGATTGGGAGTTTGAATGTCGCAAAAACAAGCTCATTGGCAAGACAAAGGAATTGATTGTCGTGGGGAAATCAGGGGAATAGACACCAGTCCTCACTGAAAGCTCAACAGTGGAAAGGGAGAGCAGCTTCAAGTTCCAGGGCAAGAACATCTTAGAGGATCGATCTTGGACTCCACACGTTAACTCAATCACAGATAAATCTCTATTGCATTAGGAGATTTGGTTTGTCTCCAAAAACTCTTACGTATGTTGGAGAGACTTTTGACTGGGTGCCTCACAGCCTGGTATAGAGACTCCAATGCACAGCATTGCAAGAGGCTGTGAACAGTTGTAGGCTCACCCAGTTCTATCATGGGCATGCCCTCCCCACCACCAAAGATGTAATGATTCTGAAACAGCTTGGACCATAAGGCCATAAGACACAGGAGGAGAATTAGACCATGTGGCTCATCGAGTCTGCTCTGCCATTGGATCATGACTGATCCCTTTTCCTCTCAATCCCATTCTCCTGCCTTCTCCCTGTAACCTTTCACACCATAACTTATCAACAATCTATCAACCTACGCCTTAAATACACTCTATGACTTGGCTTCCACAACCACCTGTGGCAAAAAAATCCACAGATTCACCACTCCCTTGTGAAAAAAATTCCTCTTCATTTCTATTCTAAATGGAGGTCCCTCTGATCTGATATTGTGCCCACTGGTCCTAGACACCCCACTCTATGAAACATCCTCTCCTCATTCACTTTATCTAAGTGTAGGGCTCTCAGAACCAGTAACTGTGGTGTTAACTGTTCGGGCTAACAAAATAACTTCTCTGTATTGTTATAATGAAATGGCTTCTCTGTAATGTTACTTAATGCTGGAATGGGTTTCTGAACCTGGAATGTTTGGGTTATAACTGTAGATAAGGGGGACCTAACCAATGGAGAATTGTTATGCTATCTTGCATCTGTGAGCTGAGCGGCAGTTTGCAGTCTTTTTCGAGAGGCGAATGAGGAGGACGGACGTGTGAGGAGTGGACAGCGGTTCCAGAGCGGCGGATACTGGATGTCGGCAGTTCGGACGGTGGCCGAAGGCTCGGAAGGTCATTATCGATGGAACCAGAGGTGTGAGCTCCAATGTATTAAAATATTATGTGCACAAATTGATTTACTGATTTGGTGCCTTTAGGTTATCTGTTTCTACTAACCCATCACTAAGAAATAACTATAAAGTTGCAATTATTTACTCGCCTTTGGTGTATCGTCTGATATTTGTGATGCAAGTGTGTACTGGGGGGGGCATTACACCATATTTACACCAAAGTATTGCATTATTGGCGGAGCGACGGTGGTTCACCCTCGGCAAACGGGAGTAAATTGGGGGCACGGATGCTACATAACCCTTTCAACATTTGATTATGATTTCCCCCCCCCCCCCATCCTTCTAATTTTCCAGCGATTACAGGCCTGGAGCCATCAAACGCTTCTCATATGATAAGCCTTTCATTCCTAGAGTCATTTTTGTGAACCTCCTTTGAAATTTCTCCAATGTCAGCGCATCCTTTCTTCGATAAGGGGCCCAAAACTGCTCACAATACTCCAATCACAAACAAGAGAAAATCTGCAGATGCCAGAATTCCAAGTAACACACACAAAATGCTGGAGGAACTCATCAGCCTATACAGTACCTATGGAAAACAGTATAGCTGATGTATTAGCCGACACCCTTCAGCAGGACTAGAGAAAAAAAATGAGTAGGATTCCATCACCAAGCAGATCTTTCCTTCTCTCCCACCATCATACTCCCCTCCCACTTCCTGCTTTCTGCAGGGATTGCTCCATGTGCGACTCTCCTGTCCATTCGTTCCTCCCCACTGATCTCCCTCCTGGCACTTTTCCCAGCAAGTGGATCAAGTGGTACAATTGCCCCTACTCCTCCTCCCGCATTACCATTCAGGACCCCAAACAGTCCTTCCAAGTGAGGCAACACTTCACCTGAGAGTCTGTTGGGGTCATATACTGTGTACAGTGCTCCTGGTGTGACCAGCTGTATATCGGTGAAATCCGTTGTAGATTGGGCATCCGTTTCGTTGAGCACCTATACTCCATCTGCCAAAAAATGTGGGATTTCCCAGTGGCCATCAATTTTAATTCCACTTCCCACTCCCATTCCAATATGTGTATCCATGGCCTCTATTGTCGCGATGAGGCCACACTCAGGTTGGAGGAACAACACCTTATATTCTGTCTGGGTAGCCTCCAACCTGATGGCATGAGCATCAATTTCTCAAACTTTCGGCAATGGCCTCTCATCATTCCCAACCCCTTTTCCCTTTCTAGCCTTATCTTCTTGCCCGTCTATCACCTCCCCCTGTGCTCTTCCCCCCTTTTCTGCAATGGCTTCTGTCCTCTCCTATCAGACTGCCCCTTCTCCAGCCCTGTATCTCTTTCACCAATCAACTTCCTAGCTTTTTACTTCACACCCCATCCCGCTCTCAGTTTCACCATCAACTTGTGTTTCTTCTTCCCCTCCCTCCACCTTCTTGTTCAGACTCTTCATCTTTTTTCTCCAGTCCTGCCGAAGGGGTCCGTCCGGAAACATTAACTGTACTCTTTTCCATAGATGCTGCCTGGCCTGCTGAGTTCCTCCAACATTTTGTGTGTGTGTGCACGGAAAGACCACAATTGCCTCCCACCCGACTTGGCACATAATAAAGAAATGATTAACGTTTGCAATTTATAGTAATTTTATGTTTTTGTACTGTACTGCTACCATAAAACAATGAATTACACATAATTTAAGTCAGCGACAATAAATCTGACTCTGATTCTGGCACCCACCCATTTCTGTAACAAAATGCATTAAAAAATCTGGTTATGTACCAGCATTTTCTTCAAAATATCAGGAGTATTTCCTGCTTCTCATACTCCTGTTCTAACATCTTAATTTCCTCAGAGTTACAATGAAGGCCCAACTAAGTTATGGCAGTACCACCTGCAAGGTTATTCCAAGAAAAAAAAAGAGCTCTAATTGTTTAAATACTGTATTTTAAAGAAAGACTATCCCTCAATACCCCAGCAAACAAATTTTACACAAGCTAAGCATCTCATTTTCTTGCTAACAGTTTTATGTTGGTCAGAGTACTGATTTATTGCAGAGTTCTTGCCCATCCCAGCTAATGCCCTTGTTCCATCCACTGAGGATATGCACAGCTATACTGGGAGCCCTATGTGAGCACCCATTCTGCAGGCTGTTGAACTTCACTGTGTCGGAAACCTGAATATTGTAACCACTCATCCCCCCACAGATGTTCTTGCAGTAAAGAGTTGCCCCACAGCACAATGCGGAGAGGCTGCCTGTAGGGCTGTTATTGGGTGGTTTAGAGTGGACGGTGCTCTCGCTGAAATTCAGGGCTCAGGCAACACTGTGGCCAATGCAGTGAGTGTGGATCCTCATTGACAGATCACCTGGACACTACAATCTCACTCTTCGCCTCCTGGTGAATGTGATGGAAGCCGCTGTCTCCTCCATTCATTGATTGTAACTCTCCCCAGCCTGGAAGTAGCTCTATTGTGATAAGCAAGTTAAGATCGAAATGTTTCTGGGCTGGGGAAAGCAGTGCAGTATAATTAAAAGAGGAAGAAACAGCAATTCCAATCACATTCTATAGGAAGTGATGGGAGAGATTACAGCATCTATAGAAGAGAGAGATTAGCGGTGGAAGGATGTTAATCTGAATGGAGGTTTGTGACCACTGGTGTCCCACAGTGATCCATTCTGAGACCTCTGCTTGTGATATATGTCAATGATGGGGAATGAAAAATTAGACAGGTGGATTGGCAAGTTTGTGAATGGTGGAGTTGTAGGCAGTGTTAAAGACTATCAAAAAATATAGTAGGTTATAGATCAGTTACAAATATGGGCAGTAAAGTGGCAGATGCAGTTTAATCCATGTGGAGTTCAATCCACATGGAGCAGATGTTATCAGTCTTCAGCAATGGCCTGCATTCACAGTGATGGTCAGGACCCCCAAGCCCCACATCTTAGCACTGAGCAGCCACACTGTCTCTCAGCCAACCTCACACCAACTCTCACAGGCAGCCCTTCCACACCGAACTGTAAATTTGTTGCTGAGTTTGCCCGATTTTCCAGGATCCAGGCTCCTGGCTCAGAAAGACACATCGTTGGTAAGGGTAGGCTTCACATCCGGTTCGCTGCACAGAGATGAACAGCAGCAGGTAGGGGGTTGCTTCAGCTTCCTGGCAAGACAACATTCAGGGGTGGGGAGGGCAGGGTGTAAGATTTTGTAAATAAAACATGCAAGAGTCATTTAATATGCTTAACAAAAGCCACAACTCTTAACTCCAATTACGACCACCGACATTATTACCTCAGACACAGTCTTTTAAAGTGAACACACCAACTCAATGACAATGTTTGTGAATTATGTAGAACAGTTTCTAATATGAAAGATGTGGCATCATTACATTCCACTATACACAGTGTCCCTCCAGGTTTCACCAAACCTGGCATTGTGAGTCTGTCTGGAGCTCATACGAGCCACCACAACTTGGGTTCTGGGTGCCTCGGTTGGAGTAACAGTAGGGGCCTCTGGCTAATCTAGGTGTGGGCTGACATGTTGTGATGCAGGGGGTATGGTAGTGGAACCATCTAGATCTCGGCAGGCTGGTTCAAGATGATCTACAGAAATACTGTAGATTCAGGCTTACACTCCCTATCTACAAGAAGAGTCTTTTTGCACTCTTCCAAAACGTGGAATGGGGCATTGCAAGGGGGCTCAGAATCAGAATCAAGTTTAATATCACAGGCAAATGTCATGAAATTTGTTGCTATGTGGCAGCAGTATATTGTAATACATAAATGTATATATTTAAAAAGTTAAGTTAAATCAATAGTGGAAAAAGAGACAAACAAAATAGTGAGGTAGTGTTGAGGGATTGAATGTCCATTCAGAAATCTAATGGCAGAGGAGAAGAAACTGTTCCTGTAACACTGAGTGTGCATTCAGGCTCCTGCATCTCTTACTTGATGGTAGCAATGAGAAGAGGGCTTATCCTGGGTGATAGAGGTCTTTAATATATGGATGACACCATTTTGAGGCATTGTCTTTTGAAGGTATCCTGGATGTAAGTATTAATATTGTCCAGGTGATCCAAGACGACATGAAGTGCCAATGAAACCGCCTCCACTGTTGACCTATTGTGGTGACAGGTAAATTGCAGTTGGTCAGGACCTTGCTTAGGCAGTTGATTCTAGCCATAATCAACCTCTCAAAGCACTTCATCATCGTTTGTGCCAGTGTTATTGGACATTAGTGATTACGGCAGCTCACCCTGCTCTCCTTGGGCACTGATATGATTATTGCCCTTTTGAAGCAGGTGGGAGCTTCTGACCACAGCAATGAGTGATTGAAAATGTCTTTGAACACACCTACCAGTTGGTTGGCACAGGTTTTCAGAGCCCCACCAAGTACACCATTGGGGCAAGTTGCCTTGTGAGGGTTCACTCTCTTGAAGGCCATTCTGACATCGGCCTCTGAGACAGGGATCACAGGATCACTGGATTGGCTGAATCTTCATAGCTGTAGTTTCATTCTCTCTTTCAAAGTGATCATAAAAGGCACTGAGTTCATCTGGGAGTGAAATATCACTGCCATTCATGATGTTAGGTTTTGCTTTGTAGGAAGTAATGGCCTGCTAGAGTTAATATGCATCTGATTTTCCTCTAACCTCAAATGGAATTATTCTTTTGCTCTTGAGATAACCCTCCATAAGTCAAGCCTGGCCTTCTTGCATAGTTCTGGATTACCAGACTTGAATGCCACAGATCGAGCCCTCAGCAGACTATGAACCACTTGGTTCATCCATGGCTTTTCATTTGAGTACGTACATTATGTTCTTTTAGGCACACACTCGTCCACATAGCTCATTCAGTCAGACTCAAAGAAGAATTCATGAATAATTTTCAGTCCTGTAAGTGCTCCTCTGCCTCCCTTGTCCATACATTCTTGGTCCTTTCTACTAATGCCGCAGTCTTCAGTCTCTGCCTAAACTCAGGGAGTAGAAGTACAGCCAGACTTTCCAAAGTGTGAGCATGGGATGGCATGGTAAGTATTCTGGTTCATAATATAACAGTGCTCCAGTGTGTTTTCTCTTCTTGTTCCACAAGTGACATGTTTGTGATAATTATTTAAGTCCATTTTCAAGCCGACTTAAGGGGGTGTCAATGTGCATCATGGCAGATAAAAACAAATGAGGTAGAACATAGGTTAACTGGAACCCAAAAGTGTTGTAATGATAAGAGGTAGGAATTAAGTTTCAAGGAATTAAGTTTACTGAGGAGGGCAGAATGCTGCTAAAACAGCCACCAGGTGGTTGTGGAATTAGGAATAAAATCACCCAGAACCTGTAGTGGCTACACATACACTAACTCCTCTGCAGAGGACTGCAGGTCTTCTCTTTGAGTCATTCGGAGCCGCAGCAGGATCCACAGGAGACGATTGTGCCAACACTTGTCCATCAGGGAGGCCCTTTGAACAACCTTTAAGGAACAGTGAAACCATTCACACAGGTCATTGGACTGCTGTGATAACCCACGTTGTGACGCAATTTAATACAGAGGTTCTGGGCCATCATGGCCCAGAGGTCTGACGTGTATTGAGGACTGTGATCAGGAGAAATATCAGATGGGGTGCTGAACTGATGGACCCAGATGTTGATGAGCACTCAAGTCACGTCTGCAGCCATTATCGATGCTAGAGGGACAACCTCTGGCCTCCTGGTGGTATGGCCCACCACGGTAAGAAGATGCTTGAAACCACGGGACAGGTGAAAGCAGACCAACCAGGTCCACACTAACATGGTCAAATTGTCGCTCAGGGATCTCAGAAGGTGCCAATGGTGCCCAAACATGACAGTTAATTTTCACCCACTGACACAAACTGCAGGCTGCACTCCAGTCATGCGTATCTTTCCTAAAGCCGCTCCACACAAACTTTAAAGCAACCAGTTTCTGCAAAGCCTTCGCACCCAGAAGTGAAGTCCATGAATGGAGTTAAGAGAAAGGTCTCCTCAATTTGCAGGCACTATGGGGTGAGGACAACAGGTTGAGATATCACACAGGAGGGAAACTTGTGTATCTCAAAATTGGCATCTGCCAACCTCGGGCCTGTGACTGCTGCCCTGTAAACCTGGACCCTCGGTTAGTGGCTTGGTCAGCTGCCTTGCTAGCATAGTCAACCCCGATGTCTATGGCATCAATAGCAGGTCATGAGAGACATTCATTTATAGCATAATTTTCCCTTCAATGTACTGTAGGTCCATCGTGAATTCTGAAATGTAAGCCAGGTGGTTGCAGTCGAAGGGTCTGACATTTTGGCCATCGTGGTTACGAGGGGTTTGTGGTCAATGAATGCTGTGAAATGCCGACCGTCCAGCAGAAAACAAAAATGGCGGATAGCTAGATAGAGACTGCGAAGCTCACAGTCAAATATGCTGTACTTCCTCTCGGGTGGGGTGGAGCAGCCGGCTGAAAAAGGTGAGCGACTGCCACACACCTCCAACGGGCTGTCCATGCACAGCACCGAAAGCATAGTCTGTGGCAACGGTAGTGATGGCTATAGGTACATTGCGGAGTGGGTGCGCCAATAGGGTTGCATTTGAAAGAGCTCATTTGGTGTCAACAAATGCTTTGGTCATGTCCGCTGCCCACTCAAGCATGGGATTAGGGGCATGCATTTCAGGCCCTGTACAAGGGGAGCATAAATTCAGCAGTTTGCAGAATGAAACAGTAATAGAAATTCACCATACTACAAAACATTTGCAGTGCTTCGCTAGTGCTGGGCAGTTGTAAGTCTGTTATAATGGCAACTTCTGATGGAAGGAGTGTCGCGTCTTCTGCGGTGAAGCAGTTCATGAGAAAATCAATAGTAGACAACCCGAACTGGCATTTAGCAAGGTTAATAATCAGCCCAAGTTGCCATAGCTGCTTGAAAAGTATGCACAGATGTGATCAGTGTTCAGTTTTGGATGCACTAGTGCCAGTTTGAAAAAAAGGAAAATCCTTTAGCACAGAGTTCATTAGCTGCTGGAAAGTCTGTGCTGCATCAAATCAAATGGCATGTGCAGAAACTCAAGTAAGCCAGACGGGGTTAGAACAGCAGTTTTGGGAATGTCCTTAGCGCACACAAGCACATGATGGTAGATCCTGACTAAGTCACAAGAGTCTGTTGACAGGGCTTATCAAGACAGGAAAAGGAAGAGGAATGATTCACCTCTGCCTGGCTGAGTGAAGACTATCAACCATTTTAGCAAGCTCTCTGTAGTCCTTCATGGGTATATTAGTGTGGGCTGTGCAAACTTGATCAATCATTTGTTGCATAAAGAGTTCTTTAAATCTAAAACAAGGATGGTGATTGCTCAGGACAGAAAGCACGTGATCCATTAGTTCTGGAGGCCTAGCATCACCCAGCCTAGGCAAGGAGAGCAACTGTTTGGCACAATCAGAGTCAAACAGTCCAAGAGTTTGTAATAGTTGAGTTTTCAACGCAATGTATTTCAGATGTGCAGGTAGACTATCTTGTATACTTACCCCTCTGGCTGTAATTAAACTACTTAGCGATGCAGTAAAATTTTTTATAATCTGCAGTGAATTCTCACAGCACAAACTGGACTTCTGCTGTCCAAACGACATTGTAGCATGCTGCTCCCAAACCTCCAGCAGTTTTAAACAGCTGTGATGGTCAGCATGTCACTGAGTAACTCTGGAATTGTCTGAAAGCATCGTGGTCACTAATGTCGGATTTTGTGAATAAAGTATGCGAGTGGTTTTATGTGCTAAACAAAAGCCACAGCCAATTACTTCCATTATGAACAAAAGTCATTGTCTTACACTGACATCACTACGTCTAACGCCGTCTCTTAAAGTGAACACAACCCAATGATGTTGTTTGTGAATTATGTGAACAGTTTCAGTTATGAACAATGCATGTCATTAGTCATCCATTACATTGCCTACAAGGGTTTTATTCTATGGTCCCAGGACAGAAGCAGAGTCAGTCATTTATCTTACTATATAATGATTGCTTTTGCTCTCAAAGCTGAAGTCTACACTTACCCTTACAACTGTAAAACTGTACTTGATAAATTGTAAACAGAATGCAACATGAACAACTTGAAAATGCTACCCAAAAACCTGGCTTTTGACTTTATTATTCAAACTACTCGAACATTCTGCAAAACATGCAATAAAATTATAGCCAATAGTTGGGTAGAATCCTAAATAGCTTAAATGTTACAACTTAAAAGCAAGGTACCAGTCTGTTGAGAGCTAGCAGATGGTAAACTCATTGCGAAGAGGAGGCTGATCAGTACAGTTGTAAAATCAACCATTTTGATGGATCTTCTGTTCATCTCCCTGGAGAACAAGAAAAACATAGTTACCAACTTTTGTTCAATGATAACACATTGCAACAAACTGCTCTCTGTGTTGTAAATTGACCTATTGATCACCAGGATCCATGCACCCACCAAAACTGGTTCACTCTCTACTCGAATCAAGTAAATGGCAACTGCAAACAAACTGAAGATGATGAATATCTCAGTAAAACAGTTTTGCCCATCTATTCCTAAACTAGAATCTTACCTTACAAATGTTTCTTTAAATTTATTAAGATTATTATCTTAACTTCGATTATATACTGCAAAGATGGTGGATAAACCTCAGAACATACAAACTACGTAAGAAATATATGCTCCAAGTAAAGGTCACTTGTCATCATTATATATTGGTTACTCTGAGTGCACTTTTCCATCAGCTGTCCTCTCAGAATCAGTGAATGTCTTATTTTAATGTTCATATTGGATTCAAAGAAAACCTTGAAAAATTATTAACATTTTAGGGGTTGCATCCTCAATTTGCTTTCATCAAATTTTACTGACATTGGAGTGGGTTCAGAGAAGATTCACAAGAATGATTCCAGGAATGAAAGTGTTACCGTATAAGTAATGTCTGGCTGCTCTGGGATTGTGTTCCCTGGAGTTCAGTAGAATGAGGGGGAATCAGATAGAAACATACCAAATGTTAAAAGACCTGAACAGATTAGATATGGCAAAGTTATTTCCCATGGTAGGGGAGTCTAGGACAAGAGGGCACGACTTCAGGATTTAAAGATGTCCTTTTAGAACTGAGATGTGGAGAAATTACTTTAGTCAGAGGGTGGTAAATCTAAGGAATTGGTTGTCATGAGCAGCTGTGGAGGCCAAGTCATTGGGTGTATTTAAGGCAGAGATAGATAGGTTCTTGATTAGCCAGGGCATCAAAGGGTATGGGGAGAAGGCAGGGTAGTGGGGATGACTGGAAGAATTGAATCAACCCAGGATTGAATGCAGACAGACTCGATGGGCCGTATGGCCTATTTCTGCTCCTATATCTTATGGTCTTATCAGTATTTCAAAATAACTTCTTAGTAATGTCTTCATTTAAATAATGGGATTTCAAAGTTCAAAGAAATATTTATTATAGAGTACATATTTGTCACCACATACAACCTTGAGATCTGTTTCTGGGACCATACTTAGCAAATCTATATCTAAATCTCTAGAACAGTAATTGTAAACTGTAAAGATCAGGAACTGTTAACTGAGAACAAACTGTGCAAATGCAGATATAAATAAATAAAATGCAGATTTCCAATGGAAAATAAATTCTTGTGCCTTAACTAATTTACTACAAAATGTTCCCCACCTCACTTGGACATGAAGCATTCTGTTATCTACATCAAGACACAAGCAGTTGACTATTATGTAGGAAAAGTTCATCTGAGCCACTCAAGAGTTAAACACACCAGCTCACTTGAAAATGTGTCGCTATTCATTTGTTGCTTTTGGATTAAAGTTGAAGAAATCTTTTACTGAAAAGGATTGCTAGAATATTTCATGAAAGGAGCACTGCTGTTCAAAAATCAGCTCACTAACATCTTCTTAAAGACACATAGAGATGGGCAGCAAACATTAAATGTTGGAGGATGTCAGTTTGACAGACAGCATCTGGAGTTCCTCCAGCATTTTGTGTGTGTTGCTTGGATTTCCAGCTTCTGCAGATTGTCTCTTGTTTGCGATTAGAGATGGGTAGAAAATTTTATCCTTTCCCAACATCACACCCAATGCCTTTAAAGAATTATATGCATTTTTGTCACTTAATTTTACAAGTTATAAATATATATATTACTTTTCAAATGTAGTAAGTATTGCAATGCTGGGAGAATGACAATCAATTCAACAGAAATCTCAAAAGCAGCAATGAGATAACTGACCTAAGATCGGGCAGTATGTTCCAGTGGCTCGACAGTAGATATTTTTTATTGCAGCCACAATTTGGCAACAATTTGTGGCAAAAGGAGCTCACATCTGATTAAACGTAGTCCTTTTAATATAGCAAATGTTATTTTACTGCTCTTTTACTGCAGCTGCTGCCCCATTCATAAACCAAATGTTAGTGTTGGGGCAGGGATCATCCTCCTCCTAGTTCAGTAAAACTGAAACTATTTGTAAACCCTGCCAAGTTACTACCAGATCAACTCAGAACTGAGCTTACAAAGAACGTAACAGCATTTTCCACAATATATATTAAAAGGTTCCCTATGGCTGTTAAGGCCGGGAGTGGTAATGGGGACAAGCTCCCGCTACCTGGTAAATGTTCCCTCTGGGGTGCGCCTCAAATAGCCTCTGACAACCAAGTCCAGCTACTAAGCCCAGTGGAACCATTTCTACTGGCAGGAGAAGGGCAAAGGTGGGTTACTGGTGCCTCAAAACCAGATGCTTCGGGTAGATGGAGCTCGAAGGAAAATTCTGATCTCAAACCTCCACTGCCTTGCGCCTATACCCACTCATGGGGAAGGCTTCGGGAGTAAACCCAAAGGGAAAATCCAGGAGTTCGCGTCTCTAAGACAGTCCTATATTAAGTTCAATGCTGACTGACAACTCCTGCCACACTGCTCGTACCAAAATGTATCAGTCTCTGCCATTCCTATGGTTTTATTAGATGTGTGGTGAGGGGGAGCTTGTAACATTGGTAACAGCTTGCTCTCCATATTGTACTGCCCAGGATTGCATATCTAGACAGCTAGGACACAATATCCATGGTCAACTCTGACCGACAGAGGCCCACTTACTAAAAGATAATCATGGTAATTGCATACATGGTTCATAATTATGCAACTGTTATCCTGGTTTTCAAATCTTTGTAATTTCACTTAACATGACCTTAGATTAAGTTAGCTTGTAATTATAAGAACATTCCTAATCCATGTTATTGCTGTAAATAGCTTTCAAGATTGGAATCTCTGGTGAACAAATTTCAGCCATGCTTTCTGCATCCAAGTGGTCTCTTTTGTGAACTTGGCAAGAACTTTGGAGGTGAGGGAATTGAGCATAATGAGGACATCTGAATTCTCGGAAAAGCCAGTGCCAGATGTGTCTGAGAGATGTTTTAACTAAAAGTAAAGAATTGACTACACACGAGATGACCGGGAGAACTTCTTGAATCTCACTTGAATAGACAGAACCTTTCATTTACACATGAGAGGATAGATTCTAGCTTTAATTTTCACCTGAAAGGTGGCACCTCAGGTCCGCTCAAGAATTGCAATTCAACAGAATTTGACTAAAATTCATTTAAGTGGTAACTGATATGTACTAGGATCCACCAGTGACTCCTAAAATTCATGACTAATTACCAGCACCTAAAGAAACAGTACGAAATGTAAACAACACACACAAAATGCTGGTGGAACACAGCAGGCCAGGCAGGAGCTATAAGGAGAAGCGCTGTCAATGTTTCGGGCCGAGACCCTTCGTCAGGAGTACGAAATGTAAAATTGGTTTTCCTATGATCCAAGCATTCCTATGAAATCAGGGAACTAAATGAAGAATCTTCCGGTAATTGGGAATGACACCAAAAGTAATAGTGAATATTACAAAGACAGAATTCCCCATTGCTGAGGAATTCAAGCAAGGAGACCATTAGACACCAATTTGAATAGCTGTATGGCTCAATCACATCCATGTCTAAATGCCCAGTAGGTGCTGAAAGTAAAAGCTCACAATATTGAACAATCATAATCACCTTATTCATTTTGAGTGAATTAATTGTAGTCTTAAAGATGATCAAACAATATGTAAAGGTAAATGGAGATGAAGAATTTCCTCTGATGGTGATCCTTTGGAGCAGTGTAAATTTACAATGCAGAAGAGAGGCCACTTGGTACATAGTTTATGTGCTGATTAAAAAGCACTACGCATCTAATACCCATTTCCAGCACTATATCCAGAGCTTTGCAAGACAGAACTCTTCAAATCCATGCCCAGGTCTAATGAGCATTTCTGCCACCGTCAATCATTCAAACAGAGTTCAGAAGCTCTACCAACTTTTTCTTCATCTTCCCTCCACTGCTTCCATAGCTTCTTTTCAATCTACACCCTTGATTTCTGATCACTCTGCTAAGGAAAATAGATCTTTCCTATTTAATTTTAACTTGCTTTGGGTACTGTCGATGGGGAATGACCAACTTGAAGGAATCTGCAGTGACCATATTTTTGGTAATGAGCCAGACTCTGTGGAGAAGATTTTAGGGGATTCTATAGCTAGGGGAACAGAGAGACCATTTTGTGGATGTGAAAGAGACTCCAGATAGTATGTTACTTCCCAAATCTCATGGGCATCTCAGATCAAAGATCCAAATGCCCATTAGGTTTAACTAAGTAAGTTAAATATTGAAACATCTAATCATTATTATCAGGAGGACACAAATGATGCTTTGTTGATCTCAGAGGTCAAAGCTAAGGCTCCTTTACAGTTCTTTGGAGCACTTACGTTCTCATAGGTTACAGCATATGCATTTCATATCCGTAACTATCATGCCACCAGCCTATCCCAGAGGAAGATTTCTACATATTTTTCAAAGCTGTTTACCACAATCAAGATCATGCAGTTGATCTTCATTCGGTATTTAATTAATGGTCTACTTTTAACTGTTACTCTGGGACATTCTACCATGGCCTTTTAGTGTACAAATCTATTCCATCCCTCGTCCTATTACATTTATGTGTCTAACTTCTTACATGGTTGCAGTGAAGGTTTGAGGAACATCACACACCAGCTTCCATCCAGGCAAGTGGCAGCCTTCCAGGCTCAACGTCAGCAATTTTCAATAACTTATACTTTCACCTTGCATCAGATGACAATTCTGCTGTCAGGTTATTCTCTGCACTATTAATTCAGATTCAAGTCTTCTCTCTCTATAGATGCACTTGATCTATCTATCCACAGTCTCTTTTGGCTTCAGCTCTCAGCAATAGTCTCATTTACTGTATGTTTCACAGCTTTAACATTTCTCTCCATTTTCTCTCTCTCTACAAGTGTCCCCATTCGTCAAAATATTTTGTCATTCAATGAGATCTC
The DNA here is from genome assembly GCF_048418815.1 of Hemitrygon akajei. NCBI lineage: Eukaryota > Metazoa > Chordata > Chondrichthyes > Myliobatiformes > Dasyatidae > Hemitrygon > Hemitrygon akajei. The sequence continues at coordinate 32,984,050 of NC_133143.1, forward strand.
CTCTCATTTTTTATCTGCTCCTGGCCAAAGGCTATAGATGCCTCATCAGGTAATTGAAGAGAGCAGCCCAGTGTATGATGCATAATTCATGAGAAACGATGAAAATTACCAAGTGGAGAAACAACAAATTCGAAAAGTCAAATGATATATTGGTGCTTAATTTAAAAAGATTTCAATGCTCGAGTAAAGATGTAAGACCTTTTCAGATCGTACCTGAAGGTAAAAACATAGAAACATCAAAAACCTACAGCACAATACAGGCCCTTTGGCCCACAAAGCTCTGCTGAGCATGTCCTTACCTTAGAAATTACCTAGGGTTTCCCACGGCCCTCTATTTTTCTGAGCTCCATGTACCTATCCAAGAATCTTTTAAAAGACCCTATCGTATCTACCTCCACCACCATCACCGGCAGCCCATTCCACGCATTCACCACTCTCTGTGTAAAAAACTTAGCCCTGACATCTCCTCTGTACCTACTTCCAAGCACCTTAAAACGGTGCCCTTTCGTGCCAGCCATTTCAGCCCTGGGAAAAAGCCACTGACTATCCACACGATCAATGCCTGTCATCATTTTATACACCAAATTAAGGAGTTTCTTTGACTACAGGAATCAAAATAATCTGGAGCAAAAAAAAGGGCAGAAAAAGACCGAAGGAACTGAAGCTTTCATCCCTTTAGGCACAGCTGTACAACAGTATCTGTAAATCCCCATGTAATTGAAATGGCTTCCTTCTAATTAAATAGTGTGATGTCGCTGCAAAGTTTCGCAGTTCATTTCTTTCACTTTCTGGCCTTAAATTCACTTCCTGCCTTCTTTCATGGTGAGGGAGAAAGAGAGATAAATAGTTGTTAGCAGCTAATTATTTTTCCTCTTGGTGGGTGGCCCAATAATTCATCCAAAGAATGCTGAGAGCAGAAGATACCAAGTTCATTGACCAAGTATACCACAGAAATACTGGACACAAAGTTGTGTTCCTGCCCTTTACTTGAATTGACTGCTTAAAATCAATGCATGTGTTTACAGTGAGAAAACATAATATGCTGGCAAACTAATCAAGGAAGTATATCTCATGAGAAATTTCTTGCTATTGTCATGCTGATTCCTATTAATTATCACACAAGTCCTGCTACTTACTGCAGATAGCACCAGATTGATTCACAAAATACAAAATTCTTTGTATTTGGGAAATTAACATATTAGAGATCTGGAAACTATTATCTTGCTTTCAAAAATTCTTAGGTCTACAGAAAATAAACACACCCATTCATATGCAGCACACATCCTCAGAGGAGTTATGAAGGGTACCATTGGCTATATACAATCATTGTGTCATTTGTGGGTTGTGAAAGTTATGGCCAGACTGACATTTTGCTTCTTTTTCTAATCTCCTTTTTGAATTGTGTGGCCAGTTGACCATTGCGAATCACAGTTAAAAAGTTAATCACAATGGAGCCTCTGAATACTCAAACAGACCAGATCAGGTAAGCTCAGAAGATTTTCACACTGAAAGGACACTGATGAACAACTTGAAGACTTGGGCAGCTTTGACCTTGGGAAGTGAGCTGGGGTAAGTGGCACAGCAAATGGAAAAGACTGTCAGGAAATTCGAACCGTCCTTATAATTGTAAGATCTACAATATTCTTAACTTCAAGATTAATGGCTTTGTCTGGCTTTGTACAAACATTACAAATAACATGAAATAACCTTGGAAAACATAGGCAAAGCTACAGTAAGATATAGGTGGTGGCTTAATGCTTTCATTAATTAATGAACAGATTTTAAAAGTTGACATTGCTCCATGTGAAGATGATCTTCTTATAGATGTTTTACATTCAGGACAGAAAGGAAGTAAGGAAACTTTTCAAAATAATTTCCAAATGTGTTTCTTTGCTGATAACACAAAAAGTGCAAAGTCAATAACAAATTGCTGGAAGAACTCAAAGGTTCACATGGCATTTATGGGGAAGGATGAACTGTCAGAGGGGATTACATCAGTAGCTTTAAATTCCTTAATGTTAACATAGCAGAGAATCAGCTTTGGAACCAGCAAATAAATGTCATCAGAAAGAAGGCATAGCAGCACTTTTACTTTCTTGAGAACTTTGGCAGGCTTTTGTAGATGCACAGTGGAGAGTGCCCTAACTAGTATTATCTTGGCAGGGAATGGAAACACCAATGCCCAGGAATGTAAAAGGTTTCAGAAAGTGCTGGATACATCTCAGTCCATCACAGGCAAAGCCCTACCATCATTCAGTATATTTACATCAAGTGCTGCCTCAAGAAAGCAACATCCATGATCAAAGACCCTCACAATCCAGGCGATGTCCTCTTCTTGCTATTACCAACAGGCAGGAGGTACAGAAGCCTTAGGAGCCACACCACCATTGATTGACTCTGTATCAATAAAATCAATACCAACAGCAGCTACAGATAATGGACTGCTTTCAATGCAAGATTTTGACAATTGCATCCTCCAAATCTGCATTTACATTGTAACATTGAAGATGATTGTCAATACCTTCAAATTCTTCATAATTCCTAGACTTGTTGAAATAGTAAAATCATTTCACTTTCACTCCCTGCCATTTCTGAGCATCCCTAAGCCTGAATGATTGAAACCACAGTGTGCGAAAGCAATTCTAAATTGTCATACTGCTTATTTCTTGTCAACTATCAGTGACAAAAGTCACTGCTTTTTTTTTTACACAAACACAAGTGACACTATTTTAAAAAACGTTTGCTCTAAGTCTGGTGCCGCAAGTGTCTAACGGCCACACGATCTGCACATAATTGAGCCTAGTTAGAAACTGATTGGAGTCTCCTGTTCAATTAAGCTACATAGAGTCCCAAATAAATAAAGGGAATCCCGGCTATTTTCTCAATTAGTTTTTGTTCTTTAAGAGCAGTCCTAAATAAGCACCTGCCCCAATTCACCAATGACCCAATTAACAGGAATTGTGTGTGTATATTCATCAATACTGCCATCTGTCTTCTATGGCAAAGCCAATTTTGAAATCAATCTATTAAGTCTCCATGAATTCTGAGTGCCTTAATCTTCTGGAACAGCATGCCCTGAGGAAAGTTGTCAAAATCTTAAGAGTGAAACAGAGAGAAAAGATAAGGAATGGTATTATAGAAGGTTTGGAACAAGGGCTGTTCCACATAACGAACTAAAGGATAGGCATAGTTGGAGTCCATGCAAGTGCCTAGACTAACCTTTGATTTGTAGGAATTGAGTGCCAGTTCTCCCAATCTGATTAAATGGTTGCTGGTGCAGAGCTGGTTGAAACTTTGATACAATAATAAGTGTAGAGCTTTAACTATCTTATACTCACTCCACTCTCAGTCCTCATGTTGGTTCTTGACCTTTAAAACTGTCTGACTCACCTGCATCCTCTAGCAGTTTGTTCTATTTCTTTCAGATTCCAGATCTGTAGTCTCTTGCCTGTGTGAATGTGTCTCTCAACAAAGTTTAACTTCTTGGTTACTCATAATGCATGATGAAAGTTTCTTAAATAGTTTTGACTTTTTTAAAATTAAATTATTTCATGGATACTGACATGAAATTTAGACATGTTCCTCCTATCGATAGTTCCTCCTGGTTGGAGCATTCTTATATAATGTATTCACCCTGAGTTATTAAAGCTCATGTAAAACTTTCCTTGGAATCAAATCAATAACAAACAATGATTTTTTAACTGCAACAGCAAATCATGTTATTCAGAAAATTAATGCAGTCTTTATTACATGCAATGCTTTGCAAACCACCTTTCCAAAGTACATTTTATTTACAAATACTATCCGGTGAGGCATTTTAAGACTTACTTATTCTATAGTAGAATCTAAAATAATACACTCCAATAAAGAAAATATTACCATAGCATACCCCCTACCATTTCACTGCTGATCGCCATAATCTCATTGACAGGAATGCTTTGCTCTACTAAATCTGTTTCTTTCAATATATTCCACAACTCATTTAGAAATAAAGCAAAGATTTTATAAATTGAGCATGCTGATGCATAAAGACCACTAAAAGTTCATCAGCTTTGATTTTAAAGCAATTTCACAGTGTAATTTCGGCAACCATCAGTCAAAATGACTTAATTTATAACCAGAAGTACACTTGATCTTGCTGACAAGTTGTAACACAGCAAAAACTGTCTCCAATCACAAACCCAGGGAAAGGTGTTGACTTTCTTATCTGTCTGTCTCTACCGGAGGCAATCCAGTCGTCACAAACTTTGTAAGGTGGTAATGCATTTTTTAATTTAAATTTACATAATGCCAGAAATGCAGATGTGGGATGTGGCTTTTTAATTATTTACATCATCTGCTGCATGTAAATGAGAAAAATAACAGCATGGATAAACGTCTGACTTTAATTATTTTATTCTCTTCCTATATTACAGCGATCCAAAACAAAAGCATTTGCATAGAAATTTGCACAGAACATGCCATATAACAACTTTTTTGAGCTAATTATACACCAGGAGGATACTCACAATTATCTTAATCTATGTTCAATGTTTTGATTTAAATATCTTCATCCAATACACTCTGCAAAACTGTCTTCATACTGCAAAAAGATACCTGCGTTTAAAATAATTACATATAGACTAAGTTAAGCTTTCATTTCTCTTACATTCTCAATTGATTTGCTGAAACAACTATATGAAATGAAAGATACTACTCACTTCTCCCCCTTATGCAGCAACTAGACTGTGGCTACAAGCGTTGAAACCTTTTATATAACAGGAATAGCTGCCGGCAAACCACACCTCCCTTTCAGATCCCAGACAAGATCTTGATAATTAATTAAAGGCTACCAAAATACTAACATTGTCTTACATTTTATGTAAAAGTCTAGGACTTCTGTAGAACTCCTATATCCCAGCTATCCAAACGTTTAAAAGAATGAAATTAAAAGCCAGCCAAATTATTCTCCTGGAAGTAAAATTGCCAAGTTTGTTCAAATATGAGTAGAATGCCACATAAATCTGTACTGCAGCTTCAGCTTCCTATTATTTATATTAGTGATTTAGATGAAGCTGCTGAGAGGATTTGTTTGCTAAATGTGCAGATGAAAGAAAGACAAGTAAGTCAGTTGTGAAAAGAATTCATGGAGATAGGCTGAGAAAGTACACAAAATTCCTTCAAATGGAGTGCAATATTGAAAACTGGGAACAATTCACATTGACAAGAAAAATTCTAAAAATACTTTATCTAATAATAAAAATCTGCAGAGCTCTGAGATGCACAGAGATCTGAACATCATTGTGAATGAGTCAAAAATAAATCAGTATGAAACATACTGCAAATAATTGGAAAATCTAGCAGAATGTTACGGTTTATTGCAAAATAGATGTACAGAAATGTATGGACTATAGATAGATGTTTTTTAACAATAGATGTTTGGACTATATAGAACAGTGGGAAGACCACAAATGAGCTATTGTTTACATTACTGGAGTGTTTATTTGGAGATTATTGTAAATATGTCAGAGAAAATGTCCTGATACGGCATTTGAAATGAGTATGTCAACTTTTGAAGAAAGAATGAAGAGGATATACCTGCAACCACTCAGATTTAGAGAAGTGAGAAGTAACTTGAGTCTTTGAAGTCAGGAGGAGGCAGAAAAGCTTTCAATACAGAGATAAACAGACATTTGACAGGGTTAACATATGTTATGGGGAGGTGCTGTAATCCATAAAGAGGACTACAAGAAAGGATAGAAATAGGAAATTAAACATAACTTTCAAAGTAAAAGAGAGTGGGCCAAAATAAAGGTTTCATCACAGACACTTAGAGTAATCAAAAGACTATAAGAACATAACATACAGCAGCAGAATTAGGCCATTTGGCCCATCAAGTTTGCTCTGTCATAGAATGATGGCTGATTTATTTTCCTCCTTAACCCCATTCTCCTGCCTTCTCCCCATAACCTTCAGCATTCTTATTTGTCAAAAAACCTATCAAACTCCAATTTAAACACACACAAGGACTTAGCCTCCACAGCCATTTGTGGCAATGAATTCCACAGATTCATCACCCTCTGGCTAAAGAAATTGCTCCTCATCTCTGTTGGGACTTCTATTCTGAAGCTGTGCCCTCTGATCCTGGACTCTCATGCTATTGGAAACATCTTCTTCATGTCCACTCTATCCAGACCTTTCAATAATCAGGTTTCAGTGAGATCCCCCATTATTCTTCCAAACTCCGGAAAATACAGGCCCAGACCAATAAAAAAACTCTGCTTATAATTAATCCTTTCAACCCTGAGATCATTCTCGTAAGCTAACTTTAGCCCCTCTCAAATGACAGTACCTGCTTTCTTAGATACGGGTCCCAAATCTGCTCACAATACTCCAAATGTGGACTGACTAATGTCTCAGAGAACCTCAGCATTTTACTCTTGCTTTTATATTCTTGTTCTCTTGAAATTAATGCTAAAATGTGTTTTTCTTTCAATTTCCCTTCATTCTTAGTTCCTTTCACATTAGGACATAAATTTAAGTAGAAACTAGATAATCTGTTTCTTGGTAGGACCTTATGGGAAAACAAATTTGGACATGATTCAAATAACTTCTTACAGAATATGACTTAAATACTGTGAATTGACAACCAGCATGATGTAGGCTAAATGCTGCAAGAACAGCAGAAGTTTCCAAGTGCAATACTGCAGTTTTTTCCAGAATGTTAAACAGAAAAAATTGGTACTACCTACTCAAAATTCTTTGAGAGTCACTGCCAATATTTTGCTCCCACTCTCTCCATATGCCATGATTATATGATAACTGGATAGTCATCAAAATCTGCTTCATCCAATTCATTTTGAATGGTTATGTCAATGGACATCCAATAGCATTTAGTGAGCAAGTGAAACTGTTCTGTTTTGCAACTAGAAAACATTAAAATACTAATCGAAAGGAAAACAAGGGAGCCAGGAATGCGAGTCTAACTTCATTTTTATTTTAAGCAAGTCACATACGTATGACATGCCAGCCTAAGGACATATACTATTTACAAACTTTTACATATAATCCACAAAGCATTATGTAAAAACAAAGAATGATTGATCAAGCAATATATTTACAAGATCACAGAAATATTACTGAAATATTAAAAACATTACACTCTTCCCTACAGACAAGCTGGATGAACTCAGCTGGTCGGGCAGCATCCGTTGAAAGGAGCAGTCAACATTTCGGGTTGAGACACTTCATCAGGACTAAAGAAGGGGGGGGGCAGGGGCCCGTATAAAGAAGGTGGGGGGAGGGTGGAAAACCAATCAGAGGAAAGATCAAGGGGTGGGGGACGGGAAGCAGGGAGGGATAGGCAGGAGAGGTGAAGAAAGAATCTAAGGGGAAAGCACTATGGGTAGTAGAAGAAGGCAGGGTCATGAGAGGTGATAGGCAGCTAGGAGAGGAGACAGAGTGAAGGTGGGATGGGGGAATGGAGAGGGAGGGAATTACCGGAGTTTGGAGACTACCCAGACAGTATAGGAGATGTTGTTCCTCCAACCGAAGTTTGGCCTCATCATGGCAGTAGAGGAGGCCATGTATAGACATATCAGATTGGGAATGTGAAAGAGAGTTGAAGTGAGTGGCAACCAGGAGATCCTGTCTGTTGTGGTGGACGGAGCGTAGGTGCTTGATGAAGCGGTCCCCAATCTGCATCAGGTCTCGCCAATGTAGAAGAGGCTGCACCGAGAGCACCAGATGCAACAGATTACCCCAACAGACTCACAAGTGAAGTGTTGCCTCACCTGGAAGGACTGTTTGGGGCCATGAATGGTGGTAAGAGAGGAGGTGTAGGGACAGGTTTAGCACTTATGCTTGCAGGGATAAGTGCCCAGTGGGAGATCTGTGGGGAAGGACGTGTGGACCAGGCAGTCGCGGAGGGAACGATCCCTGCAAAAAGCAGAGAGGGGTAGAGAGGGAAAGATGTCCTTAGTGGTGGGGTTCTGTTGAAGGTGGCGGAAGTTGCGGAGGATAATTTGCTGGATCCGGAGGCTGGTGGGGTGATAGGTGAGGACAAGGGGAACACGGTCCCTGTTGTGGTGACGGGAGGATGGGGTGAGGGTCGAAGTGCGGGAAATGGAGGAGATGCGGGTGAGGGCATCATTGATGATAGCAGAAGGGAAAACACGATTCTTAAAGAAAGAGGACATTTGGGATGTCCTGGAATGGAAATCCTCATCCTTGGATCAGATGCGGCGGAGATGGAGGAACTGGGAATAGGGAATAGAACTTTTGCATTTGGCAGGGTGGGAAGAGGTCGGAGGCTGGTGGGCTCAGTCTCCATCTCTGGAGATAGACTGTCCACTGACATCTTCTATAAACCCACTGACTCCAATAACTACCATGATTATACCTCTTCCCACCCTGCCAAATGCAAAAGTTCTATTCCCTATTCCCAGTTCCTCTGTCTCCGCTGCATCTGCTCCAAGGATGAGGCTTTCCATTCCAGGACATCAGAAATGTCCTCTTTCTTTAAGAATCATGGTTTCCCTTCTGCCATCATCAATGATGCCCTCACCCGCATCTCCTCCATTTCCCGCACTTCGGCCCTCACCCCATCCTCCCGTCACCACAACAGGGGCCTTGTTCCCCTTGTCCTCACCTATCACCCGACCAGCCTCCGGATCCAGCAAATTATCCTCCGCAACTTCCGCCACCTTCAACAGAACCCCACCACTAAGGACATCTTTCCCTCTCTACCCCTCTCTGCTTTTTGCAGGGATCGTTCCCTCCGTGACTGCCTGGTCCACACGTCCTTCCCCACAGATCTCCCACCTGGCACTTATCCCTGCAAGCGTAAGTGCTACACCTGTCCCTTCACCTCCTCTCTTACCACCATTCAGGGCCCCAAACAGTCCTTCCAGGTGAGGCAACACTTCACTTGTGAGTCTGTTGGGGTAATCTATTGCATCCGGTGCTCCTGGTGCGGCCTCATCTACATCGGCGAGACCCGACGCAGATTGGGGGATCGCTTTGTCAACACCTACGCTCCGTCCGCCACAACAAACAGGATCTCCCAGTTGCCACTCACTTCAACTCTGCTTCACATTCCCATTCGAATATGTCCATGCATGGCCTCCTTTGCTGCCATGATGAGGCCAAACTTTGGTTAGAGGAACACCATCTCATATACCGTCTGGGTAGTTTCCAGCCCCTTGGTATGAACATCAAATTCTCCAACTTCTGGTAATTCCTTCCCTCTCCCATCCCCCATCCCAACTTCACTCTGTCTCCTCTTCTAGCTGCCTATCACCTCTCATGACTCTGCCTTCTTCTACTACCCATAGTGCTTTCCCCTTAGATTCCTTCTTCACCTCTCCTGCCTATCCCCTCCCTGCTTCCCCTCCCCCACCCCTTGATCTTTCCTCTGATCGGTTTTCCACCCTCCCCCCACCTTCTTTATGGGGCCCCTGCCCCCCCCTTCTCTAGTCCTGACGAAGGGTCTGGACCCAAAATGTTGACTGCTTCTTTCAACGGATGCTGCCCAACCTGCTGAGTTCATCCAGCTTGTTTCTATGTCTTGATTTGACCACAGCATCTGCAGTGTACTTTGTGTTTACACTCCTCCTTACTTACCTATAAACTCTCACTCGATATAGAATACATCTCAACTTAAATACAGTATATATAGAAGTGTGTATTGTTACAAATCAGCAACAATGAATATCACTCACAAGCCAATCAAACAAAAGAATTGAGTATTTCCCTTTTCCAAAACACCGATCAAAAATGAAACAAGCATTTAAACTCAAAAATGATTCAGATCCCGGACGAGCCCCCATTTGTTACAAATCAGCAACAGTGAATATATAATTGAGGCAGGGTTTTTTTATAACAAATAAAACATTTATTAAACACAGTAAAAACCCACAAGTAAACAAATGACTAATGTAACCGGAAGTCAGCTGTGATACAGCAGCTCGAACAGTTCTTAAAGCGGTAATGTGAAAACAGTTCTTAAAGTAGTAATGTGAAGGTCCAAAGTTTTACACAGTCAGTTAAAAGGAGAGACTTCTTGAAAGGTGTTAAATTCTCTTTTGTTGCGTTACTGCTGATCCCAGCTGCAGTATGCTTTTCCCGGAGGATTTCTGATCGAAGGAAATAAACGGTTTAACAGGCACTGACCTTTCTTTGGCGAAACTTTGTGTCCAACTCGCTGCTCTTTTTTATTGGCAAAGCAGAAATTATCACAGACACAAGTTACTACTTCCTCGTGTGAAGATTAAACAAAGGTCAAATCTGTTTCACCGTCGACATTAACTTTCCAAATCCTTCAGTATGTCTGAAATCTAACGAATCTTCACTCTCCGCTGTCTTCACTGGCAGTAATATAACAAAACTGCCAGCAATAACCTTTGAGACTTAAGGCAGAAAATAAAACTCCACTGTTATACGAAACTGTGTCATAATATCAGAATATGCAGCAGCATGGAGTCAGTAGTGAATTCAGCAATGAACTGCCCATGTCACAGGGTGGGGTTCTCCTTTTATACCCGGTTGAAAAAAACTATCACATGACCTCTCAATGGCAGGAAAATGATGTCACTCCCCCATCACAAGACCATTACCTCATGTCCAGCATAACTTCAATTACATCATGGTCACGTAACAGGTACAAGACACACACATGTACGTAACAGTATATATAAGATTTAATCATTGTGGAGGCTTTCTGGTTCTTGTGGGATAATGTCTTTACAAGAGAGGCCACTCTGCTTGGCAGGTGATATTTTTGGCTGCAAAATAATCTCAGATTCTGGGGCCTCCTCCCTGGTGGCTGTAGGAGTTGACTCTGAGACTGCAGGAAGTGATTCTGACATTCTGGCCACCTTTCTTCTCGAACAATTTATTCTCCTCAGCTGTTCGATGTGTCACCTCCAGGAGAAATCAGATGCAATATCCACCATATAGGAAAGTTTTCCAGATCTGTTGCTCATCTTTCCAAGTACCCACTTTTGATCACCTCTGTAGTCCCCCACCAGGAGTTCTTGTCCGGTGGGGGGGAGGGGGGAAGACATCGAACTGCCTTGTTTGAAGAGCCTTCAGTTTGCCTCAGCTGCTTGTCCTGTGTGCTACTTCTGAGGTTGGGTTTGAGGAGATGCGGGCATGAATGCAAGGGATGACCTGGGAACTACTTAGCTGGTGAGTTTTTTATTGTGGGGTGTGCTGCATTGTGATACAAACGTAGGGAATTGGCAAGCTTTTGGTTCAGTGTCAGTGTAGTTTGATCTGCTGACGTTGCTTGCAGTACATCCTTCAGACTCTGGAAAAAACTTTCTGCTAAGACATTTCTAGCTGGGTGGTACGGTGCAGATTTAAATGTCTTATTCTGTTCATTTTCAGGTCGACTGACACAGTTTCACAACAAATTGTGGTCCAATTTCACTGACCAAGTGTTTTGGAATACAATCCTTGAGAAGCAGCTTCTCAACACATCAACAGTGTGCAAGGCTGTAGAGGAGGCTATTGGCTACATTAGACGTTACAACTCTCAATCTCCACATATGATAACTCCTGTCAAAGGCCAGTTCATCCTGGTGTTGGTAAAATCGGTCTAACTGGAGTTTCTGCTGAATATTCCATACATTTTCGGTGACCATGTGGACCTGAGATAGTGTAGGGTCTTTTCTGATTTCCCTTTGGATCATCCCAGCTGTAATAGGGTATCTTTTGATTTGCATTAGGTAGAATACGTCAAGTGGAGTGTTCTCTTTTGTAAATTTTTCAGGTACTGTACTTCCTTTTCCAAAGGTAAATGGGACAATCTGTCATCATTTCCATGATTAGTCCTCCTCTTGAATTTGATTTTATAATTGTGTCCTTCAAGACACAGAGCCCGTCTCGGCATTTGTGTTGCTGCTGTTAGTGGAACACTTTCTGTGGAATGAAAATGGACACTGGTGGCTGATGATCAGTAAAGAAGGTAAACGCTCTCGCATACAAGTACAGGTTGAAACATTTTACACACCAATCCAGACTCAGCACCTCTCTGACAATCTGTGCCTAACTTTTCTCTGCAATGGTAAGGGAGCGGAATGTAAAAGCTATGGCATCACTCATAACATGTGACATGACTGCACCTATCCTGTAAGACAAAGTATCACAGGCCAGCTTCACTGGATGATGTGGATCACAATATGTGAGTGAGTACCTTTTGAAAACCACCTCATACTGCTTTGTCCGTTGCCATTTCTTCCTATTCTGTAGTAATGAGTTCAATGGGTGGAGCACCATTGGCAGCTTTCGCAGGAACCTGTTATTGTTACAAGGAGTGGCTGAAGCGACTGGAAGCGGACCCAAGTGTGGGACACAGGCACGGAGACCTGACATGGAGATAGACTTGGACATGACTCAGACTCAGACCTTGACCTGGACTTGATTCGAACTTGGACTCAGACACAGAGCCTGGACTAAGACTTAGACTTGGACTTGGCCTTGGACTCAGAACCTGGACTTGGCCTTGGACATGGAACGATAAAACAATGACAGTCCATTTCAGTAGCGGCAAACGGCCTGCCTGCTGAGCTGGATACGAGACAACAAAACGATGACAGTCTATTTGACTCTCAGCTCGGAGGAGCGGCCACCGGCAGCAAATCTCAGCTGGCCATGGAAAAGGCAGAATTCGTACCTTTGGCTCGGAGTGGCACCAAACGGCCGGCAACTCAGCTGGACACGAAAACGATTGAATCCATGAAGCAACCCTGGGCACCAAAGCCACTTAAGAGTGCACAGTGACCGGGGACTCAAATCGGGCACAACTGCACTTGCTCAGGTGACAGTCCAGCAGTGAGTAGCTGTAAACTGGAGCTTTTATGCTGCAGCTTCGAGTGAGGATCAGGTGCCTTGATCAAGACGCCAATGGAACATGGGGAAAAGGAAATAACTGGAATGAAGAGTCCATGACCCGACCTTGACAGTCACAGTAATTGGCAAATCCTAAAAAAGGGCTGCTGCTGTGACATGTACTTTGGTTTTGGGGCAAAGCAGCACCTGCTGAATTTTCTCAGCATACTTGTGTAAAGCTTGTGCATCAAAGTTGTGACCACAGTTATCAATGCTTGGTTTAAACAATTCACACTTGTTACATCATACTCTGACCCAATAACCAGCTAATCCTTTTAACACTGTCTAGAGCATTTGGAGGTTTTTCTTGTCATCGTTACTGGTAACAATGCTGTCATCCAGATAACACTGTGTCATGGTCCGGTCCGTGAAGTCCGCGTTCTGGCTCACGGTCCGGTCCGTGGACTCCAGACTCCAGGTCTTCTGGCTGTCCCTTGTCTCATTTGGGCTTAATCATAGGCACCTGATTCTCATCTTGGGGCCAGGAATATAAGTGGCCCTGGGTTCGAGGGTAATGGTGAGTTTGTCTTATCAGTATCCTGTCCTGGTCTCTGTGGGGGTTTCATCTTGTCAGTATCATGTCCTTGCCTCTGTGTGGGTTTGTCCCATTGGTATCCTGTCCTTGCCTCTGTGGGGTAAGTCAGGCTGTCCTTGCGATTACCCTATGGTGGGATCTGTCCCTCCTGGTCCTTGCCTCCATTGGGTAAGTCAGGCTGTCATTGCCATTACCCTGAGGCTGGACTGTTCCCTTCCTTCCCTCCGAAGCCCTGCCTGCAACCTGTGCCTGGAGCCTTGCCTTGCCTGGAACCCTGCCCTGTTTGGAACTGTTTGTCCGTGTCCACGCCTTCGATAGGTAGGTCTGGCTGTATTGCCAATTCCTAGTGTTGGGAACTGTCTCGTTGTGTTCACCATTCTGTGTAATGAGTCCCAGCCCTACGTCCTGAACCCAAGGAGGGGTCCCGGCTCTGTGTTCCATGTTCCTGTCTCTCCCTCGACTCTGGGTTCTGTTTTCCTGCTCTCCCTCGACCAAGGTTCTGTGTTCTGTGTTCCTGCTCTCCCTCAACCCGGGCTCTGTGATCTCGTCTTGTCGACGTGCCTCTCTCAGCCCAGGAGTACCTTGCCCAGACTGGCGCTGGGGTTCCCTCGTCCTGTGCTGGGGTTCCCTTGTCCTGTCCAGGAGTCTCACGTCCAGTCCTGTGCCTCACCTCGTCCTGTAGCCACGTCTTGTCCTTGCCTGGTTCTGGAGTTCGAGCCCGAGTCAAGACCCAGGTTCTGGGTCCTTGTCCAGTCTCTGGCTCAGAGTCCAAGCCCAGGCTCCTAGTTCCCAGTTCCATGTCCTGGTTCTGTTATCCTTGTCAAGTCCTAGCCCAGGCTCGGATACCTTGTCTCGTTCGGGGCCTGCACCATGTCCAGCATCCTTTCTTCCTTGCTTCTTTCTCATGCCTAGTCCTGTGCCTGGTAGATCAGTGTCTGTGTCTTGCTTTTGGGTCCACTCCCAGTGCCACCTTATGACACACTGAATGTGTGGAAAGCCTTGCAGCACCTGATCCATAGCTTTCTGCCAGAGGGCAGGTGCAGTTGCTACTCCAAACATAAGCCTATTAAAGTGATAATGCCCTTTGTGAGTGGTGTGAAACACTTTGAACTCTTCTTCCATCTCTATCTGTACGTAGGCCTCAGTTAAGTCCATTTTGCTGAAGTGTTTCCTTCTGGAAAGGTTTACAAAGATATCCTCTACCCTGAGCAGAGGGTATTGATCTACTGTTAGTACTGGGTTGGTGGTGACCTTAAAATCACCATAGATTCTGACAGACCCATCATTCTTAGCTACTGGGACCACTGGCGTTGTCTATGGGCTCCACACAAGCTTGGCAAGAATTCCTTCAGCCTCCATGTGATCCGGCTCTCTGGGCACTTTATCATGAATGGTATAAAGAGCTGGTTCAACTTTGTAAAACTTGGATGTGGCAGTTTGGTTTAACACTATTTTACCCTCCATAAGTTTGAGTTTTTCAATACCTTCCTTGTACACTTCTGAGGCATCACCCAGTACCTTTCTTAATTCACTTTCAGAGGATGTGGCTTGCAACTGGTGGATGGATCTCCAATCAATCTGTAGTTGTCTCAGTCAGTCATGTCCCCACAGTGCTGGCCCTCCTGTTTAATTTACCACATACAAGACCAATGTAGCTTTTTGGTTGTTGTATTCACTGTTACAGATGTCATTCCCACAGGAGCTTTCTTTTCTCCAGTATGTGGTGAACTACATATACCAGTGTGGTTTGCTCCCAACAGACCCCTGCTGACTGCTCCAGTGGCTCCTCCCACAAACCCCTGTATAAAGGCGAATGAGGCCTGAGGCCGACCCTCATTCTCCAGGATGTTGTGTTGTTCATTCTTCCAGTCAATAAAAGCCGATATCTCACTTCTTACGTCTCAGAGTGAATTATTGATGGGGCATCAATTTTATTGACTGGAAGTTTTTAAGCATGGAAACCGTTTTACATCCGGAAAGATTGGATCTGGACCCCCAGGACCCTGAAGCGGCTCTTGCCTTTGAACACTGGCTTGCATGCTTCCAATCATACTTGGAGGAGGTTAGTGCAACTGACCCTGCTGTTAGGCACAGGATTCTCCTCTCGCGAGTCACCCCAAAAGTTTATTCATTCATCAGGGACCTCTCGACCTATGACGGGGCTCTGGCCGCCCTCAAACAACAGTACCTGCGGCCGGTGAACACCGTCTACGCAAGACATCGTTTGGCTACCAGACGGCAGCGGCCTGCGGAATCGTGCGCCGAATTTCTCTGAGCCCTACAGACACTCGTGCGGACTTGTGAATGCCAAACGCTCACGGCGGAACAGCATGCGGAACTCTTGGTACGAGACGCCTTTGTGACGGGACTGAGGTCAGTGTATGTGTGGCAGCGTTTGCTGGAAAATCCCGACCTCACCTTACACTCGGCGATCAAGATGGCCGAAACACTCGAGGCTGCTCTACGCTATGCTGACGCCGTCCAGCCGCGCGATTCCCCGTCGGATTCGTGGACGCCTCAGACCCCGCCGCCACCGGTTCCCGCGAGCGAATTCGCCAATGCCGCTGCCAGTCACGATTCCACGAACTCCCCAAACCCGTCCGCGGCAGCGTCCAAGCAAAAGCCGGGGCTCTGTTATTTTTGTGGACTGGAGAAACATCCTCGAAAACGTTGCACAGCCCGCGAAGCGACCTGCTCCAGCTGCGGAAAAAGGGGTCATTTCGCCAGAGTCTGTAAGTCTAAATTGAAAGCGGAGTCGAGCTGCACTGCATTTGAGCCGTGGGGGCCACCATCTTGCATGCCCGGATGTGGGCGGCCATCTTTGCCGGCGTCACCATGCCCCGCCCCTGACTCACCGGAGCTTACCAGGCACCAAGACAGCATTTCAACTCTGGCCACCGTAACCCTCGACCAAAGTGCCCCACACCAGCTTGCCAGGTCAATGATGGACATCCTGGTGGAGGGCCACAGGACTAGCTGCCTGTTTGACACGGGCAGCACTGAGAGTTTTATTCACCCGGACACGGTGCAACGCTGTGGACTCGTGACACAGCCGGTACGTCACAGGATCACCTTGGCTTCTGGGTCGCATTCCGCAGACATCCGGGTGGGTTGTGTAGCGACATTGGTGGTGCAGGGCACAGTATATCGGGACTTTGCGCTACTGGTCATGCCTCAACTGTGCACACCTGTGCTATTGGGGCTGGACTTCCAGAGCCATCTCGAAAGTGTGACTATGGCATATGACGGGCCCCTCCCACCACTCACTGTCAAGAATCCTCAGTTTGGTGGGACTTCGCCATAAACCCCGTTACTACACACACATACACACCAAACCACACGTCCCACCCAACACCATGCCGATAGCTGTGCTACTGACACTCCTTGCAGTCTCTCAACCCTCAACGCTGTTCGCCAACCTGACCCCCGACTGTAAACCGGTGGCAACTAAAAGCAGGTGGTACAGCGCAGGGGACAGGGCCTTCATTCAGTCAGAGGTGCAGCGGCTGCTCAGGGAGGGGATCATCGAGCCAAGCACAAGCCCTTGGCGGTCCCAGGTGGTTGTTGTTCGGACTGGGCAGAAAACTAGGATGGTTGTGGACTATAGTCAAACCATCAATAGGTTCACACAGCTTGACGCGTACCCTCTACCCCGCATCGCGGATATGGTCAACCAGATCGCTCAGTACAAGGTGTACTCGACAATAGATCTGAAATCCGCTTATCACCAGCTCCCCATCCGCCCAGAGGACCGCCCCTACACCGCCTTCGAGGCAGGCAGCAGGCTCTATCACTTCCTGCACGTCCCATTTGATGTCACCAATGGTGTCTCGGTCTTCCAGAGGGAAATGGACCGGCTGGTGGACCAGTACCAACTGAAGGCCACATTTCCCTATCTGGATAACATCACCATCTGTGGTCGTGACTGGTCGGATCACGACGCTAACCTCCAATGATTTTTCCAGGTGGCCGCGGCTTTGAACCTTACTTATAACAGGGACAAGTGTGTGTTCAGAACCACCCAACTCGCTATCCTTGGGTATCTCGTGGAGAACGGGGTCATTGGCCCTGATCCCGACCGTATGCGCCCCCGTTAGAACTCCCTCTTCCCACCACTCTCAAAGCCCTCAGACGGTGCCTGGGTTTTTTTTCCTATTACGCCCAATGGGTCCCCCATTACGCAGACAAGGCCTGCCCCCTGGTCAAGTCTACCACTTTTCCCCTCTCTGCTGAGGCCTGCGTGGCTTTCAGCTGCATTAAAGGGGACATTGCCAAAGCAACGATGCATGCGGTGGACGAGACCATTCCCTTCCAAGTAGAGAGTGACGCCTCCGATTTCGCGCTTGCCGCTACCCTCAATCAGGAAGGCAGGCCAGTAGCATTCTTTTCTCGTACCCTTCAAGGCTCTGAACTTCAGCACTCCGCGGTGGAGAAAGAAGCCCGGGCCATAGTGGAAGCTGTTCGGCACTGGAGGCACTATCTCGCCGGCAACAGGTTCACCTTGCTGACCGACCAGCGCTCGGTTGTGTTCATGTTCAGCAACCAACAGCGGGGCAAAATCAAAAATGATAAAATTTTGCGGTGGAGAATGGAACTCTCCACCTACAACTATGATATCCTGTACTGGCCTGGCAGACTCAATGAGCCCCCTGATGCCCTATCCCGGGGAACGTGTGCTAGTGCACAGCTCGACCAGCTGTATGCCCTTCATGCACATCTTTGCCATCCGGGGGTTACCCGATTTTACCATTTCGTCAAAGCCCAGAACCTGCCGTACTCCCTGGAGGACATCAGGACGATGACCAGGGACTGCCAAATCTGCGCTGAGTGCAAACCACACTTCTACCGTCCTGACACGGCGCAACTTGTCAAGGCCACCCGCCCTTTTGAGCGACTGAGTCTTAACTTTAAGGGCCCCCTTCCCTCCACCAACCGCAATGTCTATTTTCTCAGTATTATTGACGAGTACTCGCGGTTCCCCTTTGCCATTCCCTGCCCCGACACCTCTACCGCATCCGTCATAAAAGCCCTGCGCCAGCTCTTCACTCTGTTCGGATATCCCTGCTATATCCACAGTGATAGAGGGTCCGCCTTTATGAGTGACGAGTTGCGCCGGTTCCTGCTAGCTAGGGGCATTGCTACTAGTCGGACCACGAGTTACAATCCCCGGGGGAATGGACAGGTGGAGAGGGAGAATGCCACGGTGTGGAAGGCCACACTTTTAGCCCTTAAGTCAAAAGGGTTGCCGGTCTCTCGATGGCAGGAGGTCCTCCCTGAGGCACTCCATTCTATCCACTCCCTGTTGTGTACGTCCACTAATGTCACCCCTCACGAACGCCTATTCTCTTTTCCCAGGAAGTCTGTCACTGGGACCACCCTACCAGTTTGGCTGACGCCCCCGGGGCCAGTGCTGCTCCGGAAACATGTGAGGAGTAATAAATACTCCCCGCTGGTCGAGAAGGTTCACCTTCTGCATGCTAACCCCCAGTATGCCTACGTGGTCTTGCCTGATGGGCGGGAGGACACGGTCTCTGTCCGTGACCTGGCGCCCGCAGGAGCAACAGACCACTACCCCGAACACTCATTTCTTATCTCCACACAGCTTATCTCTTTATTTTTTACTCCAGACTGTTAAATTGGTTGTTCTCCTATCTGCCTACAAATACATCTGTCCTACAATGGCTTCAAAGCTCCCTAAATCTGGGAAAAAAGAAGTGTCTGCAACTGTGACTGTCTCTGGTTCCTCTGCCGACATTATCTCCATTCTGGAACAGGACCGACAAGAGGTTATATCTGAACTTAAATCTGAATATAAGTCTTCTTTCAGTTCATTGGAGTCAAAATCGGGTCAAATTAATACCAAACTGGAGGATCATGCTGAACGTCTCTCTCACCTTGAGTCAGCTACCAAAGATTTAAAATGTCGTGTTCAACAGCTGGAAGCCATTTGTTCCAATTTGAGAGCATAACCCCAAGTTAACATGCAAAATAACCGATCTCAAAGGTCAGAGCAGCTGTCATAATCTATGAATCCTTGGTCTACCAGAGGCTATAAAATGGATGTCCTGTTGAATTTCTTTCTTCTTTACTCTGTGAGAATTTTGGGAGGGATATTCTTCCAACCCCACCTGAGTTAGACAGAGCCCAGCCTGAGTTGGGCTCCAGGCCATGCCCATTTATTCTGTTTTCATGGACATCAGGTGAAAAACCTTTAGATCATGGAAGCACATCAGAGAGGAAAATTGGATTACAAGGGTCATTCTATCCGTATTGTTGAGGATTACGCTCCTCAAGTTCTGAGGCTGTGCAATATAAAGAAGTTATGAAAGAGTTTTACAATCGTAGAATCTGGCCCTCTCTGCATTATCCAGCCCATCTCTGAATAACTCTTAGTACTAGGGACAAAAAATGGTTTAACTCAGCTACAGTAGCTCAGAAATTTATCAAAAGTCTCCCTGCCATTTCGAGTCCTTCAGACTCGGTCTGATTATTTAAAATGGCTGATAAGTACTTCTTTCTGTTTTTTTCCTGTTTTCTTTTTAAATTAGTTTTTTTTTCATAGTTTCTCATGGGTAGGCTATTCTGGATTATTACGTTGAGTTAAGTTTAATACTTTTTGATGGAACTGTTGCTCTTTTCTTTATGTATAGTTTTAATTCGTAGTGCTTAAGTTGTCTGGTTTTTGAATTGTTAATTAAACAGTGCTTATGATGATGTTAAGAAACTGGAACCTGGTTTTTGGGGTAGTTATTTTTCTGTAGAGCTTGCTACTATTTTTTGGTAGTTTTCTTGTTTTGGGATTTGGGGTCAGGGTAGGCTCTCTAGTGCCAACACCATTTATAGAACCTTTAGTTATTCTTTGTTACTCAGGACATATCTTTTTGTCCTGATTCTCTTGTTTTATACTTTTGCCCCAGAGCTGTTATTTGAATGTTTGTTCTTGTTTATGCCTACTACCCTTTATGATTTTTTAAAATGACAATGGATAACCTGTTGAATCTTATAAGCTGGAATGTTAAGGGATTGAACCATCCTGTTAAAAGAAGGAAGATGTTTTCACATCTTAAGCAGCTCAAAGCTGACATTGCTTTTTTGCAAGAAACACATTTGTAGTTTTGATAACTCTCATCTTATGTCAAGGTGGGTGGGACAGCACTTCCATTCTGCCTTCCCAGCTAAGGCCAGGGGGTTCTCAATCCTCATTATCAAAATGTTCCCTTTGAGCTTCACTACAAAGTATCTGGTGCAAATGGTTGTTTTATTACTGTCTCTGGGAAATTGTATAATACTAAGGTAGTCTTGGCTAACCTATATGCTCCCAATTTGGATGATGTGGACTTTTGTGATTGTTTTTTTTTTTCTTTTTATTGCCTGACTTGAGTTTATATTCTCTTATACTCAAGTTTATATTCAAGCTATCAGACTCCTCAATACTCGAAGCCTGGACTGACACCTTGCCCTACTGTCCAGTTTATTATTTATTGTAATGCCTGCACTGTTTTTGTGCACTTTATGCAGTCCAGTGTAGGTCTGTAGTCTAGTGTAGCTTTCTCTGTGTTTTTTTTTATTACTTAGTTCAGTCTAGTTTTTTGTATTGTGCCATGTAACACCATGGTCCCGAAAAACATTGTCTCATTTTTACTATGCACTATATCAGCAGTTATGGTCAAAATGACAATAAAAATTGACTTGACTTGACTTATATTGGGTGGTGATTTTAATTGTTGACTAGATCTAGTTTTGGATCGATCATCCTCTGTTCCTAGACTACCTAGTAAATCTGCTTTATTTATTCACTCTTTTCTTTCTAATTATGGTATCTCTGATGTGTGGCATTTTTTCCATCCTACTGAGAGGATGTCTATCACACTTTTATTAGAATTGATTATTTTTAATGGATAACCAGCTGATTCCATCTGTTTGCTCTTGTGATTATCAGTGTATATTGATTTCAGATCATGCCCCAGTTACCCTGTCCATAAATTATCCTGGTTTCCCTCAAATGAATAAACATTGGCATTTTAACCTGACTTTGTTGTCGGATAATGATTTTGTAAATGTTATGAAGGACCAGATAACTTTCTTTTGAAACACTAAAGTCATCTGAAATCTCATCCCAGGTTGTCTGGGATGCCATGAAAGCATACTTGAGGGGTCAAATAATTGTGCATACGGCAAATCGCAAAAGAAAGACTTATTTAGAGCGATTAAATTTGATTAGTTAAATTAAAGCAACAAACCAACTATATGCCCAGACCAAAAATCCCGAATTGTACAAGAGTGAGTAGAACTTCAAACTAAGTTTGAGCTTATTTCCACTCAACCAGTTGAACGCCAACTTTTTGAAAGTAAGAGCCAATTTTATATTCATGGTGATAAATCTGACAAGTTTTTAGTCCACCAACTAAGGCTACGTTCACATTACAATGGATAAATCCGTAACCAAAGCTTTTCTCTTCATTTTTACCCTTCGTCCACCCTAAAACTGCGTTTTCATCCCCTGAAACTGGAGCTTTTCAGAAACGCTTTCCAGGGTGGGTATTTTTGAAAATGCTGCTCAGGCAGATCAGTGTGGATGGGATAACTGGAGACTTCTGAAAACACTATCAGACGGCAGCGCGCTATTTCATTGTTGTCTTGAATGCAACCTAACAATTTCAGAACAGACGGCAACAAAACTGACGCAAGAAGAGTTAGAAATGTACTCACCAAGTACTTTGACCTATAGCTTACTGAATAAATAAGTATACTCACATTGCCCTGTTTTCTGACCTTGCTCGTATGAAGGTGGTTTCCCTATTTATGCAAGTACTTCTCTGACAATAGATGTGTAACAGCTTAATGTAACATTGTATGGAAATACAAGATAATACTGATGCAGACATTAAAACAGTTATACATTTATCAAGGTGTTTTATTAATGCAACAGAATTAGTCAGTTTTTCAATGTTTGTGGTCAGCTGGGTCAATCTGTCTGTGAACTCCCTGTCGGTTGCATCCGTATGCTCCAGTATTTGATTTTTTTTTACTTTTAAGTTCTCCTGCATGAGAGCCAACACCTGTCCATCGTTTTAAGTTTTTCTAGTCTGTAACTACACAAACAAGCACTTTTACACCGAGATTCAACACCAAACACGTCACTTGTTTTCAGTAGATATGTCCTGCGCATGCGTAGTAGGAGGAAATTTGCTAAAATCTCTGTTTCAATGTAGACAGAGACACTTTTAACAATGCATAGTGTGGACGCCTATCATTTTTACATGAATCCGGCCTTTTCAAAATTATCCGGTCTAGTGTGGATGTAGCCTAAGACGCTCTAAAGCTAAACAACAAATTACAAAACTTCAAATGGGAAATGAGAATATTACTTCAAATCATTCTGAAATTAATGACACAATTAAGAATTATTATTCTTGACTTTATTCCTTTGAATCTTTAAATGATAGTATCTCTGTTGAGCATTTTTTAAACAGTTGAAATGTTCCTTTGCTTTCTTCCGATCTTAAAGTAAAACTCAATGAGCCATTATCACTAAAGGAAATATCCTCTGCTATTTCTGCACTGCAGTTCGGTAAATATCCTGGACCTGATGGGTTTTCTGCAGAATTTTATAAATCATTTTCCTCACTGCTTTCGTCTCAATTATTCATAGTTCCATCTGATTCGTTTAAACATTGTAAATTGCCAACATCATTTAATGAAGCATGTATCATTCTTTTAGCCAAAAAGGTAAAGATCCAACAAGAGTGTTCTTCGTATAGGTGGAGTTCTTTGTTAAATGTTGATGTTAAAATTCTGGCTAAAGTTTTGGCTCATAGATTGGAGAGCGTTGTACCTGCTATTATTTCTGAAGATCAAACTGGTTTTATTAAAAATCACCTTCCTTTTTTAATATACAGCATTTATTTAATATCTTACATTCACCTTCAGTTGGGACTCCTGAATATATCATTTCTCTTGATGCAAAGTAAGCATTCAATAGTCTAGAGTGGAATTATCCTTTTGCAATTTTAGAAAAATTTGATTTTGGATGAAGTTTTATTACATGGATTAAATTGTTATATTCATGTCCCACCACTTGTTTTGACCAACTCTCAACAGCCCCAGTCCTTTAGCCTTAAACATTGCACCCAACAAGGATGCCCTTTAAGTCCCTTACTTTTTGATTTGGCCATAGAGCCACTGGCAATTGCATTTCATAGCTGTGCTGAATTGATGGGGATTTGGAGGGCAGGTGTTGAGCATAAAGTTTCTCTTTATGCCAATGATCTTTCACTTTTTACATCAAATCCTACTACTTCCTTACCCCCAATGTTTTTACTTTTTAATCAATTTAGTCAGCTTTCCGGTTACAAACTTAATTTACACAAGAGCAAACTCTTCACAATCAATAGAGAAGCACAAGCATTAGTATTTCATGACCTGCCTTTTAAAGTAGTTCATAATCAATTCACTTACCGTGTATTACAGTAACAAGGAACTTCAAGAATCTTTCTCGAGAAAATTTTGTTAATCTTTTAAATTCTACAAAACAGAGTTTGACACAGTGGTCACCCTTGTCCATGTATCTGGTTGGTCAAATTAATGTTATTAAAATGCATATCCTTCCTAAATTTTTATACCTATTTCAATCTGTACCAATTTTTATTTCTAAAGTTTTTTTTGATTCATTAGATTCTATTATTTCATCCTATCTACGGAAGGGCAAACATTCCAGACTTAATAAAGCTCCCTTCAAAAATCTAAAAAGGAAGGTGGTATAGCCTTGCCTAATTTTCATTTATATTATTGGGCAGCCAATATTCATTGTCTTACTTTTTTGTTCTTCTTTCATAATCAGTCTGACTGCCTAAAATGCATGGCAATGGAGTTGAACTCTAGTAAGGATCTCTCCATTTCTGCACTTCTTGGATCCGCACTTCCTTGTCACTTGCCTAGCCTAATTGTTAATCCTCTTATTAGACACACTCTGAGAATATGGGCTCAGTTCAGAAAATATAATGCCTTCATGGTTTCTCTCTCTGTAGTCATAATTTACACAATTATCTTTTCCTACCTTCTATGCAAGACTCAACATTTCAGGATTAGTACAGAAAGGGCATTAGTCGCTTTGAAGATCTTTTCATAGATAATCGTTTTGCAATTTTTCAACAACTGTCTGTAAAGTTTAACCTATCTAATACTCATTTCTTTAGATATCTTCAAATTAGACATTTCATTAACCCTTTAATATCAAACTTTCCTTAGATGCCCGAGAAAAATATTGTGGACCTGTTTCTTTGTATTAGTCCATTGAGTAAATGTTTAATATCTACTATTCATGATGAGTTAGTGATCTTGAGGTGTGCTCCCTTTGATAAAAATAGAACTGCCTGGGAGCATGATTTAAATATTTCTTTATCTGATGCGGTTTAGGATTGAATTCTGAAGTCAGTTAACTCAACCTCTTTATGTGCTCGCCACTGCCTTTTGCAGTTTAATGTTGTAAATAGGGCTCATCTGTCTAAAACTAAACTATTGTGGTTTTATCCTGACATTAGTCCTGTTTGTGACAAAATGTTAAATGGGTAAGGCTTCTCTTATTCATATGGACTGGGCTTGTCCTAGTCTAGAGAAATTTTGGAGAGAATTTTTTTTTTAACTTTATCCCATATTCTTAATTGCCACTTCGAACCTAACCCTTTGATTGCACATTTTGGCACCTTAGGTGAAGTAGACATGCATCTGAGACTGACTGAACATCAAACATTATCTTTTACCTGGACAGTTAGTTTTTCTTAGGTGGAGAGATGTGGCCCCACCCACTCATGCTGAATGGCTTAGTGATATTATGTCCTGCTTAGACCTTGAAAAGATTCATTATTCACTTCTCAATTCAGACATAAAGTTTCATAAGGTGTGGGGACCTTTTCTTGACTACTTTCATAACTCCTCCTTAGATTAAGTTTATCCTTGTTCTTTTTACCATAATCCCTTATTTTCAGCATTTTTCTGAAAGTCTTATGGTTTTTTTATGCGAATTACATTATAGTTTTGGTAGTAGGGATCATATTTTCTTTATATATATATATATATATATACAGCTCTGTGGGGTTGAATGCTCCAATTGATTTTTCTTTTACACATTGAAATGGTTGGCCTGGAGTTTTGTAGTGGGGGGTGGGGAGGACACTAACTTTATATGATTTTATTTTTGGTGCTTTTTCCTTGTCGTTATGAATTATATATTAGACACGTTTGTTTTGCACTATATAAATCTCCATTTTGTTGATGGTTTTTTTGTTGTGTTGTAGAAACTCATAAAAAAATTCATTAATAAAAATTAAATATATGTTGTGCTCAGTTAAGAACCATTTTTGATTGCCTTCTTGTAAGATTCCACAAACTAAATGATCTTTTGATGTATAATTAAGCCCATAACAGAACTGACAATGCTCAGACAATTGCTTCAATTCAGCTATATGTTCTGAAATGGTTTTGCCTTCCTTTTGATTCTGCTTTTGAAACCTAGAGTGTTCTACAATCAACAATGGTCTTGTTTCTAAATGGACCTGCTTTATTTTCATATCTGCAAAGCTCATTTCAGCTGGCTTGCTTGGAGTAGTCAAACTTCTAAGCAGACTGTATGCTTTTATACCTGATACACACAACAAAATTGGTACTTGTTTCTCATTGGCTATTCCATTTTCTTTTAAATGCTGCTCAGTTTGTTCAGTGTATATACTCCAGTTATCTCTTGTGTAATTGAATGCATCTATCTTTCCAATGTAGCCAGACATTTCAGCTTTTTTAAAAATTTATGAATATTATCACCTCATAATCACTGTTTATGAATAAATTTATCCTCTTTTTTCCCCTTTTTTAGCACAAACATGTCCTTTCTGAAGAAGCATGACTTGCACTGTATTTATTTTTACTTGACCATTTCTCACAGCACTTTCTTATTTAACTCAAGCACCTCGCTGCACTTCTACAGGTAAGTGGTCATCTCAGGTTTGTTTAAAACTTCCTCATCACCACTGTAATGTTATGTAACTCTAAAACATAAAAACTAATTGAAAGGAAAACAAGGGACCTGGGAATGCAAGTTTAACTCTGTTTTTTCACTTCCAGCAAGGTACGTATGTATGATGTGGTGGCCTAATAACCTATGCCATTTAAATACTCTTACATATAATCTGCAATGCGTTTTGTAAACAATGAAGAATGCTTAATCAAAAATATACTCAAGTATTACTGAAATATTTAATACAAAACAAAATGGTTCTGGTTTACTTATTAA
This sequence comes from Hemitrygon akajei, assembly GCF_048418815.1. Lineage (NCBI taxonomy): Eukaryota > Metazoa > Chordata > Chondrichthyes > Myliobatiformes > Dasyatidae > Hemitrygon > Hemitrygon akajei. Next base: position 33,010,740 of record NC_133143.1, read on the forward strand.
CTAAAAAATAATACATCAGAGATCAGTGCTCGGGCACAGCTGATAATATTTAATATAAATAATTTGGCTGAGGAGAGCAAATGTCCAAGCTCCAAGTTTCTTGATGATACAAACCATCTGGAATCATGAGTAGGAGGAGGATGTACATAGGTTTTAAGAAAATACAGACAAATGAGTGAGGGAGAACATAGCAAATGAAAAATGAACTTGAAAAATATGAAGCACTTATTATTAGTGTCTGTATATAAAAATTAAAATTTACACTTAAAATTAACAGCCATTACCACAATGCATTAGGAAAGCAAATGATTTGGTCTTTAGTACAAGAGTAAAGGAGATGAGGCTTCCATCAGTCAGGGTCGACCATGGACATTGCATCCCAGCTGTCTAGGTAAGCAAGCCAGAGCAATCCAATATGGACGACAAGCTGGTGCCCATGTGACAGGCACCTCCTCTCCACACATCTGATGAATGCAAAGGAACGCAGAGAATGATACAATTTGGCACCAGCAGCACTGCAGGAGTTGCCAGTCAGTGTTGAACTCAATTTAGGACTGCCTTAGGGACTCCAGCTCCATATTTTTCACTTGGAGTTTACTCCCAAAGCTTACCCATGAGTGGTATAGCCACAAGGCAGCTGTGTTTTGAGATCACAGTTTTCCTTCTCCTAGATGAGCTGCCAGATACAGCTGCTGAGCACTATTTGCCCAAAAGAAGAGAAGTGCTTTTGTATTGTAATCATGCAGGATCTTTTAAGATGGTTACTGATTACAGTTTTGTGTCCATAAGCGATACATCTGCCATCGAAGAATTGCTACAGGTATCCTCCAGATAACTTCATGGAGTCACAAGTCACTGCAAATTCCAAAATCTGAAGCAACAAATAAGATGCTGGAGGGGCTCAATAGGTCAAGTAGCATCTGTGGAGCAAAATGGACGGTTGATATTGCGGGTCAAAACCCTTCAGCTGGACTGAAAAATAGAGGGGAGATAGTCAGCATAGAAAGGTGGAGGGAAAGGGTGCAGCAAGGGAAATAAGGTGGGTCTAGATGAGGAGGGATGATAGGGGCAACATCTTATTATAGCCTCGTACGACATGGGGCTTCTCAAGGTGAAGGAATTACATAGATTGAGCCTAATTTTCCAAGTTAGAATTAAAGGTGATCTCATGAAATTCACAAAATTCAGGGCCCAAGGTGGTGAATACAGCTAGAATATTTCCACTGGCTGAGGACCTCAGAATCAGAGATCATAGCGTCAGAAAGAACAAAAGGAATGAGATGCAGAGGAATTTCTTCACCCAGGATAGAGAACCTTTGAAATTTGCAGGGAAAACTCTGTCATAGAGTGCATTCAAAATAAAGATTGATGAATTACTCAGTACTAATAGGAACCTGTCACAACCACGGATTCACAGCGCAGCAGACACGGCAGTTGCGCTCGTGAATATGCACGTGCAGCTAATTATTTCATTGTGGTAGTATTTAACTCCATTCATTCTGTTGTAGTACTTGTCGAGACTTGGACATGGGCATAGCCACGCTTCGTTATCTCCATTCCGCCTTGCCTGAGGAATTGGACTGTCGAGTCAAATGACTGCAAAGACTGGTGGTATTCGTTTTACTCTTAGTTGTTCTTTTCAGCCACAGTGTAGGCTTCGTTTTCCATTTGAGAGTTTTAGTTAACGGCCCTGTTTGGCCTAGCGTTTATTGTTTTCTTTACCATTAATACTGTTTGCATTGAAGTCTGAACTATCGACCCACTTCAGTGTCACTCACTCTGTACTTGGACCATGTCCGAACCAGGTGACAGGAACCAATGGACAAAGAGATAGTGTAGGAAAATGGAGTTGGGAAGCTGAACAGGCAGATCAGCTTTGATGTTGAGGCATGTCAGAACAGGCATAAAGGGCCAGAGAACCTACTCCTGGTCCTTAATGTTATATCCTTGAAACCCCCGGTTTCCTTGGCTGCGTAAGTCCAGGTAAGATGCTCCTTGGTCCCGCCAAACTCGTGAGGTTGAGACGAGTCTCCCACCCCAAACCCCAGTTTGTGTGGATGCTGTTTAATTTGCTACCCTACTACAAGTTAGTGCCACAAAATGACAGACAGTCCACAGTATACAATTAAAGGAATTATCTTTATGAATCTTACCTTAACTAAAGGATTAGTAAAGAAAACATTGAGTTTTAATTAAACAGTCAAATGTGCACAATTTGGAGCTCGAAGTTTTGCCATATTCACAGATCCTCAATTGATTTCGCCCCTGACTTCATCAAATCGCAGTCCCGATTTGATTCGGATTCACAATCGAATCTTACAAACTGTTTTCTCCAGCATCTTCTCTCTCCTTCCGATGAACAAAAACAAAAACCCCAAGCCCAACCTAGTGCCCCTCACCAGAAAAACCTCCCGTCAATTCTACCATTCTAACTGGATGGCACACGTTCCTAATCATTCCTTATCTTCAGCAATAACCCAAGCAAGCTGAAAGCAGAACAGAATGCTAAATGAAATACATTCAGTATAACCTTAAATATATGAATCAGGGCATTACACCTTTATGCTGAAGTAAATATAATCTACTTTGAACAACAACACACGCAAAATGCTGGTGGAACACAGCAGGCCAGGCTGTGGGGAGAAGTGCTGTCGACATTTCTCCTGATGAAGGATCTCGGCCCGAAATGTCGACAGCACTTCTCCCTATAGATGCTGCCTGGCCTGCTGTGTTCCACCAGCATTTTGTGTGTGTTGTTGTTTGAATTTCCAGCATCTGTAGATTTCCTCATGTATAATCTACTTTGTTTGTTTTATCGTTCATCTTTTGGTATCTACATGGAGCAAATCAGAAAAGCAACATTAATTCATGGGATTAATTTCACAATAATGACTTGATACCTGTGTCACAAAAATGGAGCCATGTTATTTATCCTCCACCCAAATCTTCTTGTGTCACACTTCCCCCATCTATGAGTGTACCTTCACATTTCATTTCTGCTACAATTTCTGATCTAGCTTCTTCTGTAATGCAACTTTATAATTTAATATATGAAACTATGTGTAATAACTATGTGGTAGAATACTTTATTTTTCACCACTCTTGGAATCCCTTTTAAAAAGAGACAATATGCCAGTTGCCTTCTGAGCTGGTTGTTCCACCTTCACAGTAACTTTCAATGATCTGTTTACAAGGACATCTAGATTCTTTGAAATTATTTTGAAAATATCTAGCTGTTTGGTTTTGAGTGCAGTATCAAAATGGATGACTCCATTTTTTGCTATATTTACCATGTCTTCATACACTCACTTGTCTACATCTCCTTAAAGCCTCTTCATTAGAATATCCTCTTCATTACCAACACATTCCACCAGAAAAACACCAAACGATCCTGTACTATGTTTTGATAGTCCAATATCCAGTAGTCAATTCTTGACATTTTCTCCCTATCTTTAGTACTGAAACTTTGTAAGTCTCACAAGGGAAACTAACTAGTTCAAGGGTTAAAACATTACAAGAAATTACTCTTGGATTGCTTCATCAGTGCACTGCAAAGGCCTTGCTGGATATTCACGCACAACTTCAATACTTCTGAAGGTTCTGCCAAATTGTGCTTTTTCTGGTTCAAATTAATTCAATACCATGCAAAAATGTTGAAAAATCCAGAACAGAAGCCAAACGTTTCCCTCCTTTAGCCAAACGTTTCCCTCCTTTATCTCCTGACAGTCCAACATCCTTCCAAAAAGACATACTCAGAAGAGCAATAGCAGACCCTCCATTTACTCGAAGCTGGCACCATCCAGCTCATACAGCCAACTTGAGTAGCAGCCTGTCAACTGGCTAAGAAAATCATCTCCCCACACAAAGCACAATGAATTCTTTGTGTAGCATGCATTTAAGTTACTTGCTTTGCATACTCCAATAGCACTTCCCAAACCAATCCGATCAGACACTGGAAAACCAACCCCATTGCAGATTCCCCTCAAGGCACACACTAACATGATTTGAAAGTGTAGTATATCGCCAGTCTGTTATTATCACCGGACCTGTTTCCTCACACTCCACACCCAACAGTACTATGGGAACATCTTCAGCAAGAAGGCACCACTATCACAGGGGTAACGAGGGATGAAAATAAATGCTGTGCTTCTCAGTGACACTCAGACCAGAAGCAATATAATAAGTATCTAAATAGAAAGGTTTGATCATGAAGAGGCTCTAGTGTTGTGAAATTCTTGTTTGTAGCACACAGCCTGCCTTCAGAGAGCTTGTGACTGAGATTTTACACTGGGCTAAATAGATATAAAATTGTTATCAGGGAAATTTTTAGATTATTGCAAAACAGAATTGAGGGGTGCAGGCATGCTCAGTGCAGGAGCAGAGGACAGAGTGTGGGGCAGCAAGAAGACGACTGGTGAAGTAGCCTCAGATGTAGCTTTGAGGACAACCCACAGGACATTCAACAAACAGCACAGGAAAAGGCCCTCTAGACCAGGGGTCACCAACCTGTTTGCACCAGACTGGTTTAATATTGGCAATATTCCGGCAGACCGGCAGACGGACAGGGTGGGGGGGGGGAGGGGAGGGTGTACGGAATATAGGTGCTAAGTCAACTATAAGTCACTTATAAGTGACTAATACACTCAATTTTGTTTCTGAAAGGGTTTATCTAACAAATTTAATATTAAGCACACAGCGCATATTTTCACATGAATATAGTGATAAGTCACTTATAAGACATTAGCATCATAACATTTTAAGTAACGCTTGGATTTTAAACACACAGCGCCAGGCCGGTACCAATGGCACTTCCCGCCGGCCGCGCAAGGTGGCCGGTTACCCGAGGCCAACCGGTGATCCCTGGTGCGAGGGCATCACTGTGTTTAGGCCAGTGGTCCCCAACAACCGGGCCGCGAGTCAGCTGCACCTTTCCTCATTCCCTGTCACGCCCACTGTTGAACTTGAACGCAAGAGAAGCCATTACCCATGCGAGGTCATCAGTCACCTAAACGCAGTGATACCCTCGCCGCAAAGAAAAGATATATGGACTCTGTGAAAGAAATAACAGATCTAAATGTGTGACATATCATTGACGCTGCGAGGGATCGTTCGATGTGGAGAGTCATGATCGCCCAAGCGTGTAACACACAAGGGACCTGAAGAAGATGAAGACCTCAGGTAGAACATAATGGCATCTGAGGGAGTGCAGCTCAAGTTTATCAAAATCCTAGTGAAACTGGAAGTTTTAAGTTATGAGAACGTGTTGAAAATCTTAAATTGCTTCAACTTAATAAGATTAGGGATTGAACTTTTTAATGTTTGTATACAATTAATGGAAGGAAGTATGGATAAAGTGTTTCTTCTGGCAGAGAATTAATTGGAAAAGGAAATTACCTTCAGCATAGAGATAGTCAATTATCAATTGAATTGGGGAAAAATTCTTACACAAAGGATAGTTTAAGCCAGGTGCTCCCTTAGCCAAAGAGATCTGGGTTAATTGAAGTTATAATTAATTGGTAAGAAAAATACTATGATCCATTAATATTTGAAGTTAGATTTTGAAACAGTCCTGATTTTATTGAATGGCAGAATAGTCTTGAAGGATTTAATGATTTATTCAGTTCCTACATCCAACACTGATCCACAGGAGAAACACATTGTAGAGTAGGTGAAAGATAGAACAACTAATCACTCTATATACCTGATGTTAATCCTGCTTAATCCCTGTGTTAGACAATACAATGTATATTGATCACATTTGTAAATTTTGTTACAGAGAAACAATCATAATCCAGCACCTTTGATACTTTTAAAATGCTGGATTGGCAGATTTTCCATATTTTTACATCTAATGTGTTATCTGTTATATCCAGGTGTATTTCTTTATATATACAATTTTCTGGGATTGTGTCCTACCCATCATGATCTCTATCCAAAAAATTTTCCAAGTTATTTGGCAATATTTTAAGATTGTTCCATTCTTTGTGTGATGTAAGATAATGTCTAATTTGGAGGAATTTATAAAAGTCATTCGATTGAAGTTCAAATTCATTTTCGGGTTGGGAGAAAGATTTGAGCGCCTCACCATCAAACATTTGGTCCACAAGAACCAGGCCGCTTTGCACCCACCTGTTAAAACCAGAATCCTGTCTTGTTGGAATAAAATCTGAAATGAATGCAATTCTAGTTCCCCTTGGAATCCTTGGAAGATCTAATTTTTTCCTAATTCTATCCCATACTTTCAATGTATAGTTAACCCATTCATTCTGAGTCCCAACATTCTTCCACACATTTGGATTTAAAAAGGGAAGAGCTGCTAAAGATAACTCAACAATGGAATTTGGCTCTATGTGAACCCATCTTGAATCCCTGTCTTTCCTGATCCATGACACAATTGCTCTTAACTGGGCAGCCCAATAATTTTGCTTGGAAAATAAGGATCAGTACTTTAAAACTTTGTTAGTAATATAATTATATGCAGAAAAATAACACCAGACTTTGCTGGAGAGGATGTGGCCTAGTGGGAGATTTTGCACATATATTCTGGGACTGTCCCAAATTAAGGGAATTTTGGTACAAGGTCACTGAGGAAATAAAAAGGATTTTAGATATAAGTATACCCTTTGAACCTAGTCATTTAATTTTAGGCAACCTCCCGTGATCTGCATTAGAGAAGAATAAACTATATATGTTAAGAGTTTTGATTCTGATTGCTCATAAAAGAATAACTGTCAACTGGCTTAAATCTCACCCACCCACTTTGAAACAATGGATACAGAGACTGAAAGAAGTGAACTGTGTGGAAAAAATCACTGCAAGTTTACAACTGAAAACAGACTCTTACTTGGAAAGATGGAACTCTGTTATAGTGTACCTGTATACAGGGCCTTGGTAAAATGTGGGACTTGAGTTGATTTACTGAGGACTGTGATTTTATTTAAAATAGATATAAGTCTACATTGAGGGGTGACATAAAGTATGTAGATCATGTGTATGTTTATATGTAAATGTATGTATGTGCTTTTTGTTTCTTCTTTCTCTTGCTTCTACACTCTTCGAGCCCTGGTATTGTTAATATAGGTATTTACCATTGTGCAGTGAACTGTGGACTGATAGCCGATGCTTGTTTGTGTTTGTTCAATAAAGTTAAAAAAAAAATACATGTTCTAAAGTATTTATGGAAAGCAGAATGTGTGGCAACTGAGGAACTCCGTACTTAAAAGGGAGAAAGAAACTGCCAGGTCCACAGGACAATGTTTCCCACCTCTTTCATCACATCAAACCCATGGTCACTTCTAGTGTAACATACACAAAATATAGGAGGAATTCAGCAGGTAAGCTATAGAAATAAATAAAGAGTCAATGTTTCAGGCCAAGTAAGTCCCTTCATCGAGGCTGCTCTTGTGCCACCCATTCACCAGTGATAACAGTTATTTCATGGATTTTAGCTCTGCTTTCAACACTGTTGTTCTAGATTTGCTCCACAGAAAGCTAGCCAGCTAGCTGTACCCTAGTGTATCTGTCTTGGAAAAAGGGAATCGGTATATAAGGCTGATCTCCTACTTGCTCAATCTAATGTTTATAAGCACAGGTTGTCCCCAGGGCTGTGTTCTTTCACACCTCCTGGTCTCCTATTATGCAAATGGCTGTACCTCCACAAGCAAATCCATTAAAATCCTTAAGTTTGCAGATGACATGGCTATAGTTGGTCTCATCTCTAATAATGATGTGACCTGCTGTCAAAGAGGGGAAAACCATCTTGCAACATAGCATGCTTGTTACAAGTTGGAGTTTTACACTATCAATGTAATGGAAATGAGGAGTGACTTCTGCCAACAAGCCCCCACCTGCATACCCCCTTAGAAACTAATGATCAGGCTGTGTCTGGGGTCGAGTCATTCAAGTTTCTGGGGAGTACAATTACAAACACATTGAAGTTATGCTCATTACTGGGAAGGCCCAGCAGAGATTGTTCTTCCGACACCAGTTTAGGAAAATTAATATCCTAGGGCGTATCCTGATGGATTTTTACTCAGCCGTCATTCAGAATGTTGTTACAACGTCCGTCAGCATTTGGTTTTCCACCGCCTCCTCCCTCTCCAGGTCCCATTTGCAACGAGTGGTCCATTCAGTGGAGAAGATCACTGGCTGTCAGCTACCAAAATTAAAACTCCCATTCAACACGAAAGTGAAGAATAGAGCAAAAGAATTACTGCTGACTCCACCCACCCTAGCAGTCACGCAGTCACCAAATTGTCATCAGGGAGACGCTACAAATCGATCACCACCAGGACTACACATCATCATTGAAGCTTCTTTCCTGTAGCTATCCAGCTTCTCAACAAAATTCACTCAGATGTAATATTCTTAACAGTCCCTGCACAACATCCATTAAATGATTACATTTAATGGATCCATTACATGGTAAATGGTAGGGCATTGAAGAATGCAGTAGAACAGAGTGATCTAGGAATAATGGTGCATAGTTCCCTGAAGATGGAATCTCATGTGGATAGGGTGGTGAAGAAAGCTTTTGGTATGCTGGCCTTTATAAATCAGAGCATTGAGTATCGGAGTTGGGATGTAATGTTAAAATTGTACAAGGCATTGGTAAGGCAGAATTTGGAGTATTGTGTACAGTTCTGGTTATGCAAATTATAGGAAAGATATCAACAAAGTAGAGAGAGTACAGAGAAGATATACTAGAATGTTACCTGCGTTTCAGCACCTAAGTTACAGGGAAAGGTTGAACAAGTTAGGTCTATTCTTTGGAGCGTAGAAGGTTGAGGGGGGACTTGATAGAGGTATTTAAAATTATGAAGGGGATAGATAGAGTTGACGTGGATAGGCTTTTTCCATTGAGAGTAGGGGAGAATCAAACAAGAGGACATGATTTGAGAGTTAGGGGGCAAAAGTTTGAGGATAACACGAGGGGGAATTTCTTTACTCAGAGAGTGGTAGCTGTGTGGAATGAACTTCCAGTAGAAGTGGTAGAGGCAGGTTCGGTATTGTCATTTAAAGTAAAATTGGATAGGTATATGGACAGGAAAGGAATGGAGGGTTATGGGCTGAGTGTGGGCCAGTGGGACTAGGTGAGTGTAAGCATCGACACGGACTAGGAGGGCCGAGATGGTCTGTTTCCGTGCTGTAATTGTTATATGGTTATATGGTTAAATGATCTTTCCTGCTCTCCTTGTTCTGTTGATAATTATTGAGCCTGTTCATATGTTCACATTTATTTAAGCTGATTAGTGATGTTTGTGCATATGACCATTCCGCTGATTGTTGATTGTTCATGGCTATTTGCACTATCATCTTGGAAATTGTTGGTTGCTATTGTGCTGTCGGATCTGGGATTGTCCTGTCTTTTATGCTTGGCATTGAACCACAATCAATTCTGATACATTTCACATACTGGCAATGAAGTGATTCTGATTCTGATTCCAACTCACCTGGGTGAAAAGAAAGTCTTCATCAGATCCCTTCTAAACCTTGTATCACCAGTCCTAAATACGTTATCTAGGTTATGACTTGGGAGCTGTTTCCTATTGCCTGCCTCTTCATAACTTTGCATACCACAATCATATGCCTACTCCTCACTAGCTCAATAATAAGAATAGCAGGATATATCAGATGAATGCAGAAAACAGGGGTTCGTATTTGTGGATTATTGGGATTTCTTCTGGGATATACTGTGGTTGGCCTGTACAAGGGGAACAGATTGTGCCTGAACTGGAGAAGGAACCAACATTCCAGGGGCCAGCTTTGCTAGTGCTATTGCAGGGTTTAAACTCAATTATCAGGGAATGAGATCCAGAGTAGAAGAGAAACAAATAATCAATAGCTAGCAGCATAGCAAGAAGTGAAAATCGACTATTGGATTAAGTTACATTTATTTTACTGCAAGAGGGGATTGATGGTGAGGTGGATGAAATTAGGGGATGGATATCTCATTTAGACAACCATATTATAGTTTTTAGAGAAACATGACTATTAAGGACGAACACAACTGGCAGCTAAGTGTTCCAGGGTACAGGTGCTGTAGGTGGGATAGAGATGGAGAAAAGAGTGGAGAAAGAGTTGCATTTCTGATTAAACAGAACATCACAGCAGTAGTCTGAGCTGAAACTACTGAGTGATCATTCAATGAGGCTTTGAAGGAGGAGTTCAGAAATAAGAAGGGGATGGTGGCCTGGTTGGGATTGTACTATAGATCAAATGGAACAAATATACACTGCAGAATACTACAGGAAGTTGCAAGACCATTAGAGTTGTCATAATAGGGTATTTTAACTTCCCCAATATCCACTGGGATTGCCATAAGGGCTTAGATAGGGTGGAATTAGTAAAGTGTGTTCAGGAAAGTTTCCTCACACAATATTTCAAAGACTCCACCGGGGAGAAGGCAAAGCTTCATGACTAATTTGATTTTAAATTGTAGTAGTTATGAAGAGACAGATCTGGTGCACAAGTTAAAGTTCTAAATTCAGGCAAAGTGCAATGTGATGACATTAGAGATGAACCTACAAAGGATTGGAGTAGTTTGCTTACAGGCAAGGTGACTTCTGACAAATAGAAGTCTTTTAAAAGGAGATTTTGACACATTCAGAATCTCTTATCTCTCTAAGATTTTGAGAGATCAGGATCTGCATGTTCCTGTTAAATTGATGGGAAGAGTGGCAAACATAGGGAACCAGGGATGGTGAAAGATACTGAGGCACTGACCAGGAAAATGTAAGGAGACATGGGTCAGGTACAGGCAGCTGAGATAAAGTGAATCCCAGGAAAAGTATAGGGTTTGCACGAGTATATTCAAGGAGTGGGGCTGAGGAGGGGCAAAAAGGATCATCCATGACTGAATGGTAGAACAGACACGATGAGCCAAATGGTCTAATTCTGGTCCTATGACTTCTGGTCTTATGGAAATCAGAAGGGGAAAACAGTGGCATGATCTGTCTTTGACAGAGAATCTTCAGGAGATTCGAAAGAGATTTTATGTATAGTAAAGGAAGATGGGTGAGAATAGAACCCTTCAAAGACCAAAGTGGATATCATTCTGTGGAGACACAGGAGATGGACAATGGTCCTCAATAAGTATTTCTCTTCTGTTTTTACCATGGAGAAGGACATGAAAATTTTGGACTTTGAGGCAATTAACAGGGAGGTTTTGGGGCTAGTCTTTATTATAGCTGAATTATGGAGGTAGATACTGTAATTCTCCGGGGCCTGATCAGCCAAAGTCAATGTCAAGTTTATTATCATATGCACAGATCAAATGATAAACTTACCTGCAACAGCATCTTAAATACATAACATCATGTAAGCAGCATTTATAACAAAAAGCATACATTTTTACAAGAAAGAACATAATTAGAACAAGAAACGTCCCTTTTTAGTGCAAAGAGGTCAACCTGCTAACCTGTGAGACTTTCAGGATCACTGTGGGAAGTGAAGAAGAAATTGTGTGAGCCCTGGTTGAAATATGTGCTTCATCGTTAGTGAGGGACCAAGTGCCGGAAGACTGGTGGACACTAATATATGTCAATTTAAGAAGTACTACAAAGAAAATCCTGGGAACTATAGACTAGTAGGCCTAATATCTCAATGGATTCTGAAGGATCAGGTATACAGGCATTTGGAAAGAAAGGGGTTGATAAGGGATAGTCAGCTTGATTTTGTACATGGGAGGTACCTCATAAATAACATATAGGTTTTTTTGGAAAAATTAACCACATCAATGATTGCAGAGTTGTTGATGTAGTCTATATGGACTTTATAAAACATTTGATAAGGTTTCTCATGGTAGGCATCAATTTTTTTTTAATGGATCAAATGGGATCCAGGGAGAGCTATGTAATTGAATACATCTTTGGCTTGGTGGAAGGAAGCAGAGGGTGATGATGAAGGATTGTTTCTTGGACTTGATGTCAGTAACTAGAGGCATTTCCAAGGATTCAGTAGTAGTACAATTGCTGTTTGTCATCTACACCAATGATTTGAATGCAAATGTACATGCTTGTTAGTAAGCTTGCAAATTACACTAAAACAGGTGGTGGCATTGACAGTGAATGTGATTATTATAATTTACAGAGAAATCTCAATCACCTCGGTAAGTGGGCCAAGGAATGACAAATGGAGTTTAATCAGGACAAGTGCATTTTTGGAAGACAAATAAGGATAGGACCTTCACGGGGACTAGTAAGGTGGCTGGGGAGTGTTGTAGAATAGAGGGACTCAGGAGTACAAGTAGATGGCTCCTGAAAGTGATGGTGCAGGTACACAGAGTGGTGAAGAGGGTTTTTGCCATGCTGGTCTTCATCAGTCAGGGTGTTGAGTATGGAAGTTGGGAGTTATGTTGTAGCTTTCAAGAGTTGATGAAGCAGCATTTAGAATATTGTGTTCAATTATCCTTACCCTCCTAAAGGAAAATTGTTGGAAAACATCATTTAGAATCGGATCTGCTTATATCTAGAAAAACACAACATTGTTATCAATACTAAGCATGACCTTTTGCCAGGATAGTCAAGTCTTATAAATTTGATTGAGTTTTCAGAGGAGAAGCTGATTGATGAAGGTAAAATGGTGGATGTTGAGTCCGTAGATTTTAACAAGGCATTCAACAAGGTACTGAAAATTAAGACGCATGGAATCCATGGTGACTTGGTTGATTGGATCCAAAATTGGCCTCCTCAGAGAAGGCAGGAGATAGAGGTGGGTAGGTTTTATTCTTTGCAGAGGTCTATAATCAGTGGTTTTCTGCAGGAATCTGTACTGGGACTTCTATTGTTTGACATGCTTATAAATTATTTGGATGAAGATCTGGTAGGAAGGGTAATGTCACAACCATGGATTCGGCAGCGCATCAGATTCGGCAATTGTGCTTGTGAATATGCACGAGTCAGCTAATTATTATTTTATTGTGATAGTATTTAACTCCATTCATTCCGTCGCGGTATTTGTCGAGACTTGGACACAGCAACACTTCGCTTCCTGCATTCCACCTTGCCTGAGAAATTGGACTGTTGAGTCAACTGAATCTGAAGGCTAGTGGTATTCGTTTAATTCTTAGTTGTTCTTTTCAGCCACAGTGTAGGCTTCATTTTCCATGTGACAACTCCTGCCTTCTCAAGGACATAGACCTGCTTCAACTTGCCACAATAGGTCTTCAGCAGAGGTAACCTCACTGGCTCTCCACTTGGCCTTGAATCAGCAGGACAATAGCAATACCTATGTCAGGCTGCTAATTATTGACCACAGCTACACGTTCAACACAATCATACCCTCAGTTCGAATCAACATGCTCCTAAACCGGGGCCTCTCTATCTCCCTCTGCACCTAGACTGTTGACTTCCACGCTGGAAGACCACAGCCTACCCAGATCAGAAATAACATCTCCTCCTGTTGCAATGGATGGATGAGGAAGCGGACTCAAGTGCAGGACACAGGCACGGAGACAGACTTGAACTTGGTGACAGGACTTGGTCAAGACTTGGTCTCGGAGCTTGGAACTGGACTTGACTTGGACTCAGAGCCTGGACCCGGACTTGACTTGGACTCGGAGCCTGGACCTGTACGTGACTTGGACACTGAGCCAGGACTCAGAACTTGGATATAGAGCCGGGACTTGGAGCTTGGACTTGGACACAGAGAGGACAATACCATACAACAACAGACAATTTGTATCACGGCTCAGAGCAGCAGCAAACAGCCTGCAATACTCAGCCAGACATAAGATGACAAGAACAAACAACAATAGACAATTCATATTGAGGCTTGGAACAACAACAAACGGCCTGCAATAATCAGCCGGATACGAGAGGACAAACACCAACAACTACAGTCCATTTTTATCTCTACATCGGGTAGCACATGAAACGACAAATGGCCGGCAAACTCGGCTGGACGACAGACTCTCGACTCGACCTGGGAACTGCAGACGACAGACTCTCGACTCGACCCGGGAACAGCAGATGACAGACTCTCGACTCGAACTGGGAACAGCAGACGACAGGCTTTCGACTCGACCCAGGAACAGCAGATGACAGGCTCTTGACTCGACCCGGGAACAGCAGATGACAGACTCTCGACTCGACCCGGGAACTGCAGACGACAGACTCTCGACTCGACCCGGGAACAGCAGATGACAGACTCTCGACTCGACCCGGGAACAGCAGACGACAGGCTCTCGACTCGACCCGGGAACAGCAGACGACAGGCTCTCGACTCAACTCGGGAACAGCAGACGACAGGCTCTCGACTCGACCCAGGAACAGCAGAAGATAGGCTCTCGACTCGACCCGGGAACAGCAGACGACAGGCTCTCGACTCGACCCGGGAACAGCAGACGACAGGCTCTCGACTCAACCCGGGAACAGCAGACGACAGGCTCTCGACTCGACCCAGGAACAGCAGACGACAGGCTCTTGACTCGACCTGGGAACAGCAGATGACAGGCTCTTGACTCGACCCGGGAACAGCAGATGACAGGCTCTCGACTCAACATGACTCAACTGGACTCATTCTCGGCTGCCCGGAATGAGCATAGCCACTCTGCTGAGGTGACGAACCAGCAGCGAGTAGATGAAAGCCTGAGTTTTTATGCTGCCGGTTCAAATGAGGATCAGGTGCCCTAATCAAGGAGCCCAGTGGAACATGAGGAAAAGAAAATTAACTGAAATGAGGAGTCAACGGACCGGACTGTGACAGTACTCCATACCCCCCAGTTGGAGCCTCCAGGCGACCTAACAGGCTTGCCAGATTATCAATGACCCGGGTGAGTTGTGGGGGGGGGGTTTGGCAGGAGGGGACTCTAGTTAGCGAGAGATTGTAAGACAGTGTCTGTGTCCGCTGGGTCCGTGTTTGGCTGGTCCGTTCTGTTACAATGTGTGACTAGGAAGTGGACACAGGTGCAGGACACAGGCATGGAGACCCGGTACAGAGACGGACTTGGACGTGACTTGAACTCGAACCCAGGACTTGGACTTGATTTAGAGTCAGAGCCTAGACCTGGACTTGACTTGGACTCGGAGCCTGGACCTGGTCTTGACTTGGACTCGGAGCCTGGACCTGGACTTGACTTGGACTCGGAGCCTGGTCCTGGACTTGACTTGGACACAGACCCGGGACTCGGACCTGGGACCCGGGACTCGGAACTTGGACACGGACCCGGTACTTGGAACTTGGACTCGGAACATGGACTGGGACCCGGGACTCGGAACTTGGACACGGACCCGGGACTCGGAACTTGGACTCTGACCCGGGACTCGGAACTTGGACACGGACCCGGGACTCGGAACTTGGACACGGACCCGGGACTCGGAACTTGGACTCGGACCCGGGACCCGGAACTTGGACACGGACCCGGGACTCGGAACTTGGACACGGACCCGGGACTCGGAACTTGGACACGGACCCGGGACTCGGAACTTGGACTCGGACCCGGGACCCGGAACTTGGACACGGACCCGGGACTCGGAACTTGGACACGGACCCGGGACCCGGAACTTGGACTGGGACCCGGGACCCGGAACTTGGACACGGACCCGGGACTCGGAACTTGGACACGGACCCGGTACTCGGAACTTGGACTTGGAACATGGACTGGGACCCGGGACTCGGAACTTGGACACGGACCCGGGACTTGGAACTTGGACACGGACCCGGGACTCGGAACTTGGACTCGGACCCGGGACCCGGAACTTGGACTGGGACCCGGGACCCGGAACTTGGACTGGGACCCGGGACTCGGAACTTGGACACGGACCCGGGACTCGGAACTTGGACTCGGACCCGGGACCCGGAACTTGGACTGGGACCCGGGACCCGGAACTTGGACACGGACCCGGGACTCGGAACTTGGACACGGACCCGGTACTCAGAACTTGGACTTGGAACATGGACTGGGACCCGGGACTCGGAACTTGGACACGGACCCGGGACTTGGAACTTGGACACGGACCCGGGACACGGAACTTAGACTCGGAACATGGACTGGGACCCGGGACTCGGAACTTGGACACGGACCCGGGACTCGGAACTTGGACTCGGACCCGGGACCCGGAACTTGGACTCGGAACATGGACTGGGACCCGGGACTCGGAACTTGGACACGGACCCGGGACCCGGAACTTGGACTCGGAACATGGACTGGGACCCGGGACCCGGAACTTGGACTCGGACCCGGGACCCGGAACTTGGACTGGGACCCGGGACTCGGAACTTGGACTCGGACCCGGGACTCGGAACTTGGACACGGACCCGGGACTCGGAACTTGGACTCGGACCCGGAACTTGGACACGGACCCGGTACTCGGAACTTGGACTCGGACCCGGGACTCGGAACTTGGACACGGACCCGGGACCTGGAACTTGGACACGGACCCGGGACCTGGAACTTAGACACGGACCCGGGACTCGGAACTTGGACTTGGTCTTGGACACGGAGATGACAATACCATACAACAACAGACAATTCATATTGTGGCTCAGAGCAGTGGCAAACGGCCAGCAACACTCAGCCGGACACAAGACAACAAGAATAAACAACGACAGACAATTCGTATCACGGCTTGGAGCAGCAGCAAACGGCCAGCAATACTCAGCCGGACACGAGATGACAAAGCCAGTCAACGACAGTCCATTCACATCTCAACTCCGGGTAGCTCATGAAATGACAAAATGGCCGGCAAACTTGGCTAGACAGCAGGCTCTCGACTCGACTCAGGAACTGAGGATGACAAACTCTCAACTTGATCCGACTCGACTCATTCTCGGCTGCCCGGAATGAGCATAGCCACACTGCTGAGGTGACGAACCAGCAGCGAGTAGATGACAGCCAGAGTTTTTATGCTGCCGGTTCAAATGAGGATCAAGTGCCCTAATCTAGGATCCCAGTGGAACATGGGGAAAAGGAAACTAACTGAAATGAGGAGTCAACGGTCCGGACCGTGACACCTCCTTTCCGACAATGAACACTAGCACACCTCACGGATGCATGCTTAGCCCACTGTTCTAATTTGTCTACACCCATGACTGTGTGGCTAGGCACAGCTCAAACATAATCTATAAATTTGCTGACACAGCTCTTGTTGGCAGAATTTCAGATGGTGATGGGGAGGCGTACAGGAACAAGATAGATCAGCTAGTTCGTGGTGTTACAGTAACAGTCTTGCACTCGACATCAGTAAGACCAAGGAATTGATTGTGGACTTCAGGAGGGGGATGCCAAGGGAATATACACCATTCTTCATCGGGGATCAAAAGTAGAAAGAGTGAGCATTTTCAATTCTTGGGTTTCAACATCTCTTAGGATCTATCCTGGGCCCAACATAGTGATGCAATTACAAAGACAGTGGTTATATTTCATCAGGAGTTTGAGGTGACTTGGTATGTCACCAAAGACACTTGTAAAGTTTACTGATGTGGAGAGCATTCCAACTTGTTGCATCACCACCTGATATGGAGGGACCACTGCATGGGATCGGAAAAAGTTGCAGAAAGTTGTAAACTCAGCCAGCTCTATCATGGACACTAGCCTCCCTAGCATTCAGGACACTTTCAAAATGCAATGCCTCAATAAGTTAGCATCCATCATTAAGGACCCCCGTTACCCAGGGCATACCCTCTTCCATTGCTATCATCAAGGAGGAGATATAGAAGCTGAAGACACACACACATTTCAGGAACAGTTTCTTCCCCCCACCCCCCATCCCCCCCGATCAAATTTCTGAATGGACAGTGAACCCATAAACACTACCCCAGTAATTTTTCCTCCCTTTTTGCTGTACTAAGTTAATTTAGTTTTCATTTTTATATATACTTATTGTAATTTATAGCTTTTATTATTATATCCTATAATGCACTACTCCCATAAAACAACAAATTTCATGACATATGCCAGTGATATTAAACTTGATTCTCAACTCTTACAGGAAGATTAGAAGGCTTTGCTGAAGGTATAGTAAATACGTTATGTTCATGCATCAGTCACTTTATGGAACGAGTATGGCGTGTACTGTATTGCCCCGCCCCACGCATTCTGGCAGACATGAGCAATCAATCGCATGCTGAAGATTGAATGAAGGCCCTTACAAGTTGATGGCAGATTCAGTGCTCAATACTATAAAAGAATACCTTGCCTACTGATTCTCAGAAGTTTCAACTGAACACATTTGCATGTTTTCAAGTAATATACCATTTCTTCTCTCAACGTGAAATGATATTTGCATGAAAGAAATTATTTTAATGTTTTTAAAGATTATTTGAACAATTATTTATAACTAAATCAAACAGATTTCAACCTTGTCACAAAGGCGCAGAGGAGGTTTACCAGGATGCTGCCTGGTTTGGTGTAAATGTATTATGAGGAGAGGTTAGACAATCTGGGGCTGTTTTCTCTTGGATGACAGAGGCTGAAGGGAGATTTGAAAGAAGTCTATAAAATTATGCAAGGCAAAGATAGCATACTTTTCCCAGGATTAAAATGCCCATTACTAGAGGGCATGTATTTAATGAGAGAAGAAAACAACAAAGGACATATACAAAGCAAGGTTTGTATCAACAGCCGAGGTCAGGGGTGGCACTACAGGTACAGCACGTAGAAGCATTAAAGAAACTTTAATGTTTTTAGAAACTTTTAGATAGGCACAAGAACATGCAGAGAAGAGAGGGACATGGTCAATTAGTTTGACACAACACCATGGGCTGAAGGGCTTGAACTGTTCTACATTCTAAATCTTATGAATATAGAAGCAAGCAAATCACAGCAATAACTAGATTAGTCAGGGATTAGTTGTGAGAGATCACAAGGATATTATTTTCACAGAATGGAGAATTGTAAACAATAGGATAGGTGGGAAATTAAAATACATTGGCAATTTCTGTGGTTTAAAAAAATAGATTTAGCAACATTACACTTGGCCTGCCTGCAATGAATAATATTTACTTCAATTACACTGCAAGCAAAGTTCTTTCACAAGGGTGTGGACAGGAAAATAGACCCAATAATTGGCACTGCAGTTAGCAAATTGCCAATCAAATTCCCTCCGAGAGGAATGAGATTAAAATGTCAAATAGAAACCAGAATGCACAATTTTTTTCTTTTCTTAGTCATAATAGTGTCATTGTACCTGGCTTATCAATGTTTCAAAGTAGCTCCTGCCTTTCCCACCCCCACCCTCATCACTGGTTAGCTGAGTGGAAATGTGTAATCGAACTTGAAACTGATTCGATCTTGATTCTGAAGTAAGGCCTGTGGCTGAAAAAGTTTCAGCTGTTCAATCTTACTTGTCACCCAAGGACCTGGGATACAGACTACTTTATCTCTATGGACATTTTGTGCATCAAAATGGAAGCAACAGTCTCTTCCTCAGTCTTCCCTCCAAGGAACCCTATCCCTCAACCATCACACTCCTCCCACATTCTTCTTCCTCGGTTCTCCAACCCTCACTCTTCATGGATATTATTGGCCCTTAATTCATGACCAAGGAAATTATCATGTAATACTGTCAACAGCCAGGAATCTGTTCTTCTTTATGTCTTTGTAATTCATTTCTCAGGTCACATAGCAGTTAGCACAAAGGTGTAGCTACAAGATCAGGGTTCAATTCTTACCATTGGTTGTTAGGAGTTTTTATGTTCTCTGCATGTTTACATGGGTTTCTTCTGGGTGCATTGGTTTCCTCACATATTCCAAAGACGTACAGATAGGGTTAGAGAGTTGTGGGCATGCCATGCTGACACCAGAACAATTTTTGCTCATTTGATTTGATGTGAACAATGTATTTCACTGTCTGTTTCAATGTACATGTGACAATTGTTTAATCTTTTCTTCTTAATTAAAACTTACAAATAAATCCTATTTTCACTTCATAACCTTCAACCAGGAACCTGTGATGGCCTTCCTCTCTACATTATTTCCTGGATTACAAATCTCTCCCCTCACTCACTTATTTCATGGATTACTGAACTTTTCTACGCTACCATTTTAAGACTTTAAGAACTGCTCCTAAGCTTGATGGTTTGGGAGCTACACATATATATACATAACACTGTTAACTTCAGTTTATTTCATTAAAGTTACTGTATTATAAGTAGATACTAATAAAGATAGTGATTTTAACATTAGAAACTGACTCAGTGTATATTAAAACTTACAAATAAATCCTATTTTCACTTCATAACCTCAGAATATTGTAAACCATCTAAAAGATGTGTATTTCTATTGCTTGATTGGACTACCATTGCTGGCAGAATGATTTTATTCACATGCACATCTTCTTCCTAATCATGTTCATGAGTGTGCAAGAAAAGATGAAGTAGAAATGGAACTGTAGCTTTAGGTTACTTTGTTTTATTTCAAATCAAAAAGCAGTATTTTTGTAGATGGAACACATGCATGAACAAATTCTGAGTATAAACATTTGCTGCGAATAAAGAAAACCAAGAGTACGCTACATGATACGACAAAGACATGTTAATGAAATGAAGTTATCCTGGTTACTAACGGAGCTTTTCCTTGCCCTGGCACAGAATCTAGCACACTAAGGACTTGTTAAGGTCTAAGGTAGATTCACATTATGAGCAGTATATATTCACAAGTTTCAACATCTACTCCGCAGAGATACCGGTCTCGCACTTTGGAAACAGGCACATGTTATTTTTTTAAAAAGCTAACTTCTAATTTGTGCAGATAAAATAATACAATTTACATATTTATACTTAATGCTTGTTTATCTCTTTTATGTCATTTTCCCTGTACAATGAATTCTGTTCCTTCTTGAAGCCTTGCACTCCTTGTACTACAAGAGTTATTGCAAATGAATGAGTCTCAACACTGAATGGCTGAGAGCTATTCAATTACAATGGGCATCACAGCCATTTACTCTTATTTACTTGCTCAAGAAGAAAATTCCAGCAAAAAGGATGATCATTTTAGTCTGTAGCTGGACTCCTGGCTGACATTGCTCTCTTCCATCACAGTCCAGGTTCAAATACAACCATGGCCCAAGTCAAAGTTGATATTTTCTGACTAATTCATAGGATAAGGATACTGAGCCCTCAAGTATACAGATTCTGAAACAATTATATCATTGCACATCACACACAATGCTGGAGGAATTCAGCAGGCCAGGCAGCATCTATGGAAAACAGTAAACAGTCGAGACCGCTCAGTCCTGATGAAGGGTCTCGGTCCCAAATGTCAACTGCACTCTTTTCCATATATGCTGCCTGGCCTGCTGAATTCCTCCAACATTTTGTGGGTGTTGCTTGGATTTCCAGCATCTGCAGATTTTCAATATTGTTGATAATTTCACTGCACATAATTGCTACAACATTTTCTAGTCTGATTTGAGGCAGATTTCTTTACAAGGGTAATGAATCGATGCTTATTTCCTTCGCATCCGCCATACCAGAATTGTTGACAAACTTGCAGACCATTGTCAAAGTCATAGTCCTTTAAGTCATAGTCCTAGCATCTTCACATATCATTGTCGAGGGATCACGCATCTGCAATAAAATGAAGCAATAACATAATAGGATTGTTTTTCCAAGGATGAATGACTAGATTTTCTAATGGACCAAAATATTGCAGGGATCATTACATCCACCCCCAGCCAAGGACCATGAAATTTGTCACAAGAACATGCATCACACCAACTTAGCATTCTCTGCAGATGATTTAGCACATGTGTGAATGTGGTCAAATACCTTTTAGTGTGTGCTATAACATCAAAACAGAATTGACTAGAATACTTATTTCATGCTAAATCACATACCAAAATTAAAATATGGAAAGGGAAACAAGACTGAGATTAAGAGATAAAGGCAAAAATTGGATAACATATTTGAAATATGTTGGAGTAAATGTTTTAAAGAGCTTTGGAAAAGAAGTGCATGCAATTATCCCATTGCATTTACCATGAAGTGTGTTTGCTTCTGGTCCCTCTGCAGATATTTCAAATTCTTCCTCAACTTCAACTAAATTACAAAAAAAAACACACTTTCAGTGCTAGAAAAGATTCTTGGAAGTAATTAAGCTATTGTGTCATTAGAAGTTCAGTTGTATTTTAGCACTGGTTTATTTTCTGAATGTTTAATGCATTCCATTGACAAGTACTTTAGTAATGGACATGGATAGTGAATCAACCACAAAACAACTAGGAAAAGTTTGAAAACAAATTTCTGATTCTGTGTTTAACTCTACATGTAATGTTGGAGTTGCTCTCTGATTTGATTACGAAAAACTGATAACTGATATTTTTACCATAAAATCCGGTACACTGTTCTTATATAGCAACAGGGTCTCAAAGTTGCCACTGCAGCATTGGTTAAAATACATCAAATTGAACAAAAATGTTTAATTTTTTAAAAACATACTTGTAATGCAACTTTAGAGACTGCAGAACATATTAAAGCAGTTTTACAGCCAGTTACGACTTTTCAGAAAGGCAGACACTTGTAACATAGGAGCACAGAAAGTAAATTGTCAACCAATCTCCCTTCACACCGAAATGAGACTAAATGATTTGATCAGTCTGAACCAAAATCTTCTCTGCCCTTAATTAAAATAAGGTCATTGAGGGTTAAGGAAAACAGTGAGAAGGCAGGAGAAAGGGATTAAAAAAATAATGATTGAATGACAGACCAAACTCAATAAGACAAATGGTCTTATTCTGCTCCTATATCTTTTGGTCTTATGTACACAGCATATTCTATGTCTATCTATAGAGAGCAGGGTGGAATTTTGAATAACATTCTCATTTATGTTGCCCTGTGGACTATCCAATGATACTGCATTGTGGTCTGAAATGTTATCCAAAAGTCTCGGATGTGATTCTTGAATTTCTGATACAAATTTCAATGAATTGTAACAATTCAATTCCAAATTTGATCAGCTCAAGTACATGGTAATTTCTGGAAGAAAGGCTCCGATACAATAGAAGGTCTCATAAGATATGCTAAGATTGATTGTGTTGGAGTTTCCCTGATGCCTTGGCCAGTACAAAGTTTACAGCTCTCCTGGTGGCATGAAATTCCAGTGGTCCTATTGCCTTTGGCTGACTATACCACTGATAAGTTTCAACAACATGGAAATGATCCACGAGCAGACAGCAAATTACTTTGCTGTAATTATAACACTGGCTGCTCAAATGCTTTGCTTCCAATACTATGTGTACATAAACTGTGCACATATTATAGTTTTAAATAACTTAGGGGAAAAAGAGCCTGCAGACATTGCATTGTAAAATTATATAAATTGTCTTGTTTCTCACCTCTGCTGCTCTGATCTTGAATTAGGTAATCATTTGCCGGAAATATGGAATCATATTCTCTGCAAAACAAGCAATAATTACACAACTGGCGTAAGAGTCTAAAAATAACTTGAATGGCCATATTTTTATGCACAGGAGTGGAACCCAGTATAACCTCCTGGTGCTGTTGCCCATCCATTTCAAGATCCCATGTGACATGTATTCAGAGATGTTCTTATGCACACCACTGTTCTAATGCATGGCTGTTTGAGTTACTATTCCCTTCCTGTCAGTTGGAAACAATCCAGCCATTCCCCTCTGATCTCTCTCATTAACAAGGCATCTTTGCCCACAGAAATGCCGCTCACTGGATGACTTTTTTTTGTTTTTGGCATGATTCTCTTTGAACTCTAGAGATTGTTGTGTGTGAGAATCCCAGAAGATCTGAAATTTAGATGCCATGATAACTTAGCAGTTAGCACGATGCTAACAATCCGGCTCTGGGTGTTGGAATTGGAGGTTCAATCCCAGTGCCACCTGTAAGGAGTTTGACCATCCGCCCTGTGGAATGTGTGATTCCTCCAGGAGGTCTGGCTTCCTCCAACAGTTTGAAGACTGTTAGCGGGTCAATTTGTCATTGTAAATTATACTGTGATTAGGCAAGAGGCTGTGGCTGGAAGAGCCTATTTCACACTGTATCTCTAAATAAAAAACATTCTGAGATACCCTGTCTGGCATCAACAATCATTTCATGGTCAAATTCATTTAGATCACTCTTCTTTCCCATATTTGGCCTGAACAACAGCTGAAACTTTTGACCATGTCTGCATACATTTATGTATTGAGTTGCTGCCACATGATTTGCTGATTGTGTATTTACATTAACTAAATGGTCTACAAGTGTATCTAATAAAGAGGTCATGTGTTTATACTGAAGACTTAAGCATAAATTTAAAATCCAATGCCTTTTAAAACATACCTTGTACTTTCAGTTAAAGCATCGCATTCCTCCTTTAATTGTGGAGAAGGGTAGTCATTGATTTCAACTGTAAAAACCAAATTTTAGTAAAATTTAGTAAAAAGTAAGCATATCAAAATCCCTACTGTTTGTTTTTGAGTACATCAAAATTAAAACCATCAGTGATGATTACATATATATTAGGATTAATTGACTTTGTTCTAAAGGTTTTTTTATGAAAACATCAGACTTGGCCCCAATCCCAGATATGCTGTATTTCCCTTTGTGACATCATGTGCAGGTGAAGTTTGCAGAAATAGATACAGATCTGCAGGAGTGATAGCAAAAGAATAAACGATGGAGGTTGTTATAAACATTGGAAAAGGCCAAAGATCTGGGAATGATTTATGAACAGGTGAAAATATTAAAGACAAGCAGGTTAATATAAAAGCTGAATATATAAAGTCCTGTTCCATTTCCTGCACTGAAGCATTTGCAGTCCAAAGACCTTTGAGAACTACTTGAACCTGTTACACAGTAGAAGCAATGCATTTTATTGCACAATTTAGCAGATTACAGACACACTTAATACTGATGATGTAATCTGTACCAATGGATACATGAATTAATTGACATCAGATTAATAGGTGGTCTAACTGGGATATTTTAAGGTGATTAAAGATATCAGGAAGTGTTGATAAAAAGGTCTCTCAGGCCACAAGTCTTAATCTTATAATTTAAACAGAACAGTTTAAGAATGTGCTCCTGGAGTATTTTCTACATAAAGGCTGGAACTGACTTGTTTAGTATGAATTGCTAAATGATTCAGGAAAGGTTTCTTTCCCTCTGCCATCTAATTTCTTAATGGATATTGAACCCATGACAAGTTTTTGCACTACTTATTTAACTATTATATATACACACACACTTACTGTAATTCACAAGTTTTTTTCTATATTGCATTGTACTGCTGACACAAAGTTAATACATTTCACGACATATGCCGATGATGCTAAACCTGATTTTGATTCTGATTCTAACATCCATTCTGATCTTCTTAAATCATTTTGCTGAACTGGTTCAGATCTTAGAGCCATTGCTCCAAACGTTCAGAGTCAGGTTCACAATCAGGTTTATTATCACCTTATATTAAGACAAGAAATTTGCTGTTTTGTGCAGTACAGTGCAAAGACAAAAATGATTGTCAATGACAAAGCAAATAAAAAGATCAAAAAAAGGAATAATGAAACTGTGTTTAGGGTCCCTACAGTAATCAGATGGCTGAGGGGATGAAGATGTGTCTGAATCACTAAGAGTGGGTCTTCACACTCCTAATGGTCATAAGAATAGGGCATTATGGCAGTGGAAAAAGTGGTACAATATCATTGACTATGTGACTAGACTTTGGGCAAGTATTGAGAGCAATCAAGGCATTGAAATGTCCAGAACAATTTCCCAAAGGAGGCTAGTTAACCAAGAGAAAATACCGAGATTCTCACCAGTTATCTAAGAACACACAAAAGTCAGAGGGTGAGCAAAGTTAACGTTAAAGTTTGTCCTGAGCTTTATAGGCTCATCAGGCTGGTGCTTATGCTGGTTTTCATGGTGTGAAGCGACTGAGAGTACGAGCATCCTCCCCCGATAGGACGCCAGTCTATCACGAGGAAGGGTTAGCAAGCCCCATGACATCTTAAGAAGGCTGATGGAGATGTTGCAATCTGTTTCTTTTTTTAACATTTTCCTGTTTCTGACACTGGACAAGTTTTTTTGTTGCTTTCTCAGAATTTTCTTTGTTTATGATAGACTGCTTGAAACTGAACACAAATATAATTTCAGACTACTTGCATCACATAGGAATTTGAAAAAAACAAGAAATGAAATTTATTGAATATAATGTGCTTAATTGCATAATGGTGCTGATGCTTTGCAATAGTTCAACTAAGCTAAAGATATTTTGTTGATGATTTTGATTTGCACTCAGTGCCTAGGGCTCCTCACTTGTGTCCAAAAATAATCAGCTGGCAGTGATGGATTCCAGTTGCCCTGAGACTGTTTGTTCGTGATTGCAATGTCTTGGAGAAACCTTCACCATGCTTATCACTGACAGCACTAAGATTTGCAGGGAAGAACGCTAAGTAGGAATGTAGACAAGGAATCGTTAGTGACATGTTGCACTTCATGGTTTTGTATGCTTGAAGCATGGTGTCAACCAGCTGTCTGCCTGCAGTTTGGTACTCTGTAGTTGCCCAGAGCATTTTCAACAACATCCTTGAATTCCTTCCATGCGATTTTTTCCGGTCCCACTAGAAATTCTTCAAATTGCCTATTGTTGATGATGACCTGTTTGATTAGTGGACCCACAAAATGATTTCTTAGTCTATGAAACATCTGTCACAAATATCAAAATCCTTCACGGAAATTTATAGCCATTTTAAAACCTGTCCTGCCATGCAGCATCTGCCTTGCCTAAGCATGCCTGGACAAGATAGAGAACTTTTCAGTTTACATTGTTGGCAACATTTTAATTGACTTAAATTATGAATTGAAATAACCAGTATAGGTGATTTTTTTTTTAAGTATGCAATAAGAAATTTCACGGTGATTTTCATGATCAGCAGTGCAAACTCCATAAGCTACCCCTAAAGGTATTCAGGAAGCATAATCTTTGTTGTCCAGTGCAATTTGCGAAATAATTATTATCCTGACAATTTTATTTTCACCTGATCACAAATATTCCCTCTGATCTGTTCCCCCTTCCCTTCTCTACAGTTTAACACATTCATTTCCTCTCCTTTATGAAGGAATTTCACCCCAAATCTCTGACCTCCTGACTACTTCCAGCTTTTTTGTTTTTAGTCTTGGATTTCATGCATCCAGTTTGCTAGATTCCTCATGTGACAGAGCAGTTAACCAGGGCAAGCTACAGCTGGAAATCAGCATAATGATGGATCTACTTAGCCCTTTATCCCTTGGTACCTATCATTGCACAAAAGGAAGCAGAATTTGAAGTCTGCAAATCCAGAAAACTGAAAATAATTATAAAAAAATACATTATTAAAGGTCTGGCTAAGATAGAAGCAGGAATTTCTCTATGTGAATACACAGTCAGTAACATCTCAATTTTTTAATTTAGTTTTATGTTAAGCGTAGCTTACGTGTGAGACTTTTCAGGAAGGCCCGAGTGAACCTTTTGGCGTAAGCCATTTCAGAATCAAGTAGCTGATGAAGGTGAATGAAGTGTTGGTTAAAAGGAAAACTAACAGTCGTATCCAGGTTGACTCCGCCAGTTTCCTTCCCAAGGAAAACTGTAAAGACCACAAAACCTTTGCACCTTGCTTCCTTAGACACTATGTTTAGCTTTTTCATGCCAAGAGCACTTGTTCCTCCCGCAAGTATTACAAAGATCACTTTATGACGGCGTGCAACTGGGTTGCTGCTAAAAACATTATTCATGGTCCATTCAATAGCATGGCCAACCCTAGAGGGTCCATCTAACTTATTAAATGATTCTTTAATGTACTCCTTCATTATATTTTTGCTGTTGTACTTCAAAAACCCAAATTCCAGATTGACTGGCTTACGACCAGTACCAGGGACGTAATCTGCTGGTGAGTGTTGTACCATTGCCACCCTGGCATCATTATCACTGATGTCTGGTCTTCTTGAAATCACAAACATATCCAGCATTGAAGTGAGGAAATACTTAATTCTTTCAAAGTCCAGTGTTTTCATATTGTGTGAACCATCAACAACAAAAGCAATGTCCATGCTGATTGAGATTGGAGGTGGGGACATATTGTGTTGACATTGGGCCCTTGGTTGACACATATCTGTGAAGAAAGAAGAAAGCTGAATGTTTAGATCTAGGGAATCTGCGCAGATCAAGTACCTTTAATTTTATACTTAAACCATTTTCCTATTGTTTCATACCAACAATGCAGAAAAACATAACCTCTGTAAGTATTTGTTGTTAAATTTTGATTTACTATACTATCAACTAAATACAGCTGAAGTCATACCGAAACAGAAGGTGCATAATCGGATTGTGCGTAACTGCTCCTGCTCTTGTCGCTGCTGTTCTGACAATGAAACTACTCGAAACGTTCCTGTATCATCAACCTTTCTCAGGAGGAAAGACAGGACATTAAAATTTCAAAAAACAGTAATTTCTACAACTTTAAGGTATACAAAATTATGATGGGTTTAGATAGGGTAAATGCAAGCAGGGTTTTTCCACTGAAGTTGGATGAGTCTATAACCAGAGATCATTGGGTTAAGGGTGTAAGGTGAAGAATTTAAGGGGAACGTTAGCAAAAACATTTTCACTGAGAGGGTGTTCAAAGAATACAGACAACCTCAACTTACTTGGTCAAAGTCTCCTGACAGGAATCGTAATTAATTCTCTTTCCACCTCCACAAGATTCCTTCAATGTTTGATCTTTATATTTATTATAGTATGAAATTTCATCAACATCACAATTATTCTCCTCAAGCTTGTATATACTATTTTGGAAAATCTCTCCTTTTAGTTCAGCTCACACTATCTGATCCAATCATCTGATACAGTGGTCTCTGGTTAAACTGGGCATCATTTATTTGGGCAGCCACTTAATTGAGATGATTCTTAAAGAACAAAAGCTAATCATGAAGAAAGCCATGATTCCCTTCATTTATTTGGGACACTATGCTGCCTAATTGGGGCATGTTTCTCACACTCTGCATGCTACCTTGGCTGAACAGAGGAGCACTTTTAGTAACAAATAAAGCAGCTGTGCTAGTCCAGAGTGCGCTATATGTTGCATTTTACCCTCGGCCATTAGACTCTATAATGAGTCAAATTCAGACATTATTGCTTAGGTTGATGGCTCAGAAGTAAATGTTTCTCAGAACATCAGCAGAACTGCTTGTTGGACTTTGAATATTGACTCAGAGTCTTGTCCTCCTTCATTTTCCAGAGTAGTGACATCATTTCCTTGGCTTAAAGAAGTGCATGATGTTGACATCATTTAGAGAGCAATTAGTTATATTCCTCAATCATCACTCAACGTCACTTGCCCCATCACTGAAATGTTCCCACAACTTATGAACTAATTTTCAAGGACTCTGCATCTCATATTCTTGCTATTTATTTATATATTTGTTTGTTTATATTATTATTATTATTATATTCTTCATTCTTTTGTATTTGCACATTTTGTTCTCTTTTGCACTCTGGTTGAGTATCCTATAGG
Organism: Hemitrygon akajei; assembly: GCF_048418815.1. NCBI lineage: Eukaryota > Metazoa > Chordata > Chondrichthyes > Myliobatiformes > Dasyatidae > Hemitrygon > Hemitrygon akajei. The sequence goes on from NC_133143.1 coordinate 33,040,181, forward strand.
TGCAGTAATTAATTGATTCTATTGTGGTTATTGGATATATTGATGATGCCTGCAAGAAAATGAATCTCAGGGTTGTATATGGTGACATTGATAATAAATTTACTTTGTACTTTAAACTTTGAGAAGGAAGAAATGCACAGACTATTTTCTAAATGGAGAAAAAATTCAGAAATCGGAAGTGCAAAGGGACTTGAGAGTCCCTGTGCAGGATTCTCTGAAGGAAAACTTACAGGTTGAGCTGTTGGGAAGGAAGGCAAATTCAATGTCAGTATTCATTTTTTGAGTACTAGAATATAAAAGCAAATTTTCAATGGTAAGGCTTTATAGTGCATTGGTCAGACTGAATTTGGAGCACTGTGAGCAGTTCATAGTCCCCTTATCAAAAAAAGCATTTTCTGGCATTGGAGAGGGTCCAGAAGAGGGTCACAAGAATGATCTCAAGATTGAACTGGTTAATATATGAGGAGTGTCTGAAGGCTCAGGGGCTTTTGTCCTGCACTCACTGGAGTTTAAAGAATGGGGGATGGGGGTGGTGGGGCAGATCACATTGAAACATATCTAATATTGAATGGCCTAGATAGAACGGATGTGGAGAGAATGTTTCCGATAGTGGGGAGTCTAAGACTAGGGGGCACAATCTCAAACTAGAAGGACATCCCTTTATAACAGAGATGAGGAGGAATTTCTTTAGCCAGAGGTTGGTGAATCTGTGGAATTCAAAGCCACAGGCAGTTGAGCCAAGTCATTGGGTATATTTAAAGTAGAGGTTGACAGGTTCTTGATTAGCAAGGGCATCAAAAGTTACAGGGAGAAGGCAGGGGAATGGGGTTGAGAGGGATAATCAATCAGCCATGATGGAATAGCAGAACAAACTTGATGGGCCAAATGGCCTGATACTGTTCTAATGGTCTTACTTACATCCTTTCAGTGTGCTCCCATTGGCAGATGGGGTCAATGACAGAAAGAGGAATTTGCATTACAAATGCAAGCATAGAAACCTTAAACAGGAAAATGTGATGGGGACCACAAATAAATGCGTCATTTGTAAAATATAGTAGATAGTATCATTTACCTGGAAGGCAAGCTGTATGTCAGGAACATCAGCAAAAGAAATGACAACTGGGGTGATGTCCAAGGCACTGAACTCGAGAGCTGCCGTCACGATTTCTGACTTGTCTTCAGATGGTCCATTAGTAATAAATACTGCTACTTTTCTGGTTAGAAGGCCACCACGAGTATGCTTGAAAGTATTTCTTGCAACAAACCTCATTGCTGATCCAATATCCTGCCTTCTAGCTGACCGCTCATAAGTTAGATTCTTCAGTGATTGCTGAAGTTTCTCCTCACCCCTGCATTCTGAGAATCGTATGATCATATTTGTTGTGGAGTTGTAGGTAAGAACTGCCACACATGCTCCTTCTACACAATTTCTTTTGGTTATGTTAAGATCCTGCACCAATTCTTTCACTATCCTATTCATTCTGTCAAATTCATCTGAAGAAACATCTGAAGACAAATCCAACGCAAACACGAGGTCCAAAGGATAAACAGGGCATTCTGAAATGAGAAATCATTCATTCTTTTAAGGAAGAAAAATAAAAAAAAACTTGCTTTTGTGCAGCATGTTACATAGCATCAAGACTGCTTTAAATCTAATTAAATACTTCTGAAATGTAATCACCACTGTTCTCAGAAATCCAACAAGCAACTTGCAAGCAAGATCCCAAAAACTGCAGGTGAAAAACCAAAGAAAAAGTGCAGATGTTGGAAGTCTTACATTAAAGAAAACAGAAACACAGAGCAGGGCAGGCAATATCCATGGTGTATACACCTTTCATTCAGAATTGAGGTCTTTGGTGTGAATTTTTCGTTCCATAGATGCTGCCTGACTTGTTGAGGTTTTCCCACATGTTCTGTTCTTTTATTCCACAAAAACTACAATGTTGCTATTTAAATAGTTAACAGTTAGATGACGCATTGGCCAGGGAAATGTCCTCTCTTTGAAATAGTTTTATAGCATCATAGAATCATGTTACATTAATCAAGTTGCCATCCAGCCCAATATGTCAACACTGTGCAGAATAAGCCATGCAGTCACATTCACACAATTCTCCCCATTGACTGTGTACTTGCTTTCCCCAACCTGGCAATATTATTTGAAGGTGCTGGATGCTTTTTCTTTCACTGCTATCACAGTGAGTACATTTTAAATCATAATAACTCTGCATAAAAGTATTTTGCCTTATGTTCCCCTATCCTCTTGAAATGGTCCTTGAACTAACCAGTAATGGAAACGCCTCCTTTCCATTTGTACTCTTTAAATCCATTATGATCTTATATATCCCATTAAATCTCTTCTCAGCCCTCTTTGCTCCAAGGAAAAAAAATTCATTTCTACTAAATTCTGAGATCTCTAATATTCCACCATCAGGACTTTTATACACTTCTTTAAATAATGTGACAAGAATGAGCTCCAATATTATAAAAGATTTAGGATGTCATTCCAAATTCTAAGGTTCAAACATTCATTTATTATCAAAGTATGTATAAAGTATGCAACTCTGAGAATTGTCTTCTCCAGATAGCCAAGAAACAAAGAAAACCATGGAAGTCAGATTCAAAGAGCAACAGCAACCTTCCCTCTCCCCCACTGCACACAAAAAAACGGCAACATGATCAACAATATCACCCCACCCCCAAAATCCCCTCACCCTAGACAAAATGCAACAAGATCAGGAAAATTTAGACTTTCAACAGTGCAGCTCCCCCGTGATAGAATAGAGGTATAATGACTTGATAAATGAATTAAAATAATGCAATTGCAAATTTAAAAAGAGTCATAACACTCATTTGATGAACAGCAAGCTGGCAGGGGAAAGTAAGGAAAAAAATCTAATTGCTTCCTTTGAATGTAAACTCTACGTTATAATTTAGAGATAATACACCCCTAGGGAGATGAACTTTAGTAACAAATACATTTTGCTTTCATCTAAGAATAATTTTACTCAGTTGTGTTCAGTGCACATAATATTATCTCACAAGAAAACGTTGACAGGGAAATGATCACAGTAGCTAAAATTCCTGTTGTGTGCCTGATGTCATGGAATAGTCTAAATAGTCTTTAAAGGAGCATTCAAAAGCCACTAAAACAAAAATTAAATGCATTCATCTAGGAAATTGATCACTTTTCTGCCTCAGTGTTTTAAAACTTTAGTGACGTTAATGAAGTTATTATGAACAAGTATCAAATTATATCTTTTCAAAGTCTTCTGTTGAGTAGTACTTAAAAGGAGTTAATTTACTTTAAAAATGTGGTAATGTATTGAAGAACTATGGTACTTACTGTAATTATTTCGAAAATATGACAGGAGTTCACATAGCTGCAAAAGAAAAATGAATAATTCTGGACCTAGAGGATAGCATAAAATTCATATTTTTGGAAAGAGTTTGCAGGTAACAGCATGCTTAGAAATGACTTACGCTCATGCGTGCTTTCCCTGGTGACCCTTTCAAACCCTGAAATAGCAGAAAATTAAAACAGTCTTTTGAAGTTTTGCATGTTACATGATACACGCATGCATGGACTAACTCCATACTAATTTTAATAACTGAATGCTAATTCACCTCTAGATCTTTTTCCACTTTACTTTTGTTCTAATTCCCATCTCTCCTTCCAGATTTTACCTACAGCTATGTTTTCACTACATCTTTAGATCTTGACTTCTCAGAACATCTGAACAATCCACCTACATCAGTCCTCAGCAGAGGCCTCAGTTTTATCTCCTTTTGTCTCTTTCTTAATGAATGCCAAGACCAGCATTACATCGAATGCTTAGTTCATTGCTTTTATCTCCATGACCATATCTTTGGTCTTAAGTCTTCGACCCCTAATCTGTGTACTATTTTTTTTTATATCTCAAAATTTCACAATCCAACGAGAGCCTGCCCTCAAGGTTAGTTCCCCATTCGTCATTGCTGACTGCCAATGAAACAACAATGACTGTCTCGATGGTCTACTTGTACTCACTCTAACCTAACCCTTCTGAACTTTTAGAAGTTTTCTGAGAAAATAAGTTTATAAGACTTAGGGGTAGAATTAGGTCATTTGGTCCATCTCTACGGCACAATTCTATCATAGTTGATTTATTATCCCTCTCAACTCCATTCTTCTGCCTTCTCCCCATAATCTTTGAGGGCCTGACTAATCAAGAACCTATCAACTCCGCTTTAAATCTACCCAATGACTTGGCTTCCGCAGCTGTCTGTGGCAATGAATTCCACAGATTCACCAAACTCTGGCTCAAGAAATTTCTCCGCATCTCTGCTATAAACAGACATCCTTCTCTTCTAAGGCTGTGTCCTCTGATCCTAGACTCCTCACTATAGGAAACATCCTCTCCAAATCCACTCTATCTAGGCCATTCAGTATTTAATAGGTTTCAATTAAAATCCCCCTCATTCTTTTAAACTCCAGTGTGTACAGGCCCAAAGCCATCAAACACTCCTCATACATTAGCCCTTACTTTCCCAGTATCATTCTCGTGAACCTCCTCTGGACCCTCTTCAATGCCAGCACACCTTTTCCAAGGGACCCAACACTGTTTACAATATTCCATCTGCAGTGTGACCAATGCATTATGAAGCCACAGCATCACATCCTTTTATATTGTAGTCCACTCAAAATGAATGCTAACATTGCATTTGCCTTGTTTACCACTGATTCAACCTGCAAGATAACCTTTCGGGAATCCTGGACAAAGACTTCCAAGTGCCTTTGCATCTCTGATTTCTGAATTTTCTCCCCATTTACAAAGTAGTCTATGGCTTTATTCCTTCTACCAAAGTGCATGGTCTTAAACTTTCCCACACTAGATTCCATACATTATAAGGACCAATCCTGCAACTTTTTCAGCTGTATTGGAAAGGGTGGAGTTGCTATATTATGGCAAACATCAGCTCTAAAGTATCTCCTCATACTTCTGTCTGCACCCTCACCTACCACTCTATATCAGCATAGGGTCCATCATATGATTACTGACCATATTTCCTCTTGAGATCTTCTTTCAATAATCTCAAACCTCATGGTCATTCAACCCCAATAACAATTGGATAATCCCAGCAGAAATAATGTTTCAGTCTGCTCACATCCTACATAAATGGGTTATTCATACATTGACTCTATCCTTTCTCTCTCGTCAAGATGGCCTACCAAGGAGAGCTGCAGCAGTCAGATCACAGGCACAGAGTCTGGCTCTTTGGCTTAGAACCAAAGAGAGGAAAAGAGAAGATCAGGAGAGAAAACAGGAAGTTCTGTAGACAAGAAAGACTCTTGGATAATATATCGAAGTCAGAGACATCTCAGACTGGTCCAGAAGGTTCAGTTACTTGGCATTCAGGATGAAATAGTCAATTGGATTCAACATTAGCCTCAAGGAAAAAGCCAGAGAGTGTTAGAAGACAGTTGTCCCTCTGACTGGAGGCCTGTGAGTATTGATGTGCTGCAGGGAGTGCTGCTGTGTCTCTTGTCGTTTGTCATCTATATTCATGATTTGGATGACAGTGTGGTAAAATGGATCAGCACATTTGCAGATGACACCAAGAATGGAGGCATAGTGGATGGTGAGAAGGCTATTAAAGCTCGCAAAGAGACCTGCACCACCTGTGAAAATGAGCTGAAAATGGCAGATGGAATTTAAAGTTTTCAAGTGTGAAGTGTTGTAGTTTGGGAGGGAAATCCAGAATAATACTTGGAGAGTGAATGGCAGGGCACTGAGGTGTGGATTAGAACAAAGGTGCCTGGGGTACAGATCCATGTCCCTTGAAAGTGACATCACACATACAGTACTCTGCAAAAGTCTTTGGCACGTAGATATACAGTAGCTAGGTTGCCTAACTCTCTCATGTATTTGTCAATGAAGAACAGAGAGCAAATCAGTAAATCTGATGGGAGCAAAGGATATTGAGAATGACAAGGGTGGTGTGCCACAGGAAGGACGTGGGACAGGTGGCAGAGAAGGAGTACCAGTGGTGGGGGTTGACGTAGGTACAAACACACACAGCCCTGAGATACCAGGCAAGACCATTTGATTCCAAACAATTGGTTTATTGATCATTACAGAATGTCTCTCTGGTGTTTCCTGCTCCTTCCCCCTTTTCCCAACCTTGATTCCCTCTCCTTGCCCTCTTCGCACTCTCAGTCCACGATAGAGACACATTAGAATCAGGTTTATCGTCTCTCACATATCATGAAATTTGTTTTTTTTTTTGTGACAGCAGTACAGTGCAATACTAAAATGACTACAGTGTTGTACAAAAGTCTTAGGCATTCGTTCTCATATTCTCTCTGCCTCTCCCTCCCTTCCCCCCCCCCCCCATTTCTGGTCACCTATAAGAATGATAGCAATAGGACTGAAAGAGTGCGGAGAAAATTATTTCAGTGGCTGAGTCACCAGGATAGGATGGATCGGTTAGAACTCTATTCCCTGAAGCATTGAAGAATGAGGGGTATTTTATAGAGGTACTGTATACAAAACTATGATGGATATAGAGAGGGTAAATGCATGCAGGCTTTTTCCCATCAGATTGGGTGAGACAGACTAGAGGTCAAGGTTTTAGATGAAACGTGAAATATCTAAGTCAGAGGAAGAACTACATCACCCTGGTGCGAGTGTGGAATGATCTGCCAGCAGAAGAGATAGATGTGGGATGAATTGTACGATTTAACAGAAGTTTGGATAGATCCATTGATGAGAGGTATGGACGGCTATGATCTAGATGCAGGAAGATGGGACTAGACAGTAAATCAGGCTGACATAGACCTGATGGGCCGAAGAGCCAGTTTCTGTGCTGTAGTTCTCTATGACTCAATGTTGAATCGCTCCTGCTTTTATCCGTTACTCTTCAGGTGCCTCTGCCAACCAACTCAACTTCAATGTGGACATCTGAACCCACTGCATCTCCATTTCACATCAGGCGAGTAGGGGCCTTAACTTCTCCCAAACAGACTGCCTACTTTATCCAGTTGAACTTACTATACGGAACAGCTTGTTCAATTCCACTCATTTTCTCCAGGTCAAAGGTGTAGCTATAAGAACTCAAATGAGTCCAAGCTCCTTCTTGTAGCATATGTGGAGCAGTCCCTTCATTAATCCTACTCAGGTATTTTCTCTGACTATTTTTTTCTGGTACATTGATACAGTCATTGGTGTTGCTTCCTGCATTTACAGAAAATTGGAGAAATTTATTATATTCATTACTAAAATCCACACTATTTCCACTTTCATAAAGTCCATTTCTAACATTCTCTTGGATTTCAGCTTAACTATCAATGTTCGTTACAAATCCATAAAGCCCCACAGTTGTCGTGATGACACCTCCTCCTGCACTTTTTCCTGTAAGGGTTCATTTCATTCTGCATTCCTGTCCTATCTGTTTTAATGATAAGACTTTCTATGTAGGTGATTCTATGATTTTTTTCCTTAAAATTACCATATTGATAGGTCTTTCAAGCATGTCTCTTTTAAACATAGATTGACATACCCATTCATGACACAGGAAGTAACTGTATTTGACTCCAAACAGAGCCAATCTAACAGTCCAATTCCTCTTTATTCTTACTCAAATGCACAGCACTCTCCTTTTCATTCTTTTGCCATTTAGCAACACGAGGGGACAATTTATAGTAATCAGTCATGATATATACTTACTCCTTGGTTGTTTACTAACTTGTTTTCCAAACACAACAGCTGCCACTTGTAAGTTCAAAAACAGAAGTAAGAAAATTTCCAACTAACAGTTTGTTTAACTTCAATTTGTAAATGGAAGTCAGTCTTCAGTTCTTAAAGTGGAAATGGAAAACATTAATCAGCTTGAAGTTAAAAACTTAGCTTTGTAAACAAGGTTTGTATTTAGGAGATGCTTTTTCTGTGTATAAGCAGATGCTGGTCATTAAAATTGTTTTATTATTACTCAAGAGTAGAATATGAGACAATATGTTGTTTAATTTGAGTTGTTTCAGACAAGCTGACACTTACGTTGCTTAGTTCAAGGAAGCTTAGCATATCCGTAACTAATACATTTGTAGTTGCAATGTTTATGGGTTTAAGGAAGTTAGCTTTATAGTGTTACTTGTAAACTGTGAACATTAAGCTTATGTCTATCTCTCCAAAAAATGCTTTTAGAGCATTTGTGTTAACGATATCTGAGGAAATATCATTGATGTGTGAAGTCATCTAAGTGGGAGAAAAATGATAAAATGCAGAAAGCAGTTCAGGCTTCCTAGGAATGAGGAAAGGAACATCAAGAAACTCTGAAAGGAACGTGGGGTGAACAAGAATCCATTCCTTCCGCTTTGGTTTCTGCAATAGACAATGTGTTCACATGTATTGTGTGTGTTTTAGTTTATAAGAATTGTACCTGTACTTTGGAACTCTTTATTTTATGTTTAGGCAGCTTTCTCAATAAATGTCACTATTTCAGCTTAACTATCAAAGTTAGCAAATTTTGGAATTAGTTGGTGTTTTATCAATGGTTTATAATTTGAACATGTTTAAAATAGAAATCCTTTGAATTTTAAATGTGCTTTAAGGTTTTTGTTGGATTTATGTTTGTTATACTGAAAACAAATGAACTGTGTTTAAGTCCTTTGTTAGCTGGAAGTATTTTCTCCTTGGGAGGGGGAGGGGACCCACCACCTGACCAAAAGACCATAAGACATAGGACTAGACTTGTGCCATATGGCCCATCGAGTAAGCTCCGCCATTTTATCATGACTGATATATTTCCCTCTCAGCTCCATTCTCATGCCTTCTCCCAGAAAATCTTCATGCCCTGACCAATCAACAATTTTAAATGTACTGTTATGTATACGTGACAGTGGTACCCTTGTCACGTGACTGGGGTTGAAGTTATACTGGACTTGAGGTAATGGTCTTGTGATGGTGGAGTGACGTCATTTTCCCGCCAGTAGAGGTCATGTGACAGGTTTTTTTTTTACAGGGTATAAAAGGAAGACCCACCCTGTCAGGTGGGGCAGTTCGTGGCGGGATTTGCCAAGCTGACTTCATGTTACTGCGTGATTTAATGTGATGACGCAGTTTAGTTGAAAAATGAAGTTTTATATAATGCCTAAAGTTTAAAAGGTCATCGCCAACAGTTTCTTTACTGTGGAGGGTGAAGATAAAAGTTTGGAAGATAAAAATCGAGGAGAATCGATTTTCGACGGTGGATTGGTTACGACCTTATTTGATCCTCATTCGGAAGGATTTCGTTGACTGTTCTCGTGTTAATCTCCGCTGGGATAGCGGGAGATTGAGGACAGAGTGTGGAAGAAGAGGTTAGTGCCTTTAAGCCGTTATATGTCATAAAATTCTTCGTGGGAAAGTTCGACGCCGGGGATAGGACAACAATGTGGAAGAGAATTTAAATCGGCTTAAAAAGTCTCTCCTTTTAAAAGGACTGTGAGCTTTTGAACTTTCGGCATACCGCTTTAAAGAACTGTTTTCTTTCGGCATACCGCTTTAAAGAACTGTTTTTTTTCAATACCGCTTTAAAGACTGTTTGGACTGCAACGCTATTAAGGACTGTTTACGCTGCTGTCGCACAGCAGCTGTTTTCCGGTTATGTTTGAGTTTGTTTACTTTTGAGGGGGTTTGTTTTCAGTGTTTAATAAACATGTTATTTGTTATAAAAACCCTTGCCTAACTCATATATATTTATTGTTGCCTGATTACGTAACAGTACCTTAAGTATACCTAATGACTTGACCTTCACAGCCATCTGGGGTAACAAATTGAACAGATTCACCACTTTCTGGCTAAGGAAATTCTTCTTCATCTCCATTCTAAATGGATGTCCCTCTATATCTGAAGCCAATGTGCATAACCATATACTGTCCTCTCATCCTAGACTTCCCCAACATAGAAAGTGTCCTTTCCACATCCACTCTCTCAAGGCCTTTCAACATTTGATCGATTTCATTGAGATCCCCCCTCACACTTCTGAATTTCAGTGAGTACAGCCCCAGAGCCACAAATACTTCTCAAATGATAAAGCTTTCAATCCTGGAATCACTTGCATGAACCTCCTTTGAACCCTTTCCAATGTCAGCACAGTCTTTTTAGATAAGGGGCCCCAAAGTGCTCACAATGCTGCTTATAAAGCCTCAACATTATATCATTGTTTTAATATTTTAGTCCTCTCATAATGAATGCTAACATTACATTTCCCTTCCTCACCGCAAACTCAACAGGAAAGTTAAACTTTAGGAAATCATGCATGAGGACTCCCAAGTCCCTTTGTATTTCAGATTTTGAATTTTCTCTCCATTTAGAAAATAGTCTTTACTTTTAATTCTTCTACCACTGTGCAAGACCACACACTTCCTGTCACTGTATTCCATCTGCCACTTATTTGCCAATTCTCCTAATCTGTCTAAGCCATTCTGCAGCATCCCTGCATCCTCAATACTACCTACCTCCTCCACCTATCTTTATATCATCTGCAAACCTGGCCACAAAACCATCAATTCCATTATCCAAATTATTGACATACAACATAAAAAGAAGCAGTCCTCTGTGGAACACCATTGGTCACTGGGAGCTAACTGGAAAAGGCTCTCTTTATTCCCACTCTTCGCTTCTTGCAATCCACTAATGCTCTATCTATGCTAGTATGTTTCCTGTAGTACCATTGGCTCTTAACTTGTTAAGCAGCTTCATATGTGGCACTTTGTCCAGGTCATCCGATAATCCAAGTTCACAACATCCATTGATTCTCCTTTGTCTACCCTGCTTGTTATTTCTTCAAAGAATTGCAACAGATTTGTCATGCAAGATTTTCCCTTAAGGAAACAATGCTGACTTCAGCCTATTTTACCATGTGCCTCCAAGTACCCCAAAAGCACATCCTTAACAATCCAAAATCTTCCCAACCACTGAGGTCAGACTAACTGACCTATAATTTCCTTTCTCTGCCTCACTACCCTCTTGAAGAGTGGAATGGCATTTGCAATTTTACAGTCCGCCAGACCCATTCCAGAATCTAGTGATTCTCGAACGATCATTACTAATGCTTCCATGATCTCCTCAACTACTTCCTTTAGAATCCTGGGGTGCAGTTCATCTGGTCCAGGTGACTTATCTACGATCAGACTTTTAATGTTTTAAGCTTCCCAAGTATCTTCTCTTTAGTAATAGCAATGACACTCATTTCTGCCCCCTGACACTTTCTTATTTCTGGCATTCTGTTAGTGTCTTCCACAATGAAGACGAGTGCAAAATACTTAACTTTATCTGCCATTGCATTGTCTCCTATTACTACCTCTCCACGTTAATTTCCAATGGTTGCTACCCACTCTCTTCTCCCTTTTACTCTTCACATATTTGGAAAAACATTTTGTATCTTCTTTTATATTTTATATTATTGGTGAGTTTACCTTCATATTTCAGCTTTTCTCTTTTTATAACTTTTCAATGGCTTTCTGTTGGTTTTTAAAAGCTTCCCAATCCTCTTCCTTCCTATTAATTTTTGCTATAGTTTTTGTTATGGTTGTCTCATCCTTCTTTTAGAATACTTCTTCCACGTTGGGATGTATCTTTCCTGCACCTTCTGAACTGCTCCCAGAAAATCCGACAATTTCTGTTTTGTCATCGACCCTGCTAGTGTCCACTTCCAATCAACTTTGGCCAGCTCCTCCCTCATACATCTGTAATTCCCTTTATTCTACTGTAATACTAATGCATCCAATTTTAGCTTCTCAAACTGCAGGGTGATTCTAATCAAATCTGGGTCGTTACATAACACCCAGTCCAGAATTGTCATTCCCCTAGTGGGCTCAATCACAAGCTGCTCTAAAAAAACCATCGGATAGGCATTCTACAAATTCCCTCTCTTGGAATCTAACACTAACCTGATTTTCCCGATCTATCTGCATATTGAAAACCTCTATGACTATTGCAACATTGCATTTTTTACACACCTTTTCTATCTCCCTTTGTAATTTGTAGCCCCCATCCTGGCTGTTGTTTGGATGCCTGTATATAACTTCCATCAGGGTCTTTTTACCCTACCAGTTTCTTAACTCTTCCCACAAGGATTCTACATCTTCTGATCTTATCTCACTGCTTTGTAAGGATTTAATTTTGTTTTTTTTACCAACTTTGTCACTGCACCCGCCAGTCCTTTCAAAACAATGTATATCCTTTGATGTTAAGCTTCCAACTGTGATCTTTCAGGCATGACTCAGCAATGCTCATGTCATACCTGCCAATCTCTATCTGGACTACAAGATTATCTACCTTATTCCTGTAGCATCCGTGCCCCCAATTTACACCCGTTTGCCTAGGGCGAACCGCCATCACCCCGCCAATAGTGCAATACTTGGGTGTAAATACAGTGTAATGCCCCCCTAGTACACGCTCACAATACAAATACTAGACAATACATCAAAGGCAAGTAAATAATTGCAACTTTATAGTTATTTCTTAGTGATGGGTTAGTAGAAACAGATAACCTAAAGGCTCCAAATCAGTAAGTTTATCAGTTTGTGCACATAATATTTTAATACATTGGAGCTCACGCCTCCGGTTCCATCCACAACAACCTTCCTCAGAACTTTATAATAACATTACAGAGAAGCCATTTGATTATAACAATATAGAGAAGCCATTTTGTTAGCCTGAACAGTTAACACCACAGTTACTGGTACTGAGAGCCCTACATTCTGTATGCTGTGTGCATTAAACTAGAATACCTTCCATCCTGTGTTCATCTATCTTTTCAGTTTTGACTCCCTATACACTTTAACTTATCTCATTGACTGCAATTTTGCCCTATCGTCTTCCTCACCGTAAACAGAAAAAAAAAGAGTAGTGTATTAACTCCTGGATACAGAAGCAACATGTTTGATTATTTATCAGCATAGAATTCCGAACACATAGACAGAAAGCTTTCCATATAGTCAAATAGCTACAAGTTCAGGTCACTTAATATGTTTAATAAATGGGGGTAACATGTCATCATTGCAACTACAGCAATCCAGCTAAGGGCAAACTTCAATAAGTTAGATGAAGGATTATCTGCACCTTGACTTTTTAGCTGTGATCATGTAATGGAAATTCATTTTGCATATTTTTGCCATACTGTGGTTGAGTTCAATTTGTAAATTTGATAAACTTGCAAGGAAGATTCATTTCATTCATTCCCCAAGAAAACACAATGTCCTAACTTCTCCAGATTGTGATCTCAGCTGTGTCAAGCCAAATTATTTTCACAACTAATTACATTTTTCAGAATGTTGCCCCATTGCATTTCCTGTCATGAGATTTCTTGTGTCTTGGTAAAAGATCTTTGCAAAGATATTTCATTGAAGGGAGGTAAACTGAACCAATCATGCTGGAGCAGACTAAAAACATATATTTATATGTTTACTATTCCTATTCAATTAGTAGAGCTTTCTAATGCAGCTGTCTCTACTATATAAAAACACAGCCATCAGCGGCATTGATTTTTTTATAAATAGGTTTCAAAAGCAGCAGATTATTTTTTGCAACACCTTTTCTCTTGGCTTGCAGAATCAATTGGAAGAATGAAAATCTGTAAAATTATCCAAAAGTTTGATTAAAACTAAAGTTAAATACATATATATTACTATCTAGTGGATTTAGCACCTAAAATAAGGAATAAAAAATCTCATTCTGCCAAAAACATTTCTAGGACCTTCTGGTATTTAAATTATCAATTAGCTTTGCTTTGACATCTGTGTTGGCACGAGAGTGGTTCTTCTTTAATTCTGAGCATTAATAAGCATATAAGGAAAATATACATGAGAATGATTTCACATGCAATCACTGGAAATAACTTAGCAACAAAGCTTCTACGTTTCTATCCCAAAGTGTGTACCTTACCCTTGTTCCCGGAGCTCCTTCTTCTCCTGGGTTTCCAGGCTCACCAGGTTGACCGGAGTCCCCCTTAAACAGAAATGTTAAGCTTTATTCAGTCAAAACAAGAAGTATTCTTATTTGTTATAAAACCTCTCTGCTCCCATCGGTGTTACATATCTAATCATTATTCTTTCTTGATCAATATTCCAAGTTTCACACAATCATTTTGTGTTCTGATGACTTTCACAACATTTAAGCTCTTAAGGTTGCTTTATCCAGGGATGAAAGAGATGCTGCAGATGCTGGAAATTCAGAGCAACACACAAAATGCTGGAGGAACTCAGCAGATCAGGAAGCACCTATGGAGGGAAATAAACAGTCAATTTTGGGCCGAGACCCTTGATCAGGACTGTAAAGGAAGGGAGTAGAAGCCAGAATAAGAAAGTGGGGGGGGGGGGGGGAGAGGAGTGTAAGCCGGCAAGTTGGAAGGTAGGGGTTGGGGGGGATGAAGTGAGAAGCTGGGACGTGATGGGTGGAGAAGGTGCATGTTTGAAGAAGAAGGAATCCAATAGGGAGAGGAAAGTGGACCAAGGTGAAAAGGGAAGGAGAAGGGGCACCAGAGGGAGGTGCCCTTAACCAGGAAATAATTTTGGCAGTGGCTAACATCAATAAGAGCATATTGCAATATATTTATATATATATAAAGATATATTTCTATATAAATTTTGTTATTCTTCTCTAACAAGGCACAACACTTTATTGATAAACAGCAACTGGAGTGTAAGTGTCAGAAATTTTACCTCAAGCCTGATGTTTCACAAGATGTTTCAACAACTCAACTCCTTTAAAGAAGCATGGCTTGTTGCATTTGGAAGATGTGGAAGACATTTATATGTTTTACCTATCAGCAATTGGGTAAATTGGGTGGACAGCAATTTAGAGGGAATAGAGGGAGCAGATGGTAAGATATTAGGCATTGGGAAATTCATGCACCATCTGACATTTGAGAGGGATTTCTAAAAACATTTATTTTGTTAGATTTGCCAGCTCCCTTATACAAGTCAATTTGGGACTAAACCGAAAAGTTTCAAAGCATGAAGCAAACAAATTGACATACCCTGCGTCCTCTTGATCCTTTAGGGCCTCTTTCACCAGAAGTTCCAGGGTAACCATCTGGTCCCTGAAAATTCAGAAGACAATTTACACAGATAACTTTCTCATGTCCTTTATAAATTAAAAAAATACACTGTACATCTTTTTACAAACATAAATGTTTTCAACAAGTACCTGTGGACCAAGATAACCAGGGAATCCGGGTTCTCCCTTAAACAATAAGAAAGGGGAAGAAATTAGACTGTATTGTTCAACTAGTTATACTCTTATCAATGTGATGCTGTTATAATAGCATCAGATTGGACAGATGGAATGAAATTTATACAGCAATGTATCACTAAACTTTCATACATATTTACGTATACTGTAATGGAATAGGATAGGATAGATGTTGACTTTATGGACAAACTTATCGGTCATTACAGTGAATGAAAACAGAAATCAAGAGACGTCAACTTTACATTCTGACACGTGGTTGATTACCCCAAAGACTGCTCATGC
Source organism: Hemitrygon akajei (assembly GCF_048418815.1). NCBI lineage: Eukaryota > Metazoa > Chordata > Chondrichthyes > Myliobatiformes > Dasyatidae > Hemitrygon > Hemitrygon akajei. Next base: position 33,055,675 of record NC_133143.1, read on the forward strand.
AAAAACAACCATTTTACATAAGACGAGATTCACAGATGGAAATTGCCAACTTTTGTGGAGCTTCCCATATTTGGAAAAGTTAATCCAGTGATGTATGTAATCTGTGTATATAATTACTTTTGATATATAGCAATGCATTATTTTGTTCAGATGTTCTTTATAAATAATGGTCCAGATTTAAAGGGGGAAATTGCAGCCCTTGTGTAATTAACTCTGGGATATCTACACAAAAAAAAAGCCTGAAACATCAGTTGAAGAAGGGTTTAAGATCCCCTCCTTGTATTTTGTGGAATGGTTCCTTTCTCCAAACATGTTTATGCATTAGTTAATATTACAAAAGTATTACTGACAATAAGTACACTCACTTCAGTATGTATGCTGAAAACTCGATTAAACCAAATTACTTCTAACACATTGCAGATTAATATCTGCAGTGCACTCGTACATATTCAAAGAAGTGTTATGCCAGCTGACAGAATTCTAAATGTGTATGATTATCAATGTGATCTACCACTCACTAAAATTAATTTGATAGAGTACAAGCAACAACTTTCATTTATACAACTCCACTAGTGCACTTAAATTTCCCAATCTGCTTTTACAGAAGTGGGATTACACAGAGTCTAAGGGTGATGACTGAAAGACTGGTGCAAAAATAATGGTTTAGGAAGATGATCATGTATGTGTGTGTATACCATGGAATTTTGTACTGAAAGCAAAATAAAACATTTGCTTGGTTTCTGGCAATTTGTTTCCTTACCTTTAGTCCTTTTGGTCCAGGATTTCCAAACATATCAATCCCATCCATGCCCTGTGTATTATGAAATGGAGTGCATGTGAGTCATCTCTAAACACCTAATTGTATCACATTTGCATGAACTGAACCAAAATAAACATAAATTTTGTCATTACAGAAAAAAAATTAATACAAAAAGCAACAGCATCTCTGACTACTCGGCTGCTGGATGGAAAAATTATAATGAAGTTCATCTTTGTGATAGATTTACGTTTCAGTTAAACTCAAGTTATGGACTGCGTACAATCAGACACAGTCTCCATAACTTTTCTTAAGTTCTTCAGTCTCCTCCTTCTTAAGCAGTCTTTCAGTATCGAGGATTATTTGCATCCGCTCTTGTTTTGTGGGTTTGAGGAGAGACAGGAGCCAACATGGGAACTACAGACTCATCCACAAAAAGGACAGATGATGCTTGACTGAGCACTTGAGTGTGCTATTTCTGAAATACTATGTTCCTTCCATGCCGTACTCTGGGTTACAGTGTGCTTCCAATACAAAGCCTGAAGATTCTCAATGCAAACACAAATGCTCCTTATCCTCTTGAAGTGATTATGTGCCAAAGATCTCCCAAGAGTAAGTGGGTGTTTGTATTTCTTCAAGGAGATTTAATTGCAGCCTTTACTACATTTGGAATGTTATATTCCAGGAGTCCAGTGTTCAGACAGTGAATAATATGATCTGACAAATGTAGCTGATGGAGTATAACTTGGACCTCACTGTTGGTCTGGGATTGGATACCAATATTGGTTCACTATCCTTCCAATGAACTTGGAGGAGTTTGCAGAGACAACATTGTTGGAATTTTCTCCAGTGCTTCAAGGTGCCTGCTAAAGGGATTCTAGATCTCAGAACTGTGCAGTAGGGCAAGGAACATAGAGAATGAGTTTTGTGCAAGGCCTGAGGTCTTCAAATACCCTTTTCCTGAACTGATCAAAGGTTGTATTGATGGTGAAGGTTACAGTTAGGGTTAGATTAATTTTTGCTTCAATTTTCCTTTGCCTAGAATGTTCAACATTTTCTAGGGTTGCACTGTGAACATTTGTTTATGAAAGGGAAAGGTGGTGAACTAAGAGTAGGTTTGTAAAGAATTTTGGTCTTATGGATGTTGAGTGGAAGGTCTATCCTCATGTATACTTCAATGGTCATGTCAATAATGGCTTGAAGACCAGCTACAGCATTGAGCCAACATAAGCAATGTGTGAGTACTGTTGATTAGCTACTTAGCTTCGGGTGATTTTGGATTTGGAGTGCAGTTCTACATTTCAAATTTTTTTAAAAGTAGCTTGACACAATCCAGTTTAGAGCAGCCAGTTTGTTTAGGATATCTCTCCCAAAGCCCCATCACTTTAATTATTCTTCTCCTCTCCTAGAAGCACACAGTACTTACCATATTAAAGAGGAAATTATTTTCTGTCAGCAAAATTTTGTCACATCCAATAAATAAACATTCTGCAAATATCTTTCAATTGCAGAAACAATCAAACTGTTTGCCATCCTCAAATGAGACCCACTAAATACTTCACATGAACTATGTCCTTGGCTGATGGAAAACACTTTCCTAATTCTGTATTTCCAAGAAACCGAAGAACTTCTTTGGTATTTTCCTGATACTGACGATATACCAAACATCTGATTGACTCTGGCTGTCAGTTTAACAAAACAAAATCTCAGTAAATCTCAAAAATTTAACAGTGGCAAGGTAAAATCAGATTAACCTGTAGTCCACGAACTCCAGTTCTTCCAAACTCTCCTTTCTGACCCTCTGGTCCATCTTCACCCTGAACACAATTTCCATGTGAGTTTATAATATCATATTTAACATAACTTAATTCTACATACTATTACCACCTTCTGTAGTGTATGTCTCCGAATGATAAAAATCACTATTACTTAATCAAGTAAAGTCTTTTTACTGTTTGAAGATAAGAACTACCAATAGTTAATGATCCCCAAAATACCCTGAAGTCTATTTTCAATCCAGTTATTGGAAATGACAAACAGAACCATCTTGAATGGGATTGTCTTTGACCTGTTTCATAGCTTAGCCTTATTTGTTCCAAGGCGTGCCATTTTCTAATCCATAAACTTTAACTGAACTGGTACAACTTGGACTAAAGGGCTATAAGCGGTAAATAGAAAACAAAGCTTGACGGTAGGAATTCAGGAATTATGAAACTATGAAATTATCTGGCATTAATCTGAATGAGAACCAGTCTTCAATATTTAAAGTAATTTGCAAGCAGTAATCAGTTTGAATTAAAAGGACAACTTTTTAAACTAACAGTACTGTCTAAAGAACAAAGGCAACTAGCACACAGCAAGGGGCTGCCTTCTCAAATTATATGGTTTGCAAACTGATGTGACCATAAGAAGTTCTTGTGTGCATCATCTAAATGTAAGACATTGGAGAAATGATAGCTGGCCTACATCAAGTGAAGCAACATTGGCCAAGTTATTTAACACCTTTGTGACTAATTTCAAGGAAGCTTGCAGATCAAACTAATTTTGTCCCTTAGCACATCAGACATAGTCACAGGCATATTTGCTTTACCTATAGTTGGGATATTTGTGTACTGGGAGAGTTAATCCTCATAACATTATTTTTGGGTGTCTGGATTATCTATTCTCAGAAACTTTAGATCATCCTTGTGAATTATTTTGTCACCGCAAAGCTGAACATTCCATGATGCCTCCCATTGTAGAAATTTATTTCAATGGAAGCATTATCAGACTTAAAATACTGAAGTAGATGATTTCATTGTAACTATTGAAATTGTATTGATTCCCAGCTCACAACTTCAGAATATTCATAACTGCCTCAAAGCCACTGAAAAATGTGTACGTAAAGTGTAAAATGATCCAAATTTGGTACCTTCAGGTTTTTTTCATCACCACACTAATGTTGCAGTCTGGATTATGAGTTCAAATAATCAAAGAAATATGAACAATATTAGCTGAAAGGTATTCTATAAACAAGGTATTTTTATATTACAAGACACATGGTTGTAATAAATTTAGGGAAGCAACTAAGTTCAGGAAAGAGATCATTCCATGAGCAATAACTAAGAATTGGAATGAAGTATTTCATGGCAGACACTTGTAATGCATGTGCACTATACATGACTCCTGACAGTACTACTCTTGAGTTCCGCTTTGCACATACAAAACATTGTTCCACTAAGACTTGTTATAACATTTGCTTCTCAGTATGGCAAGGTGAACTGTTTGAGACTTTACACATACTTACCAATTAAAATCTAGAATCCATGATTTTTTAAAAACTAATATTATTAAAAATCTAAAACAAAAGCCCCTTAGAGACTGTGTTAGGGAACTGGAGCTGCAGCTTGATAACTATCGTCTGGTCAGGGAGAGTGAGGAGCTGATAGAGAGAAGCTATAGTCAGGTGGTCACCTCAGGACCACAGGAGACAGATTAGTGTGTAACAGTCAGGAGAGGGAAGGGCAAGAAGCAAGTACTAGAGAGTACCCAAATGGCTGTCCCCCTTAACAATAAGTATTCCTGCTTGAATACTGTTGCAGGTGATGGCCTACCTGGGGGAAGCAACACTGGTCACACCGCTGGCACACAGTATAGCCCTGTGACGCAGATGGGTAGGGAAGGGAAGAGGATGTTAGCAGTGATAGGGGACTCTATAGTCAGGGGGTCAGATAGGCGATTCTGTGGATGCAGGAAAGAAACACAGATGGTAGTTTGCTTTCCAGGTGCCAGGATTCAAGATGTTTCTGACCGGATCAAAGATATCCTGAAGTGGGAAGGAGAAGAGCCAGAGGTCATGGTAAATATTGGTACCACGACATAGGTAGGAAAAGGGAGGAGGTCCTGAAAAAAGACTACAGGAGTTGGGAAAGAAGTTGAGAAGCAGGACCTCAAAGGTAGTAATCTCAGGACTACTGTCTGTGCCATGTGACAGTGAGTATAGGAACAGAATGAGGTGGAGGATAAATGCGTGGCTGAGGGGCTGGAGCAGGGGACAGGGATTCAGATTTCTTGATCATTGGGACCTCTTCTGGGGCAGGTGTGACTTGTACAAAAAGGATGGGTTGCACTTGAGTCCAAGGGGGACGGTTTCCTAGGACTATTGGGGAGACTTTAAACTAGAATTGCTGGGAGGTGGAAACCAAACTGAAGTGACGGAGGAAAGGGAGGTTGGCTCACAAATAGAGAAAGTTTGGAGACAGTGCGAAAGGGAGGATAGGCAGGTGATAGAGAAGGGGCATAGTCCGATGGTTTGAGATATGTCTGTTTTAATGCGAGGAGCATCATGAATAAAGTGGATGAGCTCAGAGCATAGATCAGCCCTTGAAGCTATGATGTTGTTGCCATTACAGAGATTGGATTGTGCAGGGGCAGGAATGGCTACTTCAAGTGCCAGGCTTTAGATGGTTCAGACAGGATAGGGAGTGAGGCAAAAGAGGTGGGGGTGTGGCACTGTTGATCAGAGATAGTGTTCACGGCTGCAGAAAAGGAGGAAGTCATGGAGGGGTTGTCTACAGAGTCTCTGTGGGTGGAATTTAGGAAAAGAAAGGAGCCAATAACTGTACTGGGTGTTTTTTATAGACCATCCAATAGTAAAAGGGACATTGAGGAGCAGATAGGGAGACAGATTCTGGAAAGGAGTAATAACAACAGGGTTGTTGTGGTGGGAGATGTTAACTTCACACATATTGATTGGCATCTCCCAATAATGAGGGGTTTAGATGGGGTGGAGTTTGTTAGGTGTGTTCAGGAAGGTTTCTTGACATAATATGTAGATAAGACCACAAGAGGAGAGGCTGTTCTTGATCTGGTATTGGGAAATAAACCTGGTCAAGTGTCAGGTCTCTCAATAGGAGAGCATTTTGGAGATAGTGATCACAATTCTATCTCCTTTAACATAGCATTGGAGAGGGATAGGAACAGACAAGTTAGGGAAACGCTTAATTGGAGTAAGTGGAACTATGAGGCTATCAGGCAGGAACTTGGAAGCATAAATTGGAAACAGATGTTCTCGGGGAAATTACCAAAGAAATGTGGCAAATGTTCAAGGGATATTTGCGTGGGGTTCTGAGTAGGTACGTTCCTATGAGACATGGAAAGGATGGTAGGGTACAAGATCTGTGGTGTACAAAGTCTGTTGTAAGTCTAGTCAAGAAGTAAAGAAGAGCTCACGAAAGGTTCAAAAAACTAGGTAATGTTATGAATCTAGAAGATTATAAGGCTAGCAGAAAGGAGCTTAAGAATGAAATTAGGAGAGACAGAAGAGGCCATGAGAAGGCCTTGGCGGACATGAGTAAGAAAAACCCCAAGGCATTCTACGTGCATGTGAAGAGCAAAAGGATAAGAGGTGAGCGAATAGGACCAATCAAGTGTGACAATGGAAAAGTGTGTATGGAACCAGAGGAAATAGCGGAGGTACTTATTGAATACTTTGCTTCAGTATCCACTATGGAAAAGGATCTTGGCAATTGTAGAGATGACTTGCAGTGGACTGAAAAGCTTGAGAATGTAGATATTAATGAACAGGATGTGATGGAGCTTTTGGAAAGCATCAAGTTGGATAAGTCACCGGGACTGGATGGGATATACCCTAGCAAACTTTGGGAAGTGAGGGAGGAGATTGCTGAGCCTCTAGCAATGATCGTTGCATCATCAATGAGGACGGGAGAGATTTGCGGATGTTGTTCTCTTATTCAAAACTGGGAGTAGGGACAGTCCAGGAAATTATAGTCCTATGAGTATTACTTCAGTGGTTGGTAAGTTGATGGAGAGGATCCTGACAGAGAGCATTTATGATCATTTGGAGAGGCATAATATCATTAGGAATAGTCAGGCATGGCTTTGTCAAAGGCAGGTCGTGCCTTACGAGCCTGATTGAATTTTTTGAGGATGTGACTAAACACATTGATTAAGGTAGAGCCGTAGATGTAGTGTATATGGATTTGAGCAAACATTTGTTAAGACACCCATGCAAGGCTTATTGAGAAAGTAAGGAGGCATGTGATCCAAGGGGACGTTGCTTTGTGGATCCAGAACTGGCTTGCCCACAGAAGGCAAAGAGTGGTTTTAGATGGGTGACCAGTGGTGTGACTCAGGGATCTGTTCTAGGACCCCTACTCTTTGTGATTTTTATAAATGACCTGGATGAGGAAGTGGAGGGATGGGTTAATAAATTTGGTGATGACACAAAGATTGGGGGTGTTGTTGATAGTATGGATGGCTGTCAGAGGTCACAACAGGACATTGACAGGATGCAAAACTGGGCTGAGAAGTGGCAGATGGAGTTCAACCCAGATAAGTATGAGATGTTTCATTTTGGTAGGTCAAATATGATGGCAGAATATAGCATTAATGGTAAGACTCTTGGCAGTGTGGAGCATCAGAGAGATCTTGGGGTCTGAGTCTATAGGACACTCAAAGCTGCTATGCAGGTTGACTGTGTGGTTAAGAAGGCATATGGTGCATTGGCCTTCATCAATCATGGGATTAAGTTTAATAGCCAAGAGGTGATATTGCAGCTATATAGGACCCTGATCAGACCCTACTTGCAGAACTGTGCTCAATTCTAGCCGCCTCACTATAAGAAGGACATAGAAACCACAGAAAGAGTGCAGAGGAGATTTACAAGGATGTTGCCTGGATTGGGGAGCATGCCTTATGAGAATAGGTTGAGTGAACTCGGCCTTTTCTCCTTGATGCGATGGAGGATGAGAGGTAACCTGATAGAGGTGTATAAGGTGATGAGATGCATTGATTGTGTGGATAATCAGAGGCTTTTCCCCAGGGCTGAAATGGATAGCATTAGAGGACACAGGTTTAAGGTGCTGGGGAGTAGGTACAGAGGAGATGTCAGGGTAAGTTTTTTTACACAGAGTGTGATGGGTGCATGGAATGGGCTGCTGGTGACGGTGGTGGAGGTTGAAACGATAGGGTCTTTTAAGAGACTCCAGGATGGCTACATAGAGCTTAGAAAAATAGAGGGCTATGGGTAACGTCTAGGTAGTTCTAAGGTAAGGACATGTTCGTCACAGCTTTGTGGGCCAAAGGGCTGTATAGTGCTGTATGTTTTCTATGTTTCTAAAAACAGCTAATTCTGGAAATACTTAGCAGGTCAGTCTGAATACTAGTAAACTGAAACTGAATTCGTATTTCAAATTGAAGACTCTTCATCAGAACTGGGAAGACAATGGGTGACTGTTAAGCTGCAGGGAGGGGGGAGAAGGGAGAATGTCATTAAGTACATCCGACATTTCCTGTTTTCATTGTTGAAGTCTCAAGTCTATTCAGATATCACTAAATTAATCTTTAGTGAGACACCTGTGGCTGGACAGATTAAACATTATCTTACGGTTACAATTAGTATTGGTTCCATTTGAATGTCATTCCTGACAGTGGTGCTGGTTGTTCTGCAAAGCCAAAATTGTATGAGTGTGTTTGTGTGTGTGTGCACCTGAAACTGGAAAGATAAAAAGGTTAAGGGAGCTGCCTGATATTAGTTATAATTTACCTTGGAGAAAGTAAGATTTTGAAAAATGTATGCAGAGGACAATGGGTAACAACTACATAACACCTATTGCCCTCAAAAGATGGCAACTGCTTGTACTCAGATTTCCATTTGCCATTGCAACAAGTTCCATTTTATTATGCACTGAAAGATGAAACACAGAATAAGAGATTATTCACAAACCTTTTGCCCTTTGAATCCATCACTTCCTTTGTGACCTCTGAAGCCTTTATCTCCAGTTGAGCCCTGAAACACAAATCAAAGTACTGTTAAAAATAAAGCATGTATGGGCATGTTTGAGTGGGAAAGCAAATTGTGCAGAAGATACGGAGAGTCTGCAGAGACATAGATAGGTTAAGTGAATGGGTGTGGGTTTGGCAGATGGCGTACGATGTTGGTAAATGCGAGGTCATCCACTTGGAAGGAAGAATGGAAGAGCAGATTATTATTTAACTGGTAAAAAACTGCTGCATGCTGCTGTGCAGAGGGATTCGGGAGTGCTCGTGCAGGAATCACAAAAGTTTGGTTTACAGGTGCAACAGTCTATCAAGAAGGGAAATGGAATGATAGCCCTCATTGCTAGAGGGATTGAATTTTGAGCAGGAAGGTTATGCTGCAACTGTACAGGGTACTGGTGAGGCTGCACCGGGAGTACTGAGTGAAGCTCTGGTCCCCATACATGAGGAAGAATACACTGGCTTTGGAGGCAGTGCAAAGGAGGTTCACCAGGTTGATTCCAGAAATGGGGGGTTTGAGTATGAGGACAGATTGAGTCGTCTGGGACTGTATTTGCTGGAATTCAGAAGAATGAGAGGAGACCTTGTAGAAACGTATAAAATTATGAAAGGGATAGATAAGATAGAGGCAGGAAAGTTATTTCTAGTGGCAGGTGAGACTAGAACTAGGGAACATAGCCTCAAGATTCAGGGGAGTAGATTTAGAACGGAGATGAGGAGGAACTGCTTTTCCAAGAGAGTGGTGCATCTACGGAATTCTCTGCCCAATGAAGCAGTAAATATATTTAAGACAAGGTTGGATGGAAGTTTGCATAGTAGGGGAACTATTGGTTGTGAGGAAGAGGAAGGTAGGTGGAGATGAATCCATGTCCAGACCACCCATGATCTTATTGAATTGTGAAGCAGGCTTAATGGATCAGATGGCCTGCTTCTGCTCCTATTCCTTCTGTTCTTATGAGCCAATAATACAAGAGCATCAAGTTAGAGGGCCATGCCCATCAGCTTCCTGTAAAAGATGAGGCAATGGGGTAAAGTCCAATGTGCATTGTTCTGAATAGCATGCTTCTCTTGACTGTTCAATGAGAGTGAGTAGGATTCAGTGTGAGATCATAGGAAAAACAGATAAAGTTGAAACAATTGCATGAGCTGTGACTTTATATGGATTCGGAATGGAAGAATGCAGAAACCCATCGTTTATTCTGAGACCAAAATGTCTTTAGGGACACTCAGTCCCACAGTATATTATAAAACTCATTATCTACATTTAAAGCAAACAACTCTGATGTTGCATTTAGCGCAGTTCACAACCTTGGAGTATTTATACAGTAACTACTTCACAGCCAGTGAAAAATGTCTAAGATATAAAATGTAAAGTGATTCCAATTTGGTGCCTTTGAAAGATTTCAGGAACTATTAAGTCAAATGGCCCAAAACACTCCAAAAGCTTCAAAGAACAAAATTGAAAAAGATTGTGGGAGGTTTTAGACAGGGAATTCCAATCTTTCGTTGAAGCTTAACAGCTGAAGGTTTGAGGGTCAATGGAAAAGCAATTAAATTTGACAAGGCCAGAATTGGAGGATTGGAGATATCTCAGGGGATTCAAGCATTTCACGAATTTACAGGAATAAAGAGGAGACAAGATCATGATAAGAATTTACAAAAAGTGTACGAAATTAAAGCCGTCATTGTTTAACTGTGAACCAACCTAGTCAACAAACATGGGGATAAAGTGAGTAGAACAATTCAAATTGAAGTACAGGAAGAGGAATTTAGTATCAACTCAACTTTGCAAATAATGAATAGGGGTGTTCACTAGGAGTGTGCTAGAATTGTTAAGTGTAGAAAAAGTTCATGAGACTTATAACAGCAGATGAGCTAAAACAGAGGCGGTGATTAGAGATTATTGTAGAAGAGGTCTACATGGTGTTGTAACCCAAAACACTGAATCTAAAGCTACACTCTGATGGAAAATTATTTGAATCTCTTTCAGGTGGTTATGGAGAGTCATGAAATTGACGTTAGTGAAGATGATCTAAACACAATGAATTAGATGAATGATATTTCTGAGCATCCATCGCTGTCGAGTACCTTTGCTACATCCATCAAGAGCAGAATTTCCAAGTGACTAACCATTTTAATTCCTATCTCCATTCCCATTCTGACATGTCAGTCCATGGCCTCCTCTTCTGCCACAATGAGGCCACCATCCAGGTGGAGGACCAACACCTCATATTCTGTCTGGGGAGCCTCCAACCTCATGAAATGAACATTGATTTCTCCTTCTGATAATTCTTTTTCTTCTTTTATCTCCCCCCCCCACCTTCACCACAACTATTGCCCCTCTATTTTCCCCTTTCTCCCATGGTCTACACTCCTCTCCTATCAGACCCCTTTTTCTCCAGCCCTTTAATTTCCCATTCACCTGGCTTCACCTATCATCTTTCTGATTGTCCTCTTTCACCTTACTCACTCTTGTATTCTTTATTTACTTTATTTAGAGATACAGCATGGAACAGGCCCTTCCAGACCTTCGAAGTGTGCTATTCTGCAATGCCAAATTTAACCTTAGCCTAATCACAGGACAATTTACAATGACCAATTAACCAACCAACTGGTATATCTTTGAACTGTGGTAGGAAAATTAGGCATCACAGGGAGAACATAAAATCGCCTTACAGGCAGCAGTGGGAATTGAAGCCGGGTCACTGGTACTGTAAAGTGTTGGGGTAACCATTACACTATCATGGCACACCCCTTCCTTTCCAGTCCTGATGAAGGGTCTCAGCCCAAAATGTTTTCTGTTTATTCATTTCCATAGATTCTACCTGACTGGCTGTTCCTCCAGTATTTTGTGTATGTTGCTTCATATGTCAGAGAAGCAGTCAGATAAATTACAGAGAGCACAGGGGTTAAGAAAGATGCAGATCTGCTTAGAGCTATTTGGTAGATTTGGATTCTTGTTTCATGTTTCTGTGATCTAGCCAGGGAGGCAACGTGTGAATAAAAATATGAAGGGACCAGTACAGATCCTTGGTGAACATGGTGAATGTGAGGAGTTGCATTTGGAGGTGTATCTCTGGTTACTGCTTTTATTTTGTTATTTATTCATTTTTCAGTCCAACAAAAAAGCGAGCATTTATCTATCATTCATCCCTAGAGTACAAGGAGTCAAACACATTGGAGGTTCTCAAATTAGAGGAAAGTCAATTTGGGTATGATAGATTTCCTCTCCTGAAGCATATAACTGAATATTTAGGGAGTTTCCATCAATCCAGTATTTTTTGATATCATTATTTGTGACAGAATAGGTAAAGATGGAACAATGCATCTCATTGGCTTTTGTTGAAACTTGCAGTATGCAGATTTAATGTTGTCTATGATTCATGAAGTTTATTGGGAAAAAAGAGCATTAGGATGTTGTGAGGTTGTGAAAGGACTGTTCCAGGTGCCATTCCCTGCCATCTTTACTATTTAGACAGTTAAGGGCCATTGGCTTGTCCACTCTACAGCATTAAACAGAATGCAAGAATGCACTCATACTCTATTTTATGCCGTCTCTTTGGAAAAGGGGTAAAGAAAAGTAGAAAAATGCTAATTTAGTAAAAGCTCAAGGAATTCTGGTTTGATTTTCATAGTTAAGCAAGCTTAGTGGCAAAATTCTCAGCAATGCTCTCCATAACGATCAAATTCTTAGCAAAGGGCTCATGGAAGTTCATATTTGTTACATAATAAGTTATTGACATTACTCTTACTAACATGAGGTCCTGACAATCCAATCTCTCCTTTTCTTCCAGGGGGACTGGGAATTCCATTAGTTCCCTGAAAAATAGGGAAAAACAAGATCCCTAATATTAGCAATGTGACAAAGATTAAACACATGCTAATATTAATTATTACTCATATCAGAAAATGGGTGAAGCACCATTCTGAAATTTACTATAATCCAATCTTGTTCATTTCCATTATTTTAAATATTTTGATGTAAAAAAATAACAAGAGACAGAAGTCCTGAATATTGGAATCAGAATTTACAGATGCTTAGACAGAAGAAACTATGTGATTTTTTTTCACTTTCATTTTGACACCTCCTGCCTTCAATCAGAATCAGTTTTAATAACATTGGCATATGTCATGAAAAAAAAAAAATTCTGTACATTACAATACATAATTATAAAACTAAAATTTCTCCAAGTATATATAAATAAAGAAAGTTAAATTAAACAAGTAGTTCAAAAAGAGAGGGGAAAATATTGAGGTAGTGTTCATGGGTTCACTGTCCACTCATAAATCTCATGGCTGCTCCTGAAATGTTGACTGTGTCTTCAGGCTCCTGTACCTCTTCCTTGGTGGTAGCAATGAGAAGAGTGTATGTCCACAGTGATGGGTGTCCTTAATTATGAATGCTACCCTTTTGAAGTATCACCTTTTGAAGGTGTCCTGACTGCTGGGAAGGCTAGTACCCATGATGGAACTGGCTGAGTTTACAACTTCCTGCAGTTTTTTTCCAATCTTGTGCAGTGGCCCCTCCATACCAGATGAATGGTGATGCAACCAGTTAGTATGTTCTCCATGGTACATCTGTAGAAATTTACAGTGTCTTTGGTGACATATCAATTCTCCTCAAACTCCTGTCATGCCTTCTTTGGAAATACATCACTATGCTGGGCCCAGGATAGGTCTTCGGAGATGTTGACACCGAGGAGCATGAAACTGCTCACCCTTTCCACTTCTGATCCTTGATGAGAACTGATGCGTGTTTCCATGACTTCCCCTTCCTGAAGTCCACAATTAATTCCTTGGTCTTATTGAAATTGAGCACAAGGCTGTTGCTGTGACACCACTCAACCAGCCAATCTATCTCATTCCTGTATGCCTCCTCGTCACCATTTGAAGTTCTGCAAACAATTGTTGTATCATTGCAAATATATAGATGGCGTTTGAGTTACGCATAACCATCCAATTGTGGGTATAGATAAAGTAAAGCAGTGAGCTAAGCATGTATTCTTGCATTGTGCCAGTGTTGATTGTGAATGAGGAAGGGAAATTATTTCCGATCTGCACAGACTGTGGTCTCCCAATGAGGAAGTCAAAGATCCATTTGCAGAGGGAGGTACAGAGGCCCAGGTTTCGGAGCATATTAATTAGAACTGATGGTGTGATTGTGTTGCACACTGAGTTGTAGTCAATAAGCAGCAGCCTGTTGCGGGTACTACAACTGTTTAGAACATCCAGGGTCATGTGGAGAGCCAGTGAGGCTGCATCCACTGTCGACCTATTGTGGCAACAGGCTAATTATAGAAGTCCAGATCTTTACTGAGGCAGCAGTTAATTGTAGCCATGACCAACCTCTCAAAGCATTTCATCATAGTAGATGTGAGTGCTACTGTGATAAAATGCTTTGAGAGGTTTAATGATAATGCCATGAGGATCAATTATAATTGTTTTTAAAGCATTTTGAAACAAATGGCACAATTTTAGAAAGGGATGTAGGATCAGAATCAGATTTAATATCACTGGCATTTGTTGTAAAATTTGTTAACTTAGTGGCAGAAGAACAATGCAATACATGATAATACAGGAAAAATTAAATATTTAAATCAATCACAGTAAGTACATATATATGTATACCAAATAGTTAAATTAAAAATAGTGGAAAAACAGCAAAAAAAAAGTGAGATAGTGTTCACATTTTCAATGTCCATTTAGGAATCAGAGGGGAAGAAATTTGTTCCAGAATCACTGAGTGTGAGACTTCTGGTTTCTGTGACTTCCTTCCTGATGGTAACAATGAGAAGAGGCCATGCCCTGAGTGATGGGGGTCTTTAATGATGGATGTCACCTTTCTGAGGCATAGCTCATTGAAGATGTCCTGGGTACTATGAAGGCTAGTACCCAAGATGGAGCTGATGAATTTTACAACTTTCTGTAACTTCTTTAGATCCTGTGCAGTAGTCACCCATACCAGACAGTAATACAGCCTGTCGGAATGCTGTCCATGGTAAATCTATAGAAGTTTTCAAATGTTTTATGTGACAAACTGAATCTCCTCAAATTCCAAATGAAATATAGTTGCTGTATAGCCTTCTTTACAGCTGCATCGATATGTTGGGACCAGGTTATATCCTCAGAGACCTTGACACCTAGGACTCACTCTCTTCACTTCTGATCCCTCTATAAGGATTGTGTTCCCTCATCTTACCCTTCCTGAAGTCCACAATCAGCTTTTTGATCTTATGGACATTGATGTGTGATATCTGAGGGTGGCAAGATAGGCTTATAAAGGTTCTTATAATTGTGGGTGGGATCATAAGTAAAATATAAAGTGAGAAAGCAAACATGTTATGCTGAACCTTTGAAGCTGGTGGTTTGGGCTCAGTGAAGGCCGATGCCCCAATCAAGGAAGTTCTGCATAGGTGCCAAGGTTTTGGAGAGAGAACAAAACATTTACAAGCCTTCCATTATATGCAGAGACTGGAGAACTTTGATAACTCTCCTTACAGAATGAGGGTTAATGGAAGTTACAATAGTGTTGCTTAAAGTTATGCAAGCATTGGATGGAAAATATGACAAGAGAATAATGAAAATAAAGGCTGGATCCTTTAGTTTCTGTAAAAGGATTTTCTGTTTGCTAAAACACTCAAAGATTAGCAGGAAATAAAACTGAGGAGGAAGCACAATTCTATCCTGACTCCAAACAATCTGGCTATAAATTAATCGATATTAATTTTCTTCTTTCATTAGTATTCTATTTGCAAATATTATCTTAATGTATACACTTAAGTTGAGAACAAAAATTTAAAATAATCATTTAAATTTAATGCCAAAAAATCAGAGATCATGAAATTGTTTAAATATTTTAAATGTTCTACAATTGTATCTTTTTATACTCTCCTTTATTTAGCCAATAGCATTAGAGACTATTGACTAACTTACTTCAATCTCTTTAGCCAACACTGCCTATTATATAGATTTATAACTGTAAATTATTCTGTTCAACAAATACACAAAGTTTCCAGAGATATTTTGTCTTCCACATAATAACTACTTGCATTCACCTGTTGGCCTTGGAATCCAGGGGGCCCAAGGGATCCTCTGATACCAGGTTGTCCACTGCAACCCTATAGGAGGAAGATCTATGTTATTTAGAGAACTAAGAAAAGTAATCATAAAGGTTGCAGAACATCGATATCTCCTTTCGTGATTTAGAGTGAGATTTCCCATTCTGCATTCAATAGCCACAAGAGAATTAATCGCAACGTCCTCCTGGCCTGGACGCCATGTACCCTACTTATCAGAGGAGAGGAGTAAGAAAAACTTCTGCTATTTCCGTTGAATAATCAGATTCAACTTGACCTGTTATCTGTTTCCAGCATTTTCTGTTTTTATTCCAGATTTCCTACATCTTGTTTTTCGCTCTTTAATAGTTTTATCCAATTGCCATGTTTTGAATGGAAATTAAGAGCTACAATCACATCTAATTAACAATAACAAAATAATTTGGTTTTAATAACTGAAAACTACATAAATATGGGATTCATTTGAGAAGCTATTGAAGTTCCATATGTGGCCAATCTTCCCAGCAAAAAGTTGCACATATTATCAAATTGTGAGTTCCTTTTGAATGTAGCTGTTTATAAATATTACCATCCTAATTCATTCTTTTTGCATTAATTTCGAATTAGTAGATTAAATCATCTGATCAGATCAGACACTCATTTTGCACTGCAGTGTTAACCTCATAATGGAAAAGCTTTGTAAAAGATAAAACCAGTTCTATATTGAATGATGCATGTATCAAAGTAAGAAAAAAAGAAAGGTACGTCACATCCGGAATTTTTCCAGTTAGCGGACGACTTCCTCCCACGCCGTTGTGACAAAGTGGGAAATTGCGTACAAGGCAATTTACAGCAGTAGTTTGCCATTGCCTTCTACCAGGTGAGTTCTTTCAAAGAGATCACCAGCTCTTAACTCAGCACGGATGAAAAGTGCGCAAGGTAGCTGGCTGGATTCGAACTCAGGACCTCCTGCCCCGCAGTCCAGTGATGATGCCACTACACCAAAACCAGGTCATGTTTCAAAGTACATGTGATAAATAAATCTGAAATCTGAATAATTTAATCTGATGTCCAAATGCTCTGTCACTACATAATTCTGCAGTCTCAATCCATCAAAAATACATTCAGTGGCATGCTACATACCAACCCCTTAACTTGACTTCACAGGTACCACTCAGTTTCCTGATCCATCTACTCCCAGAACAAATAAAGGCACATAGATCTTCCCCAGCAAGCAGCAATCCAAGATAATATCCCCCCTTGTTTTCAAGGGACTATGGTATTGTTATTCCATATCAATACAGTGATCTGCAACTAGTTTGAAATAGACAAACCACAAGCCAATGATTTAATATAACAGACAAGATATCTGAGAATGAAAATTTTCATACCACCATGCTAGAATTTCTCAGACTAAATTAGCACTTTAACTAATAAACGTACCTCAATACCCATAGCTCCTCTCCGACCAGGTTGTCCCTTTAAAGATATAAAAGTATATCTGAGTTTGACTGTTGATCAAATCCAAGAGTTTCCATTGCATTATATAACAATATAAGGGTAACAATACTGTAGATCATCTCAAGTAACAATCATAATTAATCTTCTGGGTATTTGGACAGCAATTAAATTTCCCATTTCAATTTGGATTTGCTGACAGAGAAATTGTAATAGCAATAAAGGGATCATTTTCAGGAGGGTGGCTGTCACTGTTGGGTTGCGATGAATATGGAGTGAAATGATTGAGTATAATCTATCCAAAATAGCTGATGATACAACGCTCAGTAACTGTGTGGATTGTGAGGAGGCTACAGACAGGTGCCGGGGTGCGGGGATGTGTGGGGGCTGTTAGATAGCCTAATGTAATGGTCAAGAACATGGCAAGTGAAATATAATGTGTGAAATCATGAACTGATCCACTTTGGTTAAAAAAATGATAGCATCACAGAGTGTATTTTAAATATATTTTATATTTGAGAGTGTTGGTTTTTAGATGGGCCTGGATGAAACACTGAAAGAATATAAATTCCAAGAGCATCAGGAATCATTGGCAATCTCTCCCCAGTTTGGCTGTCGAGGCTTCGTCAGTGAACTCATTCAAGACGGAGTTACATTTATTGATCCCAAGTGCATCAAGTGATATGAATTACTGCAAAAAATGTTGCTGAGATCAGAAAGTAAGCATCAATCAACGGCAGATCAGGCATTAAGGGCTAGTGGTTAATTTATTCTGCTATTAATGTTCTGAAAAAAATCAGTGCTTGCTTGAACTCACTTAGAATCAAATAGAGTAAATGGGAATGGAGAGCACTGTAGTTAACCAAATCATGCAAAATGATTTACATATTTTAAACTGATTTAAAACATGTAAACAAACGCTAGCATTCAAGAGTGGAAACACAATGTTAACTACACATTAACAATAGGCTGCTTGATGGTTTGACCTGTGGAGCAAGTGTTTTGTTGCCAATTAATTCACTCTCCAGAGTGAAGTGGGCAGTATGTATTCTCACCAACTTCTGAAGCCATTAACTGCAGTGGTTGTTGCAAATTTTCAAAAAAAAACCTTCACACTTTGTTTATAAACTAAGTTGATGACGAATCAGCATACATGTCACAACCATGGATTCAGCAGCACAGTAGATACAGCAATTGTGCTTCAGAATTTGCATGTGTCAGCTAATTATTATTTAATCGTGATAGTATTTAACTCCATACTTGTCATCGTAGTGATTGTCGAGACTTGGACAGAGCATAGCAACACTTGACTTTTGTTTTGCATTGGCCTTCCCTGAGAAATTGGACTGTGGAGTCAGCTGACTCTGAAGACTCACTTTATTTGTTGAATGTTCTTTTCAGCTGCAGTATAGGCTTCGTTTCCCATTTGAGAGTTTTAGTTAACAGCCCTGTTTGGTCTAGTGTTTATTGTTTTATTTTCCCTTGAACACTGTTCGCATTAAAGTTTTGTGAACTGTTGACCCACTTCAGTGTCTCTCACTCTGCACTTGGGCCATATCTGAACCATGGTGACAATACAGGAGGGAGATTGAAAATGTGGCTGAGTGGTATCAACACAATAACATCTCACTCAGCTAAACAAAGACCAAGGAGTTGATTATTGACTACAGGAGGTCCATGAGCAAATCCTCTTTGGGAGATCAGAGGTGGAGAGGGTCAGCAGCCTCAAATTCCCTAGCATTATCATTTCAGAGGACCTTTCTTGGGTGCAGCAGATACATATCAATACATAGGAAGCACAGCAGTGGCTCTACTTTCTTAGAAATTGGCGAAGATTTAGCACATAATCTAAAACTTTGATAAACTATATTTCTGTGGTGGAGAGTATACTGGCTAGTTGCAATAATAGCCTGGTATGGAAACACCAATACTCTTGAATGGGAAAGTAGTGGATACAGCCGAGACCATCATGGGTAAAGCCTTCCCTACCACAGAGCACATCTACGAGGATGTGTTACAGGAAAGCAACATCCATTATCAAGGACCCCCATCATCCAGGCCATGCTCCCTATTCACTTGTACTATCAGAAGGAGGTACAAGAGACTCGGGTACACCAGGTACAGGAACAGTTATTACCCCTTACCCACCAGGTTCTTGAACCAGGGGGAATAACTTCACCTGCCCCAACACTGAACTGTTCCCACAATCCATGGACTCACTTCCAAGAACTCTTCATCTCATGTCCTTGATATTTATTGTTTATTTATTTATTCTTTTTGTCTTTGCAATTTGCTGTCTTTTGCAGAACGATTGTTTGTCCATCTCAACATGTGCAGTTTTTCATTGATTCTATTGTGTTTCTTGGTATTTACTGTGAATGCCTGTAAGAAAACAAATCTTAGGGTTGCATATGGTGACATATATGAACTTTGACCATATATTTACTTTGAGCTTTGAAGTTAGTAGTTTATCTGAAGAATGAAAAGCCAGCAGGGAAATGTCTGTATTATTCAGTCACAGCACTTGGAAATCTTCATGCTGAGGTACATTAGAGAGATAGGGAAGGTCAAACATTGTTTTTGCCTGAGGAAATCCATTCCATCTCAACAACCCTATGCAAAGATTGCTAATCTTGAAACTGAGATTGCTGTCAGTATATTATAAAAGTATGTTTTTAAGTTGAGCCAAGTATTAGACACAGATAGCTGATTTCAGCCAAGAATTATACACATATACCTGAATTAAACAGTCTGTTTCGGGCTGACACATAAATATTCCAAGAATTAAGTAATTGAATTTATCTGATAAGTACAAACTCAAGATCTAGTTTTAGTATATTGTGTTGTATTCAACTTGCCAGAACACCACCAAAATGAAAGCAATTATTGTTCCCAATTTAGAAATAAACACAGCAATCAGTTAAAGGCAGATTTTTTTTTTAAAAAACTATACATAAAAGAACAAAATAGATTTGTGCAGAAAATATGAAGAAATTCACACGCATTCTAGATAGCTAATTAGAGGCAAGGTATCTTACCTTATTTCCATCTTGACCAACCTTGCCTGGTCTACCTCTTTGCCCAAATTCACCCTGTGGATTAAAAAGACAGGTAAAATTTCACTGTTACTGCAATTGTAATCCCAACATTTTCACATATGGAAATGAGACCATAATGAGAAATCTCACTATTCTAATGAGTGTAGTTTCAAAATATTCCTAAGCTTTGTTATAAAACATTCTCTCCCTTGATGAGTTCTGTGACTTCCTCTGATTTATTTTATCAAGCAATTTCCTTTTTAGAAGCTTCTATCTTGCCATATGATCCTGAAGCTGGGAAAGTTAAGCAGGAACACAAGCTGTATTTATGGCTCCAGTTTGAAAGTGAACAGTAATATTTAGATTAGTCTGGCTGAAGGGCAAGGAGACTGGAACAAGAAGCTTAAAGTTAGAATGACGCCATTCTTACAATTGGGGTGATGTCGGGAATCTCTGCTTTTCACTAATGGCAGAAAAATCTGCAAATTCTATCGCAAAAAAAAAGTCAGTGTTGCTCATTTAGTATAAACATTTTGAATCTGAGACTGGCATACATTTATTGGGTAAAGAAAATATGCTTGCTGCAGTTAATGGACTTCAGACACAGTTCAGGCATAACATAAGCCAATTGACTGGAGTTGAGTTTGTTGCTGTAAGTCAGTTTCAAAATGCTACAGTGTCTTGAGCTGTTGGGGGGGGGGGGTAGAGACGGCCCTTCAGAGGAGATCAGCAGCAAGATTGGGAGTGTAGTGGGCAGCAAGGAAGACCATCATGTTTTGCAGCGGGATCTGAACCAGCTGGAAAACTGAACTAAAAAATGGCAGGTTAAATTTAATGCAGACACGTGTGAGGTTTAGCACTTTGGGAGGACCAACCAGAGTAGGTCTTACACAGTGAGTGGTAGGGCACTGAGAAGTTTGGTAGAACAAAGGGTGCTGAAACACAGATCCATAACTCATTGGAAGTGATATCACAGTTAGAGAGGGTCGTATAGAAAGCTTTTGGCGTAATGGCCTTCCTAGACCAAAGTACTGAGTACAGGTGATGGGATGTTGAAGTTGCATAAGACATTGGCGAGGGTTATTTTGGAGTATTGCGTGTAGTTTTGGTTACCTACCCTCAGGAAAGATGTAAATAAAATCAAAAGAGTAAAGAGAAAAATTGCAAGGATGTTGCTGAGACTGGGGGACTGGAGTTATAAGGAAAGATTGAATAGGTTAGAACTTTATTCCCTAGAATGTATAAGATTGAGGGGAGAATTGATAGAGATTTACAAAATTGAGGGGTATAGATATGGTAAATGCCAGCAGGTTTTATCCCCTGAGGTTGGTTGGACTACAACTAGATGTCATGGATTAAGAGTGAAAGATGAGAAGTTTAAGGGGAAGATTTTGGAAAATGTTTTCACTCAGGGGGTTGTGTGAGTGAGGAATGAGCTGCCAGCGCAAGTGGTTCACGCAAGCTCGATTTCAATGTTTAAGAGAAGTTAGGATAGATACATGGATGGTCGGAGTATGGAGGACTATGGTCCCAATGCAAGTCAATGTGAGTAGGCATTTTGACTGGATCAGCATGAACTAGATGGGCTGAAGAGCCTGTTTCTGTGCTGTTGTTTTCTATGACTCTGTGACTTCCAGAAGAGGCTACACTTGAGCTTCCCATAGGAAGTGAGACTTGGGCAAATGGCTGATGTGTCAGTGGGGGGAGCACATTGGGACTAGTGGCCATAATTCTAGTTTTAACATAGTTATGCAAAAAGATAGAAGTGGTCCACAATGTAAATTCCTAAATTGGAACGAGACTTATTTTAATGGCAGTGGTTGATCAGAGGAGACTGTGAGCAGATAAAAAAAATGTTTGGCAACTTGGAGGCTTTTGGAAGTGCAATAAGAAGATTTCAAAGAAAGCATGTTCTTACTAGATTAGGAATCTCTGACTGACGAGGGATATTGAGGCCATGTTCTGGAAAATGTATGTTAGGTTTAGGAAGCTGGGATCAAGTGAATCTCTTGAGGAGTATAAGGGATGTAAGGGTAAAAAAGGGCAAAAAGAGAACAGGAGATATCCCCGGTAGATAGTTTAAAGAAGAATCCCAGAAGTTTCTGTAAGTATCCAAAAAGTGAAAATTTAACTGGGGAGATAGTACTTCCCTTAAGGAGGAGTGTGATAATCTATGTGTTGAGCCACAGGAGATGGGCAATGTCTTTAAAGAATACGTCTCAACTGTATCGGCTGTGGAGAAGAACATGGAAGCTATTATGTTCAGGGAGGCGAACGATGATATCTTGAAGCATATCAACATTATGAAGGAGATGTGTTGTGGTCTTTAAACACATGAAGTGGATAATGCCGAATGCCTGACCCAGTGTAACCTATGATATTGTGGGAAGCAATGGAAAAAAATTGCTGTGGCCCTGGCAGAGATTTTTGTATCTTAGTTAGCCATGGGTAAGGTACCAGGGGACTGGAGGATAGCTAAAATCTGCCTTTACGTTCTAAGACCTGAAAGAACAAGCCAAAAAACTACAGACCAATGAGTTTGACATCAGTGGGAGGAAGGTTCCTGGTTGGGATTCTGAGGAACAACATTTATTTGCATCAGGAAAGACAAGAACTGATTAGGGAGAATTAGCATTGCTTTGTGTGTGGGAAATTCTGTCTCACAAATGTTATTGTGTTTTTTTTTAAGTGATCTGGATAATCAGAACATATGGGATCCAGTACGAGCCAGGCAGTTGGATACAAAATTGGCCTGGGGGTTGGAGGTAGAGGGTGGTAGTAGAGATTGTAGGCTTGTGACCGGTGGCATGCCATGGGGATTGATGCTGGATCCTCTGTTTGTCATATGTGTTAATGATTTGGATGAGAATTTAGATGTCATAATTAGTAAGTTGCAGATGACACCAAAGTTGAGTGGATCAGAAAAGTAACAGCAGGATTTTCATCAAATGGAAAGTAGGCAAAGGAATAGCAGATGAAATTTAAGTCAAAGTGATGCATTTTGGGAAAATAAACCAGGACGGGACATTTACAATGAACAGCAAGGCCCTGGAGAGTGAACAGAAAGTAACCTTAGGGCACAAGTACATGGATACCTGAAAGCTGTTACACAGGTAGGCAGAGTGGTGAAGAAGATGTATGGCATGCTGTCTTCAGCCACTATGTTTTTGTTTCAGCTATCATATTAAGGTTGCATAAAACATTGGTTAGACTGTATTTAGAAGAGTGTGTAATTTTATTGCCACACCTAAGGAAGGGTGTAGTTATGCATGAAAAGATGACAAGTTCTCAATTTCATTACTCATTCATTTATTCTGTTACCTTCTCTGGAAGGCCAGAGCTTCAAGGAGAAAATGGACAGTCTGGGACAGGTGTCTCTGGAGTGAAGGAGGCTTTGGGGTGACCTTACAGAGTTTTACAGAATTATAAGGAGCATTGATAAAGTAGTTAGACACAGTCTTTCCCCCACAGTAGGGGAGTCGAAAACTAGAAAGCATTGGTTTATGGTGGTGGGAACAAAGATTTAAAGGGGATTGAAAGGGAAAATTTTTGCACTCAGAGATATTGGTTATGCAATGAGCCGCCAGAGGATGTAGTGAAGGCAGGTACAATTACAATGTTTAGAAATTAGTTGGGCATATGCACAAATAGGAAAGGTTTAAAGGGAAATGGGATGAGCTGAGGTAGAGATCTTGGTTGGCACAAAGTAAATAGACCAAAAGACGTGTTTCAGTGCTGTGTAACTCTGTGGATCTATGATATGAATGAAATTTTAAAAGTTCTGTATTTACACCTAACATACATGCCAGGAAATCCTCTGTCAACTTTACTAAACACTCTACATGCTAATAACACCACATTCTATATTCTCTCTGAAATCCATTCTGATTAAATAAGAAAGGAATAAAGTGTGTACCTGTATACCACCTTGTCCTTTGTCACCCTTCCTTCCTTTAGAGTAATTATCTACACCAGATGCACCCTGAAATAAAAAAGTATATGCAATTTACATACAAAATCTACTCAAGGATTTATTAATCTGACAAGGTTGTCTCCAACCTAAAATGAGAACTCTTTTCCCATTTCTACAGATTCTCAATGTTTCCAGGATTTTCTGGGGAGTTTTTATGCAGACATTTTTCAGTTTTAATTATTAGTAGTCTTTAGTGGACATAGATGAGCTCCACTTCAAAAGTCAAAAAACATGACTTTTACCATCATACATTTATAATTCAACACTGCCTGCAGGACAAATATGGACACACAAGCTGTTTTTAAACACCCTGAAACTTTTGCAAAGGGGCTGCTGATGTCCAAACATGGTATTAATTACTCATTATGCAATTTGTGCTGTTCCCGCGCCATCTCGGTTGGAATGTGAGATGTGACATAGAGTTCCTGCCTCCTTTAGATTAAAAGCCCACTTCCCCCATCAGGCTCCTCTCAAGCCTTAAATGAGTCTCTGGACAGACAAGTGCAATCACCCTAGCAGTGTTCTTCCATCTGCTCTTTGACCTCACCTTCTTTCCTCTCCTCCAGCTTTCCCACACTTCAGCTTTCCATGGCCCCCTCAGACATCATTTGCAGAACAGTGCTTCATAATTACTGGCCCTTCTCTTTCCCTCACCCATGCTCGGTTTGTTGGAGATACTCCCAAAGCTACCAGAAATCCTTACAATGATTTTCTCGAGCTCCAGAAATTGCAGTCTGCTCCTACTTCCACTCTTTCTCAAATACCCAAAACTATTCTAATGAAATTAAGCCTTTCTCTGTTCCTCATGGTTACTGTGCAGTGTAAATAACCATCCAGCCAGAAAACAATACTTTGACATGCAGCAGCTTATAAAATTAATCTTTTCCTTTGAGCCATAAAAGTCACAAAATTGTTGACCTTGTTTACAAACAATAGCTCTCATTGAGAAACTGGCCTATTATTCTCACACAACAAAGTACAGGAGGAACTCTGTGTGGCTTCAGATTGCAGCATCTGCAGTCTCTTGTGTCTTATTTGCACATTCTGTTAAAGACTGTTTCTGAAATAATTCTGGAGAAGTTTGAAAATAACTTTTCAACCAATTAATAAAGCAGCAGATCAGCTCATACCTATGAGAGAATTTTAAATTTTGAGTAATTTTGACCATTTGTAGAATTGGAATCACGAGCACAAAAGATCAAGGTCACCTGATCAAATTGTATGAAATGCTAAAATAATTTAATAGAACAGATGCAGAGAAATTATTTTGTCTAATATGCAGGGAACAACTGAGGTGACATTATCTTAAAG
The DNA here is from genome assembly GCF_048418815.1 of Hemitrygon akajei. NCBI lineage: Eukaryota > Metazoa > Chordata > Chondrichthyes > Myliobatiformes > Dasyatidae > Hemitrygon > Hemitrygon akajei. Next base: position 33,081,046 of record NC_133143.1, read on the forward strand.
ATCCGATCATCACACAAAGACTAGCAGAAGCTAAGAATTCCCTCACACTGAAGACAATGAACTCTGGAACAAGTGGAACTTTAATGGCTTGGGGCAAAAATTATTGCTGCATATCAAATAATATAAAATGCAGGCAAGTAAATGGACTTAACACTGAGGAACTTTAGTGCCTGTGACCTTAGTCCTCCATTCGATTCCCTGCTGTCCTAGGCATCTTACCCTGTCCCAATCAAGTTCAACACACGAATAAAGTCAGTGTCTCATCCCCTAACTGGACAGGTTGCAGCCCTTGAATCTCAATTCAGCATATTTCAAAAACTACTTTTCCACTCTGTATCAGAACTTACCACCAGCCTGGGATGTTATCCAGTTCTTCTCTCCCTACAGGTGCACTCTCTGCCCCTGGATGTTTCTAACATTCTCTTTAATTTCACTGTTACAGCACCTGTTGCATTTATATCTCAGTTGAACGATCTTTTCCTCTCCTGTTCATCACCTTCTATTTACATCCTTTCAAGACAGATCAGCTACGATTAACAAGCCTTCAACCACTCTCAGCCAGCACTACCCCACTTATTCCATTCAGTCTCTCTTGGTTTTATACCAGTCACAGGTAGAGTATCCCCTTTATTCTTGGTTCTCCTCCCTCTTTTAAACTTTTCCTCGTTCCGATGATGGATCATATGCCTGAAACATCAATTTTATTTCTTTCTCCACAGAAGTTGCCAGAGCTGTTGTGTATTTCGAGTAAGTTTTGTTTTTATCTGCAGTTTATTTTCACTTCATAGCCAATATCTAATAGAATCAGAGCCTGCTTTGCCATTCAATGTCCCAAAAGCATAGCCAATAAAATATACCTTGCAATAAAACAGACAGACATACTTTATTGATCCCGAGGGAAATTGGGTTTCATTACAGCCGCACCAAGAATAGTGAAGAAATATAGCAATGTTAAACCATAAATAATTAAATAATAATAAGTTAATCATGCCAAGTGCAAATAAGGCCAGGACCAGCCTATTAGCTCAGGGTGTCTGACACTCCGAGGGAGGAGTTGTAAAGTTTTACGGCCACAGGTAAGAATGACTTCCTATGCTGCTCAGTGTTACATCTCGGTGGAATGAGTCTCTGGCTGAATGTACTCCTGTGCCTAACCAGTACATTATGGAGTGGATGGGAGTCATTGTCCAAGATGGCATGCAACTTGGACAGCATCCTCTTTTCAGACACCACCGTCAGAAAGTCCAGTTCCACCCCCACAACATCACTGGCCTTACAATTGAGTTTGTTGATTCTGTTGGTGTCTGCTACCCTCAGCCTGCTGCCCCAGCACACAACAGCAAATATGATAGCACTGGCCACCACAGACTCGTAGAACATCCTCAGCATCATCTGGCAGATGTTAAAGGACCTCGGTCTCCTCAGGAAATGGAGACAGCTCTGCCCCTTCTTGTAGACAGCCTCAGTGTTCTTTGACCAGTCCAGTTCATTATGAATTCGTATCCCCAGGTATTTGTAATCCTCCACCATGTCCACACTGACCTCTTGGATGGAAACAAGAGTCACCGGTGCCTTAGCCCTCCTCAGGTCCACCACCAGCTCCTTAGTCTTTTTCACATTAAGCTGCAGATGATTCTGCTCACACCATGTGACAAAGTTTCCCACCGTAGCCCTGTACTCAGTCTCATCTCCCTTGCTGATGCATCCAACTATGGCAGAATCATCAGAAAACTTCTGAAGACGGCAAGACTCTGTGTTGTAGTTGAAGTCTGAGGTGTAGATGGTGAAGAGAAAGGGAGACAGGACAGTCCCCTGTGGAGCCCCAGTGCTGCTGACCACTCTGTCTGACACACAGTGTTGCAAGCGCACGTACTATGGTCTGCCAGTCAGGTAATCAATAATCCATCTCACCAGGGAAGCATCCACCTGTATCACTGTCAGCTTCTCACTCAGAAGAGCAGGGCGGATGGTGTTGAACGCACTGGAGAAGTCAAAAAACATGACCCTCACAGTGCTCGTCGGCTTGTCCAGGTGGGCGTAGACACGGTTCAGCAGGTAGACGATGGCATCCTCAACTCCTAGTCGGGGCTGATAGGCGAACTGGAGTAGGTCTAAGTGTGGCCTAACCATAGGCCGGAGCTTCTCTAGAACAAGTCTCTCCAGGGTCTTCATGATGCTGGATGACCTCAGTTGGTCAGACAGCAACGCTGGAGACAAATTGCTTATACAATGTGATGGGTCAAGATCCTGCACGCACTCAATGACCCCATCTTTTTGAACAGCAAAGTGTGTGTGCGTTTTTTATCAATAACGCAAGAGCACAAACAATGGAGTTTACATCTTTCACTGAAAATTTCTTATGAAGAATTGCTTTCCCAAATCACATGTCGCAATTAATGAAAACAAAAGATTAAATTTTAGAGCTTCTTTCCCTTTGGGCTATTGGATAACATCAACATAGTGAATGTAAAAGTACAAGGCAAGTCAAAGAGCACAGCTTACTGCCTTAGTTGTAAGTAGAGAGATAACTGCTTCATATCACTCGTGTCAGGCCTGCAAATGCAGACTCCTCCCAGTCTCCATCTAGCTAATAGAAGTCACCAGCCACTTGTTTCTAACTCATCACCTGCAGCCTATTTAAACCCAGCTCTCAGCTACGATGCTTTTTCACTCATATGAACCAGCCAGCCAGCTTCAACCAATTGCTCCTAGCCTTTAGTTACCTCGTTGTGTTTAGTATCTGTTCTGTCTTGTGACCCCTTGTGGTTTGTTATTTTACAGTTCATTATTAAAGTTAGTGCTCACCATTATATCATTTCTGCTACTCTGCTTTTGGGTCAAGCTTCCCTTACATTTCACGACAGGGTGAGGGAAACGTCGATTGACTCAACGGAGTATGCTCACCTGAAGGAAGTTGTCCGCCAACATGAGTACATAATCCAGAAGCAACAGAAAACCACTAACTATTTGCTTGCCGCTCTCAACAAACTCTCTGTCTCGCTACAACAATCCCACACTAGTCAAGCCCCTCCCTAAGAGCCCTGGATTCTGTTGCTTGAACGCTTTGCCAGAACCCCAACCTACTTCCTGATCCAGTCTTACACTTTGAGCTCCAGCTATCTCTGTATTCTACATACCAAGCCAAGATTGCCTCCATTATCTCTCTCTTGACTGTTCAAGCTCAGACTTGGGCTGCCTCTAACTCAGACAATAAAACTACCTTTTGCAATATATGTGAGGAATTCACCGCTGAGATGCACAGTGTTTTCAGCCATCTGGGATTGATGGGCAAGCTTTGGGACTCTGATTGGGCGATTGTGATATAATTTGTGCTTGCTATCTTGTGCGTGCTTTGTGCTGTGTGTGACTGTTGGTACTGTGTTTTGCACCTTGGCCCAGGAGGAACGCTGCTTCATTTAGCTGTATTCATGAATATTCATGTATGGTTGAATGACAATTAAACTTGAAATGAATCTGGGAAGTGAAAAGGAGACAGTGGATCGGATACTTCACCTGTGCCACGTACCAAATACTCACTCCGCCTGTGATATGACACCACCACATATAGATGAAGGGCTTTCTATCTAGCAAGCTTCCTTGTCCCCTCGTTCCACCACCATAGCTCAACTCAGTATCTCTGTCCTCCTACACACCCTGATGGCTCCACGCACTTAGGGGGCTCTCGAAGATTCTGGAGAAGCAGGCAAATTTCTGGTCCGGACCGATTGTGTGCAGCTTAGACTCCATACTGAGTCTATCTCTCATCCTTTCTGCATCAATCATTGACAGACGTCCCTTGGGGTCTGAGATGGTCAGAGCATGCTCACAGGTGTACAAGTAAGCATTGGAGAGCACCGCAAGTCCATCCAATTCCTTCAAATTGACTCACCCAGTGCTCCTCTCATCTTGGTTTCCCCTGGTTCTCCACTTACAACCCTCACTTTGTTTAGTCATGCAGTTCACTGATGAGTTGGGGCACCACTTGCCAGACAACATGCCTGCAATCCTAATTGACCTCACACTGTAAATCCGTGGAGATCAAGTGACCTCTTGACCTCACCAATCTCCCACAGGAATACTACAACTTAGCCATCACCTTCAGTGAAAAGGAAGCCAGCAACCTCCTGCCTCAAGCGTTTTGTCCATGGACCACTCAACCTTCCTGAGCCTGCACCTCAGAACTTAGGATGGAGGAATGTGGTCCAGTGTCCATGGTTCACCAGTTGATGGATTCATGTCATCGTGCACAGGGTATGCATTACCTGATCAACTAGGAAGGGTACGGCTTGAAGCACAGAACTTGGGTGCCATTAGTTACATTTTGGAGCCATCCTTATTGAAGATTTCCACCGGACTCATCCGGATCGACCTATGCGGTCAGGTGTTGGCTGTAGGGGGTGGTTTCTGTCAGGCCTGCTGTGCATACAGGCTCCTCTAAGTCTCCATCCAGCTAATAGGAGCAATCTGCCTCTTCTTTCTAACTCATCACCTGCAGCCTATTTAAACCCAGCTCTCATTCACAGTCCTTGTTCACTCAGCAAACCATCCAGCCTCAACCAGTTGCTTCTAGCCTTCAGGTACCTTGTTGCCTTGTGTTTATTATGTGTTCTCTCTTGTTTTGTGGCCTCATGCGGCTTGTAATTTTGCAGCTTATTATTAAAGTGATCACTTTAAAACAACCCAGAAATGCATCCATTTTGTTGATTAATTTATATCCAAGTATTTCCTCAATTTAGTAAGCTTGAGCTTAAAGAGCTAATAAATTAGTGTAAAAAGTGCTAAAGAAAACACTGATCCCAAACCAGGATACTTTATTTACTTCTTAGAATTCAAGGCAGAATTCATTCATCCATTACTTGTTTACATCAGCAAACAACATCTTAATTCTGAGAACTTCTTGATTTTTCTAACTGCTACCCCAAAACATATTCAAAAAGATTTTAAAAATACACATAATAGATCTAACTGAAGGTCTTTGTCTTTCATAATTGAAAGTCAATAGGAAGTTAAATCAGCCACAGTGAAAAATAAAAGTTATTCCCTTATTCTTACGACAATACGTTTAGGTTAAAGTAATTCTTTCATACAACTAAGGCCCTTAAAGCTTCACTGCACAACCATTGTTCTGGGGCTTAAAAAGACTTTTATCAGATGATTTATTATATTTAGTTTCACTCGTATTCAGCTACTTTCACCTTTTAGAGTCCACAGCATTTTACTAGAAAGTTTGAAGTATAGCAGGACCATAAATGCTGCAAGAGCAGATCAGGGCTGAGCATCTTATGATGAGAGACCCTTCTATCATTCCCAAGGGAAAAGTGAAGTCGGTGATGGAGTACTCTCAAATAACATTGCTCATTTCAAAAGTGCCTAGAGCATTTGAGGTAGAGTAGTCCATTTGAATAGAATTGGCTTAAATGTTCACTCATTCTTCAACTAGTTGACAGTGGCTGCAATGTGTACTCAATATTGCACCAGCCAAACTGGAAACTCCTCCTCCTGGAGGGAGAAGTCCAGCAGAAAAGAGGAACTAGTATCATTTTCCAGTTCCCTTTCAAGTTATATAATATTTCAACACTCCATTGTCACACAATGTCAAATTTGTGGAATTCCTGTGGATATTGGACCAGCTTCATTACACCGTTCCAGAAACTTATGTTAATACTTTAATACGTCAATACTTTACTTCAGTATTCACTATGGAAAAGGATCCTGGTGATTGTAGTGATGACTTACAGTAGGCTGAAAAACTTGAGCATGTAGATATTAAGAAAGAGGATGTGCTGGAGCTTTTGGAAAGCATCAAGTTGGATAAGTCGCTGAGACCGGATGAGATGTACCCCAGGCTACTGTAGGAGGTGAGGAAGGAGATTGCTGATCCTCTGGCGATGATCTTTGTATCATCAATGAGGATGGGAGAGGTTCCTGAGGATTGGAAGGTTGTGGATGTTGTTCCTTTATTCAAGAAAGGGAGCAGAGATAGCCCAGGAAATTATAGACCAGTGAGCCTTACTTCAGTGGTTGGAAAGTTGATGGAGAAGATCCTGAGGGACAGGATTTATGAACATTTGGAGAGGTATAATATGATTAGGAATAGTCAGCATGGCTTTGTCAAGGGCAGATCGTGCCTTATGAGACTGATTGAATTTTTTGAGGATGTAACTAAACACATTGATGAAGGAAAAGCAGTAGATGTAATGTATATGGTTTTCAACAAGGCATTTGATAAGGTACCCCATGTAAAGCTTATTGGGAAAGTAAAGAGGCATGGGATCCAAGGGGACATTGCTTTGTGGATCCAGAACTGGCATGCCCACAGAATGCAAAGAGTGGTTTGTACACTGATCATATTCTGCATGGAGGTCGGTGACCAGTGGTGTGCCACAGGGATCTGTTCTGGGACCCTTACTCTTCGTGATTTTTATCAGTAACCTGGATGAAGAAGTGGAGGGATGGGTTAGTAAGTTTGCTGATGACTCAGAGGTTGGGGGGGTGTTGTGGATAGTGTGGAAGGCTGTCAGAGATTACAGCAGGACATTGGTAGGATGCAAAACCGGGCTGAGAAGTGGTAGGTGGAGTTCAACCCAGATAAGTGTGAAGTCGTTCATTTTGGTAGGTCAAATATGATAGAAGAATATAGTGTTAATGGTAAGACTCTTGGCAGTGTCGAGGGTCAGAGGGATCTTGGGGTCCGAGTTCCTAGGACGCTTAAAGCAGCTGGGCAGGTTGAATCTGTGGTTAAGAAGGCATATGGTGCATTGGCCTTCATCAATCGTGGAATTGAATTTAGGAGCCAAGAGGTAATGTTCCAGCCATATAGGACCTTGGTCATACCCCACTTGGAGTACTGTGATCAGTTCTGGTCGCCTTACTACAGGAAGGATGTGGAAACTATAGAAAGGGTGCAGAGGAAATTTACAAGGATGTTGCCTGGATTGGGGAGCATGCCTTATGGAAACTGGTTGAGTGAACTCGGCCTTTTCTCCTTGGAGCGACGGGGGATGGGAGGTGACCTGATAGAGGTGTATAAGATGATGAGAGGCATTGATCATGTGGATAGTCAGAGGCTTCTCCCCAGGGCTGAAATGGTTGCCACAAGAGGACACAGGTTTAAGGTGCTGAGGAGTATGTACAGAGGAGATGTCAGGGGTAAGTTTTTTTTACGTAGAGAGTGGTGAGTGCGTGGAATGGGCTGCCAGCAATGCTGGTGGAGGCGAATACGATAGGGTCTTTTAAGAGACTTTTGAATAGGTACATGGAGCTTAGAAAAATAGAGGTCTATGGGTAAGCTTAGTAACATCTAAGGTAGGGACATGTTCAGCACAACTTTGAGGGACAAAGGGCCTTTTGAATTTGAATTGAATTGAATTTTGGTTTATTGTCATTTAGAAACCACAACTGCAATGCAGTTAAAAAATGAAACAACGTTCCTCCAGAATGATATCACAAAACAGACTACACCAGAAAATCCACATAACGTTTGGCATTCCCAAAATCGAGAGTCCGGAGAGGCTGCTGCGTATTAATATTGCGCTACCATCTTAGTGTGTTTCCCGGAAAGGAGCTCCAAACCCACCAGACAAAACAAGACTACCCAGACTCACCAAATCAGGAGACCATCTCTACCACCCAACAACCCAAAAACTAAAGCTACAAGACCTACACAAAACCACATAGATACAACATATCATTACAACAATGAAAACAATACCATAATTGATTAAAAAAACAGACCATGGGCACAGCAAAAATAGTCCAAAGATGTTAAAAGACTATAAGTTCGAAAGAAACCACCTCACAGTTTCCACAAGCCCTCAGGGTCCCGATAGACTCTTCATCCCACGCTGGCGGCAGAAGGGAATACCCCCGCTATGGACTTCCACGGCGCCATCGGACTCAGCCTAACAGACGCCGCACACAGTGAAAGCGGCCCGACCGCTGCGGACTCCGAGTCCGTCGAGCTTCCGAGCCTCCGACCATCCCCTCTGGCACAGCCTCTCTGAGCACCAACCTCTGCCGAGCGCACTACGATGCTCCCACCACTGGCCACCGGCAATGCGACCCCAGGGACTGGGGGCCTGTTCTTCCCAGCAGAGACCCAGACCTCACAGCAGCAGCAGCAATGATGAAGGCCTTCCTGGAGATTTCCAGTTGTTCATCCGTGCTCCCACATCTGTTTTTCATCAGATTAGTATTGTGCACGGCACCCCACTTGACAAGTAACAGATATCAACTCTGGAGAGGTCGCTGCAAACTTCGTCGCGCCGCCATCTTGAAGCCGTTCATAAGGCCTGTATTGTGCTGTAGGTTTACTATTTTTCTAAAGCTTTTTGTGATTGTGAATGCTAACCATGCTGGTGGTACCATTATCTTTGGAATGAATCACATGAAATTGAATCACTATTGGCTTCCTAAACTTTAATTGTACTTTGTTTATGTTTTCTTACAAGTTATTTGGGCATTTTGTTTGTTAGGCTTATGCTGGCACTTGGAGCATTCCCATCAGACTGATTTTCCCCCGTCTATCTTTGCTGTAACTAATATTCTCTCACATGCCCATCAACTCTTATTGATTCCCATGCTAAATTACCTACACAAAGGCCAACAGAACCCAATCAACCCAATAACATCTCTTTAGGATGTGGGATGAAATCATGTGGTCACAGGAAGAATATACAAACTTCATACGGAGAGTACCCAAGCACAGGAACGAACTTGGGTCACTTTGATTAACTTCCGTCCAGTAGTCAAGGCTGATCTTATGATCCCAGTGTGGTCCTCAGGCAGCAAATGAGCTCCTGAGAGAATAAGGATTCACATTGGGAAATACGCACTTCTGTTTACAAGAAAAAAATATTAAGAGAAAGATAAAACTCAATCCATCACAGAAATGGGAAATTAGCAACTAAATGTGACCAGGAAACCTGAATTATGATCTAATCTGAAGTGGTAGCCAATTAGGCAAGTCAAAATGAATATTCAGCATCCAGCTTGTTACAAAATTCACTATGTACAACCAAGTGCTGATCAAAGGAATGATTTAAAAAAAGCTGCATCAGAATGGTTGTGCATATGAAAGTATGGTGCCAGCAGTTTAAAATGATTTAGCAAATATACATAATGTATAATGATGATTTATCTACTTACTGAGTCCCCTTGTAGACCTGGTTCTCCACGGTCACCTTTAGGTCCTCGAATGCCTTTGCTTCCCTGAAGAGTATATGTGACAGATTAAAATGAGAACACTGAGAAGCAGCAGATGAAATTTTCTGAAAGCTTCTGGATGCAGATCTCTCTATGGGTCTTTGTGTACTCTGCTTACACTATTTTTTTGTAACAGGTATACATAACTTGGCTGATCAACACTTAGAAATTGGGATACTCATTAAGAGGAACACAGAAACAAGATTGTTAAAAAGAGTGGATTCACAAGCTTTATAAATGCACTCCGAAGTATAAAAAGCAGGGAAATCTTAGTCAAGCTTTTAAAATCAATGAGAAAGCCAGCACTGCACACCACATGCTTAATCCTAAAATGAACTTAACAATAAATGAACAAATAACTGGAAGGCAAATGGGTTTTGATTATTAATAATCTGTTTCTAATGATGGAGGATGAAATAAAAAATTTCTCGTTTAATGTTGTTTAGTTGCAGACTGCATTTAATGTCTTGTGTGTATATTCTAAATTCAATCAAATCTGATCCAAAAAAAGTTTTTACTGTATTTCCATCAGCCCCTTTATCTCCATCGACTCCAGGAATTCCAGGCTCTCCCTGAAAGATAATATATTGGATTTATTTACTAAAAACATTTAATGCTTAAGATAACAAAATGAAACAGAAAATCAATCATACTACTACATTCATATAACATTTGCTCACAATTTCAAGGTACACAAAAGCACTTTACAGCTATGAAGTGTAGCTACTATTTCAATGCAGAAAACTTTATAATCAATTAAAAGATATTCTCATAAATGTTAATGACCTGTTAAATTATTTTTGGGATATTCATTAAGGATTAGATAGTAACTGAGGAATTTAAAGAACTCCCACACACTTTGAACTCCCACATGATGTTTTTCTATAATTTCATTTGGACATTCCTGAGAGATTAACTCAGTAATAAAACCAGCAAAATACAAAATAACTTCTTGTCAGATTGCTACTGCAAATTGGGAAAATCTGCTATCAATATTACTGTCCGTGGTTTTCCATCAATTTTGGCTGTGGCTCAAGGTTTCCATTCTGCTCTCAGAGTTGAAGATGATTTCTCAAATCCCATTTAAAGACTTGAACACAAAAATCTAGGTTCACATCCCTGCTCTGCTCTAAGTATGCTCTGTACTGTCAAAGGTGCGATCTTCTGGTTGAAATAAATCCCAAGAAACCACTTTGCAGGAGGAGGCTGGACAAACAATCATCTGATCTGATCAACATTTATCTTTGATCAACATCCCCAAATAAATTTCTCTGGTCATCATCTCATTACAGTTTGTGGGATCCTACTATGGAGGAATTGCCCCCTGTATTTCCTACAGTACAAGATTGTCTATGTTATGAAAGTATTTGCTAAATCCTGAGACTGTGAAAAGAATTTTATAAAGTCAGGCCTTTCTTCCTTTGTCAAAAAAGTCATGTGCAAACACTAGATTAAGACAACAACCTACAAAGAATCCCATCACTTTTACATTTGGAGCATTCATTTTAATGGGAAGTGGGTATGTAAACAAAACCAATGGGTTCTGTGCCTTGAGACCTCCAGTGCAGGAAAAAGCAGAAAATTACAAAAGAGAAGTCTTTACCCTGAACCAAATTAAAATAATAAATATGCAAAGTGTGCAATTTGATGTGATTATGTTAAAACTTCCTGATATCTGACAGATTTAAAGACATACAGGTTTTGATAGGCATTCCAGTGGCAAAGTAGCATTTCAGGTCCTCCAGCCGAATCTAACCCAGTTGTGGGGAAATGCTGGAAACAGCAGTACAAGAAGAATCTTGAATCCTCACATACCTTCTCTCCAACTATTCCATCCCAACCATTGGCAGCCGTGTCACCCTGTCAAGAGAACATTAGTCCTTCAGTGAAATATGCTGTACCATATAGCCTACATTATAATAAGGGACTACTTTATGTTGTAGTAACACATCATTGCATGCACTATTAGGCGCGTATTGATCTGTATGTGTGTGTCAAGTTCGGACTCTACTAGTAAAGAACCATGAAACTTAGCTCCCATCTCCAGTGTTTTTATTAATAACATAGTTTTGTAACCAGGCCACATACACAACAAATTAGCGATGAGAATTATGAACCTACAGCTTGTCGGAACACCATGTTTCAGTTGATAACAACACTCGGAGGAGAAGAGAGAAAAGGGAGATGAAAAGGAGTGACACATACATCTAGACAGAGTACGCTCATAGCGCTATCAAAAAGGTCATGTGAGTTAAGGAGAATGTGAAGTGAATGCAAGGAGCTAGCTAAAAAGAAAACAGGGAAAATGGGACTAAATTAATGTAACAAAGATGGCGATGATCAGAACCATTACAGCATTTGATAGTAGTATTGAAAACTGGGTAACTTACATTGAAAGAGTAGAATTATATTGTGATGCTGATGGTGTTAATGATGAAAAGAAAGCCAATGTCTTACTCAGTGTTATGGGAGCAAAAACATACGGGCTGTTACAGAGCTTGTTAACCCTTGAAAAACCAGCTGACAAAACGTTCAAGCAAATAGCAGACACTCTCCAACAGCATTTAAACCACAAACCACTGGTCATTGCTAAAACATTTAAATTTCACAAATGGAATCAGAGCAAAAACAAAAGCATTTCTGAATATTGTGCTGAATTACGCAAATTATCAGAACATGGTCAATTTGGAGGGGGTCTATGGACACATTGAGGAACAGGTTAGTGTGTGGCATGCACTGTGAAACCACACAGAAGAAATCCTGTGTGAAAAAGACCTTACATTAGAGAGGGCGCTGAACATTGCAACATCATTGGAAATAGTAGCATGGGGTGCTTCAGAGATACAACAAAACTCTCTGAAATATGCTACAAATAAAATGTCACTGAACAGAAATGAAGGAAAGAAATGTTACCATTGTGGGAAAATGTCACATGACCCTGAGAACTGTTAGTTTAAAGATAAAGAATGCAGAAACTGTGGCAAACAGGGCCACATTGGCAGAGTATGCAAAGCTTGTAAACAGCAGAAAAAGGACAAAATACAGAGAAACAAGAAACCTCAGAAAGGCAAATACAACAATGTACACAAAATGAAAGCAAGCAGTTCTGATGAAAATTACTCAGACAAAAGTGAATTGTCTTGTCTGCAACTTCACAGCGTGAAAGAGACAGATAATCGAAGAGTAATATGGATCACCCCACAAGTGGCAGGCGTGAAACTGAAACTGGAGTTGGACACATGCTCAGCTTTAACAGTGGTCTCTGTACATGAATACAAATGACTGTTTTCTCACATACCTCTGATATGAACTAAACTCTGCTAAAGACTTACACAGGACAAACAGTGCATCCCAAAGGTAAAATTAAAGTGACAGTGACCTACAGAGACAAAACACAGTAGCTAAACCTCTACGTACTGAAAAATGGAGGACCACCATTGCTGGGACGTGAATGGCTCAGGAAAATCCAGTTGGATTGGCACACCATCGAGGCACTAGATGTGTCAGGAAAGGAGGGCAGCAAGGCCATACTTGAGAGACTGTCACAAATACTTGCTGACTCTGAGGAAGTGTTCATGAAAGGAATAGGAACACTTCAGGGCATGAAGGCAAAGACTGAGATTGAGGAAAATGCATGTCCAAAATTTCACAATGCCTGACCAGTGCCATATGCAATCCGTTCTACAGTAAATGCAGAGCTGAAACATCTGGAGCAGACTGGGGTCCTGTCAAAGGTGGATTGGAGTGAATGGGCTATGCCTATTGTTCCAGTGATGAAGAAAACCTCCAGCACAAAACCAGGAAAACCAAGCAAGGTGTGCATATGTGGAGACTTTAAAGTGACTGTTGACCCAGTTCTCTGCACAGTACAGTATCGTCTACATCGTATTGAGAACATCTTTGCTTCCCTGTCAGGAGGGGAACAATTCACAAAAATTGATTTGGCCCAGGCTTATCTCCAAATGGAAATCAATGATGCATCCAAGAAATACCAGACAATAAATACACACAAAGGACTTTACCAGTACAACAGGTTGGTATTTGGGATAGCATCAGCTCCTGCAATCTGGCAAAAGGCAATGGACCAGGTCCTTCAGGGGATTCCAGGCACTCAGTATTACCTGGATGACATCATTGTCACTTTTCTAACCTTGAACAAGTGCTCACCAGGACACAAGAATATGGGCTCAGAGCCAATCGACAGAAATGTGAGTTTTTCAAAAAGGAAATCTCATACTGTGGGCTTGTGATCAACAAGGATGGCTTACACATGTCTCAAGACAAGATAGAAGTGGCACTTAAGGCACCACCACCTGAAAATGTGTTCAGCTGTGACTCATTCCCCAAAGCAAATGTTTCAGAACAGACGTTACCCAGAGAGGCAGAGAAGACTCCCCAGAGACTTGAGCCCTAAATGGGTCTTAGACCAAAAGTTAAAAAAAAGAAAAAGAAAGCTTGTTATAATTTGATGTTATTAAGATAATTTGTAAACAAATGGTAGGCGTTTGTATGTTACAGGTAAATATATTTGTTTAAGCATAGTGCCCCAGTTAAAAAAAAAGTTGATACACTACTAAAATAAAAGGGGAGGAGTGTACTGTATAGTATACATTATAATAAGAGACTAGTGTATGTTGCAGTATCACGTTGTTGCAAGTGCTATTAGGCGCGTATTGATCTGTGTGTGCGCATCAAGTTCGGACTCTACCAGTAAGGAACCATGAAATTTTAGCTCCCGTCTCCAACGTTTTTATTAATAACATAGATGTGTAACTAGGCCACATACACAACATATGCCTAACAGATAAATAGGCATTCTATAAAGTAATTGCAAAATTTGGATGGAAAATTGGTTAAGCCTGAAAGCGTATTTACCTTCTGTCCTCTATGCCCGTTTGATCCCTGAAAAACAATGAATATTAAGTTAATCCTGGAGTTTTAAACCGAGCCAAGATGCAACTTTATCCAATTAAACCACATACCTTGTGGCCATCGGGACCTTGGCATCCATCTTCTCCTCGAGCTCCAGTAATACCTGGACCTCCCCTGCTACCCTAAAGAGCCAGAACACAGTTTATTGGTGACAGTGAAAAGGCCATATCACAACATAAACATCATAGTAGACACTGTCCTTAAGCTTCAAAATTCCTTCCTTGTATTTTGTCTGAAATACTTTCATTTGCCACTCACCAAAGTGAAAACACAAAGGAAGTATGAAAGCAAAGGCTTGAATAGAAAGACATCTGTATCAACTTTGTTTGTATTGCAAGCGATAGGTAAAGAACAATCCAACTCACTATTCAAGCCTGCTCTGCCTTTCAAAATTTCAGAGCTACTTTTCTACCAAGCAAGAGAAAATCTGTGTAATAAATACAAAATGCTAGAGGAACTCAGCAGGCCAAGCAGCATATCTGGAAAAGATTAAACTGTCAATGCTTTGGGCCAAGACCTTTCATCTGGAGTGGGGAGAAAAGAGACAAGACCTCAGAGTAAGAAGATGGGGGAGGGAGGAAGAAGTTTAATGTAGTAGATGATGGGTGAAACCAGGAGAGGGGTTGAGGTGAAGTAAAGAGCTGGGAAGTCCATCAGTGAAATAAATAACGTGGTGGAGAAAGGGATATCTGATAGGAGAGGGCAGAAGGCCATGGAAGAAAGGGAAGGGGAAGGAGAACCAGAAGGAGGTGATGGGCAGGTAAGGAAATAAGGTGAGAGAGGAAAACAGGAATGGGGAATGGAGAAGGAGGGCAATTACTGGAAGTCTGAGTAATTGGTGTTCATGCCATCAGGTTGGAGACAAGCCCGATGGAATATAAGGTGTTGTTCCTCCAACCTGAGTGTAGCCTCATCACGGTGGTAGAGGAGACCATGGACTGACATGTCAAAATGGGAATGGGTAGTCACCGGGAGATCCTGCTTTTTGTGGCCAACAGAGAATAGGTGCTTCATGAAGTGGTCTCAATCTATGTTGGGTCTCACCAAAATACAGGAGGCCATATTGGGAGCACCAGATACAGTAGGTGACCACAACAGACTCACAGGTGAAGTGTCGCCTTACTTGGAGGGTATGTTTGGGGCCCTGAACAGTAGTGAGGGAGGAGATGTAGGGGCAGGTGTGGCACCTGTTTCGCTTGCAAGGTTAAGTTCCGAGAGGGAGATCAGTGGGGAGGGCCAAATGGACAAGGTAATCTTGTAGGGAGCAATCCATGCAGAAAGCAGAAAGTGAGAGGGAGGGAAAGATGTGCTTGGAGGTGGGATCCCATTGGAGATGGTAGAAGTTATGGAGAATTACGTGCTGGACACCGAGGCCGGTGGGGTGGTAGTTGAGGACAACAGGAACTCTATCCCTGGAGGGGTGGTGAGTGAATGGGGTGAGGACAGACATGCATGAAATGGAAGAGATGTGGGTGAGGGCAGTGTGCATGGTGGAGGAAGGAAAGTCACTTTCTTTTAAGAAGGAGGACATCTCATTAGTTCTGGAATGAAAAGACTCATCCCATGGACAGATACCATGGAGACAGAGGAATTGAGTGAAAGGGATGGTATTTTTTTACAAGTTACAGGTTGGGAAGAGGTATAGTCCAGTAGTTGTGAGAAACAGCTTCACCCACTGTCACAAGTGTATTTTTCTTGCAACTGTCTGCGATGTCTCTGCAAATTTGCTCCTCTAAATCCCATTGAGTATGGAGTGGTCTATAATATAATCCCATCAACGTGCTCATCCCTTCATTTTTCATCAGTTCCACCCATAAAGCCTCAGCGGATAAGTCCTCCAGCCTGTTCTGTCTGAGAACCGCCTTTACATTTTCCCTGACTAGTAGTGACATGTCACGCCCTTTAATACCTCCACCTCTATCATATCTAAGCATTTAAATTATTCCTGTACAAAATATCACTCTTGAAAAAACTTGTTACATCTCATCAAACTTACCTCTTTTCCCTCTTCACCTTCATGTCCTTGAAATCCTTTTTGACCTTTTTGCCCCTGAAATTAGTTCATGGCAAAAACAATTATCAAGCATGCTAAAATTAGATACTGGAAGCTTCAGTGTTAGCTCAAATAATGTTTTAATCAGACAGGATTGTTTTGCATGACCCTGAATCAAGACTTAAGATCAAATCTTAATCTGAGCCACTTTACCAACCAAATTAACTGATACACGTCTGCAATTGTCCTGATTCTCTATCATAAAAGTTAAAGAGACAATACCATGTTAAAGAACTAAAGAATTGCTTTAGACACACGACCTGCATTTTGGTTCCCTTATCAGCATGCAACTAGTAGAGTTCTGTCAGGAAATGTCCAGAACTTCTAACACAGTAAATCATTGTAAATATGCAGTTTGTCCAGATTGTCAAGGAAGGCTTTTCCAATTATTCTGGAGGTATTGGTAGAGGTTCCATCTGGATATGGCACCCCAAGGTGTGTCTGCTGGTGGATCAGGGAGGAACTCCCTTCATTTACACAGAAAAGTGAACTTACCATTAATGAGATTTTAAACATTGACACCAGTGAAATTCAATTGACATTGCACACCCATTGGTTAAGGGACACAATAAAGTTTAATGTTCAGAGGTTCAGTCACTTAATCAACAAACAATCAAAGCCACATAAAGAAGCCTTATTCTGTTGAGTAGCATACAATGTTTGGCTTACCAAAGATCCTTTTTTCCCTGGATTTCCTCTTATTCCTAATTGCCCTGAGCACTTGAACATTATTTTACAGCATTCTCTCTCTGCAATTGTGTCCTGCAAGAAAATATTTTGAGACAGATTACTCATTAGTTAGAGCATTTTTAAGATTAAAATATTTTCTATTTTATGTTTATTTATGATGTGAGTGAAAGAAGATTAAGCTCCTTAACTATTGTGATAGGCAAATTGTAGTGGGTTTTCTTTAAAAGACACCTTCACTACAGTGTTCAGCTCTAATACTAGGGCACAATAAAAGATATGCAAACTGCAGATACATTAAGGAAAATTGTAGTTCATCCTCTGTGTCAGTGGTCTGCATAATTACACAAAGTTAAAGTCATCCTCAAAAAAGATACTTATGTACTTTTCAGAGGATGATGATAGCAAATCCTAGTGCATTCTAGTGCGGGGTACGATATGCTGTTTGGACAACTTAAACTCTGACCCAGATAGATGGGATGTTCACTCCTCTCTCCATGGCACTGAGGCTATGAAAATTGCCCCAACCTCTGTGCTCTGTGCCTGCTAACATAATGAACTGATACCAAAGCATTGGGCCTATTCCAGGGTTCGGATCTAAGGACTCATTTTGGTTCAGAATGCTCTTGCTCACTTCTATTGTTTGTATAATTTGAGATTTCTCCCACTTTCTCTGTGCATTGGGTGTCAGTCTTTATTTTTTTTAATTGGTTCTTTCAGGTTTCTTGTTTTGAGACTGTGTAGCCAAACAGATTTCAACGTTGTATAATTTATACATTCTTTGTTAATAAATGTACTTCGAAACTTTGAAATAGGTTGACATGTTAGCAGCTTAAGTATGAATACGAGTGAAATAGAACATAGAACAGTACAGCATAGGAATGGGCTCCTCCTTCCATGGTGTCAGTGTTAAATACAATGCCGAACTTAACTAAATCTTTTCTGCTTGTGTGTGTTTACATCCCTCCATTCCATGAACATCTACGTGTCTATCTATCAGCCTCTTAAATGCTACCAAGTTACCTATTTCCACCATTACGCCCTGTCAGCCTGGTCCCAATACCTGCAAATGTTGTGTAGAAAACTGGGCCACACACCTCCTTCTAACTTTCTCCCTCTTATGACATGCATGAGCATGCCTGTTATATTCACTTATTTCAATGGATTCAAATCATGTATGAGGAATATAAGCATGTCAATTGAAGCTTAACTTTAGCTTTGCCTCTATGATATATAAACGTATTAATTTAAAGTAAGCCAAATGGATGCTGATTCATATTCTTTGCATTAATGATGATGTAAAATTGTAAGTTATAAATTGTAAGCTAATATTACAGTACATACAGAATATGATTATAAATATGATCAAATTATATCATATTCTGCTGGATTGAAAAAATGAATTAATAATAAAATATGCACATTGGTTGATAAGATTAAAGAAATTGATAAAAAAAATTCTGCTGCTCTTAATTTGGAGTTTTATAAAAAGAGGGTTGAACTTCAGATGTAACACAATTTGTTATTAACATCCCCGATTGAAAATCAATTACTTAAAACTAAGAGTCAATTCTATACACATGGTGATAAATCGGGTATATTATTGGCCAACCAATTGAAAATTGCTTCGGCTAAACATCAGATTATTAAAGTTCGTAAACAGGATGGTAGTTTGACAGTTGACCATGATAAAATTAATAAATCTTTTCAAGAATTCTATACCTCTTTATACCAGTCAGAATTTCCTGATGATTCTACCATATTGCATGAATCTTTAAGGAAATTGAATATTCCAAAATTACCACTTAATTAACGTTTAGCATTAGATACACCCATCATGGAAAAAGAAATAAAGAAAGCAATTTATTTGATGAATTCTGGTAAAGCTCGTGGTTTGGATGGGAATGCAGTAGAATTTTTTAAATCTTTTTCAAATCTACTTTCTCCTTGGTTATGTAGAATCTTTAAGGATGCCTTATTTGTAGGTAAATTACCACAATCCTTTTATGAAGCATCTATTTCTTTTATTCCTATAAATGATAAAGACCCCACTGAATGTGCATCATATAGACTTATACCCTTGTTGAATGTGGACTCCAAAATCTTTTCCAAAATACTGGCAATCAGATTGGAAGATGTATTGCCACATATTGTCTCTGATGACCAGACAGGATTTATTAAAAAATTGTTACCCCTATTTCAATGTTAAGAGGTTAATGAATATTGTGTCTACTTCTTCATCTAAAACTCCAGAATGTGTTATTTCGCTTGACGCCGAGAAGGAGCTTGATAGAGTTCAATGGGAATATTTATTTAACATGCTCGAGAAACTTAATTTTAGCCCAAAGTTTATATCCTGGATTAAATTGATATATCATACACCTTTAGCTTTTGTAATTACCAATAATCAGAGTTCCCCCTTTTTCAGGCTTTTTCGAGGTACTGGACAGGGCTGTCCTTTAAGTCCCTTACTATTTGATATTGCCTTGGAGCCCTTGGCAATTGCTCTTCGTGATTCACCCAATATATTTGGCATTATTTGTGGGAATGGGATGCTTATGGCATCACTATATGCAGATGACCTGTTACTATGTATCTCTAACCCAGAGAAATCCATCCCTGCAATAATATCACTACTTTCTCAGTTTAAACAACACACACAAAATGCTGGTGAATGCAGCAGGCCAGGCAGCATCTATAGGAAGAAGTACAATCAACATTTTGGCAGAAGACCCTTTGTCAGTACTAACTGAAACAAAAGATAGTCAGAGATTTGAAAGGGGGGGGGGAAGAATCCAAAATGATAGGAGAAGACAGGAGGGGGAGGGATGAAGCTAAGAGCTGGAAAGGTGATTGACAAAAGGGTATACAGAGGTGGACAAGGGAAAGGATCCTGGGACGGGAAGCCTAGGGAGAAAGAAAGGGGGAGGGGAGCACCAGAGGGAGATGGAGAACAGAAAAAGAGTGAAAGTGAGAGGGGCAGAGAGAGAAAAGAAAGGGAGGGGGAATAAATAAATAAATTTAAGGTATGGGGTAAGAAGGGGAGGAGGGGCATTAACTGAAGTTAGAGAAATCAATGTCCATGCCATCAGGTAGGAGGCTACCAGACAGAATATAAGGTGTTGTTCCTCCAACCTGAGTGTGGCTTCATCTTGACAGTAGAGGAGGCCATGGATAGACATATCAGAATGGGAATGGGATGAGGAATTAAAATGCGTGGCCACTGGGAGATCCTGCTTTTTCTGGTGGACAGAGAGTAGGTGCTCAGCGAAACGGTCTCCCAGTCTGCGTTGGGTCTCACCAATATATAAAAGGCCACACCAGGAGCACCGGACGCAGTATACCACACCAGCCGACTCACAGGTCAAGTGTCGCCTCACCTGGAAGGACTGTCTGGGGCCCTGAGTAGTGGTGAGGGAGGAATTGTAAGGGCAGGTGTAGCACTTGTTCCGCTTACAAGGGTAAGTGCCAGGAGGGAGATCAGTGGGAAAGGGATGAGGGGGACGAATGGACAAGGGAGTCACATAGGGAGCTATCCCTGTGGAAAGCAGAAAGGGGGGGAGGGATAGATGCGCTTGGTAGAGGGATCCCATTAGAGGTGGCGGAAGTTATGGAGAAACCTGACGGCATGAACATTGATTTCTCTAACTTCCATTAATGCCCCTCCTCCCCTTCTTAACCTATCCTTTATTTATTTATTTATTTCCCCCCTCCTTTGTTTTCCTCTCTCTGCCCCTCACTATCACTCTTTGCCTGCTCTCCATCTCCCTCTGGTGTTCCCTTCCCCCTTTCTTTCTCCCTAGGCTTCCCGTCCCATGATCCTTTCCCTTCTCTAGCTGTGTATCCCTTTTGTCAATCACCTTTCCAGGTCTTAGCTTCATCCCTCCCCCTCCTGGTTTCTCCTATCATTTTGGATTTCCCCCTCCCCCTCCTACTTTCAAATCTCTTACTATCTTTTCTTTCAGTTAGTCCTGACGAAGGGTCTCGGCCCGAAACGTCAACCGTACTTCTTTCTATAGATGCTGCCTGGCCTGCTGTGTTCACCAGCATTTTGTGTGTCTAGCATCAGCAGATATCCTCGTTTTTGCTCAGTTTAATAGTTTTTCTGGTTATAAATTGAATCTTAATAAGAGTGAGCTTTTCCATCAAATATGCAAGCTCCAATCTGTAGACAATCACCATTCAGACTGGTTACTGATTACTTTACTTATTTGGGTATTAAAATTACTAAGAAGCATAATGATCTATTTAAAGTTAACTTTTTACCTTTAATTGATCATGTTAAACAACTGCTTACTAAATGGTCCCCATTGTCCCTATTGTTGATAGGTAGAATTAAAACTAGTAAGATGATTATTTTACCTAAATTTCTATATCTATTTCAGGTGGTACCAATTTTCATTTCTAAATCCTTTTTTGATATTATTGATTCTAAAATGTCTTCATATATATTGCAGAATAACAATCCTAGGTTAAGTAAGCAATATTTACAGGAATCAAAAAAGGATGGTGGTTTGGCAATGACAAACTTAAGATTTTATTATTGGGCAATTAATATTTGATATTTAATGTTCTGAACCACAAGATCTGGATGAAATTCAATGTCAAGATGGGTGAACCTCGAGAGCAAGTCTGTACAGGGGTTCTCATTGCCTTCTATCTTAGGGGCCTCACTTCCCTTTGCACTTGCTAAACTCAATAAACAAATGACTAATCCAATAACTAAATATACAATACAAATATGGTTTCAATATCGTAAATTTTTTGGATTGAATAAATTTATCCTATCAAGTCCTATTATATCTAATTTTTTCTTCCAATCATCCTGAATTGATCAAGTTTTTCTTTTATGGAAAATGAAGGGAATAACATGTTTTCATGATTTATTCATGGATAACTGTCTCATGTCTTTTGAACAGCTGTCTAATAAATATAATTTGCCTAGATCATATTTTTTCAGATATTTACAGATTAGAAACTTTTTGAATATTTTACCTACTTTTCCGGTATCATATCAAACTGAAATTACAGAAAAAATTTTTAGGTTTAAACCCCTATCAGAAGAGTTTAATAGCAATTATTTATGATCTGATAATGAAAATATGTCTAGGTACATCTGATAAAATTAAGAATGAATGGAAAAGAGAACTTCAGGTATTTTTACCTATAGAGAAATGGGAGAAAATTCTCCAACTAGTTAACACTTCTTCAATGTGTGCTAGACATGCTTTGATACAATTCAAGGTGATTCATAGGGCCCATATGTCCAAGGATAAGTTAGCCCGTTTTTATTGCCATATAAACCCTGTCTGTGACAGATGTAAGTCTGAGGAAGCTTCCTTGACACATCTGTTCTGGTCTTGGCCTCTTTGGGAAAAATATTGGAAAGTAGTTTTGATACTATTTCAGCAGTTTTGTGTATTGATTTACAACCTCATCCTATTACTGCAATTTTTGGATTACCAGTGATGTACTCGAGTCAATTATCCCCTTCAGCTTGCCATCTGATTGCATTTGTTACATTTATAGCCAGAAAATCCATTTTATTTAAATGGAATGATTCTAATCCCCAAACTATAACATGTTTAAACTTAGAAAAAATTAGGAGTGGCACTATCGACCCTTCGGTTAAATTTGAAGAAACTTGGAGGCCATTTATTCAACATTTTCATATGATGTAAGCTGACCTTTTCCGAATCCTTCTCAATAACTTTTTGTTCATGTATAGAGGAGCGGAGTTAATGACAAATAACGATTTTATCCGATGAAACATAGCAGCCCAGCTTTTGTTTTGTTTTTATTTTGGTGTTTTTTTTTAGTTTAGGGGGACTTTTTTTTCTTCTTGTAAAAATCTTTTTTCTTTGGATCTTTTTCATGTTTAGTTACTAAGAGATTGGGAGGCTTAGATTACACATGTTACTCGGAGTCTGTTTCTGTATACGTTAACCGTTATTAATGTAATCCCGATCTCTTTGTATCATTATCACTGTTATGCGTATCTACTCGAAACTTAATAAAAAAGATTGAAGAAAGACAGTTCATACAGTCCCCTTGGTGCAGTAAAACATTCCACAATGCAGCACAGGAGCCAGTTCAAACAAATTCTGTACAGCTGTAGGCGCAGATGTTAATGTATGATAGACAGACAAGAATCCAGATTCAAGAGTCATAATGTTCTCAAAAGATCGTGTGACTAGATAAAATGCCAGGAAACTCACAACCAGGGAAAAAAAGCTTTCAGTGGAAACTACCCTCAATTTTCCATTTAAACTTATGACATTTCTCAGATGCGCAATTTAATTTGGAGTACATGATAAAAGAGATGCACAACACATTGTTGATATCACTGCACACACCTAGAGGTAGATGCATTTCATATACACTATGGGTCCAGAGTATGTTTTATCTGGATGTTATTTGTCATTTAGATATTATATATTGAATTAGTATGATAAGTCAGGCATTAAGCCATCTACATGTTCAGTAATATAGTTCATCAATTAAAAACAAGTTATACTTTTCAGATAACCTAATTTGCTTACTGATTCTAAAAAAGATTCCTTGTAAAAAAAACAATTGACTAAATCAATAAATAGTTTATTACAGATATTTTCTAAAACTTCTGATAACCTTTGACCCTTACAAAAACACTTACAATTGCTGAAAATAATTCATTTCTAATATCCGGGTTGTTAATCATCAGTTTCTTTTGGTAACCACACCCTCTTCCAAACTCCAGTTCAGCAATTTTGTCAGCATTTTTTGTTCCTTCCAGGGGAATGAAGATCAGTCCATGGATACCCTCTTGGAAAGAAAAAAACAATGATTGTCCATTATTAAAATAATTTTCAATTTCTTGAATCCTACATTAATTAAGATGTTCCTCTTGGAATTTTACACTTTAACACATTATAGGATCATAAGTGAACTTCTGTTCATGAGTTGTCTATTTACTTGTTGATACTTCCCAAACATTCCCATTGCTTCAGCTCCTTCCAATGGAGTTCAGACAAAAAATGTTGAGAATCAGGCTTGGGAAATGAGGTCCAAGAGATGCAGAAAGATGAGGTGAAGGAATCCTAGAGCTTGGAGTCTTGGTGATGACTGCCCAGATGCTGGGCAGCTCACTTACATGTAAAAAGATATTAATCAGACACAGAAGCTGTCCTCAATCTCCAAATAAGACCAGGTTTGGATCCATATCATTTACAGGACTTATCTGCATAAATAAACTTCATGCATAATAATGTTAAAATGTGCATAACACATCCTTAACACCATTGAGTGTACGTGGAGAGCTCCTTCTGACTGCATGTCACATACATTGTGAACCTAGGATAAGTTTTGGTAAATGGGCAATCTCACTCGTGATATATCCTTTTAAGAAGTCAGCTCTGTAGGATGCAAGATATCACATACAATAATTTGTACAAATACTTTGATGCATGAAAAATTCCCAGCTTGTGCCACAGGAGTCTAACTAGACAAATCATAAACCAGGTAAGTGGTTGGCTTTAAGCAAACTTTTAGAGGAAAAGGAGAGACCGAGAAGTTTAAAGAATATATTTCTAAGGCTTAGGGCTTAGGCTTCTGGAGGAAATGAGGAACAGAATGCCAAAAATTTGGAGTCAGAGAAATGTCAAATTTTTGAAGGGTGTTAGGACTATAAAGTGCCAAGATGCTCATCAGGATGCAGAAACTATTAAACCAAGTCAAAGACTATTCTTTATGGTGAAGATTAGAATTGAAGAAGCACAGTACTGCCGGAGAATGTTGTAGAGCTAGGAAGGAGTGAATGATTTGCAAGATAGATGAATAAATCTTGGTGCAAATTCTTTTATGAGTTAAATACCCTCTCTCTCTCTCTCTCTTTCCGTCTTTCACTTTCCCTCTATTCTACTTTTTCCCGATAGTCTGAACCATTATCCCACACACCATGGAGAAATGTTTAGCATCCATTTTGCAGTGCATACAGATCACTTGGGGAGATAAATAACTTATGTTGCCTCTTCATAAAGCTTCTTGAATGGCTGCAGTCCTTGGGAAGTAAGTACACCCACAGTGCTGTTAGGGAGGGAATTCCATGATCCTGACCCAACAACAATGAAGGAACAGAAATATATTTCCAAGTCAGGATGGTGAGTGACTTGGCGGGGGATTTCCAAGTGGTGGTAATCCCTGTATGTCTTGGCTTCAGCCTTCTAGATGGCAATGGTTGTAGGTCTGGAAGGAGCTGCCTTAGGAACTTTGGTATATTATTGCAGAGCATTTTGTAGATAGTACACACTGCTGCAACTGTTTGTTGATGGTGGAGTGAGTGGATGTTTGTGGGCTGCCTTGTACTGGATGGTGTCAAGCGTCTTGAGTGTTGATGGAGCTGCACTCATCCAGGTGAGTGGCGAGTATTCCATTACACTCCTGACCTGAGCCTTGTAGATGGTGGACAGGCTTTGGGGAATCAGGAGGTGAGTTACCCGCAAAAGGATTCCTAGCCTTTGACCTGCTCTGGTAGCCATGATGTTTATATAGCTTGACCATAGTTCAGTTTCTTTTCAATCGTAACCCCCCCCCCCCCAGGATGTAGATAGTAGAGGATTAGGTGATGGTGATGACATTGAATGTCAAGGGACAATGGTTAGAACCTCTCTTGTTGGAGATGGTCATTGCCTGGCACTTGTGTTGCTCAAATGCTACTTATCACTTGTCAGCTGCAGCCTGGACATTGTCCAGATGCTGCTACATTTGAACTGCTTCACTATCTGAGGAATGATGAACGGTGCAGAACAGTGTGCAGTCATCTGCGAACATTCCCACTTCTGACCTTATGATGGAAGGAAAGTTACTGAGGCAGCTGAAGATGGTTTGCCCTATAAGACTTCCCTGAGGAACTCCTGCAGTGATATCCTGAGGATGAGATGATTGACCTCCAACCACCACAATCATCTTCCTTCGTGTCAAGTATGATTCCAACCAGCAGAGGGTTTTCCCTCTATTTCCCATTGACTCCATTTTAGCTAGTGCACCTTGATGCCATAGTCAGTTAAATGCTGCCTTGATGTCGAGGGCTATCACTCTCACCTCACCTCTGGTATTTAGCTCTTACTGTGGCACTCTTTGTGTAATAATTAAATAAATCCTAAGTGTAAATATCTAAAAGTACAGACCAAAAGAAACTCTTCCATTATACTTTAAATAATTTAACATCATAGAAAAAATTGGCGCAGTGTGAGGCAAAATGAAACTGATATAATCTCTGTCTAGCCACTCAACTGTTTGGGTAAAGTGCCATTACAAGCTCAAGTAGAAGCAAAAGTTTCCTATTTTATTTTGTTTCCATTTCTGCATTGAAATTGCTTTCTTCTAAATATCTGAAAATATTCTGAGATTTGAAAACAAAATATGATCTCTGGATTCAAATTGAATATGTGGCGTTTAATATTTAACAGATAAAATCACATTCCCAAATGCTTCTCATTAATGATATAATTCTATGCCAAAAATTAGTGCTCACAATATCTTCAAAACAGTATTGCTCGTAAATGCCAAGCAAGTTACCTTTAAGTCGGAGTTTTTCTGATACTTTCTTTAATTTTTTCATTTCATCATCTATTCCGTCTGTAAATATTACAATTACCTGTAAAGAGAGGGTTTAAAATGTACAATCAGAATGGGTAGGTCAACTCAAGGAAACCACAGTACGCAGTTCACCAACTATTCACTCCTTTTTATAGCAAAGTAC
Source organism: Hemitrygon akajei (assembly GCF_048418815.1). Lineage (NCBI taxonomy): Eukaryota > Metazoa > Chordata > Chondrichthyes > Myliobatiformes > Dasyatidae > Hemitrygon > Hemitrygon akajei. The sequence continues at coordinate 33,107,661 of NC_133143.1, forward strand.
CATGAAGGGTTTAGCAAAACTGCAACTATTTCCTGTATGAAGGCCTTATCACTGAAATAAATGTTTGGAATAGATCTTCTACACAATACATGGAAACCCTGAAATATAAAAGGAAGATGCGGTCACCAAAAACACCAATGGAAATTCAAGTTCAAGTGTAATTGTGGCGTGGAAAGTCAGACGATGGATCTCATCTTCAAAGATTATGCTGTTTGAATTTTTCCAGACATATAGTTGACATTCTAACCCTGTTATAATCAAGCCATCCAAGAATCTTGTATGTTTCATCGAGGTCATATCTCAACCATCCAAACTTCAAGTCCTGAGGTGTTCAGTTTTCTGACATAAAACACATCCTCCATTCTTCAAGTATCTTTCTGAACTGCTTCCAATGACAATATAATTTTGCTTAAACAAGGGGACAAAATCTATACGTTATTCATAAGTGCCTTGTATGATTGCAGTAGGCCTTCACTATTTTACACTCCAGGTCACCTAAAATACATCCCAACATTCTATTGCTGATTGTACCTGCTGCATCTGTAGACTAGATTTCTGTGTTTCTTGTACAGTACTCTAAAAGCCCTTTCTGCTGCAGCTTCCTGTTTCATCATTCTTCCATTAAATCTGAAACTGTTGCTCATTTTCTCCATTTGTACTCCATTTACCAACTTTCTTAACCCCTCACTCAGCATGGAAACACATCTTGGACGTCCAGACAAGTACAGGTATCAATTTTAACTGACCTTTTGATGACAAACTCTACTATCTTCATCAGGGATGATGCCTAGTCATGTCTACTCCGGTGGTATATATACCCTGTCATCTGTCCCTCCTGACTGGTTAGTCCTGGGGTGTCAAACTACTGGCCTGCGAAGGGTTCCAATCCGGCCCGCGGGATGATTTGGCGGGAAAATGTATATTCATGACCATTTAATATGTATCTGTATGGCAGCCGCTGTCTCTCGCCGTTCTCTCTCTCCCTTGCCGTTGTCTGTGCCGCCTGCTGCTCTAGCAGCTTGTTGTGTGTACTTAGAAAACAATAGGTAGCAGTTAACCACCTGCGGTGCATAAGCACCTACCACCCAGCACTGAAGACCACTCGGGCCCCACTTACGTCATCAGACACAGTATAAACACACTCAGGTAAGTAACACCTGTAGCAAGGCTGAGGTGTGGTTCAAAATAATTTCCAAGAAAAGAAAAGTTGACCTCAAAGGTTGAATATTCAATGATAATTGGAAAGATCATTTTTTCTTCTGTGAGGTCAACGGCAAACCTGTGTGTCTGATATGCTCGCAACAAATAGCTGTGGCAAAAGAGTACAATATCAAATGACACTATAAGACGTCACCCGGAGAAAAATATGACAAGTACACAGGACGACTCAGAGTGCAAAAGGTAAATGAGTTGAAGAGCTTGAAGCAGCTCTGAAAAAATAGCAATCAGTGTTCACCAAAAGTCGAGAGACTCATGATGGAGCTGTCAAGGCCAGCTATATTATTGCCAACAAAAATAGCTGCCGCATTGAAGCCCTACCCAGAGGGGGAATTCATCAAAGCATGCATGCTGACAGCAGCTGAGCTGGTGTGCCCTGAGAAGAGACAGACTTTTGGTAATATCAGCTTGTCAAGAAATACTGTGGCAGAGAGAATTGGGGACCTTGCAGGAGTTTTGAACAGTTAACTAAAAGACAAGGTGAAGTCATTTATTGCCTCCTCTATTGCAATTGATGAGAGCACCGATGTGACTGATGTAGCTCAATTGGGAATATCTATTCGTGGTGTTGATGCATCTTTGACCGTCACCGAGGAGTTTGTGGAAATGGTGCCCATGACAAGCACCACTACGGCGAACAACATTTTCTCCAGCCTTGTCAAGGCCTTGGACAGACTGGGGATTGACTGGAGTCACGCTGTCAGCGTGGCAACAGATGGCGCACCGTCCATGGTCGGGAAAAAGGCAGGTGTTGTTGCGAAACTCAGAGAGAAAGTTCAGACAGAGAATCTAGAGTAGGATATATGCCATTTTCATTGTATTATACACCAAGAGGCGTTATGTAGCAGGAGCCTGAAAATGGACAACGTCATGGATGTAGTAATCAAACCGGTTCATTTTATTAGAGCCAAGGGACTCAACCATCAGCACTTTGATAATCTTTTGTCCAAAAGTAATATTGGACACGGCCTACCCTACAACACTGAAGTCCGCTGGCTGAGCAAAGGGGTTGTGCTCAAGCATTTTTTTCAATTGTTATGCCGTTGGCCCCCTCTATTTGTGAAAATTGCAAGAACTCTAGTTAAGGGGGGTCAACTGACCCAAGAGAGAGAGACGTGCGAAAAACCACGTTCTTCCAAGAAGCAGAATAAAAGTGACTTTGACTATTGTCTCATGGAGACCACCTGAAAAGCCCTCGGGCAAAGTGGGCTGGTTGAGAGAGAGATCGCATTACCTGCAACTTGATTGACACCTGCGATCTCGTGAAGAAGTATAAAGGCTGGTCTGAGGGGAGGACCCTCAGATGCACCAAGGAAACACACGAAGGAGAAACGCTAGAAATCCTGTGACAGCGTTTTAATAGCTACAGCCGGTGGTGGGGTTCGTGTGCGTCCTTCCCTTGCCTGGGATTGGCGACCTCACCACGGAAGACGGCCTAGCTACAGGGGAAGCCACAGATGAGAGTCCATTCCCCCAACGAGACTTCCGACTACCTCCTACAGGTTGGAAAACCTGTCGGGTAAATGCTTCATGTTCTCTGTCTTTCTAACTAAAAGTGCACCAACGCAACACTTCCGCCGACAACTAAGTGAAACTGCCGTGATCTAAAAGACTTTTAGCTATCCAGTGAACGATATAAAATCTACATTACCCCTAGACGACGATCGAGCTTGTGTTTTGAATGATTATTATTACACCGGTGTTTTAGATTGAGTTTTGATGATCTGAATGTTTTGTATTAACCATACGTTTGTGCCCTTGTTGAATAAAACGGTTGAAAATAGTAGCATCCGACTCAGCTGATCCATCTATCTTTGCTGGTAAGTTACCTGGTTACGGGGTTTTCGTAACACAATTACATGTGGAAATTGGACTATTCATGAACGAGAAAGGGAAGCCAGTGGCAGAGTTGGATAACCCAGACTGGCTTCGTGATCTTGCATTTTTGGTGGATATAACAGAGCACTTAAATGTGCTTAATGTTAACATGCAAAGCCGTAATAAACTTGCTATGGAATATTACGACAGCATTCAAGCCTTTCAAATTAAATTAGGCCCGTGGGAGATGCAACTATCCCAGAGCAACCCAGCTCATTTCCCCTCTTTGCAGTCTGTGCATGTTGCTCATGGGAATAATGACAACATGGACAGGTACAAGGACAAAATATCGTGGCTGAAAAGTGAGTTTCAGAATTGTTTCCAAGTCTTCACTCAGCTTGAGAAGGAATTCTCACTATTTTGCTTGCCGTTTGCTGTCAACGCAGCATCAGATGTGCCGGAGGAACTCCAAATGGAACTAATTGAAATTCAGTGTAACCCGGCTTTGCAATATAAATTTGGGACTGTGGGTCTGGACTCATTCTATCAATAGCTGGGACCAATGTACCCCAAGATGAAAGACTTTGCCTCAAAGATCCTTTTCATATTCGGGACAACATATCTCTATGAGCAGGCATTCTCCATAATGAACATTAACAAATCCAAACTGTGCTCGCAGCTGACACAAAGACATCTAAATGACATTATGAACATCACAACTGCCCAGAAACTGGTCCCTGATGTTGACAGGCTGGTTAAAGCCAAGAGATGTCAGGTGTCTGGAAGCAGCAAGTGAAAAATGAGTGACACTGTTTGATGCACTACGACATGTAAGCAAAATGCATTATGAAATACCGAGTGTCATAATATTGTGATTCATTCATTTTCTGACTATTCTATTATTGTAAATGTGATAACTTCAATAAAAATTAGAGGCCAACTGTGTTCATTGTCTGGGTTTGATTGCTGGAAGCAGGCTAATAAAAATTAGGAGCAGTTGTGTAGCCTACATTTACAATTTGTTTTGTTAGGTCTACATTTGTGTCTGCAAATGTGCGATTTCAAATGGTTTATTAATGGAAAGGGTGTGGCTCCCAAAACAATCTTAGCCAAAATAGCATAGTTTTTTCTTTCTCTCATCACAACTTTCTTGTAACCTGCGAATGTAAGTTAATACCAACCATAAAAATAATGCTTGCTAGGCAATCTTCTTCATAAGAAACGGAATTTGTAAAGTGAAACACTTTGTAGTTATAGCAGAGACTGATACACATGAGAGCAGGCTGAAAAAACGGAGGCAACGAAAGCTGTGGAAGCACGCGCGCGTGCACAACTGATCTGCCCTGCATGAAGTCGCATTTTGCCCAATCCAACCCGTGACCTAAAATGAGCTTGACACCCCTGAGTTATTCCTCATCCAATCAGATTTCCTTTTGGAAACAAGCCCTCATCCATGCCAACCACATTGCTGACCTGAGCTAGTTCCTTCTGCCTGTATTTGGCCTACATCCTTTTCAAGTTTTCCTATCTATGTACACACTAAATGTCTTCTAAAAGCAGTAATTGTATCTGCCTCTACCACTTCATCTGGCATCTTGTTCCATAAAGCTCCCGCAACCTCTGCCCTTCAGATACTCTTTATATCTTTCCCCTATCATTCTAAACCTGCTGTATGATCTTTAGTTTTAGATGCCCTTGCCCTGGACAGTGTCCATTTAAAATACCACAAATGTGGTCTCACAAATGGCTTGTACAGCTGTAACATGACATCCACATTTGTACTCAATGACCTGACTGATGAAGGCAAGTGTGAAAAACTCCTCCTTCTACACCCTGTCTACCTGTATCACAACCTTCAGGGATCTGCATACTTTTGCCCCTTGATCTCTCTGTTCTATAATGCTCTCCACGACCCTGACCTGGTTAACTTCTAAAAATGTAATTCCTCATGCTTATTCAAGTTAAAATCCATCTGCTATTCCTTTGTCCACTTTCTCAGCTGAAGATTATTTTAGTCTTAGATAACATAGTGACATAGTAGTTAGCATAACATTATTACAACTCCTCTGTCAGAAGGTTGCACGTCCTTCCCATGTGCACATGGGTTTCCTCCAGGTGCTCCAGATTCCTCTCACAGTCCAAAGATGTACCGATTAGTAGGTTAATTGGTCATTTTAAATGGGACTCTGATTAGGCTAGGGTCAAATTGATGGGTTGCTGGGCATAAGTTTAAAAAATTCTTAATCCATTATTCCAGCAATTTTAGTGACACTGTAAACTTACTCACCTTGCCAACTAAACTCTCATCCAAATCCTTATTATTAACAGCAGATCTAGTTATGATCCGTGTAGCACACCATTAGTTACCAGCTTCCAATGTAGTTAAAAAAAACCTCCACTACCACCTTGTGACACCTCCTATAGAAATGGCTAGCTTCTAATCAAAGTGAAAGAAGAAAGTGCAAATGCTGGCTTGTTGCTCAATATTAAGAAAACCAAGATTATGCTGACCAGCCTGATTAACTCCATGGTAATAAATGAAAAAGAAGGGGAAGCAGTGACAGATTTTGTCTTCCTCAGTTCAAAGATTTCTATGGATGGCAACTGAAGCAACAAAATTAAACAGCACTTACTTCTCAGGAGGGCAGCAATTGCAAATTTAGATAAAATACTGAAAAGCAGAGACATAACATTGTCTACGAAGATCCATATAGTCAAGTCTATGGTATTTCCAGTTGTGATGTATTGCTGTGAGAGTGGACTATTAGTAAAGCTGAATACAAAGGATTTGACACCTTTGAACTTGGATGCTGGAGAAAAGTGTTAAGAGTTTGTTCGACAGCGAGAAGATCTGACAAGTCAAATACTGCCAGGCTGCTCACTAGGAGGCTTGATTATGAGACAAAAGCTCAAATATTTTGGCCACATCATGAGAAGACAAGATTCCTTGGAGAAGACTCTCAAGTTAGGTAAAACAGAAGGTAAAAGAAGGAGAGGAGGATAACGGAGACTACGATGGATAGATAATATTACTAGATAATGCGTATGACCTTGGGGGATCATTGAGAGAACTTTCCAACAAGAAGGCTTGATGTGCAGGAGTCCAAGGGGTCGTGAAGAGTTAGATTTGACTTAATGACCGAACAACAAACTTGGTTCCTATATGATCTAGCTTACCATGTGAGATCTAATCAAAGACCTTCCTAAAGTCCATGTAGGCAAGTGACCATCTACATCCCTGACCTCTTCAATCACCTTCATTACCTCTAATAAAAACCTGTCACATTCATGAATCAAGATTTCATGCACAAAGCCATATTGACAATTCTTAATCAGTCTTTGACTTTTAAAACTTAACCCGTTAATATTTCTTTGTGAATTGCTTTAATCCTCTTCACTACTTGCCATTTTTCCACTTCTGTGTCATCTGTAAATTTGTCCACAGTACATTCATTTCCTTCCTCTGTTATCTTACTGTTATCTTGTAACAGCTCTAACCTCTGTGGCACTCCACTAATTATAGTTTGCCCACATAAGATAGACTCTCTTATCCCTACTCACTGTCTCCTGTTTGTTAGTCAATCCTTTAGCCAGACTATTATTTTACATCTAACATCATGAAACCCTTTCTTGCCAAGAAATCTATTGCATGCACCTTGTCAAGCACCTTCTGAAGCTCCAGGTATACGACATCAACTGGTTTCCCTCTATTCACTCTGGCTGAAACTTCCATTAAAAACTCATACATTAGTCAGAAAAGACTTCAGGAAGCTATGTTGATTCTATTTGACCAAGATATGATTTTCTTATTATCATCTCTATGTTAATTCATCCATACATTTTACCATTAATATTTGCCAAATTAATAAACCCAACAGTTACCTGCTTTATGCCTCTCATCATTTTTGAATAAGAATTCCATATTACTGTTTTCCAAACCTACAGTAGTTTTTCAGATTCTAAGGACTCTTGGAAGTTTCCAACCAAAGCATGCACTATCTCAAAAGCCACTTATTTTACAATCTTAAAACAAACATCATTAAATCCAGAAAAATTACCATTCTCTGGCCCTGTTAATTCACCAAAGAATTAATTCTGAAATGAGCGATGATACAGTTTAACTCCTCTCCATTTATTAGCATTTCTGAGATGTTTGTAGTATCTTCTACCATTGGAGAATGAACAATATGTTGGTCAAACTCTTCTACTTTTTCTCTAGTCCCCATTAGTATCGCCATAGGTCTATGTTTACTTTTAACTCCCTCCTTTCTTCTGTACATAAAGTCATGCCAAATGTTACTTTCTTCTATATATTCATTAGTTTGCTCAAACTGTTTATTTTTCTCCTTGTTGATTTTATTTTACTCCTCCTTTACTAGAATTCAAATTTAACCTTATTTTTGGGTTTATTACTATTTTTTGCCATCTAAGATGTATTCTCCTTCCATTCAGTACATTACTCAACTCCTCTGGTTAGCCCTGGTTGGTTCATTCTGTCATCTCTCACCACCCCCCCACCCCATTTTTCATCCTCATCTGGACGTATTTTTGCAGGGAAACATATTCACTGAACAGCTGCCATTGTTCATTCATCGTTTAATCTATTAATCTGCTTTAGCCAACTCTATCCCCAGTCCTTTGTAATTTCCTTTATATTTGGCTCAGACCCAAGTTTCTTAATTTTAAACTAGATGATAAATCCAACCTTACTGTGATCTTTTACTTGGGATTCATTTTTTAAACCTGTAGGTACTATGAAAACTAATGTTATTATGTAGTAGCTAGATTTGCATTTAGGGGAGGTTATATGAATATGGATATCGTAATAGAACAGATTATAGAAAAGAACAGGCAGAAGATTGCCCAGAGAAATACAGATAAAGGAAATTACAGAAACAAGCAGACTGGAATGCATATCCTCTTGATCATAATGACACAATGGATGACAGAGTTATTTGCAGAGGAGATTTCAGATGGGGAGATCATACAAAATTTGATTCAAAAAAGCACCAGAAGATACATGGGCAGAAGAGGTTCCAACTATATGGGAATAAAGACGATTTGAGAAATACAGAAGCAGAATAACAAAGGAGAGATGAAACCAAGACTACTAAAATATGTTGAGGATTTCAAGTTAAGTGTGCAGTACCTGGTATTCTGAACTACAGTACTAGCTCTATGCTGAATTAGCAAACAGAAGGCGGACAATAAATCTCTTCTTCCAGGCCTATAAAACTTAATCCCAATAAATTATTCAACTTTACTATAGCACATGAAATGAATTAACATCAGTTCGAGCCAATGATTTCTTTTTGCAGGTATTGTCTCCCCAGATTTATCAAATGTTACCTTCACATTTCCTTCTGCTTTCAGACTAAATAGCCTCGAAAAAGATTGCAGATAATCGGCATTCAAGACCCTGTTGTCATTTTGCATTGACGTTAGTTCTTCCCTGATTTCATTGGACTTAAACTGCTTAAACTGCAAATCAAAATTCGAACTGGATCGGTGGAATCCAATCTTAGTTGTGATGCCATTGCCTGACTTGCAGCTGATGTTGTGAAGATCCATCATTCTCTCAATGATGCCACTCAGATGACTGCCATGTGATTCCAGAAATTCCACATGATTACTGAGATCTAGTCCCATAGCAATATCGATGGAGCATACTGGAAGGAAAAGAACCATTTTACAAACATGTTCCAGTGCAATCAGGTTCTCATTGTTTATTCTACTGATAGTGCCATGTATATCTAATGTCAAAAGGGAACAGTCTAGTCATTCAATTTCCAAGCAATTTAATGACAACGTTATTTTGTTTCACTGCTTAATCATGTGGAAAGGAAAGTCCCTCGCAATCAGCTTTGAGAGACCAGTGGAGATCAGACTCCCTACTAAGTTATCAGACATTTTAGACCAGCTTGAAGTCATGTGAATCTCTTTGGATGAAACATCCATCACAGAATAGGGCACAGAGCCAAGACTTCATAATGTCCTTCCACAGGACAAATTCTGCTACAACTCCATCCTTAGATTTGTGAATGATACCATCGTAATGGGCTGTAGTTCAAATAATGATGCGCTGGAGTATGGGAAGGAAATAGAGAGTTTAATAACATGGTGTCATGAAAACCAACTCTCCCTCGATGTCAGCAAAACAAAAGAGCTGGTCATTGACTTCAGGAAGGGAAGCAGTGCACATGCTGTACATCAGTGGTGTTGCTGTCCAGAGCTTCAAGTTCCTGGAAGAGAACATCATCAATAACCTATCCTGGTCCCATCATGCAGTCACCATGATCAACACTTCTACTTCCTCAAGAGGCTAAAGAAATTTGTCACATCCCATCATCACTTACCAGTTTTTCTTGATGCACCTTAAAAGCATCCTACCTGCTGTATAATAGCTTGGTATAGCAAATTAATTTTGTGTTGTTGTTTTGGATTTCTAGCATCCGAGAATTTTTTGTGTTTGAGATTCTGCCTTGTTATTATTTTACCTTGTTCTACCACAATGCACTGAGTAATGATTTAATCTTTATGAGCAGCATGTATGACAAGCTTTCTCAATGTATATCAGTAAATGTGACAATAATAAACCAATTCCATTTCCAATTTTAATTCTTGTCCCATTCTCAGAGATTATTCTACTTTTCAAACTACTCTTTCTATTCATCATTTCTGGAAGCGAATAAGTAATGCATTCGTTCTCAGGGTGCAGACTTGGCTATATTTTCTTTCTATAACTTATCAGAGGAGATAACAGACTGACATATTTCAAAAGTCATCTTAGAATCAAGCAAAAGGTGCAACTGATAGCATGACTGGAGTAAGCCCAATAAGTTCCCTTTCCTAAAGGAAATAAGTGAGCTTTTCACATTAATTTAAATATTTTATGGTTTTATTCATACCAATTTGTTGTTATTTATTTCAAGCACTGGCAACGTGTGCTTTCAAATATGCTTGGGGTCACATGATAGCATAACCAGTCTACACCATATTGCAAAACTGTAGAAATTTTACATATATACTCCTGACAATCTGTATACGGTCAGTAATCAACACTGACCAATTAAATAAAAGGAAGAAAAAGAGCTATTCACTCACCTGATGATGGCCTTTCTGTACAGATACTGCGGATGAATCTTCTTTTAATTTTCTTCAGGCCTTGAAAATACTGAACCTCAAAGGTGTTTGAGCTGGACCCTGAGATTTGCTGAAGTTGTCTCGTTTGTACTTTCCCTATACCCACAGCAAATATATTTATATTATCTTGTCTCAAGCGATCAGCTGGAGGACCCACTTCATCTTGTGAATTTCCATCAGTGAGCACAACCAGGTTTTGGGGCACTCCAGTGGCATTCCGACTACCTGCTTCCTTTGTGAACATGGTGACCAAATTTTTCAGGGCAAATCCAATTCTGGTACCTCCTCCCATTTGAGTTACTTGGCCAAGTTTAGCCAGCAAGGATTCCTTTGTTGAGAAATCTTTTAAGTCAGCTATTTTTTGGAACTCTGAACTGAACTGCGCCAGACCAATCTGCACTTTACTTGGGTGGATAGTAAAAATGTCAATCACGTGTTTCAGAAAAGATTTCATCTCGTCAAAATCAATCCTTTCAATACTTTTTGACCCATCCATGAGGAAAATAATGTCTGCTCTCTTGAGGACACATTCTATGAAAAAAAATGACAACCAATTATGGATTTATCTCAGGCCAAAATACTCCTTTCTTCCTTCCCTTATCTACAGCTCTCATGCAAGTGACCGATTCATGTTCTTCAAAATGGTTACATGGTTTTTGCATTCCTTTAAAATATAAATATAGTATTCACAACAGACACATTGGTGGTAATATATTACATTGTCAGTGAAGCATTCCCTGCATTCTTATTAAGGAAGCCATTGGAGTAGGTATTGATGACATTGTTCCTGCCACCCTTAGAATATAGATTTAGTGTTCATTGCAGGCACATTAGTTTCCACAATCAATACATGAAGGTCCCAACTAGAGAGAGTGTGATACTGGATTGCCTATAAGGAAACGAGACAGGGAAAATTACAGTAATGTGTGCAGGAGAACACTATGGATTTAGCGATCATGATTCCATTTGCTTCAAGACAATTATTCAAGAAATAAGAGCACAAGGATTGTAAAGGGCAGAACGGACCCTCTTGAAGATCAGTGTAGTCATATATGCATGGACCTGAAGGAGATGAGGGAGAACTTAAACAGGGTTTTTCCATTTGTATTTACTTGGAAGACAGACACAGTCTATAAAACTGAGGTAAAATAGTAGTGAGGTTATGGATCACATATGTATTACAGAAGAGGAAGTGGTTGCTGCCTTGAGGAAAATTAGGCTGGATGTGTTTCCAGGACCTGACAATGTGCCCCTAAAATCTTGTGGGAATCTAGTTCAGAAATTGCAGGGGGCCGTGGCAGAGGAATTTAAAACACCCTTAGCCATAGGTAAAATGCTGGAAGACTGGAGGATAGCTAATGTTGTTCCATTGTTGAAAAGGTTCTAAGAAAAAGTGCAGAAATTATAGGCTTGGTGAGCCTGATATCAGTAGTGAGTAAATTATTGGAAAGTTTTCGAAGGGGATAGATATATAAGTATTTGGATAGACAGAGCCTGATTATGTATAATCAACATGACTTGTCATGTGGTATGTCATCTCTAACCAATCTTATAGTATTTTGAAGAATTTAGCAGGAAAGTTGATGAAGTAAAGACAGTGACTGTTGTCTGAATGGACTTTAGCAAAGACTTTGAAGAAGTTTCGCTAGTCAATAAGACTGGGGGTGTAAAGAACAGTAAGGAGGCTATCAAAGCTTTTGGACCAGTTGGAAAAATTGGATGAAAATGGCAGATGCAATTGAATGCAGGCAGGTGTGAGGTATTGTATTTTTGAAGAACTAGCTAGAGTAGGATTTATACAGCGAATGAAATGACACTGAGGGGTGTGGTAAGACAGAGGATTCTGGGAATACAGATCCATAATTCCTTCAAAGTGGACTCAAAGGTAGATATGGTTGTAAAGTGAGCTATTGGCAAATTGGCCGTCATAAATCAACCTATGGCATACAGAAGTTGGTATGTTATGTTGAAATTATATAAGAAGACAGAGAGACCAAATCTGGTGGATTCTGTACAGCTCTAGTCACCTACAAAAGGAAAAGGTATCAATAGGATTGAAAGAGTACAGAGAAAATTTGTTGACGGGCCTTGAGCACCTGAGATTTAGGAAAGATTGAATAGGATAGGAGTTAATTCACAGGAGTGTACAAGAATGAGGGGAGCTTATGAGGATTATATTCTTGACCCACTCTCTCTGTTGTCAGCCATTGATCCCTGACCCTTACACTCAGGCTTGCTGGGCATTTCAGACACAATGTGGAATATAAATGTCAAGGAGCAGATAGATCATTTAATTTGCTTTCTTTTTCCCATTCTCTACAACAATCCTGACATCTCTCCTTACCATCAGAAGGCCATTCCAATGCCTAAGAATGATTATAAATAGATGGCAACGGAGAGTATGCTTCACAGCAAATAAACAGTCCCCATACAAAATGTTTTGGATCCTAGTCAGCTTGATCAAAACCAGAAAATGTTGGAAATAATCCTCGCTTCAGTTTGTGTTCATGAGGGAAGAAATAAAAATAAAGATTCAGGTCCATGGCTTTTCATCAGAATTGGAATGCACCAGAAATGAGTTCAGTATTAGGCTATAGATACAGTGAGGAGCGGAGAAAAGGAAAAGGATGGAGAGCTGGAGACCTTAAAGGAACAGATTTGTTTGTGTTGGCTGAGAGAAGGGGCAAAGGTTTGCCTGGCAGAAACATAAATCAAATAAATTTTAAATATCAGAGGAGACAGAGAAATGAACACAAATATGGTGCTGGAAATATAAGAAGCAGTAAAAAGCTGATTATCTGATTTGGTGAGTTTGGTGTGGAAGACTAAAGAAAAATAAGCAGGTTTTCAAGAATTCGGATCAAAGTGGGAGAAAGAATACTTCAAGGTTGCAACAGAGCATATTATCGAAGTATAATAAATAATTTGTAAGATTAGCAAAACAAGTCTAAAATATAGTAAAAAATTGATAAGATAACAAGTATGTTGCCTTTCTGCTCATTGGCAACTCCGGCTTCACAACAGTTGGCCTGGATGTCCCCACTGATCGCAATTCCACTTCAAGAAGTCCAATGAGCCTGCAAACTGCTCAATCTTACAGAATAAAGGAGCCCAAGCTTCTTTCTTCATCTATGTATATTGGTCAGATATAAATTCTAAACCTAGTCACTTTCATTAATGATAGATACATAGGCAAGTCCTTACCATATAACCATATAACAATTACAGCATGGAAACAGGCCATCTCGGCCATTCTAGTCCGTGCCGACGCTTACACTCACCTAGTCCCACTGGCCCACACTCAGCCCATAATCCTCCATTCCTTTCCTGTCCATATACCTATCCAATATTACTTTAAATGACAATACCGAACTTGCCTCTACCACTTCTATTGGAAGCTCATTCCACACAGCTATCACTCTCTGAGTAAAGAAATTCCCCCTCGTGTTACCCTTAAACTTTTGCCCCCTAACTCTCAAATCATGTCCTCTTGTTTGAATCTCCCCAACTCTCAATGGAAAAAGCCTATCCACGTCATCTCGATCTATCCACCTCATTATTTTAAATACCTCTATCAAGTCCCACCTCAACCTTCTACGCTCCAAAGAATAAACACCTAACTTGTTCAGCCTTTCCCTGTAACTTAGGTGCTGAAACCCAGGTAACATTCTAGTAAATCTTCTCTGTACTCTATTTTGTTGATTGTTGTTACATTGTTACATTGATATATTTGTTATATTTTGTTACATTGGCAACTAAACTAATTTTGCATGCCTCTAAAAAAGAACTTCATCTAATCATATCACATATCACATTCCATAATGATTTATGTCTGCATGTTTTAAGACCTCCTAGACCACATGAATCAAAAGTTTATGATTTATTTACCTTCCTAATTAATATGCATGGTCATTATGAGGACTGTGAACAGACAACTCCATTTTAAGTAAAAAGATATGTTTACATGAGGTAAATTTGTAAACTTCACTTCTGACCCAAAGGTAGCCAAGATGGTATTGGGATATCGTCACCACCCCACATCCATCCCTCAGCTCCCCATCCTCCAACAGCAATGTCAATATAAAATGCAGGGCACTCCCAGGTTAGTAACTACATTATAACTAATCACACACTGTTTTTGTTCAACTCAGAGGTACATATATACACATTACCTGGATTAGTTTTACTACAAATCAACTGAGATGTATTTTTAATTACATCAACCATGTTGTCAAATCTTTGATTATTGAAATGTCTTTTATCAACATCTAGTATTCCCACCAGCACTTCTTCTTTGCCACTGGATGGACTCACGGTGATGACAGTCGCTTCACTCTGTCCAATGTCTGCCTCTAATGATCGTTGCAAAGAATCTATGTCTTTCCTGTTAGTCATCACTGTGATGAACTGTGAGTCTTCCTTTAGGCTTCGGCTTCCATTTGCTAAAAGCTCTTTTGCCAGCTTAAGATCAGGTGTAATATCGACAGCTTCTGCTGCTAAGTTCATTTTGTTTATGGCTTCGCTGATCTCTGTTTTGCTCATAGATTGGCTCAGCTGGAATTGGATATTAGGTGCATCACTGTACAGAATGGCACCAAACTGCACATTGCTGGAGGAAACAACTGAATTGTTCACCATATTTAACATGAAAATTTTCATCTGCTTGAACTCATCTGGCTCTGTGTTAATGGATCCATCAATTACAAAAACAATGTCTGCTTCATCTGTTCTCAGACAGGCTGCAGGAGAGAAGGAAAAAGACATTTACCTCATGTGGAATACCCATATTCTGAAACTGTTAGGATGCCAGAAAACTTGCAATAGGAACTTAGTGTCAGGTCACTTGAGAAAGGGACTGTACAAATAAAAGGTGTCCCTTGGTTTGACCCACATGGTTGGAACTATGGGCAATATTATAAGCACTCAGCATTCAATAGCATCAGACAGCTGAGGGTGATAGAAATCCAAGCGTAAAGGATCTTCCCCAACTCACAGAGTTATCCACTATAGAATTACTCCAAATACATTTCCAACAGTGTCTATTTAAGTCCCTGACAATTAACAACTCCGTTACATCAGGGGTTCCCAACATGCGTTCCATGGACCACTTGCTTTATTGATATTGGTTCAGGGCATAAAAAAGTTTGGGAGCACCTGCTTTACATCTATTTTATGATCAAATCATGCCAAAGGTTTTGAGTTTTGGCCACAAATTAACAAGCTAGTTAATCTTCCTCTAATTAAAGAAGGATTATTTTAAAATTTATCTTTTGTTTGTCATTCCATAAGAATAATTCAATGTTCTTACTGTCAACGTGACCGCAGATTTCCCAGTATATTTTTTGGTCCAGATCTTCAAGTTGAGTGAAGTCTTCAACATAATGAACTTTATCTTGAGATCCTCCAATTTCCAGAAGCTGACTTACGTTGGCTTTCGATACACCCACGGCAAACACTATGATTCCTTCATTCCTGATGGATGTTGCTGGGCCCAGGACCTCATCCTGTGCCTCTCCATCAGTGATCACTATGAGATATTGTGGGATTCCAGGCCGACCACCTTTAGACTGGGCAAAGTACTCCTCTGTAAAGCTCAGGGCAGAGCCAGTCATAGTCCCTCCTCCTATTTGCCGCACTGCAGTAATTGCCTTGTGTATATCATCTTGAGATGAATATCTACCAAGATTAAACTCTAGATGGGAGTCTTCAGCATATTGTATTAGACCCATGTGCACATTCTCTGGACCAATAGTGGTCCTGTTCACAAAGCTATGCATAAACTCTTTCATTTTCTGAAAATCAGTGGCACTTATGCTTCCTGATCCATCGATTAGGAAAATGATGTCACTCTTCCCCATCTTGCTGCAGGCTGTGAGAGAAAAGCCATTGTTATTCTGTGAATCTTGTTCTTTGTTCATGTTCTCCCATCCTAGCAAATGCACTGTACAATCATAATGCAATTATTGCAAATCACTTCAAACTATCTCTATGCATATGACTAGACCAGATCCAGCCGTATGACGAGGAAACTTCTAGCAGGACAGAAATTGAGAATCATAGTCTTTTTTCTTCTATTAACAGTTTGCAAAACCTGAGCTTGAAGTGAATGATTTTGCAATGTGCAATGTGCAATGTGCAATGTGCAATCCAGCCGTATGACGAGGAAACTTCTAGCGGGACAGAAATTGAGAATCATAGTCTTTTTTCTTCTATTAACAGTTTGCAAAACCTGAGCTTGAAGTGAATGATTTTGCAATGTGCAATGTGCAATCCTTAAAACAGTGCCAGGGGTGATTGCTTTCCACCCTTATTCTATGGGTTTGGAGGTGGCTGATGAGGTGAAAATGGGAACCGCAGACCAAAGGTTCTTGATTAGGCAAATAGGTGAATCGTTTGATATACTTCGCTCTACCTATCCACTTAATATAATTGCTCAACACCAAATATTTTCTCGGATCCCAACAACCTTATTGTTACTCTGACTTTTATGTTCTTTAGTAATGTACTGTATAAATGGAAAAACAGAAGAAGATTATCAGCTATTTAGTAAAAGTAATGATCCAGATCGATGCAGAAAGAGGAATGTCAGGGCCAGAACTCAGTACTCAGTTTTATCCTTGGTAAGGATCAATAGTCAATTATAAATCCTCCTCTTTCTTTACAAATACCATTATTCATTGGGCCCTCTTATGCAATTTTACAGCCATAACTTGTTCTATTTCTCATAGTAAACATAACAGAGTCACCAGGGAACAATAAAGCTAAGAGAAGAATTCTCAGTCACCACTTAGAAGTGTTTTCGAATCCAATGCTTACCTTCCTGTGAACAGATTGCCCGCACGATGTTATTCTTTATATCATCCAATGCATCAAAGTTAGTGACATAGTAAACTCTTTCTTCAGTTCCTCCTGCAACCTGTTTAAGTTCTTCATTATTTGTATTCCCTACTCCTACTGCATAGCAGATTATTCCCTGCTGTTTCAGATCTCTTGTGGGTTCTTCTACTTTATCATCTGCCTCTCCATCGGTGAGAGTGATCAGGACTTGGTGCACTTCATGTTTACGGCTTTCCTTTGCTTCGCTGAAGAGACCTTTCATGTAACTTAATGCACGGCCTGTCCAAGTTGTTTTCCTAATTTGAGAAATTCTTTTAACTGCTTCCTCCAAACTAGTTTTATTGGTATATTCAGTGACCGTAAATTCAGTTTGTGGATCCTCTGAATACTGGACAACCCCAATGCGAACCTGATTTGCACCAATAGTAAAATCTTTAATAACCTTGATCAGGAATTTTTTTACTTCCATGAAGCTCTCTGCTGAAATGCTGGACGACCCATCAACCAGAAAGTAAATATCAGCTTCTTCAGTTTTAGTACAGGCTGAAAAAGAAGAATTGCTTTAGGTACTGAAGAACAATGAGGACACACACCAAAGTTGGGATGCTTACAGAGACAATGGCATTGAACATCCGATATTGAGTATCAGTTGGTAAATATATTAGCTCTGCAATGAATAGCAGTTGGCCACTCAAGCATTATATTTAAATGCACAACTATGTACTTTACCCAGGTATTTTCATCTTTTTTCTTCAGATTTGTCAGTTTACATTTTGAAGGCAACCATTGAATTTCAATCCACCTTGCTAGACCATTTCTTTCCAAATATTAACTAGGTGTTGCATAATTATTTTTCTGATGTGGGGTACAAATAAATATTAAAAACCTAGCACTGACTGACACAAGTAAGAGCAATTACAAACTAACATACCTCACTGCATACTGAACAAAATCAGAGGAACAATGTACACTTTTAGCTGGCAGTTTGAGAGATAATAACAGTGAGTTCCTCTTCATTGGTCAAGTGCTGGTACATCTGACCTTTTCATCTGTCGGTCGAGAACACTGTGTCCAGGGTTGAAAGGCAAGATCTTATTGGTGATTCCTCCCTTCTCTTGGATCCAACATAAAGTAGTATTAGCAGAGTGGATCAGGCTATGAAGAATTCATTACCCTTTAATCCAAGTTTCTATCTATTTATTTATGAGATGCAGATAAAACTGGCAAGCTCAGCATTTAGCATTCATCTCAAATTGTCCTTATAACTCAGTAGCTAACCAGGCTAATTCAATGGCAATTAATTTTCAATCGTATTAGTAGGTCAGAGGTCACATATTGGCAGGGATAATAGTGAAACTATAATATTTATCTCCCTCTCTCCCTCTCTCCCTCCCTCCCTCCTATTCGGGACATTAATTGAATTGTCAGTTACTTACAATCACTACCAGACTGGCAGTTAAAGGACTATTCCATATAAATCTAGGCTGACAACATGCAATATTCAGGGAGGATTACTCTGCTTGTTTTGTGTTGTTTTTCTGATGAAATATTACATGAAGTCTCCCTCGCCTCCATTAGATGGATAAGAAGGTCTCATGGTACTACTTGGGAATTTTTTTTCTGATGTTCCAATCAATGTCATCTTAAAAATATAGGTTACCCAGGCATTATCATAGTGGTGCTTGTGACAGTACTCTTTGCATAATTTAGCTGCTATGTTTCCTGCCTAGCAACTCTTCTAATGTACTACATTTGCTATAAAAATTTTGACAGGCAGTACAAGAATGATCTTTCTATATGTGGAGAGATTAATATTGAATTTATATAGGAGATACTCTTTTTAAACTGAGACATAAAGGGTTAAATCAAACTCCAATAACTAGGACCATTGTAAGCTGGAGAATTTAAAATATTTGAACATTTTGATAAAACTAAACAATAATAATTAGACAGAAGGAATTAAAAGATATATTGAACAATTAAAAACTGAACTCTACCCTTGAATAAGTTTTATGTTAGATCGAAAGTGCAATCATTAACAATAATTATCAGACTGGTTATGGCACAAAATTCATAGAAAATGTACAACATCTTCTTCAAACCTTCTTTAATGATGTTCTCTTCAACAGCTGTCCCTGAGGTTTGAGTGATGACCGCCATGCAAATCCTATTCTGCAAGATGTCTGTGGCAGGTGACAGCATGAGGAAATCCTCTAATCTTAAAACATATTGTTTTGATGGATACGAAGCAATTTTCTCCAGCTCGTTTTCGGTGACATTCCCAATGCCCAAGGCAAAAATATTAACACCATTACGACGCAGTGAGATTGCACTGTCCTCATCCTCAGTCTGGAATTCACCACCAGTGATCAAAAACAAAATTTGGGGGATCCCTTTCTTGACACGACTGCCAGCCTGTGCCATAAAATAATTTTCCCTTACAAAATGAAGGGCAGCGCTGGTCTTTCTTCCTCTTCCCCCTCTATAGGGCATTGATCTTACATGATCCAAGATGTCACTCTTGTTCTGATAGGTTGTTAGTTTAAACTCTTCTTTTGGTAAGACACTGTACTGAGCCAAACCAACATGGACATGGTCAGCTGTCACATCCAGTGTATTGATTAGGCCTTGTAGAAAACCACGGATTAACTGAAAGTTGGCTACTCCAATGTCATCAGATGTGTCTACCAAGAAGACGACATCAGCAATTGAAGCAGTCGTGCATGCTGTGAGGAAACAAAACATTGTTCAGGTCAAGAATGATTAAACATGTGCAGAAGTAAATTAACAGCAATTTGTCACTGACATTGCTTTGGTGGTGACTTCATTAAAGTGAAGGGGAGTTCCCTGTGGCTCTCTGAGCAATATTTATCTCTCAAGCAAATTTGTTATTGCAATTTATCTGCTCATTATCTCATATCTTTTTGTGAGAAATTTGCTATGAATAAATTGGCTTGTGGCCTTTGATCCTAGACCTCCCCACTGTAGAAAACATCCTCTCCACTTTATCCAGACCTTTCAATATTTGATAGGCTGTAATGAGATCCCTCCTCATTTTTCTAAACTTCAACAAGTGCAGAACCAGGCCTACCAAATACTCCTCGTATGTTAATCCTTTCATACCCGAGATAATTCTAGTGAACCCCCTCTGGACCCTTTCCAATGCCAGCACATCTTTTCTCGGATAAGGGACTCAAAACTGCTAACAATGTTCCAAGTGCAGTCTGACCTATGCCTTATAAAGCCAAAGAATTACATCAAAGAATTCCAACAGATTGGTCAGCTAAGATTTCCCCTGTAGAAAACCATGCTGACTTTGGCCTATTTTAGCATGTGCCTCCAAGTACCTCAAAATTTCATCCTTAATAATAGATGTCTTTCCAATTCCTGAAGTCAAGCTAACTAGTCTATAATTTCCTTGTTTTCTGCCTTTTCCTTTCTTAAAAAGTGGAGTGACATGCATAATTTCCAGTCCTCACAAAACATTGCAGAACCTGGTGATTCTTGGAAGTTCATTACTAATGCCTCCACATTCTCTTCAGCTGTACTCCCAAAACTCTGGCTGTAATCTGTCTGGGTCTACAAAAGATGTCCTGCTTTCCTACAGAATTCCCATCAGAGGAAAAGAGATACCTGTGCCCATTATCCTCATGGAAATAACAATCGGACAGGGCTCATTTTTATTATTCATGCCCTGTTGAGACTCTGACTCACTGTAATGTCTCCTGGTGAAATTCACTCTTTGCGGGTCTGAGAATTTATATACTTTGTCTTTCTCCTTTAGTCATATTTTTTTTTTAAGTTTTTTAAAATTGTGAATTCTGTCAGTCAAAAATAAGAACAGGCTGCATATGTGGGAAGAAAAACAAGGTTAGCATTTTGGGTCAAAGACAGCTTTGCAAAGTTTAGAAGCTGTGTTCTGCTAACTTGTAACCTCTCTCTGATTCTATGATACTCAACAGAGCAGTTGACCTCTGTTAGAAAGTGCAGAAGCTACAAACCTGACAAGCTGACTAGCAGCTTGTGGCAATCATGAATTATCCTATACCAACACCCTCAAAGAACTAACCATCTTGACCTGGATAACTTGATAGGGAAGGAGAAAATACTAAAACAAGGATGGCTGATGTACTGTATCATTCTTCTTTTCAAGTGAACACTGGATATTGTCGAATAACGCAAGAAGGGTTGACAAAGTGGAGCTATTTTTTATTTGAGGCACTGAACAGGCAGCCAGCTGCATGTTAGCTCAATGATGTAATATCCAGAAATATTCTTCCTAAAAATGATAGACATCTAAAGTGCACTTTCTACTCAAAGCTGTTGATACTGACAATGGGAACACATTGATTGACAGCTTTATGTTAAGTCATGATTTCAGATGTGTAAAGGTTAACGTGGTTCATTTCACGATATAACTGACTGGAAGACCAGGCTCAATTGGTAGAATGAACTCTGTTTAACATTGAACATGCTACCCGAAGGAGCCTGGACTTCTCATCGTGCATCTTGGAACCCATCCAATGAGGCAAATGTTGCTGCAATTCACAGATGCACACTGGTGCTCTTTACCAATCTATCAGGAACTCAGCCTGTACATCTTAAAGTAGGACTTTACAAAACTTATTCAGAACAATCCATAAATGGCAACCTTTAACTTCCTAAATCTATAACTATAGGAATAGGAATAAAGCAAGAAGTTTTAAGCCCCAGGAAAAAGTACATACATTTCAACAAGAGGCCAAATATTGAGGTAAATTTAAGGTGAATATGCAGAAGCTATCTGATTATCTTTACAACAAGAAAAGGAAGCAACAGAGCACCATTTTCATTTCCCATTAATACCAGACAGTTAGAGTGAAGACACCCTTATAATCAGCTCTTGACAAAGTAATGTTTAAAAATATTTGGGCCAGGACTCGATAAACACACCCGGGGAGACCTGAAGACCAAAGGACCATTAGGAGCAGAACAGGGCCATTCAGCTCATTGAGTCTACTGCACTATTCTATCATGGCTGATCCCAGATCCCTCTCAATGCCATGCACCTGCCTTCTCACCATATCCTTTTGATGCCCTGACCAATCAGGAAATGATCAACTTCTGTCTTAAGTATACACACAGACATGGCCTCCACCACAGTCTGTGGCAGAGCATTCCACTGATTCACTAAGCTCCAGCTCAAAAATATTCCACCCTACCTCTGTTCTAAAAGGTCACCCTCAATTTTGGGGCTGTGCTCTCTAGTTCTGGATACCCCCACCATAGGAAACATTCTCTCCACATCCACCCTATCTAGTCCTTTCAATGTTCGGTAAGCTCCAATGAGATCCCCCTGCATTCTTCTAAATCCTAATGAGTACAGGCGCAAAGCTGCCAAACACTCCTCATGTGCTAACCCCTTCATTCCTAGAATCATCTTTATGCACGTCCTCTGGACTCTCTCCAACGCCAACACAGCTTTTCTGAGATATGGGGCACAAAACTGTTGGCAACACAAGTGCGGCCTGACCAGTGCCTTATAAAGGCTCCGCATTATCTCCTAGCTTTTATATTCTATTCCCCTGGAAATAATGCCACATTACATTTGCCATCTTTGCCACAGATTCAACCTGTATATAGGGTGGATATAGAGTGCTAAATGAGAAGCTGCTACGTGCTTGTTCTTGCAGAAACGTGACACCAGCACAACATCCCATGCACCATCAGTCTTCAAGCCATGATACTTAGGGGCTTGGGCACAGTAACGTAGTGGTTAGCACAATGTTTTACAGTATCCAGGCTGAAATACCACCACAGACTGTAAGGAGTCTCTATATTCTCCCCTTGACAGAGTACGTTTCCTCCAGGTGATCTGGTTTACTCCCACAGTGCAAAGATGCACAGGTTGGGGCTAGGGTTAAATTGGGGGCTGCTGGCCAACGTCACTCAGAGGGCCGGAAGAGGCTGTTCCATGCCGCATCTCAATAAATAAATAAATAACAGCGACTGCATGTATTTATGTTATTGTAAATATATGCATTACATGTGTGTCTGACTGTACATACCTTGTTTTGTATCTGACCACGGAGGAACACTGTTTTGTTCAGCTACTGTACCTATAAAAGGTATTCATTGCCTCGCCCCCCCCCATGGATGTTTTCATGTTTTATTGTTTTACAACATTGAATCGCATCGGTACATGGAGTTTAGAAAAATAGAGGGCTATAGATTACCCTATGTAACTTCTAAAGTAGGGACATGTTCGGCATAGCTTTGTGGGCCGAAGGGCTTGTATTGTGCTGTAGGCTTTCTATGTTCTGTTTCACAGTGAATTTAATTTGGCTTTTTTGACACTGAGCATGTGGATTATGAGTAAACAGACCCTTCAAGTCCAACCACAAATTCTCAGTTGGATTGAGGTCTGGACTCTGAATGGGTCATTCCAGGACATTAATTTGTTCTTTTGAAGCCATTCTTGTGTAACTTTGTCTTTATGCCTGTGGTTATAGTCTTGCTGGAAAACAAATCTTCTCCCAAGTCGCAGTTCTCTTGCAGACTGCAAGCAGTTTTCCGCCAGGATTTCCCTGTATTTTGCTGTATTCAGTTTACCCTCTATCTTCACAAGCCTTCCAGGACCTGTTGCAGTGAAGCATCCCCAGAGCATGATGTGGCCAATACCATGCTTCATTGTAGGGTTAGTGTTTTTGATGAAGTGTGGTGTTTGGCTTACACCAAACATAGTGTTCAGTCTGGTGGCCAGAAGGCTCAATTTTGGGTTCATCATACCACAGAATCTTCTTCCAGCTGACATCAGAGTCTCCCACATTCCTACTGGCAAACTCTAGCCAAGATTTCATGAGAATTCTTTTTCAACAGTGACTTTCTCTTTGCCACTTTCCCACAGAGCTGTGACTGGTGAAGCATCTGGGCAACTGTTGTTGTATGCACAGTCTCTCTAACATCAGCCAGTGAAGCTTGTAACTTCTCCAAAGTTGTCATAGGTCTCTTGATGGTCTCTCTCATGAGTCCCCTTCTTGCACAGTCACTCAGTTTTTGACGATGGCCTGCTCTGAGCAGATTTACAGCTGTGCCATATTCTTTCCATTTCTTCATGATTGATTTAAACTAGACTCCAATGGGTATTCAGTGACTTGGAAATCTCCTGACTTGTGCTTTCCAATAACTTTTTCGTGGAGTTGCTTGGAATGTTCTTTCATCTTCATGCTGTAGTTTTTGCCAGGATACTGAATCACCAGCAGATGGACCTTCCAGATACAGGTGTATTTTCACTGCAGTCATTTGGAACATCTTGAATGCACACAGGTTTCAAAAACTGGATCTCCATTTAACTAATTAAGTGACTTCTAAAACCAATTTGCTGAACCAGTGATGATTTGGTGTGTCATATTAAAGGGGGGGGGGTGGTGAATACTTATGCAGTCAATTATTTTGTGCTTTATATTTGTAATTAATTTAGATCATCTTGTAGACATCCATTTTCAATTTGACATGAAATAATCTTTTTCTGTTAATCAGTGTCAAAAAAGCCAAATTAAATCCATTGTGATTCAATGTTGTAAAACAACAGAACATGAAAACATTCAAAAGGGGTAAATACTTTTTATAGGCTCTATATATTCATGTTTGTTCAATAACAATTAAATTTGAACTTGACCTGATGAATGCCAAAAGAAACCAACCATACCTGCTGATCTTTCATATATTTTGTATTGATATTCCTGTTTTATTATCAGCTTGATTGAATTGTATATTTTGCTTGGTAACTGAGCAAATACTCCAAAATCATCACTCTGGAAAATAAATTCAGGAGGGGCTATTTTCTCCAGCTCAGTCTGGTTAGCATTCTTCACACCAACGGCAATAGCCTTCACCCCTTGTTTTCTTATCTCCCTGGCAACTGCAGTGACATCATCCAGTGAAGGTGCCGAAGTAAATATTATAGCAATCTGAGGAACTCCTTGAGCTCGTCGACTTCCAGCAGACACTCTGAAGAAACCCTTGTTCAGAACATCAATGGCATTGCCCATTGCTGTCCCACGTCCTCTCTGAAATACAAAATTACTGGGATTCTTTATGTAACGTGTCATTTGAGCATTTGTTTGGAAGGCACTCAGTAAGAATTCTGTATAGAAACTAGTACTGTACTGAGCAAGACCAACTTGGAACTTGTCTGCCCCAATCTCAAGTTGAGAAACAACTTTCAAAATGACTTTTTGGATCCGTTGAAATCCTGCAGACCCCATCTTCAGAGAACTATCAACTAGAAAAACGACATCAGCATAATCCACAGCATAGGCTGTAAAGGAAATAAAATGATAGATTAGTTCAAAGAGCAAATCTAGAGAACTGTGAAATCCCAACCATCAAAATAGTTCCCCTGGTAATACATCATGGCAAAAATGCGAACTTCATTGCTGTATGTAGGAAGGACCAGAGTAAGGAAAGGCCATAGAAAGCAGAGTGGAGAATAGAGGTGAAAAAAAAACTGTTGGAATAATAGAAGTGATTAAATGGAGGGATAGTGGATGTGATCAAATGGGTGGATAAAAAATATGATTGAATGGAGGGAGTAGTGATATGATTAAATAGAGGGAAAGTGCATGTGATCAAATGGAATGAAGATGGATACGATTGAATAGAGGGATGGTGGATGAGATTGAAAGGAGCGATGGTAGATGTGATCGAGTGGAAGGATGGTGGATGAGATTGATGGACAGATGGTGGATGAAACTGAAAGGAAGAATGGTGGATGAGATTAAAAGGACGGATGGTGGATGAGATCGATGGAGGGATGGTGGATGAGATCGAAAGGAGGGATGATGGATGAGATCGAAAGGAGGGATGGTGGATGAGATCAAAGGAGGGATGGAGGTTGAGGTTGAAAGGAGGGATGGTGGATGAGATCAAAGGAGGGATGGAGGATGAGATTGATTGAGGGATGGTGGATGAGATTGAAAGGAGGGATGGTGGATGTGACTGAAAGGAGGGATGGTGGATGAGATTGAAAGGAGAGATGGTGGATGAGATTGAAAGGAGAGATGGTGGTTGAGATTGAAAGGAGGATGGTGGATGAGATTGAAAGGAGGGATGTTGGATGAGATTGATGGAGGGATGGTGGATGAGATTGATTGAGGGATGGTGGATGAGATTGATTGAGGGATGGTGGATGAGATTGAAAGGAGAGATGGTGGATGAGATTGAAAGGAGAGATGGTGGTTGAGATTGAAAGGAGGATGGTGGATGAGATTGAAAGGAGGGATGTTGGATGAGATTGATGGAGGGATGGTGGATGAGATTGAAAGGAGGGATGGTGGATGAGATTGAAAGGAGGGATGGTGGATGAGATCAAAGGAGGGATGAAGGATGAAATTGAAAGGAGGGATGGAGAATGAGATCAAAGGAGGGATGGAGGGTGAAATTGAAAGGAGGGATGGTGGATGTGATTGAAAGGAGGTATGGTGGATGAGATTGAAAGGAGAGATGGTGGATGAGATTGAAAGGAGAGATGGTGGATGAGATTGATGGAGGGGTGTTGGATGAGATTGATGGAGGGATGGTGGATGAGATTGAAAGGAGGGATGTTGGATGAGATTGATGGAGGGATGGTGGATGAGATTGAAAGGAGGGATGTTGGATGAGATTGATGGAGGGAAGGTGGATGAGATTGAAAGGAGGTATGGTGGATGAGATTGAAAGGAGAGATGGTGGATGAGATTGAAAGGAGGGATGTTAGATGAGATTGATGGAGGGATGGTGGATGAGATTGATTGAGGGATGGTGGATGAGATTGATTGAGGGATGGTGGATGAGATTGAAAGGAGAGATGGTGGATGAGATTGAAAGGAGGGATGGTGGATGAGATTGAAAGGAGGGATGGTGGATGAGATCAAAGGAGGGATGGTAGATAAGATTGAAAGGAGGGATGGTGGATGAGATTGAAAGGAGGGATGTTGGATGAGATTGATGGAGGGATGGTGGATGAGATCGATGGAGAGAGGGTGGATGAGATTGAAAGGAGAGATGGTGGATGAGATTGAAAGGAGGGATGGTGGATGAGATTGAAAGGAAGGGTGGATGAGATCGATGGAGGGATGGTGGATGAGATTGAAAGGAGGGATGGTGAATGAGATTGATTGAGGGATGGTGGATGAGATTGAAAGGAAGGGTGGATGTGATCAATGGAGGTATGGTGGATGAGATTGAAAGGAAGGGTGGATGAGATCGATGGAGGGATGGTGGATGAGATTGAAAGGAAGGATGGTGAATGAGATTGATTGAGGGATGGTGGATGAGATTGAAAGGAAGGGTGGATGTGATCAATGGAGGTATGGTGGATGAGATTGAAAGGAAGGGTGGATGTGATTGATGGAGGGATGGTGGATGAGATTGAAAGGAGGGATGGTGGATGAGATTGAAAGGAGGGATGGTGTTTGAGATCGATGGAGGGATGGTGGATGAGATTGAAAGGAAGGGTGGATGTGATCGAAAGGAGGGATGGAGAATGAGATTGAAAGGAGAGATGGTGGATGAGACTGAAAGGAGGGATGGTGGATGAGATTGAAAGGAAGGGTGGATGTGATCAATGGAGGGATGGTGGATGAGATTGAAAGGAGGGATGGTGGATAAGACTGAAAGGAGGGTTGGTGGATGAGACTGAAAGGAGGGATGGTGAATGTGATTGAATGGAAGAATAGTGGAACTGATTGAACCAGTGGAAGTGAAGGTACGCAGGGAGAAGAGAATAAATTGATTAGTGGAGGTAATTGACTACTGAAGGAGACTGGATAATAGAATTGTGGAGATGATAGGAAGATGGAAGTGAATAGCTAAGGAAGACAGCATACTAAAATCCCAAAGAATATATTTGAATATTTCAACCATGTGGATAAACATGAAACTGTTCATTTGAGGAGTGTTGCATTACATGAGCAGTGTTTTTGAAATGTTTATCAATGTAAGAGATAGGAAAAGGTTTGCAAAAGGTGCTGGAATGAAAGAGAACTAAAGACTTTAGGATGGGCCTCATCAATTACAAGAAGTAGCTTTGATGACCATAGGACTATGAGGAAAGCATCAGTGAACACTCGACCAATGAAAATTCCATCACTAGAAAATTGATTGAGATGGAGCCAAGGGTAGGATAGATTGGTCAAATAAAGAAGATGAGCATTGAGGATATAGAAGGAAACAAGTACTGAAGGATACAGGTCAAGCTATCAAAACTAAAGACATGAAAGTATAAAATTCATTGGTAATGATGAATGTGGGTGAAGCTGGACTCAGTGTGCTCAGCTTAGAAAACACCACAATAAGAAGATAAGAGGAGGAAAGTCTAAGTGATCAGTGCTGAGAAATGGATCATAGAGATAGTTATGGGATAGATAGATAGAATGGGATAATAGCCGGCCCAGATGTGCTCAGACAAAGGAATTATTTTTTGTTTTGTGTAATTTCATGACTATATTTCAATTGAACCAACCTTAGATATAGTCTACAACTACCCTGCACACCAACTCCAAAAATCTGTTTGAAATTTCTGACTCAAACAATTTGTCAAAACTTGCAATATTGTAGGCATATTTATTAAATGGTCTACTGGATAAAAGTCTAAATGCCTTTTCTGATTGGACATTAACGCCAATGACAAAAATTGTGATATTTCTGCTTCTCAGCTGCCTTGGCTGCCTCGGTAATAGATCCTCTACTGGTGATCAGAATGGCAATTTGTTTCACACCTTCTTCGATTCTACTCCCTGCTGACCTAACAAAATGTTCTCTGTCCAGGAATTCCAGAACTTTTGTCACATTTGTCCCACCCTTCTTTTGTGACAAATTTTGTATATTGTCCAATACGTTCTCTTTTGACAAATACGTATTGAGAAGAAACTCAGGCTTTGGATCTGTGCTGTACTGAGCCAACCCAATCCTCACTTTGTTACTTGCAATATCCAGTCCACGAACAAATTTACACAGAAATATCTTCATGTTTACAAAGTTCTCATCCTTTATGCTTGAAGAACCATCTATCACAAGGACAATGTCAGCAACTGTGGCATCCCTGCAAGCTGAGCACATGAAAATAATATTCTTTGTTAAAGTAGCTTTTGCAAAATGAAAGCAGACAACAGAACCACCAACATCCCTTAATGCCTCACACTCCCCTATATGACTCTAAATGCCTTAGAGTCATAAGGCGTTGTATGGTTAATATTTAAGCTATTAAAAATATAGTCTTTGTATTTTAAAAAAATGTGATCCATTTTTGCTATGCCCAATCTCATATATTAATCAGCTTCCATTTCCTACAATCAGTTTCTAAGCTGGCCCTTACAGCATTTTAAACATAGTGACACTTTTATTATTAAAGGTTTTTGAGTGTCAATGCTGAATTCAGCAATTTCTGACAGCCATTTTTCCTGTTTGATCATCAAAGATTCTCTCTCCCCCCCATTCCCCCTCCCTCTCTCCCTCTCGCTCTTTCTCTCTCATTCTCTCTCTCCCCACCCCCCCCCCCACCACCCCATACTCCCATCTCTCTTTCAGTCTTTCAGCTGCAGTCTCTCTTTAGTCTTTCAGCATAAGCACATGATTGTTCTCTAGTTGGATGCAATTGTGTTATGGTGGATATAGGATTTAGTTAATCCCACATAAAGGGCATAAAATTGGTATCATGAGATCCAAAACTGTGACTTGTAGCCTTGTATCTGAAAGACTCTAAACATTATCAAACCTAACATTGGGATAAAAGATTACTGAGGCATCAAATGTATTGAGTAAGTAAGCAGCACAATATCTATTTTTAGTTCTTCTTGTTTCAAAATCAAAGCATCTTATCCTGCCCAACTGAAGAACCATAAGAAATTATTTTGGAACAGGGAACTCCATCATACATAGGGTAATTACCCATACCTTCATTCTCAGGATTTCTTCAAATGGTCAGACCACCCAGGAAAAAGCTGTTGGCAGCCATTTTATTAACATTCATACTAAGAGCCAATTTTTGGGTTTGATGTTGAATTCTTGTAGTTACATGTCCTGTTATTGAAGTTGGAGTGTGAATGCTTGGCCATCGGGTGGTCAGACATTTAGTTGGGGAACTAGTCCATGCTGATCAAGATTCCCAGCTGAGTTGGTCCTGTGTGCCTAATCAAGATTCCCATCTAAATTATCTATTCAGATGGTAAAATGTTCATTACCTCGCTGATCACATCATGTCATGCTTTACACTATGATTATGAGAGTGGATTTGCCAAGATGGTAATAAAACACTAACCGTTGCTGAACAATTCTCACCTATTCTGTCCACCTGCTTTGGAATGATCATTCAATAATAGACAATAGACAGTAGGTTCAGGAGTCTGCCATTCGGCCCTTCTAGCCAGCACCGCCATTCACTGTGATCATGGCTGATCATACACAATTAGTACCCCCGTTCCTGCCCTCTCCCCATATCCCTTGACCCCGCTATCTATTAGAACTCTATCTAACTCTCTCTTGAAAGCATCCAGAGACTTGGCCTCCACTGCCTTCTGGGGCAGAACATTCCACATATCCACCACTCTCTGGGTGAAAAAGTTTTTCCACATCTCTGTTCTAAATGGCCTACCTCTTATTCTTAAACTGTGGCCTCTAGTTCTGGACTCACCCATCAGCAGGAACATGCTTCCTGCCTCCAGTGTGTCCAATCCCTTAATAATCTTATATGTTTCAATCAGATCCCCTCTCATCCTTCTAAATTCCAGTGTATACAAGCCCAGTCGCTCCAATCTTTCAACATATAACAGTCCCGCCATTCCAGGAATTAACCTTGTGAACCTACGCTGCACTCCCTCAATAGCAAGAATGTCCTTCCTCAAATTTGGAGACCAAAACTGCACACAATACTCCAGGTGGGGTCTCACCAGGGCCCTGTACAGCTGCAGAAGGACCTCTACTCCTATACTCAATTCCTTTTGTTATAAAGGCCAGCATGCCATTAGCTTTCTTCACTGCCTGCTGTGCCCACATACTTGCTTTCATTGACTGATGTACAAGAACACCTAGATCTCATTATACTTCCCCTTTTCCTAACTTGCCTCCATTTAGATAGTAATTTGCCTTCCTGTTCTTGCCACCAAAGTGGATAACCTCACATTTATCCACATTAAATTGCATCTGCCATACATTTTCCCACTCACCTAGCCTGTCCAAGTCACCCTGCATTCTCATAACATCCTCCTGACATTTCACACTGCCACCCAGCTTTGTGTCATCGGCAAATTTGCTAATGTTACTTTTAATCCCTTCATCTAAATCATTAATGTATATTGTAAACAGCTGCGGTCCCAGCACTGAACCTTGCGGTACCCCACTGGTCACAGCCTGCCATTCAGAAAGGGACCCGTTAATCGCTACTCTTTGTTTCCTGTCAGCCAGCCAATTTTCAATCCATGTCAGTACTCTGCCCCCAATACCATGTGCCCTAATTTTGCCCACTAATCTCTTATGTGGGACTTTATCAAAAGCTTTCTGTAAGTCCAGGTACACTACATCCACTGGCTCTCCCATGTCCATTTTCATAGTTACATCCTCAAAAAACTCCAGAAGATTAGTCAAACATGATTTTCCCTTTGTAAATCTATGTTGACTCAGACTGATCCTTCTACTGCTATCCAAATGTGTCGTAATTTCCTCTTTTAAAATTGACTCCAGCATCTTTCCCACTAGTGACGTCAGGCTAACTGGTCTATAATTCCCTGTTTTTTCTCTCCCTCCTTTCTTGAAAAGTGGGACAACATTAGCCACCCTCCAATCTGCAGGAACTGATCCTGAATCTATAGAACATTGGAAAATGATTACCAATGCATCCACGATTTCTAGAGCTACCTCCTTAAGTATCCTGGGATGCAGACCATCATCTGAACAATACTCTTGAATACTCTTGACAATACGTCCACACTAGACTGGATAATTTTGAAAATGCCAGTTTCACATAAAATCAATGGGTGTCCACACTATGTGTTTTTAAAATTATCTCTATCCACATTGAAACGGAGATTTCGGCAAATCTCCTCTTCCTGCACATGTGCAGGACACATCTACCGAAAACAAGCGGCTTGTTTGGTGTTGAATCTTGCTGTAAAAGTGCGTATTTGTGTAGTTACAAACTCAAAAACTTAAAACGACGGACAGCTGTTGGCTTTCATGCAGGAGAACTTAAAAGTTTAAAAAAACATATACTGGAGCGTATGGCGGCAACCGACAGGGAGTTCACGGACAGATTGACCCGGCTGACAACGAACATTGAAAAACTGACTAACTCTGTTGCATTAATAAAGCACCTTGTTAAATGTATAAAACATGTCTGCATCAGTGTTATCTTGTATTTCCATACAATGTAACATTAGGCTTTTACACATCTATTGTCAGAGAAGTACTTGCATAAATAGGTAAACCACCTTCATACGAGCAAGGACAGAAAACAGAGCAAAGTGAGTATATTTATTTATTCAGTAAGTTATGGGTCAAAGTATTTGGTGAGTACATTTCTAACTCTTCTGGCATCAGTTTCATTGCTGTCTGTTCTGAAATTGTTAATTTGCGATCAAGAAAACAATGAAATAGTGCGCTGCCATCTGACAGCGTTTTCAGAAGTCTCCAGTTACCCCGTCCACACTGCTCCGGCCAATCCGGCATTTTCAAAAATAAACACTTTGGAGAGAGTTTCTGAAAAGCTCCGGTTTCGAGGGACGAAAACGCCATTTTAGTGTGGACGAAGGGTAAAAACAAAAAGAAAAAGCTTTTGTTACTTATTTATCCAGTGTAGTGTGGACATAGCCTGAGATTATTGGAGAAGAGTGCAGGCCTGTAGCAAATTCTTTAAGTACTGCCACAGGAACCACAGGAACCACAGGTGCCAACGTTTTTGCAAGCAGGATGGCTAACACTCAGAAGTGATCTGCATCTTCCAAGAGGCATTATTATAGGGCTGATACCAGAGCAAGTTAATAGAGAATAGCAGAATGGAAATCCATTATTTGCAGTTTCCGCCTTGTCTCTGTTAGCCATTAAACAGAACAGGGCTACATGCTGAGTCACATTCTTGTAACATCAGAACCAACGGAATGCGCTTAAAGAAATAGTCAAGAGTCAGAACTTCCTCAGTTTTCCAGGCGTTAGCCTTCACCTGTGGGCTATCGGCCTTGCATAGTTCTGTACAGATTTACCTGAATAGTTAAAACTCTGAAAAAGTTAAACTACTTCTTTGTTCACAATATGGAAATTACTCGTCATGCCAATATTTGTTCTTTATCTGTAATTGCTCTTGAACTGAGGAAGATCTGACACTTTGACGGTATTGCAATATCAAGCACATTGCATCTGTTCAAAAAATCCAAAACACCAAACTAAAAAAAAAGCTTAGAATCTTGCATTCCCAACCTTAATGTCTTCCTAAATACTATACCTAGGGATGCCAGTGGGACGTTGGATATTTCATGAGATTCCTCTTGCACCCTCATACACAAAAACCAGATGATAGCCTGTGAGATTTCCCTCAGATCGTCAAAGTCAGCTACATTGTACACATAGTTTACAGCTGGTTCACTGGCAATCTGCTTAAGTTCCCTCTCATCGGCATCTTGAATACCAATGGCATACACAATGATCCCCTGATCCTTCAGAGCCTTTGCTGGCAAACTAATGCTATCTTCAGACTTCCCATCAGTGATAATGATAGCCACCTGTGGCACATCCATTGAAGCCTTACTTCCTGCCCACTCCACAAAATGCTTTTTCAGCATGAACCTCAAGCCCAGCCCAGTTCTTGAACCACCTCCCTTCAATTGTAGTTGCTGTATCTTCCACAGGATATCATTCTTATCATAAAAAGAATTCAGGAAAAACTCTGTACGAGGGTTTCCACTGAACTGAATGAGGCCAATCTGCAGTTTGTCCTCTCCAACATCAAATCCATTCACCAAAGTAGAGAGAAAATCTTGGACTTTTTCAAAGTTGTGGGATCCTATACTCCAGGATCCATCAACTAGGAAAACAATGTCAGCAATAGAGGACATTGTGCAAGCTATTAAGACAGAAAAAAAAACAGGTTAATAAGATAATGACAAATTCATCGATCTTCAACCTTTCACCGATGTATCTAAGATTTCCACCAATTTCAAAAGGTTAACTAACACACTGGTGTCCAAGAACCAGAATCAAAATCAAGTTTAATATCACTTGCAGATGTCATGAAATGTGTTGTTTTGCATTAGCAGTACATTGCAATACATAATAATAAAAACTATAAATTGCAATAACAAGTATTAGTAGACTAAAGAAAATTAAGTAAGCAGTGCAAAATGGAGGAAAAAATACTGAGGTAAATGTCCATGGATTCATTGTCCATTCAAAAATCCATGGCGAAGGGGAAGAAGCCGTTCCTCAAACGTTGAGTTGAGTGACTGAAATGAAGAGCAAGGTGAGATGCCTCAACCATTGTCTCCCTGTAGAGAAGTGCTTTGCGAGGTTAGGTATGGCTAGAACTAACTCTTATCTGAGCAGGGGCCTGTATCTGTTGCACTTCAACAGCTCCACAGCAGACACAGTCTCACTGGCTCTCTACTCTACATTGGAGCACCCAGACAACTACAGAACATATGTCATACTTCTATTTATCAATTAACGTTTGGCATTCAACACCACCATTCCCTCATTAGAGATCACCAAGTCTCAATGCCTGGGGTTCTGCACTTCCCACTGTAACTGGATCCTCAATTTCCTCATTGGGAGACCACAGTCAGTGCTATCAGCAACACATCTCCTCCTTGCTGACAATCATTGCAGGTACACCTCAAGGAAACATGCTTCGTCCACTGCTCTACTTTCTCTAGGCTCAGGACTGTGTGGCTAAGCACAGTTCAAAGCATTAGCTATAAATTCACAATTGTCATCACTATTGTTCATAAAATCTCAGATAGCAACAAGGAGGCATTCAGGAGTGGGATAGATTGGCAGTTTGAATGTCGCAAAAACAAGCTCATTGGCAAGACAAAGGAATTGATTGTCGTGGGGAAATCAGGGGAACAGACACCAGTCCTCACTGAAAGCTCAACAGTGGAAAGGGAGAGCAGCTTCAAGTTCCAGGGCAAGAACATCTTAGAGGATCGATCTTGGACTCCACACGTTAACTCAATCACAGATAAATCTCTATTGCATTAGGAGATTTGGTTTGTCTCCAAAAACTCTTACGTATGTTGGAGAGACTTTTGACTGGGTGCCTCACAGCCTGGTATAGAGACTCCAGTGCACAGCATTGCAAGAGGCTGCAAACAGTTGTTGGCTCACCCAGTTCTATCATGGGCATGCCCTCCCCACCACCAAAGATGTAATGATTCTGAAACAGCTTGGACCATAAGGCCATAAGACACAGGAGGAGAATTAGACCATGTGGCTCATCGAGTCTGCTCTGCCATTTGATCATGACTGATCCCTTTTCCTCTCAATCCCATTCTCCTGCCTTCTCCCTGTAACCTTTCACACCATAACTTATCAACAATCTATCAACCTACGCCTTAAATACACTCTATGACTTGACTTCCACAACCACCTGTGGCAAAAAAATCCACTGATTCACCACTCCCTTGTGAAAGAAATTCCTCTTTATTTCTATTCTAAATGGAGGTCCCTCTAATCTGAGGTTGTGCCCTCTGGTCCTAGACACCCCACTCTATGAAACATCCTCTCTACATCCACTTTATCTATGCCTTTCAACATTGGATGAGGATCTTCCCCCTCCCCCATTCTTCTAAATTTCCAGCGATTACAGTCCTAGAGCCATCAAAAACTTCTCATATGATAAACCTTTCATTCCTAGAATCATTTTTGTGAACCTCCTTTGAACGTTTTCCCATGTCAGTACATCCTTTTATAGATAAGGGACCCAAAACTGCTCACAATACTCCAATCACAAACAAGAGAAAATCTGCAGATGCCAGAATTCCAAGTAACACACACAAAATGCTGGAGGAACTCAGCAGCCCATGCAGCATCTATGGAAAAGAGTACAGTCAATATTTCAGGCCGAGACCCTTCAGCACAACTGGAGAAAATAAAGATGAGGAGTAGGATCCCACTACTAAGTACATCTTTCTCTCTCTCCCACCATCACCCTCCCCTTCCACTTTCTGCTTTCCGCAGGGATTGCTCCCTGCATGACTCCCTTATCCATTCGTCCCTCCCCACTGATCTCTTTACTGGCACTTACTCTAGCAAGGGGAATAAGTGCTACACCTGCCCCAACTCCTCCTCCCTCATTACCATTCAGGACCCCAAACAGTCCTTCCAAGTGAGGCAACTCTTCACCTGTGAGTCTGTTGGGGTCATATACTGTGTACGGTGCTCCTGGTGTGACCAGCTGTATATCGGTGAGATCCGTTGTAGATTGGGCATCCATTTCATTGAGCACGTATGCTCCGTCTGCCAAAAAATGTGGGATTTCCCAGTGGCCATCAATTTTAATTCCACTTCTCACTCCTGTTCCGATATGTCTATCCATGGCCTCTATTGTCGCGATGATGCCACACTCAGGTTGGAGGAACAACACCTTATATTCTGTCTGGGTAGCCTCCAACCTGATGTCATGAGCATCAATTTCTTGAACTTCCAGCAATGGCCCCTCCCCACGTCCTTCATCATTCCCAACCCCTTTTCCCTTTCTAGCCTTATCTCTTTGCCCGCCCGTCATCTCCCCCTGTGCTCTTCCCCCCTTTTCTGCAATGGCCTTCTGTCCTCTCCTGTCAGACTGCCCCTTCTCCAGCCCTATATCTCATTTACCAACCAACTTCCTAGCTTTTTACTTCACACCCCACCTCGCTCTCAGTTTCACCATCAACTTGTGTTTCTTCTTCCCCTCCCTCCACCTTCTTGTTCAAACTCTTCATCTTTTTTCTCCAGTCCTGCCGAAGGGGTCTGTCCGGAAACATCAACTGTACTCTTTTCCATAGATGCTGCCTGGCCTGCTGAGTTCCTCCAGCATTTTGTGTATGTGTGCACGGAAAGACCACAATTGCCTC
Source organism: Hemitrygon akajei (assembly GCF_048418815.1). NCBI lineage: Eukaryota > Metazoa > Chordata > Chondrichthyes > Myliobatiformes > Dasyatidae > Hemitrygon > Hemitrygon akajei. The sequence continues at coordinate 33,144,731 of NC_133143.1, forward strand.
CCACCTGACTTGGCACATAATAAAGAAATGATTAATGTTTGCAATTTATAGTAATTTTATGTTTTTGTACTGTACTGCTACCATAAAACAATGAATTACACATAATTTAAATCAATGACAATAAATCTGACTCTGATTCTGGCACCCACCCATTTCTGTAACAAAATGCATGAAAAAATGTGGTTATATACCAGCATTTTCTTCAAAATATCTGGAGTATTTCCTACTTCTCATACTCCTGTTCTAACATCTTAACTTCCTCAGAGTTACAATGAAGGCCCAACTAAGTTATGGCAGTACCACCTGCAAGGTTATTCCAAGAAAAAAATGAGCTATAATTGTTTAAATACTGTATTTTAAAGAAAGACTATCCCTCAATACCCCAGCAAACAAATTCTACACAAGCTAAGCATCTCATTTTCTTGCTAACAGTTTTATGTTGGCCAGAGTACTGATCTATTGCAGAATTGTTGCCCATCCCAGCTAATGCCCTTGTTCCATCCACTGAGGATATGCACAGCTATACTGGGAGCCCTATGTGAGCACCTGTTCTGCTGGCTGTTGAACTTCACTGTGTCAGAAATCTGAATAATGTAACCACTCATCCCCCCACAGATGTTCTTGCAGTAAAGAGTTGCCCCACAGCACAATGCAGAGAGGCTGCCTGTAGGGCTGCTATTGGGTGGTTTAGAGTGGACGGTGCTCTCGCTGAAATTCAGGGCCCAGGCAGCACCGTGGCCAGTGCAGTGAGTGTGGATCCTCATTGACAGACCACTTGGACCCTACAATCTTATTCATTGCCTCCTGGTGAATGTGATGGAAGCCGTTGTCTCCTCCATTCATTGATTGTAACTCTCCCCAGCCTGGAGGTAGCTCTATTGTGATAAGCAAGTTAAGATCAAAATGTTTCTGGGCTGGGGAAAGCAATGCAGTATAATTAAAAGAGGAAGAGACAGCAATTCCAATCACATTCTATAGGAGATGATGGGAGAGATTATAGCATCTATAGAAGAGAAAGGTTAGGGGAGGAAGGATGTCAATTTGAATGGAGGTCTGTGACCAGTGGTGTCCCACAGTGATTCGTACTGAGACCTCTGCTTGTGATATATGTCAATGATGGGGAATGAAAAATTAGACAGGTGGATTGGCAAGTTTCAGAGCCCCACCAAGTACACCATTGGGGCCAGTTGCCTTGTGAGGGTTCACTCTCTTGAAGGCCATTCTGACATCGGCCTCTGAGACAGAGATCACAGGATCACTGGATTGGCTGAATCTTCATAGCTGTAGTTTCATTCTCTCTTTCAAAGTGATCACAAAAGGCATTGAGTTCATCTGGGAGTGAAATATCACTGCCATTCATGATGTTAGGTTTTGCTTTGTAGGAAGTAATGGCCTGCTAGAGTTAATATGCGTCTGATTTTCCTCTAACCTCAAATGGAATTATTCTTTTGCTCTTGAGATAACCCTCCATAAGTCATGTCTGGCCTTCTTGCATAGTTCTGGATTACCAGACTTGAATGCCACAGATCGAGCCCTCAGCAGACTATGAACCACTTGGTTCATTCATGGCTTTTCATTTGAGTACGTACATTATGTTCTTGTAGGCACACACTCATCCACATAGCTCATTCACTCAGACTCAAAGAAGAATTCATGAATAATTTTCAGTCCTGTAAGTGCTCCTCTGCCTCCCTTGTCCATACATTCTTGGTCCTTTCTACTAATGCCGCAGTCTTCAGTCTCTGCCTAAACTCAGGGAGTAGAAGTACAGCCAGACTTTTCAAAGTGTGAGCATGGGATGGCATGGTAAGTATCCTGGTTCATAATATAACAGTGCTCCAGTGTGTTTTCTCCTCTTCTTCCATAAGTGACATGTTGGTGATAATTATTTAAGTACATTTTCAAGCCGACTTAAGGGGGAGTCAATGTGCATCATGGCAGATAAAAACAAATGAGGCAGAAGATAGGTTCACTGGAACCCAAAAGTGCTGTAATGATAAGAGGTAGGAATTAAGTTTCAAGGAATTAAGTTTACTGAGGAGGGCGGAATGCTGCTAAAACAGCCACCAGGTGGTCGTGGAATTAGGAATAAAATCACCCAGAACCTGTAGTGGCTACACATACACTAACTCCTCTGCAGAGGACTGCAGGTCTTCTCTTTGAGTCATTCTGAGCAGCAGCAGGATCCACAGGAGACGATTGTGCCAACACTTGTCCATCAGGGAGGCCCTTTGAACAACCTTTAAGGAACAGTGAAACCATTCACACAGGTCATTGGACTGCTGTGATAACCCACGTTGTGACGCACTTTAATACAGAGGTTCTGGGCCATCATGGCCCAGAGGTCTGACGTGTATTGAGGACTGTGATCAGGAGAAATATCAGATGGGGTGCTGAACCGATCGACCAAGATGTGGATGAGCACTCAAGTCACGTCTGCAGCCATTATCGATGCTAGAGGGACAACCTCTGGGCGCCTGGTGGTATGGCCCACCACGGTAAGAAGATGCGTGAAACAGCGGAACAGCGGGACAGTGGGGGGGGGGGGGAAGCGGACCATCCAGGTCCACACTGACATGGTCAAATTGTCACTCAGGGACCTGAAAAGGTGCCAATGGTGCCCAAACATGACAGTTAGTTTTTACCCACTGACACAAAATGTAGGTTGCACTCCGGTCTTGCGTATTTTTCCTAAAGCCACTCCACACAAACTTTAAAGCAACCAGTTTCTGCAAAGCCTTCGCACCCAGAAGTGAAGTCCATGAATGGAGTTAAGAGAAAGGTCCTCTCAATTTGCAGGCACTATGGGGTGAGGACAACAGGTTGAGATATCACACAGGAGGGAAACATGTGTATCTCCAAAATTGGCTTCTGCCAACCTCGGGCCTGTGACTACTGCCCTGTAAACCTGGACCCTCGGTTAGTGGCTTGGTCAGCTGCCTTGCTAGCATAGTCAACCCCAATGTCTATGGCATCAATAGCAGGTCGTGAGAGGCAATCATTTATGGCATAATTTTCCCTTTAATGTGCTGTAGGTCCATCGTGAATTCTGAAATGTAAGCCAGGTGGTTGCAGTCCAAGGGTCTGACACTTTGGCCATCATGGTTACAAGGGGTTTGTGGTCAACGAATGCTGTGAAATGCCGAACTTCCAGCAGAAAACAAAAATGGCGGACGGCTAGATATAGACTGCGAAGCTCACAGTCAAATATGCTGTACTTCCTCTCGGGTGGGGTGGAGCAGCCGGCTGAAAAAGGTGAGTGACTGCCACACACCTCCAACGGGCTGTCCATGCACAGCACCGAAAGCATAGTCTGTGGCAACGGTAGTGATGGCTATAGGTACATTGCGGAGTGGGTGCGCCAATAGGGTTGCATTTGAAAGAGCACATTTGGTGTCAACAAATGCTTTGGTCATGTCCGCTGCCCACTCAAGCATGGGATTAGGGGCATGCATTTCAGGCCCTGTACAAGGGGAGCATAAATTCAGCAGTTTGCAGAATGAAACAGTAACAGAAATTCACCATACTACAAAACATTTGCAGTGCTTCGCTAGTGCTGGGCAGTTGTAAGTCTGTTATAACGGCAACTTTTGATGGAAGGAATGTTGCATCTTCTGCGGTGAAGCAGTTCATGAGAAAATCAATAGTAGACAACCCGAACTGGCATTTAGCAAGGTTAATAATCAGCCCAAGTTGCCATAGCTGCTTGAAAAGTGTGCACAGCTGTGATCAGTGTTCAGTTTTGGATACGCCGGTGCCAGTTTGAAAAAAGGGAAAATCTTTTAGCACAGAGTCCATTAGTTGCTGGGAAGTCTGTGCGGCATTTTTCAACCCAAATGTCATGTGCAGAAACTCAAATAAGCCAAACGGGGTTAGAACAGCAGTTTTGGGAATGTCCTCAGCGCACACAGGCACCTGATGTTAGACCCTAACTAAATCCCCATGAATCTGTTGATAGGGCTTATCAAGACAGGAAAAGGAAGAGGAATGATTCACCTCTGCCTGGCTGAGTGTAGACTATCAACTATTTTAGCAACCTCTCTGTTGTCCTTCATGGGTATATTAGTGTGGGCTGTGCAAACTTGATCAATCATTTGTTGCATAAAGTATTCTTTAAAACTAAAACAAGGATGGTGATTGCTCAGGAGAGAAAGCATGTGGTCCATTAGTTCTGGAGGCCTAGCATCACCCAGCCTAGGTAATGAGAACAACCGTTCGGCACAATCAGAGTCAAACAGTCCAGAAGTCTGTAATAGTTGAGTTTTCAATGTGTTACGAACCAGCAGGTTTTGTTTACTGTGGACTTTCACTTTAAAAGCGTGCTTCAGTGAGGCAGGACTGTGATGTTGTTCACTGACTGACTTAGAGCTTATTCACCTTTAAACCAAGGACACAGACAGTCACAGTCAGAAGTCAGAAGAAGAGAGAGAGAGGAGCGAACCCGGAAAAGGTAGCAGCTCCAGCTTGTCGAAGCTGGGGAATCTGGAACTCTGCTATACCCACAAGGATGGGTTGATTATCGATCCAGTGCAGATTGAATGTGTGGCTGTCACTTTGTATAATCCATAGGAGTGGATTTAGGAATGTTTTGTGGGACCACTCAAAGTTAACCCTTGTATGGATATGTTATGTGCTAACCCCTTGAAGACAACATCCTAGTGACAGATCACTTCGGTGGTAATTCGTATGTGGATTTAGAATAGCTCGACGGAGGATCTTCGACAACTGATAGTTATTAATTACCATCGTGGAACCTGTGGAATTTGATGTAATTGCCTTCTCTCTACTTTTTACCTTGGATTACAAATATCTCTCTCCCATCATTTATTCCATGGATGAACTGAACTTTCATGCTTTGCCATCTCAAGACTGTAAGCCTTGTTCCCCAAGCTCAATAGTTTGGGAGTTATATTTACACACACATACACATAACACTGTTAACTTTTGTTTATCTTGGTTAAGTAACTATATTATAAGTTGATACCAATAAAGATAGTGGTTTTAACATCAAAACGAGACTCCAACTGTGAACTCTATTGCTGCTGGTTCGTTTCTAAATTGGTACAGTTTGTAACAAAATTGGGAGCTCGTCTGGGACATGAACAAATTCTGGAGCTTATTGATTGATTGATTATCAATTTTATTGGCTTTTTTTTTTCATTTTAATTCACTTGTGTAAAAATCGGCAGCAATGGATGTTGATAAATTTCTGGAAGCGACAACCTCTGAGGCATAAGAGGATGCTAGAAGGTTTGAGTTGTTGAGTATTGCTAAAAAGTTAACGCTTACTAAGGTGAAGTCAAAAATGAGGAGGGCACAGATTCAGAGGATAATTGCTGAGAATTATATATCTACTGATGTGTTTAAAGTGGAGGAGTTGGAGGTGTTTCCTGAAAGTAAGCCAGTTAACCCTGAACTGCAGTTAGAGCTGGAACAAATAAAGTTAAAACAACTTAAGCTAGAGGCTGAGGAAAGACAAAGGCAGTATGGGGATAGATGAAGGCAGTTTGAGGCTGAAAAAGCAGAAAAACAGAGGCTAGAAATAGAAAGACAGAGGCTGCTTGAGTTGGAGGAGATAGAGAAAATGCAGCAGAGGGGTTTAGCGATTGACCACAGTGAAAAGTTTGTGGGCAGTTGGGAAGTTATACTAGTCCCTCCATTTAATGAAGCTGAGGCTGATAAATACTTCCAGCATTTTGAGAATGTGCCTCAGAGTCAAAATTGTCCAGAAGGAAGCTGGTCTCTCTTGTTACAGAGTGTATTTAGGGGTATTCAGCAGGCTGAAACACCTATAAACCCACAGAGTTCTGAACATTCTGATGAGGCTCAATTATGGACTGAGAAGTCTGACCGAGTTAAGAAAGGATTCGATCAGTTTATGTCAGATGGGTTTGTATCAGTAAAGGAAGGATCAACCCCAGTACTGGGGCTTCTCAGTCACTTATATTAGACAGTGTACTGAAGTTTAATGATGAGACTGACACTGGTGAGGTAAATCTTATTAGAGGCATTGGGAGGGACGTTGTTTCTGTACCTCAGCACGAAGTAATTTTGCAGTCAGAGTTAGTGACAGGACCTGTTAAAATAGGACTCTGGCCCAGTTTACCAGTTGATGGTGTTTCTTTGTTCTTAGGAAATGACCTAGAAGATGGTAAAGTTGTTCCAGCAGTGCAGCTGACAGCTAAGCCAATCACTGATGATTCCAAAATGGATTCTAACATTTATCCTTCCTGCACAGTAACTGAAAGTATGGCTAAGAAGTCAGTCAATGCAGGTAGTTCTGCGCAGCTTAACTTTGCTACCCATGATAGCCAAAATCGGGATTCAGGGTGTGATGACTTGTCAGAGACTTTTCTGCCTTCATTGTTTCAACAGGATTCAGGTAGTAGATCTGATGAGAAGGATTTATCTTTGTCTAGGAAGGAGTTTATAGCAGAACAGAACTGAAACCCTGAAATTGAAGCTTTAAAAGAAGCAGCTCTCTCAGATTAAACACGAGGAAATCTGCAGATGCTGGAAATTCAAACAGCAACACACACAAAATGCTGGTAGAACACAGCAGGCCAGGCAGCATCTATAGGGAGAAGCACTGTCGACGTTTCGGGCCGAGACCCTTCATCAGGACTAACTGAAAGGAAAGATAGTAAGAGATTTGAAAGTAGTGGGGGGAGGGGGAAATGCAAAATGATAGGAGAAGACCGGAGGGGGTGGGATGTGGAAAGGTGATTGGCAAAAGTGATACAGAGCTGGAGAAGGGAAAGGATCATGGGACGGGAGGCCTCAGGAGAAAGAAAGGAGGGGGGAGCACCAGAGGGAGATGGAGAACAGGCAAACAACTAAATATGTCAGGGATGGGGTAAGAAGGGGAGGAGGGGCATTAACAGAAGTTAGAGAAGTCAATGTTCATGCCATCAGGTTGGAGGCTACCCAGCTGGTATTCAGCTCTCTCAGATGATGAGATTAAGAAAGTGCCGGTAGGGTATTATATCAAGTATAGAGTGTTAATGAGGAAGTGGGGACCACCTGCTATACCGGCAAGTGAGAAATGGGTGACTGTTCACCAAGTTGTAGTTGCTAAAGTTTATAGGAACGAGATTTTAACTTTGGCCCACAGTATACCCTTCGGTGACCATTTTGGTGTGAGTAAAACTGTAAACAGGACTATGAAAGAATTTTTCTGGCCTAATTGGAAGAAAAATGTTGTGACCTTTTGCAGGACTTGTCATACTTGTCAAGTTGTGGGTAAATCCAATCAGGTCACCCTAATGGCCCCACTCCAACTTATTCCTGCATTGGATTGTGTTGGTCCACTGCCAAAGACTAAAGCTGGCCATCAGTATTTGCTAACTATCATGTGTGCTCCATCCAGATTTCCAGAAGCCATACCTCTCCAAAATATCAAGGCTAAAACTGTGTCAAAGGCTCTCACAAATTTTTTTTACTTTATTTGGTTTCCCTAAAGAAATCCAGTCTGATCAAGGAAGTAATATTACATCTGGATTATTTCAGCAGGTAGTTTATAAACTGGGAGCTAAGCAAATTACATCATCTGCATACCATCCAGAGTCACGAGGAGCCTTAGAAAGATTTCATTCTACCCTTAAAACAACAATTAAGGCATACTGTGTTGAAAATGAAAAGGACCGGGATGAAGGTGTACATTTGCTTTTATTTGCAGTAAGAGAATTGGTACAGACATCACTGGGCTGTAGCCCTTTTGAACCTGAATTTGGTCGTAGAGTGAGGGGACCTTTGACCTTGTTAAAGGAACAGTGGATTGATGTTTTGAAGTTCAGAAATAAACTACAACAAGCTTGTAGTCTAGCGAGACAAAACTTGAAGGCTTCTCAAGACAAAATGAAGCGTTATTTTGAAAAACAAGCTTGTGAAAGGACTTTCCAAGTAGGAAATAAGGTGCTTGTTTTATTTCCAATATTGACAAACCCATTTGCAGCGAAATACCACGGACCATACCAGATAATCTCAAAAATTAATGATGATGTCAAAACACTCAAATCAACACAGGTGGTGCATATAAATATGTTAAAGCCATATTTTGACTAGCAGGCACCATCTGTGAGTGGTGTTGTCAAACCATATGAATCTGGCAACCCTGGGAATGAAACAATTGACTCCTCTGAGACTTTTCACAAGCCAAACATGGTCCCAGTTAGGCTAATGAACTCTGTTGTTCTAGAAAACATCGATAACAAGTTGGCTCATCTGCAGCCAAAGCAACAACAACAGTTGAAGGAATTAATTCTGAAGTTTAAAGATTTACTTCCCAATGTTCCCAAGCAAACCACAGTCGCAGTACATGAATTAGATATTGGTCAAGCCAAACCGATTAAACAACACCCATATCGCATGAACATAGAATAGTGTAATTAACTGAACAAGAGATTGAATATATGCTGAAAAATGATATTATCAGGCCTTCAACATCAAATTGGAGCTCACCTTGTGTTATAGTACCTAAACCCAATGGTAGTATTAGGTTTTGCACTGATTATAGGGAGGTGAATGCTGTAACAAAAACAGATGCTTATCCTATCCCTTGAGTGGATGATTGCAAAGGTAAGGTTGGCAAAACTAAGTTTCTTATGAAGATTGATCTGTTAAAAGGGTGTTGGTGTGCTCCATTGACAGACAGAGGTAAAGAAATTTCTGTGTTTGTGACACCTTCTGGATTGTATGAGTACAATGTTTTGCCATTTGGAATGAAAAATGTTCCAGGAACACATCTGGAGAATGATTAATTCTGTAATTCAAGGATTACAACATACAGATGTTTGTACTGATGATTTAGTCACAGAAATTTACACTTGCGAAGTGCATATCTCTGCAGTGGAAGAGTTGTTTGAAAGACTTTCAAAGGCCAACCTTACTGTTAACTTAGCTAGGAGTGAATTTGGACATGCCACTGTGACCTATTGTAGTTATGTTGGGGCTCAAGGTGAATCAGCTCTTCTTCAGGCAATTTCTGAGGTTTCTATTCCAACAGGTAAAAAGGCTCTCAGAAGATTTCTGGGAATAGTTGGATATTATCATAAGTTTTATAAGAACTTTGTGGATATTGCTCTTCCCTTAACTAATCTCCTCAAGAAGAGTGAAAAGCTTGTTTGGACAGAACTTTGTCAGGAGGCATTTGATCATTTGAAAGTCATTTTATGTCATCACCCTGTGCTCGGAGCACCTGATTTTACAAAGCCCTTTGCTATAGCTGTGGATGCCAGTGATGAAGCTACAAGAGCAGTGTTACTACAAAAGGATGCTTGTGATGAGGTTGAACATCCTGTATTGTACTTTTCAAGAAAATTCAATGAGCATCAAAGAAATTATTCTACCATAGAGAAAGAATTATTGTCACTTATCTTAGCTTTGCAGCATTTCGGTGTTTATGGTTGCCCAGCTCAGAAACCATTTGTTGTGTATACAGATCATAATCCATTGGTGTTTTGAGTAAGATGAAGGATAAAAACAGAAGATTGATAAGCTGGAGTCTGATTTTGCAAGAATATGATATTATGATATTTCACATTAAAGGCAAGGACAATATAATTGCAGATTGTCTTTCCAGATATTAAGCTTGCAATGTATGGGGTAGAATCTGGGTTTTTTTTATATACACTTTTGCTATACTTGTGACTGTATTGGTTTATATATTGTAGTTTGCAGTTAAAATTTTGCTGTTCTAGATCAAAATTTTCTTTTTTGGGGGAAGTGTTACGAACCCACAGTTTTCATTTACTGTGGACTTTCACTTTAAAAGAGCGCTTCAGTGAGGCAGGATGATGATGTTGTTCACTGACTGACTTAGAGCTTACTTACCTTTAAACCAAGGACACAGACAGTCACAGTCAGAAGTCAGAAGAAGAGAGAGAGAGAGAGGAGCGAACCTGGAAAAGGTAGCAGCTCCAGCTTGTCGAAGCTGGGGAATTCAGAACTCTGCTACACCCACAAGGGTGGGTTGATCATCGATCCAGTGCACATCGAATGTGTGGCTGTCACTTCGTATAATCCATAGGAGTGGATTTAGGAAAGTCTTGTGAGACCACTCAAAGTTAACCCTTGCATGGGTATTTTATGTGGTAACCCCTTGAAGGTGACATCCCCGTGACTGATCACTTGGTGGTAATTCGTATGTGTATTTCAAACGGCGTGACGGAGGATCTTCAACCACTGATATTTATTAATTACCATCATGGAACCTGTGGAATTCAATGTAATTGCCTTCTCTCTACTTTTTACCTTGGATTACAAATATCTCTCTCCCATCATTTATTCCATGGATGAACTGAACTTCCATGCTTTCCCATCTCAAGACTGCAAGCCTTGTTCCCCAAACTCAATCATTTGGGAGTTATATTTACACACACAGACATGTAACACCGTTAACTTTTGTTTATATTGGTTAAGTTAATATATTATAAGTAGATACTAATAAAGATCAAAACCGGATTCCAAGTGTGAACTCTGTTGCTGCTGGTTCTTTTCTAAATTGTTACAGTTCGTAACAAACGTGACATATCTATGATATGCAGTGGACTTTCATGTATACTTACCACTCTGGCTGCAACAGAACTACTCAGCGATGCTGCAATGTAGTAAAATTTTTGTATAATCTGCAATGAATTCTCGCAGTACAGTGCTGAGAGTTTCGTGGTCACTAATGTCGGGTTTTGTGAATAAAGTATGCGAGTGGTTTTATGTATTAAACAAAAGACCCAGCCCATTACTTCCATTATGAATAAAAGAAGTCACCTTACAATGATGTCACTACGTCAAATGCCATCTCTTAAAGTGAACACAACCCAATTACATTGTTTGTGAATTATGTGAACAGTTTCAGTTATGAACAATGCATGTCATTTGTCATCCATTACATTGCCTACAAGGGTTTTATTCTATGGTCCCAGGACAGAAGCAGAGCCAGTCATTTATCTTACTATATAATGATTCCTTTTGCTCTCAAAGCTGAAGTCTACACTTACCCTTACAACTGTAAAACTGTACTTGATAAATTGTAAACAGAATGCAACATGAACAACTTGAAAATGTTACCCAAAATCCTGGCTTTTGACTTTATTGCTCAAACTATTTGAACATACTGCAAAAGATGCAATAAAATTATAGCCAATGGTTGGGTAGAATCCTAAATAGATTAAATGTTACAACATAAAAGCAAGGTACCAGTCTGTTGAGAGCTAGCAGATGGTAAACTCATTGTGAAGAGGAGGCTGATCAGAACAGTTGTGAAATCAACCATTTTGATGGATCTTCTGTTCATCTCCCTGGAGAACAAGAAAAACATAGTTACCAAATTTTTCAATGATAACACATTGCAACAAACTGCTCTCTGTGTTATAAATTGACCTATTGATCACCAGGATCCATGCACCCACCAAAACTGGTTCACTCTCTACTTGAATCAAGTAAATGGCAACTGCAAACAAACTGAAGATGATGAATATCTCAGTAAAGCAGTTTTGCCTGTCTATTTCTAAACTAGAATCTTACCTTATAAATGTTTCTTTATATTTATTAAGATTATTAGCTTGACTTCTGTTATATACTGCAAAGATGGTGGATAAACCTCAGAACACACAAACTACATAAGAAATATATGCTCCAAGTAAAGGTCACTTGTCATCATTATATATTGGTTACTCTGAGTGCACTTTTCCATCAGCTGTCCTCTCAGAATCGGTGAATGTCTTATTTTAATGTTCATATTGGATTCAAAGAAAGCCTTGAAAAATTATTAACATTTTAGGGGTTGCATCCTCAATTTGCTTTCATCAAATTTTACTGACATTGGAGTGGGTTCAGAGAAGATTCACAAGAATGATTCCAGAAATGAAAGTGTTACCATATAAGTAACGTCTGGCAGCTCTTGGGTTGTATTCCCTGGAGTTCAGGAGAATGAGGGGGGATCTCATGGAAACATACCAAATGTTAAAAGACCTGAACAGATTAGATATGGCAAAGTTATTTCCCATGGCAGGGGAGTCCAGGACAAGAGGGCACAACTTCAGAATTGAAGGATGTCCTTTTAGAAAAGAGATGCGATGAAATTACTTTAATTAGAGGGTGATAAATCTGTAGAATTGGTTGTCATGAGCAGCTGTGGAGGCCAAGTCATTGGGTGTATTTAAGGCAGAGATAGATAGGTTATGATTAGCCAGGGCATCAAAGGGTATGGGGAGAAGGCAGGGGAGTGGGGATGATTGGAAGAACTGGGTCAACCCATGATTGAATGGCGAAACAGATTCGATGGGCCAAATGGCCTACTTTTGCTCCTATATCTTATGGTCTTGTCAGTATTTCAAAATAACTTTTTAATAATGTCTTCATTTAAATGATGTGATTTCAAAATTCAAAGAAGCATTTATGATTAGAGTACATATATGTCACCACATACAACCTTGAGATTTTTTTTCCTGGGACCATACTTAGCAAATCTATAGAACAGTAATTGTAAACTGTAAAGATTAGGAACTGTTAACTGAGAACAAACTGTGCAAATGCAGATATGAATAAATAAAATGCAGATTTTCAATGGAAAATAAATTCTTGTGCCTTAACTAATTTACTACAAAATGTTCCCCACCTCACTTGGACATGAAGCATTCTGTTAACTACTTCAAGACACAAGCAGTTGACTATTACGTAGGAAAATTTCATCTGAGCCACTCAAGTGTTAAACACACCAACTCACTTGAAAATATATCTATATTCATTTGTTGCTTTTGGATTAAAGTTGAGGAAATCTTTTACTTAAAAGGATTGCAAGAATATTTCATGAAAGGAGCACTGCTGTTCAAAAATCAGCTCACTAACATCTTCTTAAAGACACATAGAGATGGGCAGCAAACATTAAATGCTGGAGGATGTCAGCTTGACAGACAGCATCTGGAGTTCCTCCAGCATTTTGTGTATGTTGCTTGGATTTCCAGCTTCTGCAGATTGTCTCTTGTTTGCGATTAGAGATGGGTAGAAAATTTTATCCTTGGCCAACATCACACCCAATGCCTTTAAAGAATTATGTGCATTTTTTGTCACTTAATTTTACAAATTATAAAGATATATTACTTTTCAAATGTAGTCATTATTGTAATGCAGGGAGAATGACAATCAATTCAACAAAAATCTCAAAAACGGCAATGAGATAACTGACCTAAGATCGGGCAGTATGTTCCAGTGGCTCAACAGTAGATATTTTTTATTGCAGCCACAATTTGGCAGCAATTTGTGGAAAAAGGAGCTTACATGTGATTAAACGTAGTCCTTTTAATATAGCAAATGTTATTTTACTGCTCCTTTACTGCAGCTGCTGCCCCATTCATAAACCAAATGTTAGTGTTGGGGCAGGGATCATCCTCCTCCTAGTTCAGTAAAACTGAAACTATTTGTAAACCACTCATGGGGAAGGCTTCGGGAGTAAACCCAAAGAGAAAATCCAGGAGTTCGCGTCTCTAAGACAGTCCTATATTAAGTTCAATGCTGACTGACAACTTCTGCCACACTGGTACCAAAATGTATCAGTCTCTGCCATTCCTATGGTTTTATTAGATGTGTGGTGAGGGGGAGCTTGTAACATTGGTAACAGCTTGCTCTCCATATTGTACTGCCCAGGATTGCATATCTAGACAGCTAGGACACAATATCCATGGTCAACTCTGACCAACAGAGGCCCACTTACTAAAAAATAACCATGGTAATTGCATACATGGTTCATGATTGTGCAATTATTATATTGCTTTTCAAATCTTTGTAATTTCACTTAACCTGACCTTAAACTAAGCCTAGCTTGTAATTATAAGAACATTCCTTATCCATGTTATTGCTGTAAATGGTGTTCAAGATTAGAATCTCTGGTGAACAAATTTCAGCCATGTTTTCTGCATCCAAGTGGTCTCTCTTGGGAACTTGGCAAGAACTTTGGAGGTGAGGGAATTAAGCATAATGACGACATCTGAATTCTCAGAAAAACTAGTGACAGGTACTTTAGGAAATCTTGCCAGGTGTGTCTGAGAGATGTTTTTGTCTATAAGTAAAGAACTGACTACACACAAGATGACAGGAAGAACTTTTTGGATCTCACTTGAATAGACAGAACCTTTCATTTACACATGAGAGGATAGATTCTGGCTTTAATTTTCACCTGAAAGGTGGCACCTCAGGTCCGCTCAAGAATTACAATTCAACAGAATTTGTCTAAAATTCATTTAAGTGGTAACTGATATGTACTAGGATCCATGATTAAAATTCATGATTAATTACCAGCACCTAAAGAAACAGTAAGAAATGTAAAATTGTTTTTCCTATGATCCAACTATCACTATGAAATCAGGGAACTAAATGAAGAATCTTCTGGTAATTGGTAATTTGATGAAAGGTAATAATAAATATTACAAAGACAGAACTCCCCATTGCTGAGGAATTCAAGCAAGGAGACCATCAGACACCAATTTGAAAAGCTGTATGGCTCATTCACCTCCATATGTACAAAATTAAGGGAAGGAAGTTGAGAGGAGACATCAAGGTTAAGTTTTTTTTTTACACAGAGGGTTGTGAGTGCCTGGAATGATTTACCAGGGATGCTGGTGGAGGCTAAAACATTAGGGGTATTTAAGAGCCTCTTGGACAGGCACATGGATAAAAGAAAAATGGAGGGTTATGGGGTAGTGTGGGTTTAGTACTTTTTATTAAAGATTATATGGGTCAGCACAACATGGAGGGCTGAGGATCTGTACTGTGCTGTAGTGTTCTATGGTTCTATGTCTAAATGCCCAGTAGGTGCTCAAAGTAAAAGCTCACAATATTGATCAATCAAAATCATCTTACTCACTTTGAGTGAATTAATTGAGGTCTTAAAGATGATCAAACAATATGAAAAGTTAAATGGAGATTGATGCACCATCAATAACTCTTGGAGACGGGAGGCAAAAGATAGGCTTTTATTAGCTGCAACCGTGACCACAACATCTTAGAGACCGAGGGACGAGCAGTGCCTCCAATCGCCTTTATGCTGGGGTCTGTGGGAGGAGCCACAGGAGCAGTCAGCAGAGGGGTGTGTCCAGACAGGTATACACATAGTTTACCACAGAGATAAAGAATTTCCTCTGATGGCGATCCTTCGGATCAGAGAGAATTTACAATATAGAAGAGAGGCCACTTGGTACATAGTTTCTGTGCTGATTAAAAAGCACTACACATCTAATACCCATTTCCAGCACTATATCCAGAGCTTTGCTAGACAGAACTCTTCAAATACATGCCTAGGTCTAACGAGCATTTCTGCCACCGTCAATCTTTCAAACAGAGTTCAGAAGCTCTACCAACTTTTTCTTCATCTTCTCTCCACTGCTTCCATAGCTTGCTTTCAATCTACACCCTTGATTTCTGATCACTCTGCTAAGGAAAACAGATCTTTCCTATTTAATTTTAACTTGCTTTGGTTACTGTCGATGGGGAATGACCTACCCGAGGGAAGCTGCAGTGACCATATTTCTGGTAATGAGCCAGACTCTGTGGCTCAGAAGGGAAGAGGGGAGAAGAAGAGGAGTGTAGTGATTTTAGGGGATTCTATAGCTAGGGGAACAGAGAGACAGTTTTGTGATGTGAAAGAGACTCCAGATAGTATGTCACTTCCCAAATCTCAGATCAAAGATCCAAATGCCCATTAGGTTTAACTAAGTCAGTGATATATTAAAACATCTTATCATTATTATCAGGAGGACACAAATGATGCTTTGTTGATTTCAGAGCTCAAAGCTAAGGCTCCTTTACAATTCTTTAGAGCACTTACATTCTCATAAGTTACAGCAAACACAATTTCATATCCATACCACGGTTCCACACAGTAGGCTTATTCAGAAAGTCAGAAGGCATGGGATCCAGGGAAGTTTAGCCAGGTGGATTCAGAATTGGCTTTCCTGCAGAAAGCAGAGGGTCATGGTGGAGGGAGTACATTCAGATTGGAGAGTTGTGACTAGTGGTGTACAACAAGAATTGGTTCTGGGACCTCTACTTTTTGTGATTTTTATTAACGACCTGGATGTGGACCTGGTAGAAGGGTGGGTTGGAAAGTGTGTCATCTGCAAAAAGGTTGGTGGTGTTGTGGATAGTGTAGAGGATTGTCAAAGATTGCAGAGAGATATTGATAGGATGCAGAAGTGGGCTGAGAAGTGGCAGATGGAGTTCAACCCAGAGAAGTGTGAGGTGGTACGCTTTGGAAGGACAAACTCCAAGGCAGAGTACAAAGTAAGTGACAGGATACTTGGTAGTGTGAAGAAGCAGAGGGATCGGGGGTACATATCCACAGATCCCTGAAAGTTGCCTCACAGGTAGATAGAGTAGTTAAGAAAGCTTATGGGTGTTAGCTTTCATAAGTCGAGGGATAGAGTTTAATTGTCACGAGATAATGATCCAGCTCTATAAAACTCTTGTTTGGTCACACTTGGAGTACTGTGTCCAGTTGTGGTTGCCTCACTATAGGAAGGATGTGGAAGCATTGGAAAAGGTACAGAGGAGATTTACTAGGATGCTGCCTGGTTTAGAGAGTATCCATTATGATCAGAGATTAAGGGAGCTAGGGCTTTACTCTTTGGAGAGAAGGAGGATGAGATGAGACATGATAGAGGTATACAAGAGATTAAGAGGAATAGATAGAGTGGACAGCCAGCACCTCTTTCCCAGGGCACCAAGAGGACATGGCTTTAAGGTAAGGGATGGGAAGTTCAAGGGGGATATTAGAGGAAGTTTTTTACTCTAGAGTGGTTGGTGCATGGAATGCACTGCCTGAGTCAATGGTGGAGGCAGATACACTAGTGAAATTTAAGAGACTACTAGACAGGTATATGGAGGAATTTAAGGTGAGTGGATATGTGGGAGGCAGGGTTTAATGGTCGGCACAACATTGTGGTCCAAAGAGACTGTAATGTGCTGTACTATTCAATGTTCTATAACTATCATGTCACCAGCCTATCCAAATGCCCATTAAGTTTAACATCTAATCATTATTATCAGGAGGACACAAATGATGCTTGTTGATCTCAGAGGTCAAAGCTAAGGCTCCTTTACAATTCTTTAGAGCACTTACATTCTCATAGGTCACAGCAAATGAATTTCATATCTACAACTATCATGCCACCAGCCTATCCCAGAGGCAGATCTCTACACATTTTTCAAAGCTGTTTACCACAATCAAGATCATTCAGTTGCTTTTCATTCGGTATTTAATTAATGGTCTACTTTTAACTGTTGCTCTGGGAAATTCTACCATGGCTTTTTAGTGTACAAATCTATTCCATCCCTCGTCCTATTACACTTATGTGTCTGTAACTTCTTACATGGTTGCAGTGAAGGTTTGAGGAACATCACACACCAGCTTCTATCCAGGCAAGAGGCAGCCTTCCAGGCTCAATGTCAACAATTTTCAATAACTTATACTTTCACCTTGCATCAGATGACAATTCTGCTGTCAGGTTATTCTCTGCACTATTAATTCAGATTCAAGTCTTCTCTCTCTATAGATGCACTTGATCTATCTTTCCACAGTCTCTTTTGGCTTCAGCTCTCAGCAATAGTCTCATTTACTGTATGTTTCACAGCTTTAACATTTCTCTCCATTTTCTCTCTCTACAAGTGTCCCCATTAGTCAGAATTTTGTGGGTTTCAATGAGATCTCCTCTCATTTTTTTATCTGCTCCTGGCCAAAGGCTATATTTACCTCATCAGGCAACTGAAGAGAGCAGCCCAGCGTATGATGAGATACGCTAAAAATTAACAAATGGAGAAGCAACAAATTCAAAAAGTCAAATTATATATTGGCACTTAATTTAAAAAGATTTCAATGCTAGAATAAAGATGTAAGGCCTTTTCAGATCGTACCTGTAGGTAGAAACATAGAAACATCAAAAACCTACAGCACAATTGTGGTAAACTATGTATACCTGTCTGGACACACCCCTCTGCTGACTGCTCCTGTGGCTCCTCCCACAGACCCCTGTATAAAGGCGATTGGGGCACTGCTCCTCCCTCAGTCTCCAAGATGTGTGGTCCCTTTTGCTACTAATTAAAGCCTATCGTTCACTTCCTGTCTCTGAGAGTTATTGATGGTGCATCAACAATACAGGCCCTTTGGCCCACAAAGCTGTGCCTAACATGTCCTTACCTTAGAAATAACCTAGAGTTTACCACAGCTCTCTATTTTTCTGAGTTGCATGTACCTATCCAGGAGACTGGTAAGAGACCTTATCGTATCCTCCTTCACCACCATTGCCGGCAGCCCATTCCACACATTCACCACTCTCTGCATAAAAACTTACCCCTGTCATCTCCTCTGTATCTACTTCCAAGCATCTTAAAACTGCACCCTCTCGTGCCAGCCATTTCAGCCCTGGGGAAAAGCCTCTGACTATCCACATGATCAATGCCTCTCATCATCTTGTACACCTAATTGAGGATTTTCTTTGACTACAGGAATCAAAATAATCAGGGGTAAAGAAAAAAGGCTGATAAAGACCTAAGGAACTAAAGCTTTCATCCTTTAGGCACAGCTGTACAACAGTATCTGTAAATCGCCATATAATTGAAATGGTTTCCTTCTAAGTAAATTCGTAGTGTGATGTCTGCTGCAAAGTTTCAAGGAAATTCATTTCTTGCCTTCTTTTATGGTGAGAGAGAAAATGGGATAAATAATTGTTAGCTAATTATCTTTGTTCTTGGGGGTTGGCCCAATAATTCATTCAAAGAATGCTGAGAGGAAAAGACACCAAGTTCATTGACTAAGTATACCACAGAAATTACTGGACACAAAATTATGTGCCTGCCGTTTACGTGCATTGACTTCTTAAAATCAATACGTGTTTACAGTAAGAAAATGTAATATGCTGACCAACTAATCAAGGAAGTATATCTCATGAGAAGTTTCTTGTTATTGTCATGCTGATTCCTAATAATTATCACACAAATCCTGCTACTTACTGCAGATGGTACCAGATTGATTCACAAAATTCAAAGTTCTATGTATTTGGGAAATTAACATATTAGAGAACTGGAAACTATTATCTTGCTTTCAAAGAATTCTTAGGTCTACACAAAATAAACACACCCACTCACATGCAGCACACATCCTCAGCGATGTTATGAATAGTACCATTGGCTATATACAATCATTGTTTTATATGTGGGTTGTGAAAGTCATGGCCAGACTGACACAACCATATAGCAATTACAGCACGGAAACAGGCCACCTCGGCCCTTCTAGTCCATGCCAAACGCTTACTCTCTCCTATTCCCACTGACCCGCACCCAGCCCATAACCCTCCATTCCTTTCCTGTCCATATACCTATTCAATTTTACTTTAAATGACAATACTGAACCTGCCTCTACCACTTCTACTGGAAGCTCATTCCACACAGTTACCACTCTGAGTAAAGAAATTCCCCCTCGTGTTACCCCTAAACTTTTGCCCCCAACTCTCAACTCATGTCCTCTTGTTTGAATCTCCCCTACTCTCAATGGAAAAAGCCTATCCACGTCAACTCTATCTATCCCCCTCATTATTTTAAATACCTCTATCAAGTCCCCCCTCAACCTTCTACGCTCCAAAGAATAAAGACCTAACTTGTTCAACCTTTCTTTTGCTTCTTTCTTGAATCACCTTTTTGAATTTTGTGGCTAGTTGACCATTGTGAATCACAGTTAAAAAGTTAATCACAATGGAGCCTCTGAATACTCAAACAGACCAGATCAGATTTTCTCACTGGAAGGGCATTGATGAACAACTTGAAGACTTGGGCAGCTTTGACCTCGGGAAGTGAGCTGGGGTAAGTGGCACAGCAAATGGAAAAGACTGTCAGGAAATTCGAACCGTCCTTATAATTGTAAGATCTACAATATTCTTGCCTTCAAGATTAATGGCTTAGTCTGGCTTTGCACAAACATTACAAATAACATGAAATAACCCTGGAAAACATAAGCAAAGCTACGATAAAATATTGGAGGTGGCTTATTGCTTTCATTAATTAATGAACAGATATTAAAATTTAACATAGCTCCATGCAAAGTTTATCTTCCAATAGATGTTTTACATTCAGAACAGAAAGGAAGTAAGAAAACTTTTCAAAATAATTTCCAAATGTGTTTCTTTGTTGATAACAAATAAAGTGCAAAGTAAATAACAAGTTGCTGGAGGAACTCAGAGGGTCACACAGCATTTGTGGAGAAGGATAAACTGTCAGAGAGGATTACATCAGTAGCTTTAAATTCTTTGATGTTAACATAGCAGAGAATCAGCTTTGGAACCAGCAAATAAATGTCATCAGAAAGAAGGCATAGCAGCACTTTTACTTTCTTGAGAACTTTGACAGACTTTTATCGATGCACAGTGGAGAGTGTTATAACTAGTATTATCTTGGCTGGGAATGGAAACACCAATGCCCTGGAATGTAAAAGGTTTCAGAAAGTGCTGGATACATCTCAGTCCATCTCAGGCAAAGCCCTACCATCATTCAGTATATTTACATCAAGTGCTGCCACAAGAAAGCAACATCCATGATCAAAGACCCTCACAATCCAGGCGATGTCCTCTTCTTGCTATTACCAACAGGCAGGAGGTACAGAAGCCTTAGGAGCCACACCACCATTGATTGACTCTGTATCAATAAAATCAACACCAACAGCAGCTACAGATAATGGACTGCTTTCAATGCAAGATTTTGACAATTGCATCCTCCAAATCTGAACTCTCATTGTAACATTCAAGATGATTGTCAATACTTTCAAATTCTTCATAATTCCTAGACTTGTTGAAATAGTAAAATCATTTCACTTTCACTCCCTGCCATTTCTGAGCATCTCTAAACCTGAATGCTTGAAACCAGTGTGCAAAAGCAATTCTAAATTGTTGTACTGCTTATTTCTTGTCAACTATCAGTGACAAAAGTCACTGTTTTTTTAAAAACACTCACAAGTGACACTATTTTAAAAAATGTTTTTCTTTAAGTCTGGTGCCGCAGGTGTCTAATGGCCACACGATCTGCACATAATTGAGCCTAGTTAGAAACTGATTGGAGTCTCCTGTTCAATTAAGCTACATAGAGTCCCAAATAAATAAAGGGAAACCTGGCTATTTTCTCTCTCTCTCTCTCTCTCCATCTTGTTTTACGGCAGTTGGCACCCAACCTAATGGTGCATTACCACCACCTTCTGCTCCGGAGTATGCGATGGACTCACATTCTAAATCCCTTCATCCAATCGCACACATACACATACCCTAACCTACACTTTATCCTCCCCATCCTAGTACCCTATTTCTGTTTATCCATCATATCCTATAAAAAAACCCTGTACCCCTTAAGAAAGCTAAAAATACCCTGACCTGTGTTCTCTCACCCATGCCCAGCAACCCTTTTAATGTGAATTCCTGCACCCCCAATTACCTTAGATTAGTTCTCATCATCTCTCTCTGTATCCCATACTTCCTGCAACTCAGAACTACATGCTCTACTGACTCCTCTTCCTGCCATTCCTCACACAATCCTGTCTGATGTTTCCCTATCAATTTCAATGTTTGGTTTAGTGCACAGTGCCCCAGCCTTAACCTAGTCCACACAATTTCCTCTCTTCCGTATCTACTTCCTACCCTAGTACCTGCAACACTTTTTTGTATTTGATATAAATGCCTCCCTTTCCCCTCCCTGTCCCATCTTTCTTGCCACATTTGGTTAATTTTTTCCCAGGTTACACACTTAACCTCTGCTTTACTGATACTAATGTGCATTTCTATATTTTCTTACTTTATTGCCCTCTTTGCCAACTCATCCACCCTTTCATTGCCCTTCACCCCTACATGAGCTGGAACCCATAGAAATTTAACCTGACCTCCCTGATTTGCAACTCTTGTGACTGACTGAAGGACTTCATGAAGTACATCTTGCCAGCTGTTTGAGTGAGAAGACCTTAAACTTGCTAGTACTGAAGATGAATCTGAGCATATCAACGCTTTGACTAGTTTAGTTTTCTCCACCCAATGCAACGCAACCAACACTGCCATCATCTCCACTGTATACACCGCTAACTTATCAGATGTTCTTCTGCTGATTGCAATTGCTTTTGCTGGTATAGCCACCCCAAACCCTGTCACTCCTGTCTCAGTTTCCTTAGCACCATCTGTATAGACCTGAGTATAATCACTATACTTTTCCATCACATAACAGTTAAATGCACTTACCAAATCAGTTTTATACTTTCCTTTCCTTTTTACCTCTAACAAATGCCAGTCTACGTCAGGCCATACCAGCTTCCATGGAGCTACAACCGGATAAACGGCTGAAGGACTTATCCTGAGATCAAACACTCCACATGATCTAGCAATATCATTCCCTACTCAACTAAAGTTTTCCCTCTGAAACCTCCCATTTTCCCAGGACTCCTGCAACACTCCTTTAGCAGGGTGAGAATCATTGTGTCCCTGCAAATTAACCCAGTAGTTTGCCATCAATTGCATCCTTCTTAATTCCAAAGGCATTGTTCCCATTTCTACCTGCAGGGCTGATACTGGTGATGTTTTAAAAGCCCCACTGCACACTCTCAAAACCTGAGCCTGAATCACATCCAGTTTCCTTATAAGAGACCTAGCTGCTGATCCATATGCTACACTTCCATAATCCAACACAGATCTTACTAAAGCCACATACATTCTATTTAATGCTGAACAACTTGCTCCCCATTCCCTACCAGTCAAACATCTCATCACGTTTATTACTTTTTTACATTTCTCCTCAACTTTACTGATATGGTCTGCCCATGTTAATCGTGAGTCAAATATAACTCCCAGAAATTAATCCCATACATCCTTAACTTATTCCCTACTTCAATTCTTTTCCTAGTGAAAAATACAGTTTGAGTTTTTTCCACTGAAAATCTACATCCCCAATCATAACCCCACTCTACCACTTCATCAATTGCTCCTTGTAGTTTCCTGATTATATGCTCTGTGTTCCTGCCTCTTTTCCACAAGGCCCTATCATCCACAAACAGTGACCTACCTATATCCACTGGTACCTTTGTGAAGACATCATTGATCATAATGATGAAAAGTAACAGGCTAATCACACTACCCTGAGGTGTGCGGCTATTTTCTCAATTATTTTTGTTCTTTAAGAGTAGTCCTAAGTAAGCACCTGCCCCAATTAACCAATGACCCAATTAACAGGAATTGTGTGTGCATAATCTTCAGTACTGCCATCTGCCTTCTATAGCAAAGCCAGTTTTGAAATCAATCTACTAAGTCTCCATGAACTCCCCAGTGCCTTAATCTTCTGGAACAGCATGCCCTGAGGAAAGTTGTCAAAATCTTTATAGTGAAACAGAGAGAAAAATGATAAGGAATGGTATTATAGAAGGTTTGGAACAAGGGCTGTTTCACATAATGAACTAAAGGATAGGCATAGTTGGAGTCCATGCAAGTTCCCAGGCTAACCTTTGATTTGTAGGAATTGAGAGAGTGCCAGTTCTCCCAATCTGATTAAATGGTTGCTGGTGGGGAGCTGGTTGAAACTTTGATGCAATAATAACTGTAGAGCTTTAACTATCTTATACTCTCCCCACTCTCAGTCCTCGTGCAGGTTCTTGACCTCTGATGCTGTCTAACCCACCAACTTCCTCCAGAAGCTTGTCTATTTCTTCCAGATTCTAGATCTATAGTCTCTTGCCTGTGTGAATGTGCCTCTCAACTAAGTTTAACTTCTTGGTTACTCATAATACATGATGAAAGTTTCTTAAATATTTTTGATTTTTTTGAATTCAATTATTTCATGGATACTGACATGAAATTTAGACATGTTCCTCCTATCGATAGTTCCTCCTAGTTGGAGCACTCTTAAGTAATGTATTCACCCCGAGTTATTAAAACTCATGTAAAACTTTCCTTTGAATCAAATCAATGACAAACAATGATTTTCAACTGCAGCAGCTAGTCATGTTATTCAGAAAATTAATGCAGTCTTTATTACATGCAATGCTTTGCAAACCATCTTTCCAAAGTACATTTTCTTTGCAAATACTATCTTGTGAGGCATTTTAAGACTTATTTATTCTATAGTAGAATCTAAAATAATACACTCCAATAAAGAAAATATTACCATAGCATACCCCCTACCATTTCACTGCTGATCGCCATAATCTCATTAACAGGAATGCTTAGCTCTACCAAATCTGTTTCTTTCAATATATTCCCAACTCATTTACAAATAAAGCAAGGATTTTATGAATTGAGTACACAGAGGCATAAAGACCACTAAAGGTTTAGCAGCTTTGATTTTAAAGCAATTTCGTAGCGTAATTATGACAACCATCAGTCAAAGTGATTTAATGTCAAACCAGAAGTACACTTGATCTTGCTGACAAGTTGCAACACAGCAAAAACTGTCTCCAATCACAAACCCAGGGAAAGGTGTTGACTTTCTTATCTGTCTGTCTCTATAGGAGGTAATCCAGTCGTCACAAACTTTGTAAGGTGGTATTGCATTTTTTTATTTAAATTCACATAATGCCAGAAATGCAGATGTGGGATGTGGGTTTTTAATTATTCACATCATCCGCTGCATGTAAATGAGAAAAATAACAGCATGGATAAACATCTGACTTTAATGATTTTATTCTCTTGCTATATTACAGCGATCCAAAACAAAAGCATTTGCATAGAAATTTGCACAGAACATGCCATATAACAACTTTTTTGAGCTAATTATACACCAGGAGGATACTCACAATTATCTTAATCTATGTTCAATGTTTTGATTTAAATATCTTCATCCAATACTCTCTGCAAAACTGTCTTCATAGTGCAAAAAGATACCTGCGTTTAAAATAATTACATATAGACTAAGTTAAGCTTTCATTTCTCTTACATTCTCAATAGATTTGCTGAAACAACTATATGAAATGAAAGGTACTACTCACTTCTTCTCCCTTATGCAGTGGCTAGACTGTGGCTACAATCTTTGAAACCTTTTATATAACAGGAATAGCTGCTGGCAAACCACACCTCCCCTTCAGATCCCAGACAAGATCTTACTAATTAATTAAAGTCTACCAAAATACTAATATTGTCTTACGAGGGGTGATTGATAAGTTCACGGCCTAAGGTAGAAGGACTCAATTTTAGAAAACCTAGCACATTTATTTTTCATCATAGTTCCCTCCTACATTTACACACTTAGTCTAGTGGTCGTGGAGCATATGGATCCCTTCTTTGTAGAAGTCAACGTCTTGGACATCCAGAAGTGGTCCACAGCAGGGGTCATTGATAAGTTTGTGGCCTAAGGTGGAAGGAGATGAGTTAATAACTTCAAACTTTCTGCATAATCACTCAAAGAGTTGAACTGCACGTGCATGTAACGAGAGCTGAATAACTCATCTCCTTCTACCTTAGTCAAGATGTCGGCTTCTACAAAGAAGGGATCCGTATGCTCCACGACCGCTGGATTAAGTGTGTAAACATATGAGGGGACTATGTTGAAAAATAGATGTGCTGGGTTTTCTAAAATTGACTCCTACCTTGGGCCATGAACTTATCAATTACACCTTGTAAATGAAGATGCTGAGAGTATTTGTTTGCTAAATGTGCAGATGAAAGAAAGACAAGTAAGTCAGTTGTGAAAAGAATACATGGAGATAGGTTGAGAAAGTACACAAAATTCCTTCAAATGGAGTGCAATATTGAAAACTGGGAACAATTCACATTGACAAGAAAAATTCTAAAACTACTTTATCTAATACTAAAAATCTGCAGAGCTCTGAGATACACGGAGATCTGAACATCATTGTGAATGAGTCAAAAATAAATCAACATGAAAAGTACTGCAAATAATCGGCAAATCTAGCAGAATGTTATGGTTTATTGCAAAATAGATGTACAGAAATAATATTTCAACTATATAGAATAGTGGGAAGACCACAACTGAAATTTTGTTTACATTACTGGAGTGTTTATTTGGAGAAGATTGTTGTAAATATGTCAGAGAAACTGTCCTGATACGGCATTTGAAATGAGTATGTCAACTTTTGAAGAAAGAATGAAGAGGATGTACCTGCAACCACTCAGATTTAGAGAAGTGAGAAGTAACTTGAGTCTTTGAAGTCAGGAGCAGGCAGGAAAGCTTTCAATACAGAGATAAGCAGACACTTGACAGGGTTAACATATGTTATGGGGAGGTGTTGTAATCCATGAAGAGGACTACAAGAAAGGATAGAAATAGGAAATTAAACATAACTTTCAAAAGGGCATTTTTTTATGTAAAGTAAGAGAGTGGACCAAAATAAAAGTTTCATCACAGACACTTAAGAGTAATCAGAAGACTATAAGAACACAACATATAGCAGCAGAATTACACCATTCAGCTCATCAAGTCTGCTCTGCCATAGAATGATGGCTGATTTATTTTCCTTCTTCACCCCATTCTCCTGCCTTCTCTCCATAACCTTTGGCACTCTTATTTGTCAAGAACCCATCAAACTCCCATTTAAACACACACAATGACTTAGCCTCCACAGCCATCTGTGGCAATGAATTCCACAGGTTCATCACCCTCTGGTTAAAGAAATTTCTCCTCATCTTTGTTAGGACTTCCTTCCGTTCTGAAGCTGTGCCCGCTGATCCTGGACTCTCACACTACTGGAAACGTCATCTTCATGTCCACTCTATCCAGACCTTTCAATAATCAGGTTTCAGTGAGTTCCCCCATTATTCTTCCAAACTCCAGCAAGTACAGGCCTAGAGCAATAAAAATTCTGCTTATAATTAACCCTTTCAATGCTGAGATCATTCTTGTAAACCAACTCTAGACCGTCTCTAGTACCAGTACCTGCTTTCTTAGAAACAGGCCCCAAATCTGCTCACAATACTCCAAATGTGGACTGACTGATGTCTCAGGGAGCCTCAGCATTTTACCCTTGCTTTTATATTCTTGTCCTCTTGAAATGAATGCTAACATGGGTTTTTCTTTCTGGACCATATAGACTACATTATAATAAGGGAATACTTTATGTTTCAGTAGCACGTTGTTGCATGCGCTATTAGATGCGTATTGATCTGTATGTGTGTACCAAATTCGGACTCTACCAGTAAAGAACCATGACACTTAGTTCCCGTCTCCAGAGATTTTATTATAACATAGTTGTGTAAACAGGCCACATACAGAACAAATTGGCGACGAGAATTACGAACCTACATCTTATTGAAATGCTGTGTTTTAGTTGATAACAACACTTGGAGGAGAAGTGAGAAAAGGGAGATGAAAAAGAGTGACACACGCATCTAGACAGAGTGCACTCATGGTGCTAGTGAAAAGGACACATGAGTCAAGTGGAATGTGCAGTGACGGTAAGGAGTTAGCTAAAAAGAAAACAAGGAAAACGGGACTAAATTAACATAACAAAGATGGCGATGATTGGAACCATTACAGCATTTGATAGTAGCATTGAAAACTGGGTAACTTACATTGAAAGAGTGGAGTTATATTGTGATGCTAATGAGGTTAATGATAAAAAGAAAGCCAACATCTTATTCAGTGTTATGGGAGCAAAGACATACCGGCTGCTACGGAGCTTGTTGACCCTTGAAAAGCCAGCCGACAAAACGTTCAAGCAAATAGTAGACACTCTCCCACAGCATTTAAACCCCAAACCACTGGTCATTGCTGAAAGATTTAAAACTCACAAGCGGAATCAAAGCAAAAATGAAAGTATTTCTGAATATTGTGATGAATTACGCAAATTATCAGAACATTGTCAATTTAGAGCTGGTCTATTGGACATATTGAGGGACAGGTTAGTGTGTGGCATGCAGTGTGAAACCACGCTAAAAAAGCTCCTGTGTGAAAAAGACCTTACATTAGAGAAGGCGCTTAACATTGCAATATCATTGGAAATAGCTGTCATAAGGGGGCATTGGGAGCGAACCCAAATGCAAGACACAGACACTGATCTACCAGGAACAGGACTAGGAAGGAGAAGGTATCAAGGAAGTGGGGAAGAAAGCACACTGGACATGACACAGGCCCGGGACGAGACAAGGATTCCGGGCCTGGGCTAGGACTTAACAAGGATAGGGAACCAGGACATGGAACTGGGGACTAGGAGCCTGAGCTTGGACTCCGAGCCAGAGACTGGACAAGGACCCAGAACCTGGGTCGTGACTCGGGCTCGGACTCCAGAACCCGGCAAGGATGAGACATGGCTACAGGACGAGGAGAGGCCCAGGGCTGGACGTGAGACTCCTGGACGGGACAAGGGAACCTCAGCACAGGACGAGGGAATCCCAGCACCGGGCTGGGCAAGGTACTCCTGTGCTGGGCAAACCCACATGGACAAGATGAAAACACAGAGCCTTGGTCGAGGGAGAGATGACAGGACTGGACGTGAGACTCCTGGACAAGGGAACCCCAGCACAGGATGAGGGAATCCCAGCACCGGACTAGGCAAGGTACATCTGTGCTGCACAAGGCACATGGAGATGACAAGAACCCAGAGTCTTGGTCGAGGGAGAAACAGGAACATGGAAGCCTGAGCCGGGACCCCTTCTTGGGTACCGGACATAGGGCCGGGACTCATTACTCAGAACACTGAACACAACGAGACAGTTCCCAATGCTAGGTAGTGGCAAAATGGCCGGACCTACCTGACAAAGGTGTGGACACAGACAGACAGTTCCAAACAGGGCGAGGCTCCAGACACAGGCAAGGCGAGGCGAGGCAAGGCAAGGCCCCAGGCAGAGACGAGGTGAGGCGTGGCAAGGCTCCAGGAGGAAGGTGGAAGGAAGGGATACAGACAGGGGTTTTGGACAGGAACAATCCAGCAGCCAGAGGCTGAATCCTGAAGCTATTTATGAGGCCAGCCCAAACAAGAATCAGCTGCCTCAACAGAAACTGGGGAAACCCGGAAAACCTGAACTAAGGAACATGGACTGGACCGTGAACCAGAATACGGATTTCATGGACCAGACCATGACAATAGCAGTACGGGGTGCTTCAGAGATACAACAAAAATCTTTGGAATATGCTACAAATAAAATGTCACTGAACAGAAATGAAAGAAAGAAATGTTACCATTACCCTGATGACTGTTGGTTTAAAGACAAAGAATGCAGAAACCGTGGCAAACAGGGCCACATTGGCCGAGCATGCAAAGCTAGTAAACAGCAGAAAAAGGACAAAATACCAAGAAACAAGAAACCCCAGAAAGGAAAATACAACAATGTATACAAAGTGAAAGAAAGCAGTTCTGATGAAAATGACTCAGACAAAAGTGAATTGTCTTGTCTGCACCATCACAGCATGAAAGAGACAGATGATTGAAGAGTAATATGGATCACTCCACAAGTGGCAGGCGTGAAACTGAAACTGGAGTTGGACACAGGCTCTGCTTTAACAGTGGTCGCTGTACATGACTACAAATGACTGTTTTCTCACATGCCTCTGAAACAAACTAAACTACTGCTAAAGACTTACACAAGACAGAGAGTGTGTCCCAAAGGTAAAATTAAAGTGACAGTAACCTACAGAGACAAAACACAGCAGCTGAACCTCTATGTACTGAAAAATGGAGGACCACCATTGCTGGGACGTGAACTGCTCAGGAAAATCCAGTTGGATTGGCACACCAACAAGGTACTAGTTGTGTCAGCAGAGGAGGGCAGCAAGGCTACATCTGAGAGACTGTCACAAATACTTGCTGACTCTGAGGAAGTGTTCATGAAAGGAATAGGAACACTTCAGGGCATGAAGGCAAAGACTGAGATTGAGGAAAATGCATGTCCAAAATTTCACAAAGCCTGACCAGCACCATATGCAATCCGTTCTACAGTAAATGCAGAGCTGAAAAATCTGGAGTAGACTTGGGTCCTGTCAAAGGTGGATTGGAGTGAATGGGCCATGCCTATTGTTCCAGTGATGGAGAAAACCTCCAGCACAAAACCAGGAAAACCAAGCAAGGCGCGCATATGTGGAGACTTTAAAGTGACTGTTAACCCAGTTCTCCACACAATACAGTATCCTTTACCTCATTTTGATGACTGCTTTGCTTCCCTGTCAGGAGGGGAAACATTTCATAAAAATCGATTTGGCCCAGACTTAAGCCCCAATGGAGATTGATAATGCAGCCAAGAAATACCTGACAATAAATACACACAAAGGACTTTACCAGTACAACAGGTTGGTGTTTGGGATAGCATCAGCTCCTGCAATCTGGCAAAGGGCAATGGACCAGGACTTGCAGGGGATTCCAGGGACTCAGTGTTACCTGGATGCCATCATTGTCACCAGCAAAGATGATGACTAACATCTTTCTAACCTTGAACAAGTGCTCACCATGTTACAAGAATATGGGCTCAGAGCTAATCAACAGAAATGTGAGTTTTTCAAAAAGGAATCTCATACTGTGGGCATGTGATCAACAAGGATGGCTTACACATGTCTCAAGACAAGATAGAAGCTGTGCTTAAGGCACCTCCACCTGAAAATGTGTCGCAGCTGAGAACATATCTTGGACTAGTAAACTATTACCACAAGTTCTTGCCTAACCTAGCCACAGTCCTACACCTACTAAATGCACTATTACAGACAGGGACACAATGGAAGTGGACTGAGAGCTGTGAGAAATCGTTTCAAGGAACTAAAAGACTCATAACTTCAGAAGGGGTGCTCGCGCACTTTGACCCCTCCTTACCAATCTGACTGGCTGGTGATGCCTCACCTCATAGGATCGGAGCTGTGTTATTGCACAAGTTCCCAGATGGCTCAGAAAGACCAATAGCCTTTGCCTCAAGAACACTAACTTCAGCTGAACACAACTACGCACAGATTGACAGAGAGGCCCTAAACCTCATGTGGGGAGTCAAGAAATTCAGTCACTACCTGTATGGCAAAAGTTTACCTTGTTGACTGACCATCAGCCTCTCGTGTCAATCTTCAATCCAAGGAAAGGTGATCCAGTGATGACACACAAAGGCTGCAGAGATGGTCTCTTTTCTTAGGAGGTCACATGTATGACATTGAACACAAGGGAACCAAGCAATACGGCAATATAGATGGTTTGTCACGTTTACCACTGCCAACTTCAGTGAAAACTACACAAATGGATTCAGCAGAGGGCTTTCACACAACAATAGTTGAACAGTTACCAGTGACAAACAGCCTCATTGAAAGAGAAACACGCAATAACCCTATGTTGTTAAAAGTATATGACATCACGGTAAAGGGATGGCCAGCGCATGGTAACATACTGTTTCCAGCCTTCTCAGTGCGGAAAGAGCAGTTGTCAGTGTGTCGGGGAACACTAATTTGTGGCTCATGAGTTGTGATTCCTCCCAAGCTACGCACCAGAGTGCTGGAGGAACTGCACAAGGGGCCCCTGAAT
This sequence comes from Hemitrygon akajei, assembly GCF_048418815.1. Classification (NCBI taxonomy): domain Eukaryota; kingdom Metazoa; phylum Chordata; class Chondrichthyes; order Myliobatiformes; family Dasyatidae; genus Hemitrygon; species Hemitrygon akajei. The sequence goes on from NC_133143.1 coordinate 33,176,160, forward strand.
ACCGTGAAGATGAAAAGTCTTGCCCATGCCTATGTGTGGTGGCCAGGAATCGATAAACCGATTAAGGACTTGACCAAGAACTGCTCTGGAAGTCAATATATCTAGAACACACCACCACAAGCCCCTCTCCATCAATGGGAGTGGCCCTCATCACCATGGCAACGAGTGCACATCGATTTTGCTGGACCATTCATGAACTCTATCTTTTTAATCGCCGTCAATACACATTCCAAATGGCCCAAGGTCATCAAAATGAAGACAACCACAACGGATAAGACCATTACAGTTCTGAGGGCCATGTTCGCCAGGAATGGCGTACCAGAACAATTCTGCACAGACAATGGACGACAATTTGTCTCTGAAGAATTGCAAGGTTTTGTGAAGAACAATGGAATCAAGCTCTTTACATCTGCCCCTTACCATCCATCCACAAATGGCTTGGCAGAAAGATTTGTACAGACATTAAAGAAAGCCATCAAGGCAATGGACAGCGAAAATCGACCACTGCAACACAAGATAGACAACTTCCTCCCTGCCTATCATAATGCAGTACATGCAACCACTAATCTGAACAGGAACCTAAGGTCCCACATGGATCTTCTCAAACCAGATATACGGCAGGATTTGGAGAACAGACAGTTCAAACACTTGAATGCTAAGTCAACACTGACCTTCAGTGTGGGACAGTCAGTTCTTGCACATGATTACCAGACTGGAAAGTGGCGGCCGGGTACAATTCCGCCATAGACGGGCCACTGATGTATACAGTGGAGGTGGGATGGAACGTACGGAGACGTAATGTGGATCAAATCCTGGATGCTCAGGTGAAAAACACAACACCTTGCCCAGACTCCCCTGACATGAAATCAAACACACCTGATGTGACCACATCAGCCTCATCTACAGATAAGCCTGTCATCAGTGCTGATCACCCACCTGATGTACCTGTGGAGACTCAGTCCCCAAAGCAAACGGTTCAGGACAGACGTTACCCGGAGAGGCAGAGACGACTCACCAGAGACTTGAGTTCTAAATGGGTCTTAGACCAAAAGTAAAAAAAAAAGAAAAAGAAGGCTTGTTATAATTTGATATTATTAAGATAATTTGTAAACAAATGGTAGGTGTTTGTATGTTAAGAGTAAACATGTTTGTTTAGCTTAGTGCCCCAGTAAAAAAAAGACAGTTGATACACTGTTAAAATAAAAGGGGAGGATAGTCTACATTATAGCCTACATTATAATAAGGGACTACTTTATGTTTTAGTAACGTGTCGTTGAATGCACTAATAGGTGCATATTGATCTGTATGTGTGTGCCATGTTCAGACTCTACCAGTAAAGAACCATGACACTTGGTTCCCGTCTCCAGCATTTTTATTAATAACATAGATGTGTAAACAGGCCACATACACAACACTTCCAATTCCCCTTCATCCTTAGTTACTTTCACATCAGGACAAGAACTTAAGTGGAAACTAGATAATCTGTTTCTTGGTAGAACCTTAAGGGAAAACAAATTTGGACGTGATTCAAATAACTTCTTACAGAACATGACTTAAATACTGTGAATTGATTCCCCTGCACAATGTAGGCTAACTGCTGCACAAATTGCAAAAGTTTCCAAGTGCAATTCTACTGTTCTTTTTCCAAAATGTTAAATAGAAAAAATTTGGTACCACCTACTCAAAATTTTGCTCCCACTCTCTCCATATGCCATGATATATGATAATTGGATAGTCATCAAAATCTGCTTCATTCAATTCATTTTGAATGGTTATGTCAATGGACATCCAATAGTACTTAGTGAGCAAGTGAAACTGTTCTATTTTGTAACTAGAAAACATTAAAAATCTAATCAAAAGGAAAACAAGGGAGCCAGGAATGCGAGTCTAACTTCATTTTTATTTTAAGCAATTCACATACGTATGACATGCTAGCCTAAGGACATATACTATTTACAAACTTTTACATATAGCCCACAATGCATTATGTAAAAAACAAAGAATGCTTGATCAAAAAATATATATTTACAATATTACACAAACATTACTGAAATATTAAAAACATTACACTCCTCCCTACTTACCTATAAACTCCAACTGAATATAGAATACATCTCAACTTATATACAGTATATATAGAAGTGTGTGTAGATATATATATATGTGTGTATGTGTGTGTGTGTATACAGAGAGAGGGAGAGAGAATACTATATAATACAGCTACTATATAGACATCCAGTAAACTTTAAACAGACTCATTCAGGCCTAAAGATTTAATCATTGTAGAGGCTTGCTGATTCTTGTGGGATAATATCTTTACAAGATGGGCCACTCTACTTGGCAGGTGATATTTGTGGCTGTGAAACAATCTCACATTCTGGGGCCTCCTCCCTGGTGGCTGTAGGAGTTGACTCTGAGACTGCAGGAAGTGATTCTGGCATTCTGGCCCCCTTTCCTCTCGAACAATTGACTCTGTTCTCCTCAGCTATTCGATGTGTCACCTCCAGATGAAATCAGATGTAATCTCCACCGTGTAGGAAAGTTGTCCAGATCTGTTGCTCATCTTTCTGAGTACGCACTTTTGATCACCTCTGTAGTCCCCCACCAGGAGTTCTTGTCCCGTGGGGGGGAACATCGAAATGTCTTGTTTGAAGAGTCTTCAGTTTGCCTCAGCTGTTTGTCCTGCATGCTACTTCTGAGGGTGGGTTTGAGGAGATGCGAGCATGAATGCAAGGGATGACCTGGGAACTACTTAGCTGGTGAGTTTTTGATTGTGGGGTGTGCTGCATTGTGATACAAATGTTAGGTTCAGTGTCAGTGTAGTCTGATCTGTTGACGTTGCTCGCAGTACATCCTTCAGACTCTGGACAAAACTTTCTGCTAAGACATTTCTAGCTGGGTGGTACGGTGCAGGTGTGACATGTCTTATTCTGTTCATTTTCAGGTCGACTGAAACAGTTTCACAACAAATTGTGGTCCAATTTCACTGACCAAGTGTTTTGGAATACAATCCTTGAGAAGCAGCTTCTCAACACATCAACAGTGTACAAGGCTGTAGAGGAGGCTATTGGCCTACATTAAACATTACAACTCTCAATCTCCACATATGATAACCCCTGTCAAAGGCCAGTTCATCTTGGCGTTGGTAAAATCGGTGGAACTGGAGTTTCTGTTGAATATTCCATACATTTTGGGTGACCATGTGGACCTGAGATAGTGTAGGGTATTTTCTGATTTCCCTTTGGATCATCCCAGCTGTAATAGGGTATCTTTTGATTTGCATTAGGTAGAATACGTCAAGTGGACTCTTTAGTAAATTTTTCAGGTACTGTATTTCCTTTTCCAAGGGTAACTGGGACAATCTGTCAGCATTTCCATGATTAGTCCTCCTCTTGAATTTGATTTTGTAATTGTGCCCTCCAAGACACAGAGCCCATCTCTGCATTTGTGTTACTGCTGTTAGTGGAACACTTTCTGTGGAATGAAAATGGACACTGGTGGCTGATGATCAGTAAAGAAGGTAAACTCTCTCGCATACAAGTACAGATTGAAACATTTTACACACCAATCCAGACTCAGGACCTCTCTGTCAATCTGGGCGCAACGGTAAAGGAGTGTGATGCAAAAGCTATGGGGTGTTCACTTCCATCACTCATAACATGTGACATGACTGCACCTATCCTATAAGACAAAATATCACAGGCCAGCTTCACTGGATGATGTGGATCACAATATGTGAGTACAGTGTCTAATGTCACCATTTCCTTTACCTTAAGAATTCTTAAGGATAGGATCTACGAGCATTTGGAGAAGTACAGTCTACTCAAGGATAGTGAATATGACTTTGTGAAGGGAAAGTCATACCTGACAAGCCTAACTGAGTTTTTTGAAGAGGTAACAAAAGAAATTGATGAGGGTAGGGCAGTTAATGTGGTCTACATGGATTTTAGCAAGGCATTTTTCTTTTTTCTTTTCAAATCTTTTTTTTATTATTATTATTATTCAAAAATAATACAGGTACATCGAAGTAACAATACTTACAATGCCTCAAAAAAAAGAAATCATTTTAAAGATTGAAAATTTTTGTGAATAAAAAAAACTCTACTAAGCAAGAAAAGTGAGAAAAAAAAGAAACCCATTGGGGGTTCAACCCAGAGCCATGCATCTTACAGAAAGTTTCTAAAAATAAACATCAAACCGCCAACAAGAAAGAAAGATATATAAAAAAAAAGCTTACACTTAGATCGTGGAGGAAATCTATCAGTTAACTGAAATGATAATAACGAGCAAATGAGCCCCATCTCTTCTCAAAATCAAATAAAGGTTCAAAGGTTCGACTTCTAATTTTCTCCAAGCTAAGACACAGCATCACTTGAGAGAACCATTGTGACAAAGTAGGAGATGATATATCCTTCCATTTCAGCAAGGCATTTGACAAGGTCCCCGATGAGAGACTCATCCAGAAAGTCATGAGGCATGGGATCAGTGGAACCTTGGCTGTTTGGTTAAAAAATCAGCTTACAGGAAGAAAGTAGAGGGTAGTTGTGGAAGGAAAGTATTCTGCCTGGAGGTCGGTGACTAGTGGAGTGCTGCAAGGATCTGTCCTGGGACCCCTGCTCTTTGTGATTTTTATAAATGACCTGGATGTAGAGGCGGAAGGATGGGTAAGTAAGTTTGCGAATGACATGAAGGTTGGAGGAGTTGTGGATGGAGCTGCAGGTTGTCGAAGGTTACAAGAGGATATAGACAGGATGCAGATTTGGGCAAAAAAATGGCAGATGGAGTTCAATCTGGATAAGTGTGAGATGATGCATTTTGGAAGGGCAAACCAGAAGGCTGAGTATAGGGTTAATGGTCAGTTACTTAAGAGTGTGGATGAACAAAGGGACCTTGGAGTTCAAATCTATACATCCCTCAAGGTCACTGCACAGGTTGATAGGGTAGTTAAGAAGGCCTATGGGATGCTAGGCTTCATTAATAAGGGGATTGAGTTCAAGAGTAGAGAGGTCATGTTGCAACTCTACAAATCTCTGGTGAGACCGCACTTAGAGTATTGTGTTCAGTTCTGGTCACCTCATTATAGGAAGGATGTGGAAGCTATGGAGAGGGTGCAGAGGAGATTTACCAATATGTTGCCTGGATTGGAAAACAAGTCTTATGAGGCAAGGTTAGCAGAGCTGGGACTTTTCTCTTTGGAGCGTAGAAGGATGAGAGGGGACTTGATAGAGGTCTACAAGATTATGAAAGGCATAGATAGGGTGGATAGCCAGGACCAGTTTCCCAGGGCATGAATAGCAAACACCAGAGGGCACATGTACAAAGTTAAGGGCTGGAAGTTTAGGGGCGACATCAGGGGTAAGTTTTTTTACACAGAGTGTTGTGGGTGCCTAGAATGACTTGCCAGGATGGTGGTGGAGGCTAAAACATTAGTGGTATTTAACAGCCTCTTGGACAGGTACATGGATGACAGAAAAATAGAGCGTTACGGGGTAGTGTGGGTTTAGTATTTTTTTTAAGGAATATATGGGTCGGCACAACATCGAGGCCCAAAGAGCCTGTACTGTGCTGTAGTATTCTAGTGTCTAGTGTTCTGGTGTCTTTTTGAAATCTATCTCACATTGCAATGCCCGTTGCCATTTCTTCCTATTGTTATGATACCAGCCCCCCCTCCTTTGTGAGAATTGCAAGAGCCCTAGAAAAGGGGGGTCAATGACCCAAAAGAGAGAGAGAGAGAGACAGGCTTGTTACGAAAACCCCGTAACCAGGTAACTTACCAGCAAAGATAGATGGATCAGCTGAGTCGGATGCTACTATTTTCAAACGTTTTATTCAATAAGGGCACAAACGTATGGTTAATACAAAACATTCAAATCGTCAACTCAATCTAAAACACCGGTGTAATAATAATCAATCAGAAATAAGCTCTTTCGTTGTCTAGGGTATAATACTGAGTCCAATTGGAAATATAAAGAGTCACTCTGAAGTCTGCAGGCTTTTCTCTTTTGGTTTCACGTGTTGGAGAGAGAGAGAGATAAAACGGGAAAACTTGCCGTTTACATCCGTGAAATCAGGGGAGCGATCTTCCCCGTTGTTAGTTAAAAGCGATCTTCCGTTGGTTCCAGCCACAAACCCCGCATTCGGAATTTAACGCACGTGGCTTATTTCAAAATGGCTTCCCGTTCCCACGGGAAGCGTTATCGTGCTACTTGGTGTCTCCTTGGTGCGTCTGAGGGTCGTCCTCTTTCAGACCCTTCTTTATACTGCCTCACGGGATCTCAGGTGTCAATCAGGTTGCAGGTGATGCACTCTCTCTCTCAACCAGCCCACTTTGCCCGAGGGCTTTACAATGTCCCTGCGAGTTGGCACGTCTGCAGTTCCCAGGTGTCTCCTGAGAACAATGCCACAGTCTCCAGCTTTTGTCCCAGTGGAATGTCTTTCCATTTCCTGTGTCCATTCAGCCTGTCTCTCTCTCTCTCTCTCTTGGGTCATTGACCCCCCTTTTCTAGGGCTCTTGCAATTCTCACAAAGGAGGGGGGGCTGGTATCATAACACCTCCCCTCTTAAAAAGGTTTTTACCAGCGGTTAAAACCCAGAGTGGTACAGTCTTTCAGAAATTTTGAATCTAATACAGAGTAATACAGTTATACATTCAAGTCAGCATCTAAACAGTTAACAAGTACAGTGCCCCTTTCCTTTAATACCTTAACCTCATGTGCCCTACTAACGCCTGGTAGCATCAAACTTCAGCTCAATAACCACCTTATTTATTTGCTTTCTTCGGCAACATAACTAAGGAGGTGTGATCTTAGCTTACATACATCTACAAAGGTTCATGCAAAAGACAAATTTTTATGCTACTTTCAAACTTAACAGTCAAGCTTCCATGGGTGTTGTCTTTATTATTCACATACTTTGTCAAAATCCCTTAAAACCGGCTTCTGCTATTTTAAAAATCGCGCCCCCATTAACCCTCGCCTCTTTTCTGGCGAGTCCCCCCGTTGGGACTTTGAGTAATTTGGCGTGGTGAACTCCCGCCCGCCTCGTTCATCGGGGCTATTTTTTTCAACACCATGCCCCAAACTGTCAAGACCCTTCAGGCTATTTGTTTTTAATTCCAACTCCTCTTTCAGGTAGCATTTCGAATGCAACCTCTTCACACCCCACCCTGGCGTAACAATAGAGTGGGGGGCCCCGCTATTTCCCGACTCACTCTGTGAGCGATCTGCCAGGTTTAAAATTTCTTCCTTCGACTTGGGAACTACAGACTTTCCGTTTCCTTCAGTAACAATCCTCATTCCCCCCTTAAATTCGGCACTAACCTTGGCCCCACTCTCGAACACAAACACCGTGGAACTCACACTTCCCACGGTTACCAAGGTTAACCCTTTTCCTACTGAACCAACCCTATCTGATCCACAAAGACGGCCGCCCCGTCCCCCTGAATCAAACACCTCAGACTTCCCCTGAGCGCTGTTACCAGGTTCAGCACCACGTGCGCCCCCATCTTGGACACACTCAAACGGGACATTGGCCCCTTCCAGGCTTTCAATACCCGTACCTTTTTCAAATTCTAACGTCCCCCGATCCTTCCAGCTACTCTCTAGGCAGCCCCCCGTTGGGGAAGGCGCAACCCTGCAAGCTGAAACAACCTCCTCGGCCATTTCAGCTGACTTCTCCACAGCAAGGATACCCTTCCTCTCTAAGACTACCCTCATTTCACTCTCGGGACCATCGAGAACACCTTTAGAACTCTGAACTTCTTCAAACAATTCTGCCAAACCAGACAGATTAACCATGTCCAACTCTGGACATTTTAACAACTTTATCCGTTTCTCAACTTTAGTTCCTACCTCTAGGACCTTTCTCTTCACTAAGGGCAGGGCTATTTCCTCTCCCTTACCCCCTTTTACTATACTGCTTTCTGTTTTACCACCCTCGGAACCCTCATGGTACAGGGTCGGTAAAAACATCTTGGCCAGATCACCGCTGGCTTCATTTAAACTGTCCTCTTTCTCAGCCGCTTTTTCCGACAGGCTGCGAGTGACCGCGCATGCGCGATAGCTTTGGGACTCTAGGGGCGGGGCCACCGTACTCGCCGGTCGGCGGGTCGGCATCATGGCTGCCCAAATCCTCCCTCCTGCTAACACACTTTGTAACAACGCGACCCACTGCTCTTGTGGCCACTTCTGGTTCACTGCCACCGTTTCAAAAAACAAGAAATAACTATCAACATCCGTCTCCTCGAACGGAGGTACTAATCTCAGCTCCCGACTAACATTAAACCGCTCTCTCCTTAGCTCCTCCCTCTCTCTTTCTCTCCCCGCTGCCGCTCTCTCGGCTGCTGCTAACTCTCTGATCCGAATTTCGTGCTGTCTTTGCCTCTCCGCTTGATTCTGCTCGTTTTCCATCTCTAACCCCTTCGCCAAATTTAACAAGTCTGCTTTGGTGCTCACCTCTAGCGCCGCCACAGTCGCGCTTTCCATAAATTCACACACGTCCATCCTTGCTGGTTTTTCTGTCTGGCTACCTGCGTACCAGATACAAATTATTTTGTTTTGACTTACAATCCCGATTGACTGACCTCCCCCTTTTTGGTGTCAAATCCCGAGACGAGAACCCCACTTGTTACGAAAACCCCGTAACCAGGTAACTTACCAGCAAAGATAGATGGATCAGCTGAGTCGGATGCTACTATTTTCAAACGTTTTATTCAATAAGGGCACAAACGTATGGTTAATACAAAACATTCAAATCGTCAACTCAATCTAAAACACCGGTGTAATAATAATCAATCAGAAATAAGCTCTTTCGTTGTCTAGGGTATAATACTGAGTCCAATTGGAAATATAAAGAGTCACTCTGAAGTCTGCAGGCTTTTCTCTTTTGGTTTCACGTGTTGGAGAGAGAGAGAGATAAAACGGGAAAACTTGCCGTTTACATCCGTGAAATCAGGGGAGCGATCTTCCCCGTTGTTAGTTAAAAGCGATCTTCCGTTGGTTCCAGCCACAAACCCCGCATTCGGAATTTAACGCACGTGGCTTATTTCAAAATGGCTTCCCGTTCCCACGGGAAGCGTTATCGTGCTACTTGGTGTCTCCTTGGTGCGTCTGAGGGTCGTCCTCTTTCAGACCCTTCTTTATACTGCCTCACGGGATCTCAGGTGTCAATCAGGTTGCAGGTGATGCACTCTCTCTCTCAACCAGCCCACTTTGCCCGAGGGCTTTACAATGTCCCTGCGAGTTGGCACGTCTGCAGTTCCCAGGTGTCTCCTGAGAACAATGCCACAGTCTCCAGCTTTTGTCCCAGTGGAATGTCTTTCCATTTCCTGTGTCCATTCAGCCTGTCTCTCTCTCTCTCTCTCTTGGGTCATTGACCCCCCTTTTCTAGGGCTCTTGCAATTCTCACAAAGGAGGGGGGGCTGGTATCATAACACTATTCTGCAGTAATGAATTCAAGGGTTGGAGCACTATTGGCAGGTTTCCCAGGAACCTATTATAGTAATTGGCAAACCCTAAAAAGGGCTGCTGCTGTGACAAGTACTTTGGTTTTGGGGCAAAGCAGCACTTGCTGAATTTTCTCAGCATACTTGTGTAAAGTTTGTGCATCAAAGTTGTGACCACAGTTATCAATGCTTGGTTTAAAGAATTCACACTTGTTACATCATATTCCGACCCAATAACTTTCTAATCTTTTTAACACTGTCTAGAGTTTTTGTGTTAGCGTGTGGCCTAGTGGATAAGGCATCGGTCTAGTGATCTGAAGGTCACGGATTCGAGCCTCAGCAGAGACAGCGTGTTGTGTCCTTGAGCAAGGCACTTAACCACACATTGCTCTTCGACGACACCGGTGCCAAGCTGCTTGGGTCCTAGTGCCCTTCCCTTGGACAACATCGGTGGCATGAAGAGGGGAAGGCTTCCAGCTTGGGCAACTGCCAGTCTCCCATACAACCCTGCCCAGGCCTGCGCCCTGGAAACCTTCCAAAGTGCAAATCCATCATCTCACAAGACTAACAGATGCCTATAAATAAGAGCATTTGGAGATGTTTCACGTCATCCTTACTGGCAACAATGATGTCATCCAGATAACACTGAGTGTGTAGAAGGCCTTGCAGCACCTGATCCTTAGCTTCCTGCCAGAGTGCAGGTGCAGTTGCTACTCCAAACATAAGCCTGTTATAGTGATAATGCCCTTTATGAGTGGTGTGAAACACTCTGGACTCTTCTTCCATCTCCATCTGTACGTAGGCCTCAGTTAAGTCCATTTTGCTGAAGTGTTTCCTTCTGGAAAGGTTTACAAAGATATCCTCTACCCTGAGTAGAGGGTATTGATCTACTGTTAGTACTGGGTTGGTGGTGACCTTAAAATCACCATAGATTATGACAGACCCATCCTTCTTAGCTACTGGGACCACTGGTGTTGTCTATGGGCTCCACACAAGCTTGACAAGAATTCCTTCAGCCTCCATGCGATCCAGCTCTCTGGGCACTTTATCATGAATGGTATAAAGAGCTGGTTCAACTTTGTAAAACTTGGATGTAGCAGTTTTGTTTAACACTATTTTACCCTCCATAAGTCTGAGTTTTTCAATACCTTCCTTGTACACCACTGAGGCATCACCCAGTACCTTTCTTAATTCACTTTCAGAGGATGTGGCTTGCAACTGGTGGATGGATCTCCAATCAATCTGTAGTTGTCTCAGCCAGTCATGTCCCCACAGTGCTGGCCCTCCTGTTTAATTTACCACATACAAGACCAATGTAGCTTTTTGGTTGTTGTATTCACTGTTACAAATGTCATTCCCACAGGAGCTTTCTTTTCTCCAGTATAAGTTCTTAATTTGATATGAGCTGGCTTCAGTTCATAATCTTTGAAATCCAGTATTAATCATTTTTTTGGAATGACTGAAACAGCCAAGCCAAAGTCCAATTCCATCTAAATTAATCTGGCATTTGCTTCTGGTGTAAGCCATATTGCTTGTCTCTTTAAAAAGGCAAACACAAGGAAATCTGCAGATGCTGGAAATTCAAGCAACACACACAAAATGCTGGTGGAACGCAGCAGGTCAGGCAGCATCTATAAGGAGAAGCACTGTCGACGTTTTGGGATGAAGGGTCTCGGCCCAAAACATCGACAGTGCTTCTTCCTATAGATGCCGCCTGGCCTGCACGTTCCACCAACATTTTGTGTGTGCTGTTTGTTTTTTGTTAGTTTTCACAGAGTGAATCTCAATGCTACTCAGTTATGTGTCACTCGTATCAGATTTTTCATCAAAAGCATTCAGATTAATACTCTTTTTGAAACTGCAAATTGACTTTTTATCTTATTTCTTCCCCATGCAGTCCATTTATTATAGTTTGCCTGACATGCTCTTTCAATATGTCCTATTTCATTGCATTGTCTGCAAATTTCACCTTGAAATCTGCATTGATCTGGTATATGTGAACCCTTGCCACAGTAACAAAATCTGTTCGGCCAGGCCAGCTTCTATTTAGACATTGCAATTTTGTTCACTCTCACTTTCAATCCTTTCTGCAACCCAAATGCATCTCAAACAAGAGAAAATCTGAAGATGCTGGAAATCCAAGCAACACACACAAAATGCTGGAGGAACTCAGCAGTCCTGATGAAGGGTCTTTCCTAAAATATCCAATGTACTCTTTTCCATAGATGTTGCCTGGCCAGCTGAGTTCCTCCAGTATTTTGTGTGTGTCTCTATCTGCAGTTTGTATTGATGGAGCTATTTCAACTGCTCTTTTAAGTATATGTTGTGCTCAGTTAGGACCCATTTTTGAATGCCTTATTGTAGGATTCCGTAAACTAAACGATCTTTTGATGTATAATTCAGCCCGTCACAGAACTGACAATGCTCAGACAATTGCTTCAATTCGGGTATGTGTGCTGAAATGGTTTTGCCTTCCTTTTGATTCTGCTTTTGAAACATAGAGTGTTCTGCAATCAACAATGGTTTTGTTTCTAAATGACTCTTCTTTTTTTTCATGATATTTGCAAAGCTCATTTCAGCTAGCTTGGTTGGAGCAGTCAAACTTCTAAGCAGACTCTATGCTTTTACACCTGATGCACGCAACAAAACTGGTACTTGTTTCTCATTGGCTATTCCATTTTCTTTCAAATACTGTTCAATTTGTTCAGTGTACATATTCCAGTTATCTCTTGTGTAATTGAATGCATCTATCTTTCCAATGTAGCCAGACATTTCAGCTTTTTTAAAATTTTTGAATATTATCACCTGATAATCACTGTTTATGAACCCATGAATTTATCCTCCTTTCTTCCTTTTTTAGCACAAACATGTCCTTTCTGAAGAAGCATGACTTGCACTGTATTTATTTTTACTTGACCATTTCTCGCAGCACTTTTTTTTAACTTGAACGTCTCGCTGCACTTCTACAGGTAAGTGGTCATCTTAGGTTTGTTTAAAACTTCTTCATTACCACTGTTATGTTTTGTAATTCTAAAACATAAAAACTAATTGAAAGGAAAACAAGGGATCTGGGAATGCAAGTCTATCTCTGTTTTTAACTTTCAGCATGTATGATGTGGCGGCCTAATAACATATGCCTTTTACATACTTATACATATAATCTGCAATGCATTTTGTAAACAATGAAGAATGCTTAATCAAAAATATACTGAAGTATTACTGAAATATTTAATACAAAACAAAACAGTTCTGGTTTACTTTATTCTCAGTGCATATCCTGATTCTCATTCCCTGAGTCCAGAGACTATATACCAAGTTTCTCTAGTCTGCTTTGTTTCTCCGGTATCCATTCCAAGCTTTTCAAGTCACAAGAACCCAGGTTCCCAGCTTTGTGGTCCCATGACTCAGGTCTGTGTAGCAAATGAGTACTTCAAGCAAACTTATCAATTGATTCAATGAGTCATCATTCAAGTCACTGATGTAAATTCTGGAAGAGCCTTACTCCAAAAGCTGAACCCTGGCTGGTGTGCAAGTACACTACAAAGTAACCTATCAAGAGTGTTTTTTAAACCCTTGATGAGAAAGGCATGGTACAAACTGGGAAAATTGAACTTTGATGTAACAAATTAAACAGATCTATAGAGAAACACCTTCCTCAGCAGTGAAAGAAACCTGTCCATGCTGTCTTGATTTGTAAAATTGAGAATATATCCTAATTGTCTCTGAAAGACTTCTGAAGGATAAAACACAGAACAAGATTTGAAAAGGTTACTTCTCTAGGTTTCAAGTTTCATGGTTTCAAGGTTTCCCAAGGACTTTTCTCCGTTCCCAGGGTTTTCTTTTTCCGATCATTTCCAAGGCTTATTCAATTTCCTCCCCATCTCGGACTCCCAAGTCTCCCACTCAGCCCTGCCCGAGGTTTCTTGATCTCCGAGTGCTGGGGTTCCTGGGCCCCTCTGTATGGTACCCCGGATGTCCCTCGGTCTGTTGGGGTTCCCAGGCCATCAGATGCCAGCTTCTAGGAAGGGGGTAGGGGTCCTGTACTGACTTCAGGCCTTTCAGGGCATCAGAGAGCTTTTGGGCTCTGAGATTTTTAAGAGCTCCTGAATTGGTTCATTGTTGCTTAACAGTTATTAATGGTTTTAGAGTTTCTTTTTTTTTCTATCTCGAGCGACTCACACTTTGTAATGCATTTTCCTGGTGCTTTCTCCTTGAGGTTCTTTTGATAGGTTGAAGGATTCTGTGCTAGTTTTAGTCATGTAAATTAGCTCCATTCAGAGGGTCCTCTATGATCCATCTCACGGTGTCACTTGATCAAGATACCTCTGTAAAACCTCTTGTTTCTGTCTCTATGTGGAAGTTGTTGGCTCCGATATTGGCAGTGCACACCATGGCAATTATCTACCAGGTAAGTAAAGGACATCTTGGACAAGTCCCTCATCCGGGACTTCCAGCAGACACAGATCTGTGGCGCCTCAGGGGCTGTGGCTGGGGGGGGGGGGGGGGGGGGGGGGTCCTGTCACAAACACGGATTTGCAGCACAACAGATATGGCAGTGGCACTCGTGAATATGCACGTGCCAGCTAATTATTTAATTGTGGTAGTATTTAACTCCATTCATTCCGTCATAGTACTTGTCGAGACTCGGACATGGACATAGCCACGCTTCGTTATCTCCATTCCGCCTTGCCTGAGGAATTGGACTGTCGAGTCAAATGACTGCAAAGACTGGCGGTAATCATTTTACTCTTAGTTGTTCTTTTCAGCCACAGTGTAGGCTTCGTTTTCCATTTGAGAGTTTTAGTTAACGGCCCTGTTTGGCCTAGCGTTTATTGTTTTCTTTACCATTAATACTGTTTGCATTGAAGTCTGAACTATCGACCCACTTCAGTGTCACTCACTCTGTACTTGGACCATGTCCGAACCAGGTGACAGGAACCAATGGACAAAGAGATAGTGTAGGAAAATGGAGTTGGGAAGCTGAACTGGGAGATCAGCTATGATGTTGAGGCATGTCAGAACAGGCATAAAGGGCCAGAGAACCTACTCCTGGTCCTTAATGTTATATCCTTGAAACCCCCGGTTTCCTTGGCTGCGTAAATCCAGGGAAGACGCTCCCTGGTCCCGCAAAACTCGTGAGACTGAGACGGCTCTCCCACCCCAAACCCCAGTTTGTGTGGATGCTGTGTCATTTACTACCCTGTTACAAGTTAGTGCCACGAAATGACACAGTCCACAGCATACAATTACAGTAAAGGAATTACTTTATGAATCTTATCTTAACTTAGGGATTAGTAAAGAAAATGTCCCATTTTAATTAACAGTCAAATGTGCACAATTTGGAGCTCAAAGTTTTGCCATATTCACCGATCCTCAATTGATCTCGCCCCTGGCTTCATCAAATTGCAGTTCCACTCTGGGTCGAATCTTACAAGCTGTCTTCTCCAGCATCTTCTCTCTCCATCTCCCAACGAACAAAAACAAAAACAAAAACCCCAAGCCCAACGTTAGTGCCCCTCACCAGGAAAACCTCCCCTCAATTCTACCATTCTAACTGGATGGCACACATTCCTCATCATTCCTTATCTTCAGCAGTAACCCAAATAAGCTGAAAGCAGAACAGAATGCTAAATGAAGTACATTCAGTATAACTTTAAAAATATGAATCAGGGCATTACATCTTTATGCTGAAGAAAACATAATCCACATTTTGTTTGTTTTTTCATCAAAGATCAAAAGATCTTTCATCTTTTGGTATCTACATGGAGCAAAAACAGAAAAACAACATAAATTCATGGAATTAATTTCACAATAATGACTTGATATCTATGTTACAAAAATGGAGCTTTGCTATTTATGCTCCACCCAAGTCTTCTTGCGTCCCACTTCTCCCCCCATCCATGAATGTACCTTCACATTACATTTCTCCAACAATTTCTGATCTAGCTTCTTCTGTAATGCAACTTTATAATTTAATAACTATGAAACTATATGTAATAACTATGTGGTAGAATACTTTATTTTTCACCACTCTTAGAATCCCTTTTAAAAGAAGACAATATGCCAGTTGCCTTCTGAGCTGGTTGTTCCACCTTCACAGTAACTTTCAATGATCTGTTTACAAGGACATCTAGATTCTTTGAAATTATTTTGAAAATATCTAGCTGTTTGGTTTTGAGTGCAGTATCAAAATGGATGACTCCATTTTTTGCTATATCTACCATGTCTTCATACACTCAATTAACTTGTCTACATCTCCTTAAATCCCCTTCAGTAGAATATCCTCTTCATTACCTACACATTCCACCAGACAACACCAAACGATCCTGTACTATGTTTTGATAGTCCAATATCCAGTAGTCAATTCTTGACATTTTCTCCCTATCTTTAGTACTGAAACTTTGTAAGTCTCACAAGGGAAACTAACTAGTTCAAGGGTTAAAACATTACAAGAAATTACTCTTGGATTGCTTCCTCAGTGCAATGAAAAGGCCTTACTGGATATTCACGCACAATTTCAATACTTCTGAAGGTTCTGTCAAATTGTGCTTTTTCTGGCTCAAATTAATTCAGTGACATGCAAAAAATGTTGCAAAATCTAGAACAGAAGCTAAACTTTTCCCTCCTTTAGCCAGTTGCTCACCTCCTGACAGTCCAACATCCTTCCAAAAAGACACAACTCAGAAGAACAATAGCATGCCCTCCATTTGCTCGAAGCTGGCACCATCCAGCTCATACAGCCAACTTGAGTAGCAGCCTGTCAACTGGCCTAAGAAAATCATCTCCCCACACAAAGCACAATGAATTCTTTGTGTAACATGTATTTAAGTTACTTGCTTTGCATACTCCAATAGCACTTCCCAAACCAATCCGATCAAACACGGGAAAACCAACCCCATTGCAGATTTCCCTCAAGGCACACGCTACCATGATTTGAAAGTGTAGTATATCACCAGTCTGTTATTATCACCGGACCTGTTTCCTCACACTTACTATTTTTAGATTATTGCAAAAACAGAATTGAGGGGTGCAGGCATGCTCAGTGCAGGAGCAGAGGACAGAGTGTGGGGCAGCAAGAAGACGACTGGTGAAGTAGCCTCAGATGTAGCTTTGAGGACAACCCACAGGACATTCAACAAACAGTAGAGCACAGGAAAAGGCCCTCTAGCCTACCATGTCTGCATCAACCAAGAGACCAAACTAAACTATTTCCATCTGCCTGAATGTGCTCTGAATCCCTTTATTCCTTGCTTGTCCACGTGTCTGCCTAAATGTGGCTCTAAGGTTACTGTTATATTTCATTCTACCAACTCCACAGCAGCATGTTCCAGGCACCTATCACTCAATGTATGAAACAACTTGCTGCACAAATCCCCTTTAAACTTTCCCCATCTCAGCTTAAAGCTAGTTTTTGATATTTACACCTTGGGAAAAAGACACTGACTCCTTAATCTATCCATGTCTCCCATAATTTACACACTTCTGTCAGGTCACCCTCCTCAGCCTCTGACACTCCAGGGCTGACACCCTTCTCAGGATCTAATCGCTGCTTGGATGTAATGTACTCCAATCCAGGTCATATGCTGGAGAACCTCTTCTGCACTCTCTCTAAATTCTCCAGGCCCTTTTTATACTATGGCGGTCAGAACTGCACACAATACTCCAAATGTGGCCTAATCACCATTATATACAGATGCAACTTGACTTCCCAGCTTTTATATTCAATACCCTCACTGATAAAGACAAGAATGTCAAATATTTTCTTTATCACCGTGTCCATTTGTGATTCCATGGAGTTACGGATTTGCATTACAACACAGCTCTGTACCTCAGTCTGCCTAAGGGTTTTGGCATGACCTCAAAATGCATCACCTCACACTTGTCCAGATTACATTCCATCTGTCGTTTCTCTGCTCAGCTTTCTAAATGATCTGTATAGCTCTAAACTTCGGCAATCTGCCTCACTGTCCACCTCCCCATCAATTTTCATGTCATCTGCAAAATTATTGATTGGACAACTTACATTTTCAAAGAAGCACAACAGGATGGACATAGCAGTCCACTTGATTGGGCGTATTGTGACTGAACTAAAACTGAGACACATGGAAGCTGTAACTGGGAAATACTTAGTCTTTGTTCACACAACAAGCCTTCAGGAGAGACTGAGCTCGGGAATCCAAAAGAATCTCATTCACCTGATAACAATGTTTTATATTCCTTCAAGCAAAGATAATAATGAACAGTTAACTACAGTTTCAATTGCTGTAATCACCTACTTAGCTTTAACCTTTCAAATATAGTCAGGATTTATATCATATTCATTTCTCTGACATTAAATGTACCTATTGCAATGCTATTGTCATAGTCAGGTAAATTTACAGAATTACATACTTACAATGGCATCACTAGCAGAACCTCTTTCAATATTCAATACTGGTGGCTGTTCCAAAAGCCAGATACCCAAAACATACCCCTGTTGTTACAGTGTTGAGGGATGGATTGATAAATATACAACTAACCAAAAGGTTAACAGACAAAGTAGATCTGTCCTGCACTTTGTGTTAAATGGCAGGAATACACTTTTAAAACATGTTAATAGCAGATGGTTCCTTAAGCTTGCGATGGCCAGGAGAGGAGGGAGGTGGTGGTGATGATAAGCACCCGCTACCTATTAAATGCTCCCATTGGCATGTATCTCAAATAACCTTTAATATCCAAGTCCAGCTCCTGAACTTCACATGTGGCTAGCCTAGTGGAACTATTTCTACTGACAGGAGAAGGGGAAAAGACGAGTTTACTGGCACGTTAAAACCCGTCGATCCAAGCAAATGGGACTCATTAGCCATGGTTGGCAGCTCATCTAGGAAAATTAAAACTTCCATCTCAAATCACTGCTCTCATGAGGTCATATCCACTCTTGGGGAAGGCTTTGGGAGTAAATTTCAAGGAAAAAATCTGGAGCTGGAGTCGCTAAGGCATTTCTGCATTGATTTCAACGCTGACTGGCAACTCCTGCGATGCCACCGGTGCCAAACTGTATCAGTCTGCTGTTCTGTTGAATTAATCAACTGTGTAGAGATGGAGCCTATTGCATGGGCGACACACAACCACGGATTTGGCAGTGCAGTAGATATGTCAATTGTGCTTGTGAATATGCACGTGTCAGCTAATTATTATTTCATTGTGATAGTACTTAAGTCCATTCTTTTCATTGTAGTGCTTGTCGAGACTTGAACCCAGCAGAGAAATGCTTCACTTATATTCAGCCTTGCCTTTGAAATTGGACTGTCAAGTCAACTGACTCTGAAGACTAGTGGTATTCATTTTATTTTTGTTTGTTCTTTTCAGCCACAGTGTAGGCTTCGTTTTCCATTTGAGAATTTTCGTTAACGGCCCTGTTTGGCCTGGCGTTTATTGTTTTCTTTTCCCTTTACACTGTTTGCCTTGAAGTCTCTGAACTATCAAACCGCTTCAGTGTCTCTCACGGCACAGGAGAACATGTTCCTGTCTCTATTGTGGTGATCCAGGACATTTTTGGGTGGTATGTTCCAAGCGTTCTGTTAAAGAGAATGAACTTAAAGTGTTTATTGACTCCAGCGTGGCTGGGAATCTCATTGACATCTCTCTCTCTCTCAAAGATGAAGAGTTCTAGCCATCCCACCCTGCAAAAACTCATTTCAGGGAGGTAGCACTACAACCCCTGCCCCCCACAACCCCATACCCCACTCCCCCGGTCAACCTCCAAGGGTGTATGTATACAAGATGTTTGATTATGAAAGAACACAACAATTTATTTGATCACATATTGAAACTATTTACACACACACACACACACACACACACACACACACACACACACACACACACACACACACACACATATTCCTTGTTGAGTATTTTGTTGGCAGTTTCAATGCTAATAGCTAAATACTAATGCAAATAACTTTTCTATTTCTTTTGCAAATTTTCCTTGTACCGTGATGTGGCTTGCTTGGCAGATTTGAGCTTTTTGCTGGAAGTCTCAACCTCAGAGCAGTCTGTGTCAATGAATTTGTTAATTTTGCAAGACATCAGATTCACAAGTGAAATAAAACCATAAGGTGTATCCTTATTATATTGTCTTATGCAGAAAATGTGACATTAAAATATGTACTTATATTATATTATATTATATTATATTATCATGGAGTCTTTATTTTATTCTATTACAACTTTAAGCAAGTCTACAGGAAGTTTGGCCTCATCACGTAGGACATCAATAGATAGCTCCTTAGCAGCTAGCCAGCTAGGTTAAATAACATTAGCTATGCTAATGAACGAATGAAGCCTGTTAAACTCACCTCAACATGTCTTTTACAGTCATTTAGCCCACCATGGGCAATAGAAAAGTTACTGTTGCAAACAGTGCAGCGAGCAACACTGTCATTATTTTTCACCACTATTATGCAAGGGTACACTTTAGTGTAGTCTGGGGTGAAGTACATTTTATATCTTTTTTTGGAACACTCTGCCATGGCACTGCAGGACACTAAACTGAACTAATGGACAATGAGAGAGAGAGAGAGAGAGAGAGAGGTCAACTGTAAAGCCCGCCCACAGAGAAAACTGATAGGTCTACTTAGCACAAAGAGAGACCAATCAGGATGCTCTCTCGGTCACTCTCTCACTACGTCCATCTGTCACTCTCTCCTCTATACGTTGTCCTCTATATTCTCCTCTATACTCTCTCCTCTCTCCCCTCTCCCCCCTCCTGCCCCCCTCGCTCACTCTCAAAAAAATAGATTTCCAGGCTATTGTTTATAATTTGCGGATGTCAGGGAGACACTATCAATATGCAGGACACTCACGGAACTTCCAGGTGAGGGAGGGATGTCTGGAGTTCCAATTCAGGAATTGAGAGAAAAGATCAACGTCAAGTTGCTGGACGGTCAACCTCCGGGAATTGGCCAGATCCAACTTTCCACCCAACCCCTCCAACCGGTGCTCGAAGGCAAACATCATGAGGTCATTTCCTCAGCAGTTTGAAAGGGGCATGACTGCGTAAGCACGTGAGGGTCGACCTGTGAGACAGCGGGAGAGTTTAAAAACCGAGCAGATTGAGAGGGGGAAGGTAATTTCTTCGGCAATTTGAACAGGGCACGACTGCGTAAGTGCGTGAAGGTCAGCCTGTGAGACAGTGGGAGAGTTTAAAAAGCGAGATTAACGGAGCGGTCATCGGAAGAATGAGCGACAGAGTTGGAAGGCTTTGGCTCGAGAGGCTTCGGCGAGCAGAGGCTGAGGACGAGCTTGCTCCCAGTGAGGTAAGGTCAAGTAAGCTCTTTTAATTAATCTAATTAACTTAGAAGTAGGTAATGGAGGCAGCAGTTAGGGCAGTCAAGTGCTCCGCTTGCAGTATGTGGGAAGTCAGGGCGAGCACAGTTGTCCCTGATGACCACACCTGCAATAGGTGCATCCAGCTGCAGCTCCTGACAAACCGAGTTAGGGAACTGGAGCTGGAGCTGGATGAACTTCGGATCATTCGTGAGGCAGAGGCAGAAATAGACAGGAGTTTCAGGGAGATAGTCACCCCTAAAAGTCAGGAGACAGGTAGTTGGGTGACTGTCAGGAGAGGGAAGG
Source organism: Hemitrygon akajei (assembly GCF_048418815.1). Classification (NCBI taxonomy): domain Eukaryota; kingdom Metazoa; phylum Chordata; class Chondrichthyes; order Myliobatiformes; family Dasyatidae; genus Hemitrygon; species Hemitrygon akajei. Next base: position 33,197,218 of record NC_133143.1, read on the forward strand.
GGAATAGACAGGAAGAGCAGAGCACCCCTGTAGCCATTCCCATCAACAATAAGTATACCATTTTGGATACTGTTGGTGGGGATGACCTACCAGGGACAAGTTGCAGTGGTCGCGTCTCTGGCACTGAGACTGGACCCTCAGCTCAGAACGGAAAGAGGGAAAAGAGGAGAGCAGTAGTGATAGGGGATTCGATAGTTAGGGGGACTGATAAGAGGTTCTGTGGAAGAGATCAAGAATCCCGGATGGTCTTTTGCCTCCCTGGTGCCAGGGTCCGTGATATCTCAGATTGAGTGCTCAGTATTCTCAAGAGGAAGGGTGAGCAGCTAGATGTCGTGGTCCATGTAGGGACCAATGACATGGATAGGAAGAAAGAGGAGGTCCTGCAAAGAGAGTTTAGGGAGTTAGGTGCAAATTTGAAGGACAGGACCTCCAGGGTTGCAGTCTCAGGATTGTTACCAGTGCCACGTGCTAGTGATGCTAGAAAGAGGAAGATAATGTAGCTAAGTATGTGGCTAAGGAGTTGGTGCAGGACAGAGGGCTTCATGTTTCTGGACAATTGGGCCTTGGTCCAGGGAAGGTGGGACCTGTTCTGATGAGATGGGTTGCACCTGAACTGGAGGGGGGTTAATATCCTTGCAGGAAGGTTGGCTAATGCTGTTCCGGGGGGTTTAATCTAGATTTGCAGGGTAAGGGGAACCAGAGTTTTAGAGCAGATACTGAGGTGGAGGAGGATAAAGGTCATGCGAGACTGCAAGTATAGTGCACAGAGTAAAGCCATATCTAACATATAAAGAGGCTTTGAGGAAAGACAAGCAGAATAAAGGGTGTAAAGGTAGTAAGGTAGAAGGGCTAAAGTGCGTGTATTTCAATGCAAGAAGCATCGGGAACAAAGGTGATGAACTGAGAGCTTGGATACATACATGGAATTATGATGTAGTGGCCATTACAGAGACTTGGCTGGCACCGGAGCAGGAATGGATTCTCAATATTCCTGGATTTCAGTGTTTTAAAAGGGGTAGAGAGGGGGAGGAAGGGGAGGAAGGGGAGGAGGGGTGCCATTACTGGTCAGGGATACTATTACAGCTACAGAAAGGGTGGGAAATGTAGCAGGATCCTCTTTTGAGTCAGTATGGGTGGAAGTCAGGAACAGGAAGGGAGAAGTTACTCTATTGGGAGTATTCTATAGGCCCCCTGGTAGCAGCAGAGATACCGAGGAGTAGATTGGGAGGCAGATTTTGGAAAGGTGCAAAAATAACAGGGTTGTTATCATGGGTGACTTTAACTTCCCTAATATTGATTGGCACTTGATTAGTTCCAATGATTTAGATGGGGCAAAGTTTGTTAAGTGTGTCCAGGATGGATTCCAGTTACAGTATGTTGACAGACTGACTAGGGGGAATGCCATACTGGATCTAGTATTTTGTAATGAACCGGGTCAGGTCTCAGATCTCTCAGTGGGTGAGCATCTGGGGGACAGTGACCACTGCTCCCTAGCCTTTAGCATTATCATGGAAAAGGATAGAATCAGAGAGGACAGGAAAATTTTTAATTGGGGAAGGGCAAATTATGAGGCTATAAGGCTAGAACTTGTGGGTGTGAATTGGGATGATGTTTTTGCAGGGAAATGTACTATGGACATGTGGTCGATGTTTAAGGATCTCTTGCAGGATGTTAGGGACAAATTTGTCCCAGTGAGGAAGATAAAGAATGATAGGGTGAAGGAACCATGGGTGATAAGTGAGATGAAAAATCTAGTCAGGTGGAAGAAGGCAGATTACATGAGGTTTAGGAAGCAAGGATCGGATGAGGCTATTGAGGAATATAGGGTAGCAAGAAAGGAGCTTAAGAAGGGGACATGAGAAGGCTTTGGTGAGTAGGGTAAAGGAAAACCCCAAGGCATTCTTCAATTATGTGAAGAACAAAAGGATGACAGGAGAGAAAGTAGGACTGATTAGAGATAAATGTAGGAAGATGTGCCTGAGGCTGTGGAAGTGGCTGAGGTCCTCAATGAATACTTCTCCTCGGTATTCAACAATGAGAAGGAACTTGATGATGGTGAGGACAATATGAGTGATGTTGAAGTTCTGGAGCATGTTGATATTAAGGGAGACGAAGTGCTGGAGCTGTTAAAATACATTAGGACGGATAAGTCTCCAGGGCTTGACGGAATATTCCCCAGGCTGCTCCATGAAGCGAGGGAAGAGATTGCTGAACTTCTGGCTAGGATGTTTATGTCCTCGTTGTCCATGGGAATGGTACCGGTGGATTAGAGGGAGGCGAATGGTGTCCCCTTGTTCAAAAAAGGTAGTAGGGATAGTCCAGGTAACTATAGACAAGTGAGCATTTCATCTGTGGTGGGAAAGCTGTTAGAAAAGATTCTTAAAGATAGGATCTATGAGCATTTAGAGAATCATGGTCTGATCAGGGACAGTCAGCATGGCTTTGTGAAGGGCAAATCATTAGAGTTCTTTGAGGAGGTGAGCAGGCATATAGATGAGGGTAGTGCAGTGGATGTGATCTACATGGATTTTAGTAAGGCATTTGATAAGGCTCCACATGGTAGGCTTATTCAAAAAGTCAGAAGGCATGGGATCCAGGGAAGTTTGGCCAGGTGGATTCAGAATTGGCTTGCCTGCAGAAAGCAGAGGGTCGTGGTGGAGGGATATACATTCAGATTGGAGGGTTGTGACTAGTGGTGTCCCACAAGGATCTGTTTTGGGACCTCTACTTTTTGTGATTTTTATTAACAACCTGGATGTGGGAGTAGAAGGGTGGGTTGGCAAGTTTGCAGAATGCACAAAGGGTGGTGGTGTTGTGGATAGTGTAGAGGATTGTCGAAGATTGCAGAGAGGCATTGATAGGATGAAGGAGTGGGCTGAGAAGTGGCAGATGGAGTTCAACCCAGAGAAGTGTGAGGTTGTACACTTTGGAAGGATAAACTCCAAGGCAGAGTACAAAGTAAATGGCAGGATACTCGGTAGTGTGAAGGAGCAGAGGGATCTGGGGGTACATGTCCACAGATCCCTGAAAGGTGCCTCACAGGTAGATAGGGTAGTTAAGAAAGCTTATGGGATGTTAGCTTTCATAAGTCAAGGGATAGTGTTTAAGAGTCGCGAGATAATGATGTAGCTCTATAAAACTCTAGTTAGGCCACACTTGGAGTACTGTGTCCAGTTCTGGTTGCCTCACTATAGGAAGGATGTGGAAGCATTGGAAAGGGTACAGAGGAGATTTACCAGGATGCTGCCTGGTTTAGAGAGTATGCATTATGATCAGAGATTAAGGGAGCTAGGGCTTTACTCTTTGGAGAGAAGGAGGATGAGCAGAGACATGATAGAGGTGTACAAGATATTAAGAGGAATAGATAGAGTGGACAGCCAGCGCCTCTTCACCAGAGCACCACTGCTCAATACAAGAGGACATGGCTTTAAGGTAAGGGGTGGGAAGTTCAAGGGGGATATTAGAGAAAGTATTTTTACTCACAGAGTGGTTGGTGTATGAAATGCACTGCCTGAGTCTGTGGTGGAGGCAGATACACTAGTGAAATTTAAGAGACAACTAGACAGGTATATGGAGGAATTTAAGGTGGAGTGATATATGGGAGGCAGGGATTAAGGGTTGGCACAACATTGTGAGCTGAAGGGTCTGTACTGTGCTGTACTATGTTCTATTAAATATCTTTCTATCGGGTTAATTCACCTGAACTGCCACTGGTACCTGGTCTCCCCCAGTTATCCTGTCATAACCCATGGACCGATTGGTTGCTGAAGGTACTCAAGAGTGGGGACCGGCATGCCTGTCAACCTGCCTGGTCCCAGCTCAAGCTCCATTCCGTGAATCCCCTCCTGTGTCAGCTGGGGATGTGGACCTGTCTGGGATTCCGGCTCAAGCTCCATTCCATGAATCCCCTCCTGTGTCAGCTGAGGATGTGGACCTGTGTGGGGTTCCGGCTCAAGCTCCATTCCGTGAATCCCCTCCTGTGTCAGCTGAGGATGTGGACCTGTGTGGGATTCCGGCTCAATATGTGGATCTCCTTGAGGTTTACAGTAAAAGAAAGGCCACCATCCTGCCCCCACACTGGCCATATTACAGTGCCATAGACCTCCTACCTGGTACCAGTCCTCCCCAGGGCGGGCTCTTTTATCTCTCTCGTCCTGAAACGGTGGCCATGGAGGAATATATCAAGGAGGCATTGGCCATAGGGATTATCCGTCCCTCAACCTTGCCAGCGGGAACGGGATTTTTTATGAGCAGCAATGATGGCAAGCTCTGTCCCTGCCTCAATTATCGGCCCCTGAACAGCATCACTGAAGAATAGCTACCCTCTTCCTCTGCTGGCTTCTGCATTTGAACATCTCCTGGGAGCAACCATATTTTCCAAAATTGATCTGCGCAATGCTTACAATCTGGTTTGCATAAGAGAAGCGGATGAGGGGAAAACGGCTTTCAACACCTCTAATGGCCACGATGAGTTCCTGGTGGTGCCTTTTGGTCTGGCCAATGCTCCTGCTATATTCCAGGCCTTGGTTAACGATGCACTCAGGGATATGTTGATCCAGTTTGAGTTTGTATATTTAGATGACATCCCTATCTATTCCCGCTCTCATCAGAGTTTAACATGAGTTTAGTGATGAGGCTGACACTGGTAAAGTAAAACTTATATGAGGTATTGAGGGTAAGCTTATGTCTGTAACTATGCACAAAGTAATTTTACAGTCAAGGTTAGTTTCAGGACCTGTTAAAATCGGACTACGATCCAGTTTATAGGTGGATCATGTTTCTTTATTGTTAGGGAATGAACTAGCAGGTGGGCATGTTCTTCCTGTCTGATCTCCCTGGGAACTTGGTGCTGATCCATCTGAGGCTTATTTTAAACCGAACATTATTTCTGCCAGGCTACCAAATTCAACAATTTTGGAAAACATTGATGAGAAATTGGCTCATCTACAGCCACAGCAGTGACAGCAAATGAAACAGTTAATTATGAAATTTAGGGATTTCTTTCCCAACGTTCCAAAGAGTACCACGGTTGCCTTCCATGATGTAGATGCTGGAAACGCCAAACCCATAAAACAACATCTATATCGAATGGACATGGAAAAATATAGAATCGCAGAGTAAGAGATAGAATATATGTTAGAAAAGGATATCATTAGACCCTCTTCAAATGGAAACAAGTAGCCATAACATGACCAGATTTCATACAAGAATGACAAATGGGACCAAAATGTTTTTCCTTCACTGGCTTCCCTTCATCCTTACCTTTTTGACTAGTCCTCAATTTAATTTCTGGTTCACCCTGACTATCCATGTTACTTTTTTGGAAAGTTTTACTCGGGGTAAACTTAACTCTGTGAGTTAGGGCAAACTCATCTGCCAATTTAGCAGACTCTTGTAACGTGGTAGCATCATTCTCATCCAAATATGCATTTATGCCATTAGGGATGCACCATTTAAATTCCTGAATTAGAACCAACTCTTTTAAGTTGTCAAAATCATCATTCACATTTTTGGATGTGCACCATCTCTCAAAACACAGATTTGTCATAGGCAAATTCTACATGAGTCTGGTTCACAGATTTCTTTAGATTTCTAAATCTTAGTCTATAAGCCTCCGGAACCAGCTCATAAGCCTTAAGTATAACCTGCTTCATAACATCATAATCAGTTGCCTGTTCAGATAGATAGATAGATAGATACTTTATTCATCCCCATGGGGAAATTCAACTTTTTTTCCAATGTCCCATACACTTGCTGTAGCAAAACTAATTACATACAATACTTAACTCAGTAAAAAAAATATGATATGCATCTAAATCACCGTCTCAAAAAGCATTAATAGCTTTTAAAAAGTTCTTAAGTCCTGGAGGTAGAATTGTAAAGCCTAATGGCATTGGGGAGTATTGACCTCTTCATCCTGTCTGAGGAGCATTGCATCGATAGTAACCTGTCACTGAAACTGCTTCTCTGTCTCTGGATGGTGCTATGTAGAGGATGTTCAGAGTTATCCATAATTGACCGTAGCCTACTCAGCGCCCTTCGCTCAGCTACCGATGTTAAACTCTCCAGTACTTTGCCCACGACAGAGCCCGCCTTCCTTACCAGCTTATTAAGACGTGAGGCGTCCCTCCTCTTAATGCTTCCTCCCCAACACGCCACCACAAAGAAGAGGGCGCTCTCCACAACTGACCTATAGAACATCTTCAGCATCTCACTGCAGACATTGAATGACGCCAACCTTCTTAGGAAGTACATTTGACTCTGTGCCTTCCTGCACAAGGCATCTGTGTTGGCAGTCCAGTCAAGCTTCTCGTCTAACTGTACTCCCAGATACTTGTAGGTCTTAACCTGCTCCACACATTCTCCATTAATGATCACTGGCTCCATATGGGGCCTAGATCTCCTAAAGTCCACCACCATCTCCTTGGTCAATGGATAAAGCCATATAAACTTATTGTGCTTTACCCTTAATTACACTTTGTGTAAGGATTGGCTATTTATCTTTCAGCCAGTTGAAACTCTGAGCAACTTTTTCAAAATGTTGGAAGTTCTTATCAACTTCTGCCTCATTAAATGGAGGAACCAGCTTAACTTCTTGACTAGCAACAAATTGTTTCCTAGAACCAGAAGCCGGATTCTCGGACCTTAACCTCTCCATCGCTAGCTCAAATTCCCTCTGTTTATTTGCTTCTCTTTCCACCACCTCCATTTTAAATCTCTGTAACTTCATTTGTTCCAAATGTAGCTGCATCTCACTGGAAACTTCTCTAACACCTCTTCCAAAAAGAACCACAGGAGCCTTGCATGATAGAAACATAGAAAACCTACAGCAGAATACAGGCCTTTCGGTGCACAAAGTTGTGCTGAACACGTCCCTACCTTAGAAATTACTAGGCTTACCTGTAGCCCTCCATTTTACCAAGCTTCATGTACCTATCGAAAAGCCTCTTAAAAGACCCTATTTTATCCGCCTATTTGGATGAGAATGATGCTACCACGTTACAAGAGTCTGCTAAATTGGCAGATGAGTTTACCCTAACTCACAGAGTTAAGTTTACCCCGAGTAAAACTTTCCAAAAAAGTAACATGGATAGTCAGGGTGAACCAGAAATTAAATTGAGGACTAGTCAAAAAGGTAAGGATGAAGGGAAGACAGTGAAGGAAAAACATTTTGGTCCCATTTGTCATTCTTGTATGAAATCTGGTCATGTTATGGCTACTTGTTTCCATCTGAAGAAGAGAGAAAAGGAGGCAGTTTCAGATGCTTGTGTACAGCACTTCGAAAAACCCATAAACCCGCAGGGTTCGGGACATACAAAGGAAGCTCTGTCAAGATCTGACCGAGTTAGGAAGGGATTCGATCCTTTTATGTCAGAGGGATATGTTTCCGTGAAGCAAGGGTCCACTCAAGTACCAGTAAAAATTCTTTGGGATACCGGGGCTTCTTAGTCACTTATGTTAGACAGTATTCTAGAGTTTAGTGATTAGACTGACACTGGTGAAGTAAATGTCTTTAAATGTATTGAAGTAAATGTAAAGGTATTGAGGGTAACTTTATGTCTGTATCTCTGCACAAATTAGTTTTACAGTCAGACTTAGTTTCAGGACCTGTTAAAAGCAGACTACAACCCAGTTTACAGGTGGATAGTGTTTCTTTATTGTTAGGGAATGGCCTCACAGGTGGGTAGTTTTTCCTGTAGTGCAGCTGACAACTATGCCAATCACTGATGATCCAAAGATGGACTCTAACATGTATCCCTCCTGTGCAGTAACCCGAGCTATGGCCAAACAGTCTGCCAAGGCAGATGGTCCTGTGCAACATGGGTCTGATACCCATGACAGCTCAAATTGGGATTCTAATTTTGATGATTTGTCAGCAACTTTCCTACCTTCTTTGTTTGACCAAGATCCTAGTAGTAAGTCTGACCATAATGACTTATCTCTGTCTAGGAAGGAGATTATAGTGGAACAGAGCAGAGATCCTGAAATTTGTTACCACCCAAATAAAGACCACCTCCGGTGGAAGGTCAGTTACTTTGAGAAATCTTATTCTTCAGAATCTTCGGAAAACGCATTTATCAGCTGGGATTTGCGTCAGCAGTTTCGTTTTTTCTTCAAGGCTCGGATCGGAAAGTCTCTCCTCTCAGTCATTTCATAATCACTTGGACTTTCTAAATTACCACTTTAAGACTGTGCTTGAGTGAGCTCTGTTAAGAATTCTCTCTAAGTTCGACTGTTTGATAACTATAGCCGCATAACACTGTTACTTCTGTTTAAGTTAGTTGTTCATTTACTTTTCGATGTTTTTTAGTAGAGATTAATAAATTTTTGTTGTTTATTTATAAAAACCTGACTCAATTTCACATCTACTGCTGCTGGTGCATAACATGTACAACGGTAACCCTGAGTCTTTCCACGTGCTCTTAAATTAATGCTCCCGAGTCTTTGAATTACAACCCACAAAGTTCCCCTCAGACAGGAATAAGAAAGCTTAAAATATATAATTTCCTTCCTCTCGGGCAGAGCCCCTTCATGGCAATAGCTTTAAAGGAGAAGGGCACTCCAGTATTATTTTTAAGAATGATGAGCAAGATGTTTTCTCATCCTGCTGGGGGTGTTAAAGGCAGCTAGCAGACTTCTCCAGCTGCGTCAAGGAGTGAGATCTGTGGCCAATTTATTCCATTGATTTCCATACCCTTGTGGCAGAGAGCGGGTGGAACAATGAGATTTGGTTGTTCCATTTAGATGGGCCATAAATGATCAGTTTAAAGACACTCTTACGACCACAGACCAGGTAGAGAATTTGGAGGAACCTATGGATACAGCCATATGAATCGACAGTATAAAAAGTACAAAACCCACACTACCCCATAACCCTCCATTTTTCTTTCATCCATGTGCCTGCCCAAGAGGCTCTTAAATACTTCTAATGTTTTACACTCCACCACTATCCCTGGCAAATCATTCTAGGCACCCACAACACTCTGTGTAAAAAACTTACCCCTGATGTCTCCCCTAATCTTCCCTCCCTTAATTTTGTACATATGGTGTTTGCTATTCGTGCCCTGGGAAACAAGTACAGACTATCCACCCTATATATGCCTCTCATAATCTTGTAAATCTCTATCAAGTCCCCTCTCATTCTTCTATGCTTCAAAGAGAAAAGTCCCAGCTCTGCTAACCTTGCTTCATATGACTTGTTTTCCAATCCAGGCAACATCCTGGTAAGTCTCCTCTGCACGCTCTCCATAGCTTCCATATCCTTCCTATAATGAGGTGACCAGAAGTGACTAGAAGTAATAAGGTGACTACTTCTGAGTCATCTGCCTGGATTTGGTGGGAAACATCCAGGATCATCCAGTGAGAGGAGAACTGTAACTTCTCAAGTTTCTCTCTCACTTTGTCAAGCCCTAGAGTGATATTACCATCCCTGTTATCTTGGGGAGAGGTCAACATTCTGAGAGCTTTGGTAGAGTCTGGTTTGGCAGGAAAGTTTCTGGACATTGTACTGTCAGAGAATCCAAATTTCTAAGGCACACCTTGACCAGCCTATCTCTGCTATGGCTCTTGCTGGTAGACCATTGGAGCCTGGACAAATCTTTTATTTTTCCATTGCTCTCAAATTGACTATTGGAAGATCCAAGAAATCAATTTGTTTCCATCTTCAGTCTGCAATCATTACATTAATCCTTGGGTATCAATGGTTACACCTTCACAAACCTTGGATTTGCATATCTTCTGGCAAAATTCAGGGTTGGTCAACCCTACGCCAGGATATATATCTTCCTAGAGGGTCTGAGATGCCTGTCTACATTTCTGGGCAATTTGCTATGAACTATGTCAATCTGTCAGTTAAGCTATTTCCGGATTCCTCAAAAGCACACTTGAACTCAATGCAGTCGAGAGTGCCTTCAGAGTATTTGCATTTGTTGAGGTGTTCAGCAATAGGAGAGCCACTACACTTTCCCCTCGTAGGAACTACAATTACGCCATCATTTTACTACCTGATACTTGTCCTTCTTGGAGAAGGCTCTATGCCTTGTCTGCTCCCGAGAGGCAAGCTATGGAGGATTACAGTAAGGAAGGGTTGACATCTGGAGTTATCGAATTGTCCACTTCACCTGTCAGAGCGGGAATCTTTTTTATATCCAAGAAGAACGGTGGACTGAAGCTATGTATCGATTAGAGGTCTAAGTAGAATTACGATTGAGAAATGGTACCCACTTGCTCTAATGAACACAGCATTTAAGTTAAGTTAAGGAACCACGGTCTTCACTAAACTAAATCTCAAATGCCTACAACCTGATCCGGATTCTAGAGGGAGATGAACAGAAGATAGCCTTCAACACTCCCACTGGACACTATGAGTACCTGGTGATGCCATTCGGTTTCTTTAACACTTCAGCAGTCTTTCAGAACTTCATCAATGACGCATTCCTTGAGATACTTAACCACTTTGTTTATTTGGATGATATTCTTATTTTTTCTCGGTCACTTCAGGAACATGTCCACCATACGTGGATAGTTCTTCAATGCCTCTGAAAACCAACTTTTTGTTAAACTTGAAGAGGGTGAATTTCATGCATCCAAAGTTTCTTTTCTGAGTCATTTTATTTTCAATCGTAATTTACGGAGTGATAAGATCCAAGCAGTATGAAGTTGGCCATAATCTATGTCTGCCAAACCACACCGATGCTTTTTAGAGTTCACCAACTTTTTTTTCAGCAAATTGCAAACAGGTTTCTGCAATCACAAGAAAAGATTTACCTTGGAACATGTACTTGTTTCCCCTGATCCAGATTCCCTCTCACACATTCCCTCCCGTCGAGGTGAACTTTGGTATCAGCAACAGGGAGTTGTTTGCAGTCAGTTTGACACTTGAAGAATGGAGGCATTGGCTGGAGGGAGACAAACACCCCTTTCTGATTGGACTGATCATAAGAACCCAGCTTATATCCAAGATGCCAAGCGAATGAATTCTTGGCCAGCACACTGGTCATTGTTCTTCAATAGGACCAATTTTATCATTATATACAGACCCTGTTCTGAGAAACAGAAACTGGACACTCTTTCTAGTCGGCTGGAAATGCCAGACAAAGAGGAAGTCCCAGAGACCATTGTCTCCAATCTAAGGCTGGTGGCTCCCATTAGATGGAGAATTGATTCCACCGTATGGAGGGCCCAAGAATAACAAGAGACCAACCCTGGTAATGGGGAACCTGGCCGTATCTTCATCCTTGAAGTGGTCCACAGTTAGGTATTGAAGTGAGGGCATGCCTCCAACATAGTTGTTCAACTGGAAGTTTTACATGCTCTACAGTTTATAAAAGGCTATGTTTCAGCATGCAATATGTGTGCTTGGAATAAAGAACCAAGAGCACTATCCTAAGGGAAGACTGGCTTTTATCACTGGCTTTCCTCTGTCCTGAGGGAAGACTGTCATAATGATTGTGGTGGACTGGTTTTCAAAGGCTTGTAACTTTGTTCTTTTCCCCAAACTACCCACAGTAGCAGAGACAGCCAAGCTGATAACGCAAAATATCTTCCAGATTACGACCTTCCCCCAGGATATTGTCTCAGACCATGGCCCGCAATTCACTTGCAAGTTCTGGAGGGCCTTTTGTCTTCTCGGAAATTGGCTCCCAAATGCATTGGCCCTTCAAAGGTTCTCCAGAAAATCAATCCAATGACATGTTGCTTACAATTACCCAGAATCTTGCATATCTATTCCATCTTTCATGTCTCCCACTTGAAGCCCGTCTCTTGGCCCCTGCTCCCAAGGCTCTTCCCCCTCCTCATTCTGTTGATGGACAACAGGTTTACAGTTAGATGACTACTGGACTCGTGTCCGTGGTGAGGTACAATATCTCGTAGACTAGGAAGGCAATGGACCGGAAGAAAAATGCTGAATTCCCTCTCAGGACATTTTAGACCCTGAATTAATCTTGGACTTTCATAACATGTATCCTGGTCACCCTGGGCCATCAGGTGCCAGCCATAAGGGGGCATGTCTTAAGCCCTTCGGACCAGGAAGAAGCAATGGGTAGCAACTGTCTCAAAACACCTGAACCTCATTTATTTGAGTTTATTAGAGTTGTTTAATGACTACTTTTGCCATTAAACTCTCACTGTGATTTTCATGACACACATTATGTGAATAAGTTTGCCTTGGGCTTCTTGTTCTTAAGTGATTAGTTTGGTTTCAACCTGCATGGGTTTCCTGTGTTTTATCTTCTATTGAAGGTTATTTTGGACCAGCACTCATCGTTGTGCTGGTTGGTAATGCAAATAGTCATAATGTCATAGAAAAATGTAGCACAGAAACAGACCCTTCAGCCCATCTAGTTCATGCCAAACCATTCCAACTGCCTGCTGCCATCTACTTGCACCAGGACATCCATATATCTATCCAAACTTCTCTTAAACATTGAAGTTGAGCTTGCATGCAGCACTTGTGCTGGCAGCTCATTCTACAGTCTCACCACCCTTTGAGTGAAGGTTTCCCCTCATGTTCCACCTAAACATTTCACTTTTCACCCTTAACCCATAACCTCAAGTTGTGGACCCACCCACCTTCAGTGCAAAACGTTTGCTTGCATTTACTCAATCTATACCACTCTTAATTTTGTATGCCTCTATCAAATATTCCCTCTGTCCTACATTCCCAGGAATAAAGTCCTAAATTATTCAATCTTTCCCTATAACCCAGGTCCTCAAGTCCAAGCAAGGTCCTTGCTCCTGCAGGTAGGTGACCAAATTGGCACACAATGCTCCAAATTAGGCTTCAGCCAGCATCTTATAGAACTTCAAGATAACATCCCATCTCTTGTACTCAATACTTTGATTTATGAATACCAATGTGCCAAATATTTTCTTTATGACCCCATCCAACTGTGATGCCACTTTCAATGAATTATGTACCTATATTCCCAAATCCCTTTGTTCTACCACACTTCCCAGAGCCCTGACTTTCACTGTGTTAGACCTACCTCCTGGTCGGTGTTATCAAAGTGTAAAACCTCAAACTTGTCTGCATTAAATTCCATCTGCCACTCCTGGCCCACTTTTCCAGCTGGTCAGACGGTCTTCATCACTATCCACTACACTCCCAAATTTGGTATCACCTGCAAATTTGCTGATCCAGTTAACCACATTATCATCCAGATCATTGATATAGATGACAAACAACAATAAGCTCAGCACTGATCCCTGTGGGACTCCATTAGTCACAAGCCTCCAGTCAGAGAGGCAACCATCTACTACCATTCTTTGGCTTCTCCCACAAACTCAATGTTTAATCCAACTTACTACCTCGTCTTGAATGCTGAGTGACCGAATCTTCTTGACCAACTTCCTATGCGGGACCTTATCAGTTACCTTTCTAACATCTGCTTTCATCAACTTTCCTGGTAGCTTCCTCAAAAAACTCTAAGATTGGCTGGACACGACCTACCATGCACAAAGCCATGCTGGCTATCACTAATCAGTCAATGTCTATCCAATAACTTGTATATTTGGTCTCTTGGAATATCTTCCAATAACTTTCCCACTGCTGATGTCAGGCTCACCAGCCTATAATTTCCTGATTTATTTTTAGAGCCTTTCTTAAACAGCAGAACGACATTAGCTATCCTCCAATCCTCCAGTACCTTAACTGTCGCGAATGATATATGTAATCTGACCCTCAGCACTGGTGCCCCTCAGGACTGTGACCTAAGCCCCTCTCCTTTACTCTCTGTATACCCATGACTGTGTCACCACCCACAGCTCCAATCTGCTAATTAAATTTGCTGATGGTGCTACATTGATTGGCCTTATCTCAAATAATGAGGCAGCCTACAGAGAAGAAGTCATCACCCTGACACAGTGGTGTCAAGAAAACAACCTCTCCCTCAATGTTGCAAGAACAAAGGAGCTAATTGTGGAATACCTGAGGAATGGAGACAGGCTAGCCCCTATTGACATCAATGGATCTGGGGTTGAGAGGGTGAACAGCTTTAAGTTCCTCGGCATACACATCACTGAGGATCTCACTTGGTCTGTACATACCGGTTGAGTGATGAAAAAAGCACAACAGTGCCTCTTTCACCTCAGACAGCTGAAGAAGTTTGGCATTAGTCCCCAAATCCTAAGGAATTTCTACAGGGGCACAATTAAGAGCATCCTGACTGGCTGCACCACTGCCTGGTATGGGAACTGTACTTCATTCAATCACAGGACACTGGAGAGTGGCGCAGATAGCCCAGTGCATCTGTAGATGTGAACTTCTCACAATTCAGGACATTTACAGAGACAGGTGTGTAAAAAGGGCCTGAGGGATTATTGGTGACCTGAGTCACCCCAACCACAAACTGTTCCAGCTACTACCATCCGGGAAACGGTATCGCAGAATGAAAGCCAGGACCAACAGGCTCCGAGACAGTTTCGTCCACCAGGCCATCAGACTGCTTAATTCATGCTGATACTATTGTATTTCTATGCTGTATTGACTGTCCTGTTCTACATACTATTTATTATAAATTACACATTGCTCATTTAGATGGAGACATACTGTAAAGATTCTTACTCCTCATGTAAGTGAAGGACGTAGGAAATAAAGGCAATTCAATTCAGTAAATGTCTCTGGGAGGGCCCCAGCAATTTTTACTTCCCAGAGGGTCTGAGGGAACATCTTGTCAATGAATTGTCCACTCAAAATTGCCTTAAAACAACATCACCTCCTCCTCTGAAATCTGTATGAGCTCAATAACCTTGCTGCTGCATTGGCTTACTGCTATAGACTCTGTGTCCATTACCCAATTAAACACAAATGCAAAAAATCCATTTAAGATCTACCCAGTCTCTTTTGGCTCCACATATAGATAAGCATTCTGATCTTCCAGATGACCAATTTTGTCCCCTGCAATCCTTTTGCTCTTAACATATCGGTAGGATCCCTTAGGATTCTCCTTCACCTTGTCTGCTAGAGTAACTTCATGCCTTCTTTTTGTCCTCCTGATTTCTTTCTTAAATGTTCTCTTGCATTTCTTATACTCCACAAGCACCTCATTTGTTCCTACCTGCCTATACCTGTTATGAACCTCCTTTCTTTCTCTTAAGCAGAACCTCAATAAACTTTGTAACCCAAAGTTCCCTACACCTGTTTACATTACCTTTTATTCTGACAGGCACATACAAGCTCCGAACTCTCAAAATTTCACTTTTGAAGGCCTCCTACTTATCAAGTACACTTTTGCCAGAGAACAACCGGGCGGGGGGTGGGGGGGGTTAGAAATTACCTGAATAATGAAAAACTGCAGAGCTGTAAAATACATCATTATCTGGATATCCTAGCATATCATTCATAAATTCCTCCATATAGTTACAAAAAGTAAGTAGAAAAGCCAACAGAATATTATTTCTTATTGTAATATAAATGTAAGGAAGTAATGCTTTAGCTAAATACAACATTGGTGAGAGCACATCTGGAGTACAGTGTGCAATGCTGGTGGTTCAGTAAAAGGAGGATATTGGAAGTACTTCAGAGAAGCTCTAGCATCTGGAATGACTCTGTCATAATTATGAAAGATTGAACAGCATATATATTCAACCACTCAGACTAAGGAATGTTAAGTGGTTTTGGCAAAGTGTATGTAGAAGAGTTTATTAATAGTAACAGAAATTAAATTATTAAAACATAAGCTTGTTGAATTTGTCTTAAGTATCTTAGAGACTAAGATATTTAAGACAAAACACTTGTGGGGTTTTGGAGTCAAAATACTTGACTGCCTTGAAGGAATAAGAAAATTCATTAGATACTCGATAAGGTTATTGCAGATTATGGGATGTGTTTTTACAGCATAAAATGTACTGTGTGAAAGGGTAGTAGCACCAAATTAAAAGATAACTTTCAAAGGGAATTGATATACATGCATGTAAAAAAGAGTAGGGTTACTGGAAAAGATGGTAATTCCACAAACACTGAAGAATAGGTTTCTTTCTTTTCTGTTTCATGCTGAGGTTAGAAACATAGAAACATAGAAAATAAGTGCAGGAGTAGGCCATTTGGCCCTTCGAGCCTGCACCGCCATTCAGTATGATCATGGTTGATCATCCAACTCAGAACCCTGTACCTGCTTTCTCTCCATACCCCCGATCCCTTTAGCCACAAGGGCCATATCTAATTTCCTCTTAAATATAGCCAATGAACTGGCTTCAACTGTTTCCTGTGGCAGAAAATTCCACAGATTTACCACTCTCTGTGTGAAGAAGTTTTTCCTCATCTCGGTCCTAAAAGGACAAACCAAGATCCAAATTCACATAGAGTCAAGATTGCCTGTTTCTTAGAAGAACCATATGGGAAAGAAATTTGGACAGGTTTGAAGTGACTTTTTTTCCCAAATACACTCATATCTGTAAATTGGAAAGCAAATGAATGTCGGGCTAAGAATTGGAAAGTTATTCAAATTAAATCAGTATTAAAAGAATTAAGATAAAGTGTGACACAGACTCAAAATTCCTGGAGAAATTCTTCAAAGAAATTGTGTGCCTTCTCTCCTCAGTTTGTGGAATTACGCAGTATTCCATGAAATCTCCTCTGATTCATGAACATTTTTTTCCCCCCGTTTGCCTTTGGAGAGAAATTATACCTAGTGAGAGGAGGAGAATATGATCTTTAAAGATCATTTATTAACTGGAAAATACCAAAGAGATTAGTGGTTGAGCCTCAGTCTATGCCAATGATTTAGCTGAGGAGGCCAAGTGTCAAATTTCCAATTTAATTAGAACCATAAAACATTACAGCACAGAAACAGACCTTTTGGCCCTTCTTGGCTGTGCCGAACCATTTTTCTGCCTAGTCCCACTGACCTGCACCTGGACCATATCCCTCCATACACCTCTCATCCATGTACCTGTCCAAGTTTTTCTTAAATGTTAAAAGTGAGCCCATATTTACAACTTCATCTGGCAGCTCATTCCACACTCCCACCACTCTCTGTGTGAAGAAGCCCCCCCCCCCCCCAATGTTCCCTTTAAACTTTTTCCACTTCACCCTTAACCCATGTCCTCTGGTTTTTTTCTCCCCTAACCTCAGTGGAAAAAGCCTGCTTGCATTCGCTTTATCTATACCCATCATAATTTTATATACCTCTATCAAATCTCCCCTCATTCTTCTATGCTCCAGGGAATAAAGTCCTAACCTATTCAACCTTTCTCTGTAAATCAGTTTCTCAAATCCCAGCAACATTCTTGTAAACCTTCTCTGCACTCTTTCAACCTTATTAATATCCTTCCTGTAATTTGGTGACCAAAACTGCACACAATACTCCAAATTTGGCCACACCAATGCCTTATACAACCTCAACATAACATTCTAATTCTTATACTCAATAGTTTGATTTATAAAGGCTAATGTACCAAAAGCTCTCTTTACTACCCTATCTACCTGTGACATCACTTTGGATGAATTTTGTATCTGTATTCCTAAATTCCTCTGTTCTACTGCACTCCTCAGTGCCCTACCATTTACCTTGTATGTTCTACCTTGGTTTTTCCTTCCAAAGTGCAATACCTCACATTTGTCTGTATTAAACTCCATCTGCCATTTTTCAGCCCATTTTTCCAGCTGGTCCAGATTCCTCTTTAAGCTTTGAAACCATTCCCCACTGTCCACTACACCTCCAATCTTTGTATCATCAGCAATTTTGCTGATCCAATTTACCACATTATCATCCAGATCATTGATATAGATGACAAATAACAATGGACCCAGCACTGGTCCCTGTGGCACACCACTAGTCACAGGCCTCCACTCAGAGAAGCAATCCTCCACTACCACTCTCTGGCTTCTTCCGTCGAGCCAATGTCTAATCCAATTTACTACCTTACCATGTATACCTAGCCACTGAAACTTCCTAACTAACCACCCATGCGGGGCCTTAATACAAATAAGCTGGGATTGTGAACAAAAGACAGATGATACAGGTGAAACTGTGTTATTCTGACAACAGATTTTTGAAGAGGGGTGTTTCATAAGACCATCAGACATAGAAGCCAAATCACCCCATTTGGCCCATTGAGTCTTCTCTGCCTTTCCATCATGGCAGACATATTACCCCTCTCAATCCAATTCTCCTGCCTTCCTGTATCCTTTGACGCCATGAATAATCAAGAGTCTATCAACATCTGCTTTAAATATGCTCAGTGACTTGACTTTCATAGCCATCAGTGGCAAAGAATTCTAGTTCTCTCAAAATGAATGCATTTAGAAAAATAGAAACATAGAAATCCTACAGCACAAAGCTGTGCTGAACATGTCCTTACCTGAGAAATTACCTACAGTTACTCTTAGCACTCTATTTTTCTGAGCTTCTTTTACCTGTCCAGGAGTCTCTTAAAACACCCTATCGTATCTTCCTCCACCACCATCGCCGGCAGCCCATTCCACACACTCACCATTCTGAGTGAAAAAACTTACCCCTGACATCTCCTCTGTACCTACTTCCAAGCACCTTAAAACTCTGCCCTCTCATGCTAGCCAGTTCAGCCCTGGGAAAAAGTCTCTGACTATCCACACGATCAATGCCATTCATCATCTTATACACCTCTATCAGGTCATCTCTCATCCTCCATCACTACAAGGAGAAAAGGCCGAGTTCACTCAACCTCTTCTCATAAGACATGCTCCCCAATCCAGGCAACATCCTTGTAAATCTCCTCTGCACCCTTTTTATGGTTTCCACATCCTTCCTATAGTGAGGTGACCAGAACTGAGCACAGTACTCCAAGTGAGGTCTGACCAGCATCCTATATAGCTGAAACATTATCTCTCAGCTCCTAAATTCAATCCCATGATTGATGAAGACAAAACCTGTGCAGCACCCTTGAGTAAACACGAGGAAATCTGCAGATGCTGAAAATTCAAACAACAACACACACAAAATGCTGGTGGAACACAGCAGGCCAGGCAGCATTTATAGGGAGAAGCGCTGTCGACGTTTCAGGCCGAGACCCTTCCTCCCTTCGGGTCAGGACCCTTGAGTGTCCTATGGACTCGGACCCCAAGATCCCTCGGATCCTTCATACTGCCAAGAGTCTTACCATTAATACTATATTCTGTCATCATATCTGATCTACCAAAATTAACCAGCTCAAACTTATCTGGGTTGGACTCCATCTGCCACTTCTCAACCCAGATTTTCATCCTATCAATGTCCCACTGTAACCTCTGACAGCCCTCCACACTATCCACAACACCTCCAACCATTGTGTTATCAGAAAAATGACTTATCTATCCTTCCACTTCCTCATCTAGGTCATTTATAATAATCACGAAGAGTAGGGGTCCCAGAACAGATCCCTGAGGCACACCACTGGTGACCGACCTCCATGCAGAATATGACCCATCCACAACCACTCTTTGCCTTCTGTGGGCAAGCCAGATCTGGATCCACAAAGCAATGTCCCCTTGGATCCCATGCCTCCTTACTTTCTCAATAAGCCTTGCATGGGTTACCTTATCAAATGCCTTCCTGAAATCCATTTACACTACATCTACTGCTCCACCATCATCAATGAATTTAGTCTCATCCTCAAAAAATTCAATCAGGCTCATAAGTCACGACCTGCCTTTGACAAAGCCATGCTGACTATTCCTAATCATATTATGCCTCTCCAAATGTTCATTAATCCTGCTTCTCAGGATCTTCACAATCAACTTACCAACCGCTGAAGTAAGACTCGCTGATCTATAATATCCTGGGCTATCTCTACTCCCTTTCTTGAATAATGGAAAAACATCTGCAACCCTCCAATCCTCTGGAACCTCTACCGTCCCCATTGATGATGCAAAGATCATTGCCAGAGGCTCAGCAATCTCCTCCCTCACCTCCCACAGTAGCCTGGGGTACATCAAATCTGGTCCAAGTGACTTATCCAACTTGATGCTTTCCAAAAGCTCCAGTACGTCCTCTTTCTTAATATCTACATGCTCAAGCTTTTCTGTCTGCTGTAAGTCATCCCTACAATTGCCAAGATCTTTTTCTGTAGTGAATACTGAAGCAAAGGACTCATTAATAACCTCTGCTATCTCCTCCAGTTCCATGCATACTTTTCCACTGTCACATTTGATTGGTCCTATTTGCTCACGTTTTAATCTCTTGCTCTTCACATACTTGTAGAATGCCTTGGGATTTTCCTTCATCCTGTCCACCAAGGCATTCTCATGGCCCCTTCTGGCTCTCCTAATTTCTTTCTTAAGCTCCTTTCTGCTAGCATTATAATTTTCTAGATCTCTATCATTACCTAGTTTTTTGAACATTTCATAAGCTCTTCTTTTCTCCTTGACTAGATTTACAACAGCTTTTGTACACCACAGTTCCTGTACCCTACCATCTTTTCCCTATCTAATTGGAATGTACCCTTGCAGAACTCCACACAATATATCCCCTGAATATTTGCCACATTTCTTCCGTACATTTCCCTGAGAACATCTGTTCCGAATTTATACTTCTAAGTTCCTGCCTGATAGCTTCAAATTTCAACTTACTCCAGTTAAATGCTTTCCTAACTTGTCTGCTCCTGTCCTTCTCCAGTGCAGATAGAATTACAAAGGAGATAGAATTGTGATCATTATCTCCAAAATGCTCTCCCACTGAGAGACCTGACACCTGACCAGGTTCATTTCACAATATCAGATTAAGTACAACCTCACCTCTTGTAGGCTTATCTACATATTGTGTCAAGGAACCTTCTTGAACATATCTAACAAGCTCCACCCCATCTAAACCCCTCGCTCTAGGGACATGCCAATCGATATTTGGGAAATAAAAATCTCCCATGACAACCCTGCTATTATTACACCTTTCCAGAATTTGTCTCCCTATCTGCTCCTCGATATCCCTGTTGATATTGGGTGGTCTATAAAAAGCACCCATAGAGATATTGACCCCTTCCTGTTCCTAACTTCCAGACACAGAGACTCTGTAGACAATCCCTCCATGTCTTCCTCTTTTTCTGCAGCTATGACATTATCTCTGATCAACAGTGCCACACCCCCACCTCTTTTGCTTTCCTTCCAGTCCTTTCTGAAACATCTAAAGCCTGGCACTCTAAGTAACCATTCCTGCCCCTGAGCCATCCAAGTCTCTGTAATGGCCACAACATCATAGCTCTAAGTACTGATCCATGCTCTAAGCTCATCCACTTTGTTCATAATACTCCTTGCATTAAAATAGACACATCTCAAACCATCGGTCTGAGCACGTCCCTTCTCTATCACCTGCCTATCCTCCCTCTCACACTGTCTCCAAGCTTTCTTTATTTGTGAGAAAACCACCTCTGTCTCTTCAGTTTGGTTCTCACCCCCCAGCAAACCTAGTTTAAACTCTTCCCAATAGCCTTAGGAAATCTCCCCACCAGGATATTGGTCCCCCTGGGATACAAGTGCAACCTGTCTCTTTTTATGCAGGTCACTCCTGCCCCAAAAGAGGTCCCAATGATCCAGAAATCTGAATCCCTACCCCCTGCACCAATTCCTCAGTCACATACTTATCCTCCACCTCACTCTGTTCCTATACTCACTGTCACATGGCACAGGCAGTAATCTCGAGATGATTACCTTTGTGGTCCTGCTTCTCAACTTCTTTCCTAACTCCCTGTAGTCTGCTTTCAGGACCTCCTCCCTTTTCCTACCTATGTCGTTGGTACCAATATGTACCATGACCTCTGGCTGTTCTCCCTCCCACTTCAGGATATCGTGGACGTGATCAGAAACATCCCAGACCCTGACACCTGGGAGGCAAACTACCATCCGTGCTTCTTTCCTGCATCCACAGAATCACCTGTCTGACCCCCTAACTATAGAGTCCGCTATCACTGCTACCATCCTCTTCCTTTCCCTACCCTTCTGAGCCACAGGGCCAGACTCTGTGCCAGAGGCACAGTCCTTCCCCCAGGTGGGCTGTCTACCCCCAACAGTACTCAAGCAGGAGTACTTATTATCAAGAGGTACAGCCAAAGGGGTACTCTCTAGACTCTGACTCCTACCCTTCCCTCTCCTGACTGTTACCCACTTATATCTCCCCTGGCCCCAATGTGACTACCTGTCTATAGCTCCTATCTATCACCTCCTCACATTTGTCTTACTATACTGACTCAAACTACAAGTTAACCTTTAGGGAACCCAGCACAAATATTCCCAAGACCCTTTGCTCCTCAGATTTTTGAATTTTCTCTTTGTTTCGAGAATAGTTTTATTTATCTATTTTTATTTATTCATTTACGGGATGTGAATGTTGCCAGTTAAGCCAGCATTTATTGCCCAAACCTAATTGCCCTTGAGAAGGTGGTGATGAGCTGCCTTCTTGAACTACTGCAGTCTCTGAGGTGTAGGTACACCCACAGTGCTGTTAGGGAGATAATTCCGTGATCTTCACCTAGTGACAATGAAGGGTGATATGTTTCCAAGTCAGGCTGGTGAGTAACTTGGAGGTGGATTTCCAAATGATGGTATACCCAGCTACCTGCTGGTCTCATAATTCTAGATGTTAGTGGTCGTGGGTCTGGAAGGTGCTGCCTTAGGAACTCTGGTGTGTTGTTGCAGTACATCTTGTAGATAGTACACACAGCTGCAACTGTCTGTTGATGGTAGAGGGATTGGATGCTTGTGGAAGGGGTGCCAATCAAGTGGGCTGCCTTGTACTGGATGGTGTCAAGCTTCTTGAGTGTTGGTGGAGTTAAACTCATCCAGGCGAGGGGCAAGTATTCCATTACACTCCTGACCTGAGCCTTGTAGATGATGAATAGGCTTTGGGGAGTCAGTTGAGTTACAGGCCACAGGATTCCTAGCCTTTGACCTGCTCTGGCAGCCACGGGTTTTATATGCCTAGACCAAAGTCTATTCCTTTATTCCTTCTACTAAAGTGCATGACCATACACTTCCCTACAGTGTTTTCCACCCACCTCTTCTTTGCCCATTTTCTCAATCCATCTAAGTCCTTCTGCAGACTCCCTGCTTCCTTCACATTATCTGCCCTGCCACCTGTTTTTGTATCGTCGGCAAACTTGGCCACAAAGGTATCAACTCCATCATCCAAATCGTTTACATATAACATGAAAAGAAGCATTCCCAGTACCAAACCTTGCTCAACACTCTTAGTCATTGGCAGCTAACCAGAGAGGGCCCCATGTATTCTCATTCTTTGCCATTCAACAAATGTTCCATCCAGGCTAGAATCTTTCCTCTGATACCATGGGCTCTTATTTTGTTTGACAGCATCATGTGTACCATGTTGTCAAAGGCCTTCAGAAAATCCAACTCAACAGCATCTTCTGAATCTCCTTTGTCTATCCTGCCTGTTATTTCCTCAAAGAATTCCAATAGATTTGTCAGGCAAGATTTCCCCTTAAGGAAACCATACTGACTTTGGCCTATTTTATCATGTGCTTCCAATAACCCCAGAACCTCATCCTTAATAATGGACTCCTTTATTTTCCCAACCAGTGAAGTCAGGCTAACTGACTTAAAAATTCCTTTCTTTTGCCTCCCCCCCCCCCCCCCCTTCTTAAAGAGTGGAGTGAGATTTGGAATTCTCTGAAACCATTACAAAATCCAGCGATTTCCTGAAAGATCATTTACTAATGCCTCCACAATCTTTTTAGCTATCTCTTACAGAACCCTGAGGTATAGTCCATCTGGTCCAGGTGATTTATCTACCTTCAGACCTTTCAGTTTCCCAAACAACTTCTCCCTAGCAATAGCAACTACACTTACTTCTGTCCTCTGATACTCGTTCTGTCATACTGCTAACGTCATCCACGGTGAAGACTGACTCAAAATATGAATTAAGTTTGTCTGCCATTTCTTTGTCCCCATTGTCTCCAATGTCATTTTCCAATAGTCCAATATACATTCTCACCACTCTTTTACTCTGCATATATCTGCAAAAACATTTGGTATCTCTTTTTATATTAGTGGCAAGCTTACCTTCATATTACATCTTTTCTCTCTTTATGACGTTTTAGTGCCTTCTGTTGGTTCTTAAAAGCTTCCCATTCCTGAAACTTTGTACTACTTTTTGCTGAAATGATAGGTCCTCCCTTTTCCTTTTATGCTTCCTTTGACATCCCTTGCCAGCCCTGATTATTACAAGGTGGCGTTGGGATCGGACTGAAGTGCAAGACACAGACACAGAGGTAGTATAAACAGAACTGGGTTTATTGATAGTTACGAGAAAGGCAAGGGAGCAAGGACAAAATGCAAACATGGATGTAAACATTGGATAACAAACTGGTAAAATCTGGACTAACTTGGACAAGGAACCTGGACTTGAACTTGCCTTAGACTCGACTTGGACGAGGAACCTGGACTCGGACTCGACTTTGACTCGGACTCGGAACTTGGACCTCGACTCGGACTCAGAACTTGGAGCCTGGAAATGGAACACGGCTTGGAGCCTAGAACCTACACTAGGACCACAAGCTTGGACTTGGACTAGGACCACGAGCCTGGACTTGAAGGACTTGGACAACAAGGAGATAGACTACCCAACTCAGAGTAGTGGCAAACGGTCGGACCTACTCAGCTGGAGGGACTTGGACAACATAGAGACAGAATACCCATCTTGGAGTAGTGGCAAACAGCCAAACTTTCTCAGCTGGAGGGACTTGGACAACAAGGAGACAGACTACCCAACTTGGAGTAGCAGCAAATGGCCAAATCTACTCATCTGGAAGGACTTGGACAACGAAGAGACGGAATACCCAACTCCGAGTAGCGGCCAACGGTCGGACCTATTCAGCTGGAAGGACTTGGACAACGAGTCGACAAACCACACAACAACATTCCATTCGTATCTAGGCTCGGAGTGGCAGCAAAATAGCCTACAACACTCAGCTGGATGGCAGGGTCTCAAGTCAACCCCAAGAACTTGACTCAGGCTCGGAACATGACTTGATTTGATCCGGGAACAGCGGACGACAGGCTCTCAACTTGACCCAGGAGCTGCCAATGGCAGGCTGCCAACTCAACCCTGTGGGAGTCTCCAGGTGACCTAACAGGTTTGACTAAACTATCAACAACCCAGGCAGGTGGGGGAGGTTTTGACGGGAGGGGACCCTGGTTAAGAAGAGTCTGAAGACAGTTTCTGTGTCCGCAGGGTCCATGTTTGTCTGGTCCGTTCTGTTACAAGGGGGTGTTGGGATCAGATCCAAGTGCAGGACACAGACACAGAGGTAGTATAAACAGAACTGGGTTTATTGATAGTTACTAGGAAGGCCAGGGAGCAAGGACAAAATGTCAACATGGGCGTAATTATTGGATACCAAACTGGTAAAACCTGGACTAAGAATTGGACTGGGAACTTGGACTCGGACTCGACCGACTCAGACTTGGATCTTGGATTTTGGCTTGGAGTCTGGAACTTGGTTTTTGGCTTGGAGCTTGGAACTAGAACACGACTTGGAGCCTGGAACCTGGATCTTGGCTTGGAGCCTGGAACCTGGATCTTGGCTTGGAGCCTGGAACTAGAACATGGCTTGGAGCCTGGAACCTGGATCTTGGCTTGGAGCCTGGAACCTGGATCTTGGCTTGGAGCCTGGAACCTGGATCTTGGCTTAGAGCCTGGAACTAGAACATGGCTTGGAGCCTGGAACCTGGACTAGGAACACAAGCCTGGACCTGAAGGACTTGGACAACGAGGAGACAGACTACACAACTCAGGGTAACAGCAAACGGCCAGACCTACTCAGCTGGAAGGGACAATGACCCAACAAACCACACAATGACAGTCCATTCATATCTAGACTCAGAGTGGCGGCAAAACGGCCTGCAACACGCAGCTCGACAGCAGGCTCTCGACTTGACCCCAGAAACTTGACTCGGGCTCAGAACTTGACTTGACTCAGGCTCGGAACTTGGCCCGGGAACAGTGGACAACAGGCTCTCGACTCGACCCAGGAGCTGCAAACGACAGACTCCCGACTCGACCCAGGAGCTGCAAACGACAGACTCCCGACTCGACCCCGTCTCAGCCGGCCACGAAAGCAACAGGATTCGTACCTTACTCGGAGCAGCGGCAAAACAGCCGGCAACTCAGCAGGACACAAAAATGACTGAATTCGCTAAGCAGCCACAGGCACCAAGGCAACTGGAGTCCATGAATCTCAGAGGTCCCGGGATGGGCATAGCTCCAGTGGCTACAGTGAGATGACTGGCTTCCGGTGATGTATTTCTGATAATGGTTCAGCAATCACTGCTGTAACCTGGAGCCTTATGTTACTGGTACGAAATGAAGATCAGGTGCCTTAATCAAGGCACTCAGCAGAACACGGGGAAAAGGAAATTACTGGAATGAGTAATCCACAGACCAGACCGTGACAATGATTGCCTCATCTTCCTTTTAGAATACTTCTTTTAGGGGATGTATCTATCCTGTGCCTTCCAAATTGCCCTCAGAATCCTCATTGCTGTTCTGCCTGTTTTCTACTAAATGCAGTCAAGATAAATGACTGGGGGAGAATACATCAGATGAAAATAATGTGGATAAACAAATGGTGTACTTTAGTCCATTTTTCATTTGTACTGTTTGGACAAATGTTTAGTGACTCTATGGGCAGGTCAATTAAAGTTATCTGTAATTACAGAAAGTAATCGGAAAAGCAATTTGTGTGGCGTGGTGGCATTGCATCTTTGCACAACACAAATACAACATCAGCGATCCCAGTTCTGTTCTACTGCTGTCTGTATTCTATATTCTCCCTGTAACCACATGGGTTTCTTCCTGATACTCTGGTTTACTCCCACATCCCAAAGCTGTATGGGTTAGCAGGTGAATTGGTCACATAGGTGTAACTGGGTGGTGCGATCTCATTGGGCCAGAAGTGCCTGTAGTCGTGCAGCATCTCTAAATAAATAAATAATGGTATTTTGATTTTTATAACAAAAAGATCTGAGTACAAAGGACAAGCAGTCATACTGAAATCATGTAGTATTTTTATAGACTACGCGTGGAGATAGTAATTACACCTTTATTATCCTTATTAAGAAATGGACACATTTGCCATCGAGTGAGGTGGGGGAGTTAGGAGTTGAATGCAGGGAGAAAAATTCCACCAACTGAAATGCTCTGAACCTGGTATCAAAGTCTCAAAATAAGCAGGGCACATTTAGTAATAATATGAAGAAAATATTCTCTGCTGAGAGGGGCAGTGAAGCTTAAGAATTCTCTGTGCATGCATCTTCCACTATTTCCATCCCTCCAGACAGATCAACCACGATTAAATAGATAGCACTGAAAGCAATTGCTGACACTGGACAGCCTTGACCTTGATTCTATCACAGACATTCCCATTGTTCTCTGCACATTTCTCCTTCACTGTAAGGTAAACTTAGCTTGTTACCTTGCTTTCACCTCCTCTTTCTGAATTGCTAACTATACTTCGGCTCCATGGATACTGTTTCACCTGTTGGTTCAACTGCCTCAACAACTATCAACCAGAAGCACTCATTTCTAACATTATAAAGTGTTTCAAGAGGTTGTTTATGGCTAAAACTATCTCTTGTCTGAGCAAGGACGTGGACAGTAAGGTCCTTCACTATCTGGGACTTACCCTATTTTGGTTATTGCCATCAGAGAGGAGGTCCAGGAGTCTGAAGTCCCACACCCAGTGATTTGAAGACTCAGCTTCTTCCCTTCTGCCATCAGATTTTTGAACAGTCTATGAACCCATGAACACTATCATTTCATTCCTTTTACTTGCACTGTTTATTTATTTTATTTATAATGACTTACTTTGATCTTTGAACTTTGAATTCTATGCCTTTGCACTGTCCTAATGCCATATAATATAGGGTTCCCTTTGTGGATCTTGTTTATGTGCAGTAGTTCCATACCATGGAGAAAATTTTGAGATGAACCTAGAAGAGTTAAATTTGCCTGTTGAACACCTTTCTTTATTATCTCCAAAATCTTCCTACCACATGGAGCAGTGAACAATAGAACAGTTCTAAAAGATGACACAACCAAAGAATTGCACCTTTTATGTTCTCCCTTTTCCATGAAAACTGAGCAAAACAATTCATTTGATTTTCTTTTGCTGTTTATTTGCTA
Organism: Hemitrygon akajei; assembly: GCF_048418815.1. NCBI lineage: Eukaryota > Metazoa > Chordata > Chondrichthyes > Myliobatiformes > Dasyatidae > Hemitrygon > Hemitrygon akajei. Next base: position 33,225,306 of record NC_133143.1, read on the forward strand.
CTTCCAGCACTTTGTTTCTGCACAATTTCAGCAAAGCATTCTTATTGCTGTAATCAAAGAATGATCTTTTATAAGATTTGCTTCAGACAACTTATTTCAAATATTATTTCTTTTCCCTAGAAGTAATTTTCTCAATGGTATTCATGAGTTATCTTAATTAATGTAATGGCTGATGCCAGGATTGATGTTGGGCTCAAGCATTTCACAATCTACATCAACAATTTAGTGGATAGGACTACTGTCATATTTTCAAGTTTGCTGACAATACATGTGCCATACATTGTGGCTCAACACCTAAAGACCACAACACATCCTGCCTCTTCCATCCATTTCGCTTCATCTTCCCATTCCCAATCTGACATGCTGGTCCATGACCTCCTCTACTGCCACAATGAGACCATGCTCAGACTAGACAGTCAACACCACATATTCCATCTGGGCAGCCTCCAACCTGATGGCATGAACATCGATTTCTCTAACCTCCAGGAATTTTTCTCTTCTTCCCTCTTTTTTCATTCTCCACTCTGCCTCCCCTCTCATCCCTTCTGATCCCTCACTTCCCCACACCTCTTTCTGGTGCCTATGCTGCTTCCTTTTCTCACATGGTCTATTGTCCTTTTCCTATCTAATTCCTTTCTCTTCAGCACTTTACCTCTTCCACCTATTACTTTCCACTTATTACTTCATTCCCTCTCCTCCATCACCTACCTTCCCCCTCACCTGGCTTCACCTATCATCTGCCAATTTGTACTCCTTCCTCACCCCCCCCCCTCCCCCCACCTTCTCATTCTGGCTTCCTACCCCTTCCTTTCCCATCCTGATGAAGACTCTCAGTGCAAAAATTGACTGTTTATTCTCCTCAATAGATGCTGTTTGACTGGCTGAGTTCCTTCAGCAATTTGTGTGGGTTGTGTTTGGCATCAAAATTAGCTGCAATGTTCATAACCAATTAAGGATGTGGAAGTCAATGAGTTCAAAACTTCAACCTCTGGAGAATTAGAGAATAAAAGAAAATATTTTAAACATCTGGACAAAGGAAAATCACTCTAGGGAAGTTAAAATGTAGCTTATAGAATGATCACAAAATAGTTAATTTTTCTGTGAACTACGCTAAACCTGGGACTGTGTAATGAGATATTCAAGGAAACTGTTCAGAGGAGAGTTGTTTACTACAACTGGGATCATCAGGTCTTATTATGACAGAGGATTCTAGCCATTTAAGCTGAGAAGAGTAAACAGTAAACTTTGTGAAATCTTTAGAGGTCTTAAGAGGATGGGTGTGAAGAGACTATTTCCTCTTGTGAAGTATCTGGTGTCAGAGCACTGTTTGAAAATAAGGGATCACACATACAAATTAAAAGTGAGATTTTTTAAAAAGAGGATTTGGACGTTTGGAACTCCCTTCATCAAATGGGGATTTGTTAAGCAAGGGAGTGAATGATTACTGCTGGTAGATGGGAATGTGGAAGTGAGATGACAATTACATCAGCAATGATTTTGTATGATGGAGCTGGCTTGCAACCTGAGCAATTTACTCTTGTCCATTTTATTCTGTATATTATACAGGGTGAAAAGATGGAAAACAAATTAAATCATACTTTGCAGAAGTCAACTTGTTAGCATGCATAAATAAAAACAATAAAGTAGGACGAAAAGAAAAGCTTTACAACAGGCTTTAAGGAATAAGGTTCCTTCACCTCTAGATCCAAAAACAAGTAGAGTTTAACTTAGAATGAAAAGACAATGTGTCAGACCTGTACGTGCAGGCTCATCCCGGTCTCCACCCAGCCAACAGAAGTCACCTGCCACTCATTTTCAACTCATCACCTGCAGCCTATTTAAACCCAGCTCTCATCCACAATCTTTATTCAATTATATGAACCAGTCAGCCTCAACCAGTTGCTCCCAGCCTTCAGCTACCTTGTTGCCTTGTCATGTAAAGTATCTGTTCTCTTGTATTTTGTGGCTTGTCAGTTTATTGTTAAAGTTATTGCACACCACTAAATTATCTCTGTTGCTCTGTGTTTGGGTCAAGCCTTTGCTACATTTCCTGACAGAATGAGCGAGCCATTGATTGACCTAGTGGAGCATGCTCAGCTAAAGATTACCATCATGAGTACCTGACCCAGAAGCAGCAAAAAACCATTGGCAATCTGTTTGCCACTTTCAAACAACTCTCCGCCTCCAAGCATCAGCACCGCACCAGTCAATCTCCTCCCTTGGAGACCTGGATTCTTTTGCCTGAATGCTTCGATGAATCCCCAATCCAATGCCACAATATCCTGACCCAGTGCATCTTACACTTCAGGCCCCAGCCAACTCTGTATGCATGGACTGAGCCAAGATTTCCGTTGTCACCTCTCTCTTGTCTGGATGAGCTCTGACCTGACCCAGTGCTAAACCATGAGGAAATCCTTGCCAGACTTTTACCAATTAGGATTTGGAAGGGAGGCATCAGATCAGATACTTCACTAGTGACAAGGATGATGTTTTGTGCTAGATTACACAGTAAAATTCAGAACTCACACAGTGTAATGCGGCTGGAATGCAGAAGCGCTACTTACAAGTGTCTTATGGAATGACTCTCCAGACCATCAGCCACAACCCCAGTTCCTTTCCCAGAACCATTTCAGGCTGCAGGACCCCCATCATCAATGCCTCCAGAATCCATGTACTTAGGAAGAGCTCCCTTAATCCCCCAAGAGCGTGAGCATCGGTGGAGAAATAATTTGCGCGCTTAGTGCGGAGCAGCTGATCACCCATGCATTAAATGCCCACTGCATCCAGAAAATGGCACCAGCAGGTAGGAACAATGGGTCAGCTATCTGGTAAGATCCCCCTGTCTCCTTATTTCTGCACCAGAACCAACTCACTGTCTCTATCCTCCTCCAAACCTTGACAGCTCTATGCACATAGGAGGCTCTGGTGGATTCTGACACAGCAAGCAACCTTTTGGACCTGAACCTGTGTGTACAGGTTGGTCTCCCTACCGGGCTTATTTATCACCCCTTCTGTACTAGGGTCATTGATGGTCATCCTTTGGGGTCTGAGCTGGTCAGAGTGTGCACACTGCTTAGACACACAACCATCGCAAGACCATCCAATTCTTCCTGATTGACTCCTCTCTTCTTGTGTTACCACTGGCTCTCCACTCACCAATCTTACTTGACCTAGTCACCTGGTTCTCTACTGAGTTGGGGACCCACCTGCCTTCATCCTCAGTTGACCTCACCCTGTAAATCCATGGAGACGGAGGAAACCCTTGACCTCGCCAAACTCCCACTGGAGTGCCACAGCTCAGCCATCACTTTCAGTAAAAGGGGCATCAGTGCCCTGCCACTTCACAGATCACACAACTGCAAGATCTTTCCATGCCCTCTCCGAGGTTGTTTATTCTCCCTCTCCCATCCTGAGATATCAGCCATAAACAACTTCATCGCTGATGCACTACAGCATGGCTTAAATCGACCATCCCAGTCCCCGGCTAATGTGGGACTCTTCTTTGTTAAGAAGAAAGATGGAGGTGGTGGTCTTTGTTCCTGCATTGACTCCCCATGAACTCAACAAAATCACCATTGTGATCATAAGATATCGATGCAGAATTAGGCCATTCGGTCCATCCAGTCTGTTCCACCATTTCCTCATGACTGCTCCAGTTTTCCTCTCAGCTCCAATCTCCTGCCTTCTCCCTGAATCCCTTCATGCTCTGACCAATCCAGAATTTCTTGGTTGGGCAGGGCATGAAGGGATACCATGGGCTCATTATGAACTGCTACGCTCTCTCCTTGATGGATAGCACATTCAAAACACTCCACAAGGCACAGATCTTCACCAAACTGGAACCACGGAGCAAGTACAGCATAATTCCGCATCTATGAAAGATGACATTCATAACTCTTACTGTCCACTATGAATACTTGGTCACTAACATGAGAAAATCTGCAGAGGCTGGAAATCCAAATAACACACACAAAATGCTGGAGGAACTCAGCAATCCTGCTGAAGGGTCTTGGCCCAAAATGTCAACTGTTTACTCTTTTCCATAGATGCTGCTTGGGCTGGTGAGCTCCTCCAGCATTTTGTACGTGTTGGACAGGTATTTGATGATGCCATTCGGACTCGCCAACACTCCAGCCATTTTCGAACCCTTCATCAACAAGGTGCATAACATACATTCAAAATAGCAAGAGAAAAAGAAATGCACATCGTTACGCAAGAGAACACATGTATAGTCCAAGTCCCTGAGCAACATGCAAGTTGATGGTACAGCTCCCGGAAATCCAGCCTGTCGTTCCACCAGTCAAACACTGGAGGGCAGCACTGACAGGAGAACCCAGCCCCCAACCGAGTACAGGCGCCATGCTACACCGCCTACAGGGTCCCGTCACCTGCACTTCAGCAGCAGGCAAGCCACCATCTTGAGTCCTAGTCCTCGCTACAACTGAGGCCATACTGCTGCCTCATTGCCTGTCTCACCACCGAACAAAGGTAATTGGCCTGCAGCAGTATAGCCTTATGATTATAAAGAACACATTTTGTAAAAGAAAAGTGCACCTTTGGTTGGCCCCTGAGAGGCCACTGCTTTTGAACGTGCTGTCATCTTCCTGGAAGTTTATCAGATCTTTGACTCTAGAGAGTGGATGGAATGGTGAAACTCCGGTGGCCATGTTCTACAGAGGGCTCAACAACAATCTCAAAGATGAACTGGCAGCTCGCGATCCTCTACCAAGCCTTCAAGGGCTAATTGATTTAGCCATTCATCTAGACATCTGTCTGTCTTAACGACGGCGCGAGCAGCAGTTTCCCAGTTTCTATCCTACCAACTCTCCCCCTCCTCCAACCTTACCTTCCTCTCCTCCAGATCTGGAGCAAAGACAAGATGGTGCTGAACAGCAACTCCTCTGCTTGCATCTTTGAGAATGGCTCTATTTCTATCTTTGATATCTCTTTTTTACCTTTTCAAGGTTCTTTTGAAGACCCTGACCTGGAGTTACAGTCTGACTTCAGTTCTTTGCGGGAATGGGACCCACTCTCAGGGCCTCACAACTGGCCATTTTTTAATATCCCAAGGACACGGCCTGGAAGACTAGCACACCCTCAGGGTGCTGGATTTTCGTGGCTCTGGAGACAGGCTGATTTAAGGCCAGTGCCCCTGACTGAGGAGTTGTGGGAGAACATGGAATATCAGGAGCATGGGGTTGGCTGTCGGCTGTGTGTCCAGAGACCTGACCCTATCTGGAACCAATTTTCTGAGTGCAGAGCTCGGAAAAAGCTACACAACAGAATTTTATCATAAATCAGTGAGTTGTTTGTTATATCTCCCCTCTCCCTGTGCAACAGGGAATGCTTTTTTTCTCTTATTAGGGAGAGAGAGAGAGAACCTGTTGTATGTCGAATACTGGGTGAATAAGTTGTCTTTGGGGTACTGCAAGTCTGTGTCTTTATCGATGCTTTGCTGCATGCTGAGTGCTCGGTGGGGGGCACTGATGCTTTTTTGCTGGTGGGGGTGGGAGGTCATTGCTTTGCTGCTGCTTGTGTGTGTGAGGGGGGAGCGGGGGGGCTTTGGGATTCTGACATTTAACTGCCATTCATTCTTTGTGGCACTCCTCTTTTCATGAATATTTGTGAAGAAAAAGAATTTCAGGATGTATAGTGTATACATTTTTCTGACATTAAATGTACTTATTGAGATTGAGCCGTGGAGTACATGCAGTTGGGCAGGACCTACCTCTCGGTTGCTGAGCACAACTGAAAAATTAAAGAGAGACATTGTTTGTACTGGAGGGGACTGGGGCATTATCTGGTCATGCATTGCGAGGTTGGGGAAACTCCAGGAACCCACCAAGTGAGGGGAGATCTGTGACAGTCCCTGGAGTTTCTCCAATAAGCACTTCCTCAGGATTACAAATACCCTCTTGCTTGACGTGGGATCCAAAAGAGTTTCCCATTTGGGTATTTGTTGACTCAGGGTCAACAGGTAGCTTTTTAGATTTAGGGGTGACATCTCTCTAAGCTTTGTCCTCTTACCACCACTGCCTTGAATGGGAGGCCTCTTGAACAAGGTAAGGTTTGTTTCACTTCCATACTATTAGGCTTTCGGATATGGAATCAGCATGAAACATTAATGTTCCACTTGGTTCATTCTACAGAGATCCCACTTATTTTTGGGTATCCATGCTTGGCTCAGCATGTACCTGTGGTTGACTAGTTAGTAATAGCTATTTATCACTAATTCCCAGAATTAGGTCTCCTAATTCCAAGAATGTGTGTTAATCATTGGTTTCCCAGAATTATGAGTGTATGTCTTGAGTGCCCAAGGTCAAAATGAAGAACGCTTCATTTTGTGAATTTGTGTCTGGCCTTCCTAAGTTAGAAGTTATTAATGCAATTAAGAGAGAGCCTCTTGACTCCTCAGGTCTCCTACAAGTTTGTAACAAGAAAAAGGCTACCTCACTGCCACTCCATCGTAATTATGATTTCGCCTTTGAGTTATTGCTGGGTTCCTACCCTCCTGAGGGAGACTGCTCTCTTTTTCTGGTCCTGTGAGATGGGCCATGGGAGAATGGCTCAAGGAGGTGTTGGCAGTGGGGTTTATCAGACCCTTGACACCCCCTGCAGGGGAGGGTTTTTTCTTTATCACAAAGAAGGACCGCAGCCTGATTATCAAGAGCCTAACAAGGTTACCATTTAAAATCGTTACCCCAGTGAACTTGGCCTTTGATTTACTGCAAGAGGTCAAAATTTTCGTTATATTTCATCTCAGGAATGCCTATAATTTAATCCAAATTTGTCAGAGTGATAAATGGAAGATGGCATTCAATATCCCCACCGGTCATTATGAATACCTAGTTTTGCTCTTTGGGCCTGTTAATGCCCCAGATGTTTTTCAGATATTCATTAATGATGTCTTGAGGGAGATGTTAAACAGGTTTGTCATTGTGTACATAGACGATATTTTGATTTTTTCATGTTCTTATCAGGAACATGTATCAATGTATCACATGCTCTTCAGATTCCTCAGTGTTGATTAAACAACTAATTTGTCAAGCTAGAGAAATGTGAATTTCATGTTCTTAAAGTCTCCTCGTTATTTTGCAGGAAGACCTATTAATCGATTCAAATAAAACTTCCCTCCACTTCTGTCAAGGAGATTTGGAGATTTTTGGTGTGTGCTAACCTTTGTAGGAGATTTGTTAGGAATTTTAACTCCACGGCAGCCCCACCGATAAATCTTAGCGAGAACAGGTCGAGTTGATTCTGTTGGACAGCAGAAGCTGAGTCTGCTTTTAATGACCTTAAGAATAATTTTGTAAATGCTCCTGACCAAACTCTGATCTGCCCTTTGTCGTTGAGGTAAACGCTTCTGACAATGGAATACAGGGGCAGTCTTGTCCACCACAAACAAAAAGCTGCATCTCTGTGCTTAACTTTCAAAGTGGCTTTTACCAGCCGAATCCAATTATGATCATTAGTTTTCAAAATACTCTCAGCCAAAAGGCCTGTACCTCTGCTTCGCAGGGAATGAAATGGATGCTTGACCTCAATGCAGAGTAGTACAGACAATTTAGCAGCGAGCGATAACTTTAATAAACTGCAAAGTAACAAGCCATGAGGGCCCAAAAAACCAGAGAGATCAGATACTAAACATGACAAGGCAACAAGGTAACTGAAGGCTGGGCACAACTGATTAAGGCTGGTTGGTTCATATAAGTGAACATGGACTGTGGTTGAGAGCTGGGTTTAAATACGTTGCAGGTGATGAGTTGGAAATGAGTGGCAATTGACTCTTGCTAGCTGGGTGGAGGCTGGGAGGAGCCTGCCTGTGTGGGCCTGACAAGACCTCTTCCGCTACAGCCAGCAACTGGTCCAAGAAAATCCGAATGGGTCTAGTTGATCTCCTCAATGAGCGGTGGTTCTCAGATATAACTGGACAGCACCCAGAACTCTCCTCCAGACTGTATCCTTCCCAGTCAACAAAGTCCTGCATACCCATCCCCAACAATGCAAATCCATCAGCTTCCACTGTCCCTGATACCAGCGATGCAGACAGGTAGATTGAGTGGCCCATGGACAACAGGTTTGAGGCAGGACATGTGGAAGGTAGGTGTGATCCTGAGGGGGAGTGGCTGCAGGAGACAGTAAGTGACTGCATTGATACAAGAGGAAATCTTAAAGAGTCCAGCCAGAGGACAATCTCACTGAGGTGCAGAGGAGAGAGTAGAAGATGAATTGTGGGGCCTGATCTATCAGAATGTCCGAGGAGAGCTGTGGAGGCTGACCACATGTTAGAGAACCAGGCCCACCGATTCAATGCTGTCAGAGCTTTGGAAAGAGCAATGAAGTGGGCAGCCTTGGAGAACCGGTCATCCACTGTCCGGATCACTGTGGCCTCATTGGAAACTGGCAAACCCATTACAAAATCTATGGTGATGTGGGACTATGGATGTCAGGGATCAGCAGGGACTGCAGGAGCCCAATGGATCACTGGTTGGAGGAACTGGACTGAGAACATTGAGGGCAGGCAGCGACGAACTGATGTACTTCTAAGGTCATGGTGGTGGACCACCAGAACCAGGATCGTAGAAAATCCAGAGTCCTTCATGTGCCTGAATGGCCAGAGAGGAGTGCCTCAATGGTATGCCCAATGGAATGCCTCAGAGTGCACACCTACCAGCATGGACTTCACACGTTTCTGCATTGAACTCCATCTGCCACTTCTCAGCCCAGCTCTGCATCCTATCAATGCCCGGCAGCAACCTACAACAACCCTCCACACTGTCCACAACTCCACTAACCTTTGTGTCATCTCAAAACCTACTAGCCCACTCTTCCACTTCCTCATCTAAGTCATTTATAAAAATCACAAAGAACAGGGGAACCAGAACAGATCCTACAGAACTCCACTGGTCACTGACCTCCAGATAGAACATCCTCCGTCTACTGACCCTCACTGTCTTTGATGGCAAGCCAATTCAGTATCTGCACAGCCAAGTTTCCCTGGATCCGCTGCCTCCTGACTTATTCCAAAGGAGCCTAAAACGCACGTTGCTCTACCTTCAATGTACTTTATCACATCTTTAAAGAATTCAATCAGGCCCATGAGCATGACCTACCCCTCACAAAACCATGCTGACTATCCCTGATCAGACTATGCTTCTCCAAATGCTCGTATATCCTGTCTCTAAGACCCTTCTCCAATATTTTACCCATCACTGAAGTAAGACTCACTAGTCTATAAATCCCATAGTTATACCTACTCCCTGTCTAGTACGAGGGAACAACATTTGCCACCCTCCAATTATCTGGTACTATTCTGGTCACTAGTGAGGACTCAAGTATATTTGAGAAAGCTGCAGCAATCTCTTCTCTCATTTCCCATATTAACCCAGAACCCATCTGGCTCTGAGAATTATCTATCCAAACATTTATGAAAAGTTCTACCACATCCTCTTTCTTAACTTTGAAATGTTCGAGTATATCAGCCTTTTGTGCCATCCTCACAAACAATAAGGTCCCTCTCACTGGCATATGGATATGAGAACATTATACAAAATAACCAAGTGCATGAAGGGGAAAAATGGAAACAAGCATGATATTGCTATAAAAGCAAAGGATGGCAATATTATCAAAAGCAAGAAAGAAATAACAACCAGATGGAAAGAACATTTTGAAGCAGTTTTGAATAGACCAACGCCTTGAGAAACCCCTGAGATTTGTGAGAGTAATGAAGACCTTGATATCTCCAGTGAACCACCCACAGTTGAAGAAGTCCAGCAAGCCATTAAAAAAATGAAATCAGGAAAGGCACCCAGAGAAGATGAGATAAGTGCAGAAATGCTTAAGGGAGGTGGCAGAGAAATGTGCTGTGTGCTGTGTCAAATCTTTAACACCATCTGGGAAAGTGAAGAAATACCCGAGGAGTGGAAAACTGGACATATTGTAAAACTGCCAGAAAAAAGGAGATTTAAGTACATGCAACAACTGGAGAGGTGTTACACTTCTCTCAATTACAAGCAAAGTTTTTAGTTGCATCTTGTTAAATCGGCTCATTAGGAGTTTGAGCTGGTTTGGTTTGTCACCTAAATTACTCAAAAACTTTAACAGATGTACCAAGGGGAGCATTCTAATTGAACAGACATAGGAACACTAATTCACTACTTCTAATTTTTTTTTTTTTTCACTACTTACTTAATTTAAACATTATATATAATGGATAGAGAGAGAGAAAAACAATATATTAATAATGAAAGCATTACATATATAATTTAGAGAGAGAGAGAAAAACAAAAATAATTAGGTATAGATATACTGTGTAAAAATACACACACACACACACACACACACACACACACACACACACACACACACACACACCTATACACGTACTTAATTTCACAGTATTTTTTCTCTACCTTCTCGTGTATTATATTGTACTGCTGCCGCAAAGTTAACTAATTTCACAACATAGGCAGTTTCTGATTCTGAGTGTATTCCTCAGCTCTTTCTTGGCTATTTTGTAACTCTCTGGAGCCCTGGCTGATCTTTGCAACCTAAACCTTAAATAAGCTTCTTTCTTCCTCTGGATCAGATGTTCCATATCTCTTGTCAACCATGATTCCTTCACCTTTCACTGTCTCAATGGGGCAAAGGTATCCAGAACCCAATGCAAGTGTTCCTGAAACAACCTTCACATTTTGGTTGTGCATTTCTCTGAGTACATCCTATTCCCAAATTATGTTCCTCAGTTGTTGCTTATTAGCGTCATAAATCCTCCATCCCCAAATAAATACTTTCCCCATACCATTTGTTCCTATACTTGTCCAAGGCTATGAATGTCAGTAGTTACAGGTACTGTTTCAGAAATCCTCTCCCACCAAGGATTTGACTCCTGACCAGGCCTTCCTCTAGTTAGTCTGTCTACGTATTCAGTCATGAATCCTTTCTGGACAGACATAACAAATTCCTCTCACTCCAAACACTGAGGAGGTGCCAATGGATATTAGGGAAGTTGAAATCACCCATGACAACCAACCCTGCCATTTTTTCACCTTTCCACATTTGACTTATGTTACGTTCCCCGTAACTGGGTGACTTACCAGCAAAGATAGAGAGGTCCGCTGAAATCTGATGCTACTATTTTCAAACGTTTTTATTTATAAAGGGGCACAAACGTATGGTTAATACAAAACATTCAGATCATATATGTCGTCAATATTCAATTTAAAGCACAGGTATAGTAATAATCAATCAGAAATAAGCTCTGTCGTTGTCTAGGGGATAATACTGAGTCCAATGGAAATATAAAAGTCACTCATAAATCTGCAGGCTTTTCCGTTTGGGAACCGCTGGCATTTCACGTGTTGGAGAGAGAGATTGGTGAGAGAAAGGAACACTTGCCCATTGTCTTTGCGAAGCAAATCCCTGTTGTTAGTTAAAAACGGTTTTTCCTTTGGTTTCAGCCACAGACTCCCGATCCGGAATCTAACGCACATGGCTTCCTTCAAAATGGCTTCCCGCTCCGACGGGAAGTGCTATCGTGTCTTCTTAGTGTGTCTCCTTGGTGCGTCTGAGGGGCAGCCTTGGCAGCCCACCTTTTATCGGGACTTGCAGGGTTGTAGCTGTCAATCAGGGTGGGGTGAGGCAATCTCTCCTCATCTCCCAGCCCACGTTGCTCTGAGGGTTTGCACATAACCCAGTCCCCATTCCACAAAGGTGTCTCCAAGAGACAATGGCCATTTCCGTGGCTTTTGTCTGGCTGAGAGGCCACTCCACGTTCCAAACCTTAAGGCTTCTCTCTTATTTTCCTGAGTCCAATTTCAGCACGTCGCTCTCTCTCTTGGGTCATTGACCCCCCGCCCCCCCTTCACTAGGGCTCTTGCGATTCTCACAAAGGAGGGGGCTGGGGTCATAACACCTCCCCTCTTAAAAGTTTTTTACCAGAGGTTAAAAACAAGTTGGTACAGAGTCTCACAGGATTTTTGAATCTAACACAATACACAAGCTTTTCTTTTCACAGAGTACTACCGTTATACATTCAAGTCAGTATCTAAACAGGTAACAATTACAGTGTCCCTTTCTTTAATATCTTAACATCGCGTACCGTACTAAAGTCTGGTAGCATCAAACTTCAGCTCAATAACCACCTATTTATTTATTTTCTTCAGCAACAAAACTAAGGAGGTGTGATCTTAGCTTAGGTGCATCTACAAAAGTTTATGCAAATACTAATCGTTTCGGTCGTGTTACTTCACCGGCAGGTCTCCAAAGCGGTTGTCTTTATTATTCACAGGCTTTGGCGCAAACCCGTACAACTGGCTTTGCTGTTTAAAAATGGCATTTCTATTAACCGTCGCCTCTTTTCCGGTGAGTCCCCCCGTGGGGAACTTGAGTAATTTGGCGAGGTACTCTCCCGCCTTTCCTTTCCACAAGGGTTATTCTCTTAACTCCGTGTCCCCAACCTAGTCCATCATGGGAATTTCCACCCAATTCTTTAATGCTACACAGGTAGCTAACCCTTTTGTCAAGACCATGCAGGCTGATGTGTTTCAGTTCAAACCTTTTCCTCCGGCCGCATTTAAATTTCGGCTTCCTCACAGCACTTTCTTGAATAACAATAGCGTGTGGGGCACCTTTACATTCCAAATCAACCTGTAATCGATGCGCAGGCATCAATCTAGACTTTAATTTTTTTTCATTCGATTTGGGAACTACAGATTTACCGTTCTCCTCCACAACAATAGTTATCTCCCCATTCGTAAACTCCACATTAACTCTGAACACCCCCTTCAGCACAACCATCGGGGAACTCACACTTCCCAAGGTTAACCCTTTCTTCCCCGAACCAAGTCTATCTGATCCAAAAGGACGGCCGTCTCGTCCAGCTGAGTCAAATACCTCAGACTTTTTCTGAGCTCCGTGACTAGGTTCAGGACCACGTGCATCCCCATCTTGGACACACTCAAACGGGGCATTGGCCTCTTCCAGGCTTTCAATACCCGTACCCTTTTCAAATTCTAAATTTGAAACCTTAAGGCTTCTCTCTTATTTTCCTGAGTCCAATTCAGCACGTCGCTCTCTCTCTCTTGGGTCATTGACCCCCCCCCCCCCCTTCACTAGGGCTCTTGCGATTCTCACAAAGGAGAGGGCTGGGGTCATAACACTTACAATCAGTGTCTCTGTTGCTATTGGAAATACTCCCAATAGACTGGGCATTCCCAACCTAGGGTCCATGGACCCTCAGTTAACGGTATGGGTCCATGCATAAAAAAGGTTTGCAACAAAGTGATTGCTCCCTATTACTCTGCTTCCTAGCCCCCATAAAACTAATTTAAATCCTCCCTCGCAACTCTAGCAAATCTGCCTGCAAGAATATTGGTCCCTCTCACTTTCAGGTGTAACCTATCCTTTCAGGAAAGGTCATATCTTCCCTAGAAAAGATCCCACAATGGATCCACAAATCTGAATCCTTGTTCCCTGCACTAAATCATCAGTGACACATTCATCTGCCAAATCATCCTGCACTTACCCTCATTGGTGTGTGGTGAAGGTAGCAATCCAAAGATTACTATCCTTGAGGGGGTATGCAGGTCATAGTCAAAGCCCAGCAATCTCATCTCTTGCCTCTTACAATAACATAGGAAATATCTCATTGGGCCAGGACATATTCACCATCAAACTCTTCAAAGGACCTAACAATACCTCTTTATCTTTATCTCAAAATGTCTAAGCACAATATCATGCTCAACACTGATCTCACTGTCCTCCATATCCTCTCCTTGGTGAATACCAATGCAAAGTACATATTTAGGACCTCCTCACATCCTTCACCTATGAGCACATATTCCCTCCTCTATCCTTGAATGGTTCTACTCTTCCCCCAGTTATTCTGTTACCATATAACCATATAACAATTACAGCACGGAAACAGGCCATCTCGGCCCTTCTAGTCCGTGCCGAACGCTTACTCTCACCTAATTCCACTGACCCGCACTCAGCCCATAACCCTCCATTCCTTTCCTGTCCATATACCTATCCAATTTTACTTTAAGTGACAATACCGAACCTGCCTCTACCACTTCTACTGGAAGCTCGTTCCACACAGCTACCACTCTCTGAGTAAAGAAATTTCCCCTCATATTACCCTTAAACTTTTGCCCCCTAACTCTCAACTCATGCTCTCTTGTTTGATTCTCCCCTACTCTCAATGGAAAAAGCCTATCCACGTCAACTCTATCTATCCCCTTCATAATTTTAAATACCTCTGTCAAGTCCCCCCTTAACCTTCTACGCTCCAAAGAATAAAGACCTAACTTGTTCAACCTTTCCCTGTAACTTAGGTGCTGAAACCCAGGTAACTTTCTAGTAAATCTTCTCTGTACTCTCTCTATTTTGTTGACATCTTTCCCATAATTCGGTACCAGAACTGTACACAATACTCCAAATTCGGCCTTACCAATGCCTTGTATAATTTTAACATTACATCCCAACTCCTATACTCAATGCTCTGATTTATAAAGGCCAACATGCCAAAAGCTTTCTTCACCACCCTATCCACATGAGATTCCACCTTCAGGGAACTGTGCACCATTATTCCTAGATCACTCTGTTCTATTGCATTCTTCAATGGTGTTATTCTTGATGTATGTAGAGAAACCCTTGACTGAATTCATCATTCCTCTCATAATCCAAGGTTCCCTTCTCTTGCAATTATTGTCAGTTCTTCTTACTGGAACATGCCTTTCTTTTATTCTTTGCAGTTGGTTTTTAAACAGCTTCCACATGTCAGATGTAGATTTGCCCAGAAACAAATGTTTTCTATATGTGTATGCAGTATTGCTCTCCTTATTCGCCATATTGGAACATTGGTGTCACCATTCCTTCCACCAAGAACTACTGATGTGGCCAAAGCCATTCTCAAAGAAATTGCTGATGCACCATTTCAGTGCAAGACCTTAGCTGTCTTCTTTAAAAAAAAGGAAATTTTAGCACAATAAATAAGACGAGAGCAAGGTTTCAATTAGGCTCAGACATGAGAGCAATAAATTATTAATGGTGACTTCCACTTTGTCATCTGAAACAGGTACTACCTCAACATCATGAGAAATGGAACATAATAATTCCTGTAAATCTGGAGACAGAGGAAATGAGTTTCTCTTGCCCCAGGCTACAATAAATATTGAACATAGGCAAAGACTGATCCTAAATGGTCAGCAGTAAGTTAAACTAAATATGTTAAATAACTGAATTTTCTTCTATTATTAGGGAACATGCGCCAAGTTTTGTTGACAGCATAGCCTAAATTAATCTCAGAGCCCAATATCTCTTCACATTTCGGTTCTGTTCTGTTTAGCTAAGAACAAAACTATAAAGTTTGCTCGTGCCAATACCAGCAGATTTCTATAGAAATGATGTTTTTGAAAAGCATATTAATACCAGGAATAACAATCACAAACAATTGGATTGTTCTTTGTGCCAGATGTTAGTGAACCTGCTTTTAATTGCTGTAAAGAAGAATTTTTACAGATTTACAGATTTACACTTACAAGGCTAAACAAAGTAAATAAAATGCTGTCAGATAAACAGCTAACCATGAAAGCAACATCTTTTGGTTGGTCATTAGAACAAACAGAAGATGTAGCTAAGTATTTGCAATAAGCACAAACATTTGACGTTAAAAGAACCCAGCTGTACACGAGTTCATAAACTCTGGATAACAAACAATGGATGCATTAAATGAAGTTCTTAGTGTCTGCACTTTTGGAGTTTTTAGCCTTTCACCAAGCTCTCTTAAATATACAGACAGGACACAAACACCACTCAAACTATTAGAGTGCATAAATTGCACAGAATTTGCATATTCTCCATGTGATTGCAATGCTCTAGTTTCCCCAATATACCTAAGACATATGAATTGGCAAAATTACTGGCTGTTTTAAATTGTTCCTTCTGTTTAGAGTTTTAGTTAACAGCCCTGTTTGGGCCTACCGTCTATTGTTTTCCTTTTCCCTTAAAATACTGTTCTCTCTCTCTCTCTCTCTCTCTCTCTCTCTCTCTCTCTCTCTCTCTCTCTCTCTCTCTCTCTCTCTCTCTCTCTCTCTCTCTCTCTCTCTCTCTTCCCCCACCCTCCTCCAAACGAACTGACAATGGGATCTAAGGCTCCTGTAACTCCTTCCCAGCAGAGAAGAGAGCGTGGCCTAGGTGGTGAAGTTCCTTAATGATGGAAGATGCTTTCTTATGGCAGCACTCCTTGTAGATGTGCTCAATGCTGGCAGGACCTTGCCTGTGATGGACTGGATTGTATCCACCACTTTTCTGCTCTTGGGCATTGGTGTTTCCATACGAAGTCATGCTGCAGCCAGTCAGGATATTCTCCACTGTGCATCTATAAAAGTTTCTCAATGTTTTGGATGATATGCTGAATCTGTACAGACTTCTAAGAAAGTAGAAGTTCCATCATGCCTTCTTTGTAATGGCACTTACGTGCTGGTCCTGGTCCCTCAGATATTATAACACCAAAAAATTAAAGGTACTGACCCTCTCCACCTCCAATTCCCTAATGAAGACTGGCTCATGGTCCTCCAGTTTCTTCCTCTTGTAAGTCAATAAACAGCTCTTTAGTTATACTGATGTTAAGTGAGAGGTTGTTGTTGTGGCACCACTCAATCAGATGTTCAATCTTGCTCCTATATGCCGATTTGCCATCACCTTTGATTCGGCCAGTGTCAGTGATGTCATCGACAAACTGAAATATGTGTTGGAGCTGTACTTAACCACACAGTCATAGGTATAAAGCAAGTAGAATAGGGCTTATGCATACAGCCTTGTGGAGTACTTGTGCTGATGGTGATTGTGGAAGAGACGTTCTTGCCAATCCATACCGACTGGTGGCTGCCAGTGAGGAAATCAAAGATCCAGTTGCACAGAGAGGTATCAAGGCTTAAGTCTTCAATTTTGAGGTGATGATAGTGTTGAATGGCGAGCCGTAGTCAATGAAGAGCACCCTGGTGTACGTAGCTTCACTGTTCAGATATTCCAGAGCCAAGTGAGGAGCCCTCTTCCGTTGTGATGGTAGGCAAACTGAAGTGGATACAAGTTGTTTCTCATGCAGGAGTTCATATAACTCTATGATTCTGTACTCATCCTAGTTTATGAATGCCTAATAAATGCACAAAATGAGCATTTAGGAGACCAGCAGAATGGAGAGGGAAGGATGTTCTGGTACCTGTGGGGCTGCTGACATCTCTTGCTGAGCAGGACAGATCATTTCCTTGTGGATTTATCTCACTGCTGAGGCACAACAATTGGGAGAGGGGTTGAACTGAGCAGAGCTGGGAGCACTGAGCAGTCTTACTTCTTCACTTAATGAGTCATGGGGCCAACTGGCAGCAGCCCTCCTGTACTAAGTCACTCTTGTAACAGATGTTTATATCATCTTCTCCCACACATCGTTTCTGTTCATGTTTGATTTACGGAAAACAACATGATTATGTTTTTTTAAGATGTCTGTTTGCTAGTTCTACACTCTGTAAAAAAAAAATGCAGCTGTAAAACGGTCATATATTACATTTTGATAATCCAGCAGTCAGTCTACAGATGCATTGCTGCCATTTGCTTTCTAGTTTAAATACTGTTTTCTAAATCAATGCCAAATGTAAACAATAGTGCAGAATTTAAAAACAATTATGAGACAGATTACCTCTTTATTTCCCCAATGTTGTCATATTGGAATTCCAAATAAAACCTACATCGGTGCAGCTCAGGATCAGGCCCTTTGCTTCAAAGTTTGTGCCAAGCACTGAGCCAAGTTAAACAAATTACTTCTGCCTGCACATGAAGAAAATTCATATTTCTCCATTCTCAGCAAGTTCAGGTGTCCAACTAAAACTTTTTTGAATGCCACTATTGTATCTGCTTCTTCTATGACTTGGCAGCATATTACAGGCCCTTATTACTCATTGTGTATTAAACAACTTATATTGCGCACATCCATTAAATTTTCTCCTTCTCGCCTTAAAGCTATTTGACATTTCTACCTTGAGAAAATATTTCTGACTGTCTACTTTATCTATACCTACCTTAATTTATAAACTCCTATCAGTTCTCCATTCAGCCTCCAAAGCTTTAGAGAAAATAACCCAAGAGGGTATTGGCTGTAAGGAGTGGTGTATGATTAGCATAGATAAACCCCTACTCATAGTTAATATTCTCTAATCCAGGCAACGTCTTGATAAACCTCTTCTTTACCCTCTCCAGAGGCTCCACATCCTTCCTGTAATGGGGCAATCAGAACTGCACACGATGCTCTGAGTATAGCCTAAGCAAAGTTTAACACAACTGCAAAATGACTTCCTGCTGCTTATATTCTATTCCCATAGCGATGAAGCTATGTATATAACCATATAACTATATAACAATTACAGCACGGAAACAGGCCATCTCGGCCCTTCTAGTCCATGCTGAACACTTACTCTCACCTAATCCCACTGACCCGCACTCAGCCCATAACCCTCCATTCCTTTCCTGTCCATATACCTATCCAATTTTGCTTTAAATGACAATACCGAACCTGCCTCTACCACTTCTACTGGAAGCTCATTCCACACAGCTACCACTCTCTGAGTAAAGAAATTCCCCCTCATGTTACCCTTAAACTTTTGCGCCCTAACTCTCAACTCATGTCCTCTTGTTTGGTTCTCCCCTACTCTCAATGGAAAAAGCCTATCCACATCAACTCTATCTATCCCCTTCATAATTTTAAATTCCTCTATCAAGATCCCCCTCAACCTTCTATGCTCCAAAGAATAAAGACCTAACTTGTTCAACCTTTCCCTGTAACTTAGGTGCTGAAACCCAGGTAACTTTCTAGTAAATCTTGTCTGTACTCTCTCTATTTTGTTGACATCTTTCCTATAATTCGGTGACCAGAACTGTACACAATACTCCAAATTCGGCCTTACCAATGCCTTGTACAATTTTAACATTACATTCCAACTCCTATACTCAATGCTCTGATTTATAAAGGCCAACATACCAAAAGCTTTCTTCACCACCCTATCCACATGAGATTCCACCTTCAGGGAACTATGCACCATTATTCCTAGATCACTCTGTTCTATTGCATTCTTCAATGCCCTACCATTTACCATGTATATCCTATTTGGATTATGCCTACTAAAATGTAGCACCTCACACTTATCAGCATTAAACTCTATCTGCCATTGCTCAGCCCACTCAACTAACTGACCTAAATCTCTCTGCAAACTTTGAAAACCTACTTCATTATCCACAACGCCACCTACCTTAGTATCATCTGCATATTTACTAATCCAATTTACCACCCCATCATCCAGATCATTAATGTATATGACAAACAACATTGGATCCAGTACAGATCCCTGAGGCACACCACTAGTCACTGGCCTCCAACCTGACAAACAGTTATCCACCACTACTCTCTGGCATCTCCCATTCAGCCACTGTTGAATCCATTTTACTACTTCAATATTAATTCCTAATGATTGAACCTTCCTAACTAACCTTCCATGCGGAACCTTGTCAAAGGCCTTACTGAAGTCCATATAGACAACATCCACTATTTTACCCTCATCAACGTTCCTCGTAACCTGTTCAAAAAATTCAATAAGATTTGTCAAACATGACCTTCCACGCACAAATCCATATTGACTGTTCCTAATCAGACCCTGTCTATCCAGATAATTATATATACCATCTCAAAGAATACTTTCCATTAATTTACCCACCACTGACGTCAAACTGACAGGCCTATAATTGCTAGGTTTAGTCTTAGAACCCTTTTTAAACAATGGAACCACATGAGCAATACACCAATCCTCCAGCACCATCCCCGTTTCTAATGACATTTGAGATATTTCTGTCAGAGCCCCTGCTATTTCTACACTAACCTCCCTCAAGGTCCTAGGGTCTATCCTGTGAGGACCCGGAGATTTATCCATTTTTATATTCCTTAAAAGCGCCAGTACTTCCTCTTCTTTAATCGTCATAGTTTCCATAACTTCCCTACTTGTTTCCCTTACCTTACACAATTCAATATCCTTCTCCTTAGTGAATACCGAAGAAAAGAAATTGTTCAAAATCTCCCCCATCTCTTTCGGCTCCACACATAGCTGTCCACTCTGATTCTCTAAGGGACCAGTTTTATCCCTCACTATCCTTTTGCTATTAATATAATTGGAGCAACCCTTTGGATTTGTTTTCACCTTACTTACCAAAGCAACCTCTTATCTTCTTTTAGCTTTTCTAATTTCTTTCTTAAGATTCTTCTTACGTTCTTTATATTCCTCGAGCACCTCATTTACTCCATGCTGCCTATATTTATTGTAGATATCTCTCTTCTTCCTAACCAAGTTTCCAATATCCCTTGGAAACCATGACTGTCCCAAACTTTTAACCTTTCCTTTCAACCTAACAGGAACATAAAGATTCTGTACCCTCAAAATTTCACCTTTAAATGACCGCCATTTCGCTATTACATCCTTCCCATAAAACAAATTGACCCAATCCACTCCTTCTAAATCCTTTCACATCGCCTCAAAATTAGCCTTTCTCCAATCAAAAATCTCAACCCTGGGTCCAGTCCTATCCTTCTCCATAATTATATTGAAACTAATGGCATTGTGATCACTGGACCCGAAGTGCTCCCCAACACATACCTCTGTCACCTGACCTATTTCATTCCCTAACAGAAGATCCAACACTGCCCCTTCTCTAGTTGGTACCTCTAGGTATTGCCGCAAAAAAGCTATCGTGCACATATTTTACAAACTCCAAACCATCCATCCCTTTTACGGTATGGGCTTCCCAGTCTACGTATGGAAAATTAAAATCTCCCTCAATCACAACCCTGTGCTTACTACAAATACCTGTTATCTCCTTGCAAATTTGCTCCTCCAATTCTCGCTCCCCATTAGGTGGTCTATAATACACCCCTATAAGTGTTACTACACCTTTCCCATTCCTCAATTCCACCCAAATAGTCTCCCTAGGCGAGCCCTCTAATCTATCCTGCCGGAGCACCGCTGTAATATTTTCTCTGACAAGCAACGCAACACCTCCCCCTCTTGTCCCTCCGATTCTATCACACCTGAAGTAACGAAATCCAGGAATACTTAGTTGCCAATCACACCCCTCCTGCAACCATGTTTCACTAATAGCTACAGCATCATATTTCCAGGTATCAATCCATGCTCTAAGCTCACCCATCTTTCTTACAATGCTCCTAGCATTAAGATAAATGCATTTAAGAAATTCTCCAACTCTTCCTCTCTGTTTATCTCTTACAGTACAAAGAACTTTACTGTCTTCTTTTTCTTCCTTCTCCCATACACCTGTTCCTACACTCTGGTTCCCCTCCCCCCTCATGTCTAGTTTAAATCCACTGGACCCTCTCTAGCAAACCTACCTGCAAGAATATTTGCCCCCTCCAGTTCAGATGTAAACGATCCCGCCGGAACAGGTCCCACCTTCCCTGGAAAACTGCTCAATTATCTATAAAATCTGAAGCCCTCCCTCCTGCACCATGTCTTCAGCCACGTGTTGATCTGCACTATCTTACTATTTCTAAACCCACCTGTATGTTGCACTGGTAGCAATCCTGAGATTGCTATCCTGGAGGTCCTGTCCTTTAACTTAGCACCTAGTTCCCTAAACTCACCTTTCAGGACCTCCTCACTCTTCCTACCCATGTCATTGGTTCCTACATGGACCATGACATCCAGCTGCTCACCCTCCTTCTTGAGAATACTGAGAACTCAATCCGAGATATCATGGACCCTGGCACCAGGGAGGCAACAGAACATCCAGGATTCTCGATCTCTTCCACAGAACCTCCTATCTGTCCCCCTAACTATCAAATCCCCTATCACTACTACTCTCCTCTTTTCCCTCCTTCCCTTCTGAGCTGAGGGTCCAGTCTCGGTGCCAGAGACGCAACCACTGCAACTTGTTCCAGGTAGGTCATCCCCATCATCAGTATCCATAACAGTATACTCTTTGTTGATGGGAACAGCCACGGGGGTGCTCTGCCCTTCCTGTATATTCCCCTTCCCTCTCCTGACAGTCACCCAGCTACCTGTCTCCTGACTCCTAAGGGGTGACTATCTCCCTGAAGCTCCTGTCTACTTCTGCTTCTGCTTCCCGAATGATCCGAAGTTCCTCCAGCTCTAGATCCATTTCCCTAACACGGTTTGTCA
The DNA here is from genome assembly GCF_048418815.1 of Hemitrygon akajei. Classification (NCBI taxonomy): domain Eukaryota; kingdom Metazoa; phylum Chordata; class Chondrichthyes; order Myliobatiformes; family Dasyatidae; genus Hemitrygon; species Hemitrygon akajei. Next base: position 33,247,535 of record NC_133143.1, read on the forward strand.
GGACTTCACAGGCTTTCTTTACTTTTCTATCTGTGTGTGTTGCCACTTTTGGGGATGTATGGTCTTCAGTCCTTAAATCTCTTGTTATATCAATCCCCATTAAAGGCCCTGCAATTAATTGTATACTTTTTCCTTACATTTGCCCTCCTAAATTGCAACACCTTATATTTGGCTGGGCTAAACTCCATCTGCTGTTTCTCGCCCCTTAATTGAAATTGATCTATGTTCTGCTATATCCTTTGACTTGTCACTCTCACTTTCAGCTTCCACTGCTGGCTGGCTTACAGTCTTGTGAAAAGGAGAGCTGAATGTGCAAGTCTCTCCCTGCCAGTACGTAGCCTCTAACAGCAAGCCTCATGTAGTGCCTCCTCGCTGGCGGCTCATGGAAGCTGAACTCTTTTTGGACTCAGGCTAAACTACAAAGCACGGGGAGGAGGTCTGGCCCCTGCTCACATAGCACGCAGGCCCACTGGTGTGTGGACACACCCTGATGCTCATGAACCAGATCCCCAGCTATGGGTAAATAGCCCCACTGCCTTGTGGGCAGCCTCAGGAGAGATGAAGGCCGCAGAAGTAAACCTGGACAGTAAATCTGGAGTGAAGCCCCTAAGGCGACTGGCCATCATTGAACATCCTTCCAGTGGCTCCTGCAGCTAACCTGGTGCCAAGCATATTGTTTCAAAAGTTTTCCTTTGGACTACACTAGTTAGGCCGAGAGGGTGATCTTGACAACTGGGCATCTCATGATCTCCATACCTTCCACCCTGGCTTGGGATTTTGATCATCCATTGTCCTTCGAGACAGATGACAACCATTTATCTATTATATATCACAACAGCAGAGGCCCAGTATTGATCCCTGCGGAAATGATTTTGTAGTATGGTTAGAAATTGGCAGGTATGACATTGTGGGCATCACTGAGTCTTGGCTGAAAGAAGACCAAAGTTGGTAGCTTAATTTCAAAGGATACACACATTGTATCAAAAGGACAGGCAGGTATGCATAGTAGGTAGGTGCCTCTGTTGTTAACATCTAAAATAAATCCTTAAGAAGAAGTGACATAGGATCAGAAGATGTAGAAACCTTGTGGGTAGCGTTAAGAAACTGCAAGGGTAAAAATACCCTGATAGGAGTTATATAGTATAGGCCTTCAAACAGTAGCCAGGATGTGGAGTACAAATTACAACAGGAGATAGAAAAGGTGTGTGAAAAGGTCATTGTTACGATGTTCATGGGGATTTCAATATGAAGATAGATTGGGAAAGTCAGGTTGGTACTAAATCCCAAGAAAAGGAATTTGTAGATTGATTACAAGATAGCTTTTTAGTGCAGCTTGTGGTCTAGCTCTCCAGAGAAAAGGCAATTCTGGATTGGGTGTTGTGAACCAGCTTTGATTAGGGAGCTTAAGGCAAACAAATCCACACAAGGTCATGATTGTAATAGGATAGAATTCACCCTGCAGTTTCAGAGGGAGAAACTAAACTTAAATGTATCATTATAATAGTGGAGTAAATGGAACAACAGAGGCATGAGAGAGGAGCTGGCCAAAGATAATTTGAAGGGAACACCAGGAGGGTTGACAGCAGAGCAACAATGGCTGGAGTTCTTGGGAGCCATTCAGATGACACTGGATGGGTTCATCTCAAAGAATTATTCTAAAGGGAGGATGAGATAATCATTGCTGACAAGGGAAGTAAAGGCAGCATAAAGGCAAAAGAAAGGGCATATAATATAGCAAAAACTAGTGGGAAGCTAGAGATTTAGGAAGCTTTAAAAAACAACAGAGGGCAACTAAAAGGGCAATAAGGAGAGAAAAGATGAAATATGAAGGTAAGCTAGCAAATAATCTAGAAGAGGATACCAAAAACTTTTTTTCAGATATATAAAGAGCAAAAGAGAGGCAAGAGTGAATATCAGACTGCTGGAAAATGACACTGGAGAGGTAGTAATCGGGGACAAACTCATAAGTATTTTGCATCCATCTTCACTATGGAAGACACCAGCAGAATGCCAGAAATGTAAGAGTATCAGGGGAACAAATGTGTGTGGTTGCTATTACTAAAGAGAAGGTGCTTGGGAAGCTGAAAGGTTTAAAGATAGTTAAGTCACCTAGACCAGATGGACTGCACCCTAAGGTTCTGAACAAGTTAGCTGAAGAGATTGTGGAGGCATTTGTAGTGATCTTTCAAGAACCACTAGATTTTGGAATGGTTTTGGAGGACTGGAAAATTAAAAATGTTACTCTTTAAGAAAGGAGGGCATCAAGGGTTATAGGGAGAAGGCAGGAAGAGGGGATTGAGTGAGATAATAAAGTAGCCACAGTGAAATGGTGAAGCAAACTTGATGGAACAAATAGCCAGTTTTTTTCCTATGTATCATAGTCTTAATGAACACCGCTCTTCACAGACCTTGCGCCAGGATAACACTTACACCTATATCATTTGTCATCTACAGGCAAGCATATTCTGAATCCAGACTAGCTAGCCCCTGTGGATCCCCTGCACCTTAATCTTCCTGACCAACCAAAAGTGAGGGATTTTGTCACGTACCTTACTAAAATCATGTGGACAACATGCATTGCCCAACCCTCGTCAATTATCTTCACCACTGCCTTAAAAAGCTCTATTAAATTTGTGAGACATGACTGCCCTGCACAAAGCACAAGCCATGCTGACTGTTTCTAATTAGCCCCTGTTCTGCCAAACATGAGTAGATCCTATCCCTAAGAATCATCTCTATTAGCTTCTCTTGTACTAGTGTGAGGTTTGCCAGCCTCTAATTTCCTGGATTATTACTCTTTCCCTTTTTAAACAAAGGAATAACATTGGATACTCTCCATTCTTCTATGACCTCACCTGTGGTTAGAGGATGTACAAAGATCTCTGTTAAAGCCTTGGAACTCCTGCCTCTTGCTTCTCTGAATTACCTGGGATAGAACCCGTCAGCTACTAGGGATTCATCTATCTTACTATTAGTGTTAATGTGCGAGTGGGTTGACATAGAGGTGATAAGCTGAAGGACCTGTTCCCATACTCAACAACTCTCTGACCATCTCTGCACTTCACTTCGTTAGCCTTGGGGTGTTGTGGGACCTTCTCGAAAGGCAATATAGAAACGCAAGTCTTGGACTATCTGAGGAAAACTCTTCATACCATCCTGAACTTGAGAAGCCTTTCTCACAGCATGGGTCGCTCAAACAGCCAGCCATCCCCAGCCTCAGGTGAGGTGCATTCACATGCTGGGCAGATCCACTCCCTGCCTGGTTTCTAAATGGATTTCAACTCCAGGGTGAGTACAAATTACAGATTCAGAAAGGTCTTGCTTCTATTTGGATGTTTGATGTCAATCTAAAGCAGAGGAAATTCTTTAGCCAGAGGATAGCTAATCTGTGGAATTCGTTACCATAAATGGCTGTGAAGATCACGGTATTGGGTATATTTAAAGTGGAGGTTGATAGGTTCTTGATTATGCTTGGGCGGCATCGTCCATCCAATGGAATCCTGCCGAGGTCTTCTTGAGGAGTGCATTAATTGGAGATGTGATCGAGCCGAAATTCCAGATGAAGCTGCCATAAAAATTTGTAAACCTCATGAAGCACCATATCTATTTGACTGTAGACAGTTTGGGCCACTCTGCAATTGCCTGAACTTTACTAGGGTCCATTTGAACATTGGATGGGGTAAATATATAGCCCAAAAATGACACCTGGTCTTTATGGAATTCACATTTTTTAGGCTTGGCGTACAAGCCGTTTTCAAGAAGGCATCTGAGTACTCTTCAGACATGCTGGACATGCTCCTGATGAGAGCAGGAATAGATACGGATGTCATCTAAATACACAAACACAAACTGGTTCAACTTGACCCTGAGCACATCATTCACCAAGGCCTGGAATACAACAGGGATGTTAGCCAGACCAAAAGGCACCACCAGGTATTCATAGTGGCCATTAGAGGTGTTGAAAGCCATTTTCCACTCATCCCCTTCTCTTATGCAAATCAGACTGTAAGCATTACACAGATCAATTTTGGGAAATATGTTTGCTCCCTGGAGATGTTCAAATGCAGACACCAGCAAGGGAAGAGGGTAGTGGTTCTTCACAGTGATGTTGTTCAGGGGCCGATAATCGATGCAGGGACGGAGCTTGCCATCCTTCCTGCTCACAGAAAAAGAAGCCCAATCCTGCTGGCAAGATTGACGGAAGGATAAACCCCATGCTCAATGCCTCCTTGATGTATTCCTCCATGGCGACTGCTTCAGGACGAGAGAGGGAAAAGAGCAGGCCTCGGGGAGGACTGGTGCCAGGTAGGAGGTCTATGGCACAGTCGTATGGCCGGTGTGGGGGCAGGGTGGTGACCTTTCTCTTACTGAAAACCTCAAGGGGATCTGCATATTCAGCCGGAATCCCAGACAGGTCCATATTAGCTGACACAGGAGGGGATTCATGGAATGGAGCTTAAGCTGGACCCAGACAGGTAAACAAGCATGCCGGACCCCACTATTGGAGTACCTTCAGAGACCAATCGATCCGTGGGTTATGTCGGGATAAGCAGGGGAGACCAAGTACCAGTGGCAATTCAGGTGGATTAACCAGAAAGAAAGATATTTCTTCATGACAGTTGCCTTCGAGCACCATTTGTAGGGGTTGGGTAGAAAGGTGGATCTGGCTGGTTCCCAGAGGTCAACTGTCCAGCGCATTGACGTTAATCTTTTCTCTCAATTCCTGAATTGGAACTCCCCATCTTTGAACGAGAGAGACGTCCATAAAATTCCTGGCTGCACCAGAGTCGATAAACACCTTGGATCTGAGTTCATTGAGAACTCAGCCTTGTAAAAGAACACTAGCAGTGATGACAGCAGAGCAGCAATGGATGGAATATCTGGGAGCAATTCGTAAGGCCCAGGATGTATGCATCTCATCGATCATGGCTGGTTTATGTCACAGTAAGTGTCAATTATATCTGTTCGTTGAAAGCTAAGAGTAGGCCCCTTTAAGGAGTATTGCAGCTGTTATGTGGCCAGCAACAATGAATATAGAATTGAGTTCTCCCAAAAGGAAGAACATTATATTCATATAACCCAGATGGGGTTACAAATGCAGAAATCTCTCTACCTCTATTCATCAATGGAACACACCAATACCCTTTTAACAAATCAATCTTTGTAAGGAACTTTGCTTGTCCGACTTTGTCCACACAACCATCCAGTCTAGGGATTGGATACACATCTGTTTTTGTTACAGCATTCACCTTCCTGTAATCAGTACAAAACCGAACACTACCGTCTGACTTAGTCACCATAACACAAGGTGAACTCCAATTCAAATTAGAAGGTCTAATAATATTATTCTCTAACATATACTTAATTTCTTGTCCAGCAAGTTCACACTTTTCCATGTTCATCCCAAATGGATGTTGCTCTATGGGTTTGGCATCTCTAACATCAACATCATGTGAAGCTCCTGTGGTTCTTCTAGGAACATCTAGAAATAAATCCTTATTTTTCAAAAGTAACTACTTCATTTGCTGCCTCTGCTCTGACTGTAAATGAGCTAATTTCTCATCAATATTTTCCAGAATTGTTGAGTTTGGTAATCTGACAGAAATAATGTTGGGTTTAAAATGAATATCAGATGAATCATTCATTAAGTTCCCAGTGGGATCAGACTCACTATTATTAACCACAACAGTCATAGTAGAAGACTGTTTCTCACAACATGGTTTTATCATATTTATATGACAAATCTGTGTTGACTTTCTTCGATCTGGAGTTTTTATCACATAATCCACATCATTAACTTTAGATATAATCTCATCAGGGCCATGAAATTTAGCTTGGAAAGGGTTCGTTTGCACCGGGAAAAGAACCAACTGCTTATCTCCAGGCTTAAATGACCTCATTCTAGCTTCCTTATCATATCAGATTTTCGTTTTCTCCTGAACTGATTTTAAATTTTCCCTGGCTAAGCTACAAGCTTTATGCAATCTATGCTTAAATTTCAAACCATAAAAAAGCAAATTAATATGTACCTCTTTATTAATCCATTGTTCTTTTAATAAGGCCAAAGGTCCTCTAACTCTATGCCCAAACACAAGTTCAAAATGACTAAAACCTAAGGATTCCTGCACTGACTCCCGTATTGCAAATAAAATTAAATATACGCTCTCATCCCAATCCTTTTCATTTTTCACACGGTAGGTCCTAATCATGGTTTGAGGGTAGAAAGGAACCTCTCCATGGCTCCTTGTGATTCTGGATGGTATGCAGATGAGGTAATCTGTTTAGCTCCCAGTTTATAAACTATCTGCTGGACAATCCAGATATAAAATTACAACCTTGATCAGATTGTATTTCCTTAGGCAACCCAAAATAAGTAAATAATTTTATGAGCCTTTATTACAGTTTTAGCCATTACATTCCTGAGTGGTATTGCCTCTGGAAACCTAGACACTGTGCACATGATGTTCAGCAAATATTGATGGCCAGTTTTAGTTTTTGGCAATGGGCCTACACAATCTATAATAATTTTGGAAAACAGCTCACTAAATGCAGGAATAGGTTGCAGTGGGGCCACCAGAGTATAACCATATAACCATATAACAATGACAGCATGGAAACAGGCCATCTTGGCCCTTCTAGTCCGTGCCGAACGTTTACTCTCACCTAGTCCCACCTAACTGCACTCAGCCCATAACCCTCCATTCCTTTCCTGTCCATATACCTATCCAATTTTTTTTTAAATGACAAAATCAACTTGATTACAAAAGTAACTTGCTTAGGTTTGCCCACAATCTCACAAGTATGACAAGTTCGACAAAATGTCACCACATCTTTTCTTAAACCAGGCCAGTCAAAATGTTTAAAAACCTTGTTCACAGTTTTCTTCACACCTTGATGTCCACCCAAGGGCACACTATGAGCTAGAGTTAAAATCTCATTTAGATAAACTTTAGGAACTACTACCTGATGAACAATTTCCCATTCCTCACTCACTTGCAGGAATCGTAGGTGATCTCCACTTCCTCATTAACACTCCACTCTTCAAATAATATCCATCTTTTTGGCCATAGCTCGGGTTACAACACAGGAGGAATTCATGTTAGAACCTATCTTTGGTTCATCAGAGATGGGCTTAATCAAATGTAACTCAGGAAAATCTTGTCCATCTACTAAGTCATTCCCTAACAATAGAGAAACATCATTCATGGGTAAACTGGATTGTAGTCCTATTTTAACAGGTCCTGTAACTAACCCTGACCTTAAATTTACTCTGTGCAAATGTACAGGCATAAGGACACTCCCAACACCTCGTATATAGTTTACCTCAACAGTGTCAGACTCATCACTAAACTTTAGAAAACTGTCTATCGTAAGTGACTGAGAAACTCCAGTATCCCTAAGCATTTTTATTGGCATTGGAGGTGATCCCTCTTTCAAGCATACAAATCCTTTGGTTATAAAATAATCATATCCCCTCTTAACTTGGCCAGACTCTGACAAAGCTTCATTTGTATTTCTTGAACTCTGCAGATTTACAGGTTGTTCAATATGTTGAACACAAGCATCTGGGACTGCATTCTTCTCCTTCTTCAGTCAGAAACAGCTGTCATGTCATAATTACGAATAGGACCAAACTGTCTTTCCTTCACATGTTTCCCTTCATCCTTACCTTTCCCACTAACTTCTGATTTAATTTCTGGTTTACCTTGGCTCTGTGTGCCATTTTTCCTTTTAAAAGTTCTACCCAGAGGAAATTTACTCTTATGGATTAAAGCATACTCATCTGCTAATTTAGCAGACTCCTGCAATGTAACAGTGTCCCTCTCATTTAAGTATGTTCTTACATCAACAGAGATGCACCTTTTAAATTCCTCCAGTAGAATCAACTCTTTTAAGTTATCATACTTCCCATTCACATTTTTAGAGGAAACCCATCACTCAAAACACACAGATTTATCGTAGGCAAACTCCACGTAAGTTTTGTCCATGGATTTCTTTAAATTTCTGAATCTTTCTCTGTAAGCTTCCGGAACTAGTTCATACGTTTTCAGTATACGCTGCTTCGCGATATCATAATCAAGTGCTTGCTCAGCAGTTAAAGCTATATAAACTTGTTGTGCTTTACCTTGAATTACACTTTGTAACAGCTCTGACCATTTATCTTTCGGCCATTCACAAAGCAGAGCAACAGTTTCAAAATGCTTGAAATATTTATCTATTTCTGCCTCAAAAAATGGAGGAACCAATTTAATTTCCTGTCTAAGAACAAATGATTTCCTAGAACTAGAAGCTTGAGTCTGGGACCTTAACTGCTTTATCACTAAATCAAATTCCCTCTTTTTATCTGCTTCTCTTTCCGCCATTTTCACTTTATATAGCTCTAAGTCAGCTGTCAACTGTTTTTGTTTCTACTTAGCTTCTACTCTAAGCTTTCCTAAAGCCACCTGTTCCAGGTGTAACTGGATCACTTCCTTACTTACAGGGAACCTATCTAACTCTGCTTCATCAACATCTCCAGAATTTATATAGTGTTCCGTGATTTTCCTCTGAATTACTGGCTTCATTGTAACCTTCAAAATTTCTTTAAGGTCCAACTTTCTAGCAATCTCGTATACATCATTTTTTCTCACCTTCACTAATACCGCCGGGTCTGGTGATGCCAGAAAGTCATCAATATTCATTGCTGCCAATCAATATTGTTGACTTTCATTGCTGCACTTAAACTCAACATTGATTCAGATCCCAGACAAACCCCCAATTTTTGTTATTTGACTGGCAACAAAGAATATAGAATTGAGTCAGGTTTTATAAACAAGCATAAACATTTATTAAACTCTGCTCAACAAAAGTGAAAAGTAAACAAATGACTAACTTAACCAGAAGTTAACTGCCATACAGCAACTTAACAAACAGCCGAATTCTGGAATAGTTCTTAAAGTGGTAAATTCAAACACAGTCTTAAAGTGATAAATCCGAAAGTCCAAGTGATTTATACAGTCAGTAGGGAGAGACTTCACTGCAACAATAATTTCTCTGAAGAAAATGACAAATCTGCTGATCACAGCTGAGAGATGCCTTGTCCAAAGGATTCACGACGAAAGAAATAAAATGGCTTAAAGGAACTGACCTTTTGCTGCTGGAAAGTGAACACTGCACAAACCTTCCTGATCTTGCAGGGGTTTTCTCAGATGCAGGTCACTATTCTTGAATGAAGATTCAATAAGGTCGCTCGTTCATAAAACCGCTGAATGACACCAACTTTACTCAATCCTTCAGGGTCCCGTACTTTGGTAAGGTCTTCACTCTCCAGCTTGACTGTAAAGATAAATCAAAGATGCAACAAACCAGAACCGGCAACGATTGGCAAAATTGCCGGCACAACGGTATTTGCTCCTTACAATAGAAAGTAAAAACTCCACTTTAAAAATGAAACTGCGTCATGAGACGAATACACAGCAAAACTAACTAACGAACTGACTACCGAACTAACCGCTGAACTATCTGCATCACAGCAGCTGTTTCCCCTTATGTACCTGTTGGAACATAACATCATGTGACCACACACTGGCAGGAAAATTACATCATGTGACCTCACACTGGTGGGAAAATTACATCACCCCACCATCACAAGACAATTACATCGTGCTCACATTCAATTACATCATGGTCATAAGACAGTCACGAGATACCCACGGGGTATGCAACGCAGGCTTTCCACTGGCTGCCGCTTAGCACCTGCACCAGCCAATGATGTCACAGCACAGATAGAATATAAGTCTGATGTGCAGAGAGCATCCAGTCTCCTTTGCTTCGGGGGTCTCCGCTGGTCCAGGTCATGACTGGCGCCATGGGAACAGTGAAAGTGTGCTGTAGTGAGAGAGGGCCCAAGTGTGCACTTTAGACTAATATTGGTAATTCACTAAACTCTTCTACTACACTTATTGCTTAGTGTCTGTCTTGTCCTGTAAGCAAATTGTTAACTTACTTACGTGTCCTCCGTCCCTACTCACCAAACCCGCAAACCCGATTTCACACAATAACTGGCACTGCAAGCAGGGTTCAGTGAATGAACAGAAGATTCATAGTTTTAAAGGCAAAAATGAGAGAGAGAATCCCTGCCCATGTGAGAGGTGCTGGCTTCCAAGGTGGACCAACAACAGTGCAGGATTTGGAAGTCTCGGCAACCAACTTGCAGGCCACAGGATGTAATAGACTGGTCAGACAAGCTGGATTTCCATGGGGTGAAACTGAGATGCCATTTTGTTTCTTATTTTTTATTTTATTTTTATTTGGATAAGGTATTCACAAGTATTACACAAACCTTTTTACATATAAAACCTTTTTTCATTTTTTATGTACTCATAAATCTATATATATTTATACACTCACAGGTACACACTGAGATGATATTAAAAGAAAAATAATTAGGCACTTAAATAGATATTTATGTGCAATTATAATCCCACACTATTAAACTAATTAATATAATAGTTGCTAAAAAATAGTAATAATAGTGGTTGAATAATAATTTCCATGTACCTCTTCTGGCCCATTTCTTTCTAGTCCAAAATAATGTGTGTAACCCTATGTAACTTTCATTGTAGTTGTTTGTATCTTAACACGTTCCTGTTTGCTCCTATCCATAAACATACTTATCCAATTCCTGTGTACTTACTTCATTTTATCATTTTTTCCCCAAGTCTTTTTCTTTACCTGTGTTGATTCCACGTTTTCCAGAAATAAAACAGTGAACATTCAAACCAAGGGAGCTTACATTAACACTATTACTACGTTGATGAGGAAAGCAGTATGAACCATTAGGAGAGCCATCTAAAGTATGCTTGCATTGGGGTTATAAATTCAATCCATTTATTCCAAATTTGATAATTTTTTTCTTTTTGAATTCTCAAGGAGTGTTTCCAAAATAATTTCATGCCAATCTTCTAAAGTAGGTGATATTGGTTTTAGCCACTTTCTGGTGATTGATTTCGTACTTGCTGCTAAAAGGGCCTGCAGCAACTTTATATCTTTCTTCTGTTCCAAAAACAATACATGCCCTAAAAAGGGAGTCAGGAAGTCCAGAGGTATTTCCATCTTAAATACATTAACTAATGTTCTGTGAATTCCTTTCCAATATAAACTTAATTGAGGACAATCCCAAAAAATATGGAAATGATTTGCCTCCTTGGAGCCTCTCCTTCTCCAACACACCACATTTGTGTCTTTATATTTTTCCTGGTATTGAGTCTTGAAGTATCTTGTAATATTTTTCCAGCAATGTTCTCTCCAAACCAAAGAGTTAGTTGAAGACTACTGAAAGCTGCATATTTACCCCCAAACCTCCTCTGAAAGTACCAACCCCGTTTCTTTCTCCCACTTCTCTTTAATATTAAATGTGTTTTCATTTTTAGCATGAGAGAGGGCATTATATAGTTGAGAAATATATTTACTTGATATTGAGCTGTAAGCTGAATTCAAAATCTTGAAAAATTCTAATTCTGCTGTTGTTTAAGTCTGTATAGCTACAATGCTGGTTAAAGTAGTGTCATACTTGAAGGTACCTAAAAAAGTTATTGTGTTCTCGGTCATGTTTGTCCTGCAGGGATTGAAAACTTTGTAATGCACTTTTAAGTGAATGAGTGTGAATTAAGTGAATTGTCTGAATGAGAGGTAGGTTGTAAGACCTTTCTTTATCCATAGTTCAAATCTTTTATCTCCACTGCTGGGAAAAAAATTCGGTATCATAAGCACACCATCTAAAAAGTTTTAACATATTGTAGATTTTGCATAAATTAGCCACCTTCTTTCTGCCATATTTTAATGTGAGATTTATCCAGCTGTTTTTAACCTTTTCCAATTGGGCCATCAATTCTTTGTCTGCAATTGAGTCCTCTAGAGGAAAACTGGCAATCAATCCAAATTCTATTGCCTTCCATCTAGCCTTGTATTCCCCATTACACCAAGATAACAGAGGGGTTATCTGTGAAGCATAAAAATCGTTTCTCAAGCAAGGAAGTGTCATACCTCCTCTTTCCTTTCCTAATTGTAAGGTGTTAAATCGGATTCTTGGTTTCTTTCCTTGCCAGATAAAGCGGGAAATCCATTGGTCCCATTCCCTGAACTGATTATCATCTACCTCCACAGCTAAAGTCCGGAAAAAGTAAAGTAACCGAGGGAGAATATTCATTTTTATGGTATTTATCCTTGAATTTAAACTTAAAAAGGGGATAAGATCCATGTATGTATATCTGCTTTTATCTCTGAAACTAATGGCCCACAATTTACCTGTGACAACGTTGAAAGATCTTTTGGCAGGGTTATTCCTTAATATTTTAATGCGTTAGCTTCCCACTTAAGTTCATATGTATCCTGCAGTTTTTTGGATGCTGTCTAATTTAGTGACATAACCTGCATTTTCTTTACATTAATTTTATAACCTGATATTTTCCTGATCTCATCCAACAGTGTAAACAATCCTATGAATGATTTTTCTGGTTCACTCAGATACTGTAGACTAAGACATCATCTGCGAATAGTGCTTATTTCTGTTCAATCCCTGCCATCCTTGCTACATTTTACAATTTCACTCTGTCTTATTAATTGGGCAAGAGGTTCAATGTATAGTGCAAAGAGGAGAGGGGAAATTGGGCACCCCTGTCTAGTTCCTCTCTCTACAATAAGAGTCAGAGAGGTCCCCATTTATCTTAATTCGAGCTGTAGGGCTGTCATATTACTTTGTCTGGATTACTTTAATAAACTTTTCTTGAAAGCCGAATCTTCCTAACACTTTATAGAGGAATACCCATCTGACTGAATCAAAAGCTTTCTCGGTGTCTTATCCCATTACCATTGTCTCCGTCTGGTTTTTAGTAATCTGTTCTAGTATGTGTAAAGTTCTCCTTATGTTGTCCTGAGTTTGTCTTTGCTGGATGAATCCAGTCTGGTCTAAGTGGATGAGGCCAGGCAGAAGCTTTTCCAGTCTACGAGCTAATATAGATGTAAATAATTTGTAATCCAAATTAAGTACACTGACTGGCAGATAATTACCGCATTCTAGTTTATCTTTACCCTCTTTAGGAATAACTGAGATAATCGTCTCTCTCCAGGAGGGTGGAATTTCTCCTCTCTGTAAGATCCAGTTAAAGATGTTGAGTAATAATGGAGCTAACTGTGACTTCAGAAATTTGTACCACCCTGAGGTGATCCCATCAGAGCCTGGGGACTTTCTGGCCTTTAATCTAGAGATGTCCACTTTCAGTTTTTGGCAGTTACTGGTACTAATAAGCATTCATTTCGTAAATCTGTGAGCTAGGGTAATTCTAAAGAATTCAGTAAAGAGTCTATATGGGACTCATTGGAGGCTCGGGGTTGAGAGTACAGCGCTCGAGACTATGTTTCAAAACTCTCTTGAATTTTCCCTATAGTACTCTCAACAAGTTTTGTTTTTGGATTCTTTATTTTATGAATTGTATTGTCTGCTTGTTGCTTACGTAACTTATATGCTAATAATCTAGCTGATTTGTTTCCTACTTCATAATTCTTTTGTCTCAGGTAAAGAAAATTTCTTTGAGTTTCCAATGTGTAAATATCATCAATTTCACTTTGCAATTTCTTAATTCCCTGTTTTAAATTAGAATTAATTTTGTTGCTATCTGCAGCTTGAAGTTGTTTTGATTTTCCTTGAAGGTCTGCTAAGTTTTGTGCTTTGAATTTTTCATGTGAGTAGTAATCAAAATAATTTTTCCTCTCAATACGGTTTCAATGTATCCCATAAAATCACTGGTGATGTTTCTCCCGTATCATTAAGGTCTAGGTATTCTTTAATTTCTCCCCTTAATCTCTCCATTACTTTTGGGTTATTGAGTATATGTGTTTTCCTCATTTTCCTTTCCAGAATCAGAGACATAGAGACTGGGCTATGGTCTGACAGATAAATTGTTGCAATATTACACTATTTTATCATGAATCTATCTATGTTAAATATAAAAAAATTCTATCCTTGAATAAGCTGAATGAGGGGAAGAGTAATATGTATAGTCTCTACTAGTGGGGTGTAATTCCCTCCACACATCTATTATTCCGAATTACTCCATCAATGATTGCACTTTCCTAGTGTGGTGAACTACATATACCTGTCTGACTGCTCCTGTGGCTCCTCCCACAGACCCCTGCTGACTGCTCCTGTGACTCCTCCCACAGACCCCTGTATAAAGACGATTGAGGCCTGTGCCCGGCCTCATTCTCCAGGATGTAGTGTTGTTCATTCGTCCAGTCAATAAAAGCCGATATCTCGCTTCTTACGTCTCAGAGTGAGTTATTGATGGTGCATCAATTTTATTGACACGGGCAGGTAGGGGCGGGGCATGGTGACGCCAGTAAAGATGGCCGCCCACAGCCAGGCATGGAAGATGGCAGCCCCCACGTCTCAAACGCAGCGCTGCTCGACCCCGCGCGCGTTTTAGACTTACAGGCTCTGGCAAAATGGCCCGGTTTTCCGCAGCTGGAGGCCTTCCACACCTAGTCAAAGGTTTATTCTGAATAACTGATCCTGAAGAATCTAATACAGGGTTTAACCAAATATTAAAATCCCCTCTGCGGATTCATACCCCTTGAGAGCGGCCTTTAGGTCAAACATGTGTCTATAGAATGACCATTCACTACCTGGTGGAGCATAAACTTTCAGAAATGTTATTTCAGTCCCTTCTATTCCTCCTGTAATCTTTACAAATCGTCCATCCTTGTCTTTAGTCTCTGAAATATGTTCATAGTTAAGAGCACTTGATATTAAAGTAGCTACTGGTCTTTTGTGGCTCAGTTTATATGACGAATAAAATACATGCTTAAAGCCCACTCTTTTAAATTTTGCATGTTTGCTTTGGCTCATGTGTGTTTCCTGAAGGAAAGCTATTTGTGCCTTCTCTTTTTTCAATTTAGAAATAATCATATTTCTCCTAATTGGATTCAAAACCTCATTAACATTGTAGGAAATTATTTTTACTGGTTCAATTTGCATTTTTCTGTAGTAGAAAAGAAAACACTCTCCTTTTCTAAACAAAGAGTAAGCAATCCCTTCTCAGCAGTAGACCAAAACACAATACCAAACCCTAGGCATTTTTGAACGTAGAACATTTGAAAATTTCCCCCGACTTCCAACAGTGAGGCTTGAGCACCGACCTGCCTCACTTCAGAGAGATAACCTCTGTCTTCACCTGTGTTAGAGGGCCCTCCGCAGTGTGATCAATCATGGAGGATTCTCTCCTTTTTATGTCTCGACCATATTGCTATCATTCAAGTTATTCCGTCTAGTTTCTTTTCAGTTATCAGCTTCAATTTTACCTTTAAGTCCGATTTACTCTATTCAGTCATATCTTTTAATTAATCTGTACTCTGTACGTTCGCATCTGAATGCTTGCAGCTTTTCCTTGTAGATTGACACTTTGGTTCGAGTGGATCATCCTTTCCGCACCGGCTGCCATGATCACTGCTGAATGCTCTCCAGTAGCGACTCCGGTTGGGTGACAACTTTTATAGGTAGTCCCTGGTCCGTCAGGTCTGACATTGTCTTCTCCACTGTAGCGTAGGTTTTTGTCCCTTCGTCATAAAAGACTCTTAGCCGAGCTGGATACAGGGTCATGAAGCTGATGTTGTTTTCCTTCAGGACCCTTCGTGTTTCCACGTATTCCTTCCGTCTGGCAAGGATCTCTGGTGTGTGATTGTGGTCAAAGCTGATTTTACAGTTGCTCTGCATAAAGCCTTTCTTTTGCCATGCCAGTTTAAGCACTTCTTCCTTTGTTCTGAGAAATCTAACTAGGACTGATCTGGGCTGGGTGTCTGCCGCAGGCTGCGGTGCTAATGCACGGTGGGCCCTTTGTCTCTGTAGGTCTTTTGCATCTGGTATGTCCAGGTTCTCTCTAAGTAGCTTCTCCACGAAGGGAATCATCAATCCGGGTTTACCTCAGCTCCTTCAGGAACTCCACAGATCCTCACGTTTTCCCCTCTTGGTCCAGCAGCTTCCACTGGAGCTGCTCTCGTAGCTTCAGCATTTCTGCTATCACCTCCTCTGCGTTTTGCAGCCTCTCCTCAGTCCCTACGATCCTCGCTTCAGCTTCATCTAGCCTCAAATTAGTTTTTACTATTTCTCCTTTAATATCTTCCAGCTGTTTGTTGTTATCTTGTCCGAAGTCACAAATCTCTCTGAGAATCAAAGTCAGGTTCACCGACTCTTCCTCATGATCTCCATCCTGGCTAGCCGTGGGGAAGCTAGGCCCCTCATCCTGCTGCGCCTTGTTGTATTTATCAGCCTTCTGAGCGGATTTTTTAGTCTTGTACTTAGACATCATCCTTGCCCCTTTTATTGATATAATTATACAATACTAAATATTTGTCTAATTTCAACTTTGGGACAGTTTACATTCTTTTTTGTCCATATAACCATATAACCATATAACAATCACAGCACGGAAACAGGCCATTCCGGCCCTCCTAGTCCATGCCGAACTCTTAATCTCACCTAGTCCCACCTACCCGCACTCAGCCCATAACCCTCCACTCCTTTCCTGTCCATATACCTATCCAATTTTACCTTAAATGACACAACTGAACTGGCCTCTACTACTTCTACAGGAAGCTCATTCCACACAGCTATCACTCTCTGAGTAAAGAAATACCCCCTCGTGTTTCCCTTAAACTTTTGCCCCCTAACTCTCAAATCATGTCCTCTCGTTTGAATCTCCCCTACTCTCAATGGAATCTCCCCTACTCTCAATGTCGACAGACCTTTCCCTACATTGCCATTCCCTTAGTGACTCGGAAGTCCCTCTTGCCATTTTGTTTCTGTACTTAATGAAGTAAGGTTCCTCAAGAGGAAGGGGAGCCAGAGGGGGACTTTCTGGCTGCTGGCAGCCATAGTAAAGGAGCAGTGCAAGACAATCTCATAGAAGGAGAAAGAGGTAGATAGCTTGAGAATAGCTTGGAAGTGCTAAACCAGTGATGTATTACCATAGGGGAGGCTCAGTCAGTGGAGACTTGGGGAGAAGGGTTAGGGGATGGGAATACAGAGATGGCCTGTCAACTAGTAAAGGTACACCATTTAGAGGCTGCCCACAGAGCCAACTGGCGACCGGACCCCATTGAGGTTCAAGCTCTGACGCTGTGGGGAGTCGATGCCGACACATGGATGGGGGATGGGGACACCTGGGTAGATTGTGAGGTTAGAAGAGAGCAGCCTCGGTGTTCCCCCTCTAAGTGAGCACTCCCTTCATGCAGCTGCATTAATACAGGCCAGTCTGGTGGCCACACACCCACCCATAGTCCTCCGGTCTCCATGGGACAGCGCGAGGAAGAGAGACCTGGGAAGGATAACACAGTGGGCCTCACCAGGTCGACCACCATCAGAGAGTTCTCCGCTAAGGAACTGGTGGAGCTGAGAGACATGTATAGGCAGAAGCTGGGGAGCTGAGGACTGGGATGTGGGGAGTGCGGGATTGAGTTTATCCAATAGGGAGATGGAATAGGGAGCATTCAGCAGTGATCATGGCAGCCGGTGCGGAAAGGATGATCCACTCGAACCAAAGTGCCAATCTACAAGGAAAAGCTGCAAGTATTCAGATGCGAACGTACAGAGTACAGATTAATTAAAAGAAATGACTGAAAAGAGTAAATCGGACTTAAAGGTAAAATTGAAGCTGATAACTGAAAAGAAACTAGATGGAATAACTTGAATGATAGCAATATGGTCGAGACATAAAAAGGAGAGAATCCTCCATGATTGATCACACTGCGGAGGGCCCTCTAACACAGGTGAAGACAGAGGTTATCTCTCTGAAGTGAGGCAGGTCGGTGCTCAAGCCTCACTGTTGGAAGTCGGGGGAAATTTTCAAATGTTCTACGTTCAAAAATGCCTAGGGTTTGGTATTGTGTATTGTGTTCCTACTGCTGAGAAGGGATTGCTTACTCTTTGTTTAGAAAAGGAGAGTGTTTTCTTTTCTACTACAGAAAAATGCAAATTGAACCAGTAAAAATAATTTCCTACAATGTTAATGAGGTTTTGAATCCAATTAGGAGAAATATGATTATTTCTAAATTGAAAAAAGAGAAGGCACAAATAGCTTTCCTTCAGGAAACACACATGAGCCAAAGCAAACATGCAAAATTTAAAAGAGTGGGCTTTAAGCATGTATTTTATTCATCATATAAACTGAGCCACAAAAGACCAGTAGCTACTTTAATATCAAATGCTCTTAACTATGAACATATTTCAGAGACTAAAGACAAGGATGGATGATTTGTAAAGATTACAGGAGGAATAGAAGGGACTGAAATAACATTTCTGAAAGTTTATGCTCCACCAGGTAGTGAATGGTCATTCTATAGACACATGTTTGACCTAAAGGCCGCTCTCAAGGGGTATGAATCTGCAGAGGGGATTTTAATATTTGGTTAAACCCTGTATTAGATTCTTCAGGATCAGTTATTCAGAATAAACCTTTGACTAGGAAAGTGCAATCATTGATGGAGTAATTGGGAATAATAGATGTGTGGAGGGAATTACACCCCACTAGTAGAGACTATACATATTACTCTTCCCCTCATTCAGCTTATTCAAGGATAGATTTTTTTTATATTTAACATAGATAGATTCATGATAAAATAGTGTAATATTGCAACAATTTATCTGTCAGACCATAGCCCAGTCTCGATGTCTCTGATTCTGGAAAGGAAAATGAGGAAAACACATATACTCAATAACCCAAAAGTAATGGAGAGATTAAGGGGAGAAATTAAAGAGTACCTAGACCTTAATGATACGGGAGAAACATCACCAGTGATTTTATGGGATACATTGAAACCGTATTGAGAGGAAAAATTATTTTGATTACTACTCACATGAAAAAATTCAAAGCACAAAACTTAGCAGACCTTCAAGGAAAATCAAAGCAACTTCAGGTTGCAGATAGCAACAAAATTAATTCTAATTTAAAACAGGGAATTAAGAAATTGCAAAGTGAAATTGATGATATTTACACATTGGAAACTCAAAGAAATTTTCTTTACCTGAGACAAAAGAATTATGAAGTAGGAGGCAAATCAGCTAGATTATTAGCATATAAATTATGTAAGCAACAAGCAGACAATACAATTCATAAAATAAAGAATCCAAAAACAAAACTTGTTGAGAGTACTATAGGGAAAATTCAAGAGAGTTTTGAAACATAGTCTCGAGCGCTGTACTCTCAACCCCGAGCCTCCAATGAGTCCCATATAGACTCTTTACTGAATTCTTTAGAATTACCCTAGCTCACAGATTTACGAAATGAATGCTTATTAGTACCAGTAACTGCCAAAAACTGAAAGTGGACATCTCTAGATTAAAGGCCAGAAAGTCCCCAGGCTCTGATGGGATCACCTCAGGGTGGTACAAATTTCTGAAGTCACAGTTAGTTCCATTATTACTCAACATCTTTAACTGGATCTTACAGAGAGGAGAAATTCCACCCTCCTGGAGAGAGACGATTATCTCAGTTATTCCTAAAGAGGGTAAAGATAAACTAGAATGCGGTAATTATCGGCCAGTCAGTGTACTTAATTTGGATTACAAATTATTTACATCTATATTAGCTCGTAGACTGGAAAAGCTTCTACCTGGCCTCATCCACTTAGACCAGACTGGATTCATCCAGCAAAGACAAACTCAGGACAACATAAGGAGAACTTTACACATACTAGAACAGATTACTAAAAACCAGACGGAGACAATGGTAATGGGATAAGACACCGAGAAAGCTTTTGATTCAGTCAGATGGGTATTCCTCTATAAAGTGTTAGGAAGATTCGGCTTTCAAGAAAAGTTTATTAAAGTAATCCAGACAAAGTAATATGACAGCCCTACAGCTCGAATTAAGATAAATGGGGACCTCTCTGACTCTTATTGTAGAGAGAGGAACTAGACAGGGGTGCCCAATTTCCCCTCTCCTCTTTGCACTATACATTGAACCTCTTGCCCAATTAATAAGACAGAGTGAAATTGTAAAAGGTATCAAGGATGGCAGGGATTGAACAGAAAGTAGCACTATTCGCAGATGATGTCTTAGTCTACAGTATCTGAGTGAACCAGAAAAATCATTCATAGGATTGTTTACACTGTTGGATGAGATCAGGAAAATATCAGGTTATAAAATTAATGTAAAGAAAATGCAGGTTATGTCACTAAATTATACAGCATCCAAAAAACTGCAGGATACATATGAACTTAAGTGGGAAGCTAACGCATTAAAATATTAAGGAATAACCCTGCCAAAAGATCTTTCAACGTTGTCACAGGTAAATTGTGGGCCATTAGTTTCAGAGATAAAAGCAGATATACATACATGGATCTTATCCCCTTTTTAAGTTTAAATTCAAGGATAAATACCATAAAAATGAATATTCTCCCTCGGTTACTTTACTTTTTCCGGACTTTACCTGTGGAGGTAGATGATAATCAATTCAGGGAATGGGACCAATGGATTTCCCGCTTTATCTGGCAAGGAAAGAAACCAAGAATCCAATTTAACACCTTGCAGCGGTGTGCTACACGCAGCACTAAAATAATGACACGGAGTCAGTAAACTGCAATCAAAGAATATTTTATTCGAACTACACAGCCTTGCTTTAAAGCCTCCCTCGTCCCGCCCTCCCCGGGCGCGGATGGTCCAAGAGACATGTACTCAGAAACCCCCGCAGGTTTTTTCCCTTTGTTGCGGACCTGGCCTTTGTGCCTGCACGCTGGCTAATTGTGAGCCGGTTCGAGTGTGCTAGTAAGTGGGTCGCCACATAACACCCCCCCCACCCCCAGAACCGGCGTTACACCCCCTAATGTCCACAGACTGGGCCGGACCCTGTTTGGGAGGTCGGCCTCTGCACCACGGTGCCGGAAACTTGACCGGTTGCGCCAAGTCCACATGGGCCAGTTTGAGTCGGTCCACCATGAAAACCTCCTCTCTCCCCCCAACATCCAGCACGAACGTGGACCCGTTGTTCCGGAGCACCGTAAACGGCCCCTCGTAGGGCCGTTGCAGCGGTGGCCGATGCCCGCCCCTTCATACAAACACAAACTTACAGTTCTGCAGGTCGGGTTCTGCCCATGCTGCGAAGTGGGTATGGGGGCCAGGTCACCAAGCCTCTCGCGTAGTCTGCCCAGGACTGCTGCGGGTTCTTCCTCTTGCCCCCTTGGGGCTGGTATGAACTCCCCGGGGACGACAAGGGGTGCGCCGTACACCAACTCGGCCGACGAAGCGTGCAGATCGTCTTTGGGCGCCGTGCGGATGCCGAGTAGGACCCAGGGAAGCTCGTCCACCCAGTTAGCTCCTCGCAGTTGGGCCATGAGAGCCGACTTTAGGTGACGGTGAAAACACTCCACTAGTCTGTTCGACTGTGGGTGGTAAGCAGTGGTGTGGTGCAGCTGTGTCCCCAAAAGGCTGGCCATAGCTGACCACAGGCTGGAGGTGAACTGGGCGCCTCTGTCGGAGGTAATGTGGGCCGGTACACCAAAGCGAGATACTCAGGTGGTGATCAGTGCCCAGGCGCAAGATTCGGAGGTGGTGTCGGTGAGCGGGATCGCCTCTGGTCATCTTGTGAACCGGTCCACGATAGTGAGGAGGTGCCGCACTCCGCGCGACACTGGCAGGGGGCCCACGATATCCACATGAATGTGGTCGAAACGCCGGTGGGTGGGGTGGAACTGCTGCGGCAGAGCTTTGGTGTGTCGCTGCACCTTGGCCGTCTGGCAGTGCAGGCACGTTCTGGCCCATTCACGGACCTGCTTGCAGAGTCCGTGCCAAACGAACCTGCTGGAGACCATCCGGACGGTAGTGCGGATGGAGGGGTGCGCCAAGTTATGAATGAAGTCGAAAACACGTCGTCGCCAAGGTGCCGGGACGATGGGACGGGGCTGGCCGGTGGCAACGTCACAGAGTAGGGTCCTCTCACCTGGGCCTACGGGGAGGTCCTGGAGCTGCAAACCGGAGACTGCGGTTCTGTAACTCGGGATCTCCTCATCTGCCTGCTGTGCCTCTGCCAGCGCCTCAAAGTCTACCCCTGGGGAAAGGGCATGAATGTTAGGGCGAGAGAGCACATCTGCCACAACATTGTCCTTACCCGAGACGTGCCGGACGTCCGTCGTATATTCAGAGATGTAGGACAGATGGCGCTGCTGGCGGGACGACCAGGGATCGGACACCTTCGTGAACGTAAAGGTAAGCGGTTTGTGGTCCGTGAATGCGGTGAAGGGCCTACCTTCTAAGAAGTACCTGAAATGCCGGATTGCCAGGTATAGCGCCAACAGTTCCCAGTCGAAAGCACTGTATTTGAGCTCGGGTGGCCGCAGGTGTTTGCTGAAAAACACCAGGGGTTGCCAGCGGCCCGCGATGAGCTGCTCCAGTACCCCACTGACTGCCGTGTTAGATGCGTCCACTGTGAGGGCGGTAGGGACGTCCATTCCGGGGTGCACTAGCATCGCGGCGTTCGCCAAGGCTTCTTTCGTTTGAACGAAAGCGGCGGCGGACTCCTCGTCCCAGGTAATGTCCTTGCCCGGACCGGACAGCAGGGCGAACAGGGGGCGCATGATCCGGGCAGCTGAAGGGAGGAAGCGGTGGTAGAAATTAACCATACCTACGAATTCCTGAAGGCCTTTGACCGTGGTGGGTCGGGGGAAATGGCGGACCGCATCTACCTTAGCGGGCAGAGGGGTTGCCCTGTCTTTAGTAATCCTGTGGCCCAGGAAGTCAATGGTATCGAGCCCGAACTGGCATTTGGCCGGGTTGATTGTTAGACCGTAGTCACTCAGCCGGGCATAGAGTTGACGGAGGTGGGACAGATGCTCCTGACGACTGCTGCTGGCTATGAGGATGTCGTCCAAATAGATGAATGCGAAGTCCAGGTCGCGTCCCACCGC
This sequence comes from Hemitrygon akajei, assembly GCF_048418815.1. NCBI lineage: Eukaryota > Metazoa > Chordata > Chondrichthyes > Myliobatiformes > Dasyatidae > Hemitrygon > Hemitrygon akajei. The sequence goes on from NC_133143.1 coordinate 33,270,465, forward strand.
GTCCATTAACCGCTGGAACGTCTGTGCGGCATTCTTCAGGCCGAAAGGCATGCGGAGGAACTTGAAAAGGCCGAACGGGGTGATGAGAGCCGTTTTGGGGACGTCATCGGGATTTGATGGTATCCTCGGATGAGGTCCACCTTGGAGAAGATCCGTGCGCCGTGCAGGTTTGCTGCAAAGTCCTGAATGTGCGGCACAGGATAGCGGTCTGGTGTGGTAGCCTCGTTCAGCCTGCGGTAGTCGCCGCATGGTCTCCAGCCCCCTGTTGCTTTGGGCACCATGTGCAGTGGGGAGGCCCATGGGCTGTCGGACCGCCGGATGATCCCCAATTCCTCCATCCTCTTGAACTCCTCCTTCGCCAGTCAGAGCTTGTCCGGGGGAAGCCGCCGAGCACGGGCATGGAGGGATGGTCCCTGGGTCAGGATGTGGTGCTGTACGCTGTGTTGGGGCATGGCTGCCGTGAACTGTGGTGCCAGAACTGATGGGAAATCCACCAGGACCCTGGTGAAGTCGTTGTCGGACAGCGTGATGGAGCCGAGGTGAGGGGCTGGCAACTGGGCTGCACCCAGGGAGAACGTCTGAAAGGTCTCGGCGTGGACCAGTCTCTGCCCTGGCAGGTCAACCAGTAGGCTGTGAGACCGCAAAAAATCCGCACCTAGAAGCGGTTGGACTACAGCGGCCAGTGTGAAGTCCCACGTGAACTGGCTGGAGCTGAACTGTAGCTGCACCTGACGGGTGCCATAGGTCCTTACTGTGCTGCCGTTCACGGCCCTCAGGGGGGGACCCGGTGCCCTGCTGTGGGTGTCGTAACTCGTCGGAGGTAAGATGCTGATCTCGGCACCGGTGTCGACCAAAAAACGGCGTCCCGACCGCTGGTCCCACACATACAGGAGGCTATCCCGAAGGCCAGCCACCATAGCCATCAGCGGCGGCTGGCCCTGGTGTTTCCCGGGAACTTGCAGGGCGAGCGACAATGGTGGGCTTCTGCACTCCACCGCTGGTGGTAGAAACACCATTGTTCGTTGGGCTCCCCATCCCTGCCTCTGGGGCTAGCGGGCTCTGCGGCCGGGCCTGGACTGGTTTGCTGCTGGGAGCGTGGCCGGGTGATCTGTGCGATGGACACCCCACTCACCTTCTTGGCGTTCCACAGCAAGTTCGCCCGGGCTGCCACCTTCCGGGGGTCGCTGAAATCCGCGTCGGACAGCAGCAGGCATATGTCCTCGGGCAGCTGCTCTAGGAATGCCTGCTCAAACATGAGGCAGGGTGTGTGTCCGCCGGCCAGAGACAACATCTCATTCATTAAAGCTGATGGAGGTCTGTCTCCCAAACCATCCAGGTGCAGTAAGCGGGCAGCTCACTCGCGCCGTGAGAGTCCGAAAGTCCTTAGGAGCAGGGCTTTGAATTCCGGGTACCTGCCATCCGCCGGGGGAGACTGTACGAACTCCGCAACCTGGGCCGCTGTGTCCTGGTCGAGGGAGCTCACCACGTAGTAGTAACGGGTGTCCTCTGAGGTTATCTGCCGAATGTGGAATTGGGCTTCTGCTTGCTGGAACCATAGGTGAGGTCGTAGCATCCAGAAGCTTGGCAGTTTCAACGAAACTGCATGAACAAATGTGGCGTCGGTCATCTCCGGTCCAAAAATCGTTTGGACCATCGGGGTCACCAATTGTAGCGGTGTGCTGTACGCAGTGCTAAAATAACGACATGGAGTCGGTAAACTGCAATCAAAGAATATTTTATTCAAACTTCACAGCCTTGCTTTAAAGCCTCCCTCATCCCGCCCTCCCCGGGCGCGGATGGTCCAAGAGACACGTACTCACAAAGCCCCGCAGGCTTTTTCCCTTTGTTGTGGACCTGGCCTTTGTGCCTGCACGCTGGCTAATTGTGAGCCGGTTCGAGTGTGCTAGTAAGTGGGTCGCCACAACCTTACAATTAGGAAAGGAAAGAGGAAGTATGACACTTCCTTGCTTGAGAAACGATTTTTATGCTTCACAGTTAACCTCTCTGTTATCTTGGTGTAATGGGGAATACAAGGCTAGATGGAAGGCAATAGAATTTGGATTGATTGCCAGTTTTCCTCTAGAGGACTCAATTGCAGACAAAGAATTGATGGCCCAATTGGAAAAGGTTAAAAACAGCTGGATAAATCTCACATTAAAATATGGCAGAAAGAAGGTGGCTAATTTATGCAAAATCTAAAATATGTTAAAACTTTTTAGATGGTGTGCTTATGATACCGAATTTTTTTCCCAGCAGTGGAGATAAAAGATTTGAACTATGGATAAAGAAAGGTCTTACAACCTACCTCTCATTCAGACAATTCACTTAACTCATACTCATTCACTTAAAAGTGCATTACAAAGTTTTCAATCCCTGCAGGACAAACATGACCGAGAACACAATAACTTTTTTAGGTACCTTCAAGTATGACACTACTTTAACCAGCATTGTAGCTATACAGACTTAACAACAGTAGAATTAGAATTTTTCAAGATTTTGAATTCAGCTTACAGCTCAATATCAAGTAAATATATTTCTCAACTATATAATGCCCTCTCTCATGCCAAAAATAAAAACACATTTAATATTAAAGAGAAGTGGGAGAAAGAAATGGGGTTGGTACTTTCAGAGAAGGTTTGGGGATAAATATGCAGCTTTCAGTAGTCTTCAACTAACTCTTTGGTTTGGAGAGAACATTGCTGGAAAAATATTACAAGATACTTCAAGACCCAATACCAGGAAAAATATAAAGACACAAATGTGGTGTGTTGGAGAAGGAGAGGCTCCAAGGAGGCAAATCATTTCCATATTTTTTGGGATTGCCCTCAATTAAGTTTATATTGGAAAGGAATTCACAGAACATTAGTTAATGTATTTAAGATGCAACTACCTCTGGACTTCATGACTCCCTTTTTAGGGCATGTATTGTTTTTGGAACAGAAGAAAGATATAAAGTTGCTGCAGGCCCTTTTAGCAGCAAGTAAGAAATCAATCACCAGAAAGTGGCTAAAACCAATATCACCTACTTTAGAAGATTGGCATGAAATTATTTTGGAAATACTCCTTGAGAATTCAAAAAGAAAAAAATTATCAAATTTGGAATAAATGGATTGAATTTATAACCCCAATGCAAGCATACTTTAGATGACTCTCCTAATAGTTCATACTGCTTTCCTCATCAACGTAGTAATAGTGTTAATGTAAGCTCCCTTGGTTTGAATGTTCACTGTTTTATTTCTGGAAAATGTGAAATCAACATAGGTAAAGAAAAAGACTTGGGGGAAAAAATGATAAAATGAAGTAAATACACAGGAATTGGATAAGTATGTTTATGGGTAGGAGCAAACAGGAACGTGTTAAGATACAAACAACTACAATGAAAGTTACATAGGGTTACACACATTATTTTGGACTAGAAAGAAATGGGCCAGAAGAGGTACATGGAAATTATTATTCAACCACTATTATTACTATTTTTTAGCAACTATTATATTAATTAGTTTAATAGTGTGGGATTATAATTGCACATAAATATCTATTTGTGCCTAATTATTTTTCTTTTAATATCATCTCAGTGTGTACTTGTGAATGTATAAATATATATAGATTTATGAGTACATAAAAAATGAAAAAAGGTTTTATATGTAAAAAGGTTTGTGTAATACTTGTGAATACATTATCCAAATAAAAATAAAATAAAAAATAAGAAACAAAATGGCATCTCAGTTTCACCCCATGGAAATCCAGCTTGTCTGACCAGTCTATTACATCCTGTGGCCTGCAAGTTGGTTGCCGCGACATCCAAATCCTGCACTGTTGTTGGTCCACCTGGGAAGCCAGCACCTCTCACATGGGCAGGGATTCTCTCTCTCATTTTTGCCTTTAAAACTATGAATCTTCTGTTCATTCACTGAACCCTGCTTGCAGTGCCAGTTATTGTGTGAAATCGGGTTTGCGGGTTTGGTGAGTAGGGACGGAAGACACTACGTAAGTAAGTTAACAATTTGCTTACAGGACAAGACAGACACTAAGCAATAAGTGTAGTAGAAGAGTTTAGTGAGTTACCAATACTAGTCTAAAGTGCACACTTGGGCCCTCTCTCACTACAGCACACTTTCACTGTTCCCATGGCGCCAGTCATGACCTGGACCAGCGGAGACCCCCGAAGCAAAGGAGACTGGATGCTCTCTGCACATCAGACTTATATTCTATCTGTGCTGTGACATCATCGGCTGGTGCAGGTGCTAAGCGGCAGCCAGTGGAAAGCCTGCGTTGCATACCCCGTGGGTATCTCGTGACTGTCTTATGACCATGATGTAATTGAATGTGAGCATTTTTAAAGTGGAGTTTTTACTTTCTATTGTAAGGAGCAAATACCGTTGTGCCGGCAATTTTGCCAATCGTTGCCGGTTCTGGTTTCCTTTGATTTATCTTTACAGTCAAGCTGGAGAGTGAAGACCTTACCAAAGTACGGGACCCTGAAGGATTGAGTAAAGTTGGTGTCGTTCAGCGGTTTTATGAAGGAGCGACCTTATTGAATCTTCGTTCAAGAATAGTGACCTGCATCTGAGAAAACCCCTGCAAGATCAGGAAGGTTTGTGCAGTGTTCACTTTCCAGCAGCAAAAGGTCAGTTCCTTTAAGCCATTTTATTTCTTTCGTCGTGAATCCTTTGGGCAAGGCATCTCTTTGCTGTGATCAGCAGATCTGTCATTTTCTTCAGAGAAATTATTGTTGCAGTGAAGTCTCTCCTTACTGACTGTATAAATCACTTGGACTTTCGGATTTATCACTTTAAGACTGTGTTAGAATTTACCACTTTAAGAACTATTCCAGAATTCGGCTGTTTGTTAAGTTGCTGTACAGCAGTTAACTTCTGGTTAAGTTAGTCATTTGTTTACTTTTCACTTTTGTTGAGCAGAGTTTAATAAATGTTTATGCTTGCTTATAAAACCTGACTCAATTCTATATTCTTTGTTGCCAGACAAATAACAAAAATTGGGGGTTTGTCTGGGATCTGAAACAATGTTGAGTTTAAGTGCAGCAATGAAAGTCAACAATATTGATTGGCAGCAATGAATATTGATGACTTTCTGGCATCGCCAGACCCAGCGGTATTAGTGAAGGCGAGAAAAAAATGATGTATACGAGATTGCTAGAATGTTGGACCTTAAAGAAATTTTGAAGGTTACAATGAAGCCAGTAATTCAGAGGAAAATCGCGGAACACTATATAAATTCTGGAGATGTTGATGAAGCAGAGTTAGATAGGTTCCCTGTAAGTAAGGAAGTGATCCGGTTACACCTGGAACAGGTGGCTTTAGGAAAGCTTAGAGTAGAAGCTAAGTAGAAACAAAAACAGTTGACAGCTGACTTAGAGCTATATAAAGCAAAAATGACGGAAAGAGAAGCAGATAAAAAGAGGGAATTTGATTTAGTGATAAAGCAGTTAAGGTCCCAGACTCAAGCTTCTAGTTCTAGGAAATCGTTTGTTCTTAGACAGGAAATTAAATTGGTTCCTCCATTTTTTGAGGCAGAAATAGATAAATATTTCAAGCATTTTGAAACTGTTGCTCTGATTTCTGAATGGCCAAAAGATAAATGGTCAGCGCTGTTACAAAGTGTAATTCAAGGTAAAGCACAACAAGTTTGTATAGCTTTAACTGCTGAGCAAGCACTTGATTATGATATTATGAAGCAGCATATACTGAAAGCGTATGAACTAGTTCCGGAAGCTTACAGAGAAAGATTCAGAAATTTAAAGAAATCCATGGACAAAACTTACGTGGAATTTGCCTACGATAAATCTGTGTGTTTTGAGTGATGGGTTTCCTCTAAAAATGTGAATGGGAAGTATGATAACTTAAAAGAGTTGATTCCACTGGAGGAATTTAAAAGGTGCATCTCTGTTGATGTAAGAACATACTTAAATGAGAGGGACATGTTACATTGCAGGAGTCTGCTAAATTAGCAGATGAGTATGCTTTAATCCATAAGAGTAAATTTCCTCCGGGTAGAACTCTTAAAAGGAAAAATGGCACACAGAGTCAAGGTAAACCAGAAATTAAATCAGAAGTTAGTGGGAAAGGTAAGGATGAAGGGAAACATGTGAAGGAAAGACAGTTTGGTCCTATTTGTAATTATTGTAAGAAACCTGGTCACATGACAGTTGTTTCTGACTGAAGAAGGAGAAGAATGCAGTCCCAGATGCTTGTGTTCAACATATTGACAACCTGTAAATCCGCAGAGTTCAAGAAATACAAATGAAGCTTTGTCAGAGTCTGGCCAAGTTAAGAGGGGATATGATTATTTTATAACCAAAGGATTTGTATGCTTGAAAGAGGGATCACCTCCAATGCCAATAAAAATGCTTAGGGATACTGGAGTTTCTCAGTCACTTACGATAGACAGTTTTCTAAAGTTTAGTGATGAGTCTGACACTGGTGAGGTAAACTATATACGAGGTGTTGGGAGTGTCCTTATGCCTGTACATTTGCACAGTGTAAATTTAAGGTCAGGGTTAGTTACAGGACCTGTTAAAATAGGACTACAATCCAGTTTACCCATGAATGATGTTCCTCTACTGTTAGGGAATGACTTAGCAGATGGACAAGATTTTCCTGAGTTGCATTTGATTAAGCCCATCTCTAATGAACCAAAGATAGGTTCTAACATGAATTCCTCCTGTGTTGTAACCCGAGCTATGGCCAAAAAGATGGATATTATTTGAAGAGTGGAGTGTTAATGAGGAAGTGGAGATCACCTACGATTCCTGCAAGTGAGTGAGGAATGGGAAATTGTTCATCAGGTAGTAGTTCCTAGAGTTTATCCGAATGAGATTTTAACTTTAGCTCATAGTGTGCCCTTGGGTGGACATCAAGGTGTGAAGAAAACTATGAACAAGGTTTTTAAACATTTTTACTGGCCTGGCTTAAGAAAAGATGAGGTGACATTTTGTCGAACTTGTCATACTTGTGAGATTGTGGGCAAACCTAATTAAGTTACTTTTGTAATCAAGTTGATTTTGTCATTTAAAAAAAATTGGATAGGTATATGGACAGGAAAGGAATGGAGGGTTATGGGCTGAGTGCAGGTAGGTGGGACTAGGTGAGAGTAAGCGTTCGGCACGGACTAGAAGGGCCAAGATGGCCTGTTTCCATGCTGTTATTGTTATATGGTTATATGGTTATACTCTGGTGGCCCCACTACAACCTATTCCTGCATTTGGTGAGCCGTTTTCCAAAATTATTGTAGATTGTGTAGGCCCATTGCCAAAAACTAAAACTGGCCATCAATATTTGCTGAACATCATGTGCACAGTGTCTAGGTTTCCAGAGGCAATACCACTCAGGAATATAATGGCTAAAACTGTAATAAAGGCTCATAAGATTCCTTACTTATTTTGGGTTGCCTAAGGAAATACAATCTGATCAAGGTTGTAATTTTATATCTGGATTGTCCAGCAGATAGTTTATAAACTGGGAGCTAAACAGATTACCTCATCTGCATACCATCCAGAATCACAAGGAGCCATGGAGAGGTTCCTTTCTACCCTCAAACCATGATTAGGACCTACCGTGTGAAAAATGAAAAGGATTGGGATGAGGGCGTATATTTAATTTTATTTGCAATACGGGAGTCAGTGCAGGAATCCTTAGGTTTTAGTCATTTTGAACCTGTGTTTGGGCATAGAGTTCGAGGACCTTTGGCCTTATTAAAAGAACAATGGATTAATAAAGAGGTACATATTAATTTGCTGGATTATGGTTTGAAATTTAAGGGTAGATTGCATAAAGCTTGTAGCTTAGCCAGGGAAAATTTAAAATCAGCTCAGGAGATAACGAAAATCTGATATGATAAGGAAGCTAGAATGAGGTCATTTAAGCTTGGAGATAAGCAGTTGGTTCTTTTCCCGGTGCAAACGAACCCTTTCCAAGCTAAATTTCATGGCCCTGATGAGATTATATCTAAAGTTAATGATGTGGATTATGTGATAAAAACTCCAGATCGAAGAAAGTCAACACAGATTTGTCATATAAATATGATAAAACCATGTTGTGAGAAACAGTCTTCTACTATGACTGTTGTGGTTAATAATAGTGAGTCTGATCCCACTGGGAACTTAATGAATGATTCATCTGACATTCATTTTAAACCCAACATTATTTCTGTCAGATTACTCAACTCAACAATTCTGGAAAATATTGATGAGAAATTAGCTCATTTACAGTCAGAGCAGAGGCAGCAAATGAAGTAGTTACTTTTGAAAAATAAGGATTTATTTCTAGATGTTCCTAGAAGAACCACAGGAGCTTCACATGATGTTGATGTTAGAGATGCCAAACCCATAGAGCAACATCCATTTGGGATGAACATGGAAAAGTGTGAACTTGCTGGACAAGAAATTAAGTATATGTTAGAGAATAATATTATTAGACCTTCCAATTTGAATTGAAGTTCACCTTGTGTTATGGTGACTAAGTCAGACGGTAGTGTTCGGTTTTGTACTGATTACAGGAAGGTGAATGCTGTAACAAAAACAGATGTGTATCCAATCCCTAGACTGGATGATTGTGTGGACAAAGTCGGATAAGCAAAGTTCCTTACAAAGATTGATTTGTTAAAAGGGTATTGGTGTGTTCCATTGATGAATAGAGGTAGAGAGATTTCTGCATTTGTAACCCCATCTGGGTTATATGAATATAATGTTCTTCCTTTTGGGAGAACTCAATTCTATATTCATTGTTGCTGGCCACATAACAGCTGCAATACTCCTTAAAGGGGCCTACTCCTAGCTTTCAATGAACAGGTATAATTGACACTTACTGTGACATAAACCAGCCATGATCGATGAGATGCATATATCCTGGGCCTTACGAATTGCTCCCAGATATTTCATCCATTGCTGCTCTGCTGTCATCACTGCTAGTGTTCTTTTACAATCAATTTTGGCCAGTTCTTCTCTCATGCCTCTGTAGTTTCCTTTACTACACTGTAATAATGATACACCTGACTTTAGTTTCTCCTTTTCAAATTTCTGGGTGAATTTTATCATATCACGATTACTTTCCCCTCAGGATTTCTTTACCTCAAGCTCTCTAATCAGTTCCAGTTCATTTGTACATCACCCAGTGCAGAATAGTTGATCCCCCAGTGGGCTCAATCACGAGCTGTTCTAAAAATCTATCTCATATGCATTCTAGAAAGTCCCCCTCTTGGGATCCAGCACCAATCTCATTTTCACAGTCTACCTGCATATTGAAATCCCCCATGACTATTGTAACTTTTCCCCTTTTAGCATGCATTTTCTATCTCCCATTGTAATTTGTAGACCACATCTTAACTACTGTTAAAGATCTGGGTCTACTTACCTTTGCCGTTCCTTGGCTCTACCCACAATGATCCTAGACCTTCCGACCCTATGCCACCTCTTTCTAATGATTTGATTTCATTTTTTACCTATAGAGTCACGCCAACCCCTCTGCCTACCTGCCTGTCCTTTAGCTTCAGAAATTCAGCTCCCAGCTGTAACTTTCTATCAGCTATGATTCAGTGATGCCAATCTGTAACTGTGCTATTTTCATCTACCTTATCCGTATACTGCGTGCATTCAAATATAACGCCTTCAGTCTGTGTTCAACCTTTTCGATTTTGTCTGCCTTTTACATTGCAACTCATACTGTTGACTGTAGCTTTGCCCTATCATCTGTCTTTCCTTTCAAGCAGTCTCACTACACACTTCCTGTATTTGTAAACCAACTACCCCAACCAACACTATCACTCCTGTTCCCATCTACCTACCAAATTAGTTTAAACCCTGCCAGACAGCTCTAGCAACCCCGCCTGTGAGGATATTAGCCCCCCTCATGTTCAGGAATAACCTGTCCCTTTTATACAGGTCGTAGCATCCCCAGAAGAGATCCCAATGATCCTGAGATCTGAAACCCTGCCCTCTGCAACAGTTTTTCAGCCACACATTCATCTGCCCAATCATCCTATTCTTGCCCTCACTGGCACATGGCATGGGTAGCAATCCAGAGATTACCACCCTGGAGGTCCTGCTTTTCAGCTTTCTACCTAGCTCCCTAAAATCTCTGTTCAGAACCTCCTCACCTAGGTTACTGGTGCCAATATTTACCAAGACTTCTGGCTGCTCACCTCCACCCTCCCCTTTAGAATGCAATGGACCCAGACCAAGACATTCCTGATCCTGGCACTTGGGAGGCAATGTACCTCCTGGGTGTGTCTATTCCTCTGACAATGGAATCTTGTATCACTACTGCAGTCCTCTTCACCTGTGTCCTCTTCTGAGCCACAGTGCCAGAGACCCAGTTGCTGCAGCTCCTCCCTTACAGGTTGCTTCTACCCCCCACCCCAACAGTCTCTCATATGAGCCAATGGTCATTGAGCTGCAGCTCCAGTTCCTTAACACATTCTCTGAGGAACAGCAGCTTGGTGCATCTGGTACCGATGTGGTTATACGGGAGGCTAGATGTCTCCCAGAATTCCCACATCTCACAAACAGAATAAAACACTGCCCTGGAGCCATTTTCACTGCACTAACAGCTGAGAAATGAAGAAGAAAGAACAATAAAGAAGTCCAAATGCTCTTCAAAAGGTAACAACATCTCTTACTTGAGCTGAAAATGTACTTCTTAAACACTTCTGAAATTAATGCGGATTTGGCATTTTCCTCCGAAGTGCAGAAATCAAAATAATCTGGGATAAGATAAACAGAAAAGACCCAAAACAGAAAACAAACTTTTCACTCTTTCGGGTGAACTGTTCATTGGCGCCTGCAAATCATATTAATTGATTTGGCTTCATATTAAAGTGCAAAGTGATGTCAGATGTAAAGTTCCACATTTGTTTCAAACTCTTAAACTTGTTTTCCTTTCCTGTCTCCTTCTGATGAATGTACTTGACACAAAAAAATGTGCTGGGGCTAGAGATATTACCAATCAATTATGATTGTTTTGGATCTTGGAGCATGTTTTACACTGGTGAATTAACAACTTAAGCAACAAGCTTAAGCGTTGGAGTAACTCAGTGGGCTGAGAAACATCTCTGCGAGGAAAGTATTGTTGACGTTTCAGGTTGAACGCCTGCATCAAGCTTGAGAATGGAGAGGTGGGTTCAACAGGTTTAAAGATGAGAAGGTCGGTGGGGGTTGGTGGGACAGAAGTCTGAGATTATATGGTGGACTGAAGAGGAGTGTATGTTGATAGGCAGGTTGTGCTAGGTAAGGGAGGAGAGTGGGGAGATCCCCTTCTTATCACTGCCATTCTCATCTTAATATTGGCCATCTCAGTTCTGATAAGGAACTTTGACCTGAAACATTTATAGTCCCAAGATATGTCATACAACAAATTACATTAAACAATCTTGAAACTTAAACTGTCAGAGCTACCTCACTAATTAAAGTTGAAATGATTTTACTTTTTAATAATGTTCCTTCTTATGAACTATCGACTGTGCGATAATAGAAGGGCTACAGGAAAAAAATATTTAACTTCTTCAAGTAGTATCTACTTACTGTTAAACAAAATATCTCGTTTGATACTAAGAATTCTCTTTTGTCTCTCTTTTGATTGCTCTTAATGCATGATGAATGGTCCTTTAATATTTTAATATTATTTTAAATCTATTATTTCTTAAATACTGTCATTAAATTTAGACTCCCAGTTCTTCTTACCACCTCCTGAGTTTGGAGCCCTGATAAATATAATATTCATCCTGAGTTAGGAAAGCGTGTTTTAAACTTTCCGAGGAATCAACTAATTAGGAATACTATGAGTATCAGTTCTAACTGCTAACTTAGTTACTTTAGTAAGATATTTAACTTTTCCAAGTAGATTAACTCAGCAAAGTTTGTTTGCGTGCAATCATTTGAAAACCTTCTTTCTAAACTGTTCAATTTTTTCATGTACTGTTTACAGAGGGAATTTAAAACTTTCATGTAGCTGTACATCTGAAGGCATTTAATTCTGCACAAAAGATTTGACTTACAAATGACCCCTGCCTTCAACTCACCTAATTACTATCAACCCACTACTGTCCTTACATTACTTAATACTTGTGTTTCTCTGCAAGTTTTTCCAATGGTTATTTACATGTAAAACAAAGTATTTTGCAAATATAGTGCCTGAGGTTTTAAAGAAGTTCTCCAACTAAGTAATTCCATAATGTAGCCTACACAATCAGGAGGTATCAGTCAGGTCCAGTTTACAACTAGAGGTATACTTGATTTCAAAGTTAAAATAAATTTATTATTAAAGTACTTCTATGTCACCATATACAACTCTGAGATTCATTTTCTTGTGGCCACTCACAGTAAATACAAGAACCACAATATAATCAATGAAAGAGCATCCCTAAAAGGATGGGCAAACAATTAATGTGCAAAAGACAACAAACTGTGCAAATAGAAAGAAGAAAGAAATAGTAATAACATAAATAAGCAATAAATACCAAGAACATGAGATGAAGATCCCTTAAAAGTGAGTCTATAGGTTGTGGAAACAACTCATGATGGGGGAGTGAAGCTGAGTGAAATTATCCCCTCTGGTTCAAGAGCCTGATGGTTGAGGGGTAATAACTGTTCCTGAGCCTGGTGCTGTTGATTCTGAGGCTCCTGTACCTTCTTCCTGGTAGGATCAGCCAGAAAAGATCATTGTCTTTTCCCGCAAAGTAAGGGTCCTTGATGATGGATAATGCTATTCTGTAACAGCCCTCCATGTAGAGGTGCTCAATTGTGGGGAGGGCTTTATCCATGATGGATTGTCCATATCTGCAGTGTACTCAATATTATATGTATTATATCTGAGAATACATGAATGGCAAATGTCATTATGCCACCAGGTTATATGCCTCACTAAACAACACTCAGTAGACATGTTTTCCCATTCCAGTGTTTCTCTTTTGATTAATTTCTGGAGTTACAAAATATAATAGTATCTACAAATTTGTGTAGGCTTTTGCATACAAGGGCACTGGTGTTTCCATACCAGACAGTGATGAAACCAGCCATTACACTCTCCACCACACATCCATAGAAGTTTGTCTAAGTTTTCGATGACATGCCAAAACTTCGCAAACTTCTAAGAAAGAACTTACTTTATTATGGCATTTATATGCCGGACCCAGGAAAGATCCTGTGAAATGGTAACCCCGAGGAATTTTGCTTACAAGATACAAAGAGACAAATTTCTTCTGTTACAAATGCATAGAAGTGTGCTGAATTTTTCAAACTACAATACCTGGAACTATTGGAAAACTATCCAATCAACACAAAGTTTGCCAGTCACAATTGCAAACAAAAACACTAAAAAATCCATTTATTGTTTCAGCCATGTAGATGTGAATTTATAGTTATTCAGATTATATGCTATATATAAACTGTGATATTTTCACTTGGACTATTTACCCATATTTTGTCTATCACTACATTAGATCACATGAAATCATGCTTCAATTCTTAATTGTGGAGATGTCATAAAAATTTCTATAAAAGTCACTACATATAATCATAGTAGAAGGTAAATTGTAGAATTTGGAAAGAAGTGATGAGAATGTTGGGAGACTAAATGAAAGGATAATATAAACTTCATTATGCAAAAAGGATTTTGAATAATGCAGAAAAAAAGGATTAAGGATAGGATTATGTAAATTGGTGGTTCTTCTAAACAATCTTCACTTACTTTTCATAAAGATGTTAAGGCTCTACTTATCTTTCCAAATAAGAGTCTGTCAATTTGCAAACAATCGGTATGAAACTTGAAAGAGATCCCAACAGTACTGGAACCTAAACATAAGAATTCATTGGATAAAACTGAAATAATGAATCAATTAAATTATGCTAAATCCAAAATGCCACATAAGAATAACATCCCATATCAATTAGTGTCTTCCAAGTAAGACCTTTCCACGGTCTTATAATCAGAATTTTATTTTTACAGTCTGTCTATATTGGCACAATTCAGAATTGCAGAGGACGGCCAAGAACAGACTATAGCCACTCAACGCATAATTGAGAAATACATTCCAGTCTGTACTCAGGAAAACAGTAGTGAGAGATACTGTTGCTTTAGTGAGATGCCAGAATAGGTCTCATCTGTTCTTTCAGCTGGATGCAAAGTCAGAATCTAATTTATTATCACTGACTTTTATGACATGAAATTTGTAACTCTGTGGCAGCAATGTCTCCCATCCACTCCATAATGTACTGATTAGACACAGGAGTACATTCAGCCAGAGATTCATTCCACCGAGATGCAACACTGAGTGTCATAGGAAATCATTCCTGCCTGTGGCCATCAAACTTTACAACTCCTCCCTCGGAGTGTCAGATACCCTGAGCCAATAGGCTGATCGTGGACTTATTTCCACTTGGCATAAGTTACATGTTATTATTTAATTATTTATGGTTTTATATTGCTATATTTCTACACTATTCTTGGTTGGTACGACCGTAACGAAACCCAATTTCCCTCGGGATCAATAAAATATGCCTGTCTGTCTATCTGTCTGTCTGTCAATATAGCGCAAACTTACAAAATTGTAAGGGGAGAAGAGATTTGGAGGTTGATGATCGTGCTACCTTTCTTTTCTTTCTTGGTTTCTTTGCTATCTGGAGAAGAAGAATTTCAGAGTTGCATACTAAATGAACCTTTGAAACATGGTCTTAGGCCCACAAATCTATGCTAACCATCCTCCTTGCTTTAATGCCATATCCCTCACCTTACTCATTGAAGTATCTGTCTAGATGTCTTTTACAGTTCTAGCCACTATCATGTCCTCTGGCAGCACATTCCAGATACCAATTACAATTTGGTGAAAAATTTACGTCTTGGATCCCTCTCACCTTAAACCAACCCTCTCTCATTCTAGACACCCCAATCTTGGGGAAAGACTATAGCTATCTATCATACTGTATCTATGCCTCTCATAATTTATAAACCTCTATTATGTTACCTCTCAGCTTCCTCAGCTCCAAACTAAACAGACTCAGCCTATCCAATCCCTCCATATAACTCAAAGTCTCCAACATATTCAACATCCTTGTGATTCATTTTTGCACTCTCAGTAGTTCTATCACATCCTTTCTGTGGTGTGATGATCAGTATTGACATTTCATACAACTGTAATACTATGTCCTGACTCCTATACTCAATGCCACAACTAATTTACCTTCTTCTCAATACTGTGTTATGACTTTTAGGAAACAATATACTTGTATCCCTGGGTCTTCGTGTACAAAAGCAGTTCTCATAGCCTTGCCATTCACTGTATATGTCCTGCCCTGCTTTAACTTCACAAAATTCATCTCTTCATATTTGTCTAAGCTAAGTTTCACCTGCCATTCCTTTATCCAAATTTCAGGTTAAATAGACCACCTTTGGAAACATCCAAAGTCCTTGACTGGATTTGCCACATGATATTTTTAAGTTCCATCCTCCTTCAATCTATTTTCATGCTCAATCTGGAAATTTCCTTCTGTCAATTCAAGGGCTCTCCAGGTCACTCTCTCACCTTCTAATTTGCTCATCTTCAATTATGTCTTGCATTGTACCTGCAGATGGCCCACCCTTCTTCCTTTAGATCTTGGAAATATATCTGTAAATCTGAAGTCTTTGTGAATTTATAACGTTTGTAAAATGTAATGTGACAAAATGCAACTTGTCTGATACCAGATTGCTTTGTGGGTTTGTTGAAGTGTTTAGCTTGCAAGCAGGGTGTGTGTTATATAAGACCATAAGACATAGGAGCAGAATTAGGCCATTGAGTCTGCTCCACTATTCAATCATGTTTAATCCTTTTTTCTCTCCTCCTTAACCCTAGTTTCCAGCCTTCTCCCCTTAAATACACCCAATGACCTGGCCTCCACAGCTGCATGTGGCAAGAAATTCCACAAATTCACCACCCTCTGGCTAAAGAAATTTCTCTGCATCTCTGTTTTGAAAGGGCGCCTCTCTATCCTGAGGCTGTGCCCTCTTGTCCTAGACTCTTCTGCCCTTTCCATATCTACTCTGTCTAAGTTTTTCAACATTCGAAAGATTTCAATGAGATCCCCTCTCAAACTTCTGAATTCCAGTGAGTACAGACCTAGAGCCATCAAATGTTCCTCATGTGATAACCCTTTCATTCCTGGAATCATCCTTGTGAACCTCCTCTGGATCCTCTCCAATGACAGCACATCTTTTCTAAGATGAGGGACCCAAAACTGTTCACAATACTCAAGGTAAAGCCCTACTAGTGCCTTATTAAGCCTCAACATCATATCCTTGCTCTTGTGCTCTAGAGCTCTTGAAATGAATGCTAACATGGCATTTGCCTTCCTCACCACCGACTCGACCTGCAAGTTAACCTTTGGGTGTTCTGCACAAGGACTCCCAAATCCCTTTGCATCTCAGATTTTTGGATTTTCTCCCTGTTTAGAAAATAGTCTGCAACCAAAGTGTGTGACTTTGGTTATTTCTACAACCAAAGTGCATGTCCATATATCTTCCAACATTGTATTTCATTTGCCACTTTCTTGCCCATTCTCCTAATCTGTCCAAGTCCTTCTGCAGCGTACCTGTTTCCTCCACACTTCCTGCCCCTCCACCAAGCTTTGATTCATCTGCAAACTTGGCCACAAAGCCATCTATTCCATCATCTAAATCATTTATATACAGCATGAAAAGAAGTGGCTCCAACACCGACCCTTGCAGAACACCACTAGTCACTGGCAGCCTACCAGAAAAGGATTTTTTATTCCCACTTCCTGCCTCCTACCAATCAGCCAATGCTCTAACCATGTTAGTAACTTTCCTGTAATTCCATGGGCTCTTAACTTGGTAAGCAGCCTCATGTATGGCACCTTGTCAAAGGTCTTCTGAAAGTCCAAATATACAACATCCACTACATCCCCTTTATCTATCCTACTTGTAATCTCTTCAAAGAATTCTAACAGGTTCATCAGACAGGATTTTCCCTGAAGGAAACCATGCTGACTTTTTACTATCTTGTCCTGTGTTACCAAGTACTCCATAACCTCATCCTTAACAATTGACTGTAACATCTTCCCAATGACTGAGGTCAGGCTAACTGGTCTATAATTTCCTTTCTGCTGCCTTCCTCCTTTCTTAAAGAATTGAGTGACATTTGCAATTTTTCAGTCCTCAGGCACCATGCCAGAGTCCAATGATTTTTGAAAGATCATTTCTAATGCCACCACAATCTCCAACACTACCTCTTTCAAAACCCTAATGTACACTTCATCTGGTCTGGGTGACATATGTGGCTTTAGGTCTTTCAGCTTTTTGAGCACCTTCTCTCTTGTAATAGTAGCTGCACCCACTTTTCTTCCGTCACACACTACAACATCAGGCACACTGCTAGTGTCTTCCACTGTGAAGACTGATGCAAAATACTCATTTAGTTCATCAGCCATCTCCTTGTCCCCCATTATTATTTCTCCTGCCTTATTTTCTAGTGGTCCTATATCCACTCTCTTTTCTCTTTTATTTTTGACATGCTTGATAAAACTTTTACTATCTACTTTGATATTATTTGCTAGCTTGCTTTCATATTTCATCTTTCCCTTCTAATGATTTTTTTAGTTGATCTCTATAGGTTTTTAAAAACTTCCCAATCCTCTCTAGCAGGATTTATGTTTATAGCAAAGAGTGTTTTGACAACAGAGAAAATACAGGACACAGATGTTATGGGGAGGGGGATGAAGAAGTCTCAAAAGACAAATGGACTTGGACTGATAAAAGACAAGTACAATGGATGCATATAAGGAAGGAATGCAATTATGGGATGGAACAGCCACAACCTCAAAGGCATGAAGTTGATGAATCTGTTTTGAACTGTAAGATCAAAGCTACTCACAACAATTTAATGTATGGATGTAGACATTCTCTTGCAAGTAATAAATGTGCTTATAATTTGATCCACTCTGAGGCTACATCCACACTAGACCGGATAAATCCGTAACCGAATCTTTTTCTCTTCATTTTGACCCTCTGTCCACACTAAAACAGCATTTTCTTGCACCGAAAATGGAGCTTTTCTAAAACACCCTCCGGAGTGTGTAATTTTGAAAACGCCGGATTGGCCGGAGCAGTGTGGACGGGGTAACCGGAGAAATCTAAAAATGCTGTCATGAAGTGCCTGATCAGATGGTGACGGCAGTGTGCTATTTCATTGTTTTCTTGAACACAACCTAACAATTTCAGAACAGATGGCAATGAGACTGAAGCCAGAAGAGTTAGAAATGTACTCACCAAATACCTTGACCCATAACTTACTGAATAAATAAGTATACTCACTTTGCCGTTTTCTGTCCTTGCTTGTATGAAGGTGGTTTACCTATTTATGCAAGTACTTCTCTGACAGTAGATGTGTAACAGCCTAATGTAACATTGTATGGAAATACAAGATAATACTGATGCAGACATGTTTTATACATTTAACAAGGGGCTTTATTAATGTAATAGAGTTAGTCAGTTTTTCAATGTTCGTCGTCAGCCAGGTCATACTGTCCATGAACTCCCTATCGGTTGCCCCCACATGCTCCAGTATTTGTTTTTTTCAGTCTCAAGCCCTCCTGTGTGAGAGCCAACAGCTGTCAGTCGTTTAAGTTTTTCTAGTCTGTAACTGCACAAACGCGCACTTTCACTGTGAGATTCAACACAAAACATGTCACTTATTTTTGGTAGATGTGTCCTGCATATGCCCAGTAGGAGGAGATTCGCTGAAATATCCGTTTTAATGTGGACAGAAGTATTTTCAAAAATGCTTAGTGTGGACGCCTATCGTTTTTACGCAAAACCGGCGTTTTCAAAATTATCCGGTCTAGTGTGGACGTAGCCTGAATCTGTTGTGGTTTGTTACTGTATATTAGAAGACCCAGCTGAATGGTACATGACAAGATAATTCAACTGCTGATGACTGGTTTTTATTGACAACAATCATTTCCATTTGTACTTCATAGCTGATCTAAAGACTTGCTAATGGTGTTAAATATTCCTGTGCTATGAATTCCCAAAGAACCCAGGGAATGCCTCACCATTCTTCTGGTGCCTGGATGTTTTTCCCAACTGAAGGATGATAAGTAGTAGGGCATTCAATAATAGATAAGGAATCATGGACTTTCGGTAAGATGGCGATTGTGTAGTCGCTTCAAACTTTTGCTCCATTACATTTCTTACCTTCGCACTATGTACCTCCCTTTTTCTATTTCAGTTTGTTAATTTATTTGTCTTTCTTATCTGCCTGCGAAGACGTCTATTTCACAACGGCTACAAAGTTTCCTAATCTGGGAAATAAGAAGCTTCTATGTCTCTGTCTGCCGAGATTCTCTCTATTCTGGAACAGAATTGACAGGACATTATAATCGATATCAAGACTGAACTTAGGGCTTTTATCAGTCAGCTGGAGTCAAAATTGGATCAGATTAATGCCAGAGTGGATGACCAAGCAGAACAATTATCTCGCGTTGACCTAACTTCCGAAGATTTAAAGCGCCACGTTCAGCAGCTGGAAACTCTGTGCTCCAATTTAACGGAGCAAAACAGTAAACTTACTTCCAAAATGGCGGATCTCAAAAATCAGAGCAGACACAATAATTTACAAATTCTCGGTTTGCTAGTGGCCACTGAAACGGGCTCTCCTGTCGAATTTTTCTCTTCTTTCCTATGTGAGATCTTCAGGAAAGAAATTCTTCCGACTCCACCTGAGTTAGAAAGAGCCCATAGAATATTTATTCCTCAAGCTGTTTTGGGTTCTAGAGCATGCCCAATTATCCTGTGTTTTCATTGATATCAAGTGAAAAACCTTCTGATCATGGAGGCACGCCAGAGAGGTACTTTGACTTACCGAGGCAATACCATTTGTATCGTTGAAGACTATGCCCCCCAGGTTTTGAAGATGCGTGCCGAGTTCAACGGTGTTATGAAAGAGCTCTTTAATCGTGGATTCAAATCTTCCCTCCGTAATCCTGCCGATCTTCAAATTACTATTACTACTGGGGATTATAAATGGTTCAAGTCGGTCAAGGAGGCTGAGAAGTTTATTGAAGGTCTCCCAGCCATTTCGACTTCTTTGGACCCGGTTTGACTTTCTAAAATGACCTATAAGTACTTTCTAAATAAAAGCCTTTTTGCAGACTCAGAACTTATTTGAGTATCCTTAAATATCTTTTGAATATCCTTAATTACTAAGAACCATAAATGGTTTTAGTTGGTTTCTTTTCGGACTTGGTGTGATTTTCTTAATTGGTCGATTAAAAAAGCTTTCCTGTGGACTCAGATTTAATCTGTGTAACTTTGTTTACTTTTGAATAACGTTATCTACTGAGAACCATAATTGGTCTCAGTTTATTCAGGAGGCTTAGAGTTTTTACTGAAGGTCACCCTGCCAATTTATTATATCTGACTTGTTTTTTTCAAATGGCTACTATGTACTTTCTTTATATGTAAAATTTCCCTTCTCTTTTTTCCCCTTTGTTCTTTTTTTTCCTCTTAAATTTACCCTTTCTTCACTTTTTCATGGTTTCTCGCGGGTAGATTATTTTTCGATTATTATTTTGTATTAAGTCTTATATTTTCTCTGATGATACTGTTTCTGTTTGCAATTCTGATTTGTAGTGCATAAGTTAGCTAGTTTTTGCTATATTATTTAAACGGAGCTTATGTCAATGTACGGATCTGGAAGTTGGTTTTTGGGGTGTCTTTTTTTCTTGTAGAGCTAGCTGCTTTTTTGGGTAGCCACCTAGTTTTGAGTTGCGAGGGTGGGGTGGGTTCTCCAGTACCAACACTATCTAATGTTTTTGTTGTTTTTCCTTGTTATTCAGGACTTGTTTGCATCCTGATCTTACTGATTTATTTTATATTTTTGCTCCCAAACTGTTATTTCAATGTCTGACCTTATATATGCCTACTACCTCTTATGTTTTAACAATTGATCATGGTTAGTCCATTGAAATTTGTGAGCTGGAATGTAAAAGGATTGAACCATCCTGTTAAAAGAAGGAAGGTCTTCTCCCATATTAAACAACTTAAAGCTGACATTGCCTTCCTCCAAGAAACTCATATTCATAGCTTCGACAATTCCCGCTTTATGTCAAGGTGGGTGGGTCAGCATTTTCATTCATCCTTCCTGGCCAAAGCTGGGGGGGGGCGGTTTCTATTCTTATTAATTCAAATGTTCCTTTTGAACTCCATAGTAAGATATCTGATACAAATGGCCATTTTATTACTGTTTCTGGCAAATTATATAACACTAAGGTGGTACTAGCTAACTTGTATGCTCCTAATTCCGATGATGTTAACTTTTTTGATCGCTTTTTTTTCTTCATTACCAGATCTGAGTTTATACTCTGTTATACTGGGTGGTGACTTTCATTGCTGGTTAGATCCTGCTTTGGATCGATCGTCATCTGTTCCTAGATTACCTATTAAATCTGCTTTAGCTATTCATTCTTTTCTTTCTAATTATGGTATCTCTGATATATGGCGTTTCCTTCATCCTACTGAGAGAGATTATTCTTTTTTTCACATGTTCAACATACTTTTACTAGAATTGACTATTTTTTTAATCGATAATCAACTTATTTCATTTGTTCACTCTTGTGATTATCAGAGTATATTGATTTCCGATCATGCTCCAGTCACTTTGTCTTTAAATCTTCCCAGTCTCCCTCAGAGGAATAAACATTGGTGTTTTAACCCGACTTTATTATCGAATGATGATTTTGTAAAATTTATTAAGGATCAGATAACTTTTTTCCTAAACACCAATACATTATCTGAAGTTTCATCCCAGATTGTCTGGGATGCTATGAAAGCATATTTGAGGGGTCAATTAATTTCATATACAACGAATCTTAATAGAGAGTCCCGTTTAGAGCAATTAGATTTGATTAATCAGATTAAAATATTAGATTAGATTTGATTTTTAAAGTAAAGATTAGATTTGATTAATCAGATTAAAGTAGATCAACTATATGCCCAGACTAAAAACCCCGAATTGTACAAGAAGCGTGTAGAACTCCAAACTAAATTTGACCTTCTCTCTACTCAACCAGTTAAACGTCAGCTTCCTGAAAGTAAGAGTCACTTTTATATTCATGGTGACAAATCTGGCAAGTTTCTAGTTAATCAGTTGAGACGTTCTAAAGCTAAGCAATACATTACAAAGATTCGGAAGGAGAATGGGGATATTACATCGAATCATTCTGAAATTAATGACCTATTTAAGAATTTTTATTCTCGGCTTTATTCCTCTGAATCCCTAAATGATAATATTTCTGTTGACCTTTTTTTAAGTAGATTGAATATCCCTTCACTTTCATCTGATTTTAAAGCAAAACTTTATGAGCCTATATCACTAGAAGAAGTATCTTTTGCTATTTCTACACTGTCGTCAGGTAAATCTCCCAGACCTGATGGGTTTCCCATAGAATTTTATAAATCATTCTCCTCACTTCTTTCTTCTCAGTTACTCTCAGTATTATCTGATTCGTTTAATCATGGCAAATTGCCACCTTCATTTTATGAGGCATATATTATTCTTCTACCCAAAAAAGGCAAAGACCCAACAGAGTGCTCCTCTTACAGGCCGATTTCTTTGCTAAATGTTGATGTCAAAATTTTGGCCAAAGTCCTGGCCCATAGACTAGAAAATGTTATACCCTCTATTATTTCTGATGATCAAACCTGTTTTATTAAAAATCGCCTTCCCTTTTTTAATATATGGCATTTATTCAATATCTTATACTCACCTTCAATTGGGACTCCTGAATGCATTATTTCTCTTGATGCGGAGAAAGCGTTCGAATGTATAAAGTGGAATTACCTCTTTGCAGTTTTAGAAAAATTTAACCTCAGTCAAAATTTTATCTCTTGGATTAAATTGTTATATTTATGTCCTACTGCCTCTGTTCTGACTAACTCACAGCAATCCCAGTCATTTAGCCTTAAACGTGGCACCCGTCAAGGATGCCCCTTAAGCCCCTTCCTTTTCGATTTGGCTGTAGAGCCACTGGCGATTGCATTCCGAAGCTGTCCTGAACTGACGGGAATCTGGAGGGGGGTGTTGAGCACAAAGTTGCTCTTTACGCCGACGATTTATTACTTTTTCTTTCAAATCCATCCACATCCTTATCCCCAATGTTTTCATTTCTTGATCAATTTAGCCAGGTTTCTGGCTATAAACTTAACCTACATAAGAGTGAACTTTTTCCAATTAATAAAGAAGCACAAGCATTAGCATTTCATGACCTCCCATTTAAAATAGTCGATAAGCAATTTATTTATCTTGGTATTACAGTTACAAGGAATTTTAAGGATCTTTTTCATGAAAATTTTGCCAATCTTTTGAATTCTACAAAACAGTGTTTGTCACAATGATCACCTTTATCTATGTCTTTGGTAGGTCATGTTAATGTTATTAAAATGTATATCCTCCCTAAATTTTTATATTTATTTCAACCTATTCCAATTTTTATTCCTAAAACCTTCTTTGATTCCTTAGACTCTATTATTTTATCCTATCTATGGAAGGGTAAGCATTCTAGACTTAATAAAGCGTATCTTCAAAAATCTAAAAAAGAAGGTGGCATGGCTTTACCTAATTTTCGCCTATACTATTCAGCAGCTAATATTCATTGTCTTACCTTCTGATCCTTTTTTCATAGGCAGTCTGACTGCCCTAAATGGGTAGCAATGGAGCTGAACTCTACTAAGGATCTCTCTATTTCTGCACTTCTTGGTTCTGAACTCCCTTGTAGTTTTCCTAGACTAATTGTTAACCCTCTTGTCAGACATACTCTGTGAATATGGGTCCAGTTTAGGAAATTTAATGGTTTCCATGGTTTTTCCCTTTCTAGTCCTATTTTACATAATCAGCTTTTCTCACCTTTGATGCACGATTCAACATTTTATGATTGGTACAGAAAGGGCATTAGGCATTTTGAAGATCTTTTCATTGATAATCATTTTGCATCTTTTCAACAACTCTCTGCTAAGTTTAATCTACCTAATGCCCATTTGTTTAGCTATCTCCAAATCAGACACTTCATTAATCCTTTATTACCCAACTTTCCTGAGATGCCTGAGAAAAACGCTGTGGACTTGTTTCTTTCTATTAATCCACTGGGTAAGGACTTAATATCTTTTATTCATGATAAATTAGTGCCTTTACGGCGCGCCCCCTTTGATAAAATTAGAATGGCTTGAGAGCATGACTTAAATATTTCCTTATCTGATGTAGTCTGGGACTCAATTCTCAAATCAGTTAACTCAACTTCTCTTTGTGCTCGCCAATGTCTTTTACAGTTTAAGATTGTACATAGGGCTCACATGTCCAAATCTAAATTGTCCCGATTTTACTCTAACATAAGTTCTGTTTGTGACAAGTGCAAAAGTGGCGAGGCTTCTCTTATTCATATGTACTGGACCTGCCCTAGTCTAGAGAAACTTTGGAGAGAAGCTTTCCTAACCTTATCCCATATTCTGAATTGCCACTTAGAACCTAACCCTCTGATTGCTCTTTTTGGTTCCTTGGCTAAGACAGATACACATTTGAGTCCGACTAAACGTCGAACATTATCTTTTGCTTCTCTTCTGGCTAGATGTTTAATTCTTCTAGGTGGAGAGATGTTGCCCTATCCACGCATGCTCAATGGCTTAACGATATTATGTCCTGTTTAGACCTTGAAAAAATTCATACTCACTTCTTAATTCAGACATAAACTTTCATAAGGTGTGGGGACCTTTTCTTGAATATTTTCATAACTTTTCCTTAAACTAAGTTTTTTTTCAGTCCCTTTCTTTCAGCTTTTTTTTCTTGGTAGTAGGCATCATTATCTTTTGCTCTTATTTTCATGTACAGTTTTAAGGGTTTGAATGTTCTGATTTATATTTCCTACATTTTGCTGTGGTTGGTCTGGAGTTTTTTTTTGCAGGGGGTGTGGGTACTAACTTTACATGACTTTAGTTTGGGTGCTTTTTTATCATTATTTTGAATCATATTCTCATTGTGTGGTTATCTTGCACTGTATTAATCTCTTATTTTGGTCTTGGGGTTTTCTTTTGCTGTAGTGTTGTAGAAATGCATAAAAAAACAATTAAAAAAAGGAATCATGAAGAGGCTGGGGAGGGCGGGATAAAGACAAAACTTGAGTCTCCCTTCAAATCTTTTTATGATTAGTTTAAGGGATAGTACTTGAGGGACCTATAAGCTGCTCACTCTTTTCCATAGACCATGAATGATATGTAGCATAGACAGAGTAAAGGAAAGAGACAAAATGTTTGTTTGCAAAGGGAATTTCACCATTTTAAAGGGAATTTTGTTTTATTAACTATGCCCAAGAGAATATAGAAACATAAATGACTGTAGAACTTTCAAACATTATGTTTATTTCTTCATTTAAAAGTTATCAGGCTATCAGGACTGAGGCCTGGACTAAAAATCTAGAAACATGAGTTCAAATCCTGCTGCCACAATTCCAGTATTCAAAATATCAGACTTACTAAAGATCATCATAAACTATTGGATTGTCCCAACAAAAACAGCCTAGCTCACTAATGTCCTTCAAGAGAAGAAACTTGTCCTCTAACTTGGTCTGCTTACATGCAGCTTAAGACTCATAGCAATAAGGTTGACTCTAAATTAGCTTAGCAGGCTTTTCATGTGCATCTCAACAGCTGTATTAATGCAGAAAAAGAATAAAACCATGCTAGTCATTCAATATAAACATAGGCATTGAGTTAAATCATGACAAGGACATTCTCAATCCAGTCAAATCTTCTGCTCATAATTATTTGGAGACTGGAATTTAAGTTAGAAGAACTCTGCCACGGGTGTAAAGGAACTTCAGTGAAGCGACACTTCTATCGTAGTTGTGATCACAGATTCATGCCATACAAGCATGTGCTAGGTTTCTCCATCTCAGTTCTTGGGATTCCATGGCATTTGGGTCCAACATGGAGAAAGAATACCATCCACCATGTTGACTCAAGTGACTCATGTTGACTTTCTACAGTGAGTGTTCCTCTATCTTGAATAACCAGAAGCAGTCAGAGCACCTAATATATTCTCAGTGGGAGACTTCAATGTCTAGTTACATGAGTGGCTCACTATCTCTGTCACTGAGTGAGTTGGACAAGTCCTGAAGGATGTATTTGCATCATTGATTGCAAAGCCAACTCTCATGGTGGTCAGGGTGTTACCAAACACTAACAAACTTTGGGGCCCTGAATGGTCAGTGAAGGAGAAGGTGTAGGGGCAGGTATGAACTTGTTCTGCTTGCAAGGATAAGTGCCAGGAGGGAGATCATTGGGGAGGAATGAATAAAGGGATTCATAGAGGGAGCGATTCCTAGGGAAGGTGGGAGGAGGGAAAGATGTGCTAGGTGGTGGGATCCCATTGGAGATGGAAGGTTGTTGGGAATTATGTGCTGGACATGGAATCTAGTTGGGTGGTAGGTGAGGACAAGAGGACCCTATCCCTGGTAAGGCAGCGAGAGAATGAGGTGAGGGCAGAAATGTGGGGCACTGTGATTTGCAGTGTGAGGGCACTAAGAAAGCCCCTTTCTTTGAAGAAGGAGGACATCTTATTAGTTCTGGAATGAAAAGTCTCATCCTGAGAGCAGAAGCATCAGAGATGGAGGAACTGAGAGAAGGGGATGGCATTGCTGCGTGACAAGGTGGGAAGGGGTATAGTCCACTTAGCTGTAGGAATCAGTGGGTTTATAAAAGATATCAGTAAATAAACTATCTCCAGAGATAGAGATAGAGAGATTGAGAAAGGGGAGGAAGGGGTTGGAAATGGACCAGATAAATTTGAGGACAGGGTGGAAGTTGGAGGCAAAGTTGATCAAAGTTATTCTTCAAAGAAAGGGGCTTCCTTCCTCCTCCATCAATGCTGTCTTCACCCATATCTCTTCTATTTCATGTATGTCTGCCCTCACCCAAGCCTCCTGCAACCCTTCCAGTGATAGGATTCCTCTTGTCCTCACCTACCTTCCAACTAGCTTCCACATCCAGCACATAATTCAACATAACTTCTGCCAGCTTCAATGGGATTGCACTACCATGCACATCTTTCCCCTCAACCTCCCCCCAACTTTCCACTTTCTACAGGGATTGCTCCCTATGTGACTCCCTTATCCAATCATCCCTCCCCACTGATCTCCCTCCTGGTATAGTGCTCATCCTTGTAAGCAGAACAAGTGCCATACCTGCCCCTACATATTTTTCCTCACTACAATTCAGGGTCTGAACAGTCCTTCCAGGTGAGGCCACACTTCAGCTGAGAGTCTGTTGGGTCATCTACTGTATCCAGTGCTTTCTGTGTGGACCCCTGTAAGTCGGGGAGACCCAACGTAGACTGGGAGACTACTTTGCCGAGTACCTGTTAGAAAAAGTCCACCAGAGAAAGCGGGAGCTCCCAGTGGCCACCCCTTTCAATTCCAATATGTCAGTCCATGGCCTCCTCTATTGCCGTGATGAGGCCACACTCAGGATGGAGGAGCAACACCTTATATTCAGTCTGGGTAGCCTCCAGCCTGATGGCATGAACATCAAATTTTCAAACTTCTGGTAGTTGCCACCACCCCCTTCACTATTCCACCATTCCTGTTTGCCTTTCATCTTATCTCCTTACCTCTGGTGCTTCTCTTCTTTCCACTTCCTCCATGGTCTTCTAACCTCTCTTATCAGAGTCCCCCTTCTCCATCCCTTTATTTCTTCCATCAATGAACTTCCCAGCTCTTTATTTCACCCCACCCCACCTACCAGTTTCACCTCATCTACACACCTTGTGTTTCTTCCTCCACCACTTCCCCCCCCCCCCCCCACCACCACCACCTGTTTGTTCTGACTTCACATCCTTTTTTTCCCAGACCTGATGAAGCATCTCAGCCCAAGACATCAACTGTTTACTCTTACTCTTTTCCATAGATGCTGCCTGGCCTGCTGAGTTCCTCCAGCATTTTGTGTGTGTTCCCTAAAATCAGTTAAAAGTTATCAAAGAGCTATGAACTTCAACCAAACCACTTTTCTGATGGACAAGATTGCTATGACAGTACCCTCATTCTTTCAAAAAGCATGCCAGAACAAAAGGTGCCTGCGAATAAACTTGATATATTATCATGTTCTTAAGAGAGAACTTCATCCTAGTTCGCAAAGGATATACCACCTGAGCTGGATAAATCTACACAAAATGAAGAAAAATCTTCAATAAGAAAGCCATCTGTAAGGAGCATGTACATGGCATAATGGATCAGAAGTGCCTGTTCCATGCTATAACTATAATGTAAGTAAAGAAAGAACAAAAGAAAGAATGGTTAACAACTACCAATTTGGAGAAGTAAGTTTATGGTCTAAGGCCATAATCCATATCTGGATTAATCCCAATGTTACTGTATTAATTATCCCTCTATACTTATCATGCATTTGTAATGCTTTTCCTTGCCAACTGTTAAATTTTTTGTTAGCTTTCAGTTATATCTTCTGACTCTTTTCTAGTTTCCTTTGAAATCGTAATCTGGGCAGATAAGATCTGCCTTTCATTATTTCTGCACACACCATTCCCCTTGTAATCTCCTTAAAATATGTAACTTTTACAACCAGAGCAATGGATCTTTTCATCTTCTTCCCATATGCTCCTCCGAGACTTGCAGCTGGCACGCATATGATATTATGCACCATTCCGATTCTTAACTATAAAGATGCCCTTCTCTCACTTATCATTCTACTTATAACATTCCAAGATTATACTTTGGAAAAATGAAGAAGAATTTCTGATTTAAATTTTTTATTGGGGAGAACTCCTCTTTCTGGGAGAAGAGGCACACTGTGGCAATAGGGGATTTGTTTGTTAGGGGAATGGACAAGAGGTGCTATGGGCAAGAAAGAAATTCTCTGGTGGTATGATGCTTCCCAGGTGCCAGGGTCCAGAACATCTCAGATCAAGTCCTCAGCATTCTTAAGTGGGAAGGTGAACAGCCGGAGGTCATTATCCAATAACATGGGTAGGACAAGTGCATAGGGAGTCCAGGGAGTTGGGTGCCAAGTTAAAGGGCAGGACCCCCAGGGTTGTAATCTCTGAATTGCTCCCCATGCCACGTGTTTGTGAGGCCAGAACAATGAAGATTATACAGTTTAATATGTGGCTCAGCAATTGGTGTAGCAGGAAGGGCATAAGATCTTTGGATCATTCCAGGGAAAGGAAGGGATCTGTACAAAAGAGGCAGTTTGCGCTTGAACTGGAGGGGGACTAATATCTTAGCGGGAAGGTTTGTTAATGCTGCATGGTTGGGGTTTAAACTAGAGTTGCAGGGGGATGGGAACCAGAGTGTCAGAATTGAGAAATAAGAAAGGTACAACCACATCAATGGGCTATATTACACACCATCCAACAGTCTGGGGGATTTACAGGAACAAATAGTAAATAGATCGCAGACTTTTGCAAGAAACATAAGGTTGTTATCGTAGGTGATGTTAACTTTCCACATATTGACTGCAAATCCCATACTGTAGTCAAGTCAAGTCAAAATTTTATTGTCATTTTGACCATAACTGCTAGTACAATACACAGTAAAAATGAGACAACGTTTTTTGCTACATGAACAAAACAAAAACTATACTGAACTATGTAACCAACACAAAATCTACACTAGAGTACAGACCTACCCAGGACTGCATAAAGTACACAGAACAGTGCAGGTATTACAATAAATAATAAACAAGACAATAGACACAGAAGAGGGCAGTAGGTTGGTAGTCCAATGGCTTAGGGGAAAATCTGTTACATAAATAAACAGTCGAATGGCAGAATCCGGGATTCCATCTGTTTCTGTACTCCTGCCGAGTATTTTGTTGCCACAGATGTGATCCAATTTAATGTCCATTAGACAGCAGAATGGATGGGAGAGCTGGACGGCTAGGGCTTGCTTTTTTCCTGGCTCGGACTCCTGCCCACTTGCCTCACTTCTGCTTTCTCGCACACCGCTTACGACGTCCCCACCTCCGGCCACCGGCATCAGGCGACTCCCAGGACTGCAGGCCCGAAACCCTCAGCTAGCAGACATTGGAGAGCAGAATGGATGGGAGAGCCAGCCGGCTAGGGCTTACTTTTATCCTGGCACGGACTCCTGCCTACTCGCCTCGCTTCTGCTTCCTCGAAAAAGGACTAGATGGGATAGAGTTTCTCAAATGTGATCAGAAATGTTTCCTTCATCAGTAAGTAGAAGTCCCAATGAGAGAGCATGTGATACTGGATCTGCTATTAGCAAATGAGACAGGCTGGGAGTCAGACCATGTGCACCTGCGTCAGACTCAGAGGTAGACAGTTCCACGGAGTTTCCAGTGCTGAGACAAACTACTGTGGGAGCATGTCCACCAGTGACTTTGCCAGAGAGAGAGATGCTGGCAGAGGGGTCGGGTCCCCTGAAGAGGATGGACATTGTCACATGGACACACAGACCCCTCTCATGCCCCCAACTCCAGATCCACTCAAAACACCCTCACCAGCGGTGACTGCGGTGTCACCGGGGGTAGTGCGCAGATCACAGCGCCCTCACAAACCCTCTGATAGACTGAATCTTTGACTGGGCAGTTTTCCTGAATGTTGAATCTGCCATCTTTTTTTTGTTAAGGTGTTTGTATTGTTAAACTGTTGCTGAGACACGAGTATACCCTTCAGGGGATACACAAGCTAATGGCACCGCTGTTTTTATTATATTCTATTACATTTTATTACAGTTCTTTTACATTTGGGGAAGGGTGGATTTTAAAGGGGGAGAAGTGTTGTAATGTGAGCATTAATTAAAGTAAGTTAATACTAACCGGGAAGCTGTTTTAAAAACAAGGCTGGTTCCAGGGTCAGCGCGGTTTCACTTCCGTTCTTTTTACTCCAGGTATGCATTGTATACAGTTCATCTGCCGTGCCACACGAGTTACCCGAAGGCATCTGTATATAAATATTGATTTGCCATTCCTGATAAAGTTGTTCTTTTGGACATGAAATTGTCGAGTGGTCCTTTTTCAAAGTAGAAGTTACCACACATAGTTTGATCAATTATTTGGAGACTGGAATTTTAGGGTGTCTCCTCATCTAATGCACTCGTTTCATTTATCCAAGTAACTGGGTAATCCAACCTGTATGAACATGTGAGCGTAATGTTTGTAGTGTGAGAAAATTTATAGAATTAAATAAACTGACTTGGTGTAGACACACTTAGTGGTTCTGAGTTGTTGATAGCCAGGGGAATCCTCCAGACTGGGTGTAAGCTGGAGACAACCTGTCCTGGGGTTGGAAGCTCATCTGTGTGTGTGGGTGGGAATGGGAAAGTGGTTTGCTTTTTTTATTGTTACTTGTTGCATGTTGGTCATGCATTGTTCCGCTGCACGTTATGGGCATGTTACATTGGCGCCTGAATGTGCAGACTGCACCCAGCACTTCCTCAGAATGTGATGGTTGTCAATGCAAACCACTGATTTCACTCTATGCTTTGACGTACGTGTGATAAATAAATAAATTTAATTGTACAAATAGCTTCAAACATAATTCTCACTCCGTGCTGTTTTCTTTTTGAGTTGTGCATCATTTGAGCTGCACCTTTTAATTGCTTCCCTCTCTGTTGTTTCCCTCTTTCACACCCACCTCCCAAAAATATAATTGCTGCTGTTACTGTTCAGAGCATGTCTGTAATATTTGATTTTTTTTAGTACCTTTAAACTTAAAGTTTAATCCATTGACTAACACCTGCAATTTCTAGCCATATTTTAAAAATGTTAAGAGTTATTGAGTCATAGAGAAATACAGCACAGATACAGGCCCTTTGGCCCATCTAGTCCATGCCAAAACCATTTAAACTGCTTACTCCCATTGACCTACACAGGACCCATAGCTATTCAGACCCTACTATCCATGTACCTATCCAAACTTCTCCTAAATATTGAAATCAAGCTTGCATGCACCACTTGTGCTGGCAGCTCATTCCACACTCTCATGACCCTCTGAGTGAAGAAGTCTCCTCTCACATTCCCCCTAAACTTATCACTTTCACCCTTAACACATGACCTCTGGTTGTGGTTCTCACCCAACCTCAGAGGAAAAAGTCTGCTTCTATTTACCCTATCTATACCTCTCATAATTTTGTATACCTCTATCAAATCTTCTTTCAACCTTCTACATTCTAAAGAATACAGTCCTAATCTATTCAATCTTTCCTTATAATGCAGGTCCACCAGACCCAGCAATATCCTTGTAAGTTTTCTCTGTACTCTTTCAACTTTATTTACATCTTCCCTGTAGGGAGGGGACCAGAACTGCATGCAAACATCTAAATTAGGCCTCAACCAGTGGCTTATGCAACTGCAACATTACATCCCACCTCCTGTACTCAATACGAGGAAATCTGCAGATGCTGGAAATTCAAACAACAATCCTGACGAAGGGTCTCGGCCCGAAACGTCGACAGTGCTGCTCCTTATAGATGCTGCCTGGCCTGCTGTGTTCCACCAGCATTTTGTGTGTCCTGTACTCAATACTTTGATTTATGAAGGCTAGTGTGGCAAAAACTTTCTTCACAAACCTATCTATCTTTGACACCACTTTCAAAGAATTATGGACCTGTATTTTCAGATCCCTTTGCTCTACTGCACTCCTCAGTGCCCAGCTGTTCACTATGTATAATCTACCCTGGTTGGTCCTACCAAAGTGCAAAATCTTGCACTTGTCTGCATTAAATTCCATCTGTCATTTTTCAGTCCATTTTTCAAGTTGATGCAGATCCTTTGCAAGCCATGATAGCCTTCGTCGCTGTCCACTACACTCACAATCTTGGTGTCACCTGCAAATCTGCTGCTCTAGTTAACTACTTTATCATCCATATCTTTGATATAGATAACAAACAACAAAAGATTGATCCCTACGGCACTCCACTAGTCACAGGCCTCCAGTCAGAGAAGCAACCTTCTACTACCATTCTTTGGCTTCTCCCACAAAGCTAGCATCTAATCCAGTTTACTACCTCATCCTGAATGCTGAGCCACTGAACCTTCTTGACCAGCCTCCCCACGAGACCTTATTGAAGTCCTAACTAAAGTCCATGTAGGCAACATCCAATGCCTTGCCTTCAACCACTTTGCTGGTAATTGGTTAAACATGACCTACCACACACGAAACCATGCTGACCATCCTTCATCAGTCCATATCTATCCAAATACTTGTATATCCTGTCCCTTAGAATACTTTCCGATAACTTTCCCACTACTAATGTTAGACTCGCCAGCCTGTAATTTCCGGGTTTATGCTTGGAGCCTTTTTTAAACAGTGGAACAACATTGACTATCCTCCAATCCCCTGGTACCTCTCCAGTTGCTAAGGCTAATTTAAATAACTCTGCTAGGGCCCCAGCAAATTCTGCATCTGCCTCCCAAGGGTTTGAGGGAACACCTTGTCAGGCCCTGGGAATTATCCACCCTAATTTGCCTCAAGACAGCAAACACCTCCTCTTCTGTAATCTGTAAGGGTTCATGAAGTCAATGCCACTTTGCCTAACTTCTACAGACTCTGTATCCATCTTCTCAATAAATACAGATACAAAAAATTAATTTAAGATCTCCCCCATCTCTATTGGCTCCACATATGGATTACCATTCTGATCTTCCAGAGGACCAGTTCGTCCCTTGCAATCCTTTTGCTCTTAACATCTTTGTAGAATTCCTTAGGATTCTCCTTCAATGTATCTGCAACTTTGTGCCTTCTTTTAGCCTCCCTCTGTTCTTTCTGAAGTGTTCTCTTGCATTTTGTATGCTCCATATGCTCCTCATTTATTCCTACTTGCCTATACCTGCTATGCACCTCCATTTTTTTCTCTTAACCAGGGCCTAAATATTTCTTGAAAACCAAGGTTCCCTACACTAATTATCTTTACTTCTTATACTCATAGGCATATACACTCAATATTTGTACTCTCAACGTTTCATTTTTGAAGGCCTCCAACTTACAAAGTACACAATTGCCAGAAAACAGCCTGTCCCCATCCATACTTGCCAGATACTAGAATGACACTAGACTGCTACAGCACAGTATAGGCCCTTCAGCCCTTGATGTTGTGCCAACCCATATATTCCTTTAAAAAAAAGTACTAAACCCACATTACCCCATAACCGTCTATTTTTCTTTTATCCATGAGCCTGTCCAAGAGGCTCTTAAATACCCCTGATGTTTTAGCCTCCACCACCATCCTTGGCAAGTCATACCAGGCACTCACAACCCTCTGTGTAAAGAACTTATCCCTGATGTCTTCCCTAAACTTCCCTCCCTTAACTTTGTACATATACCCTCTGGTGTTTGCTACTCATGCCCTGGGAAACAGGTACTGGCTATCCACCCTAACTATGCCTCTCATAATCTTGTAGACCTCTATCAAGTCCCCTCTCATTCTTCTACACTCCAAAGAGAAAAGTCCCAGCTCTGCTAACCTCGCTTCATGAGACTTGTTTTCCAATCCAGGCAACATCCTGGTAAATCTCCTCTGCACGCTCTCCATAGCTTCCATATCCTTCCTATAATGAGGTGACCAGAACTGAACACAATGTGGTTTCACCTGAGATTTGTAGAGTTGCAACATGACCTCTCTACTCTCGAATTCAATCCCCCTATTAATGAAGCCTAGCATCCCATAGGCCTTCTTAACTATCCTATCAACCTGTGTAGCAGAGGGAGTGTCCTCTGAGTTGGTCTGGGTGGAAGTCAGAAATAGGAAGGGATCAATCACTGTGCTGGGAGTAGTCTATAGACCCCCAAATAGCCCTCATGGTCCTGATGGTCCTGATGTATGCGGAAAAAACGCCCATCAGTCAGCTTAACAACATAGGAGACTGGACCACTCTGCTTAAGAATAACCCCAGGTAGCCATTGCTGATTGTTGCTACTGCTTAAGTTTCTCACATAGACATTGTCATCTGGTTTAAGCTGTCTCTCTCACGTATGTTGATCACGTCCCTCCTTCTGCTCTTTCTGCTTTCTGTCCACTTTTGCCTTCATGTCCGGGCGTAGCAGGTCCAATCTTGGCTTGGGCCTATGCCCCATCAGCATCTCTGCTGGAGTGTGTGAAGTCATAGTCTATGGCATGAGGCAGTATTTGAACAGGAAACGTGAAAGCCGGGTACTAAGAGAATCCCCTGTCATCCTCTTCACACCTTCCTTCACTGTCTGAACAGCCCGCTCAGCCAAACCATTTGAGGCTGGGTGGAAAGGGGCCGTCCAAATGTGACGAGTGCCATTCTGCTGCATGAACTCACCGAACAGCTCACTGGTGAATGTCGGGGCATTATCAGTGACCAGAGTGTCAGGCAACCCGCGGACTGCAAACACTTGCCTGAGTCTGTCTATAATTGAGGGGGCTGTGATGTTGCTCATGATGTGGGCTTTGATCCATTTGGAATGCACATCTACCATTACAAGAAACATCTGTCCCATAAAGGGGCCAACAAAGTCCAAAAGTAGCCTAGACCAGGGGTAGACTGGCCACTTCCATGGGTGCAAAGGAGCTGGTGGTGGCATGTTCTGATTGGTCTGACATTGTGTGCATGACTTTACCTTGTTCTCCAGATCCTGATCCATTCTTGGCCACCAGACATGGGATCTTGCAAGGCTTTTCATTCGAGACACCCCTGGATGAGTCTCATGAATTCCCTGTACAATCTGTGAACGGCCAGGGGGAGGCACGATCACCCTCGCCCCCCAGAAAATACAGCCATCCTGCAGACTCAGTTCCATCTTGTGTTTGGCATAAGGCCTCAGTTCCTCTCCTTCCACAACTCTGGGCCAACCTTGTAAAAGGGAAGTCTTGACTTGAGACAGGACTGGGTCCCTCTCTGTCCATTGCTTGATCTAGGTCGCCTTTACAGGTGTCTCTGAGAGCCTCTCCAATGAAAACACAGTCTCTGGAGGCACATATGTAGTAACAGGCATCTCAGGTAACGGTAGTCGACTCAGCGCATCGGCGTTTGCATTATCCCCACCCGCTCTGTACACGATAGTATACTGGTAGGCTGACAATGTGACAGCCCAACGTTGTATCCTGGCTGAGGCATCTGGTCTCACTAAAAAGGCTCATCAGTGGTTTATGGTCCATATAAATTGTGAATACACGTCCATAGAGGTACTGATGAAAGTGTTTGACCGCAAAAACAATGGCCAGACCTTCTTTGTCTAGCTGTGAATATCCCTTCTCAGCAGCCGTCAGGGTACGTGAAGCTAAACCAATAGGCTTCTCTGAGCGGTCCTCCATTACGTGTGAGAGAACTGCTCCGACTCCATAAGGCAAAGCGTCGCATGAAAGGGTAATCTTTTTGTCTGGGTCATAGTGCACAAGCAGCATCGCTGAGTGGAGGAGTTCTTTCACTTCCTTGAAAGCTTTCTCCTGCTCTTCACCCTACTCCCACTTAGTGTCATTGTGAAGAAGCTTATACAGTGGGGCCAAAACCTTTGAGAAGTCAGGAAGAAACTTGCCATAATAATTCACCTTGCCCAAAAATGATCTGAGTTCAGTGACGCTCTTGGGGCTTGGGACTTCCTTGATAGCTCTCACTCAGTACTCCACTGGGCAAAGCCCCTCAGCTGTAATCTTGTGTCCCAGGTAGGCCACACTCAGAGCCAGGAACACACATTTTCCGCGTTTCAATTGCAGCCTTGTGTCTGAGAGCCTCTTCAGCACCTGTTCTAAGTTAGCCAGATGCTCCTCCTCCGTGGCTCCTGTGATCAAAATATCATCAAGATACACTGCTACGTGCGGAATCCCCTGCAGCAAAGAGTCCATTGTCCTTTGGAAAATGGTGGGCTAGACACCACTCCAAACTCCGGGCGATTGTATTTGAATAATCCCCTGTGTGTATTAATTGTGACATACTCCTTTGAATCCTCATCAAGCAGCAGCTGTTGGTAGGTGTGGCTGATGTCCAGCTTTATGAACAGCTTACCCCCAACAGGGTTGCAAACAGGTCATCCACCCATGGCAATGGGAACTCCTCCAGCTTAGGGACCCGATTCACTGTAAGCTTGTAGTCCCCACATATCTTCACCATTTTATCTACCTTCAAAACTGGAACAATGGGAGCTGCCCACCTTGAAAACTGGATGGGCTCAATGATGCCCAGCCCCTGTAAATGTTCCAGCTCCTACTTGACTTTGCCTTTCATGGCA
This sequence comes from Hemitrygon akajei, assembly GCF_048418815.1. NCBI lineage: Eukaryota > Metazoa > Chordata > Chondrichthyes > Myliobatiformes > Dasyatidae > Hemitrygon > Hemitrygon akajei. The sequence goes on from NC_133143.1 coordinate 33,307,674, forward strand.
TAGGGCATCGACCTAGGCTTAAAAAAACATGGTGTGGCCTCAGGGTCGACATGGAGTTTCACTGTCACACCCTTCAGTGTACCCAGTTCGTCCCTAAAAACATCACTACACCGCTGCAGAATGTCCTCCATTGTCTGTGCATACTTAATTTCATGCCAGTCGAGCCGGATTTTGCAAAGCCAATCACAGCCCAAAAGACTGGGCTGTCTGCCCTTAAAAGACCAGCCTGGCTTCAGCCTTCTGACCCCCAGCTGAAATATCCACATATAACATCCCTAAATGAGGTATGGGCTGCCCCGTATAGGTCCTGAGTTTGAGCTTAGACGGTCTGATGGGAGGCAGTTTGGACCCCCATGTCCTCCTGTAGGTCTCCTCACTAATGACTGATGCAGTAGCCCCTGAATCAATGTCAAGCTTAATGTCCTTTCCCCTGACAGTAACTGTGGCATAATATGGTTCAGGTGGTTCCTCATCCGTTTCCACCCCAAACATGTTGTAGGCACACGTTGCCTCTTTGTCGGCTTCTTCTAGGTGGTGTGTGGCTGCCTGAGCTTGTTGAGCTTAACCTTACCCTTTAAACTTTTTAGCTAAATGTCCCTTTTTGCAACAAGCATGGCAGACAGTGTCTTTGAATTTGCAAACATTTGCATAGTGCGTTCCTCCACACCAAAAACATTCCACCCGCTTTGCCTGATTACCAGTCTCCCTCCTGACTTGGAGCACTGCCACCGAATGCGACCCCCCATGTCCTTTCTGGATATCCTTAGCATTATTAGCAGCCATCTCCATACCTTGGGCAATCTCTAGGATTTTCTTGAACATCAATGGTGGGGTTTCCCCCAACAAGCGGCGTTGTACGGCATCATTATTAACGCCGCATACCAATCTATCACACAGCATGTCATCCAACACGGCTCTGAAATCACAATGCTCCAACAGCTGCCGAAGCTCAGTCACAAAATTAACCACAGACTGACCTGGCTTCCTGACATGGTTGTGAAACTTGAAGCGTTGGACTATCACCAAGGGTTTTGGTTTGTGGTGGTTCCCCACGAGCTTAACCAGTTCGTCGTATGGAATTTCTCCCAGTTTCCGCGGTGTGGCTAAGTTCCTTATCAACCTGTAAGTCTTTGCCCCCCACACACTCAGAAGAACAGAGCGCTTCTTAGCCTCCTCGGTAGTTCCATTAGCACAGAAAAGTGTCCCAACCTTTCCTCATACTCCAGCCAGTCCTCGTTTCCCTCCACAAATTCACCAATAGTCCCGAACGTAGCCATCCGATCGCGAGGCTGCTCGTCCTCTCACAGCTCCCGTTCGAAACGTGCCGACACGTCCACAAAACCAATTCACCTCGTCGCCAAAAATATGCGGTAATTTCTACTTTGAAAAAGGACCACGCGACAATTTCATGTCCAAAAGAACAACTTTATCAGGAATGGCAAATCAATATTTATATACAGTGGCCTTCAGGAAACCCACGCGGCACGGCAGACAAACTATATACAATGCACACCGGGAGTAAAAAGAATGGAAGTGAAACCGCGCTGACCCTGGAACCAGCCTTGTTTTAAAAACAGCTTCCCGATTAGTATTAACTTACTTTAAATAATGCTCACATTACAACACTACTTAATTCCTGAGCTATCTCCGAGATTTTTATGTTACTCACCATTTTGGATTGCAGTCCACATTATCTGTCCCTGATAGGCCAATGTCTGTCCAATTCAGAGTGATAGATTGGTGGGCTACAGGTAGCCATTACAGGAATGTCTTGTCTATACAGTCAACCTTGCTTTTTTTTTGTACAATTGCTTATTTTTAAGGCTTAAATCTTTCAGTTTCTTCACCACTGGTAATTTAGTTAGTCCTTTCTTTTCAGAAAGGTAAAGCAGACACTGTTTCATGCCACAGCTCAAGGCATCTCCAGCCAGCCTGTCCTACATTACATCAGCTTAATTATATCAATGTTTCATTTTCATTTCAAGAATCCACTATATTCCAAATTACATTTGATGGTTTATTGGCAAATTCTACCCCTTAATCTATTAACATCTTGCCCCTAAATCACACATATTGTTCAATGCGTTTTTGGTCACCTACAACCTGGTCATGACTCACAAATGGCTGGCAAAGTTACCATCACACTCAACCTTCCAGCCTCTAAACCTTTCAGAGGTTAGCATTTATATAAACCTAGCAGCACACAATGAATGATATAAGTATTCAACACGAGTTTGAATAGGGTTGGCATTTACATGAATTTCACCTGTCAAAGTAATGGTCACGTGGGTTTGAGACCCTGGCTTGCTTCAATGCAGGACAACATCAACAATACATGGAAGGCAATTTAGGGCCCTCTGAAAAACACGTGAACCATCCCTTCCGTTATCTGTTTTGGTGTGCAAAATTTACACAGTTGTTCACAGAAATTTCAGGAGTAGCCAGGACACTATTGTCCTGAAGCTGTTCAAGCTCTTGCTGCCGTTAAGCTTACATTGTTTGCAACACGTTGCGGTACTTCTCATTCTTAGACTGATACCTTGCATTTTCACTTGCTTGACGATAATTGAGAAGAACTGAATCATTAAAGACTAATAAGAAATGTGCTGGGGGTGATTACAACATAATAAAAGCAGAGTAAGACCTTCACTACCTCAGCACTACCCCTACTCAGTATGAGTAACCAGATGGCTTGGCAGCATCTCACCTTCTGTGCCAGTTCCCATTGTCCTAAATTCCCTAACATTACAAAAAATTATCGACTTCTTCCTTAAATATCAGTAATGATTCGGTCCCCACAATCTCTTGCGGACAAAATTCCAGTAATTCACTGCTACCAGTGAGAAGTTCCTAGGCACTACAGTTTTAAATGACTCGTAACCACTTGCCATCATATAAGATTCTCCCATCTATGGAAGTATTTTGACATATACCCTGCCATGCTGCCATATAATCTTTAACATTTCAGTAGTGCTTTACCACTACTTTGTACTTTGTTTCAATTACATAGTTGCAGAAAGAAAGATTGGCTGTTGCATTTGACTTTGATATTGTTCAACTAGCTACTGGATTGTTTCCACTAAAAAGGAAATCCCTAATTCCACTTGGGGCTATTTATAAATTGATATTACACTTTTATTGCCAGTTTCATTCTATCTTCTTCAATCTCTGCAATAGATTTATGACAGACCACACGCATATATTCAGAGCTCTTCCCTGCCAGAATTACAAATCCTACTATTGTGACACACATACTGTTCTACTAATCCCATCTCATATGTCATATCAAAATGTCTGGGCAGCTTTTCATCTCAACAGAAAAAGAAAACTATGTTGAATTTTAGATACTCTCCAGCTATGCAAAGAATTTTATGACCAATGAAATAATTTTTAACTGAAAGCAGAAAGTTTTGAAAACAATTAGCAAACCTTACAACATTCAGTGGAAAGAGAAGTGTGTCAATGGTCAGTGAGCTTCTTGAGAATTGGAAAAGTGAAAAAGCAATTGTCATAATTTCAGATTCCTGCAATTAATGCAAACAAAAATTATGAAAAAATTCAATGAACTTTCCCATTGCTAACAGGTAAATCACCTTCTTACTTCTCAGTGCTTTATTTCCTGTTAAAATCTTATTGTGATTGGCAACCTGGTTCTTCAACTCTCCCATGGACAGTCCCAAGTCTGGCTGTGAAAGGAGGAGGCATGGCCAAGCGGCTAGCAACCCCATCCTTTAAAAACCATGTGCTATAGAAATGCCATCAGAAGCTCCAACAACCCCATCCCTGGGAGTAGAGGGATCTTCGCCGAAAAGATGTATGAAGTCATGTGGTGAAAGCAGAAGCCACAGGGCAAATCAACCTTCAGTCCAGGTCAGAGGAGTCTGAAGTGCTGAAGTTGGTGGCCTATGCTCCAGTAGGGGTGTTAGGCTTAAGTAGAAGGAAAATCTGGCTCTTTTGACTTTTCATGTAATAACTACTTAAATAAAACAACAAAGAGAGATGCTGAATTACAAAGATTGCAGCAGACCATAAGACCATAACAGACATCCCACCCTGCAAAAACTCATTTCAGGGAGGTAGCACCATCAATTTGCGGGAGACTCCTGGGAGAGGTGGGATGTCTACAAAAGAGTGGCTCCTTAGCAGCTACCCAGCTAGTTTAAATAATGTAGCTACGCTAATGAACGAATGACACCTGTTAAACTCGTCGCTCCTGCTCCCGCTCCCCCGCTCCCTCGCTCTTGCTCTCGCTCTCCCAGAAATCGATTTACGGGATATTGTATATCATTTGCGGGTGTCAGGGAGCTGTTATCAATTTGCGGGAGACTCCTGGAACTTCCCAGAGGTGGGATGTCCGCCATAAGACAGAAGCAGAATTAGGCCATTTGGCCCATCGAGTCTGCTCTGCCATTCAATCATGGCTGATCCCTTTTTCCCTCCTCTGCTCCGTTTCCCAGCCATCCCCCCGTAGCATTTGATGTCATGGCCAATCAAGAACCCATCAATCTCTGTCTTAAATATACCCAATGACCTGGCCTCCACAGCTGCCTGTGGTAACAAATTCCACAAATTCACCACCGTCCAGCTAAAGGAATTTCTCCATATCTCTGTTTTGAATGGACTTCCCTCCATCTTGAGCTTGTGCCCTCTTGTCCTAGACTCCTCCACCATGGAAAACATCCTTTCCACATCTACTCATCCAGGCATTTCTAGATATCAATGAGATCCCCAATCATCCTTCTAAATTCCAGTGAGTACAGGCCCAAAGCCATCAAATGTACCTCATATGATAACTCTTTCGTTCTTGGAAACTTCCTCTAAACCAACTCTAATGTCAGCACATCTGTTCTTAGATAAGGAGCACAACAGTGTTCACAATACTCAGGGTGAGGCCTCGCCAGTGCTTTATAAAGCCTCAGTATCAAATCCCTTCTCTTATATTCTAGACCTCTTGAAATGAATGCTAATATTGCATTTGCTTTGCTTACCACTGACTCTTCCTGCAAATTAACCTTCAGGGTGTACTGCACAAGGACACCCAAATCCCTCTGTATCCCAGATTTTTAGATTTTCTCCCCATGTAAAAAATAGTCTGCACATTTATTTTTTCTACCAAAGTGCATGACCATGCATTTTCCTACATAGTATTTCATTTGCCACTTTCTCCTTATCTGTCTAAATCCTTCTGCAGCCTTCCTGTTTCCACAAAACTACCTGCCCCTCCATCATTCTTTGTATCATCTGCAAACTTGGCAACAAAGCCATCTATTCTACCATCTAAATCATTGATATACAGAGTAAAGAGAAGTGGTCCCAACACCGACCCCTGAGAAATGTCACTCGTCACTCATAGCCAACTAAAAAATGATCCTTTTATTCTCATCGCTATCTCCTATCAATCAGCCAATGCTAGTAATTTTCTTGTAATACCATGGGCTTTTAACTTGGTAAGCAATCTCATGTGTAGCACCTTGTCAAAGGCCTTCTGAAAGCTGAAATTACAACATCCACTGTATCCCCTTTAGCTATCCTACTTGTAATCTCAACAATTCCAATAGATTTGTCAGGCAAGATTTTCCCTTAAGGAAACCATGTTGACTTTGTCCTATCTTGCCCTGTGTCATCAATTACTCCATAAGCTCATCCTTAACAATAGACTCCAACACCTCCCACTGAGGTCGGGCTAACTGGTCTACAATTTCCTTTCTTCTGCCTCCCTCCTTTCTTAACAAGTGGAGTGACACTTGCAAATTTTCCAGTCCTCCAGAACCATGCCAGAGTCAAATATTTCTTGAAAGATCATTACTAATGACTCCACAATCTCTATCGCTACCTCTTTCACAACCAAAGGGTGCAGTTCATCTGGTCTGGGTGACTTATGTGCCTTCAGGCCTTTCAGCTTTTTGAGCACCTTCTCTCTTGTAACAGTAACAGCACTCACTTCTGTTCCCTCACAACCTTCAACACCTGACACACTGTTAGTGTCTTTCCCAGAAACTCAAACCATTTCTGTTCTACTGTCAAACTGACTGCATCTCCTTCCAACTCCTCTCTCATTCCACTGTGATTTCTTTTACTCCACTGAAATACTGCTACATCAGACTTTACCTACTCCCCATCAAATTTCAAGTTGAACTCAATCATGTTGTGATCACTCTCTCCTAAGGGTTCCTTTATCTCAAGCTCTCTAATCGCCTCTGGTTCATTACATAACACCCAATCCAGTGTAGCTGACCCCCTAGTAGGCTTGACGACAAACTGTTCTACATCTTATTGGAACTCAACAAATTCACTCTCTTGAGATCCAAAACCAACCCGATTTTCCCAATCTACCTGTATGTTAAAATCTTCCATAACTATCACAATGTTGCCCTTGTGACACATCTTTTCTATTTCTGATTGTAATCTGTGATCCACATCCCAGCTGTTTGGAAGCCTGTACATAGCTGCATTCAGGGTCCTTTTGCCCTTGCAGTTTCTTAACTCAACCCACAAGGATTCAACATCTTCCGATCCTATGTCACGTCTTTCTAATGACATGATGCCATTTTTTACTAGCAAAGCCACACCACCCCATCTGCCTACATTCCTATCACTTCAATACAATGTGTATCCTTGGATATTCAGGTCCCAACTACAACCATCCTCAGCCACTTTTCAGTGATGGCCACAGCATCATACCTGCCAATCTGTAGAAGTACAATAAGATCATCCACCTCTTTTTCTTATACTTCATGCATTGAGATATAACACTTTGAGTACTGTATTTGTTACCATCTTTGATTCTACATCCCAAAAGCCCTGCTGGCTGCAAATTTGTCTTATTAGCTGCCTGCGCTTCCTGACAGTTTGACTGCATGCTACCTTTGCTTTTTTTACCATCTGTCCTACCGTGAGTCCTTCACTCCAGTGCAACCCGTCCATTTTTTACAGGTCATACCTCCCCCAGAAGTGATCCCAATGATCCAAGAACCTGAAGCCCTGCCCCCTGCACGGCTTCTCAGCCACCGATTTATCTGCCAAAGCATCCTATTTCTATCTTCACTGGCGCATGGCACAGGCAGCAATCTGGAAATTACTACCCTGGAGAACCTGCTTCTCAGCTTTCTGCCTAGCTCTCTAAACTCTCTCTTCAGGACCCCTTTGCTTTTCCTTCCTACGTTATTGGTATCAACATGTACCAAGATTTCTGGCTGCTCTTCCTCCCCCGCCACTCCAAAATATTGTGAACGTGATCCAAGACATCCCTGACCCTGGCACCTGGGAGGCAATATACCATCCAGGTGCCCTGTTCATGTCCACAGAATCTTCTGTCTGTTACTTTGACTATTGAGTCCCCTCTCACTACTACTCCCCTCTTTCCCTGCTGCACCATGGGCCCTTACTCAGAGGCACTCCTCTGCGAGGTATCCCCCACAACAGTATCCAAAATGGTATACATATTATTGAGTGCAATGGCCACAGGGGTGCTCTGCTCTAACTGCCTGCTCACCATCCCATTCCTTCTCCTGACAGTCGCCCAGCTACATGCCTCCTGCCACTGACTACTAGGGGTGACTACTTCTCTGTAATTCCGATCAGTGATCTCCTCACTCTCCCATTCAAGCTGAAGGTCATACAGCTGCTGCTCCAGATTCCTAACACGGTCTTCAAAGAGCTTCACACAGAGGTAGTTCCCTGGGAGACTCCGGGTCTCCCAGGACCCCAACATCTGGCATGAAGAACATACAATGGCCATTTAAACGACACTAAGTTCCCCTGACACAGCAAGACAAAAGGGAAACTTAACAGAAACTTAACTGGACAACTTAGCCAGAACCAGCGCCTCTTCTGAGCTGAAGCCTCCTTTGAGCCAAAGCCTGACACTCCCATTCTCACCTGTGGCCCAATCCAAACAATGGCCACTCTGCTTGTCCCTTCCAATATTTTATTTAGTCCTCTCTCTGCCGCTCTTGCCACTGATTGAGCCGCCAGAATGACTCCAAATGCCCATGAGGCTCTCCTTTTAAATGAGTGCCACCGACCTGCGAGGAAACTCCTCACTGTGTGCTGCTCTGTTACCAGGTAATTCCAAAACTGCTATTCTACTAAGCACACAAGTAGCAGTATTGTGCAGCGATACAGGTGGACAGGGTAGTGAAGAAGGCATTTGTGAAGTTTTTCCTTGAGTGATGAAGGCATTTGTGAAGCTTTCCCTCATCCATCAAGAAATTGAGTACAAGAGTTAGGACATAATGTTGTATCCGTACAAGATATTGGTGACTTGGAATACTGTGCACAGTCTTGGTCACCTGGGTATAGGGAGGATATCATTAAGCTGGAGAGGGTGTAGAAAAGAATCGTGATGATATTACAGGGACTGGAGAGCTTGAATCATAGGCTTTTTCTCCTGGAGAGATGTCTTTATAGAAATATAAGGTGGATACTTCTTTGATCAAATGGTGAAAGACCTTGAGAGTGGATGTGGAGAGGATGTTTCCTATGGTGGGAAAGTTTAAAATCGGAGGCCACAGCCTCAAAATAAAGGTGTGTCCTTTTAGAACAGAGATGAAGAGGAATTTCTTTTGGCAGAGAGTGGTGAATCTGTAGAATTTGTTGCCACAGCCAGCTGTTGAGGCCAAATCTTTATGTATATTTAAGGCAGAGATTGATCGAGTCTTGATTGGTCAAGGCATGAAGGGATAAGGGTGGGAAGGCAGGAGATTGGGTCTAAGAGGAAAAATGGATTAGCCATGATGAAATGGTAGAGCAGGCTCGAAGGGCCAAATGGCCCAATTCTGCTCCTATATGTTGTGGTCTTATAAGGTGGATGGTCATGATCTCAGTTTATTCCCCAGGATCAGGGAAACTTAAACTAAAAGATTTGTATTTGAGAGGAGAAATATTTAAGAAAGACCTGAGTGCAAAAAAATACTTAGGAAGAAATCAGGAGGGCTAAAAGAATACATGAGATAGCTTTGGCAGTCAAGGTGAAGGATAATCCAAAGAGCTTCTACAGGTATATTAAGAGCAAAAGGATAGTAAGGGATAAAATTGGTCCTCTTGAAGACCAGAATGGTCAGCTATGTATGGAACCAAAGGAAATGGGGGAGATCTTAAATGGTTTTGTTGTGTCTGTATTTACTAAGGAAACTGGCATGGAGTCAATGGAAATAAGGCAAACAAGTAGTGAGGTCATGGAACCTATACAGATTGAAGAGGAGGAGGTGCTTGCTATCTTGAGGCAAATCAGAGTAGATAAATCCCCAGGACCTGGTAGGGTTTTCCCTCGGACCTTGAAGAGACTAGTGTTGAAATTGCTGGGGCCCTGGCAGATGTATTTAAAATGTCGGTATCCACGGGTGAGGTGCCGGAGGATTGGAGGATAGCTCATGCTGCTCCGTTGTTTTAAAAAGTAATCCGGAAAATTATAGGCTGATAAGTTTGATGTTGATAGTAGGTAAATTATTGGAAGGAGTACTAAGAGACAGGATCAACAAGTATTTAGATAGACTGGGACTTATTAGGGAGAGTCAACATGGCTTTGTGCATGGTAGGTCATGTTTAACAAATCTATTAGAGTTTTTGGAAGAGGCTACAAGGAAAGTGGATGAAGGGAAGGCAGTGGATGTTGTCTACATGGACTTCAGTAAGGCCTTTAACAAGCTCCCACATGGGAGGTTAGTTAGGAAGATTCAGTCGCTAGGTATACATGGTGAAGTAGTAAATTGGATTAGACATTGGTTCAACGGAAGAAGCCAGAGAGTGATAGTGGAGGATTGCTTCTCTGAGTGGAGGCCTGTGACTAGTGGTGTGCCACAGGGATCAATGCTGGGTCCATTGTTATTTGTCATCTATATCAATGATCTGGATGATAATGTGGTAAATTGGATCAGCAAATTTGCTGATGATACAAAGATTGGAAATGTAGTGCACAGTGAGGAAGATTTTCAAAGTTTGCAGAGGGATCTGGACCCGCTGAAAAATGGCAGATGGAGTTTAATGCAGACAAGTGTGAGGTATTGCACTTTAGAAGGAAAAACCAAGGTAGAACATACAAGGTAAATGGTAGGGCACTGAGGAGTTCAGTAGAAGAGGGATCTAGGAATACAGACACAAAATTCCCAAAAAGTGGTGTCACAGGTAGATAGCGTAGTAAAGAGAGCTTTTGGTACATTGGCCCTTATAAATCAAAGTATTGAGTATAAGAGTTGGAATGTTATGGTGAGGTTGTATAAGGCATTGGTGAGGCCAAATTTGGAGTAGTGTGCGCGGTTTTGGTCACCAAATTAAAGGAAAGATATTAATAAGATTGAAAGAGTGCAGAGAAGGTTTACAAGGATGTTGCCGGGACTTGAGAAACTGAGTTACAGAGAAAAGTTGAATAGGTTAGGACTTTATTCCCTGGAGCGTAGAAAAATGAGGGGAGACTTGATAGAAGTATATAAAATTATGATGAGTATAGATACAGTGAATGCAAGCAAGCTTTTTCCACTGAGGCTAGGGGAGAAAAAAACAGAGGACATGGATTAAGGGTGAAGGGGGAAAAGTTTAAAGGGGGGGGCTTCTTCACACAGAGAGTGGTGGGAGTGTGGAATGAGCTGCCAGATGAAGTTGTAAATGCAGGCTCACTTTTAACATTTAAGAAAAACTTGGACAGGTACGTGGATGAGAGGTGTATGAAGGGATATGGTCCAGGTGCAGGCCAGTGGGAATAGGCAGAAAAATGGTTCGGCACAGCCAAGAGGGGCCAAAAGGCCTATTTTTGTGCTGTAATGTTCTATGGAAGATTTTTTTCCACATAGTGAATGGTGGATATACGGAACAAGCTAGCAGATGTGGCCTTAGAAGCGAGTACAATTACCAAGTTTAAAAGATATTTCAAGAGCTAGATGGATAAAAACAAAAGGCTTAAGAGTGCCATGCATTAGCAAATGGGACAAGCTCAAACAGCTCTGAAGAACTTGAGAGCAGTTTCAGGCTGGTCGGCAAAATCTGAGCCCAGAGCAAGTCACTAAGTGGCATGATCTAGGCCTTGAGACCTTCGCAGTAGCCAGGTCCGAATTTAAATGTCAGCCCAGATCAGAGGCGAGAGATGATTTCACCCGCTCTCTGCGATGGCCTCTCCTCTCTACATGACGCTGAAGCAATGAAGACTGTCCCGGCTGCTCTGCTCCGTGCCCGCTCATATGATGAACTGATAAGCGAGGCTTTGAGCCTACTCCAGGGTTTAGATCTGAGGACCCAATTTGGTTGGAATGTTGCTGTTCACTTCAATTGTTTACAAAAGTTGTGTATTTTTTCCCGTTTCTCTTGCACATCAGGGTTGGTCTTTTATTTTTTTCTTTAATTGGGTTCTTTCCAGTTTATTGCTTTGTGGCTACCTGTAAGCAAACAAACCTCAAGGTTGTATAATTTACACGTTCTTCGATAATAAACGTACTTTGAATCTTGCCTGGCATGGACAAGTTGAGCTGTAAGGCCTTTTCTGTGCTGTATAACTCAATGGCTACGTTGGAATTTGTGCTTCATACTGCTCAGGCAGCATGGAAATAAATACTTGAATATACATTGGGAGGCATTCACATACCATTTGAAATATCCTATATCCTGCAATGAAGCAGCTCCCTATTGGAAACATTGTTGACAATTTGCGCACAGCAAGCGACAATTTTCAAAATATTATAATGACTAGATATTCTGTTTCAGCATTGATCCCGAGGCAACTTCTCTTCTTTGAGGGCGTCAGATCTTTCAAGATTACTTAAGGCATTCGGGCCTCGGCCTAAAGCGAAAGCCGGCACGGAGAGTGAGTGCGCTGCTCTGTCGGTTACTTCACGGCTGAATCTGGTGCTCAAGCCTGTGCCATGGGACATGAGAGCACAGTTCTCCGCAGATAATGCCACCTTCCCGGGCAAGGCTCAGGAATGTGAACGTGCCACCCCGACAGGCTGCCCGCGGAACCCGGTCTCGCTGGAAGCGGAAGTAGACGGAACGTAAGCGGCGCGGCGCCGGATGCGGAAGCGCCTGTGGTCCGGCTGTCGGTGGGAAGGGTGTCTTTTCCCTGGGCTTCGCCTCCCGGTCCAGCATGGACCCTAGTGCCCTGGAGCAGGATGCTGTCAAATTCGCACAGATGGCAGTGAGAAACGACCAAAACGGCCGGTTCACCGAGGCCGTCTTCTACTACAAGGTGAGGCCGGGGCGCGCATCAGCCTGGCCTCTGTTGCGGAATTGGGGGTCCCAGGGTGTGGAGGTCGCGACCCGGTAATGTCGTGCACGGTGTCTTTCCCACCTCAGGGTTACCTCCGGGCACTTTCCTGCCTCTCACGGTCGCCGCAGCCTGCTGTCCTGCACCGGCTCTGTTTCGCCGGAGTTGTAAACATCAGTGCAGCTGTCTGATGATGTGTGATGTTAGTGAGTGCAGCATCATCCTAATGCAGATACATCGACAAGAAACGTTTGTTTTCCCTTTCCGCAAATGTTGCCTTGAACACCTGGGTATTCTCAGCGTTCTCTGTTTTTGTTCACATCTTTTGTTTTCCGAACACCTTTTGCTTTTGGGTTACTTACTGGTCGTTGCAGTTCTCACAGTGGTAGTGTATTTTTTTAAAAAAACAGGAGTGATAGACAGCTTTCAATCTGCAATTCAGATACGTCAACAGTTGACAAAAAGCTGCCTGATTTAGATATTTTGTCACAATCAGAAAATAACCAAGGGTCTTATTGGATTTAGTTAAGTGTCACATACCTGACTGCATATATTTACCTGTGCAATTCCTTTAATTAATCTATTGAAAAGTCCACACACAGGTGCCCTTTTGCTTTTCAGAAGCTCAAGCTCAGAGTACCATATTTGAGTGCTCTAAATTCATAAAGTGCATTCATGTAAATTGTCTTACAGTGCTTCACAGAAGTGTTATTAAATGCTATTTCACAAGGCCCTGCATAGAAAATTCGGAGGGTCAGCAATAAAGCTTTAACAACGTCAGAATTTAAAGGATAAAAAATGGAAGAGGTATAATTAAGGTATTCCAGATGGTAAAACAGATGGAAGTACAGTTATTGCAAAAGTGAAATGTTTTAAAATTGTGATGCTTTGCAAGTCAGAACTGGAGGATTCAGATATCATAAAGATATTGGGTTACTGGGAACAAGGACAACACAGTGCATCAGCTTGTAGAGCTACTTGTATGTTACTAATGGAAATGTTCACTGAGTTTGCCCTGAAGTTTGACAATTTGCTTGCTTTCTCACTTCTTCAGTTCTGAAAAAGGGTCATCGACTATTGACTCAATTCTCTTTCCACTGAAAGTTGCAAAAATTTGCTAATTGTTTCCAAAACTTTCTGCTTTTAGTTCAAAATTATTTCATTGGTCATGAAATTCTTTACGATATCCTGAGATCATCTAAAGTGCAATTTGTTTTTTTTCCTGTTGAGAAGAAAAACTACCCAAACCTTTTGATTGTGGCGGGACTATCGCAGTGCAATATCATACAATAATTGAATCAAATTCATAATATTGTTATCTATACCTGTTTTGCCAGATTTGAATGAAGCCAGTGGGTGATGATGCAGTATGCTGGGACCAAAGTTCACTCATATCTTTTTGGATATTACTAATTAAAAATTATTATCATAAAGTTGGGAATCTGGTGAGGATTCCTTTATATTATTTCTTTGTATCTTTTATGTGGCTCATCTCAGTAATTGTGCAGGAAATGAATTGGATTCATGCAGCCATGTTGAATATTCTCCAAAATTCAAAGTAAATTTATTATTAAAGTACATATATGTCACCATATACCACCCTGGGATTCAATTTTTTGCAGGCATTTGCAGTAAAATACAAAGAAACACAACAGAATCGATGAAAAAGCACACAAGGAATATGGACAAACAACATTGTATGAAAGATAACAGACAAATACAAAAAAGAGACTACTAATAATAATAATAAACAAATAAGTAATGAGCTGTAGAGTCCCTAAAAGTCAGTCCATAGGTTGTGGAATAAGTTCAGTGTTGGGGTGAGTGTATTCCTCTCCGGTGCAAGAGCCTAATGGTTGAGGGGTCAAGCATTCTGAGAGAGGTTTGCATGAATAAACATAAGGCTATGAGTGGTATAGAGGGCTATGAGCCAGGTACAGGTTGATGGGACAAGGCAGAATAACAGTTTGGCTCTGACTCAGTGGGTCTGCTGCGCTTTAGTGTTCAACGACTTTATGACTCTATCCCAGAAATGTGCGGATTAACTGGTTTTGTTAATTGCTGGAAGTGTTTGGGTGAGTGAAAGAACCTTGGGGGGTGGGTGTGGTTTGAAGTGATGGGAATGTGGGAAGAATAAGGCATTGTAAAAATGAATTCTGGAAGGTGGCACAGACTCAGTGAGATCCAAAACCTGTTTTCATTGTGTATTTATTTATCATTCTATAAAAAATAGGGAGGAGTGAGAACAGAATGAGATTTGAAAGCTAGATTGACAAATTTTAAATTAATCCTTGGGCTTTGACTCATTTAAAGAAGTATACTGAAATGGCCTGTTGGAGAGAGGAGGTAGTTGGGATGTGTCACCAAAAGGATCAAAATGATTTATTTTGATAGATAAGATCAGTAAGAGGTAGTAGGAAATCTACAGAGAGTTTGGGAGCAAAGTCCTGAAGATTTTTCGACAAAGATCATTGGTTGTGGTAGTACAGATTGAGAAATCTTGGGATCCTGGGCTTTGTAAATAGACATTTAAGGTGAAAAAGCAAGAAAATTGTGAAGCATTTGTTTGACTACATCTGACATTTTGCTTTATAATCAATGTTTATTGTGAAGCATCTGGAAGCCTGCAAGAGTGTGCAGAAAGATTTAAGAGAGTGGTTACAGAGTTCTGGGACATGTAGGGACTAGAGAAGGCCTGGGCTTGTTCAATTTGAGAATAGAGCATTTGAAAAGAAATGTATTTCTGGTGTTCAAAGTAATGAAGATATTGGACAAAAAAAATACTCTTGTTAGTGCAGTTGTCAAGATCCAAAAGTCAAAGATGATTAGAGAAAAGTTACAAAAGGTGAGAAATTTTTAATATGTACTTTAATACATGTATATTTAATAGTGATTAACATCTAGAGGTGTTGCTTGACAAGATGGTGAAGACCTATTCACTTTGTGGTTTCAAATGGGAATTGGATAAATACATGAAAATGGTCTTTCCAGAATTGGAGGGGAAAAAGTGGAGAAGGGATTAACTTTTCTCTGTCATTATTATTCTACAATTAAATTTTATCCTGTTCTGTGATTCTAAGTACTGCTGAATCAGGGGCCATCTTATTTCAATAAACATGGAGTGATAGGGATCTTGTGAGCGAGGATACAGGCCAGGAAAGTTTTGGATGAACTCAAGTAGATATTAAAGTAGAAAATGAGAGGCGGAGAGGGAGCTACACATTGATGTAATAAGATCATTGGATTTGGGTTTAAGTGGTAAAAGCTTGGATGGAACTGAAGAAGTTTGAAAGTGAGTTTGGTGATGCAGATGATTGTGGTCAGAGCTTCCCTTGTTTTCAAATACTTTACCAAGAAGCATAAGCACAAAGTACACTGCAGATGCTGGAGTTCCTCCAGTGTGTTGTGCATGTTACCAAGAAGCAGCTGTCAGGGACCAAATAAAATCAGTTGTTACAGAACAAAATTTATAACCAATTTTGGTATCAAGTTTTGAATGATCTGGTGGCATCACTTTAAGAACAATTGACTTTACATTGAGTTAAACTAATAATAATAATAATAATAAACTAATGTTTATTCCTCATCCTAATAACAGATTATTTTCTTCCTAGATTTTAATAAAATGAACTGCTAGAGGACCTCAGCATCTTTTGGGGGGGGGGGGGGGTGATTGGAGTTGGTGGGAGAGAATTGTCAGCTCTTCAGTTTGAGGCCATGCAATAGTCCTGTATACAAGGCACTATAAATTTGTAAATCTGTTCGTCCCTTCTGAAGGTTTGATTCCTACTTAAATGGATATTTTTCTTTTAGGAAGCTGCACAAGCTTTGATTTGTGCTAGTATGGCTGGATCAAAACTGGATGCTATACAGGAGAAAATAAACGAATACCTGGATCGAGTGCAAGCTCTTTACACAGCAGGTTTGTGTTGTTTACATTCGTGTTACAGTGGCCACTAAAATAAATCTAAATACAGGTTCATATCAAATTTACACTGCTTGGTATTTTTTTTTAAATTGTAAGTTTTAGAAGTTGGAAGGAACATTCACAGTTAAAACAATTGCTGAATTTACGTAAATGTTCAGTTCAGTCACAGAACTGCAAGGGTGTCCCCCTGAAGACAAAGCAGCAGATGGATTTGGAACGTGCTCACTTCCTGGTCACCCAAGCATTTGAGGAGGATGAGAAGGATAATAGTGATGAAGCAGTAGAACTATACACTGAGGCTGTTGAATTATGTCTGAAAACAGTGAGTAAATGCCATAAAATAAATTAGCACCAAAAGAAAGCATATAAACTTGTTTGTGTGTGACTAGATTAGTGGATCAAGTGCACTGCAGAAGTTTAATTAATCACTATTTTCCATCCTAGGCAAATGAAACTTCTGATCAAACTCTGCAGGCGAAATTGAAACAGTTAGCCCGACAAGCCCTAGATAGGTGAGTCACTGACTGCGATCTAGCAGGACAGGATCTGGCATTTGAAACGTAATTATAGAGGCAAGCGCTTTTTCTGAAAAAAAAATGTGTAGGAAACTTTGTGAATGTTATGCAAAGTTTCATGTCAGATATACCTGCAGATCTATTCCATGACATGTATTTAAAAGATCAGCTTCACTCTCCTTCATCAGCTGGGGCATCGAGTACAAGAGTTGGAATGTCATATTACAGCTGGACAAGACTTTGGTGAGACTGCATTTGGAATGCTGTGGCTGTTCAATTTGTCTGTCTGCAAAGCACGGCTGTAAGTTGGAAAGGTTCACCATTATGGTTACTGGGACTTGGAGAGCTCAAGCTATAAGGAAACCCTGGGTAGGTTGGAATTTTTTTCCCTGGGCCATGGGTAACTGAGGATTGAACTTAGAAATGTATAAAATCATGAGGAGAATGGTCACAGTCTTTTTCCCTAAGTCAGAAGTGAAAGGGAAAGAATTTGAAGCAAAGCTGACAGAGAGGATGATGGGCATAATGAATGAGCTGCCAGAGGAAGTGGTAGGAATGGGTACAATTACAACATTTAAAGTACATTTATATAGGCACATGGATGGGAAAGGTTTGGAGGAAAATGAGCCAAACACAGGGAGATGGGACTAGCGCAAGGAGACAACTTGGTCGACATGGATGGACAAGTTGAGATAAATAAGTTTCTGTTCTGTATAACTCCATCACAAACTCTTTTACAATTTCATCTGAGTGAGGTGTTAATGAATACTGAATTAACTATCTGTGCTGCTGTTCTGAGCTTGAACTGCCCATTTAGACCATAAGACCAGAGGACATTGGAGCAGAATTGGGCCATTCAGCCCATCAAGTCTGATCTGCCATTCAGCCATGGCTGATCCCTTTTCTCCCCCTCTTCAAGCCTAATTCCCGGTCTTCTCCCCATAACATTTGATGCCCTGGCCAATCAAGAATCAATCAATCAATCTCTGTCTTAAAGACACCCAATGACCTGGCCTCCACAGCTGCCTGTGGTTACACATTCCACAAATTTGCTATCCTCTGGCTAAATAAATTTCTCCACATCTCTGTTTTAAATGGACTCCTGTCTATCTTAGAAACATAGAAAATAGGTGCAGGAGTAGTCCCTTCGGCCCTTCGAGCCTGCACCGCCATTCAGTATGATCATGGCTGATCATTCAACTCAGAACCCTGTACCTGCTTTCTCTCCATACCCCCGATCCCTTTAGCCACAAGGGCCATATCTAACTTCCGCTTAAATATAGCCAATGAACCGGCCTCAACTGTTTCTTGTGGCAGAGAATTCCACAGATTCACCACTCTCTGTGAAGAAGTTTTTCCTCATCTCGGTCCTAAAAGGCTTCCCCTTTATCCTTAAACTGTGACCCCTCGTTCTTTACTTCCCCAACATCGGAAACAATCTTCCTGCATCTAGCCTGTCCAATCCCTTTAGAATTTTATATGTTTCAATAAGATCCCCCCTCAATCTTCTAAATTCCTCAAAATCTTGAGCCTGTGTCCTCTTGTCTTAGACTCTCCACTATGGGAAACATCCTTTCCACATCTACCAAGTCTAGGTCTTTCAACATTCGAAAGCTTTCAATGAGAATCCCCCTCTCATCCTTCTAAATTCCAGTGAGTACAGGCCCAAAGTCATCAAATGTTCCTCATTTGATAGCCCTTACATTCCCGGAATCATCCTTGTGAACTTCCTCTGAACCTTCTCCAATGCCACCAGATCTTATCTTAGATAAGGAGTCCAGAATTGTTCACAATATCAAGGTGAGGCCTCACCAATGCCTTATAAAGCCTCAGCATGACATCCCTGTTCTTGTATTCTAGACCTGTTGAAATGAATACTAACCTTGCATTTGCCTTCCTCACCACCGACTCAACCTGCAAGTTAAACTTTAGGGGGTTCTGCACAAGGACTCCCAAGTCCCTTTGATTTTTGTCCCTTATATTTTTGGCTTTTCTCCCTGTTTAGAAAATAGTCTTCTACCAAAGTGCATGACCTTGCATTTTCCAACATAGTATTTCATGCTACTTTTTTGCCCATTCTTCTAATCTGGCCAAGTCCTTCTGCAGCCTTCCCATTTCCTCAACACAACCTGCCCCACCACCAATCTTCGTATCATCTGTAAATTTGGAAACAAAGCCATCTATTCCAAATCATTGATATACAGCATGAAAAGGAGCCATCCCAACACTGAACCCTGAGGAACACCACTAGTCACTGCTGGCCAATCAAAGGATCCTTTTAATCTCACTCGCTGCCCCCTACCAATCAGCCAATGCTCTAACCATGCCAGTAACTCTCCTGTAATACCATGGGTTCTTAACTTGGTATGCAACCTCATGTGGTACCTTGTCAAAGGCATTCTGAAAGTCCAAATATACAACATACACTGCATCCCCTATATCTATCCTATTTGTAATCTTCTCCAAGAATTCCAACAGGTTTGTTAGGCAAGATTTTTCCTTAAGGAAACCATGAAACTTTGTCCTATCTGTGTCACTTAGTATTCTATAACCTCATCCTTAACAATTGACTCCAACATCTGCCCAACCACTGAGGTCAGGCTAACTGGTCTATAATTTCTTTTCTGCTGCCTTCCTCCTTTCTTAAAGAGTGGAGTGACATTTGCAATTTTCCAGTCCTCTGGAACCACACCAGACTCCAATGATTCTTGAGAAATCATTACTAATTTCTCCACAATCTCTTTCTGAACCTTAAGGTTCAGTTCATCTAGTCCAGGTGACTTATGTACCTTTAGGCCTTTCAGCTTTTTGAGCACCTTCTCCCTTGTAATAGTATCTGTACTCACTTCTCTTTGCTCACACCCTCCAACTCCTGGCACACTGCTAGTGTCTTCCTCAGTGAAAACTGATACAAAATACTCATTTAGTTCATCTATGTCTTGTCTTGTCCCCCATTATTATTTCTCTGACCTAATTTTCTAGAGGTCCTATATCCATGCTCATCTTTCTTATATTTTTTCACATACATGAAAAAGCTTTTTGTATCCACTTTGATGTTGTTTGCTAGCTTGCATTCATGTTTCATCTTTTCCTTCCCAATGATTTTTAATTGCTTTCTGCAGGTTTTTAAAAGCTTCCCAATCTTCTCTCTTCCCGCTAATATTTGCTTTGTTGTATGCCCTCTCTTTTGCTTTTACATTAGCTTTAATTTCCCTTGTTTGCCAAGGTTGTACCATTTAACTACTTCTTTGTTTCTGGAATACATCTATCCTGCATGTATTGGAGTATAAAAGTATAAATTTTAACTATGAAGTCAGTTATTTGCTATGCATGTACTCAATTTAGTAGAATGAAATCTTAGGAATGTAGAAGACAATGGTGTGTCAATGAGAGGTAGCTAAAGAGTTAAAGAAATGTAGATTAGAACATTGCTCAGTTCTGAGTTTATTATTTGCTATGCATGATGTACGTGAGGTACGTGTAATACGCAACTATAGATCGATTACATATGCTAATGCAACTGGACCAGGAGATTGCTATAAAAAATGCTGTGTCCGGGGATCGGTGGGCAATCAGCGACTAGCTCAATGACTGTCTCAGCTTTGATTTGCAAATTAAAGTTTAACCCTTCTTGAAGAATCTTCTGCGTCTCCTGGTCATTTGTGAGGCACGAAAAACCACGACGCATGTTCCTCATATTTCCCAGAAATTCAAGCAATTCCTGCTCTACTACCATCCTTGCCAGAATCTCTTTCCAATTTACTTTGGCCAGCTCCTCTCTCATACCACTGTAATTTCCTTTACTCCACTAAAGTACTGCTACGTCAGAGTTTGCTTTCTCCCTATCAAATTTCAAGTTGAACTCAAGACAAGTCAAGTCACTTTTTATTGCCATTTCGACCATAACTGCTGGTACAGTACACAGTAAAAACGAGACATTTTTCAGGACCATGGTGCTACATGAACAATACAAAAACTACACTGAACTAAGTAAACCAACACAAAAACTACACTAGACTACAGACCTACCCAGGACTGCATAAAGTACACAAAACAGTGCAGGCATTGCAATAAATAATAATCAAGACAATAGGCACAGCAGAGGGCAGTAGGTTGGTATTCCGATGGCTTGGGGGAAAATCTGTTACATAAATAGCGGCGTCCAGGATTCCTTCCGTTTCTGTACTCCCGTTGAGTATTCCGTTGCCACAGATGTAGTCCAATTTACTGTCCATTGGAGAGCAGAATGGACGGGAGAGCCGGCCGGCTAGGGCTTGCTTTTTTCCTGGCACAAACTCCTGCCTGTTCGCCTCACTTCCGCTTCTTCTCACACCGCTTAGGACATTCCCACCTCCGGCCACCGGCATCAGGCGACTCCCAGGACTGCAGGCCCGAAACCCTCAGCAAGCCGAGGTCGCGCAATCTACCCAGCAGATTTTCATGAAGGTTTGCTTTTGGGCGATCTCTGTATTGTAGCAGTATCTGGCGATGGTAGATAGTCGCTCTGTTATCCATTGCCGTAAACAGTAATTGTACCTTAAAATTAAATTTAAAAACTAAATTAAAGTAAACTAAACTAAAGTAGCACCAGATCCAAAAGGCTGCTGCTGCCGTGTGCCACGCCGCCTAATGGTCACAGTCATATTGTGATCACTGTCTCCTAAGGGTTCCTTTATCTTAAGCTCCCTAATCACCTCTGGTTTATTACATAACACCCCAATCCAGTATAGCTGATTCTCTGGTAGGCTCAATGATGAACTGTTCTAAAAACCAATTTTGTCAGCATTCAACAAATTGACTCCCTTGAAATGCATTACCAACTTGATTTTCCCAATCTACCTGCATATTCAAATCTCCTATGACTATCATAACCTTTCCCTTTTTACATGCCTTTGCTATTTCCCTTTGTAATCTGTAGTCCACATCCCAGCTGTTTGGAGGCTTGTATATAACTGCCATCCGGGTCCTTTTACCCTTGCAGTTTCTTAACTCAACCCACAAGGATTCAATTTCTAATGATTTGATGCACTTCTTTACCACCACCCTCTGTGCCTACCTTCCTATGCCTCTGATACAATGTGTAACCTTGATCATTTAGCTCCCAACTACAACCATCTTTCAGCCATGATTTCAATGATGGCCACAACATCATACTTAATCTGTAAAAGTGCAACTAGATCATTCATCTGATTTCTTATACTCTGTGTATTGAGATATAACACTTTGGGTACTATATTTATTACTTTTTTTGATTCTGCATCCCTAATGCACTGACACTCACCCCATTAGCTACAATTTTATCATGTTATCTGCCTACCCTTCCTGACAGCCTGACTGCACTCTAATCTTTTTTAGTTTTTGTAACCATCCATCCTGTCCTTAGTCCCTTTACTCCAGTTCCCATCCCAGTGCCAAATTAATTTAATCTTCCCAACAGCTCTATAAAACCTCCCCACAAGAATATCGGTCTCCCTTGAGTTCAGGTGCAATCCATCCCCATTTTACAGGTCATGCCTTCCCCAGAAGAGATCCCAATGATCCAAGAACCTGAAGCCCTGCTCCCTGCACCACCTTCTCAGCCATGCATTTATCTGCCATATCATCCTGTTTCTACCCTCACTGGCACGTGGCATTGTTAGCAATCCAGAAATTTCTACCTTTAAGGTCCTGATTCTCAGCTTTCTGCCTAGCTCTCTAAATTCTCTCTTCAGGGCCTCATTGTTGTTCCTTCCTAAGTCTTTCGTTCATTGGTACCAGTATGTAGCAAGACATCTGACTGCTCTTCCTTCCCCCCCCCCCCCCCCCCCCACAAAATGCTGCGGATACGATCCGAGACGTCCCTGACCCTGGCATCTAGAAGGCAAAATACCATCCCAGTGCCCTGCTCACATCCACAGAATCCACAGAATCTACCTTCTGTTCCTTTGGCTATTGAGTCCCCTATCACTACTGCTCCCCTCTTCTCCCTCTTCCCCTTCTACACCACGGACCCATGCTCAGTGCCAGTAACCTTATCTCTGTGGCATTCCCCTGGGAGGTCATCCCCCACAACTGTATCCAAAACAGTGTACTCATTATTTAGGAGAATGGCCACTGGGGTGCTCTGGGCTAACTGCCTATTCACCTTCCCATTTCTTCTAATAGTCACCCAGCTACCTGCCTCCTACAACCTAGAGGTGACTACTTAACTGTAGCTTGATCGATGATCTCTTCCCTCTCCCAGTCAAGCTGAAGGTCATCCACTTGCTGCTCCAGATCCCTAAAACAGTCTTCAAGGAGCTGCAGCTAGATCCACTTCACCCAGAAGTACTTCCCTGGAAGATTCTGGGTCTCCCAGGACTCCAACATCCGGCATGAAGAACACAGAACGGCCATTTAAGCTACACTAAGTACCACTGACATAGTAACTAAGAAGGAAAACTCAACAGAAAATTACAAGGACAACTTACTCAAAGCCAGCGCCTCTTCCAAACTGAAACCTGACACCCCCACTCCCAACAATTTATTTCAACTCAAACTGCCACAGGCAGCAATATTGCAAGAACATTGGCACAAAATGTTAAAGTTTGTTTTTCTCTCCAACATATGTTGTTTTTATTAGTTGCGTTACTGTAGTTTGCTGTTGCATAAACAAAGACGCAGAAGTACATTGCACTGACATCCTGAGCTGCAGTTCGCCAACACCATCTTCCCACCGCCCTTTTTTCACATTCGTGAAAATGTCTTTAGTTGTGCTTTGTTGCATCTTGATATGAACAAGTGATATTTTTTAGCAATTTTTGTTCTTGAGATCCTTTTGCTGTCTAGAGATATTGTGATGAAGTCCCTTAATTGTTATTTTATGTCAACAGTAGTATTGCATTTAAAAGAAATAGCAGAATACTTTCCTGCAAGGAAGTAGAGTTTTTGAAAAATAAAAATTTCTTTTTTCTATGCAACTTACGCAGAGTGGCCTAAGTGATTTTATATTGCCTTTATGATGAATTTATCTCCATGGAATAAAAGTTGGACTGGAGCTTTGACTGCACTTAGAATGTTGTGAATAGCTTTGGTCACCACAGTGGCAGAGTGGTGTCAATAGAGTGTAAAAGTGATTCACTGGAATGGTGCCTGGAATAGAGTGTTGTAGTGAAACCAGGGATTGAATAAACTGGGTTAATTTTCACTGGAACTAGAAGGCTTCATAGAAGTTTATAAATTGATAAGTGACATTAAGTTACGTGCACCAAACTCCTGGGTGTTCACATCACAGATGACCTCACTGGTCCCTCAATATCACCTTCCTGACACAGCAGTGCCTCTCCTTCCTAAGGAGTTTGAGGCAAGTGAGGTCACCCCCCAACCTCCACCTTCACTGAATTTTACAGGAACAATGATGAGAGGGGTCCTGACAAGTTGCATTCCCATCTGGAATGGGAGCAGCCGAGTTGCTGGACTGGAAGTCTCTGCAAAGTCCTGTGAGAACGGCTGAGAGGATCGTCAGGGACATTTATCAGGAGCACTGTGTATGCATGGCCCTTGCTATTATCAAGGATCCCACCCATCTATACAGCATCCGTTCTGACTTTCTACCATCAGGCAGGAGAGTCCGAGGCACAAAAACAAGAATGGTCAGGATGGGGAAACAGTTTCTTCCCTCAGGCCGTTAGGCTTCTGAACTCCCTGCCGCATCGCATTCAAAATGTCACTGGCTGATATGTTCTGTACCTTACAATGTTTAATTTATGCACTTTGTTTGTTTTTGTGTAATCCATCTGTAGATTTTATCCTTACTTTTCGAAGTTATTGTGGGTTATACTTTGTGTGTATGAGTACTACTGTGCTTTACACCCTGGTCAGGAGAAACATCTCGTTTGACAGTGTACATGTATAGAGTTAAATGACAATAAATTTGACTTGACTAAAAGGTCAGATAGTCAGAATCATTTTTCTCCAATGTATGGCAGTCTAAAACTTAAGGGGAATTAGTGTAAGTTTAGAGGAAAGAAATTCAAAGGAGATCTGAGGGGTAAGCTTTTCACCCAGAGAACAGTGAATATCAGGAACAAGCTACTAGAGGAGATTTTGGAGGCAGATACAGTTACAACATTTAAAAGGCATTTGGTCAGACACTTGGATAGGACCAGTATATAGAGACATGGACGTATTATAGACAAGTCAGTTACCAAGGATAGGCATCATGCTCAACATAGATGAGTGAAGCGAAACTGAGCTGAACACATCTAAGATTCCATGAAAACTAGAGATAAGAGTTCTTGTCTTTTTATAAGGTGGTCTATTATGAGTACAGTCGGCCCTCCTTATCTGCGGGGGATTGGTTCCGGGGCCCCCACGGATAGCAAAATACACAGAGCTCCGGACCTTATTTAACCTGTTTTAGTGCGGTGGACTTTAGGACCCGGCAAAGCTCGGGACCCGCCACACACAGTGTTTCTGTTCCGTTGACGGAAAACGATCATGATTGAAAATAAAATGGAAATAATAGTGATCAGAAAGACGTGAAATTCCATCGGTCATTGGAAAAGCGTTAGGCTACAGTCGGTCAACAATCGGAACAATTTTAAAGGATAAAGTGAGAATAATGGAGAATGTGAAAGGCCCTGCCCCGATGAAAGCTACAATTATCACTAAGCAATGCAGTGGTTTAATTATTGAAATATATTTGTTTCTTAAAGTGTTTTATATGCATAGAAAGGTAAAATATGTACTATATACTGAGACAAACATTTGACTAACTGACGCTAAATAATACCAGACGTACCTGTTCCGACTTAGAGAACTTCCGTTTTATTTCAAATTCCGCTCCGCGGTAACCTATGCATGTCCTCCTGTATAATTTAAATCATCTCTAGATTACTTATAATACCTAATACAATGTAAATGCTATGTAAATAGTTGTTATACTGTATTGTTTAGGGAATAATGACAAGAAAAAAAAAGTCTGTACATGCTCAAATGACAAGTGCTGGAGAGAACTTCTGAGTTTTCCCGATCTGTGGTTGGTTGAATCCACGCATGTGGAACCCGCCAATAAGGAGGGCCGACTGTATAACATCTGGTGGTTTTCACTATAAAAGCAATGGGGCTGTGACAAAATGTCAATAGGCTAACCAGGGAAAGTTGCATAGTTTGGACGTGGATACATTTCATTCAATCATTGTTGAACTGGAGAGTTAAAAAATATCCCTAGCAAGTCCAGAATTTATTAGTAATCCCTAATTGTTCTTTCAACAGTGAATGTGACACTTCTGTTTTTAAAGCTGAATGCTTGAGTGTCAGATGTACTCAAGACTGCTGTTAGGTCATGAGTTTAATCTCACTGACAAACAAACATCAACAATAAATGTCCAAGATGGAATGATAAGTGATACTGAAACTTGGAGATTTTGATGTTCACATGCATCTGTTTCCTTGGTTCTTTTTTTAAAAAAAACATGGATGTCATGAATGTGTGATACGATTTATAACTAACTTGGCCTTCTGTTCTCATTTAGAGCCGAAGCACTAAAGGATTCAATGTCCAAGATGTCTCAAGAAAGAAAGCATACTGCAGCAAAAGCAAGTCAGCCGTTTCGAACTTTCCATCCTTTGGGATCAGATTTTTCTCTGAATGATAAACCACAGTTGTCTAGAATTCAAGGCAGTGAGTCGTCAAGTCAGGGTCAGCTTTACTCTGCAGAAGAAATTGAAGTCTTGCGGTGAGAACATACAAAAAATTGATAGCATGGCTCCAGCTTTAGAATAATGTCAGGAAATGCTTTACATTAAGGTTAAATAAAAGTCCTTTCACTTTTTGGAGCATGAGAATATCTTGAAGAGCATTTTCATCACATCAGTATCCTAAGTAACAAGAAATAAAATCATTGGACACCATCAGGCCAACTTTAGTCAGTGGTTCAGAGAAAAGCCCAAAGTCCCAGGGCTGTTTAAGATTTCTGTTATTCTTGGAAATCTGTCTGATCCTACATCAGCCAGGAACTGGCATTAGATCAGAGACCCTTCTCATCTGAATGGGGACTTGTGCTGTGGAGATTAAGGAAAAAAAACAGTGCAATTTATTTTTGTCTTCAAGTATTTGTGGTTTTCTACTGTTTGCAAGTATTTTTATTTCTTTTACAATAAAGTTAATATTTTTTAAATTAATAAAAAACACTGTAAACGGTCATCAGTAATACATATCAGTAGAAAGAGAAACAGAGTGCATTTCACGTCAAAGGCTCCTCATCTGATGAAGGGCTCTGGCTCCTCTTCCTTCTGCCAAAGTCTTTCGGAACCTTCACTGGGCAAGGCCTTGTGTTTTGCTACTTGCCAGTCAGGCTTCCCCACATTTCACTGCCTTACTCTTGGATTGGAGAGGCAGCTTATTTAGTCCATTGCATCGGGCTACCTTCTGTCAGGCAGGTGGGCTCCTGAGTGACATGGCTGAATGGTAAACTGAATTTACCTTGGTTCCGCTCAGGGTTTCCTATCAGTGAGCTGTCATCAGAACTATCCCACACTTATTAATATTAAAGGCTTCTTTCTTTGACGTTCATACTGAAAGCCTGGACCAACGCTGCTCTGCATTGAGTCCTACTTTGATTGCTTTTCACACCAAAGTGCTTGGATCCATCCACTGGATCCAAAAATATTTAATTTTGGGAAGCAACTAGATTTTCAGATATGCCCATTATGTAATGTTTGATAATGTGAACATTATCACATTTTAAAAGTTATCCTTTTATTCAATGGCTTTTTATGTTCTTTCTTTTTGCAGGAAAACTTCCAAAATCAATAGAATTGAGTATGTACCTTTCATGAGTGTGGATCTTAAGGAGCGGTTTGCATTTCCAATGCCATTCTCGTAAGTTGCTTCTGTTTCTGATTTCAAACCAGTGTTAGAAACTTGAAATATTTTGTGATCAGCATTTAGAATATCATACATTTGTGAGTGGTCAAAAGACAATTGATAATAATTATGGCTGGAATTAGGAATAAACAAGTTATGGTCAGTGTTGGAATATAAAAAATATGAGTATTGTATTTTTTGTGGTGATTTCTATCCATGATGCTGCATAGAGTGATTAAATTTAGTATTCAGTAAAATAAGAAGCATCAGATCATTTACATTTAAAATAAAGATGTAATATTAAACTTCTGGAATGTGTTAACATGAGGGAAATATTTCATAGAAACATAGAAGACCTACAACACGATACAGGCCCTTCAGCCCACAGAGCTGTGCAGAACATGTCCTTATCATAGAAATTACCTAGGGTTACCCATAGCCCTCTATTTTTCTGAGCTCTATGTACCTGTTCAGGAGTCTCTAAAAAGACCCTATTGTATCCGCCTCCACCACTGTTGCCGACAGCCTATTCCATGCACTCACCACTCTCTGTGTGTAAAAAAAAAAAACACATCTTACCCCACATCTTACCCCTGTTATCTCCTCTGTACTTACTTCCAAGCACCTTAAGACTGTGCCCTCTCGTGTTGGGCATTTCAGCCCTGGGAAAATCCTCTGACTATCCACATGATCAATGCCTCACATCATCTTATACACCTCTATCAGGTTACCTCTCATCCTCCGTCACTACAAGGAAAAAAGACCAAGTTCACTCAACCTATTCTCATAAGGCATGCTCCCCAATCCTGGCAACAGCCTTGTAAATCTCCTCTGCACCCTTTCTATGGTTTCCATATCCTTCCTATAGTGAGGCGACCAGAACTGAGCACAGTACTCCAAGTGGGGTCTGACCAGGGTCCTATAGCTGCAACATTACCTCTCGGCTCCTAAACTCAATCCCACAGTTGATGAAGGCCAATGCACCGTATGCTTTATTAACCACAGTGTCAACCTGTGTAGCAGCTTTGAGTGTCATGTAGACTCTGACCCCAAGATCCCTCTGATCCTCCACTCTGCCAAGAGCCTTACCATTAATACTATATTCTGCCATCATATTTGACCTATCAAAATGAACCACCTCACACTTAATCTGGGTTGAACTCCACCTGCCACTTCTCAGCCCGGTTTTGCATCCTATCAATGTCCTGCTGTAACCTCTGACAGCCCTCCACACTATCCACAACACCCCCAACCTTTGTGTCATCAGCAGATTTACTAACCCATCCTTCTACTTCCTCATCCAGGTCATTTATAAAAATCACGAAGAGTAGGGGTCCCAGAACAGATCCCTGAGGCACGCCTGTGTTGACCGACCTCCATACAGAATATGACCTGTCTACAACCACACTTTGCCTTCTGTGGGCAAGCCATTTCTGGATCCACAAAGCAATGTCCTCTTGGATCCCATGCCTCTTTACTTTCTCAATAAGCCTTGCACAGGGTACCTTATCAAATGCCTTGCTGAAATCCATATACACCACATCTACTGCTCTACCTTCATGTTTGGTCCCATCCTCAAAAAATTCAGTCAGGCTTATAAGGGACGATCTGCCTTTGACAAAGCCATGCTGATTATTCCTAATCATATTATACCAAATATTCATAAATACTGCCCCTCAGGATCTTCTTCATCAACTTACCAACCACTGAAGTAAGACTCACTGGTCTATAATTTCCTGGGCTATCTCTACTCCCTTTCTTGAATAATGGAACAACATCAGTAACCCTCCAACCCTCCGGAACCTCTCCTGTCCCCATTGATGATGCAAAGATCATTGCCAGAGGCTCAGCAATCTCCTCCCTCGCCTCCCACAGTAGCCTGGGGTGCATCTCTTTCAGTCCCGGTGACTTATCCAACTTTCCAAAAGCTCCAGCACGTTCTCTCTCTTAGTATCTACATGCTTTTCAGTCCACTGTAAGTCAGCCCTACAATCGCCAAGATCCTTTTCCCTAGTGAATACTGAAGCATAAAGTAACTCTGCTATCTCCTCCGGTTCCATACACACTTTTCCACTGTCACACATGATTGGTCCTATTCTCTCACGTCTTATCCTCTTGTTCTTCATATATTTGTAGAATGCCTTGGTGTTTTCCTTATAAGGCTAAAAGGAAGGAGCTTAAGAAAGAAATTTGGAGAGCCAGAAGACGCCATGAGGAGGTGGACAGGATTAAGGAAATCTAGATCTAGATCTCTATCATTACCTAGTTTTTGGAACTTTTCGTAAGCTCTTTTCTTCTTGACTAGATTTACAACAGCCTTAGTACACCACGGTTCTTCTACCCCACCATCCTTTCCCTGTCTCATTGGAACGTACCTATGCAGAACTTCACACAAATATCCCCTGAACATTTGCCACATTTCTTCTGTACATTTCCCTGAGAACATCTGTTCTCAATTTATACTTCCAAGTTCCTTCCTAATAGTCTTGTATTTCCCCTTACTCCAATTAAACGCTTTCCTAACTTGCCTGTTTCTATCCCTCTCCAATGCTGTGGTAAAGGAGATAGAATTGTGATCACTATCTCTAAAATGCTCTCCCACTGAGAGATCTGTCACCTGACCAGGTTAATTTCCCAATACCACATCAAGTACAGCCTCTCCTCTTGTAGGCTTATCTATATATTGTGTCAAGAAACCTTCATGAACACACCTAACAAACTCCACCCCATCAAAACTGCTTGCTCTAGGGACATGCCAATCGATACTTGGGAAATTAGAATCTCCCAACATGTCAACCCTGTTATTATTACACGTTTCCAGAATCTGTCTTCCTATCTGCTCCTCCATGTCCCTGTTACTATTGGGTGATCTATATAAAAAAAAACGCAGTAGAGATATTGACCCCTTCCTGTTCCTAACTTCCACCCACAGAGACTCCGTAGACAATCCCTCCATGTCTTCCTCCTTTTCTGCAGCCGTGACACTATCTCTGATCAACAGGGCCATGCCCCCACCTCTTTTGCTTTCCTTCCTGTCCTTTCTGAAATATCTAAAGCCTGGCACTCTTTAAGTAACCATTCCTGCCCCTGAGCCATCCAAGTCTCTGTAATGGCCACAACTTCATAGCTCCAAGTACTGATCCACACTCTAAGCTCATCCGCTTTGTTCGTAAGCACTAAAATAGACACATCTCAAACCATTGGTCTGAGCGAATCCGGTCTCTATCACCTGCCTATCTCTCTCTCGCACTGTCTCCAAGCTTTCTCTTATTTGTGAGCCAACCACCTCTTCCTCTGTCTCTTCAGTTTGGTACCCACCCCCCAGCAAACCTAATTTAAACTCTCCCCAGTAGCCTTAGCAAACCTCCCTGCTGGATATTGGTCCCCCTCGGATTCAAGTGCAACCCATCCCGTTTGTACAGGATGCCCCAAAAGATGTCCCAATGATCCAGAAATATGAATCCTTGGCCCCTGCTCCAATCTCTCAGCCATGCATTTATTCTTCACTGCACTAATTCCTATGCTCAGTATCACGTGGGACAGGCAATAATCCCAAGATGACTACCTTTGAGGTCCTGCTTCTCAACTTCCTTCCTAACTCCCTGTAGTCTGCTTTCAGGACCTCCTCCCTTTTCCTGCCTATGCCGTTGGTACCAATATGTATCACAACTTCTGGCTGTTCTCCTTCCCACTTTAGGGTATCGTGGGCATGATCAGAAACATCCCGGGCCCTAGCACTTGGGAGGGAAACTACCATCGGTGCTTCTTTCCTGCGTCCACAGAATCACCTGTCTGACCCCCTAACTATAGAGTCCCCTCTCACTGGTGCCTTACTGAGCCACAGGGCAGACTCTGCCAGAGTCATGGCCACTGTTGCTTCCCCCAGGTAGGCCATTCCCCCCCCCCCCGCAAACAATTCTCAAAAAGGAGTACTTATTGTCAAGGGGTACAGCCACAGGGGTGCTCTCTAGCCTCTGACTCCTGCCCTTCCCTCTGCAGATTGTTACCCACTTACCTGTCTCCCCTGGCCCCGGTGTGACTACCTGCCTATAGCTACCTATCACCCCCTCACTTTCCCTGACCAGACGGAGGTCATCGAGTTGCTTCTCCAGTTCCCTAACATGGTCTCTAAGGAGCTGCAGCTCGACGCACTTGGCGTAGATGTGGCCATCCAGGAGGCTGGGAGTCTCCGGGACTTCCCACATCTGACACTGAGCACAGAACACCGTCTCACACACATACGTCCCGTCTGTATTCTACACCAGCAACCTACCTCGCCCCGACCCGTTATCGCCGAAGCCCCATTGAGCCAAAGCCCTCCTCCTCTGTCTCCCTGTACTCGGTTGCCTGCTCCTCTCACACCCGCTCTATAAAGCTGTCTCCTTTTAAATTCTTCTTGCCTCAACATCCCCTCAACATGAAACAGCAACATGTCTCATATTCCTACATAACGTAAGAGACCATTCAACTGATCGAATTTTTTCCAACTCTCAGAGCAAGCACATGAACATCATTGCCCACTCACTTCCCTGTAACCCATACTCTTTCATTTACCCCTCAACTTCATCTGTACTTTCCTACCGACTACGTAAATTAAGGAAAATTTGAAGCATCCATGTCTTCACATATCCTTGGGATATGTGAAGATATCAGAGCCCCTGGACGGAAAACATGCAAAAAAGGGGGTCAGAATTGAACCCAGATCATTAATATGGACGTCTCTCTAGCAAAGGAGGTATAAGGTGTTCTTTCCCTCTGCTAGCCTGCAGGTCATCCTTGGGCAAGGTGTAGCACCTGCTTAGCCCCCCAATCAGGGTCACATGAAGCCATGGGAGCAGGTTGTGGATGGTCGTATGAGTAGCTGGCGCATATCACAAGTACTGCTTATGTGACCACTGACGCCAGGCAGACAACTTCTGAACATTATTGATAATGGCTGTGGTCACCCCATCTTGTAAAGACACTGCCCAGAGGAAAGCAAGGGCAAACCACTCCTGTAGAAAAAAGACCGCGATTGCCTGTGTCATACCACACAGTGCATAAAGAACAAACAAGCAAATCAGGTCAGGTATCCAGGTTTTATTTGTTTTAATAAGTAACTATTGGCTTTTCCAGAAGTATTTCAGGTTGTTTGTTGGGCATGCTGAGAAAGACATTTGCTTGCTTTTCAGAAATAGATCTGCTTTTTATTCCTCAAGTCATACAAAACAAATGGGAAATTTAGGTTTTCCCTGTCTTCCAAGAATTGTTGGGCATTTTCCTTTTACAGGAATTGGAATTGATTTAGAATTGTCACATTTGCCAATGATAACTTCTCTTGCATACTGTTCGTATAATACAAATCATTACACAGTGCATTGAGGTAGAACAAGGTAAAATGATAATTGCAGAATAAAGTGTAAAAGCTACAAATGTAGTGCAGGCAGTCATAACAAGTTAGGTTCTGAGATCAGGAGTCCATCTTATTGTATTGGTGTTCTAGCACTTGTAAAAGCAGTCCTTGAGGCTGGTGATACACACTTTTCAGGCTTTTGCCCGATGGGAGAGGGGAGAAGAGAGAATTTTAATTTGGATTCCTGCCATAAGCAGTGTTCACATAGCAGTAGAAGGGATAATAAGTTATCTAATGCATGTTCTAAGATTTATATTGCATATTTTACAGTGCTAAAACTCCAGAAAACTAATGAAATACTTCTTGCATGTATTTACATTTTTGATTTGGTCAAAGGATCTGGATTTGACTGGCAGCACCTATCTAAGACTAGTCCGGAAAGCCCGACGACAATTCATGGGGTGAGGGTATCAGTGCTGTGCTTAGTGGATTTTTTTTTAAAAAACTGCAGATAACTGCAAATTGAAATTTAAAAAATAAAATAAAATACTGGAAACCCAAGGCAAGTAAAGAAGCAATTGTGGAAAGCAAAAAAGAGGTAACATTTTTCCAAGTTACCAACCTGAAGTGTTAACTCTTGCTCTTTCTACAGACTTTGCCTAATTTATTGTGTAATTCAGTATTTTCCATTTGTAATGGAATTTCATGCTGCTGTCTGACACACACAAGCAATTCAGAGGGGAGCTGTTTGTACGTGAGGAGCTCATTATGTAGAAAGTATAAAAATTGATTTGTATGTAACTAGCCTAAGAACCACCATAAACTAAGGAAAAATTTGTTTTCGCCATGCTATCTGACATTTGAATATTAGCTAAGGAATTGTTCCTCTCTTTTTTAATCACGTCAGGCAATATTTTATATCTAGTAGAAAGCTAGTGTTTGTCTTAAAGACTGTTGGCAATGCATTGCTTTTTTAGTGCCCAGCTGTCAGCCTAGATTATGTACCTAGTGTTTAAGTGAGTCTTGAAATTAGCTCTGTAAAGTGGAATTACTGCAATAGTCCTAAAGAATGTCTTGTACTTACAAAAGAAGTTGTCTGATTTGTCATGGCACTAATGCTAATGGAGATTTTGCTTTAAGAAAGAAAAGTAATGCAAATAAATGAAGCTTTCCTACAAACGTTTGTACTTCTAATTGATGTTAATTTTCAGTTGAAAGCATAATTTATTTTCATTAATGCAAGGACTATAACTTGTGGAGAAGTCGACTTTATTTAATTTGTTATGTTTTATTTGAAACAAGTCCTGAGAGCTTCACACTACATCCATTCCATAAGACAAGGGAACAGAATTAGACCATTTGGCCTTTTAAGTCTGCTCTGCCAATTCATCATGGCTGACCCATTTCATTCTCAACCCCATTCTCCTGCCTTCTTCCTGTAACCTTTCATGCCCTGACTAATCAGGAAGCTATCAATCTTCGCCTTAAATATATCTGACCTTCACACCTGCGTCTGGCAATGGATTCCACAGATTCACCACCGCTTGGTGAAAGAAATTCCTCTTTATTTCTGTTCTAAAGCTACATCTCTCTATCATGAGCAACACAAGTGAATCTGCAGATGCTGGAAATAAATAAAAACACAAAATGCTGGCAGAACTCAGCAGGCCAGACAGCATCTATGGGAGGAGGTAGTGACGACGTTTCAGGCCGAAACCCTTCATCAGGAGTGAAGTAACATGGGATGGTCGAGGGGGGACAAGAAGTGGGGGGAGGGATGAAGTAGAGAGCTGGGAAGTGATAGGCTGGAGGGAAATGAGCTAGGGGGAAGGTGGAGAATTATGGGAAATAAAAGAGAAAGAAAGGTAGGGCTGGGGGGAGATTATAGTGAGGGAGGAAAAAGAGAGAGAAAGAGAACCAGACTAAAACTAGAGATAGGGATGGGGTAAGGGGGGGGTCAGGGGTATCAACGGAGGTCTGTGAGTTGAATGTTCATGCCGGCAGGTAGGAGGCTACCTAGGCGGGAGATAAGGTATTGCTCCATCAACCTGCGTGTGGCCTCATCTTGACAGTAGAGTCAAGATGAGGCCACTTTCCGTAACTTCCACCTCCTCCTATGTGATCCCACCACCAGACACATCTTCCCCTCCCCCCCACTCTCGGCTTTCCGCAGGGATCGCTCCCTACGCGACTCCCTTGTCCATTCATCCCCCCCATCCCTCCCCACCGATCTCCCTCCAGGCACTTATCCCTGCAAACGGAAGAAGTGCTACACCTGCCCCCACACTTCTTCCCTCACCACCATCCCAGGCCCCAGACAGTCCTTCCAGGTGAGGCACCACTTCACCTGCGAGTCAACTGGGGTGATAAACTGTATCCGGTGCTCCCGATATGGCCATTTATACATTGGGGAGACCCGCCACAGACTGGGAGACTTTCGCCGAACACCGGCGCTCGGTCCTCCAGCAGTGGCGGGATCTCCCTGTGGCCACACACTTCAGTTCCACAGACCACTCCCACTCCGACATGTCTGTCCATGGCCTCCTCTACCGTCAAGATGAGGCCACACGCAGGTTGATGGAGCAATACCTTATTTCCCGCCTAGGTAGCCTCCTACCTGCCGGCATGAACATCCAACTCACAGACCTCCGTTGAT
This sequence comes from Hemitrygon akajei, assembly GCF_048418815.1. Classification (NCBI taxonomy): domain Eukaryota; kingdom Metazoa; phylum Chordata; class Chondrichthyes; order Myliobatiformes; family Dasyatidae; genus Hemitrygon; species Hemitrygon akajei. Next base: position 33,343,120 of record NC_133143.1, read on the forward strand.
ACCCCTACCCCCCCCCCCTTACCCCATCCCTATCTATAATTTTAGTCTGGTTCTCTTTCTCTCTCTTTTCTCCCTCCTCATTATTATCTCCCTGCAGCCCTACCTTTCTTTCTCTTTTATTTCCCATAATTCTCCACCTTCCCCCTAGCCCATTTCCCTTCAGCCTATCACTTCCCAGCTCTCTACTTCATCCCTCCCCCCACTTCTTATCCCCCCTCGACCATCCCATGTTACTTCACTCCTGATGAAGAGTTTCGGCCCGAAACGTCGTCACTACCTCCTCCCATAGATGCTGTCTGGCCTGCTGAGTTCTGCCAGCATTTTGTGTTTTTATTCTCTCTATCATGAGGCTGTGCCCTCTGGTCCTCGGCACTCCCACCGTAGGAATCAACCTCTTCGCAACAACTCTATCTAGCCTTTCAACATTTAATGAGACTTCCCCCCCCCCCACCAAATTCCAGCATATAGAGTGCCAGAGCCATTAATCATTCCTCATACAATAAACATTTAATTATTGAAATCATTTTCACAAAATTCCTCTGAACCCAGTTCAATGTCATCTTTCTTAAATATTGGGCCCAAAAGTGCTCACATTACTCCAAGTGAGGCCTCGCTAATCCCATATAAAGCCTCAGCATTACATCCTTGCTTCTATATTCTGATCCTCTGAAGATTCAGAATCAGAATCAGGTTTATTATCACCGGCATGTGACGTGAAATTTGTTAACTTAGCAGCAGCAGTTCAATGCAATACATACCTAGCAGAGAGAGAGAGAGAGAGAATAAATAAATAAATAAAATGAAACATAATAATAAATAAACTAAATCAATTACGTATATTGAATAGAATTTTAAAAATGTGCAGAAACAGAAATTCTGTATATTTTTTTAAAAAGTGAGGTAATGTCCAAAGCTTTAGTGTCCATTTAGCAATCAGATGGCAGAGGGGAAGAAGCTGACAGAGCTGCTCACTCTCTCTAATTCTGATCCCTCTATGAGAATTGGTATGTGATCCTTCATCTTACTCTTCCTGAAGTCCACGATCAGCTTTTTCGTCTTACTGACGTTGAGTGCTAGGTTGTTGCTGCGGCACCATTCCACTAGTTGGCATATTTCACTCCTGTACAGCCTCTCGTCACCACCTGAGATTCTACCAACAATGGTTGTATCATCAGCAAATTTGTAGATGGTATTTGAACTATGCCTATCCACACAGTCATGTGTGTACAGAGAGTAGAGCAGTGGGCTAAGCACACACCCCTGAGGTGCACCAGTGTTGATCGTCACCAAGGAGGATATGTTATCACCAATCCACACAGACTGTGGTCTTCTGGTTAGGAAGTCGAGGATCCATTTGCAGAGGGAGGTACAGAGGCCCAGGTTCTGCAACTTCTCAATCAGGATTGTGGGAATGACTGTATTAAATGCTGAGCTATAGTCAATGAACAGCATCCTGACATAGGTGTTTGTGTTGTCCAGGTGGTCTAAAGCCATGTGGAAAGCCATGGAGATTGTGTCTGCCATTGACCTATTGTGGTGATAGGGAAATTGCAATGGGTCCAGGTCTTTGCTGAGGCAGGAGTTCAATCTAGTCATAACCAGCCTCTCAAAGCATTTCATCACTGTCGATGTGAGTGCTACCAGGTCATTGACATACAACATAAAGAGAAGTGGTCAACACTGACCCCTGCAGGACACCACTAGTCTCAGGCAGCCAATCAATCAGAAAAGGCTCTCTATATTCCCACTCTTTACCTCCTGCCAATCAGGCAATGCTCTATTCATGCTAGTACCTTTCCTGTAATACCGTGGGCTCTTGTTAGCCTCATACATGGTACCTTGTCAAAGGCCTTCTAAAAATCCTAAATACACAACATTCCACCAATTCTTTTTTTGTCTAACCTGCTTGTTATTTTTTTAAAGAATTCTAACAGATCTGTCAGACAAGATTTACCCTTAATGAAACCATGCTGACTTTTGCCTATTTTACCATGTCCCTCCAAGTACCCCGAAACATCCTTAATAATAGACTACAACATCTTCCCAACCACTGAAGTCAAGCTGACAGGCCTGTAATTTCCTTTAGAAACATGGAAAACCTACAGCATAATACAGGCCCTTCAGCCCAGAAAGCTGTGCCAAACATGTCCTTACCTTAGAAATTACCTAGGGTTACCCATTGCTCCCTATTTTTCTGAGCTCCACGTACCTATCCAGGAGTCTCTTAAAAGGCCCTATTGTATCAGCTTCCACCACTGTCGCCAGCAGCCCATTCCACGCACTCTCTACTCTCTGCATAAAAAAACTTAGCCCTGACATCTCTTCTGTACCTACTTCCAAGCACCTTAAAACTGCGCCCTCTTTCAGCCCCTGGGAAAAAGCCTCAGACTATCCACACGATTAATGCCTCTTATCATCTTGTACAGCTCTATCAGGTCACCTTTCATCCTCCGTCGCTCCAAGGAGAAAAGGCTGTGTTCATTCAATTTCTTCTCATAAGGCACACTCCCTAATCCAGGCAACATCCTTGTAAATCTCCTCTGCACCCTTTCTATGGTTTCCATATCCTTCCTGTAGTGAGGTGACCAGAACTGAGCACAGTACTCCAAGTGGGGTCTGACCAGGGTCCTATATAGCTGCAACATTACCTCTCAGCTCTTGAACTCAATCCCACAATTGATGAAGGCCAATGCACCATATGCCACAGAGTCAACCTGTTCAGCAGCTTTGAGTGTCCTATGGACTCTGACCCTCTGATCCACCACACTGCCAAGAGTCTTACCATTAATACTATATTCTGCCATCATAGTTGACCTACCAAAATGAACCACCTCACACTTATCTGGGTTGAATTCCATCTGCCACTTCTCAGCCCAGTTTGCATCCTATTAATGTCCTGCTGTATCTCTGACAGCCCGCCACACTATCCACAACACCCCCCCAACCTTTGTGTCATCAGCAAATTTATGAACCTATCCCTCCACTTTGTCATCCAGGTCATTTATAAAAATCACAAAGAGTAGGGCTCCCAGAACAGATCCCTGAGGCATCTGTCACTACTGGTGACCGATCTCCATGCAGAATATAACCCGTCTACAACCACTCTTTGCTTTCTGTGGGCAAGCCAGTTCTGGATCCACAAAGCAATGTCTCCTTGGATCCCATGCCTCCTTACTTTCTCAATAAGCCTCGCATGGGGTACCTTATCAAATGCCTTGCTGAAATTCATATACATTTTCTTTTGCCTTCCTCCCTTCTTCCAGAATGGAGTATCTTTTGCAATTTTCCAGAACCATTACAGAATCAAATGACTCTTGAAAGATCATTACTAATGCCTCCACAGTTTTTTCAGCTACCTCTTTCAGAACTGTAGGGTGTAGTCCATCTGGTTCAGGTGACTTAACTACCTTAAGACCTTTGTTTCCCAAGCATCATCTCCCTAGTAATAGCAAATGTGCTCACTTTTGCCCACTGACACTGTCAAACTTCCAACATACATCTAGTGTCTTCCGCAGTGAAAACTGGTGCAAAATATTTATTCAGTTAGTCAGTCATTTCCTTGTCCCTCATTACTATCTCTTCAGTGTCATTTTCCAGATGTCCATTTTTTTACTCTTTATATACAGTTGCAAGAAAACGTTTGTATATGCTTTGCAATTACCTGGTTTTCTGCATTAATTACTCATAAAATGTGGTCTGATTTTCATCTAAGTCACAATAATAGACAAACACAATCTGTCTAAACTAATAACACATAAGCAATTGTACTTTTCATATCTTTATTGAACACACATTGTTTAATCATTCACAGTCCAGGATAGAAAAAGTATGTGAACCCTTGTATTTAATAACTGGTCGAATCTCCTTTAGCAGCAATATCCTCCACAAAGCATTTCCTATAGCTGCTGATCAGACTTGTACGATGGCAGGAAGAAATTTCAGACCATTTCTCCATACAGAACTGTTTCATTTCATCAATATTTCTGGGTTACCTTGCATAAATAGTCCTGTTCAGGTCATGACACAGCATCTCAGTTGAGTTAAGTCTGGACTCTGACTTGGCCATTCCAAAACACATATGTCCTTCTTTTAAATCCAAACTGTTGTTGATTTACTCTTGTGTTTCAGATCATTGTTTTGTTGCATCATCCAACTTCTGTTATGCTTTAGGTGACTGATGTTCTGTAAAATGTCTTCATACAATTTTGAATCCATTGTCCCGTCAATAATTGTAAGCTGTCTAGGCCCTGAAGCAGCAAAGCAGCCTCAAACCAGGATATTCCTTCCACTATGCTTCATAGTTGTGATAAAGTTTTTGTGTTGGTCTGCAGTGCCATTTTAATCTAAACATAGCAGTGTGTACTTCTGCCAAAATGTTCATTTTTGTCTCATCTGTCCACCGAACATTGTCCCAGAAGCATTGTGGAACATCCAGATGGTCTTTTGCAAACTTGATGTGCAGCAATGTTTTTATTTTGAGAGCAGTGGTATCCTTCCATGAACACCATTCTTGTTCAGTGTTTTTCTTACATTGGAAACATGAACAGAGACTTTAGAAAGTTCTAGAGATTTCTGTAGGTCTTTTGCTGTTACCCTTGTTTTTTTTTCAATTTCCTTCAGATTTGCATGTTGTGTTCTTGGTGCAATCTTTTCAGGAAGCCCACTCCAAGGGAGAGTAGCATCGTTCTGTATTTCCTCCATTTGTAGACAATTTCTCTTACCGTGAACTGATCAACATTCAGGCCTTTAGAAATGCTTTTGTAACCTTTTCCAAATTCTTCATTCATCTCTACAGTTCTTCTTCTAAGGTCCTCTGAAAGTTGTTTTGATCAAGCCATGGTGCACATAAACAGATCTATCTTGGGAAGTGCAGGGCACCTCTACAGCCTGTACCTCCAATCTCATCTCACTGATAGGAATACCTGACTGCAAATAGCTTTTGTGGAAGGCATTACCCCAGAAGTTCACATACCTTTTTGAACCTAGACTTTGATTGTTTAAATGGTGTACTCAATATTGATGAGTAAAAGTACAATTGCTTGTCTGTTATTAATTTAGGCAGATTGTGTTTGTCTATCCTTGTGATTTAGATAAAGATCAGACCTCATTTTATGAGTGGTGCCCCTTCCAATCAACTTTGGCCAGCTTCTCTCTCGTGCCTCTGGAATTCCCCTTACTCCACTGTAATACTGGTACATCTGACTTTACCTTCTTCCTTAAATTGCAGGGCAAATTCTATCTATTATGATCACTGTCTCCTAGGGGTTCCTTTACCTTAAACTCCTTAATCAAATCCAGTTCATTACACAACAACCAATCCAGAATAGTTGATCCCCTAGTGGGCTCACCACAATCTGCTCTAAAAACCTATCTTATAGGCGTTCTATAAATTCTCTCTCTTGGGAGAATTTGCACCAACTTGATTTTTCCAATCTACCTGCATATTGAAATCCCCCAAATTGTAGCCTACATTCTGGCTTCTATTCAGACACCTTTGTATAGCTCCCATCCGGGCCGTTTTACCCTTGCACTACCCACAAGAGCTCTACATCTTCCAACCCCATGCTACTTGTTTCTAAGCCTCCATTCTACTCCAGTGTGGTTAAAATCTTCGCTTGAGTTCAGGATGGACCTTTGGTCATGAATCTCAAGCGCTACATCGAACTGTTCCAAAGATCCAGCCCACTGTGGAAGATTAGCCATTTTAATACCTCTTTTCTTTCCCCAGGGACCGTGCTGGCAAATTAGTGTTGTCACCAAAACAGGAAGCGTTGTTTTCCAGGTGGGTCCGTCCAGATGACCTCTGCAGCAACCCTACAATGATCTACACTGTTTCTAGTCTCAGTATAAAACAGGTCAGTCTTTTAAGGTCAGCTTTGTCTGCTTGATTTTAATGCCAAAGTTTAAGTTAAAGTTCATTATTGGCCATTAATGAGGCACAGCTCTGATAGAGCAATTCTAGCAAGGTAGGAAATTCTCTCCTCCTAAGTCATTGTACTGTGCCCTGTAAAAGTATTCAAAATTGTGAAGTATGTAAAACTAAAAATTCAAAAACTGAAACGTCAGCATTTAGAAATATCCATTCTCCTTTGCTTGGTACTCAATTGAGCCAGCTCTCACAGCTATTACAGCCAGTAGACTTTTTGGGTAAGTCTCTTTTAGCTTTACACAACGTGATGGAGCAAGATTTGCCTATTCCTCCCTGAGAAATTGCTCAAGCTGTGCCAGCTTAGTTGAGGAGTGGCAGTGGACAGCAAACTTGAGGTCTTGCTAGAGATGTTCATTTGGGTTAAGGCCAGGACTCTGACTAGGCCACACAAGGACATTAATTTTCTTCATCTGAAACAACTCCATGGTTGTTCTGGCAGTGTCCTTTCAGTTGCCCTGCTGAAAGTCCAATTTTAAACACAAAGTACACCGCAGATGCTGTGGTGAAATCAACACGTACAAACAAGCTGGAGGAACTCAGCAAGTCGGGCAGCATCCGTTGAAAGGAGCAGTCAACGTTTTGGGCCGAGACCCTTCGTCAGGACTGAAGAAGGAGGGGGCAGGGGCCCTATAAAGAAGGTGGGGGGAGGGGCGAAGGTGCCAAGTGAAAAACCAATCAGAGGAAAGATCAAGGGGTGGGGGAGGGGAAGCAGGGAGGGGATAGGCAGGAGGGGTGAAGAAGGAATGTAAGGGGAAAGCACTATGGGTAGTAGAAGAAGGCAGAATCATGAGAGAGGTGATAGGCAGCTGGAAGAGGAGGCAGAGTGAAAGTGGGATGGGGGAAGGGAGGGGGAGGGAATTACTGGAAGTTGGAGAATTCGATGTTCATACCAAGGGGCTGGAGACTACCCAGATGGTATATGAGGTGTTGCTCCTCCAACCTGAGTTTGACCTCTGTGCGGTTTATCTTCCCATCAATCCTGGCAAGATTTCCGATCCCTGCTGCTTAAAAGCATCCCCATAGCAGGATGCTACCTCCACCATACTTGGCAGTAGGGATGTTGTTATCTGACTGATGTGCAGTATTAGATTTACACCACATGTACCTCTCAGTGTTAAGCCAGCCAGTGGTGTAGTGGCATTAGCACCAGACTTCGAGGCGAGTGCTCCCAGGATTGAATCCGGCCGGGTCCTTGCATGCTTTCCATTCGTGCTGGGCTGAGTGTTAAGCTAGCAACTTGGCCTCCTTAAAAAAAACAGACAAAATGCTAAAGAAACAGCAAAGTTGCTGCCCAGTGGGCCACAAGGCGTGCGGTAGAATAAATGTAATAACCACTGAGTGTTGAGACCAGAATATTCCACTTCAGTCTCATCTGAATGCAAGATCTTCTTCCACATCCTTACGGTATCTCCTAAATGACAGTTTACAAAATCTTTACTGACAAGGATATGCTATTTTTTAACCAGGGCTTCTACCTTGCCACTCTTCCATATTTTTATTAGAGACTGGGGAGCCATGAACTTTATCCCCAGTAACAGCCACTGGCTTCTGCAGCCCACTCAGAGAGACCGTTGGCGTCACAGTAACCTATCATAACAGTGCCATTCTTCTCCGGGAACTAAGTTTGGGGAGGGGAGTGTGGCCTGACCTTGGCAGTGTGGCTGTAGTTTCATATTTTTCCACTTTTTCACTCTGGACTGCACTGAGCTCCGAGGTACGTTCAGTGCCTTTGAGATGGTCTTGTACCCGTCCCGGACTTGTGCTTCTTTACTATCATTTCTCTGCCTTGTCCTGCATGCTGTTTCGCCTTCATTTTGGTTTGACCTGTTGAAAGCCAACCACAATATTGCACCTTACAGATAGAGTGGGTATTTATTTTAACGAATTAATTGAAAACAGGTGATGCTCCAATTTTCTACATCAAACTACCCGTAGATTTCGCACTACAGAGCGCACCTGATTAAAAGCCGCTGGCTCTAATTTTAGAAATAAAATCAATTTTGTACTTGTACAAGCCGCACCGGATTTTAGGCCGCACCGGATTTTCGGCCGCACCGGATTTTCGGCCGCAGGTGTCCCACGTTGTAATATGAGATATTTACACAGAAAGATATTACACGTGAGGATTTTTTAACTTTTAATTAAATCCATATGGTAACATAAACAAATACATATTGCAAATGCTTTTTTTCGAACCGTGCCTATAACGCGGCTACTTTTAAATATACATTGCGTATACTTTTTTACTGAACAACATTCCAATATCTTCTAACGACTGGTAAAAAATATATATACTGCAGCCTACCAGGAAAAGTTATTGATCGCCTTTAACTTAAAAGCAGCGTTTTGGCTCCGCCGCTCGCCCCCCGCCTTCCTGTTTATCGCAAACCGGTATTTCCCACAAGACGCGGCGAAACCGGGTGTGACGTCATAGCATCCCGGGATGTAGTACAGAAAACAAATATAGTTAAAACACTTCTAACTTTAACTAACAAATGAATTACTAAGCAAAAATATTATAAACTAAATAACTGCCATAAAGGCAGCACAATGCTTTTCTTCGAGTGCTTTCCATGTTGATGAGGGTGAGTGCAAATGACTGATTTACAATAATTTAATTGTGAAAGTGCGCTTGATTTATCGTACAATTTCATTGGACCTCTGTGAACTACTCATCAATTTTATTGGTCTACTGTTACGAGGCAAAATGTTTTTGGCGGCATGAAAAAAAATCATGCATTAGCCGCACCGTAGTAAAGGCCGCAGTGTTCAAAGCTGTTCAAAATGTGGGAAAAAAGTAGCGGCTTATAATCCGACATCTACGGTAGGTGGGTTGGTAAAATAAGATACAGTTGCACTTGAGGGAAGGTAGTGTAGTAATTACAAAGGGGATGAATAATTTTTGTCAGCCTCACTATTTTGATTTCTAATTTTTAGTATTCTGTTGACTGTTGTAGGTTTTTTTTATTTTACTTTGATATAATGCACAACGTTTTGTAGATTCGCTCAAAAATCCTACTTCAATGTATTTTACATTTAGAGAATGAGAGTAAATCATCAAGATGGTTGTGGGGACAGAATACTTTTGCATGGAACTGTAACATTTTAAAAGAGTTTGATAATCTTTATCTGATAAAGGTGTTAAGTAATATGGAATCAAGGGCAAAATATTGTTCAATATTTAATTCAAAAGCAGGGCGATAGAGGGGCAAATTGACTTAAGTACAGCAAAGCTAAATCTTTTTAAAATTTACCAATTTACATTTTCAACTTGCTGTATTTTGCATAAGGTTTTGTTGCGGATAGACTGTTCCTCTGGTTTATAATTTTAATGCTAGTTATTCAATAAAAAAATTCCAAAGTCCACAAATAATAGCAGTGACTGGCTGCCCTCTGCTGTACATGTTTGGAAAGCATCTAACTTGAAGTAAGTGAAATGTACTTCTGCTCAAGCACGGCAGCATCTCTTTTGGTACTTACCACTCTAAAAGTTATTTCAAATACTCTGTTTTCCAGACTGTCGTATCGGACTGCTCCTTTGTGGCCTCTCTAGCTATTGGTGCTGCATACGAAAGACGTTACAATAAAAAATTAATCACAAGGTTTAGTATGTTCATTTTAAACTTGTACAGATCTCTGGTAATTGGGCATGTGTTGTGTAATCCTCTTAGCTACTGGGTATCGTACTTTAGATGTTACTGTTATTGTTGAGCACCTTGCATTTTGAAATGGCTTAAAATTGTATATATTGTAGTGTATATTATTGCAGAATGCAGTTTGATGTTTATGGGGATGTGTGGTCAATTTTTTAAGGGAGTTATTTATATGAAGGTTGGAGGCACAATAATGTAGCAGCAAATGGTTCTGTATGGAATTATAGTATGGCTCTGTACCAGCCGTCCGGTATTTTCCTAATTCCTAACTTAAGCTGTGGGATGTAGTGAAAATCATAAACAGATATTTGATAAACAGGTATATTGAAGGATGGTTGGCAGGAATGACTCCAGTTTGCTCATCAAATCCTGGTAACTGCAAAATAGCAAAAGCAGATGCTTTATTAACTGTTAATATTATTTCCTCTGGGCTAGTATTTTAAGTGGTTTAAAAAGGGCAAGGAAAAAGATGATGGGGAGTTGAACATTTGCTACCATGATCATACCCATTCACTACAATTTTTATTTTCTCGTTATCATTTGATCTGCAGCATTATTTATCCTCAGAACAGGAAAGGACAGCCAGAGTATAATCCTTGTGGAAAATACATGGTGAAACTTCACATCAATGGCGTGGCTAGAAAGGTAAGTTGGTTTATAAGTTTAGTCACTAATGTAAGGTCATTGTTTTATCTCCTATTTTTGATAGTTTTCTTCCCATACTTTTTCATATTTAGAAGTCTCTAACTGATTTGCTTAAGAACTTCATCCAAGTAACATGTTTTACATAAACCTGGACTCAAGGTCAAATAACCTGTAAAACAGTTCAAAGTCCAAAGTAAATTTGTAATCAAAGTCCATATGTTTCACCATATGCAACCCTGAGATTCATTTTCTCCAGGCATACTCAGTAAATCCATAATAGAATAATAACCATAATAGTATTAATAATAACCTGCACCAACTGGGCAAAGACAACAAACTCTGCAAATACGAAAAGGAAAAAAATAATAATAAATATCAAGAACATGAGATGAAGCGTCCCTGAAAGTGAATTCATAGGTTGTGGGAATGCTTTAGTGATGGGGGCAAATGACATTGAATGAAGTTATGCACTCTGGTTCAAGAACCTGACAGTGGAGGGGTAATAACTGTTCCTGAACCTGGTGGTGTGAGTCCTGAGTTTCCTTGGGTATCTTCTTCGTGATGGCAGCAACGAGAAGAAAGCATGGCCTGGGTGGTGGGGGTCCCTGATGATGGATGCTGCTTTTCTGCAACAGCACACCATGTAGATGTGTTCAATGATGGGGAGGACTTTACCCATGATGGACTAGTGCGTATCCACTACTTTTTATGGGATTTTCTATTTGAGGGAATTGGTGTTTCCCTATCAAGCTGTGATGCAACCAGTTAATATACTCTTAACTACACATCTATAGAAGTTTGTCAACATTTTAGATGTCATGCCAAATATTTGCAAACTCAAGGAAGTAGAGATACTGCCTTGCTTTATTTGTAATTGCACATACATGCTGGGCCTAGAATAGGTCATCTGAAATGATAACACCAAGGAATTTAAATTTGCTGACACTCTGCACCTCTGATCCTCTGATGAAGACTGGCTTGTAGGCCTCTGCTTTCCTCCTCCTGAAGGCAATAATCAGCTCCTTGGTCTTGCTGACATTGGGTAAGAGGTTGTTGTGGTGCCACTCAGCCAGATTTTCAGTCTCCCTCCTATATGCTGAGTCATCACGTAATATAAAGTATGTCTGGTCCATCGCATTATTTCTATTCCCACCTCACACCAAAATGTTCTAAGGTGTTGACTAAGCCAACAAACTCAACACAGATCAGGTACTTTAACTGTGATCAAAGTCACAAAGAAAACTGCGAATGTGTGAAATCTGAAACACAGATTTCAGAAAACCTCAGCAGATTAGTCAGTATCTGTGACCTTTCTTTATCTCTGTGGCTAAATAATTCTCCAGCTATAATCCAAGTCACTGGACAGAGGGCATTCTTATACAAGTGAATTTGTAGGAGTCAAAGACACTAGATAAATTCTAAATAAAGTTTATAGTTGTGTACTGAATTTACAGCTCACCAAAAATATAATGTTAAGTTTATTTTGTGATCAAATTGAACAAATGGCAGTTACCGAACAAGATTCATAATAAAAAGAATCCTTGTGTTATAAATATTGTATGACCCAAAATGAGAGCATTGAACAGTTCAGCACAGAACAGGCCCTTCATGCCAGACTAAACTGCATATCCACCTGTACGTAGTCCATTCCCTGCCTGTTGAAGTGGCTGTTTTAAACGCTCTTGAACGTTGCAATCATTTTTGTTTCCGCCACCTCCCCAGCAGCCCATTCTAAGTACCTACTACTCTTTCTGTAATCGTTTTTAAACTTCCTGCCTATCAACTTAAAACTATTGGTATTTGACATTTCTATTCACTTATAACAGGCAACAGAGGTCTCAGCACTGATTCCAGTGATATGCCATTGGTCGCAAACCTCCAGTCAGAATAACACCCTTTCACCACAATCCTGTGACTTCGATGGCCAAGACAATTTTATATCCGACTTACTAATTCACCATGGATCCCATCTTCAGAACAGGCTTGTCATGAGGGACCCTGTCGAATGCTTTGCTAAAATCCATATAACAGTTTCTATTGCATAACCATCATCAAAATCTTTGTCACCGTCTCAAAACAAAACTTAACCAACCATACATGACCTTCCCCACACAAATCTATGCTGACTAATATATCTGTTTTTCCAAATGTGCGTAGAATCCTTTTTCAAAGAATCTTCTCCAGTAGATTGCCTACCACTGGTTTAAAGCTCCCCAGCTTATAATTTCATTATTTGTCCCTGTTGCCCTCCCTAAACAATGGAATAACACTGGCTATTCTTCAGTCCCCTGGGACCTCACCAGTGGGTAAAGAGGATGCAAAGATCTCTGACAAGACCCAGCAATATCCTTTCTTTCCTCTTTCAATAAACTGGGATAAACCCCTCCCTCTCTGATCTTACTGTACTTCATGTCCTTCTTGGTCAATACCAATTCAAAGTACTTGTTTAATATCTTATCTAAAGTTCAAGTTTAATTATCATTCAACCATACATAAGTACAGCCAAATGAAACATGTTACATAGAAAATGTAGAAACCTGTTCTTCTGGGGCCAGGGTGCAAAACACAGTACCAACAGTCATACTGGTCTCAAGGCACATATCAGATAGCAAGTAACCATACAGTCTCACTAAAAAGTATATAGCCCACGTCCCTAAGCGATGTGCTCTGTAAATTGATGGTATATGGGTGTTATCATCAAGAACAAGTATTTTTCAGCAGTCCACAGTCAAATGTACACACGCACACACCCTGGCTTGGCTCCACCAAGTGAACACTAGATGGCAGCACCCAACCCAGCATGGACGCCATGCCACACCGCCTCTGGCTTCTCCTCTCCTGGACTGCTGCAACAGGCAAACCCGTGGTTTGAGGCCTAGTCCTTGCTACAGACAAGGCCACGCAGCTCCCCTACCATCTATGTTGCTAGTAAGCAAGGGAAAGGGACTTGCAGCATTTTATATTACTGATGTCCAGCAGGATCTTGTGATCAGAGTAGAAGCATCCAAGGTAGTTACTCACTGTTGACTGCACAAAGTCCAGCTGCCCCACAAACAAGCACCTCATTGTGGGGTAGACCTGCCATGCATGAAGTTCTTTACATCCAGCCTTGTCTTGTGATCGCGAAAAAAAAAACATTTAAAGAAGGCTTTTGGTTGGATGCTGAGAAGCCACTGCATCCAAACGCACCACCATCTTACTGGAAGATTGCTGGCTCTGGCCATTATTCCCTCCTTTGTTCTTGACTGTTCCTATCCTCTCTCTGGTTATCTGTTTTTAATGCGTGGATAAAATGCATTCGGAGTTTCCTTTATCCTACTCACTAGCAGAATTTCAGGGCTGCCTTTTTAGCCGCCCTGATTCCATGTTGAAGTTCTTTCCTGTTTCCGTATTCCTCCAGGGCACCGTTTCAGCTTCCAAACTTACTTAAGCTCATCACTCCTAGTGGGCCGTAGGCTGCCGACAGCAGCTTGCCTGCTTTTGGCTTAACTTTATACTCTGATAATTTTGTTTCTGTGTTGCTGTGCTTTCTGAGCCATCACCACTTTCCATCATGCACCTACAACTAAAGGTTGTTGGACAAAAGAGCCCTGGCTATTCTGATTTCAACCTGGAGAAGAGACTTTCGATAATGAGCTCCACTTAAAATAATAATGCTGAATGTTACACTTTCAACAGAGAAACAAGCCATCTGTTCCCCTCTCACAGCTTCTAGCCCTTCAGCACATATTCTTTCTATCCTTTCACCTTACATTTTTTTCTTAGTTTATGCTGTTCATGTCAATTATTCCTTATCAAAGTGGTTTCCATTTCTGACCCCTCAATAGATACAAAAATGTCTCCTGGATAGTTTATTCAATTTATTGGTGATCATTTTGTATTTTTAACTTTCTAGTTGTGGATTTCCCAAAAGTGAATAAATTTACGTATCTATCCATTTAAGTTCCAGCATTACTTCTTGGTGCACCTCTGAAAGGAAATTCAGTCTTTCCTTATAGTTTCACTCTGGCATGTGATTTTTGTACAGTCTGGTTTTGCTTCTGTGTAATTGTCTTTGTGCAAAGAGAAAACATTACTTTTGTTTCCCTTCAGTCCATTATAGGATGTAGCCATATAGTTTTGTAGTATGATTTGGATTAACCAAATTAACCAGATACTTTATGCTTTTGTCATTGATAACCAACTAATTGGTAGGAGAGCTGTGAATCTACAGTATCATTTAGTAACATCGAACTTCGAATGCTGTGGCTGCCTTTGATTAAGTCAGCAATTGTGTAACTGAATCAATTATTTAATAATTAAATATCCCAGATGTGGGTGCTTCCATTCAACTCTGTGTTTAGTGATGAGTGTTATAGTTGGTGCCAACTGGGGTTCCTGGAGACAATTAGCACTTTTGTGAAGAAGATGTCTATCTTTTGATCTATTGATTTGCAATACATCTCTACAAGAAAATGATAATTATTATATCTTCTGTACCTTGTGTCCTTAAACACAGCTGTTTTTATTTGTCATTATTTCTCATTTTTCTCAGTTAGCGTTGATGAGCTGAGAGGGTAGAGGGTGCTTCTGTCTTTGGCTGTTTATACGTTTCTTCCACCCATGTATAACTAGTGCATAACCCAATGACTATACCTGCCAGCTTATAACTTTTGCAGGGTCTTGGGAATCAAGTCAATTGCTCATGGTCATTGTACCTCCTAGTTATTGAATGGCTGGTGGTTACGTTTATCTGTTTGCAACCACGGCATGACCTGCAGTTTGTTGACGTGTGTTTTAAATCATTGACCTGCAATCTAGTTTCATTTTCCCAAATGTGCTTGGAAAACAGGTAATCATTGATGACTACTTGCCAGTGGATCATAACGGTGAGCTGCTTTGTTCCTACTCCAACAACAAGAATGAACTTTGGATCTCACTGATAGAAAAGGCCTATATGAAGGTCATGGGAGGATATGATTTCCCAGGTTCCAACTCTGTAAGTATTAATTGTGAATAATATCTTAATTTTACTCTCCCCCATTACATGATGAGGAAATAAAAACATTGCTTATTCTTAAACTGGTGTAAAATTTCTTATGCTCATTACCAGAATAATTATAAAATAAAATTTCTGACTTACTCAATCTGCAATTTTTTTTCATGTGAAATACAATTATTTTCCTTTTTCAATTATTAATTTTCACATCCTTGGAATATAATTCACACTTTAGCCAGTCTTTTTTTTTCCCCAGGGAGGAAATAGCTAATATTTGAGAGCATAACTTTAAGATGATTTGAGGAAAGTATGGGGGAGGAGGCAGGTGATACCAGAGGTGAGTATTTTACAAAGAAAGTGGTAGGTGCATGTTACAGCCTGCCAGGGGTGCTAGTAGAGGCAGCATTAAGGACATTTAAGAAATTCTTAGATGGGCACATGAATGATAGAAATATGGAGAGCTATGTAGGAGGGATCTTGGAGTAGATTATAAAGTCAGCTCAACATCATGGGCCAAAAAGGCCTGTATTGTGCTGTAATGTAGGAAACACAACTTCATAAGAATGGCAATAATTTCCAGTTAATGCTGTGACCACTTGTTTTTGGGTTTTTCCAATTAAAGATACTTAGATTGAGAATTCATTTTAAAGCATTGCCTCTATATTGCATGGTGGTGGTGATTCCCTTTCAGGAACGTTCTGTGAAATTTGGGACCTCTTTTATGTTCCTATTCGT
The DNA here is from genome assembly GCF_048418815.1 of Hemitrygon akajei. Taxonomy (NCBI): domain Eukaryota; kingdom Metazoa; phylum Chordata; class Chondrichthyes; order Myliobatiformes; family Dasyatidae; genus Hemitrygon; species Hemitrygon akajei. The sequence goes on from NC_133143.1 coordinate 33,359,060, forward strand.
AAAGAAGTACTGAAGTGATCTCACTCTTATGTTAATTTTCAGATGTGAAATAATTAGATAAAAGCACAGTTGTGCTTTGATTACATGACCTAATCAATGTATCAGGTTTTAAAGCTTTGAAGTTCACTGTTTGTCTCACAATTGATTATGCGACATGATATATATAATTAAGTGTTTTCTCAACACTGTAGAACATTGATCTTCACGCCTTGACTGGCTGGATACCAGAGCGAATAGCAATGCATTCAGACAATCAGAAGTTCGACTACGAGGGCACGTTCAAAATGCTTTATCAAAGGTAAACCATTTTTAATGCACCAGTAAGTGACTTAAATGGCTTTATTCAACAGTTTAAGAACATTGCATTTGTTCAATATCCACATCTACTAGGTTTCACAAAGGAGATGTTCTAGTTACCACAGCGACTGGTATAATGAGTGAGGAAGAAGGAGAACGTTGGGGTCTGGTACCTACACACGCATATGCTGTCCTTGACATCCGGGAGTACAAGGTAACAATGTTTGTATGTGAGATAGAAGGGGCAGCCCTTACCATGTACAATTGGATCCTAAATGCAAACTAACTGTGTTAATGACTAGTCATTAATAAGACTGCTTAGCACTTCTACTGTACATATTCCAGTTCCAGGCATATTCTGTATTACAGTTTCACAAGGTGACCTTATGGTAATGTTACGAACCCCGTAACTGGGTCACTTACCAGCAAAGATAGAGAGGTCCGTTGAAGTCTGATGGTACTATTTTTAACAGTATTAGTAAAAATACACAAAAATAATATCAATGCAAACATACAGATAATATACGTTGTCAATACTAAATCTAAAAGTGCGGGTATAATAATAATCAATAAGAAATAGCTCTATCGTTGTCTAGGGGATAATGTATTGTCCAATGGAAATATAAAAGTCACTCAGTTCATTCAGGCTGCAGCCTTTGGTTGGAGTCAAGACAGAGATTTTTAGAAATTTGCCAGCTTTTCCTTTTTATACTTTCGATCCTTCAGAGTCTCATTGTCGTGGCCGTTCCCTTGTGGCCTCTCCTTTAGCTAAGCTGTTCTTCCGTGGTAAGCCCGCTACCCTGGCAAGGGAGGACACACACAGGCCCCACCGGCTTTGGCTATCAAACGCTGTCACTGGATTTCCAGCGTTTCTCCTGGTGCGTCTAAAGGGGTTGTTCCCCAGACCCTCTTTTATCCTTACTCACGGGGTCTCAGATGTCAGTCAGGTTGGGATGATGCAATCCCTCAACCAGCCCACTCTGGTCATCCCCTGAGGGGTTTCAATGAATAGTACAGTACTCAATACACAATTCCGTCTCCAAGAGACAATAGCTGTTATCAATGGTTCCGTCTTGCTGAGGCCAGGACACATTCCAAACCCTGTGTATTCTGGACGTCTCTCTCTCATTTCCTGGGTCCCAGACCCAAATTAATAGCGATCTTGCGATTCTCAAAAAGGAGGGGGTGACTTTGTACCCTTCGGCCCCTCAGAGTTGTGGCACATTCGTAACAGTAATATCAAGGATCAACTTTATTTGCTGTAAAAGTAGATTTGCATGTATTAGGAGTTTGCGGTCGTGGGTTAGCAGTACATGCAATTAAAAAACAAGAACATTCAACCGCTTTTAACCTACTCTAAAGTTAGAGGTACCAATCTGGAATAAAATGTGCATTAATAGCAGCAAGTGTTTACAGTGCAGTGGCTGAGGTAACAGATGTGGGGGGTGGGGGGGAGATAGTTGTCTAGATTAACTCCCTAGGGGAAGAAAATTTTAAGGTGGCATGAAGTATTTGTTTTAATAGCCCTGTAGTGCTTTCCGGATGGGAGCTTTTGGAAAAGGCAGTTTGCTGAATGGATAGTGTCCACAGTGATTCGTTTTCCTGCCTGCTGCTTTGTCCTGGACATACAACAGTGATGGTAGACTGCAGCCAATGTCCAGTTCTGTCGTCCTGACAGTTCACTGTAGATTTTGTGTGCAGTGGGAGAATGCTGTGCCAAACCAGACAGTAATGGCTGATGTGACAATGCTCTCTATGATGGCAGAGTAGAATTGCACTGGTGTGTTCCGGGGAGGATGGGATTTTACCAATTGCCACAAGAAGTACATCTTCTGCTGAGCCTTTTTGTTAATGATGGAGATCAGAATTAGGTTTATTTTAATCACCGGCATGTGACATGAAATTTGTTAACTTAGCAGCAGCAGTTCAATGCAATACGTAATCTAGCAGACAGAGAGAAAAATAAATAAATAAATAAATAAAATAAAGCGTAATAAATAAACAAGTAAATCAATTAGTATATTGAATAGATTTAAAAGATCCGGTTCTCCCACATGAGGTCCTCCATCTCCACTGTTCTGTGCGTATTCAAATGTTCTTGTGACTGCACCGGGATATTAGCTTGCTTACTTCCTGGTGGTACTTGGATTTGTCACTTCTGAAGATTTGTTGAGTTAGTTGAACAATGAAAACCTACACTATGCTGAAAATTATTTCCTTCCAGATTCACTGTCCCAAGTGAAAACACAGCAGGTAATCTTGAACTCATAATGCATGTTTCCTACTATCTTGCAGGGTCTTAAATTCCTTCAGCTTAAAAATCCATGGAGCCATTTGAGATGGAAAGGACGGTATAGTGACAAAGATGAGAAGAGCTGGACTCCAGCCCTTCAGAAGTACTTGAATTTTGATCCCAAAACAGCACAGAAAATTGATAATGGTAAGTTTTAATGATATGAGGTGTATTTTACCCTTCCACAACCAAAGCTGCAGCTTTATGACACCATTGGATACCGTGGTAGCGCGGCCATTAGCACGATGCTGTTACAGCTCGGGACATTCCAGAGTTCGGAGTTCGATTCTGGCACCATTCTCCAAGGAGTCTCTGTATGTTTTCCCCGTGGAATGCATGGGTTTTCCCTAGGAGCTCCAGTTTCCTCCCACAGTCCAAAGACATACCGGGTAGGTTAACCGGTCATTGAAAATTGTTCAGTGATTAGGTTAGGGTTTATCAGTGTTGTGGGTTATCTGGGGCAGTGTGGCTGGAAGGGCCTACGCCAGGCTGTATGACTAAATAAAATAAATAAATATAAATAAATTGTTCCTGTGGGTTCTTTATATCTTAAACTATGTCAGTTTCATCTTGCAGTATCTGGAAGTTAACTATTTCCCAAGAGATGAATGGGTTTGGGAGGGTGGGGGAAAGAAATGCATGTCCCAAAGTACCAAATCCAGTTTGTTGCCATTTAGAAATTAGAATAGTCTTCATCACAGACACCCAGTCTTTCTCACTTTCTATTTCCAGGCCACACTTAACTTCCTCGAACTTGGAGCAGATGTTCTTCCCTATTGACACTCTTATCTATAAAGAAATGAAACAGTGCCGTTTTCCAGCAAAGCATTATAAGTTGATATGGTTTTAGGATCAGAATCAGGTTTAATATCACTGGCATATGTCATGAAATTTGTTGTTATGTGGCAGCAATACATTGCAAAAGGAAATTTTAAATATCTTTGGGCATTGAGGTTGATGGCCAATTCTTTGTCACTCATGCTGATTTTGGAAACTTTTCCATATTACAGGGATTTTCTGGATTAGCTGGGAGGACCTTTGTCGGCATTATGATGTAATTTATTTGAGCTGGAATCCTGGACTATTCAAAGAGTCAACTTGCATTCACAGGTTAGTTCACTCCCTCCAATGCTTGATTTCCTTTGTCTCTGAGAGGCAGTGTGTGCTTTCAAGGGCAAAATGGTACACTTGCAGAAGACTTGAATTAGGAGCAGCAATCTTCCAGCCTGTTTTGCCTCTTAATAAAATCACAGCTGATCTGATTGTAAACATGACTCTACATTCCAGCCTATTAATTATAACCTTCCATCTATGTACCTGTCAATAATCTCGCTACCTCTGCTTTAGAAATACCCATACACCCTGTCCTTTGATGAATAGACTTCAAAATACCCATGACCTACTCTGAAGGTATTTCATCTCTGTAGTAAATGGACAGGGTTTCTGTTAAACAATGACTCCTTGTACGACATTCTCCCTCAAGAGGAAATGACCTTTCCATATGAATGGTTTCAATCATCATATCTCATGCTTCAAAACTCAACAGGTGCTATTTTTAAAATAATGTATGTACTTCTTGTGAAATATATATTTATTGCAATTTAGGTGGTCGTTAGAGATCATTCATTTTAAAGCACATCTAGAAGTTCTTCGAGCAACCTAAGTTCTTGCTCCACTTAATGGTCATTTTGCCCCATATGCTTGATTTGATGATTTTGCAATGGTGATTCTGCAGAAGTCACTTGTTGAAGTCCTTTGAGATATGCCTTGATATTTTAATCACCGGTCATCTGACAGGATGGTTAAGGTTGAACCAGTTGGAGATTTGGCTGTTGCACTGTCTGTTCATTATGTTAATACTGTGTCATTGATTCTACTGCCAATTTAATAAGTAACTTTTTTTGATAGCCCATCCTTTTTTAAGATATATTTGTAAGATCTCTTGCTATATTAACATCAAATTTCACTATCTTGTTAATTTTGGGATTTAAAAAAAATTCTACTTTTATCAATTTTTTGGGTTTTAAAATTTTGGGTTCTCAATTTCTGTCCCGCTAGAAGTTTCCTCGTCATACGGCTGGATTGCACATTGCACATTGCACATTGCAAAATCATTCACTTCAAGCTCAGGTTTTGCAAACTGTTAATAGAAGAAAAAAGACTATGATTCTCAATTTCTGTCCCGCTAGAAGTTTCCTCGTCATACGGCTGGATCTGGTCTAGTCATATGCATAGAGATAGTTTGAAGTAATTTGCAATCTGGTGAGTCTTGGTCTGTTCTCCTTCTCTGTCAGTGCTGGCATGTTCTTTGTACCCAGGCTCCACTAAATCTCTCTGAATTTCCCCCAATCCCACCCCACCAGACCACACCATCCTTGCCTCCAAGTCCCTAACTTGGATCCTAATTCTGCTCTCGTCTGTTTCTTTTTTTCTTTCTTCGTGACCATAGCCCCACCCTTCAGGAGACAGCTTCGTTCTGATTAGTCCATGAGCCACGACCCCAAACTTGGGGCACCTGTACCATCAGGGCGGGGGGGGGAATAATTCTTATAGTAATTTTTGGCAAGGTATCTACCCCTAGTGCTAAAAAATATGTGATAGCATTGTAGCTGTGGTAGCTTTCCGTCACAACAATGGAGAGCTGTCCGCATTCTGGATATCATACATTGACATGGTAGAGAACGTAGTACTTGGGCTTCTGTGCGCCTGTCGTGAGGAGGACTGGGAGTTACGCCTCCATGCTATAAGTACCATGATCCATCCCATGGTGCTTTGCCTGTGATAAGATGAATTATGCCAGGTACCTGTCCCCTTACTTGGCTCAGATGATGAACCTCCCAGAGAAGAATCCTTCTGTGTATGAGGCCTTCAAGACAGGCCAATTCTCAGTGCAGCTGTCAAGTAACAACCCCTTTGGGCCAATCCCGGTGGACCAGGCTATTGAACAAAGACACACAGACTCCTGGAGGCACATCATGGTTCAGCCTGAATGCTGGAGCTATCAAGCGTTGTTATATAACAGCCGAGCACCGCATTGCATTCCTGGGACAGTTAAGGGAGATGGTCCAAGGCAACAAATGAGAGCTTTGTCATGCGGAGCTACAGCGGCCAAGAATCCAGAAAGATGAGGAAGCAGTTTCATCAGTGGTTAGCCTCATACATGAATGGGTCAACCCACTTGCAGAGAAGCTGGACCTCATTAGCATCTCTACAGCAAAGGCAGCCCCCAAGGACATTGCCTCTGACCTGATGAAGGCATATGAGATTGGTGAGCAATGCTATGCAACCTTCAAGGATGAGAGACTAGAGGAAGCAAAGAAATCCCATGACCCAATGAAAACCAACAAGCTGAAAACATTCAGTGATGTGTGTAAGAAGAGAGAAGTGAAATCAAATGGGAGGGCGATCATCTTGAAAGCAGACAGGTCTTTGGACGCATCATAGTGATGGCACAAGGGCACAGTCTACATATGGAGGATATCCTTTCTCATCCCCTTGGACCATCGCCCTGGGCCCTGTCCACACCAGAAGGATTGCTGAAAAAGACAAATAAAGCTACTTTAGCCACAACCTTGCAGAAAAACGTAGCAGTAGAAGAGCAACTCCCAGCGAACTCTGCTACAGTGGTTGATGGAATGAACTTGGTCCAAAGGTAATCAAGTTACTTTCAGAGATGTTGCCACAACAATTCTGGGTATGGCTCTGAGGGAAGGAAGTCAGAGTAGCAGAACAGTTGTGTTCGACACATACAAGGAGAACTCTACCAAGAATAGTGGAAGATCTCTACGGGGTGAAGAGACTGGTCATGAGTTGCAAGCTATCACAGGTGGTGAGGCAGTGGAGCAGCTTCCTGACCAAAGTCAGTAACAAAAATAGCCTCCTTAGCTTCATAGTCCATGAATGGAGGAAGGCAGAGTACAGAGAAAAGCTACAGGAGAAGATTCTGTATGCAACGGTGAATGACAAATGTTACTGAATCACATTTCAAGACAGTGAGAAGGTGTCAGCTCTTCAGTGTCAACAAGAAGAAGCAGATGGCCGCCTACTTCTCCATGCTGCCCATGCCACAAGAGAGGGATAGCAATCTGTAGTGATCTGCTCAGAAGACATAGATGTCCTTGTCATGTCTTTAGCATTCTGTGACAAGATTGAGGCCCCGTTGTTCCAGAAGTGTGGCACTAGAACCCGTAAAAGGCTTGTAGACATCAGGAAGGTTGCTGCCACTGGTGGCACCGAGGTTTGTAGGGCTCTCATCGGGTTACACACATAGACAGGATGTGACACTGTAAGCGTTCTTGCAGGCAAAGGGAAGGCAAGTGCCCTAAAACTTCTGACCAGCAGCAGGGAAACTCAGGACACATTCTTAGAGTTGGGTCAGGAATGGGACCTCTCCCCAGAACTGATGGACGAACTGGAGGCATTTCCATGTCTCCTGTATGCCCCAAAAGCATTGACCACCAAGGCCAATGAGCTCAGATATCACCTTTTCTGTGCCTAAAAAGATGAAATCAAAAGTCATCAACTCCCACCATACAAGGACTACTTAACAAAACAGCACAGCGAGCCAGCTACCAGGCTGGTATTATGGAGAACATGTTTGGAGAAGGACCCACGAGTGCCAAGCCCTGGAAGATGGAGAGAGAAGAGGAAGCTGAATAGTTGGTGGTGCACTGGATGGAAGGCCAGCCAAGCACCCGATGCCGTCCCGGATCTACTGGCCTGTAATTGTCCAAAAAAATGTTCACTCCCAAGATGTATGTGTGTTGCAAATGGCCTCAGGTGTACTGACGTGTAGACTGGCAGACTGTGAGAACTGGGCATCCACCTCAGAGAGTGTGGGAAGTTCAGATGAAGATGTGGAAGACTTGGAAAATTATTATGATTATTAATAGGTTATGAAAGTATGGAAAACAAAGTATGGAAAGCAGTCTTTGATTAAATATATTCATTTTACAACCAAATGGGGCTTAGGTTATGGCCGTGTGGAACCCCACATTTGAATTATTGTACTGTAATTCTATATGCTATGACAAAAGCTGAAGATTGTTTTGATTTGATACAATATGTAAAATATAACATTGATAAAACTCCAGAAATCTCTCCAAATGAGGTTTTTCTTACCTTTTGGGGGGTGGGGTAACATTTTCTGCTGTACTGATGTTAATATGGAATATATACAAAAAGTGATTACTTTTTTGAATTCCTGAATAAATTCTCTACAGATCTATTTGATTATATGTGTCCTAGGGTTTTTATTGACTTTTCCAAAATAAACAACCGACAAACATTTTTCTAAAAATGAAATGATTCACTCTACTGAAATTGGGCACTGTACAGTGAGTGCCACCAGTGACAGTTTTCAATGTAGAATTTTATAACAACATTTGATGAAAAGTGTTTGAACTCAGCTATCATTGTGACAAATTTCAATCTTGAGGCATCACTGATGGCAAAGTACCACTAGGTTGATTATATATGTTGTACTTTATATTGGCCACTTTTCAGAAATGCTTGTTCTAGGGTAGTGTTATAAAATGCATGATAGCACACATAAAGCTACCACTGGTGCAATGCTATCACATTTTTCTAACTCTAGAGAGGTATACCTTTCCAAAAATCACTATGAGCATTATTCCCCTCAGATGGTACCGACCAACCCTACTGGCTCATGGACTAGATGGGCCTCCTGTTGACCAGTCCAAGCACAGCCTACCCTCACGCCACTAAGCAGCCACCTGCATTCTCCTCCTCCACTCATGACTGACATCCATTTCAAAAATAAAACCTGTGCAGGATGTGGAAGTTGAAGAGATGTTCTGAATTGTTATTTTCTACAAACACAAGGAAGTCTGTAGATGCTGGAAATCCAAAGCAACAAACACACAAAACACTGGAGGAATTTAGCAGGTCAGGATGCTGCCTGAGTTCCCCCAGTATTTTGTGTGTGTTTATTTTCTACAGATAATTTAATTTGTAAGATTTTTGACATTGATAATAAACTTTAACGAATGAGCTATTCTTCTCTTCCCCTGCAGTACCTGGGATGCAAAGCAAGGCCCTGTGAAAGATGTGTACAGCCTGGCTAACAACCCTCAGTACAAGCTGGAAGTACAGTGTCCACAAGGTGGTGCTGTTGTTTGGGTTTTGTTGACCAGACACATTACTGACAAGGTAGGCTGCTGATAAGTAATCAAGGCATTGGATTTGTTGCCCTTGGGAAGAAATTTTAATGCCACCTTAATTCAAATATTATTTTGATTCCCCTGTCCCACCCCAAATACACTCTTCTGGGGTCAAATTGACTGCAAAAGCAGTATGATCTCCATACAGTGTCAGTCTTTTTTAAAGCTGTTAAAGTGTCTTTACATAGGGATTCTGGTATAACTTCATTATTTCTCTGTAGTTATGTATAATGTAGAAAGTCTTTAGTACTGTTGAGGTTTTCTGAGGTGCCTGTTTATTTTCTTGCCCTTTCAATTAAAACTGTGTTGGAACTTGCCATGGTGAATGGGTTACAACTATTAGTAAATTAACTATTTGGATATATAGTATTTCAAACAGATATGCATGGATTTATAAATCATCTTGTGTCTGAAGAAATACTTATAACAAAAGACATTTATATTGAAGGGTCATCTGGTAATGGTGAAAGATTCTTTTAATTGGTCATCGATTTAATGACGCATGATCTAAGTTAAGCTCATCTATTTAATGCAGTGTGATCGAAGTTCAGACCCGATTGGCTGACAGTAAATAAGATGCAGTAATTTTCTCAGTTCATCACTATAGCTCTCATTTAATGAGGTTTTCCTATGTTGTGGATTTTGGCAGTGATGTTGCTTTATAGGCAGGAATTGAAAGTGCAAATTGCTGGTGGATTTAGTCAATCACTTTCAAGAGAGCCCTCAGCAGGCTTTGCCCGTGACTGTTTATGTATCGTGGCACAAGATTGTCAGAGATCCTTACCTGTGAGATCCTGTTTTCAGTTTAGTGAGAGTTTGTCCGCAGAAAGTGACACGTCGGAGAAATAAATACTCTTGCACCCAATTTAGAAAGTGTGTAAGCCCGTAGAGAGGGCACGGAAAAACATGTGACTGAAATGCTTGGGCTGTGATGAGATATCTGAGAAATTGGGGTGCATTTCAAAGAAGAGAAAAAGTTGCTGAGAGAACATAGTTATTCAAAATGGAGAGAACTCTTGGTGAAGTTAATGGGCAAAATAAAAACTTGTCACAGCTTTAAGGACATCAAATAAATGAAGGGACATTATATTTTAAGCTTTTTTTAAAGAGTCTGGAGTGCAGTTCCAGGTGGGTCTGTTCTTTTAGGTTTTGAAAAGGAAATTAAACACATTTGTTCAGATTGAGAGGTGAGGGCACTAAGGGGGGAGGGGTTCTGTGGACAATGATTATGGTGCAATAGACTTAGTATCTTGTCCGGTTGTATGAAATATACTGTGTTCCATGTTATGCTTTATACCTTAACACAAATGTTAAATTTGTATTCTAATTACAGGATGATTTTGCCCACAATCGAGAATTTATTACATTGGTTGTTTATCAGACTGGAGGCAAAAAGGTTTATTACCCAAGTAAGTGCAACACTTGGAAATTAATGTGGAATTGGCAAATTAAGTTATTGGGTACTCAAGTAGAACTGGAACGTTAGACTAACAAACGGTAGATTGAATTGAACCATGTTTTAAAGTATAGCAAAAGAGAATTAATTCTGCCAAAAAAAAAGGCAAGCTGAAGATTGCAATAGCTGAATAAAGATAGACTGGGCCTTTTTACTCTTTGAATGTGGAGTGAGCATAGGGAGAATTCTATCCTTTCTCGGGTTGGTGGGAATAGATACTGATAGCCGATGTTAGAGAATAGAAGATCTGATTGAGAGCCTTATCAGCTTTGCCAGGAAAGGGAAGACATTGTCTCAGGCGCACTGTTGTAGAAATGTCTCGTCATGAAAGTAGATTAAATAAAGACTGATAAAGTGGGGGAATAGAATAGTCCTTGCAAGTGGAAGAAAGTGTACTTGAGATGGCTGTGGGATTTAAGTGGTGAAAGTTCATAACCAGTCCCTGAGAAGACAAAAACGGGAGGGGAAGATTGAGACGTAAAAATTAAATTGAGAGCAGGGTGGAAATCAGCAAAAAAAGAAGCACTGATTTTTTTTTTGTGTTCCATGGGCATGCAGGAAACAGCAGCAATACGTTTATCAATACAATGGGTCAAAACAAAACAAAAGGGCCCTGAGTGGAGCTGGAACAAGGATAGTTCCATGTATCCCACAAAGTCACAGCTGTAGCTTTGATTTGGAGAAAGTGAGTCAACTTAAAGGTGAGATCAGTAGGTTCAATCTGAGAGTGAGTTAAGCCAGGTGAACAGAGGGTCTTGCTAAGGTGCCACTACTGTATGAACCTCTGTTCAAGGAAGAAGTGAAGGATCCTGGTGTCAGATGGAAATATAGGGGGGGTTGGATGTTCGCCGTGAAGACAGTTTTTAAATCAACTTAACACTGAGTTCAAAGCAGAAATGCCTGACATTCCAACAAAGCAAGCTTTGTGGGGTGGGGAGAAAGATGGGCAAGAAGGATGAATGAGATCCCAAAAAATTTTGTTGATTTCTCACTGTTGGCACCTGAAGAGCTGAGACCTGGTTAAATCTTCAGATCAAGTGGAATTGGAAATGGCTAGTGAAGACCTAATTGAACACTAAAGGTCATAAACGCAAAATCAAGGATGTTCAGTCAACTTGAGGTTTAAATAAAATGAATGCACTGTGTAGTGTATTTGCAAAGTAGACATTTTCGTAAACTGACTTAATGATGGATCATTCATCTATTTTTGTTAACAAAAGCAGAAACGTTTTATTTGGGTTGTACTTCAGGATTTAAAGCAGAAATGGTTTTGGGGCCAAACTTGGTTTTGCAGTTGTTTTCCACATAGTGAGATAACCAAAAGAAAAGCAAGACCTATATTTAAATCAGTATAATCTTATATCATGATAGTAAAAATGTTTTAAAATTTTGATATAAAATCTGTAAGATATTAGGACAGATGATGAAGAACTATATCAAAAGATGCAAGTTTTAACAGATATAAAGGAGGGAAAGTGCATGGGAGGAATTTCAAGCACACAATATCTACTAAAGGTATGGGTACTGGTGGAGCAGGGAAGAAATTTCCTCAGATTTCAAATTTGAGGAAGTACGCAAATTTCAGTCTTGTAGACTAGGCAAGATTAGAGTCAAAACATGCTAAGCTTAAGACAGATTTGAATGATGCAAGTTAAAATGCAGATCTTATCCAACAGGAAGTTCAATTCAACCAACACTGGTGTTTAAGGAAGAGAATGGAGTCTGTGACAGGCTTCTATCTCAAGCATCACCTCTTGAACATGTTGTCAGATGTTATGATAACAGTTAATTCATTTCATTTTCCTAAGTGCTATAAGAACCATAAGTTTTTGCAGCTGGTTGGTTCAGAGTTCCAAATTTGAAATTTTAGTGTTTTTTATCCTTTTTTATTGAAAGCTGACAAGACACAGAGAAGTAGTTCATTCTGCTTTTGGACTGGTAAACTTTAACAGGTGTGCAACAAAAATGTATTGTTGGTGCAATGTTGTGAACTTGCTAATAATATTCTGCCCAAAGACTGCTTTACTATAACTGAGAGCTGAGGAAATTATTAGAAATGGATTGAACTATTTAAGTGGCACATCGAAACTATAGACACAATTTTTGTTCCAAAATACTGATGTGTGGAAATTTATGTATTGAGATAGAGCATGAAATAATTTGAACCACGCCAGCCAGCAAAACCTGGGTTTAACCCTAGCCTAATCACAGGAGAACTTACAATGACCAATTAACCTACCAACTGGTAGGTCTTTAGACTGTGGTAGGAGACAAGAGCGCCTGGAGGAAACCCATGTGATCACGGGCAAAACACACAGGCAGCAGTGAGAATCGAATTTGGGTCGCCTGCTCTGTAAAGCGTTGTGCTAACCACGCCTTGGAACTCTATGCGGATTCTATCTTTATAAGTCCCTGTAATTTTAATTGTTTAAAACCTTAACAAAGCTTTAATATTCCAGCTTACTAAATAATAAATAAGCATCGGAATAATCTCCAAATTTTCACTTGTATTCTGATGCCACTTTATCTCTCTGTATTCGGATGGCTTCCACAGGGTGCACGTTCCTATTGGTGTTATCAGATATGTAAAGTTTGCAAACAAGATGCTGGAGGAGCTCAAAGGGTCGGGCAGCATCTATGGAAGGAACAGACAGTGTTTTGAGTTGAGACCCTACATCTGAACTGAAAGAGGGGAGATAGCCAGTGTAAAGAGCTGCTCCATCCTCTCTCTTCATCTGACTGTCTCCCTTCTTTCACTGCAGATGAACAAAACGGTTGGTGTGCTACATCAGATCTAGAGTAACGATCATTTTGTTCTCCTTTACACTTGTGTACTGAAAATTGACAGCAAGCGATCTTGAATGAAGGTTCTTGACCTAAAACAGCGAGAGTCCATTTCCCTCCATAGATGCTGCCTGCCCCACTGAGTTCCTCCAGTTTTTTTTGTGCATTGAGTATTATTGTTAGCTACTTGTGGTCTGAAAGTCTGTGCTAGTCTGATAAATTTATTTTCAAATCTCATGTAGATGATCCTGCTCCATTCATTGATGGGATTCGAATAAACAGCCCTCATTATCTGACCAAGATCAAGCTGTCCACACCAGGGACAAATACGTTTACTTTAGTGGTGTCTCAGTACGAAAAGCAGAACACCATCCATTACACAATCAGGGTAAGCATATTATTCCCTCATTATTGTCATCAGCTACAAGATAAAAATAAGATTTCCGTGGAATTTGACACTGTGCTTGATATGTTTAAGCTGATTCCTGCCATTTGCCGTTTCACCAAACCTGATAGACAACACCATGTCACTGCAGCATTCCCTCAAAATTGTAGTGTCAGTATAACTTTCATATTTGGATCTCTTGTTGTGATTAGGTTCAGCAGCTACTGGATGCACAATTAACCAGTTTTGCACATGTCATCTTGAAAAAGCTATAGAAGGGTGAATGGCTACTCACAAGGGAGTTTGAATAACTCATTGCTGAACATTGATGGCAAACCCAAGCCGCTATTGCAGCCAGACCAGAATAATAAGTTGATACTTTCAGAAAGGAAGCAAGTTGAGGAATAAGATGACAATTTGGGTGGGGGGGGGGGGAAGTAAAATTTTAAAAAATGGTGATGAACATTTTCCCAAAACTCTGATTCACGAAACAGAATACAAAGTATCTTGTTAAGCTATAGGCTGACACATGGAGCCTTATGGCCAAGGGTATGAGGTCATTCTTACCCTTGGTATAAAGCTCTGTAATGAGTCAACCTATAGCCGGGGAAGTGATGACCTCCCCCCTTGTTAAACTGTTTAAGTTAATTTGCTTTTTATTTATTCTTCTTACTTCTAATACTGTATATGTGTGAGCTTATAATGCTACATTGACCCTGTAATTTTCTCTGCGATCAATAATCTGTCTAAGCCTTGTTTAAACTTCCTCTTTCACAACTCTGAACACGTTACTCAGCATGCTGTGTCTTACACCAAAGATAAACATTGTGTTATCAATCACAAGATTTCTGTTCCTTCCTACAGGTATATTCCATGTGCAAGTTTACATTTTCTAAGATCCCATTCCCTTACACACACAATAAGCGGGTGAGTATCTTTTTTCTGCCAAGAGACAATAAATTAAAAGCTGCTTGCTTATCTATAAAATCTCAGGTATATTTAAGTATACTTATGATTGGTAATGATATACATTGAATTAAGGTAATATGTTATCCACAGAAGGGATGTCTGCCTATAATTTTGAATAAAAGTTTTATAAAATAAATCTTTGGTTCATAAAAATAGCAAAGTGTTGGTAGATCACCGTAAACACAGTGCTATTCCATTAGATGCTCTCATGTTTGGGTTTCATGAATAACTCTATTTAAAAATTCCCTGGCCATCTAAAATAAGTGGCACCCAGATAGCACGGTAGTGAATCTTAACGATGCAGCAGATCCTTGTGCCAGTACAGCTTCTTTGAATGAACTATGTTATCCATCCCATTCCTCCGTAGAATTTTATTTGTTAGTCAATATCAAAAGTAGAAAGGAAGGGTTTTGTTTTCTGTACAATTCTTGGTTAGAACTCTCAGGATTATCTGCTAATGGAGCAGATCGGGCACTAGTGACCGTATCATCTGATTTAGGGTCGTTGACCTGAAAAGCTGACTCAGTTTCCCCTTTCCACACATATACAGCCTGATCTGCTTGAATGCATCTGGCATTTTCTGTAGTTGTCTTGGACTTCCGCAACTGCAATTTTTTGCTCCTGTCAGCATGTTCTGGTTGGGCAAGTGACACGTTCCCATCTTGTAGCTTCAGTGCCTTCATTATTAATGCAAATTTGTGAATACGCCCTTGACAGTGTGGGCTAATGTTTTCTGTGTTTTGTTAAAGCAATTTTTTCACCAATCCCATAATGAACATTAGCCAGAGATATTCTGGCAGTCACTCGTGGAGTTCAAAAACTGTTGATCCTGATAATGGCAGGGCTATTAAGATGGAAGTATTTTGTTGGTTTTCAAGATCCATCCATTAACTTTACTTCTGTGGTTAGCAGAATTTTGTTAACTGGGGATGTTTGGGGTAATGAAAGGTGTATAAATTTAGTCAAACAGCTTTGAACAACAGAACATCCTTGAACCAATAAATGTTGTGTTCCTCATCTGTGTTTCCCACTGTAGCAAACAGTCTAGTGCCTGATCTTGAAGTTCTGTAACCAGAAGTAATATTTTCTTTACTGCGACACAAAGTGTGCAGGGACTCAGTAGGTCAAGCAGCATCTATAGAGGGAAATGGATGGTCTTCAGTCCAGATGAAGGGTCTCAGCCCAAAATGTTGATGGTCCATTTCCCTCCATAGATATTGCCTGGCCCACTACGTTCCTCCAGCACTTTGTGTGTTGCCTCAAGTTCCAGCATTTGCACGTGTCTCTAAATTTGTCTTTTTACTTTGTGTTTGTGATTGTGACAGGTTAACGGTCAGTGGAAAGGTCAGTCTGCAGGCGGATGCGGAAACTATAGAGACACTTACAAAATGAATCCAATTTACCAGATCACTGCAGAGAAAACAGGGCCGTTGTTGATTGAACTGCGGGGTCCCAGGTCAGTAAAGAACAAAAATAACCTGGGATTCAAGAATAACTGTTTATTTTGTTTGTTTGTTTATTTCTATGGCAGTAAGTATTCCTATTTGATATGTTATTAAAGCATTGGAGTCTCTACTGCCCTTTATGCTGCTGGTGTTTAGAGCAACAGTGAAGGTCCTCCACAGCGGGCAGTGTTCAGGGCTTTCTTCAACATGTCGGTAGCTCGGTTTTCACTACTATCGGTCGTGCAAGTCGGGTGGAGACTCAGGAATACCGTAGTGTTCAGATGTAGAAGGATTCTTCATCATTCTTGCTGTTTCTATTCCGCTGTTGTTCTACCAGTCAGTGTTCTTAGCCCTGAGCTGAACCCCCCCCCCAGACCTGGAGGACCAGTGGACCACTCTTCGTCTGGCCTCTGCTCTTTGACCTGTTTGCATGGGTGACCCTACCAAGAGCCAAAGCAAAAAGCCCTGACTCCAGCCAACATAGCTCTCCGGGTCACTGAGGCACGCAAGCCTCCAAACCCCGTGACAAGTTTGCGGTCCTCTTGGAGGGAAAAGTTAGGGTACTCCACTTTCCTTTTCAAAGTAGAACTTGTACGGACTGTAGGACTTGTATGGTGAATGGCATTGTTGTGGAACAGAGGTACCTGGAGTATAAGTGCACAGTTTGTTGAAAGTGGCCACACAAGTAGACAGAGGGGTGAAGAAGGTGTTTAGCAGGCTTCATTAGTCAGGGCATCAAATTTAGGAGCAGGGACATTATATTGCAGTTATATAAGGTTCCACTTGGGGTATTGTGTACAGTTTTGGTCACCCTGGTAGGGGTAAGATATTGTTAAGCTGAAGAAGGTGCAGAGGAGACTACCAAGGATGCTGCCTGGACTCAAGGGCCTGAGTTTAGGGAAAGGTTGGCCATTCTGACCCTTTATTCCCTGAAGTGCAGGACAATGTGCGGTGACATCGTAGATAGATAACAGGAGAGATTTAAATCAGGCCTGAGAGATGACCTTTACACAAAGGGGTGAATACCTTGAATGAGCTGCCAGAGGAAGTGGTTGAGGCAGATACAGATGCAACATTTAAGAAGCAGGAGGTTTATGGGTCAAACGTGGGCAACTGGGCTTAGTGAGGAGGGGGACACAGGAAGGAAGGATGCTTTGGTCAGCGTGGACCAGGGACCAAGGGGCCTGTTTCTGTGACTCTGTGTTACAGTGAGCTGGCCCTCATTGGCTAATTAGCACTGGTTCCCAGTGGAACGCTCAACGTTTAACTGTGTAAACCAACATTAAGTCTAGAACATAAACAATTACATGGAACTTAGCAGCAAACCTCTGTCTACGGAGATTCTCTGGCATCCAACTGGGAAACTGTCGCTTCTGGCTTTAATGGGGATTACAGGGCCATGAATAATCAGCAGTGGAGACAAACTACATTTCAGTTACTTCTTATTGGTCTAATCGCATTGATTTTTTTTAAAGGGTTTACTCTTTTTTTAATTATTTACTTCAATTTTAATATTGTTTGTATGTTTCTGGCAAAAACATTTCAATCCCCTGAGTAATCTTACAAATCACAATTAGTTCATTTTGCAGCATTCTCTATTTTGAAGAGCTGTATTGGCAGAGTTTCCAATATACAAATAGAAACATAGAAAACCTACAGCACATTATAGACCCTTCGGCCCACAATGCTGTGCCAAACATGTACTTACTTTTGAAATTACCTAGGGTTGCCCATAGCATTCTATTTTTCTAAGCTATCCAGGCACCTCTTAAAAGACCCTATTGTGTCTGCCTCCACCACAGTTGCCAGCAGCCCATTCCACATACTCACCACTCTCTGCATTAAAAAAAAACAACTTACCCTTGACATCCCCTCTGTCCAAGCACCTTAAAACTGTGCCCTCTTGTGTTAGCCAATTCAGCTCTGGGGAGAAAAGCCTCTGACTATCCACACGATCAATGCCTCTCATTATCTTGTACACACCTATCAGGTCACCTCTCATCCTCTGTCGCTCCAAGGAGAAAAGGCCGAGTTCACTCAACCTATTCTCATAAGGCATGTTCCCCAATCCGGGCAACATCCTTGTAAATCTCCTCTGCACCCTTTCTATGGTTTCCACATCCTTCCTGTAGTGAGGCAACCAGAACTGAGCACAGTACTCCAAGTGGGGTCTGACCAGGGTCGTATATAGCTGCAACATTACCTCTCAGCTCTTGAACTCAATCCCATGATTGATGAAGTCCAATGCACCATCAAAAGCAGCTTTGAGTGCCCTATGGCCACGGACCCCAAGATCCCTCTGATTCTCCACACTGCCAAGAGTCTTACCATTAATACTATATTCTGCCATCATATTTGACCTATCAAGATGAACTTCTTCACACTTAAGTGGGTTGAACTCCATCTGCCACTTTTCAGCCCAGTTTTGCATCCTATTAATGTCCCTTTGTAATCTCTGACAGCCCTCCACGCTATCCACAACACTCCCAATCTTTGTGTCATCAGCAAATTTACAAACCCATCCCTCCACTCCTTCATCCAGGTCATTTATAAAAATCACGAAGAGAAGTGGTCCCAGAACATATCCCTGAGTCACACCACTGGTTACCGACCTCCATGCAGAATATGACCCGTCTACAACCACTCTTTGCCTTCTGTGGGCAAGCCATTTCTGGATCCACAAAGCAGTGTCCCCATGGATCCCATGCCTCCTTACTTTCTCAATAAGCCTTGCATGGAGTACCTTATCAAATGCCTTGCTGAAATCCATATACACTACATCTACTGCTCTTCCTTCATCAGTGTGTTTAGTCACATCCTCAAAATATTCTATCAGGGTCGTAGGCACGACTTGCCTTTGACAAAGCCATGCTGACTATTCCTCTCCAAATATTATGCCTCTCCAAATGTTCATAATCCTGCCTCTCAGGATCTTCTCCATCAATTTACCAAGCACTGTAATAAGACTCACTGGCCTGTAATTTCCTGGTCTATCTCTACTCCCTTTCTTGAATAATGGAACAACATCTGCAACCCTCCAATACTCCAGGACCTCTCCTGTCCCCATTGATGATGCAAAGGTCATTGCCAGAGGCTCAGCAATCTCTTCCCTTGGCTTGCACAGTAGGCTGCGGTATATCTCGTCCAGTCCCGGTTACTTATGCAACTTGATGCTTTCCAAAAGCTCCAGCTTTTTCTTAATGTCTGTATGCTCAAGCTTTTCAATCTGCTGCAAGTCATACCTACAATCGTCAAGGACCTTTTCCGTAGTGAATACTGAAACAAAGTATTCATTAAGTACCTCTGTTATCTCCTCCGGTTCCATACACACTTTTCCACTGTCACACTTGATTGTTCCTATTCTCTCACATCTTATCCACTTGCTCTTCGCATACTTGCAGAATGCCTTGGTGTTCTCCATAATCCTGCTCGCCAAGGCCTTTTCATTACCCTTTCTGGCTCTCCTAATTTATTTCTTCACTCCTTCTTGCTAGCCTTTATAATTTTCTAGATCTCTTTCATCACCTAGTTTTCTGAACCTTTTGTAAGCTTTTCTTCTTGACTAGATACTCAACTGTCTTTGTACACCTCGGTTCCTGTACCCTACCATCCTTTCCCTGTCTCATTGGAACATACCTATGCAAAGTGCCACACAAATATCACCTGAGCATTTGCCACATTTCTGGGAATATCTTTTCCCAATTTATGCTTCCAATTTCCTGCCTGATAGCTTCATATTTCCCCTTACTCCAATTAAACGCTTTCCTAACTTGTCTGTTCCTATCCCTCTCCAATGCTATGCTAAAGGAGATAGAATTGTGATCACTATCTCCAAAATGCTCTCCCACAGAGAAACATGACACCTGACCAGGTTCATTTCCCAATACCAGATAAAGTACAACCTCTCCTCTTATAGGCTGATCTACATATTGTGTCAGGAAACCTTCCTGAACACACTTAACAAGCTCCACCCCATCTACATGCCTTGCTCTAGGGAAATGCCAATCAATATTGGGGAAATTAAAATCTCCCACCATGACAACCCTGTTATTATTGCATCTTTCCAGAATCTGCTTCCCTTTCTGCTCCTTGATTTCCCTGTTACTATTGGGTGGTCTATAAAAAATCAGCCAGTAGAAGTTATTGTCCCTTTGCTGTCCCTAACTTCCACCCACAGAGACTTAGTAGACAATCCCTCCATGACTTCCTCCATTCTGCAGCCGTGACACTATCTCTGATTAACAGTGCCACGCCCCCACCTCTTTTGCCTGTTTCTCTGAAACATCTAAAGCCTGGCACTCTTAAGTAACTATTTCTGCCCCTGAGCCATCCAAGTCTCTGTAATGGCCACAATATCATAGCCCCAAGTACTGATCCACGCTCTAAGCTCATCCGCTTTGTTCATAATACTCCTTGCATTAATGTAGACACATCTCAAATCATCAGTCTGAGTGTATCCCTTCTCTATCACCTGCCTATCCTCCCTCTCACACTATCTACAAGCTTTCTCAATTTGTGAGTCAGCAGCCCCTTCTTCCATCTCTTCAGTTTGGTTCCTACCCCCCTGCAATTCTAGTTTAAACTCTCCCCAGTAGCCTCTGTAAACCTCCCTGCTAGGATATTGGTCCCCCTCAGATTCAAGTGCAACCCAACCTTTTTGTATAGGTCACGCTTGCCCCAAAAGAGGTCCCAGTGATCCAGAAATCTGAATCCCTGCCCCCTGCTCCAATCCCTCAGCCACGCATTTATCCTGAACCTCATTCTATTCCTATACTCGCTGTCGCATGGCACAGGCAATAATAACTCAGGAAATTTCTTTGGGACCCATACAGCCATACAAAAGTATCTATTTTATTGGGAATATCTTCTGGGTAGAAAGTTTCCCATACAAAATATTGTACTTTAGAATGTGAAACGCTCTAAATTGTGCAGTGGTCTGCTTTGCCCAGGCTGTTAATGCCATTCTTTCCGTACAATATTTATGAAAATAACTTTATTCTGGAGGAGTAAACATTGAAAATAGGGAAAGCAGATAGGTTAGATATGCACCAACCACTAAATCTCCACGTTGCTAACAATGGTCTACTGAAGAAATAAGTGCAAAGGTATGTATCCTGTGGGCAATACTTGGCGTACTGTGGATATGGTATAAGATCAAGAGTTGAAAACCCGGATACTGAATTGACCCATGTTAATTCATACCAGAAGGATCCTCACAGGCCCTTGCGATATCTCTCTATCCAACTGTACAAAAGTCTTAAGCACTTGTGTATAGGTAGGGTGCCTAAGACTTTTGCACAGTACTGTAGTAATTTAATGTTTTGCACTCCATTGCTGCTGCAAAGAAAAACATACTTTATGACATATGTGAGTAATGATAAACCTGATTCTGATCTGGGTCACTATTGTGGACTGAGAGTGGGAAGGGAGCAGAGGAATTATGATTGAGAAAAAGGGAAGGGAGAGACGACGCAGAGAGACATTCTATAATGATCAGTAGACTGTTTGGAATTAAATGAACATTCAGCACTTCGAGCCTTGAAGTGGGTGCACTACAGCAGCAAAACACCATGGGGAATATTTAGAAGCAATTTTATTAGATACATCCTAATAAAGTGGGAAGGGGGCAGAGAGGGAAATCATAACTAAGATTATAATCATAAATACAGTTGTTGATGTACTATTTTTAATGTTCATTTGTATTTTTCCTGTTTTTATTTTTGCAGGCAGTACAGTGTTGGTTTTGAAATTGTAACTGTCTCAACAACCGGAGATAATGAATTCCATAAAAAGACCAGTGGAGATTATAGGTATAGTTGTGTGCTTTTTATTAATATCACATCCAATGATGATAGTTGTTTCCTAGTTCCTGAAATACTGAGAGTAAAATTTTTTTAAAAGTTATTCTTGCAGGTATTCCTTCATGAGGTGCAGAGGCCTGTGTTTTTGTTGCAGCTCATCCCATGCTGATTTACAGATATTGCCTTTACTTTTGCAAAAGAGTTGATTCTTCATATCAGTCCGTTTCTGTATCCCCTCAAATAAACTCTCTTCTGGCACAAATTCATCCCTAGAAACCTCTCTGTACAATAGCCAATGTACTCATCCTTTGGATTTCTAAACACCAAACCCTCCTGTCAATTCAAGCTCCTGAGTTAATGTTGACCATTTCTTCCTGCTTAAGAAACTGTGTAGTAATCGATGCGCCATCTGGTTGCTCTCTATAAAAGTTCTATATTAAAGGGATGTATTAGTAGAGAAGTTCCCTAAACACTCAAGCATTGGTTCACTTGTTGCACTTCGCCTCAGACACAAGATTGTGCACTTAAGACCATAAGATATAGGAGCAGAATTGGGCCATTTGGCTCATCGAGTCTGCTCTTCATCATGGCTGATCTAATTTTCCTCTTGGCCCCAATCTCCTGCCTTCTCCCCATTTCCCTTCATACCCTGAGCAATCAAGAATCTATCAACCTCTCCCTTAAATATACATAAAGACTTGGCCTCCACAGCCGCCTGTGGCAAAGAATTCCACAGATTCACCACTCTCTAGCTGAAGAAATTCCTCCTCATCTGAAGAAATTCCTCCATTCTAAAAAGGGTGCCCATCTATTCTGAGGCTGTGTCCTCTGGTCTTAGACATGCTCACCTTGGGATCAATCCTCTGCACGTCTACTCTATCACGGCCTTTCACCATTCAATAGGTTTCAATCCAGTCACCCCTCGTTCTTCTGAATTCCAGTGAATACAGGCCCGGAGACAGCAAATGCTCTTCATATGTCAAGCCATTCAATCCTGGAATCAATTTAAGACATTCCAAAGTCATGAGTACAATAGCCAGGTTACTAATCCATGTGTGGTGCTGAGGCAATACTGTATGCATGGTGACTTTTGGATGAGAAATTAAACCAAAATGTATTGACTTTGCATGTATGTAAAATATTCCAACACACTACTTCAAAGGGCTAGTACATTCTTCAGCTGGCATCTGTGAATTTAGATTATCTGGAGACAATCACATTCCTCCTTGAAATTTCATTCATAAATTGGCTTCTGTCTTGCCTAGGCTACAATTTTGGCTAAAGCTTATTGTGCTGAGGTATTGTATAAATTAGCCAGTTTTTACAGTCTGTGCAATCTGTAGGCGTTAACGTGTGCATTCCTTCTGTTGCAGGTGTGGGTTTTGCTATTCAGAAATAGAGCGTGTACCTGCCGGAGTTTACAACATCATCCCCACTACCTTCCTTCCTCATCAGGAAGGCCCTTTCTTCTTAGATTTCCACAGTACTATCCCACTCAAGATTACTCAGTTACAGTGAGCCAAGAGCTTGTCTGGATCACCTTTACACTTAACATTTGTCAAATAAATGTATATGCTAGTTATTTTTTAAAAGGAGCACTTTTCTGAGGCACCAGTCGGAATTTATTCATTTTTGCGGAATTTATCAGAGACTCTGCACGATCTTTCTATTCTTTCACAGAAAGTCAAGCAAGATATGCAAAATTAGTTCAATGACAAAGAAGAAATTCCACTTGTGATTGAATTTCTTGTATACTTTTTAAATGAAGGAGCCCTTAATTGTATTTTATATTTTTACATAAATCAACTCATGTATAATTTGGCTGTAGAATAAAACTGGACTCTACTGGAATCTCATTTGTGGCTATTCCTGCCCAGGATTACATTTTCGCTTGGTTTGAGATGGTAATGGGATGTATTTTACACTATAAAGCTCTGATACAACTTGTGTCAGTCTTTACTGATGGCATGAGACAAGAATTGTTCGGGAGCCTTTAAACTACATGAAAAATGGCCATCAAAGTTACTGAAGGTACTTCACGTCTAAGGGAACTGTGCAATGTATAATAAACCAAAGACCAGTTAATGTTTGTAATGTTATTTCTTTTCATTTTAACAAGGGTGAATACTGGTCTAGCAATTGTTCATTCATATTTCTATTGTAGATTATATATTTTTATCTATTTTTATTTAGTATTCCACTAAATAAGAACTGGAAAGTTATGTTTTCTGACATTGGATTGTGAGAAAGCAGAACTTTTCTTTGTGATAAGTTTACTTTGAAGACAAAAACTTTACAGGTTCCTCTGAAGTGTCTGCACATCTTGGATTATGTAGAATAAAAATCAATATTTTGTCATGACTGTTCAATTGTGTGAAGTTGTTCATGCCTACTCCAAAGGGTTGGTAATGTTCAGTTACAATCTCTGTCATCCAGGCTCCTGACTCCATTAAAGGGAGCATGATGGGAACAAAGGCCACTTAGAGTGTATAGCACCTTTCAATGCTTTGAGAGGTTGGTGACAATTTAAAATCATCTTAAAATTTGTTGCATTTGCACTGGAAGAAATGTAACAGCTAATTTCTCACCATAAGATTGCAGAGTGTTCAGAGGAGGTTCACGAGAACAATTCTGGGAATGAAAGGGTTAACATGTGAGGACCCTTTGACGGCTCTAGTACTTGCTGGAGTTTAGAAGAATGAGGGCATGATCTCATTGAAGCTTATCAATTATTGAAAGGCCTAGGTAGAGTTGATGTGGAGAGGATGTTTCTTATAGGGGGTGAGTCGAGGAACAGAGGGCACAGCCTCAGAATAGAAGGACATCCCTTTAGAACAGATGAGGAGGAATTTCTTTAGCCAGAGGGTGGTGAATCTGTGGAATTCATTGCCACCGATGGCTGCAGAGACCAAGTAATTGAATATATTTAAAGCGGAGGTCGACAGGTTCTTGATTAGTAAGGGCATCAAACATTAAGAGGAAGAGGAAGTAAGAAAATAGAGTTGCGAGGGATAATAAATCTGCCATGGTGGCCAGACTCGACGGGCCAAATGGATTAATTCTGCTCCCATGTCTTCTGGTAATACAGTGGGGCACTTATTAAATATCTAGTGCTTCATTTATTAAGAATGAGATTTTGCAAGTTAGAACAAAAGTCAGCTATTTTAAAACTCATTTTTTTAAACTGAAACCTCCGTATTGTGCTGAATATGGAACAGTTATCGTTGGTAGTCATGTTCCTAATGGAAAGATTTTTTTTTTAAACCTAACATGCAAAATATTGTGTTAAACCAAAATGATAGACAAATCCCAACTCAAAAGCTTCCAAAACCAGTATGATAGTCCATTAGGAGATCCGAGATTTTTTTTGTCCTTATTCCATATCCATTGTTTTTATTCTTGCCAAACTGGCATGAAGCAAATAGTTCATTCAGCTGTACAGACTTGTTGATTTAGAATGCAATCAAGTTGAAGTTACCTTTAGGTTAAAATGTCATAGCCACTCAGTGTCACTGTTACTATATAAGATGGATTAACACAAACACAGTAATGACTATACATGTATTTAGAATGATGAGGTGTATTTAATGACAGAACCCATATTAAAAATGTGGAACTATACACAATTTTACAATACTGAATTGTACAAAAAAACTAATGCTCAAAATAGTACTTAATGATTATCAATCTATTGTGTGTGTATGTTATGTTTTGAACATAAATATAAGGCATGCAAGCTTTCTCATTGGTTACTTTACTTTCAAGGCAAAAATAAAATCCCTTCGGCAAACCAGATCTCTCTTCTCCCCTGAACTAAAGCCCAGGAGCTATTTTTTACAATCTGGATTCCCAGTGCACTCATCCGGTCTCTGATATTTTTCTGTCAATTGCACAGGCAGACGTTTCTCAGCAGCAAAACCTGTAGTGTACTTGGTTTTATGCAAATTTATGGCCAACAAAGAACTTTAACTTGTCAGTGAAAATGCTACAATTTCTAAGCCAAATATCAATGGCCAGCTTTCTCCAGAAATCTTTTGTTTTCTTCCACATGATTACGAGGATATGATGGAACAGGAAAGACATTTAACAATGCCAGATCTACCTTTTCAGATAGTAAACATGTTGCTCCACTCCTGTTAAACACACACCATTCACAGGAAGTGAAGGACCCTCAGCATTGTAGTTGTTTTCTTATTGTAAGTCTTTCTGAACAACAGGAAATAAGAGCAGTGGCTTCGGGTCTGCTTTTGCACAGTGTGAAACTAATTCTGCTGTAAAGATGCACTGCAGACCCTCAATGCAGTAGCACACTTGTCAACACAAGAACACAGCAGGTCTCCGTGGGAAGAGAGACACAACGAAGTGGCACATATAAATACTGCTCACAGTACGGGTGGAACAAAGCATAGCCTCTCGATTAGTGTTCCTCCTCTGCCATGTACATACAGCTCATCGATCGCAGCAAAAAAAATATCAATCTTCAAATCCACTTCACCAGCACAAGGCAGTTGCTGCTACTTCGCCTCCTGTCCAAAATCAAATTGCTATGTCCAAGACTTCAATCCAAAAACTTCCCCAAGGCTTCTTTACATCTCAATTAGACATACCAACCACATTTCGAAGAAACCTTTCAATAAGTAGTTAGACAGCAATTAAAAGGCCTGGATTGTGAATGAGTAAGTTGGTGGCAGGTATTTTCTGGCATGTTTAAGACGCTGGTTCACACCATAGTTAACAGGTCGGGGAGCCAGCCAAATGACAGACTTCTATTCCTGAAATTTGTTTCTCCTTTGGACTTGTGCATTTGACTGAAATTTGCGTTACTCTAATCTTCAGAGCAGTCTCATCAATGGCTTGTTGGTTAATCAGTTTGTCCTTCTTTTCAACAGTAGCCCTGCACCCTGTCCAAATGATAGATAACATTGATTGAAGATTAGTAACCAATTTCATTTCAATAAATGCCAATAAAGCCATTTATAGATCACTGAATAGACTATTTGTTGTGGAAAAATAAACATGGCTCAATTCTAAAATGGATTTAATCATATTATTTTCACACAGATGCTTTTCAATCACAATCAGGATTAATATCAGAGTGAAGTTGGTGCTCTAAGTTTGTATCCGTGAACCAGGAATGGGATAGGTAGGGGGAAGGGGCAACTAAAGAAATGTGTGGCAGTGACGGGCTGCAAGCCGATTAGACGTGGACTGGGAAATGTGAAGTGGTGAATGACAAGCCAGCACAACCGGTTGGGTGAAGCTAAGAAGACAGGGAAGCAAGAGTAAACACATATAGGACACAGTCATAGCAGGGATCAGGGAGAATCACAATGCCAGCAGGCTGATCATTAATGGATCTGGTAAAATGGGTGTGCAATCAGCAGGGTGGACCTGAAAGGGACAACAGGCTACAGAGCTAAAAAGGTGAAGGCCCGACAGAGTTTAAGCAGACCTGAAAGGACGATGGCATAAGTGCAGCTCAGACGAACCTGAAGGGGAGAGGGCAGTGCAGTTTAAACAGACCTGAAAGAGTAGAGCTCAACGGCACATGAAAGGATGAACAGCCTGTAGACTGTATAGAGTGAATCAGGGGCAGGGATTAACAGCGAGAATGGGCAACTAATCAAGGGAAGTGCAACAGTAACCTGCAGCAGTGTGAATGGAAGAGGACCTCAAAATGTAGAGATGTTCGGGGTGGCAAGTCAGCGTGCCAGCTTAGGTGAAGCATGAGCAAGCTGGGAAAGCAGAGCAAAGTGAGAGTGAGCCAAGTGAAGGTCACAGAAGGAGCAGACACAGGGTGATCCGGACCTGGGCGCTGACCAACCAGGCTGGAGTTGCAGCAGTCCTGAAAGGCAAACGCTAAGGTGGAACCCGAGCAGACCTGAAAGGGAGAAGAAGCAACCAAAACAAGGAATGTGCTGTGGTAGCCTGCCACCCGACAACTGGAAATGATGTGACTGACTGACTCTTTATTCCTGATTCTGATGCACTGAAGCTGAAGTAGCTGGAGAGTGGGATGGAATAGAGGAAGGAAACAGTGGGGAGATTTACACTTTCCTAATCCAAATTCAAGAGTTTCCCCAGAGGCCCAATACTCATTACTTATCCTTTTCCTATACATTAGCCCATTTAAAATTAAACCCAGAAAATGCTGGGAGCACTCAACCGCTCAGACAGCAGGTATAGAATGAGAAAATGAGTTAATGTTTTTGAATTTAGACCATCATGAACCGTCAAAGGGCTTTGCCTTGAAAGAATAACTGCTTCTCCGGCACATATTTACTGAGCTGCTGAACGGTTCTGCTTCTATTTAAGATTTTCAGCATATACTGGAAAACGCCAGCAGTGCCAAAACATCAATTGGCAAACAAGTTACCCTCCCCCCCCCCCCCCGCCCCCGACACCCTGACAAAATAAGCTAAAACTACACTCAAGTAATCACAGTTTCTTAACCTTTGGATCACCAGACTGGTTGAAACTGCTCCCAAGCACGGTTGACTGTAATGGAGCCCTCAAACATTGGCATGAACCATGCAGAGGACATCACCCATGAGATGGGGTCTGTAGTCAGTGACATAACCAAATTGTTTTGCTGCACCACAGACATTACTGCACCAGGTCGCTGGGAATTTGGGCCAGTTTTCAGTGTCCTTTACGATAAAGGCCTCTTTTACCCTTCCTTCACTGTTACTGAAGCAGGGTATTGCACTGAAGTGGTTGCACCATCTCATGCCCACTGTACTCTCAGCATCTCTCTAAACCCTGAAAAGGTCAGGTGCATAGAAGCATTTGTTCCAAGACAAGCACTGTTCATCGCCTCTGGGTCTAAATCCCCAACTGTAAGCTCATTGGATACAAACTTCACCAGGACTGCCCCTGATGCATAGGGTTAGGCATTAAATTCTCAGCTTCCCAGCAAGCCCACATCGCAAAATAAGTGAATGGATGACATACAGTGGCACAACAATCCCATCCCTGGAAAACTCTTGCTCTTCCAGAGCAACCCTCAAGCACCACTGACCTCTTTCAGCTTCACACTCCGGGGAGGAAGCTCCACTGCATTCACTACGAGGCCCCAGAGTGGGAGAACTTGTCGCACAGTCAGACTCCGGACTCAACAGTTCCAGGCTGGGGGAACGAGTCACAGCGGGGAATGGGTTTGGCTGGTCCAGTGGGCTGGTTGGGCAGGAGCTTAAACTGGACTCCGACTGGCTCTCCGAATCTTCAGAGACAGGGTCACTGCAATTGTCGTCATCAAATATCTCAGATGTCACTGCAAAAGAGAGGTAATTACTGAAAATCAATTGGCATCTAAATAAAAATCCATCATTAAGCAAAATTTAGCTTCATTAGACTGGACAACATAATTTATTAATCAAGAGACATTTCCAATTCAAAGTAACTTATCGGGATCCAGAGCACCACAGGTGAGTGGCTTTATGTCTACTTCGCTGTTTCTGATTTCGGTGTACAATACTTTTTAATTGTGTGACCTCAAAGGTCATCTGAACTATTTAATGTGCAGATCCATTCAACACTGTTCCTGTGAGGAAATGAATGTGCAAACACAACTTGAGGACATGCCCATATCCTTTAGAAGCTTCCTTTTCCATTATAAAGGACTTGGCCCAATGCCAAGAAATGAATGGCCCTCTTATAAGACCAGAATAAAACAGAGGAGGAGAATTAGGCCATTCGGCCCGTCTAGTCTGCTATGCAATTCCGTCATGGCTGATTTACCCTCTCAACCCCATTCTTGGGTTTTCTCCTAGAACTTTCGACACCCTGAGTAAATCAAAAACCTATTATCCTCCAATTTAAATATGCTCAAAGACTTGGCCTCCACAGCTGTCTGTGGCAATGGATTGCACAGATTCACTGCCCTCTGGCTAAAGAAATTCCTCCTCATCTCTACTAAATGTACACCCCTCTATTGTGAGGCTGTGCCCTATAGTCCCAGACATCCTCTCCATATACACTCTATCCACACCTTTCAATATTAGATAGGTTTCAATGAAATACCCCCTTCCCCATTCTTCTAAACTCCAGCGACTACAGGCCCAGAGCCTTCAAATATTCCTCACACATTAAACCTTTCATTCTTGGAATCATTCCCATGAATCTCCTCTGGACCATCTTTTCTTAGATAAAGGGGTGTAAAAAGCTCAGAATACTACAAGTGCAATCCGAGCAATTCCTTATAAAGTCTCTGCATTATATGCTTGGTCTTATATTCGAATCCCCTCAAAATGAATGTCAACATTTCAATTGCCTTCCTTACCACCAAGACAACCGGCAAGTTAATCTTGAGGAAATTTTGCACAAGGACTCACAAGTCCCTTTCACCCCTGATTTTTGAATTTTCTCCCCATTTAGAGAATAATCTATGTCTTTATTCCTTCTAACAAAGTGCAAGACTATTCACTTCCCTCCCCTATATTTCATCTGCCAGTTCTTTGCCCATTCTCCCAATCTGCCTAAGTCATAATGCAAACGCCCTGCTTCCTCAACACTACCTGCCCCTCTACTATCTTCATATCAGCCACAATCTTACCCATAAAGCTATCAATTCTGTCATTCAAGTCATTGACATATAATATGAAAAGAAGCAGTCCCAACGTCGGCCCCCTGTGGAACACCACTAGTCACTGGCAGCCAACCAGAAAAGGCTGCCTGTTATTTCCTCAAAGAACTCCAATATATTTGTCAAGATTTCCCCTTAAGGAAACCAGTTGGCCTATTTTACCATGTGCCTCTAAGTATCCAGAGATCTCATCCTTAAAAATGGACTCCAACATCTTCCCAACCACTGAAATCAGACTAACTGCCCTATAATTTCCCTTCTTCTGCCTCTCTCCGTTTTTAAAGACTGGAGTGACATTTGCAATTTTCCACTCCTTCTGAGCCATTACAGAATCTAGTGATTCTTAAATGATGATTACTAATGTCTCCACAATCTCTTCAGCTGTGTCTATCAGAACCCCTAGGGTGTAGTTCAGGTGACCTCTCAGATTCCCAAGCACCTTAACAGCAACCACACTCATTTCTGCCCTCTGACACTCCCAAATTGCTGGCGTACTGCTAGTTTTTCCTCACAGTGAAGACTTATTAAGTTTGTCCACCATGTCTTTGTCCCCTAATACTACCTCTCCAACGCCATTTTCCAGTGGTCCAATATCCATTCTCACCACTCTTTTACTCTTTATATATCTGAAAAATATTTTGGTATCTTCTTTCAAATTACTTTCTAGCTTACATTCGTATTTCATCTTTTTTCTCCTTATGGTTTTTAGTTGTTTCCTGTTGATTCGTAAGACCACATATTTTGGATATATACCTCAAGAATGGTTGAAAAGAGATAAATATTTAATGAATATACTGTTGGTGGCTGGTAAAAAGACTCTTACTAGGAAATGGTTATCACAGGACAGCCCAACTTTAAATATATGGATGGAAATTACAATGGACATTTACAGAATGGAGAAGATAACAGCATCTGTTAACCATAAGCTGGAACAATTTGATTCATACTGGGGAAAATGGTTTAACTACATAATGCCTCATAGGCTTGATTTTATTCTCACAAATCAATGAATCTGTTGTAAAAAAAAAGATCACTCCCTACTTGTACATAGTTCTTTCCTTTTGCTTGTTTTTTCTTTCCACTCTTTTCTATAAGTGTATACCTCAGATAAATACTTAGTGGAGATTTGTGATATTATGATTATATGATATATATGTACAATGTCTGAAATACATCTTATGGAAATGTTTGTTTGATGATGAACTTCAATAAAAAAATAAATTACAAAAAAAAATTTAAAAAAGCTTCCTAATCCTCTAATTTCCCACTAACCTACGCTATATTATATGTCCTCTCTCTCGCTTTTATGCTGTCAGCCACAGTGCCTCATCATCCCTTTAGAATGTAAGCCTCCGTTAGTCTCGATAGACCATGGATTTGCACCTTGGAAAGTTTCCACAGCGCAAGCCAGGGCAAGGTTTTTTTTTAATGGAAGACCGGCAGTTGCCCAAGCTGCCTTTAGAATACTTCTTCATCTTTTGGATGTATCTATCCTGCACCTTCCAAATTGCCACCAGGAACCCCAGCCATTGCTTTCTGCCATCATCCCTGGAGGTGTCCCCTTCCAATAATCTTTGGTCAGATGCTCTCTCCTGTCTCTGCCATTCCATTTACTCCACTGTAATAATGATACATCTGACTTTATCTTCTCCCTTTCAAACTGCAGGGTGACATCAATCATATTTTGATCACAGTCTCTCAAAGGTTCCTTTACCTTATTATACCAAACTACACCTAAAAGATCTTGATCTCCCAATCCACCACATTGTGCCTTTGGACTTGAATTGTCTGATACACTACACTTTCTCTATACTGCTTCACTATATTCTGCATTCGTTGTTATTACCATCTCTACTTACTTATGTATAAGACATAGGAGCAGAATTAGGCCATTTGGCCCATCCAGTCTGCTCTACCATTCAGTCATGGCTGATCCTTTTTTCCCCTCCTCAGCCCCACAGATGTGGCATTATCTGGATGTCGAATTATCTGTGGATGATGATGATAAGTGGAGGGGCAGGTAGTATAGAGGAAGCAGGGTGTCTGCAGAAGGACTTAGACGGATTGAGGGAATGGGTAAGGAAGTGGTAGATGGAACATAATGTAGGGAAAGTACAGTCATGTACTTTGGCAGAAGGAATAAAGGTGTGGACTGTTTTCTAAAAGGGAAAAAAAATTAAAAATCAGAGATGCAGAGGGACTTGGGAGTCCTTGTACAGGATTCCCTAAAAGTTATCTTTCAGGGTGAGTTGGTGACAAGTAAAGCAAACACAACGTTAACATTCATTTCAAGAAGACAAAAATACAAAAGCAAAGCTGTAATGCTGATGCTTTATAAGACATTATTCATTCAAAGGCATTTGGGAGAACTGTGAGCAGTTTTGGGCTCATTATCTAAGAAAAGATGTGGTGACATTGGCAAGGGTCCAGAGGAGAGTGAAACATATGAGAAGCGTTTGATAGCTCTGGTCCTGTACTTGCCGGAGTTTAGAAGAAAAAGGGAGGATCTTACTGCAACCTACTGAATATTGAAAGGGTCTTTATAAAGTGGTTGTGGAAAGGATGTTTCTTATAGTGAGTGAGTCTAGGACCCGAGGGCACAGCCTCAGAATTTACCAACGCCCATTTAGAACAGAGATGAGGAAAAATTTATTTAGCAAGAGGGTAGTGAATCTGTGGAATTCATTGCCACAGATAGCTCTGCAGGCCAAGTCATTGGGTATATTTACAGCGGAGGTTGATAGGTTCTTTGTTAATCAGGGCACCAAAAACTACGGGAAGAATGCAGGAGAATGGGATTAAGAAGGATAATAAATCAGCCATGATAGAATGGCAGAGCAGACTGGATGGGCTGAGCGGTCTAATTATGCTCCCCTATGTCATAGGCAACAGCTTTTCACCATATTTCAACCCATATAACAATAATAAACTAATTTACCAATGACCTACCAGCACCATTTCTAGGTTCAAAGGGCTAAATTAGATAATTAATTGCACCTAGGAGCCCCATAAGACAGATCTGACTCCAAGGGATGAAAAGGCTTTTGGCATTTTATCCCAAAGTCCCACCTTATCAATACCCTGTCAGCCATCAAACTCCATTTAACCATTTAAAATAGTCTCTGAAGGAGATGCTCAATATCTATTCTAACACAATTAAATGTATATTTTTTTAATAAAGGATGTAAAAGGTAAGAATGCCTGAAAATGTGTTTAAAACACTTTGAAACTAAGTAGAACAAAACGACATAATTAAAACACTTCTATCCCGTGTCAGTGATCCTGGGGTGGGGGGGGGTCAGCCAGTTTTAACGTGAAGCTGTGAGCTGGAGGGCTGATTGCTGTGGTGAGTCCAGAAATACAGAGGGCAGTCAGCCACTGACGACCACCCGTCAAGAAAGACCTGCATTTCTGCACTGAACTTTTCGTGCACAGAAATCCAGCAATCCCAGAGTTAACAAATCCCCTTGGAAGCATGATGGAGCTCACTGAATGTTCATGAACGTAGTCTGATGTAGTGCATCAGTTACACATGAACGTTTCCAATCTCAATCAGCTCAATCACTGCAAGTCGGAACGTCCTTGTGAGTGACGCAGGACATCACAAAAGCAGTTGAACCGCTGAGCAACGACATCGTGTGCAAACAGTCACCAAGACGCCTACTTCAGAATAACCAATCACTGCATGTCTATGCAGACAAATGTTTTCACATAATCTGGGATAAATCTGGCAACCCGCTCAAATTTTCAGTCTGAACTGAGAAAAGGTACGGTGACTCAGAGACCCACATTTCATTCTGCATGAAAATTATCAGCTGGATTCTTAGAAGCAAGACATGTATTACGTAAGGCAAAAACATAACTAAAACGAAAGGTGAAATCCCAGCTTTATCTCTGTCATTTTATTGAGAAATAGTGATTGCAGAGTATTTAATTTTTAGAAGAGATAAAGTGGAAAAGGAGGAGAGGTTGCGCTGATAATAACGTAAAATCAGTTTGGACTGCAGAGTCGTGCAGCTGAATGCTTCTTTCTTTTTTCAATCTTTTTATTGATTTAAAATAAAAAGTGTGTACACAAAGAGGAGGAGGATATATCTGGTATATATGTCAATAGCAGTACATACAGAAGGTAAAATAAACAATATCAGAATCACACATAGTGTTGATCTACAAAGTATGAATTTGATATAGAATGTATAATTCTCCTCTTATCAATTTATGAAGAAAGGAAGGACTATTAGAAATTCTTATATAAAAGAAAAGAGAAAAAACCACTATTCTAAACGGAGAAAAAAGGACTGGGCAGTCCATCCTGAGAGAAAAACCAAGAGAAGAGAGACCCTCTGATCACATCCAAGGTTCTGAAAAAATAGCTGGAAGAGAATCAGTACAAAAATCAGATCATATTGAATAAAAGGTCGCCAGATTCCTTCAAATTTAAAGGATGTATCCAATGTCCGACTTCTTATTTTCTCTAGACTTAAACAGGACACGATAGAGGAAAGCCAATAAAAGGCCGTAGGAGGGTTAGGGTCCTTCCATTTAAGTAAAATGGCTTTCCTAGCCAATAAGATTGAAAAGGCTATCATCCGCTGAGCGAAAGCAGGAATATATCCTGCTTCCGATGGAATAATCCCAAAAATAGCTGTAAATAAGTTTGGTTGTAAATACAGATCCAGCACTTTTGATAAGGTTTTAAAAACATCTTTCCAAAAATTCTCCAACTTTATACAAGACCAAAACAAGTGAGTTAAAGTGGCCACCTGAGTACTGTATTACATCTATCACAAATAGAATTAATATTGGGAAAGATACGGGCTAATTTATCCTTTGACAGCTGAATGCTTCAGTTGCCCGGGTTCAGTCCTGACCGCTGGTGCTTTGAGTGTGGAGTTTTCACACGTGACCCTTTGAGGCCTCCCAGGGTGTTCCAGTTTCCACCCACGTTGCAATGACATATTTGGGAAGTATTGCAGTGTGTAGGTGAGTGGTTATGCCTGAGAAGAGAATGCGGGAAGAATCAGAAACAAAGGATTAATATAAATGGATGGTTGATGGTCTGTGTTGTATTTCTTACCCTGGCAGTGGTGAGCGGTAAGAGAATCAAGGTTCTCTCAGGGGTGTGAGAGAACAGGCTGCAGGGAAATAAGTGGAAGAGCTTGACTGTTTCTCACAGGTTGAAAGGAAGCAAGTGTCACCCCACTGCTTAAGAAAGGGGGGGGAAGAGAAAACAAAAAATGGGCTTCCATGAGAAGAGATAAGCAAACTGATTCTATGAGGAGTGAGGTAATTTCATTAACACATACAAAATTCCATAGAGGGCTTGAGTGGGTGTGTGTGGGGATGTCAGTTCTCCTGGTGGAGGTGTCTCAGAGGTGGATAACAGGAGACACCATGTCTATATAGTGGCATTTTAAAATATGTTCAAGCATGGTCTCTTTTCTCCTGCTAATTAACCTAATTTCATTCTCATGTTCCAGCCAGCTCTCATCCGCTAATATTTGTCAGAGCACCAAGTAAATATCATCCAGAAGTATCTTGGGAGCAAAGCCTAACTCACATTGTCTGATAAGTAATTTCAATAATACATATCGAAGACGCTGCTTACACTCTGTACCGGAGCAGACACAGAGCTCAATAGAATAGCTTTAGCTGTCTGGATAAGAATGACTCAATGAGGAATAAAAGTATTTTTGACACAAAGGTTAAACATTATACAAGACAAAAACAAAGCATATTGAATAAGGACGTACAGAATTAACCAGAGGTTAGCATTTCTGGGCACGAGAGATGGTATGACTGTGATTCACACCAGTCCGAATCACAACCCAGCCAGTCTTAGCTCAATTGCATTTATGGCTTTGAAGCAGGAGAATTAATGGATTCCAGAAATCCAAGCAGATATATCAGTGTTGTATTCAGGAAGTCCCTTGTCAGAGGCATAGAGAAAAGGGGTTAAACTAAAGACCTGCCTGCCTGTCTGTCTTGGTGGATGTAAAAGAGAGGCTTTCTGACCAACTACCCTACCCACCTAAATCTAATCATTTAGTCATTACCACATGTTTTTTAACGGGACTATGCTATGGACAAACTGGTTGCTACATCCCTATGTTATAAAGTACTTCAAAACCATCCCAGAGCTCCTGAAAGGTATTTTTTTTTAAATCACAAGTATTGTCTTAAAATATTTTCTGCTCACTCAGCAACAGCGCCTGTATTTATTAGGAGTTTGAGGAGAATTGGAATGTCATCAAAGACAGATGCGAATTTCTACAAATATGCCGTGGAAAGCAGTCTGACCGGTTGCATCACCGTTTGGTGTGGAGGGACCACTGCACAGGATTAGGAAAAGCTGCAGAGGGTTGTAAACACAGCCAGCTCCATCAATACACCAGCTTCCCCAGCATCAAGGACAACTTCAAAAGGCAATGCCTCAAAAAGACCATAAGACATAGGAGCACAATTAGGCCATTCAGCCCATCTAGTCCACTCTACTATTCCATCATGGCTGGTCCCGGATCTCACTCAACCCCTTACACCTGCCTTCTTGCCACATCCTTTGAGGCCCTGACCAATCAGAAAACGATCAACTTCCACCTTAAATATAGCCACAGAGATGGCCTCCACTGCCATCTGTGGCAGAGCTTTTCACAGATCCACCACTCTCTGGCTAAAAAAAAAATTCCTCCTTACCTCTGTTCTAAAAGGTCACCCTCAATTTTGAGGCTGTATTTCTGGATACCCCCACCATAGGAAACATCCTCTTGACATCTACCTTATCTAGTCCTTTCAACATTCAGTACGTTTCAATGAGAACCCCACGCATTCTTCCTAAATTCCAGTGAGTACAGGGCTAAAGCTGCCAAACTCTCCTCATATGTTAACCCTTCATTCCCGCAATCATCCTCGTGAACCTCCTCTGGACTCTCTCCAATGACAACACATCTTTTCTGAGATATGGGACCCAAAACTGCTGACAATACTCCAAGTGCGGCCTGACTAGAGTCTTATAAATCCTCAGCATTACCTCCTTGCTTTTATATTCTATCTCCTTGAAATAAATGCCAACATTGCATTTGCCTTCTTTACCACAAACTCAACCTGTAAATTAACCTTCTGGGAGTCTTGCACGAGGACTCCCAAGTCACTCTGCACCTCTGATGTTTGAATTTTCTTCCCATTTAGATAACAGTCCAAACTATTGTTCCTTTTACCAAAATTCATTATCATATATTTCCAAACACTGTATTCCATCTGCCACTTCCTTGTCCACTCTTCCAACTTGTCTTAAGTCCTACTGCATTGCTTTGCTTCCTCAGCACTACCTACCCCTCCATTTTTGTATCACAATTTGCCACAAAGCCATCAATTCCATTATCTAAATCATTGATAAACGATGTGAAAAGTAGCGGTCACAATACTGACCCCTGAGGAACATCGTCAGTCAATAGCAGCCAATTAGAAAAGGCCCCCTTTATTCCCATTCACTGCCTCCTGCTTGTCAGCCATTCCTCTATCCATGCCAGTATTTATCCTGTAATGCCATAGGATTTTATCTTGTTAAGCCGCCTCATGTGTGGTACCTTGTCAAATGCCTTCTGAAAATCCAAGTAAATGACATCCACTGCCTCTCCGTTGTCCACCCTACTGGTTACTTCATCAAAGAATTCTAACAGGCAAGATTTCCCTTTACAGAAACCATGCTGACTTTGACTTATTTTATCATTAGTCTCAAACTACCCCGAAACCTCATCCTTAATAATAGACTCCGACATTTTTCCAACCACTTAGGTTAACTGGCCTATCATTTCCTCTCTTTTGTGTTCCTCCCTCTTAAATTGTGGAGTGACATTCGTTATTTCCCAGTCCTCCAGGACCATGCCAGAATCAAGTGATTCTTGAAAGATCATGACCAGTGCATCCATGATCTCTTCAGCAACCTCTCTCAGAACTCTTGGATGTAGTCCATCTGGTCAAGGTGACTTATCCACTTTAAGAGCTTTGAGCTTTCCTAGCACTTCTTCCTTCGTAATAGTAATGGCACTCACTGCTGCTCCCAGACACTCGCAGACCTCTGGCACACTGCTCGTGTCTTCCACAGTGAAGACTGATGGAAAGTACACATTAAGTTCACCTTTGTCCCCCATTACTACCTCACCAGCATCATTTTCTAGTGGTCCAACATCAACTCTTACCTCCTGTTTACTTTTAAATAACTGAAAAATCTTTTAGCTTCCTGCTTTATATTATTGGCTAGTTTGCCCTCATATTCCATCTTTGCTCTTCTTATAGCTTTTTTAGTTGCCTTTCATTAGATTTTAAAAACTTCCCAATCATCCAACTTCCCACTCACTTTTGCTACCTTATATCCCCTTTCCTTGGCTTTAATGCAGTCCTTAACTTCCCTTGTCAGCCATAATTGCCTACCACTGCTATTTGAGAACTACTTCTTCTGTGGGACATATCTATCCTGTGCCTTGTGATCCATTCCCAGAAACTTCAGCCACTTCTGTTCAGCTGTCTTCCCCACCTGTATCCTCCTCCAATCCACCTGGAAACGTTCCTCTCTCATGCCTCTGCAAGTCCCTTCACTCCAATGTGATACTGACACATGCGACTTACGCTTCGCCCTGTCAAATTGCAGTATGAATTCCAACACTGGCTCTGTAGACATAACCCCTATTCTCTCAAGAATTAAATAAGAAAGAAGAAATAAGAAATAAGGAATGAACTTACCTATTTACCTTGCCTCCACCTGTTCTTGACAAAGCCCTGTTGAGCCAAAGCCTTAACACTCTGACAACAAAAGATCCCACAATGACCACTCCACAGACGGTACCCCTTTTTAATGGAGAATGGGTTTTTAAAGCTCTTCGCCGGGCTAGCGTGGAATTGCCTCTACCGCATCTGCACAGTACTCCAATCAAAGACTCCCACTGAAAGACTTCCTGCTTTTTTAAACTCTTTGCTGGATTTGCGCGGCATCTATCATTAAGGACCCAATCACCCAGGACATGCCCTCTTCTCATTACTACCATCAAGGAGGAGGTACAGGAGCCTGAAGCCACGCACTCAATATTTCAGGAACAGCTTCTTCCCCTCCGAATAGACAATGAACCCATGAACACTACCTCAGTATTTTCCCTCTTTTTTTTAACTACTTATTTACTTTAATTATCTATATACTTCCTACTGTAATTTCTAGTTTTTATTATTATGTATTACAATGCACTGATGCCACATAACAACAAATTCCACAACTGAAACCGGATTCTCTATTTTTCAGGGATATGTAGACCCCTGAACTTCCTCATAGGATCCATGGAATTCTATGAGGGGAGTCCATATAACTTCTCCCTGAAAGATGTCATCTCTATCAGTGGCCAGCGCCACAGAAGACATGTCAGCTGAGACAACAGGTCCATTAGTAGGAACAGAAAGCACAAACGTTTTATTTAGAATAGCTATGTTAACACAGAGTCATTCTAAATTTGAGACAAAAGATTGAGTCATCAGGATTACTGACTTCATTGTTTCCTCGTGGGTAGATTAATACAACATAACACATTGTTATTAAAATACACACAAAAAGATCTTTGGTGTGCAACAGAATGATGATTGATTATAATTAGACAAATTATGTAAAAGAGTGAACAAAAATGATTTGTTCAGTTGTGTTTGAGATGCTGAACTACAGAAAGTACGTAATTCAAAGCAAAACAAAATAGTTTCATTTGTCTAAAGTCACATGAATGAAATCACAACTGATTCACAATGTCCAAGTATTAAGATGAATGACACATCATTATCCCTTCATATTTAAGATAACAATTTTATCACTTCTATTAATCTCTCGTGTGGCATTGCCCATTTTCCAAATCTCTTTGGAATGCTTTTCTACATTAAGGACTCTGCATGAATGTGAGTTGTTACAATTATATCATGGTGAGGATCAGCAAGGCACTGACTATTGACCACTGATAATTGCCTTAACGATCAACAAGAATTTGTTCACAACCCTGTCCTTTTGTATATTATCACTGT
Organism: Hemitrygon akajei; assembly: GCF_048418815.1. Taxonomy (NCBI): domain Eukaryota; kingdom Metazoa; phylum Chordata; class Chondrichthyes; order Myliobatiformes; family Dasyatidae; genus Hemitrygon; species Hemitrygon akajei. The sequence continues at coordinate 33,399,300 of NC_133143.1, forward strand.
TTCTGCTATCCCGCATCATAGTGACAAGTGAGTGGCTACAATTAAATAATCAAGCTTTGTGGTCAGATTTTTTTATTTCAAATTGGCATTGAATAGTTAATTGGATCTGACGGTGACTCAAATGCCAGTAAATTCTACAAATCATCCAAATAAAAATGGGCTGTCAGTTTGATCTCATCATTTTGAAGTCCAGTTGCATTTGAACTCCAATGTAAGATTTTTTTTCCTCTTTATGCACAATGAAATTAAAATTCTAACTCCAAACCACACAAAAATAAAACATCTTTTAAATATTGAAGATTAAAATCTATTTTGGAATTCTATCTTGGAATTTTTATTTTCAATTATTAGTGTTTCAGAATCAGAAATATAAAAAATAGATAAATAAGCAATGTTAGAAGAGATTAAGATAGTGAGGTAGTGTTCATGGGTTCATGGACTGTTCAGAAATCTGATGGGAAAGGGGAAGAAGCTGTTACTAAAACATTGAGTGTGTATCTTCAGGCTTCATTATTTAAAAAGTCAATTAAAATCTGATGGAATACAGCATTGTCAGGAAATGCTCTCTTCCTGATATCTAAGTAAAGACCTTTCTGCTGTTCACCTTTCCGTAACCCCTTTTATGATCTTTACGTATCCCAAATGATGTGCAGCTAATGAATTATTACTGAAAATTTAGTGTCTAATTTGCACATAAATGAAAGGGTAGGGTTTTATTTTGATTCAGCAATGTTGTTTGAGGTAGAACTATTGATCCAGACATCCGAAAACAAAAAAAAATAACCACAGGATCACGTACAGGATTGAGTGGGCTTCTGTGTAGTTTCCTGGCCAACAGTCAGCAACTCGTGTGGTATACCAATCCATTAGCACTCAAGCCTCAGAGACAATTAGAAGCTTGCCTCTTAAATGGGGCTCAAACCTGATTCAGAGGTGAGAGTGTCATGGCTTTCCCTGCAGACCGATTTGTCTTCAAACAGGTTGCCTTGCACGTTGGTCTGTAACTGGTCCTGAGCTGCCAGTTCATGGGATGAAGAAGGTTCTTAGATCTCAAACCTGAGATTCCTTATCTCTTTCTGCAGATGCTGTCTGACCTTCAGAGCATTCCCAGCTATTTTTACTTTTATTATGATGTAAATGCCTACAGGCAGATGTGGTACAACTCGTTGCAACTGATTTAGGCTGCACAAGCTACTAACAAGTATGGGTAGTTCTATACTTAACCAGGCTGACAAAATGTGATATAGCATCAGGGAAACATTAACCATTTTAAAAGCACCATCAAATCAAGGGGAAGGTTCTGATCAAGAAAAGCATGATTAATAAACCTGAGATTATACCGTACTTTGTGCAGATGAAGTTTCCCAGTAGACAGGAGCAAAGTACAAAATGGGAAGTGGGTTGAAAGTTCACATTCCGGTAACATAAAAGTCACCCAAAGCAGAGTTTCAGGGGTATAAACAGACTCACTGAATAACTCCTCAGGATCAGTCTTCAGGCTGGATATGAATTCCACAGAGTTTCCGTTACCCTCAGCACCGACCCCCCGTCCTCTGGGTCCAATCACATTGGAGCGCCTCCTTTCATGAATCTCATCGGAGATCATCTCCAGCTTCTTCAGGGCTGCCTTATACTCTCCCTTGGCCAACGACAGCTTGGTCTGCAGTTCATCCACATTCTGCTTCAGTTGCTATCAAGAGGATTTAAAACAGCAATTGATTTACAGCTAGTGAGTTGAATGTACCTGGTGGACTGAGTTCACTTCCTGTCAAAAGATTCTGGTATCTTAAATACACAGCTACAGTCAACTGAAGGAAGTGTTTTTTTTTTACAGATTTAATTGAACTAATCTAACCAAGATTACACAAAATATGCAGCAAATTTATAATAAGAGATTTGGCTCTATGACTGAGCAACACACTATCTGCTGGGGGAGCTCAGCAGGTTGAGCAGCATTAGTGGGAGGCAAGGAACTGTTGATGTTTCAGTTTAAGCTGGCTTTTGACCTACAACTTTAATAAATCCTTTCCTCGCATGGACACTGCTTGTCCTGCTGAGCTCCTCAAACAGATTGCTTGTTGCTCTAGATCCCAGCATTTATAGTCTCTTATGACTCGATGCCTCTGCAAGCATTCGTACTCCCCTCCTGCCCATATCTTCTCACTTCACACTGCATTCTACAAATATCTTTGCCCTTATTTCTGCATCAATTCTCTCTGCTGGTATATCAGTTTTATCTGCTTCAACCATTTAGCTTATTCCATAAACTCAAAATACGTCATGACAAGGAGGAATTATAACAGTTCTGACTTCTGACTTCTAACAGTTCTGCATACCTGCCTATTGTGTAGTACCAAGCGACTTCTAATAAAGGCAAGTCTAGAGGTTTAACAGTCCCTGTGAAGGGTTTCACACAAGTGGTACAAATTCAGCACATCACAGATTGATGAAACATTAACAATTATGCATGGCTTCAGAAATCCAGCAAAGATGACAGCAGCAAACTGGAACATCCTTCCCCAGCTCGCTGCTCCAGCAAGGTTTGGCCATTATAAGCACCAGCACCCAGTTCTAGTAACATCACAGAGAATTTCATGGAAGTGCTCACCTCCATCTGCAGATAGTACTTGGCTTTCAGTTCGAAATAAGGCCTACACAAGAGACAGAAAATTCAAGTTTACAACTGAGATGATTCTTTCACAGAAGCAAGACTCCGCGGAGCCCACATGAATGGGTTAAGTGGGAAACAGAGTGCTGGGGAGTACACTGCATGCAAAGAGCTGGGGGCTAAGGTGGGACCGGACTGCAGTACTCACTTGGATTTATTAATGGCTCGCTTCAGTTTCTTCTCCAGTTGCTTCATCCTGCTCATTGCTGCATTGTACCTCAGCGCTGTTTCCTTATGTAACAGCTCACTCCTCGTCTTGGTCTGTTCTGCTTCCATAACCTGGTGTAGCAAATTAATCAGCCGGGTGAACTCTAATTTGCTTTATAGTATATTTAAAAATGCCCTACCATAAACAGTTTACCTAAAAGACATGAAAGATATATCAATTTGTAATTGGAAATTCATAAAGAAAAGCATGGAAAGAGGACCTTTGGCCATTGAATTGCTCTATCAACATACCCATCTACACTAAACCAATATTAATATAATTTTTGATTCTCTCCATATTCTCATCAGCTTCCTCCAGATTCTACTTCTCAATTCACAACTTGTTCAATTGTTAGCGGGTGATTCACCTACCAACCCATACATCTAGCATTACACAAATACAAGGGCAACCACTGAGAACCGAAATGAGGAAATTTCTTTAGCCAGAAGGTGGTGAAGCTTTGGAATTCAGTGCCACAGGCGGCCATGGAGGCCAAGTCATACTTAAAGTGAAGGTTGATGGGTTGTTGATTAGTAAGGTTGTCAAAGGTTATGGGGGTGAAGGCAGGAGAATGGCGTTGAGGATAATAAATCAGCCATGATTGAACGGTGGAGCAGACTCGATGGGCGGAATGGGTTAATTCTGCTCCTGCGTCTTACGGATTTATGGTCTTAAAGAGGTGGGAAGAAACGTGATCACGACAAGAAAACCCAGACAATTACAGGGAGACTCTCCGCGCAGACAGTAGCAGAGCTCAGGATTGAACCCAGGCTACCAGCTCTGCTGAGCGGCAGCTCCTGCAGATGCACAATCAAAATGCTGGAGGAACTCCTCATGGCAAACAGCATCGATAGAGGGGAATAAACATTTGATGTTTCCGACCAAGACTGTGTCACATACTGCTCTCAGCTTTAAAGAATGCAAGACCAGTCAGCTCCTCACACAGTGAAGGTGAGACTGGAAAAGATCAGGAGCAAGGATTGAAATAATCAGTTTAAAATAGAGAAGGAAAATTAGTTGTTCTTTTCCTGATCTGCAGACACTGCCCAACAAAGTCACCCTTATCAGATACCCATTGGTTTAAATATTGGCCCCCAAAACAGCTGCAAAAATCACACAGTCTTTGTTTTCCCATTGCAGTCTCCCTACCCAACCCTTACATACTGAAATTAAAATATCAAAAGCATTGGATTACATTCACAGAGTGGATATCGACATTCATGAATTCTTTTGCCGCTGATGCTTTTGCCAAGCATCAAACAGTCCAATAATAAACGTGGTCCACATTTCACAGCATCGACAGCTGTTCTTGTTTAGGATTGCCCTAGGTCGAGATTCACCTCAGCATGAAGCAACAGCTGAGGCCACAGAGGAAGAGAGGTTAGATATGAAATAATTGTCATTCAAGATGTGCAGTGGACATCTGCTTTCCTGCTCAGCTCCGATAGGAAATTATGCTGAGCGCAGGAAAGCTTACCCTTGACATGTGATGAATCGAAGTTTTAATCAGAGTTTTTTAATAGACACCAAGTGGCAAAATCTAGAAGTTGGACATACGTGTGCACATTTCTTTATGTGAAAATTATGCATAAAAATAGCTGTACTTCAGGTAGGTCATGCAAAAAATTACTCCTTGGGGAAATTGTGCCCATCAGGAAATGAGACCAAATATTTTTGCCCAATTCACCTCAGCACAGGTGACACTGACCAGTGTCAGAGATGCACCGAATGGTATCAGAGGTCACATGCCACATTTCCTCAGCTGGGGTTTCTGAGGACAGCCCAACGCTCTTGCACGAGGTAATTGGAGGTTCACACTGTCGAGTCCACACTTTGCACACGGCATCTGCCGATCTCACTGTTCAATGAGCAGCGTTTCACGAAGCAATCTCTGGATGATCACAGGTTGGGTCAGTTTTGATGGAAGATGTATGCAGTGATCACCACTCTGCTCGTCTCGGTGCCATGGCAACACTCGTCACGAGGAAGCCAACTAGTTACAGTCCATCACGGGTGCAGTGCCAGACACACCCCTTTACCCAGCATTCCACTCTCTCTACGGCAGTCTTATCTTCCCTCTATGATGTGCTGCACCGGCGTTCCTTAAAATACCTTCTCACTGAGTGGCATGAGTGCCCAGAGCGCCACATTCAGCTCCCAAAAGGATGGAATTGCTTTTAATACATTTCCATCTGACTTCAAGTGATCATTTTCAGGAGATTCCAAATCAGTTTTTGCATCAATAAAGATCCAAGACCTGGTTTTGAGTATGAGAAAGAACATAAGAAATGGAAGCAGAAGTAGTGCTTTTTGGCCTCGTGCCTGCTCCACCATTCAGTAAGACCATGACTGATCTTACCTCAGCACCATTTCACTTCACAAATCTTCTCCTTTAATCCCAAAAAGAAATCTCTCAACCTGTCTTGAATACACTCTGCAGCCAAGCCTCGAGGGCATGCTTGTGCAGACAATTGTCTACACAGTGTAGAGACTGTGGGAGAGGAAATCTCTTCCCTGAACAGCTGCCCCCTTTTGTTCTGGGACGGTGAAGCCTGGTTCTCATCACCTCAGCCAGCGGAAATGTCAACTCTTTAACCATCCCATCAATCCCCTTAAGGATTTTACATGTCCATGAACCAAAGTAACGATACATCAACCTCAAAAGAGAGAAACAATATATTAAAAAAGGAGGAAATTCCTCCCACTGACCCAATAGGAAATGAAGGTTTCTCTGTAAGTCAGTGGTTTGATAAAGTACACAAAATGTGACAAAACCAACAAAGAATTTAAGATCTTGACATACTGTATGTTATAATTACATGGGGCTAGAAGGCACAGACAGCTAATACACAGTAGATTTCCTTTTGTCTTATTGGAGGCATATCAGAAATACAGAGGCAGCTACAATGGATGACCCAATAGAAATTGCAGCTAGTAGTCACCACATAGAGCTTTTGTGATGTCACCCACCTCACACATTTCCTCCCCCAGACAATGCTGGTGGTACTGCCCGAGACAAGGGGTGAATGCCAATGAAGGCATGATTCCAAAATGGAGCAATACCCACAAACAAGCACAAGGTATTCAGTAAATGTTCGCAAAGGTGATATGCAATATCCTCAGCAAAGACTTGCAGAGGCTAGAAGAGGGTGTAAAGTCCAAGGAATTCCATTCACAATTACCTGGATGGGTCAATGCCACTGGGAGGAGTGTCATTAACCAAGGACATGAGTGTAAGCAAACTGTGGAGTTCTAGCAGAGAGTTTGAGGCAATCTGTGCTATCGTAATGTACTGGGAATAAATTAATTGCCTGAAAGTACAGGTGTGGGACACATCCTGGAAAGAGCTGCCATGAGTACAATGGACTGAATGCCCCATTCTACACCAGGAGATTCCATAATAAATAGTTTTGAACAGCATTTCTGGGCTCTGGGCCAGGCATCCGGTCATGTGACTCTCACTTCACTACCTCAAGATCAACAATGTGTTCTTTCAACAAAGGTTTTTACACTGACGGGAGCATTTACTGAGAAGGCATAATTTGTCATTCAGTTGATGAAAGCCAGTGAAGATTTCACAGTCCTTTACTAACACATTCAACTCTACAACTGGAGAAAATAAATATCTGATTGTAATGAGGGTGATATCAGAGCAGAGAAGCAATGGGAGTGCCAACAGAGTGTTCCAAAACTTAAGAAATAAAGATTTTAGGTCTGAATTTCCTCTGCCCCATTTACTATATCTCAATTGGAGATAATACCCGTATACTCAGATAATTACCATACCATCAATCATCCATAGCCTCGGCCTAGGAATGGAGGCAGGGTATTTACCAGCGACATTTGGGTTTAACCTACCCTCTGTGTTGCATGATTAAGCATCTCCTGCCATGCGGAATCAAACTGCCGCTCTTCATCTTCCAGTAGCCTCTGCTCAGCCAGAGCAATCGTCTCCTTGGCTGCGCGCAACACTTCGGTGGCTCTTTGAAAATCCTGGGTAGCTTTCTGGGCCTCCAGCTGGGCCTGACAGGAAGTAAAGTCAACAGCAAAATCATTCGGGGGACAGAACACACAAAATCAGAAGCCATTAAGGACATCATAAAGGACTCCTCCCATCCTGCGCACGGACTGTTTGATCTGCTTCTGTCTGGTAGGCGCTTCAGATCCCTCCAGACTAAGACTAATAGGCACTGGAGAAGTTTTTTCCCTACTGCGGTCACTTTGCTGAACAGTTAACTGCCGGTTAACTGTCGGCTAACTATTACTTGGATTGCACTACCTGTATGTATAATCTATATTTTCATTTATATTTATCATTATTATTGTTATGAGCAGAGAGACAACATCTGCCGAAAGTAAATTCCTTGTATGTGCATAGGTACTTGGCGATTAAAGTCTGATTCTGATTCTGATTCTGATTATGTCACCAGATTGGTTGAGGGACAACTGACAACATCCATTCCTTCCACCAAGAGTAAACTACGTATACAATCTGCAGGATGCACTGTAACAAATCTTCAAAGCAACGCAATCACACCTTACAAGCTCACGTTAACTCCACCCCAGTGAAAGTCATCTCTCAAAATCTTCTCTAAGTCACACACCTCCCTGACCTGGACATATATCCCCATTACTTGATGGCCACTGAGTCAAAATCCTAGCCCATTGTGGGACTAAAGAGAAGCAGGTCATCCCCAGGTTACAAACACAGCTTATACAGTAGATACCCTACATATGAGCGAGCCCCCAGAAGTCCAATGAACATACATATCTTCATTCCCATGAACAGCAGAACCAGATTGCTCTCTTTACTCACAGTTAGTAATTGTTCTTTTTATCCTTCCTCTCTGTTCTTTGTGCTATGGGAGTGTGGTTACCACAGAGCAATTTTTATGTATTTTCCAACTCACGGACAGAACTAATTTATGGATGTCAGTACAAAAGGAACCCAGGGATGGCTTGTTTCAGTCCTGACGAAGGGCCTGTGAAATGGCAACGTCACTTCTCATTTCACAGGCACTTTCTGCATCTTCACTCAGAATGAGAAGTGCAATAAAGGAGCGGCTCCTGGGGTAAGCAGGGACAGGTAACGGATACTGGCTTTACCAGTGACATTCACGCCCATTAACATTCAGATCTGAAAATCACAGCGTGAAGGAGGGAGGCATAAAGTGTGGGTGTGGGAACAGAATGTAAAATGAAGCTAAGCTCGTGGCTAATGAATGATTTGTGTTTCATTACATGAAAGCCAGGACACTAATTGAGTGCTCATTGCCTATTGAGTACCAGTTTTAATATCTCCTTTAAATTACATTAATTAGCTAAATCATCGACATCTAATCCTAAGAAATAAACACGAGAGAGGCCGGAGAGGCTGGAAATCAAAGCAACACACACAAAATGCTGGAGGAACTCAGCAGGTCAGGCAGCCTCTATGGAAAAGAGTAAACTGTCGACTTTTCAGCCCGAGACCCTGCTTCGGGACTGAGAGGGATGGGGGGGGGGGAGGTGATGGCAGAATAAAAAGCTGGGGGAAGGGGAAGGAGGCTGCCTAGAAGGTGATAAGTGAAGCCAGGTGGGTGTGAAAGGGAAAGGGCTAGCGAAGGAGGCATCTGATAGGACAGGAGAGTGGACCAATGAGAAAGGAGGAGAGGACCCAGGGGAAAATGATACACAAGTGAGAAGAGGTAAAAGGTGGGGGGGGGGAATAGAAGAAGTGGGGGGAGAGGGGAGGGAATTTTTTTACCGAAAGAAGAAATCAATATTCACAATATTCATGCCATCAGGTTGGAGGCTACCCAGACAGTATATAAACTGTTGCTCCTCCACCCTGAGGGTAGTCTCATATTGGCACAAGAGGAGGCCATGGACTGACATGTTGTAACAGGAATGAGAATTGGAGTTAAAATGCTTGGCCACTGGCAAGTTACAGTTTTGGCGGATGGAGCAGAAATGCTCGACGAAGGGCTCTCCCAATTCAGGCGGGTCCCGCTGATGTAGAAGAGGCTGCATCTGCAGCACCCGACACAACAGACAACCCCAGCAGAGTTGCAGGTGAAGTGTTGCCTCACCTGGAAGGACCGTTTGGGGCCCTGAATGATGAGGTGAGGGAGGAGGTGAATGGGCAGGTGTAGCACTTAGGCCACTTGCAGGGATAAGTGCCAGGAGGGAAATTGTTGGAGAGGGATGAATGGACAAGGGAATCGTGGAGAGAGTGGATCCCTGTGGGAAGCTGGCAGGAGGGGGGGGCGGGAAGTGGGAAAGATATGTTTAGCGGTAGGATCTCTTTGAAGATAGTGGAAGTTGTGGAGGATGATGTTCTAGTCTAATCCTAGCCAACTCACAGGACAATTTACAATGACCAATTAACCTACCAACCATTACGTCTTTGGACTGTGGGAGGAAACGGGGTCACTCGGAGGAAACCCTCGTGGTCACAGGAAGAGCGTACGAACTCCTTACAGGTTAGGGTGGGATTTGACCCCAGGCCACCAGTGCTGTAAAGCATGGCGCTAACCACTACACTACATGTGTCGGATGCGGAGGCTGATGAGGTGGTAGATAAGGACAAGAGGAACTCTATCACTGTTAAGGCAGTGGAAGATGGGGTGAGCGCAGACGCTTGGGATATAGAGGAGCTGCAGGTGAGGGAAGAATCTATAGTGGAGGGATCTAAGTAATCAGAGTTTTGAGGTTCTGGATTTATATAGTACTGACAGAGACAGCTGCACTTTTTCTGTTCAGTGGATGTAATATTAAATCAAAATGTCATTTACCCGTTCAAATAGGTGTAAACTATCCAAGGACAGAGCAGTCAAACTGCTCTGACCAAACATTTATACTTCAACTAACACCTGAAACAACTGGTCACTTATTCCATTCCTGCTTATGAGAGGAAACACCATATTATAGTGATTACAATATTAGTCGTAATCCGAAAGAAAAATATTGCTGATGCTGAAAATCTGATGTAAAACCTGCAGATACTGGAAACACGACAGGTTATGCAACATCTGAAGAGAGAGAAAGAGTCATTTATGTCAGGTTGAAGACCACTAATCACAACTCCTTGCCTCTCCTCAGATGTTGCCCAATCTGATGTTTATTTCCAGAATATTTTTTAAATTTTACCAGATGTGAAACACTTTGACATCCTGAAGCTGAGAAGGGCACAAGGAGCAACAACAGAGCACTGACCCCTCAATCCCGCTCTGCAAGCTAATAAAATCACTCTGGTTTAGACTGTAAAATCGGCTCTGCATTCCCAACTACCTGTGGCAACCTTTCACCTCTTGGTTACCAATCATCTTTCTATATTTATTTCCTCTGACCTTTGAGAAACAGAGTTCAAGACTCACAGCACTGCAATAGGAAAAAAAAAAGTTGCCTTTTCTCCATCTTAAATTTGTAATGATCAGTAGGAAAATCTCCTATTTTTCATTTAGAGCTAAACTCAATCCCAGAAGAGGAAACATCCTTTCCATATCCAACCTCTCACGATGATAAAGAAACCATAAGGAATCACATTTGTAAGGAAAATATGCCAGCATCTTTACTTGTTTAGGAGATTTGGCTTGTCATCAAACACTATAGCAAACTTCTACAGATGTACTGTTGAAAGTACGCGAATTAGTTGCAGCCTGGCGTGGTACATCAATTCAAATACGTAGGAATGAAAGTAGCTGCAGAGAGCAGTGGATTCTGCCCAAACATCATGGGCATATCCCTCCCTACTACCGGTAGTATCTACAGGAGCCAGTGTCTCAAGAAGGCATCATCAAAGATTACCACCGTCCAGGCAAAGTCATCTCAACCAGAGATGCAGAAACCCAAAGTCTCACACCACCAGGTTCAAGAACAGCTATTTCCATTTGGTTCTTGAAACAACCAGCAAAACCCTAATCACTACAGTTTAGCAACACTGACTACTTTGCACAAACGTGAACTTCTTTTAAAATTCTAATCATGTACTTCCTTGTAAAAAACAATGTAAGATTAATATTTTCTGTGAATGCTGGTTTTATGATGCTGTGTGCCTGCAATTATGCTGCTGCAAAATAGATTTGCATTTGACAATAAACTCGATTTTGACTTTGATAACCCTTCAAGATCTTATATGTGTCAATCAAGTTGTATCTCTTCTAAATTCTTATGGATACAAGCCCAGAGTGCCTAACCTGTCCCCATGATACAACTCACCCATTCCAGCTCCTGGTCCAGTAAACCTCCTTAAAACTGCTTCCCAAAGCATTAAATGTTCTTTCTTAAATAAAGAAAGCAACGTAGTACAAATTCTTACCATTGTTCTATATAATTGAACAATAAACTCCATACTTTATTTTAAATTCCCTAGGCAATTAATATTTATTTTGTGTTCCCAATTACATACTTTTCCTGTACATAGCCTTCAATAAATCATGCACTTAGATATCCACTATACCTTAGAGCTATGCAGTCAATCACGATGTTTATTTATTTTTCCTGCTAGAAACACAATCTTATATTTTTCCACACCCTGTACCCCTTTTATCAGATCTTCACACATTCAGCGAGCCTATCTATATCCTCATGCAGCTTCCTAATATCCTTATCACTACTTATTTTCCTACCTACCATTGCAAATTTAGGTATTTGCCTCCAGTCCCTTCATCTAAACCATTTATTTAAACTTTCTATCACATCAGATTCAACCAGAAAAATATCTTCTAGTGCTTACTCTGTTTTCTGTTCACCAAGCAATCTTTTAGCCATAGCCACATGATGAATTTTTATTTTCTGCAGTATCCTTATCAAATGTTCTCGAAATCTAAATTATCTATAGATAACCGTTAGTTCCCCATTCTCCGCAATTTCTGACAAATTGCTCAAACATGAAACATGCTGATTTTATCAGATTACCTCATTTTTTTTAAATAGCTCCCTATAACACATTTCATAATAACTTTTAACATTTTCTCCATGGCAGATGTTAAGCAAAGTTGCCTGTTTTTTACTACCTTTTTCATTTTATGAATGAAGGGAATTACATTTATTATCTTTCAATTTAATGGAACCTTCCACAAATCCATGGAATTTTGAGTAGTTCAAACCAATGCATCAACCATCTCACTTTTCATTCTATGAGATCAAGTCTCTTTTAGCACAGAATTTCCACATTATTTACTGCAAAAGCTGACCAAAAATTATATATGCTTCTGGTAATACACACAAAGTGCTGGAGGCACTCAACAAGTCAGGCAGCATCTATGGAGAGGAATAAACAGTCAGCATTTTGAGCCAAGACCCTTCTTTGGGACATTTGGTGCATACTTATTAAAATTGGAATATTGTAAAATAAAAATTCTGTCAATGTGCTTCTCCAGATTGCTTATTTTACTTTAAGTTTTCATAGCTCTAAAACGAATTTCAACATTTTCATGAACTAATCACAAACTCCCACTTGCTAGTTTTTCAAATGGTTGAGGGAGGTATCAAAGGTAGTCCTTTGTAGTTTTCTATCACACATTTAAAGTTAAATAGTAGATTGGCTCTCCAAAACAGAAAATAAAATTACACTAACCTATATAACAAATATTTGATATTGCTTAATATGTAGCTTTGAGGCATATCTTTAACTCAGAATCCAGAAATACAGTGATAATAACCATCAAACGTATATAGGAAAGAATAACTGAGAAATTTATTACAAAGATGAATAGTTTTAAATGTAACTATCTTGAGCAAAGCTTGAACGTATCAGAGCTGGTGCGGCACTGTACAAATTCCATTATGTTGTATGTAGACTGTCGGGGCTAAATGAAAAGCTTTCACTGGTGCTTTTAAATTGATTACAAAATTTTGTATGCTTTAATAAAATTTTGCGGATTTCTATCACAAAATGGAATATTGATCATTTATGAAAAATTTCAGAATAAAGTTGCTCCATAATAGATAGTTCATTGAACACCATAAACCTGCTTATTGCTGTAAGGTTATAACATGCAGATTCAGTGATACGTGAAACTGTCGACTCAACCAGAATAATCTGCAGCACAGTGAGAATGTGCTCTGACCCTCTCCTCTAAAGAACCTCATCATAAGCATCTTGTGCTAGATTTCAAATTCTCCAAAGTGTTTGGAGAGACCCACTGCTTGGAAATTCTGCCTACAATCCCCTCACTCCACTGGGGCCAGTAGCAAGCAGCTGATATTGTTGACTCTCCAGTGGCAACCTTTGGGGAAAACTGGTCACAACAGCCAAAAATATCTTGATTGTTCCTTAATATCCACAGATGAATAATTGCAAGAGAAAGTTTGTGAAGCCTTTGTAATGACCTAGTTTTCTGCATTAATCACTCATAAAAAGTGGCCTGATATTCATCTAAGTCACAGTAATAGACAAACACAATCTGTCTAAACTAATAACACACCATTTATTGTACTTTTCATGTCTTTACTGAATACATTGTTTAATCATTCACAGTCCAGGCTGGAAAAAGTATGTGAACCCAAGTAATTAATAATTGTTAGAACCTCCTTTAGCAGTAATAACCTCCACTAAACATTTCCTGTAGCTGCTGATCAGACTTGAACAGCAAGGCAGAATTTTAGACCATCTCTCCATACAAAATTGTTTCAGTTCATCAATATTTCTGAGATACCTTAAATGAAGAGTCCTCTTCAGGTCATGCCACATCATCTCAACTGGGCTGAGGTCTGGACTCTGACTTGGCCAATCCAAAACATGATTTTTCTTTTCTTTTTAAGCCATTCTGTTGTTGATTTACTCTTGGGTTTCAGGTATTTGTCTTGTTGCATCATCCTTCTATTAAGCTTCAGGTGACAGAATGCAAATGTCTTGATATAATTTTGAATTCACTGTTCCCTCAACATTTGCAAGCTGTTCAGGCCCCGAGGCAGCAAAACAGCCCTAAACCATGATGCTCCTTCCACCATGCTTCACAGTGCCCTTTTCCCTCCAAACAGATCAGCTGCTAAAAAGTTCAACTTTTGTCTCATCTGTCCACAGAACATTGTCCCAGGAGTGTTGTGAAACATCCAGGTGGTCTTTAGCAGACTTGAGATGTGCAACAATGTTTTTTTTTTGTGGACAGCAGTGGTTTCCTCCATGGTGTCCTTCCATGAACACCTTTCTTGTTCAGTGTTTTTCTTGTAGTGGACTTCATGAACAGAGACTTCAACAAGTTCTAGAGATGTCTACAGGACTTTTGCTATTACCCTTAGGTTCTTTTTCACCTCCATCACTGGATATTGTGCTCTTGGTGTGATCTTTGCAGGATGCCCACACCTAGGGAGAGTAGCAACAGTACTGAATTTCCTCCATTTGTAGACAATTTCTCTTACTGTGGACTGATGAACACTCGGGTCTTTAGAAATGCTTTTGTAGCCTTTTCCAGCTTTATGCATCTCTACAATTTTTAAGGTCCTCTAAAAGTTGTTTTGATCAAGGCATGGTGCACATAAACAGATCTTTCTTGAGACGAGCAGGCTCTGTCAATAACCTGACCCTGTACGTCTTCTTTATAGAGCAGGGAACTTCTACAACCCATACCTCCCATCTCATCTCATTGATTGCAACACCTGATATGCAATAGCTTTTGTAGCAGGCATTATCTCAAAGGTTCACATGCTTTTTGGAACCTAGAATGTGATTACTTATATGGCATACTCAGTATTGACTACAAGAAGTACAATTGTTTGTGTTATTAGTTTAGATATATTGTGCTTGTCTATTATTGTGACTTAGATGAAGATCAGACCACGTTTTATCAAAACCCAGATAGTTTCAAAGGGTTCACAAACTTTTTTTGTAACCGTAAGTGGAAGGATAAATGGGTTGAATTTAAAAAAGACATAATTTCACCCAGGTTACGCACTTCTGATTGAACCCAGGAGCAGTTTGCATTGTTGATGGGTTAAGCAGACTATCACATTGAGAACAATCTTCCCAAGTAGCTTGATCTTCCTAAGTAGGTTAGTGAGTTCCAATTACAAACAATAACACGTGGCACTCCAAACAAACCGGAATTGATGTTGTGAGTGTTAAGCATAGCCCAGACATATATATATATACTTCGCATTTGTTCTCAGACCCTTATCTAACATACTCGAGTTTACATATGCTTTCTTTAGAAATGCATTAATTTACTAGCAGTTTAAGAGTTATTATAGACAGAGAACATGGAATTAGAACAGAATACATTGCCTCCAAGTCCAACAGGTTTGTGCAGACATTTGCTCTCCTGATAAGTCAGCCCTTGGAAATTCAAGACGAAAGTCCACACATTATCTAAATCTAGATCTCTGGCTCAGCTTCTCCTTGTTGAATGTTTCCAGCAGTGTGCACATTAACACAAACAGGTGCAAATTGATTGCTAGGCAATCACGCAAATGCACGTGAACGCAAAAATGCAGAGATAAAGACGACACTCACACACAAGTGACTTACACACACCCGAGAGTGGGAAAGGCATTCTTTAAAAAAAACTATGTATGGGCTAGGACTCCCCCAAGGCCTGAATTCCTGCCAGTGGTAGGCTAGAGGTTGTTTCATTTCCAACGGATTCTTTACGTAGATTTTTCCAAAGTTGATAAAGAAGCAAATGCTTTCAACAATGAAGAGTTATTGAAGGAAGGACAAAACAGTTTTATTCTAAAATAGAACAGTAAGCTAACTACCTCTTCCTTTCTGAAACTAGGACTCTCAACCTTAAAGCTACCATCTGTTAAAATATGGTTCAAGTATCAATTTCATTATGAATAAATATGTTATTTGGAAATGTTCCAAATGGTTCATTCTACAAAACAGAAGAGGAAGAAGTTATTTTCATGAATTAGTAGATGGCTCTGAACATTAAACAGCCTTAAATTAAAATTCCCACATTTTGTTCTTTTAGCCACATAATTATACTACATGACTATTATTCTTAAGAAGCACATTTTATTGACCCACTGACTTCAAAGTTCAAAGTAAATGTATTAGCAAAATACATGTATGTCACATTATACAAACCTATGATTTGTTTTCTTGTAGATATGCTCAGTAAATCCAAGAACTATAACAGTTCAATGAAGGACTTCACCCAACAGGGTGGACAAGCAACCAGTGTACAAATACAGAACAGAAAATAAATAAATAATCATAATTAATAAATAAGCAAAAATATGGATAACATGAGGTTGAGAGTTCTTGAAAATAGGTTCTGGGAGCTGTTCAATGATGGGGCAGGTGAAGTTGAGTGAAGTTATCCCCACTGGTTCAAGAACCCAGTGGTTGAGGGGTAATAACTCTTCCTGAAGCAAGAGGAGAGTGAGACCGGGTGGTGACTTAACTCCATGGTTCTGAATTATCATTGATTAATAAGCTTCACAGCATTAAAGTACTGCCCGGCAGGACAAGCATACAGAGGAAATTGTAAGTCCATAAAATAAGTTATTAAGGTTAGGTAAAATATTAAATCTTCAAAAGTTCTGATGGCATTGGATTTTCTGAACACAGTCAAACAAAGACTGTAAGCCCTATCTCATACAAATAGCCATTGGTATTCTCACTAAAGGGAGACTATACCGTAACTATCCAATCTTCAAAGGCTAGTTCGCTTTCCTGTTTATTCTCCATGGTGAGTTAAGCTGCCAATGCCCACTATTTGAGCAATACCCTCCCTACCAAGGAGAAGATTCTTCCAGCTAACAAAGTTGTTAAAACACAGTTCATTTATTTTTAGTGATACACATTTAAATCGAAACAGTATTCCTGAAACATATTTAAAACTCAGAGGATTTCCATCTTAAACATTTTAAAATAGAAAATCATTTCTAAAACACAACGCTTAAAGCATTTCCAAAGCACAAAGGATTTCCAAAACATAGGTGCTATTCCTATAAACTAATCAGCATACAGTACCAACTATGTAGACTAAACGGTCATCACAAAAATCAAAGCCAGAGGATGGATTCTAGTTCACCCAGTGTTTCTTTCATAGTTTCTTGATGTTCTTCACCTCATTCTGAATAAGCCCAAATTGCTCTCTCCTTTTAAGACCCTTCTTCTTCCACTTGGGTGACTTCACACGTTGATGATATTTCCTCAGATACCCTTTTTTTTAAAACACAAATGGTTTAAATGCTTTTTGGAGCCATAGTCCTCAGCTAATGCTTAAAGCTAAACTACCTGAGTACATAAAACTCCCTGCATTAAACACATCAGTCACTTGATATGCTAAATGATATTATCCATCTCGCCTGTAAGCTTCCTTGGACTAAACAACTACGTCAGGTTCTCTGTTTTGAAACAAGCCTAATTAAATACCCCATTGTCTTATACTGTGCTCTTGTGCAGTAATAAACCAGGTGCAGTGCACTATATTTTACTTCTCACTGACAGAGTGTCTGCTATATACAGAGCTTGTTTACAAAGCTGTTCTATATACAGTGTTTTTAACTACAGACTGATTACTACTTTCCATTTACATTTTAAGAAGTGAAGATTGACTCCCACTTATGATCAAAAGCTAAACAAGAAATATTAATAGGAAGTTTACTTACAAATGCTTAATCTTACAAGTGGCAGCTGCCATATTTAGAAATTGAGCTTAGCAAACATGAGGACAAGGCTCACCAGCCTAGGAGGCGAATATCCATCACAAAGTATACAGCTCACCAATCTGCCCACCAGCAAATTTCACAATTCATTCCTTGGCCTTCACAGAATTAGTGATTTCTTGGTACGTTTATGCTTTGATATCATCAGATTTTGAAATTAGCATTAAACCTTCAATAAATGCTTAATATTTTTACTCACATGAGAAACTAGGATTGGTACAAAACTCATGCTCAAAATAAAGTTCAGAATATTTCCAAATTCACAAGTTAATTTAACATATAAAATACACATAGCAGAAGAGCCTTAATATCAATCATCATGATCTAATTTCTCTGCCCGATTATGAATCAAGATGTTACCCTGCTTCACTGCAAGACAAAATGAGGTGTTAAATCAGTGACAACACAAACAATTTGTGCTCATCCTAATTTTTAAATTATAAGAGAATGACTCACTGCCTTAATCAAAAATTGAGAGCAACGATCTATCAGTTAAAATAGGATTCTGTGACTTTTTTTTAATCCGCATTCTACATTTATTACCCAGAGAAAACAATAAAATTAACTTTTTAATGCTAAAACATGATCCAGTTTCATTTATTTATGAATGTAGTTTCAATTCAATGGAATTTTGTAGATCAGCACTCTGCAGGTCAATACCTAAGTGCACATGACTGTGATCATTAACTAAGCCATCCACATTTACATCAAATATCAGCTGATCCCTATAACGTGACAACAGGGATTAGGTCATAACACTAAAAAGAAGACAGCCTGGACTCGGTGGGTGGGTGGTCCTTTCTTCTGCCCTAACAATTTGACAGCTCTATCCTACAGTTTTTGGTGATGACAGGATGTTCCAAAGCAATTCTGGAACAGTTCACCCCATGCCAAAGGGATTTTGCACATTTAGCAGCTGAATAGCCTTTGAAAGACCACTGTGGGAATTCTGAAACACCCGACAAATTCCATGGCTCATCTCTTCAGGAAACCAAATTCAAAGTTCACATTATCTCCATGATGGTAGTAGTGAGAAGGAAGCATGCCCTGGGGTGGTGGGAGTCCCTGATGATGGATGCTGCTTTCCTGCAACAGCGCTTCATATAGAGGTGCTCAATGGTGAGGAGAGCTTTACTCGTGATGGACTGGGCCATAGCCACTATTTTTTGTGGGATTTTCCATTCAAGGGCACTGGTGTTTCCATACCAGGCTGTGATACAGCCTGACAATATACTCTCCACCACACATCTATAGAAGTTTGTCAAAACTTTAGATGTCATACCAAGTCTTCACCAACTCATAAGAAAGTAAAGGCACTGTCATGCTTTCTTCATAATTGCACTTACATGCTTTACCCAGGACAGGGCCCTCCAAAGTAATAACACCAACAGACTTAAAGCTGCCGACCCTCTCCTCCTCTGATCCTCTGATGAGGACTGGCTCATGGACCTCTGGTTTCCTCTTCCTAAAGTTAATAATCAGCTCTTTGGTCTTGTTGACGTTGAGCAAGAGGTTGCTGCTATGGCACCACTGAGCCCGATTTTCAGTCTCCCTCCTGTATGCTGACTCATCACCATCTTTGATTTAGCCCATGGTGTCATCAGCAAACTTAAATATAGCTTTGGAGCTGCATTTAGCCACACAGTCATACGTGTACAGCGAGTAGAGCAGGGGGCTATGCACAGCATTGTGATGTACCTGTGCTGATGGAGATCATGGAGGAGATGTTATTGCTGATCCGAAATGACTGAGGTCTGCAAGTAAGGAAATCAAGGATCCAAAAGCACAAGGAGGAATCGAGGCCAAGGTCTTGGAGCTTATTGATTCATTTTGAGGGGATGATAGTGCTGACTGCAGAGCTGTAGTCAATAAAGAACACCTTAATGTATGCATTTTCGCTGTCCTAATGTTCCGGAGTTGAATGAAGAGCCAATGAGATGGTATCTGCTGTGGACCTGTTGCTGCAGTAGGTAAATTTGAGCAGATCTAAGTCACTTGTCAGCAGGAGTTGATATCCTTCATCGCCAACCTCTCAAAGTACTTCATCATTGTGAATATAAGTGCTACTGAACAATAGTCATTGAGGCAGGTTACAAGGCTCTTCTTGGCCATCGGTATAATTGAAGCAGGTGGGTACTTCGGAATGCTGGAACAAGATCCCAATGAACACCCCAGCCCGTTGATCAGCACAGGTCTTTAGTACTTGGCCAGTTAGCCGGACTGGGCTGGATGCTTTCCGGGGGTCACCCTGCTGAAGGTTGCTCGCTCGTCAGGCTCCAAGACTGAAATCATACGATATTGTAATAGTTCCTCCATGTTTTGGCAGTCAAAGTGAGCACAGAAGGCCCACCTGGAAGCGAAGCCCTGCTGTCGCTTATGTTGCTTGATTTAACTTTGTAAGAGGTGACAGTATTCAAGAGGAACACCAGCAGAAGGTCACTCACCAAACCAATACCAGTATAATCACAAAAATGCACTGAGACTCCATCTCGTGTTGTCAGCAAAGTTGGGGACTCGTACCACAACATTTGCACCTTGCCATTAATTAAACCAGCAAACAAAAATGAACTCTCTAACAATCTTAAGAAATCTAAGACTCAAAGAACACTTGGTACAAATGGCACTAGCAAAACTCTTATTCAGTAAGAGTTTGCAATTAATAGCAAACTAACCTTTGTTGAACAATTTGCATGGTGCCCTTTGCATGTTTTACAGCCAATTAACAGTTAATATTGTAATGTAGCTAGCAAGTTATTTCAAGTTATCAATGCAATATACAGTATCTGTTTAATTTATGTACATGGGAGGATAAATAGTTGTCAGGTCATCCTTGAGAACTCGTGAGATAGGACCATAGATTTAGTCCTTATGTTACATGGCATAAGTGAATTCTTCGCTTAAACATGGCAGATTTATTGTTCTTTTCACTGTTCAACAAAACCTGAAGAAATATCCATCCGGAGTTAGAAGCAGAATGCTCATTTTGTTTCTTTACCTGCCGTGTGACTCGTCGGGCCTCCCAGTAAGGCTTAGAATCATCCACTGCTTTTCCTACCTTCTTCCCCACTTCATCAAGCTTAATAGTGGCTTCGACCAAAACAGTCCGAAACTTTTGACGAGCCTCCTGCAAGACAACAGCGGAAGCGATCAAGGCTCAAAAAGCATTCACCTGAAAATAGCTTCCGAGTTTTCAAAGGAACTCACACAGGAAACAATGTCTTTCAATACAAGACACGTAAAAGGCAGCAGTCCATTTCCCTATGAATTAGAAGGGCTCAGTTGAATTTTCTATTGTACCCAATGAACAGTAACATCAAACACGTTTTTTTAGTCCAGCAATTTCTACCCATCACCATTGCATTCACAATCTCATACTTAGGGCAACCATTGTGTGAAGACCAAATAAAGAGAAGGGGAATGGGATTAATGGGATTTCACCCTAGGAAATGACATTGACCCAATAGGAATACAGTTGCCTTCTGTGCCATTATCATTAGAAATACTGATTGAATACTCTTGTGTTTCTCTTGCCTGAAATCAATACAGCCTTTAAATTGGCAAGTATATGTTCAATTGCCCAAAATAATTGACTTGTTCAATGGGGCTTTATATTGTCTTTTCATAATTGACTCCTACTGTAATGTCAAACTATTATCTGCCTGATACAGGGAATTGCTTGTAAACGAGTGCCACATTGTGTGTGTTGGGAATTGTATTTCTGCCTGACATCTCACTAACACTACAAAAGTGTAGTCAGTACAAGAACTGCCTTGTGTAAAACAATGGAATTTAACCATCTTTTACAATAAATTATTAATATCAAGGTGCTGATAAGTCACCAAAATCCTAGCTGATTTACACTGCTGTTCTCATTAGTGCTGCAGAGAATTTCACCTCTCAACTAAGTTTTTACTTCTGAGAAGAGCGAGAAGATGGGAAGATTACAAGAGAACAGGGTGAATAAGAATGCATTTTTAGCATGCCCTTCATGAGGTTCGACTGTCAAAACATGATTTACAACCAGGAAAATGCTCTGAAGTGCAGTCATTGCTGGAAGCTAGAAAACAAGATCACAAACAGAAGTGAAATAATGGCCCAGAAAATATGTATCACTGATGGTGGGTACAGTAATTGGAGAAGCATTGGGAGATTGCCTGCTTCTCTCTAAAGTAGTGCAATATTGGAAGTGGGTAGGTCATTGATTTAATACCAGAGCAACAAATTCAGGTGTTCCATCCATTAATGAGAGAATAACCAGGGTAAGAGAAAAGAAAGGTTATTAGAGGGCACCAGGAGATTAGTATCCACAGAACTGCCTTGGTCAAAGGCTCACGAGCTGGAATTTCAGAAGTGCTTTAATAAGTAAATCGTATGAATATTTTTTGGTAAATTAAAACAGAAGTAAATAGCAACACACAAAATACTGGAGGAACACAACAGGTCAGGCAACACCTGTGAAGGTTCAAGACCCTTCATCCAGACAGATATAAGTCGAACTGTGAGGGCATTATGACAGAATAATTAAAGACAGCTGGATTTGAATTTGCCACAAAGGCAGCCAATGGCATTAGGTCAGGTAGCAATACCAAAGTTCTATGAATATGTGGTTGTCACTTTATCTGGAAGGAAGAACTAATGGAATAATGGTGTATAATGAAGTCAGAGGTGAATAAGAAGTCCCTTGGTGCAAAAGGAGGAAAGGAGGAAAATAGTGAGAGTAACTTTTTTGCAAAGGGTGAGCACATCATCTAGAAAGACCAGAGGGGAAAAAATCAGGCATAATTAAGAGAAGCAAAGTGCAAAAAGCGAAATACATGATGCTGGAGGGATCATTAAGGACCGCATAACACAAAAGGTGAAAGCCTTGCTCATCCATGAAGTAGCATTGTCTGCTCCGTTTTGGTGAAGATGATTGAAGCATAAATGATCAGCAGTTCCCTGTTCTGCTTGTTTACACCTGAGAGTTCAGAATCGGCTTTGATTAATGGTTGAGAGACTGGGGCTCATTTCATACAAATTTCTCTTGGCATTTTACAACCTCAAATCCTGGAGGGGGACTTGCAACAATGAATGAGGCCCTTGATTTCTAAGCCTAGATTATTATCATTTTTTAATCTTGCATAATGCATCTTGCTCATAAAGATTTCTAGAATGAAGATAATGCAGTTTATTATAATCCTGTTCCTCACTGGTAATTTGGATTAATGGCAACCATGATTGCATATGACTAAGATGTGCAGAATTTTTAATGTTAAATGTATAACACTTGTAACTATCTTCTGAAACAAATTTCTTCAGTATCTTTTATAATGAATCTTCAAAGTTTCATGTCTAATTAGGTTCGCAGTTCCCATGAAATTATCTAACTAAAGGCCTTCCCAAAATACCTCTTCCAAATTGAGAACTGCTTGTTTTTGACTTCCTTCATTTACAAAGACAAAAAAAAAATTCTACTAAAACAAAGATAACCTCTAGTATTTTTGGTTTAGAGTCAAAATTTTGAAGGTTTAAGGACAAACTCCAAGGCAGAGTACAAAGTAAATGGCAGGATACTTGGGAGTGTGGAGGAGCAGAGGGATCTGGGGGTACATGTCCACAGATCCCTGAAAGTTGCCTTACAGGTAGATAGGGTAGTTAAGAAAGCTTATGGGGTGTTAGCTTTCATAAGTCGAGGGATAGAGTTTAAGAGTTGCGAGGTAATGATGCAGCTCTATAAAACTCTAGTTAGGCCACACTTGGAGTACTGTGTCCAGTTCTCACTATAGGAAGGATGTGGAAGCATTGGAAAGGGTACAGAGGAGACTTACCAGGATGCTGCTTGGTTTAGAAAGTATGCATTATGATCAGAGATTAAGGGAGCTAAGGGCTTTACTCTTTGGAGAGAAGGATGAGAGGAGACATGATAGAGGTATACAAGATATTAAGAGGAATAGATATAGTGGACAGCCAGCGCCTCTTCCCCAGGGCACCACTGCTCAGTACAAGAGGACATGGCTTTAAGGTAAGGGGAGGGAAGTTCAAGGGGGATATTAGAGGAAGGTTTTTTACTCAGAGAGTGGTTGGTGCATGGAATGCACTGCCTGAGTCAATGGTGGAGGCAGATACACTAGTGAAATTTAAGAGACTACTAGACAGGTAAATGGAGGAATTTAAGGTGGGGGGTTATATGGGAGGCAGGGTTTAAGGGTCAGCACAACATTATGGGCCAAAGGATCTGTACTGTGCTATACTATTCCATGTTCTATGTCCTACCCCAGAAGCCTGCGCACACTGATTTTTCAGAGATGATGGTGTAGTGTCCTTTCAGACATGGGTTCCTGCAATCCTGCTTAAATTTGATAAAGATTGCATTCACAGTACTGTGATACAACATCTGGGTTTTTCACACTTAGTCCCCACAGAGTAAGAATCTGATTGAAACTTACTTAAACTTGGAAAGAACATGAACATTGACAGTATGGAAAGATGGTTGTTTAAGGCTGTAGGATACAGGTCAGTTAGAAAGTTGAGCATAGAACTGGCAGATGTAATTGAATCCCAACTAGTGTGAGGTGAATAGGACTTTAGGAAGTTAAATAAAGATAGACACTTAAATTAGTGGCAAGCTTGACTTCACAATCAGGTGTTAGTTTCTAAGAGTTGGGACACAAAAACTGGTTAGGCCAAACTTGGAGTATTGTATGCAGTTCTGGTCAACACTTTGTAAGAAACTATCTGGAACACGAAGGCAGAGGAAATGGTGGAATCAGATACAATTATTTCATTAGATATGCATTTAGATACTTGAACAGGCAAGGTACAAAAGCACATGATCCTAATGCACGCAAATGGGATTAGTGTAAATGGTCAAAAAATATGCTCATGGTTCCAGTTTGTTTAAGGACCAACTTCTGTGCTGTATCTTTGAATCTTTGGAGACACAAGAGAATGTAGACGTTGCAATCTGGAGCAAAGAGAAAACAAACGGCTGGAGGAACTCAGCAGGTCTCAACCCAAACGTTGACTGTCCTTCTGCCTCCACAGATGTTGTCTAACCTGCTGAGTTCCTCCAGCAATTTCGTTTTTGCTCTTTGGCTCAATGAGCAGAAAGACAGAAAGTTATAGTGAAAGATCTACAGTCTAAATTCTTTGGCAGTCGACAGTTTTCAAAGTACTACTATATTCAGATCACCTACATAGATCAGCAATGGCGATATCTGTTGTACATAACGCTCCATTTTACTATTACACAGTTATTTATTTAGCCAAATACATGAGATTGGAAGCACACAAAAGCTTATGATCCAATTTAGCAAAAATCCGGATTGCTGGAGGATCAGATTTCAAGTGATTTTCCACAATGGATGTTCCTACTGGACCATGGATAGTCCACCATATTCCATGGTACATTGAATGTTAACTCCGATCAGAATTGTTAGTGTTGCTCAACAATCATAACTTCAGCAAATACTGGTTGCTCTCCAGTGGCAATGGTGCTGCTTCACATTTGACTGTTGGTTCTCTCAGTGCACACTGGGGCTTTTCCAGGTGCTCCCACTTCTTCCCACATCCCAAAGACATGCTGGTTATTTGACTAGTTCCATGTCGGTTAACACCATAGAAGAAACATAAATCAACGGGTATGTATAGGAGAGAACAAGTTTCCAGTGTAAATAGAATGAGACAGATTGAATTGTTTCTGTCAAACTCAGCCTGGGTCCAATAGGCTGCATGGCTTCCCTCTGTAATGTTATACGAACAAGTCATGTGTTGCTTGATGAAACAAGAACTCGGTGTATAATATATTATAGAGTTAGAAATGAGAGATCTACAATTGATATCCCTTTAATAGTACGATCAATAGGACTACAATATAGAATGCAGTGTGCGGAGCAGGGTTACGTTTAATTTATCTTATCCCTTCAGAGTCATGAATCATAACTACAGCAATGCCATTAACTAATCCTCCCTTAGATACTGAGGATTTATAAACAGTAGAAAAACAGCTCTCAAAGAAACAGTCAATTATGCAATGAACTGAAGGCTAGAATATTCAAGCAGGAAAAATGTGCACGACTGAATGTGATCTCATACTGTATGTCTGCAAAAATAGCAGCATTCAAGGGTTACATGGGCCATATGTTATGCAGTGCAAACTATTCTCAAATATACTGCATAAATTCTCAGACATAATCCTTCAATATTTTCATAAAAACTTTACCTCTAGCTCCGTTTCCTGACGATTAATAGCCTCTGTTGATTGGTTCAGCTTCTCGAGTTCCCCCTAGAACACAATTAGGGAAATTGTTTAAAGCTCAGAGCAGGCAAAATCAAAGAATTAAACATTTAACATCAGATACTTCAACTCTTCTTAAAAACTTGAACCAGTTATTGATAATGCTGTCATTGAGAGAGTCCTCTCTCTGAAATACAAAATGTAAAGACTCAGAGCAAATGTTCAGTCTATAGCAGCACCGAAACATAATTCTTATGTTCCACTTTAATAGTTCAAGATGTACAAGTGTTTTTTCAGTCTATCATGCATATTATTGCAAGTGTGATGTGCTGAATCACAATTCAATTCCATCAGTTTTATATAACTCACTAGTCATTTTGGATTTAACTTCTAAAAGCCTCTTGGATAATTTGGAAAAATTAATGAATAAACATTATACAAAAATAGTTAGATGACCAGATCACTCTCCATTTAATATTAGAATATTGCAAAGCAAAGTGTGAAGGGAAGTAAATGGGCTTGAAAATTAGATTTCTAAGTGGTGTAAAACTGCTATGCAACAAATCATCAGACATGTCACACCAAGCTCACATAGCAAGGCACTGGCCCAGTTTCCAATCTCAGCTGGACTGGAAACGGAAAAAGTTACAGAGCTGGTTAACCATCACTATGTCATTGTAACCCCACCCAGTCCACCTAGAACTAATTAAAAGTTTTATCCACATGTCAACATTTTTTACTTTAAATCAAGAAGTGACCAATTACATTATTACACACCACTTCCCTCTTCATAAACATCAGTCAAAAGGAAAAACCAAATCCTTAACAACACTTTGTATCTTACCAGGAAGTTTTGTTGCTGTGGTCCACTGGCCTAATATTAATCATTGCTATGTACAATGACTAATATTATGATTTATACAATATTAGTCACTATAAGAATTATAACACTACACAGAAACAAAGTTAGAAAAGTGATTACCGCAGTGAATTGTTGATTCATCATTCTTTAACCTCATTTGTAAATGAAAGTCCACACCCAAACAGATATTCTATAACAGAAGATTCTATAAGCAAGTGTTATTTAAAAAGAATTGTGCCATTAACAATATGCAGGCTTCAATACTGCAGCCTATTTGACTAAAACATCTTTCACTTAAAAATGAAATTAATTAATAACCTAAATAGTAAATGTAAATGTAGCTAATTGAGAATCCAAAGTTTATAAAAATGTAATTGTTAGATAACATTTAAATTAAGGAGGATATAATTTTGGAATACTACGTGTTTCTAATTCAATAGGAAACTGACAGAAGTGTGAAGCAACATGCAGTAAATGGTAAAATACAGAATCCTATGGGACTTGTGGTCCATAAAAAAGCCCATCACATGAGAAGGCATCAGAAGCTGGCAGCAAAGGTCAGCTTATTACTCTGAAAGCAAAATCAAGCAAGTAGTGCATGCAAATGCACGGGACAAAAGTACAGAACTAATACATTCCAATCGTTCAGCAAATTGTTCTCCTAAACTGCTAAGCATTCACGTTAAGTGCACAGGTTTCAAGCAGCCTGATGTAGTTTCCAAACAATAGAAATGTTGAAGGAGGATCTAGTTTTTCCAAATAGAAATGTTATTCATCAACAAGGAAAATAAATAAAATTTATATGATACCACAAGTCTTTGAAGCACCAGAATTTCGCATCCAACTAAAGTGTCTTAAAAACATTGAAGAAGCAGAATTTATATATCATGATATAAGTTTCATTTTCTTAGACATTTACAGGAAAATAAAGCAATACAACATAATTTATGAAAAACTATACATTGCATAAACAAAGACTGACAAACAACCAAGGTGCAAAGGACAAATATGTGGTGCAAAAATGTATATAAATAAATACTAAAAATAGAGTCCTTGTGGGATCAGTTCAGATTTGAAGTGATCCAAGTGATATAAGACCCTGATGGTTGTGGGATCCACAGCAGATGCCATTTCACTGGCTCTTCACCCAACCCTGGAACACCTAGACTGCATGACGCATACATCAGGATGTTCTTTATCGATTACAGCTGAGCATTTAATACCTCATCCCCTCAAGGCTAATCAATAAGCTCCAAGACCTTGGTCTCACTACCTCCTTGTGCAATTGGATCCTGGATTTCCTCACTTGTAGACTCGAGTTCGTATTGAAAACAACATCTCCTCTACAATCCCCATCAGTACAGGTGAACCACAGGGCTGTGTGCCTATTCCACTGCTCTATTCATCTTACACATACGACTGTGTGACTGGGCACAACACCAATACCATATTCAAGTTTGCTGATAACACCACTGTTGTGGGTCAAATCAAAGTGGTGATGTCAGCAAACGGGGGAAATTGAAAATTTGGCTGAGGGGTATCATAACAACAACTTCTCACTCAGTGTCGGCAAGACCATGGACCTGACAGTAGACTTCAGGAGAGGGAAATCAGAGGTCCATGAGCCAGCCCTTATCAGAGGGTCAGAGGTGTAGAGGGTTAGCAACTTTAAATTCCTGGGTGTTGCTATTTCAGAGAACCTGTCCTGGACCCAGCACACAAGTGAAATTGTGAAAAAAAGTTCGACAGCGCCTCTACTTCCTTAGGAGTCTGTGGAAATTCGGCATGACATCTAAAACTTTGAGAGACTTCTATAGGTGTGTAGTGGCCTGAAGTCATGGCCTGGCATGGAAAACACCAATGCCTTTGAATGGAAAATCCTACAGAAGGTAATGGATTCAGCTCAGTACATCTCAGGTAAAGCCTTCCCAACCATTGAGCACATCTTTATGAAACACTGTCACAGGAAAGAAACATCCATTATCAGAGATCCTCACCACACAAGCCATGCCCTTTTCTCACTGCTGCCATCAGGTAACAGGTACAAGACCTGCACCAGCAGGTTCAAGTGAACTTAGCACCCCACAATCATCAGACTCTGGAACAAAAGGTGATAATTTCACTCACTTGCCCATCCATTGAGATGTTCCTACAACCAATGATCTCACTTTAAGGACTCTTATCTTGTCGTTTCATGTTCTTGTTATTTATTGCTCTTTATTTATACTTATATTTGCACAGTTTGTTGTCTTCTGCACGCTGGCTGATCTTTCATTGATCTTGTTATAGATACTATTTTATACATTTGCTGAGTTTGCCTGCAGGAAAATGAATCTCGGGTTGTATATGGTGACATATATGTACTTTGATAATAAAATTTACTTTGAACTTTAAATAACTGTTCCTGAACCTGGTGATGTTGGACCTAAGATAGTAGTAGCGAGAAGAGAGCATGGCCTGGATGGTGGAGCACCTTGTTGATGGATGCTGCTTTCATGTGGCAATGCTCTTTGTAACTGTGCTTCATGGTCAGGGGTGTTTTGCCTATGATAGATAGGGTTGTATCCATCACTTTTTGTAGATGTTTCAATTCCTCAATGTCAATTTGCAGATTGTTCAAGAAAGGGAGTAAAGAAAACCCAGGAAATTATAGGCCAGTGAGTCTGACTTCAGTGGTGGGCAAGTTGTTGGAGTAGATCCTGAGAGGCAGGGTTTAGGAACATTTGGAGAGACATAATCTGATTAAGGATAGTCAGTACGGCTTTGTCAAGGGCAGATCATGCTCATAAGGATGTAACAAAACACATTGATGAAGGTAGAGCATTGGAAGTAGAGTATATGGATTTCAGTAAGGCATTTGATAAGGTTCCCCACGCAAGGCTCCTTCAGAAAGTAAGGAAGCATGGGATCTAAGGAGACCTTGCTTTGTGGATCCATAATTGACTTGTCCACAGAAGGCAAAGAGTGGTTGTAAATGGTTCGTATTCTGCATGGATGTCAGTGACTAGCGGTGTTCCGCAGGGATTTGTTCTGGGACCCCTCCTTGATGATTTTTATAAATGACCTGGATGAAGAGGTAGAGGGTTGGTTAGTAAGTTTGCTGATGACACAAAGGTGGGGGTGTTGTGAATAGTCTGGAGGGTTGTCAGAGGTTACAGCGGTGGATGTAGAACTGGGCTAAGAAGTGGCAGATGGACTTCAACCCAGATAAGTGTGAAGTGGTTCATTTTGGTAGGTCAAATTTGAAGACAGATTATAACATTAATGGTAAGACTCTTGGCAGTATGGACGATCTGAGAGATCTTGGGGTCCATGTCCATAGGATACTCAAAGCTGCTGAGCAGGTTGACAGTGTTAAGAAGGTGTATGTTGGCATTCATCAACCGTGGAATTGAGTTCAAAAGCTGTGAGGTAATGTTACAGCTATATAGGACCCTAGTCGGACCTCACTTGGAGTACTGTGCTCAGTTCTGGTCACCTCACTAGGATATGGATAATATAGAGAGAGTGCAGAGGAGATTTACAAGAATGTTGCCTGGATTGGAGGGCATAATATATGAGAATAGGTTGAGTGAACTTGGCCTTTTCTCCTTGGAGTGATGGGAGTATGAGAGGTGACCTGATAGAGCTGTCTAAGATGATGAGGGACATTGATTGTGAGGATAGCCAGAGGCTTTTTTCCCCTGGGCTGAACTGGCTAACACAAGGGGGCTTAATTTTAAGATGCTTGGAAATAGGTACCGTGGGGATGTCAGGGGTAAGTTTTTCCACACAGAGAGTGGTGGGTGTGTGGAATGCACTGCCAGCGGCAGTGGTGGAAGCGAATACAATAGGGTCTTTTAAGAGCCTCTTAGATTGATGTACAGAGCTTAGAAAAATAGAGGGCTATGCGCTAGGGAAACTCTAAGCAGTTTCTGGAGTAGGTTACATGGCTGGCGCAACATTGTGGGCTGAAGGGCCTGTAATGTGCTGCAGATTTCTATGTTCTATGACCTGGGCATTGCTATTTGCAAACTAGGCCATTTTGTAGTCAGTTAGGAGACTCTCCAATGTCCATACATAGAAGTTCATCCAAGCAACCTTCTAAGAAAGTTGAGGTGCTGTTCTGCCTTATTTGCAATGCACTTCTTGCTTATCCCAAGACAGATCCTCTGATATGTTAATGAATTTAAAGCCTTCGCCTCTGATCTCCTAATGAGGACTGGCTATGGACCTTCAGGTTCTTCCTCCTGTAGTCAGTAATCAGTTCTTTATTTTTGCTGATGTTGAGTGAGACATTGGTGTGGCTCCATTCAATCTGATATCCATTCTCCCTCCTATATGCCGATTTGTCACCACCTTGGGTTCAAGTCAAGATCCTACATCTGGAGACATTATCCTTGGCCCAAAATGTCATCTATTAATCCTCCTCCAAAGATGCTGCCTCACTTGCTGACTTCCTCCGCCACTTTGCATGTGTTGCTTTGTGGATCATAAAGATCCCACAAACCTCAATGAACTTATGACCAAGTAATTTGATTTTGTGCACAATTTGTGGATTGTTATTGGCTAAGGCACTAAGAGAACTCTGCAAATTTTTAAAATGTTGACATCTGAAAGAAAACAAACAATGCAAGGGCTTGCACAATGCTGAAATTTGAGATTAGACCATGTACACAATATTCTGGAACAGTTGCAAAACTTTCGCGAGTGATACTAAACCTCATGATGCCAAAGTCAAGGTTCAGTCCCAGATATGGTGCTGGTCTTGTGGTCTTTGCTGTGCCTTTTTACTGTTCCATTATTTGTATTACTAATACCTCAGAATGGAGACTACTGAGATGAAGAGGTGGTTGATCGAGCTCCATGTTGTTCTGTCATCAAATGACAATCAAACTTGTGTGAAGCTGCAACCACAGTGCATGGTTGGCTGGCAAAGTGGAATCTAGTTGGACTCTCACATCCAGCAGAGGGAAGCAATAGCCATCCCACATTTTCTAATTGAGTTCTGGCCGCCTGTCAAGCATTATGGAATGATAATGAAATCCTGCAATTAAACTTGGCAAGAATTCCGTATTCTTTATGGTCCCATGTTCACAAGAAATAAAGAAACCCCCCACATAAGCAGTGGGGCCCATGTGTTTGCTGTAAAGCGCTTGCAGAGCTTAATAGATCCTGGAATGGATTCAAACTCAGGCACAATCTGTTGTGCCTCAGAGGCTTGGTGAAGGAAATTACAAGTTGTCTCTGCAGAACTGTGTGCATTGTAAGGACGTGAACGTCCAACAAGTTCTGAGCCAACAAATTTCTAAAGAACAGACCTTGCATGAATTGCAACCGACACACCCAAAATGCTGGAGGAACTCAGCAGGCCAGGCAGCGTCTATGGGAAAAAGAACAGTCGACGTTTCGGGCCGAGACCCTTTGGCAGGACTGGAGAGAAAGAAAAAATGAGGAGTCAAGAGTAAGAAGGTGGGAGGACGGGAGGACGCAGGTGAAAATGGAGGAAGAGGGGTGCTGGGAAGTTGATTGGTAAAAGAGGCACCTGGAATTGGATAGGAGAGGACAGAAGGCCATGGAAGAAAGAAAAGCGGGGGGAGTACCAGAGGGAGGTGATGGGCAGGTAAGGAGATAAGGTGAGAGAGGGAAATGGGAATGGGGAATGGTGAAGGTGGGGGGGGGGCATTACTGGGAGTTTGAGAAATCAATGTTTATGCCACCAGGTTGGTAGCTACCCAGAGGGAATATAAGGTTTTGCTCCTCCAACCTGAGAGCAGCCTCATCACAACAGTAGAGGCGGCCACGGACTAACATGTCAGAATGGGAACGGGAAGTGAAATTAAAATGGGTGGCCACTGGGAGATCTCCCTTTTTCTGGCGGATGGAGCGCAGGGGCTCGGCAAAGCGGTCTTGTATGTATTATGTCCTTCCTTGCAATATTGTGGAATTTGACAAGGAAGTTAGTTACACTGCAGATGGCAGGGAGAGAACAACAGGGACTGTCAGATGCGTCTGGTTAGGTGTGGAGATTATAGCGGGGGGTAAAAATGTCATAGTTGATGGTGAAGAATTAAGGTAGGGATATGTTGTCAAATAAGGGTAGGTGTTCTAGGATTTGATCGAAGATAAGATGCTGAGCCAAGGGAATTAATCAGAAGCAGGATCATGGAACGAGAAATGAGAGATCAGGCAAAGTGGGTGAAGAGATAGGTATCAACAGCAGTTTGAAAGGGGGTAGAAGTGGATGCTAAGAAAATTAGTTAATGCATGCCCTCACTAAAGAACAATAAATGCTATGAACTCCTTGACAGACTGACTAGGTAAATTTAAACCCCATAATCAACACTGAATGAGCTTCAACACTCCAGATGAGGCCGTTTGAGCTGTGAGGGGCCAAGGCACTCATGGGTTTCACATGCACATGGAATAATTCACATGCACAATTAAATATGGCAACTGCTCTGTCCAAGGAACTGAACAACTAAGCACTTCGGGGAAACCATCCTCCCTTTCCTGAACTCTGTCTACACTTCTCACTGCAGCCAACAGAATCTACAGCAGACACACAGAGGACATGGAAGCACATTACCCATGCCCCATATACACCAGGAAGATTTTGATTAAATTCGGTGCTATACCCTGCAAAAAAAATCAATAGATATTGAGCTGTGTTAGAGAAATTCTAGACCAAAAAGTTTCAAAGATGATTCAGAAAAAGGTTCAACAAATCATTGTGTGATAATAATGAAACCTCGTGTATGTTAAAGTCGCAGTTTCTGGCACGTAAAGTGAGATCATAAGGCCAGATCGCAGGGGAAGTCTTCAGCAGATGAAGTTAGGGATCGGGGAGCAGGCACTCTGGGAAGTCATTAGGGAGAGTGGGGCAATGTACCTGGTAGCAGAGTCATCCAATTAAGTGCAAGTGTTGGCCCTTAAGAACCGGGGTTCCCAACCTGGGGTCCATGGACCCCTGGCTTAATAGTATTGGTCCATGGCATAAAAATGGTTGAGCACCCCTGCGTTAGAACTTTGTTGATGAGGATGAGTGGAGGTGAGTAAGTGTGGCTCACTAGACTCCTCCTAACAAACACACAACAAAAAACTCCTTTTGTGAATTTGACAACTTCCATGTCCTTTGCGCATCCAGATTTTCCAAACCCTTGGAAACCCAATCCACTGATATTAGAATTAAATTATTTTCAGTATTTTAGGAGCAGAGATTCATTTGAATTGCGATCATTTATGTGTCAGTCAGGAGCACAGTCTTCTTATTCCACCAAGTGCATTGCAGTTAGAGCCACTGGAGAGTGCCCATTAACACTTTGCCCTGCAGTCTAGTACATCGGCTTCTAGCAACTGACTTATTGCACCAGGACTGTTCCCCATCTTCTGCATCGAATTTTTGGGTGGAGTGCAAAGCTGTAGCTGTAGGTGGAAGGATTTCAGCTTCAGGATTTGACCACCGCCTTTTGTGGATTTGTAAACACAGTATTTCATATTAACTGGCTCAAAATAAAAATGAAAACAAATTCTGGAATGTTAATACTTATCAGATGTGCAGCTGCACCAGTTCATGAGATCCATTTCTCACCACAACCTCCTAATGCGTCCAACACTGAATTACCAAAGAAACAAGAAGCAAACAGAGTTCATGTGTCTCTTCTGATTGTTCCTTCATCCCTTGCACTGTAGAAAATTGTACCCTCCGTCAGACTCATGTAAGCAGAGCTATTCTATTTAATTCTGTTTAAATTATGCAACCAGTTTATCTCAATAGCTCTATATTTTCATTCGAAGTTCCAGCCAAGATAATTAAATAAACTGGTAAAATATTTAATCCAATTACTCCACTGCAAAAGTAAAGAGATCAGTGAATAACTAAAGCATATAATTTTCTTTCAGAATGGTGCATTATTTTCTTATAGGTTGTTTAGTCAATGTAGAACATAGCAAGACTTGTCCAAGGTTAAAAACACTCAAGTCGCTGATGCCCTCAAAAGAACACTTTGCAAAATGTTTTCATTTCACAAATATGGGTTGTGCTTTTGCTGTAGAACATATTCTATGAACAACGACAAGGGAACTTTGCATTCAAAGCCTACAACATGACCTCCATGGACCATGCAGTAATCTATCATTGGCAGTCTGTAAGTGGGACATAACATAACAGACAAAAATGTATTAAACTGCTGAAGCAGTATGAGGTAAAAAATCAATGGTTTAAAAATAATTTGAAAATAAGGACTGGACACAGTGGGAATTGGAATTAAAATTTAAACATACACCAACAAATGCATGGTAGCAAAGTCTTCTCACGGATATATAGAGACTGGGATTATGTTCTGTAATTTACTCATAATGTAAGATTCCCCATTTTAGGCCATCAGACGTTTAAAGATTAAAACACATTGGTTGACTGCTATTTTCTTTCACTTCTCAGATTGCTATTTTTGGCAAACCTCAGAGAGAAAGAGAGAGAGAGAGAGAAAAATCAGGTGATAATTAATTATTAGCCATAGCATCTGTGCCTTCTGTTCATTAGGCTAGTTCTATAAGTCTAAAATATAAAGGCCAATTTGCTTACAATTAATTTTGGCTCCAATATCTTGAAATTATTTTGTTTTATGTCTTGCTTCCATTTACTTTCACTGTTGTCACAGCCTCTGAACATCACAAATGATAATACTTTTCAATGGTAGCAAATTTTTTGGTGGGAAAAGACAACCACCAGTTTGGTCAAGTGGAATAAATAGCAAAGACATAAATGACTGGAGGGTCTGGTTCTGTGAAGCTTATTCAGGCATGAGTACTGGTCAGGACATTGGTTAGAATTCTCCTGCTTATACCACAGAACCTTCTCCAATCAACTGAGGAAATCATTGGATCTTTGTTTAACATCTCATCCAAAATAAGGCAGTACTCCTTCAGTGCTCACTGAAATGGCAGTCTAAATATTGGATTCATGTTTCTGGAGTGGAGTGTGATGACTAAGAGTCTACAGGGAACAGATGGATCATGAACAGTTCAATACACAGCTTTAAGATACAACTCTACAGAACACTTACTGAGATATTAAAAATGCATATTCAAGACTACAAAAACCATATATGTAAAGAATTACGAAGTATAGAGAAAAAAACAAAAAATATATCATTTTATAAATTACTAAAAAACTATTTTTAAAAACACAGGAGCTAACCTTAGTAGTGATAACAATGGACAAGTGAATTGGTATATGTACATTATTTTATTGTCATACTAATGTGGAATATTCTTTAAGAACTCTGATTGAATTTTGGTCTTTAAGGCAGTGCATAATTCTAAACACACCTAATATTTTAGCAGTGGCAATGTGGATACACTGGCACCCAATTTACCTCAGCTAAATCAATGCTGTTACCACAGATTCTTCCACATTCACTGGGAGGACAAACACACCATCTTTTCCCAGACCAACATCGTGGCAATAATGGTAGTCTGTTGGTTTCATGGAGCAACCCACGTCATTGACATGCCCCACATAAGGCTCCTGAGAAAGATGCTCTATTCTGAACCCAGCCATGGGAAATAGGAAAAGATCCAAGTACATGCTCTAAGCCATCTTAAAAATATTGTAACATTGACTCCTGGGAGAGTCTGCTCCAGATGTGATGCTATTGCATTTGCTGACTGCAGAGTTCTGAACTCAAATGAAGACCTTAAACCCTATCCAATATAAATAGCCATCAGTACTGTCACTGTAACTACCCAACCTTCAGAAGCTAGTTCACTTTCCTGTTTATCCTCCATGGTGAGTTTAGCTGCCAATACCCACTATTTGAGTGGTCGGTCCCCCTTCCTACCAAGCAGGAGATGCTTCCAGTGTACAAGCTAGTTTAAAACACAATTAATTTATTTTCAGTGATGTACATTTAAATCCAAACAACATTCTTAAAACACATTTAAAACTCACAAAGGATTTCTGTCTTATAAAATATTTCCAAATTACAAGCCATTTCGAAAATACGAAGGAATTCCAAAACACAGGGACAATTCTGGAAGCTAAAAAGTTACTCCCACGAGCTACAGAAAAAAACAGCCATCCATCACATGAATGGATTCCATGTCACCCCATGTTTCTGTCATGTTTCTTTGTGCTCCTGGACCATTCCTAATAAGCCTGAACTGCTCACTGCTCTCTTAATTTATATTATTTCTCTGTAATTTGGTTGACCATACACGTGTTATCTTTTCAGATACCTTTTAACACAAATGGACTAATAAATTCTGGAGACAGATCTCAGGTACCCACAATTAACACTGTGAAGCTGACTCTATGAGTACTCAAGCCTTCCAACGATTAACAAATCAGCTATTGACCACAGACCCTCTGTTGGCCGTCGTCAGCCATGTATATTGCATCCCAGCTGTCTAAGTGATATGCAAGCCAGAGCAATAGGATATGGAGAGCAAGATATTGCCCGTGCAGCAGAGTCCCCTTCTGATAAATCAAAAAAAAATGGCAGAGACCGATACAGTTTGGTGATGCAGGTGTTACCAGTCAATGTTGAACTCAATGTAGGATGGCCTTAGGGACTCCGGCTCTGGATTTTTGCTCGGGGTTCACTCCCGAAGCCTTCCCCATGAGTGGGCATAGCTGCAAGACAGCGGAGGTTTGAGATCAGAATTTTCCATCTCCTAAGTGAGCTGCCAAACACACCTAATAAGCCACATCTGCCCAAAGTGACTTGTTTTAATGCACCACTATCTCATCTTTTCCCCTTTTCTTGTCAGTAGAAACCATTCAGCCGGGCTTAGCAGCTAAGCCACACATAAAGTCCAGGAACTGGACTTGTGTTGTCAGAGGCTATTTGAGATTCACACCATTGGGAGCATTTAATAGGTAGTGGGAACTTGTCCCAACTACCATTCCCCTCCTCCCCCCCCCCCCCCTGCTATAACAAACTTGAGGAACACAGCTATTGATATGCTAAGTGATATTATCCATCTGGTCTGCAAGCTTCCTTGAATTAAATAACTCAGCCAGCGTTGTCTAGTTTGAAACAAGCCAAATTAAATAATGCATTGACTTGCTCTTGAGCGGCAAGCCCAGGAGCTGTGGGGCCAGCAAGTCTGTGGCTCCTTAGACAGTGCCAGTTTGCAAAGCTGTATTTTTAATTTCAGACTGATTACTGCTTGCCAGTTACATTAAGATCTGTAGACTGGCTCCCATTTATGACCAGGAGCTAAACAAAGAATATTATTTGGATGCTTAATTTATTCAAAAACGCTTTGATATTGACAAGTGTCAGCTGCTAGCGTTTAGAAAGCCAAGCCTGGCCAAAACTCAAGAGGCCTCCTGGCCCAGGACAATGAATATCTATCACACAGGACCACTGAATGTGTGGAAGGAGTACCTGGGATGGTTTTATGAACATCAGCCAATCCATTGAGAGGATATAGAGACACTGTGTGGATAGAGTATACCACCTCACACAGCAGTGCTTCTTTAGTTCTACAATGAAGGGCAACATCAACAGTGATCTCGATGAATTGCAGAGCATAGTCAAAAGCACCATATCGTCCACTCCTGCTCCTACTTATTATATATTCTCATAATCCCAAAGAACTGCTTAGGGAGAAGACATCAACATCCTGTTAAGAAAGCCCAGGCCATGCTTAACTCTGTCCATTCTGAACTATCCTCGGTCCCATCCTGCTGGGGAAAGTGCCTTCACATCCTTAAAGGGCAAGGACAAGGTTAGATATTATTAACAAAATAAAATAAATCACTCCAATCACACAATTACAGAGAAGAAATCTGATATATATAAAACATTAAATTCAAGAAAATTGTTTTAATGTCATTTCCTTCATTAAGGAGAATGAAATAATTGTTACTCCGATCTGACACAGCACAAAAAAAACACAAAAGATATAAATACATAAGATAGCTTACATAAATACATAGATTTAATGCATGTCCACACATAGGGTGACTGACAGGAAATAACAAAATGTAAGTGGAGTGGTTGATCGGCATTTCTGCTTGGGGAAAGTAACAGTTTTTGAGTCCTGGTGTGGGTACTCCGTAGACTCCTCCCTCATGGTAGTGGGGCAAAGAGTCCATGAGCAGAGTGGGTGGGATCCTTCATCCTGTTACTGGCTTTTCTCTGTTTATAAATCCTTGATATATCTGTTTATATCATTGGGCAGTTTTGACTAGCCACTGTACAGCTTTGTCTGCCACAGTGCAGTTTCCATACCAAGCAGTGATGCAGCTTGTCAGGATGATCTCTTCTGCACACTTGTATAATGAAAAGTATGGATGTGCAAAGTTCAGCCCCCTCAGAAGGTAGGGGCATTGGTGAGCTTTCCTGACTGTGTCAGAAGTGTTCTGGACCATGAGATGTCAGAATTCTGGGACCATTTTCATAACAAACAATGATCAAATCCAAGAAGGTCAACACTCCTGCAATTGAAGGATAGTCTCAGTCTTCTAAGATGATAGTCTTCTGAGGTTCTAAGCTCCTGGGGCAACTTCTTCACAGATTGAGATTGCACATAAAATACCCACCAATGACTCTTCATCTCAAAGGTCTCAGAACAGCAGGTCAGTGGTGAAGCATAAACTCAGTGTCCTTAATGATGACATTGGACAATATCAATGAAGATGGTGCGTTCACTCTCTTCAGTCACCGAATGAAAACATATCACAAGATGTTCCAGCAAGATGGCGGCGTGACTAGTTGCAGCGGCTTCTGTGGGGCCAACAAAAGGTGCTACCATTCTACTTAAACATATATCTATTGATAGCAGGTTACCGCTATTCGTTGAGAACTCAAAGGACTGCAGGTCTACACCATCAGCGAGTTGCCCGCTGGCGGAGATAATGAAGCAGCTACGCAACGTGCTGCTGCCTGAGTTGATAGAGGCTTACAGCCAAATAGCGAGTGGCCATCACGGTCGCTTTTCTTGCGATCGCAAGACGCCTTTGAACGTTGTTAATCTTATACGCTGCAAGCTTGATTCGCTGATCTATTGCACGTGAGCAGGGGCGGATGGAGGGGGCCCGGTCCCCAGAAGCCACAGTGCTTGCAGCTGCCCAGAGTGATGGGGCAGCCCTGTTGTGCTTCACTGGAGACAGTGTGGCAAGCTGCCTAAAACGGAGTCGGAGCTGCCCTCCTGGGGTCTCGCTTGGCTGAAGACTAGCTCTGTTGTGGTTGACTGCAGATATTTAGCGGCAGTCAGTCGACTCGGGCCTCAAGCTACGGGATCGCTTGCTCTTCAGCCACCAGAGGAATGGGCGTCCGAGCCATCACGCTCTCCTGGGGGCTGAAGATTTTAAATGGATTGAGGAGTCTGGACTATATACTTGTCTGGTTGTGTTTTTATTAATATTCTATGTGTGCTTGTATATGCAAGTGTAACCCCCTGGGTCGCCTCAGGCTCGCTCAGCTCGTTCTCGTCTGGGGGAGCAGCCTTCGGCCCCGCCAAACTGGGTAATCAGCTGGTGTGGACACTGTGTGATGTCCCCGCCTCGCCAAAGAACAAACAGGACACCATATGCGATTAAATGATTACAGTTTATAAAGATTACTATAACTAAGTAATCAATAACGATACAGTATACATGAAGGAAAAGAAAATAAAGAAAAGGCGCCAAACTTATCAAAGTCCAAACCACTTCGTGCACAACCATTGAAGCTCAATTACTGAAGTCTTCTAGGCTTCGATCCCCTCCGAACTCCTCGACTCACAGCTCAGGACCACCCAAAGTGGTCAACCAAGCACATCTATCTTCGTCTCCTCTCCTCGGGGTACCTCCTAGCCTTGGACCCCCACTTGGGGTCCGTTCCTCGCCCAGTTTACAGCATCGCGTCCTCTCTCTCTCACCCCCTTGTGCCGATCTCCCCAAAAGCCCACCAACAATAATTTACAGACTCAGAAGAAAGAACAACATCAATCCCAATTGGTTTACAAAGGAATACAATTCTCGTTATCAGTAAATTTTAACCCAAACAAGCTTCCAGCACTCTCTCGCAACAAAGAAGCATTCCTACTTTCAACAAAACAAAGAAGCCATTTTAATTAACATACGCAGTAACAAAGAAAAAGAAGAAACCGCCCTTTACACAAGGACTGGGCCTTAAAGCCCAGATTCGCCTAGCGGGAGTCGAGTGTTGGGGCGAAGACTGGGCCTCAAAGTCACAGTGTCACCTAGCGGGCATTGGGGGCCAGTCGACTGATGATGTCGGTCATTGATATGATATTCTGCATCATTGTACTTTTACTGATATTCTATATGGGTTTGTTGACTTGTATGTATCAAACCTCAGCGTCGCACTGGGGGGTGGGAGGTGGGCCTTGGGACGTTTTATTACATGACTGTGATCTTGTGTGTGCTTACTCTGTGTGACTGATAGTAAAGTGTCTTTTCATCTCGGCCCAGTGACAACACTGCCTTGTTTGGCTGTATTCATGAGTATTCATATATGGTTAAATGACAATTAAACGAATTAAACTGAATTGAAATATCACATCCTCTAATGATTTAGCATATAGACTGCAAGATCTGTACAAAGTTTACAATGGCTTCAAGATTGCACCAACTTCATATTTTCTGCAACAAGAACATCCTTCTGACACAGTCGTTCCACTATTACTAACACAATGCACTATAGCCACGGCTTGTGAAGATTAAAGATTAGCCTTATTTGTCATAGGTACAATGAAACATCGAAGCATACAGTGAAATGTGCTGTTTGCATCAAATCAAATCAGTGAAGGTGATGCTGAAAGCCTGTAAATATTGCCACCCTTCCAGCATCAACATAGCATGCCCACGATTCACCAACCCTCACCATACAAAAGCATACAATTGAAACCATACCATTGAAAATTGAATTAACTTTATTACTTATATCCTTCATATACATGAGGAGTAAAAATCTGTAAGTTACATCTCTGTCTAAATGTACAATGTGGAATTTATAACAAATTATAATAAATAGTACGTACAACAGGACAGTCAATATAACATAGAAATACAATTGTATCAGCATGAATTAATCAGTCTGATGGCCTGCGGAGCCTGTTGGTTCTGGTTTTTATACTGCGGTAATGTTTCTCGGATGGTAGCAGCTGGAACAGTTTGTGGTTGGGGTGACTCAGGTCCCCAATGATCCTTCGGAACCTTTTACACACCTGTCTTTGCAAATGTCCTGAATAGTGGGAAGTTCACATCTACAGATGCGCTGGGCTGTCCACGCCACTCTCTGCAGAGTCCTGCGATTGAGGGAAGTATAGTTCTCATACCAGGCAGTGATGCAGCCAGTCAGGATGCTCTCAATTGTACCCCTGTAGAAAGTGCTTAGGATTTGGGGGCCCATATCCAAGTAGAGTAGGAATGAATCTCAGGAATAGAATACCTGGCTGAGTACAAAGCTAACAAATATCCATTGTGTCAAGAAACTATAGGAAGGGATACAAATGCCAGAATTGCCCAGAGAGCCATCGATTAGAATTAATTCTGCTGACTCTGGCAACCATGTTTCTGTAATCCTTGGCAATTACAGCAGACTCTTTATTGTAAAAACCTAACAGTTCTAGACTATAATCTACTGTCCCAAAACTGAGTTACAACTTTAGACATCAATCATTTACTATGGCTACATGGCAGCATCGCAGTTAGCACAGTGCATTACAGCGCCAACGGTAAAATCGATCAGTGAGATTGATTAGCGTTCATTTCCTGCCACTGTCCGTATGTTCACCCTGCACCCACGTGGGTTTCCTCCCGTTGCTCTGGTTTCCTCCCACAGTCCACGATGCACAGGTTAGGATTAATAAATTGAGGCAACGCTATTTTGACACCGAAAGCATGGTGATGCCCCAACCTGTCCTCAGATGCATTGGTTGTTGACCGAAAGCAACACATTTCACTGTATGTTTCGATGTTACAATGTACATGTGAGAAAAAAAAGCTAATCTTTTTCTATTTTTAATGAAAAATTACGGATAATGAACCACTGCTCAACAATAATTACTTCATGAAATTTGCATTACTGGCTTTGTACAGATCAAAAAAACACACCTTAGTGCATCCAGTAGTGTTACAGTGGAGAGAGACTTATCCAAACTCTTTAACAAAAGCCATCTATACGATTCATGGCAAAGCAAAATCTACTGTTTCTTACAAAACTACATTGCTTTGTCAAGTTCAACAACAGGAACACAGCAGAAGCTACTCAAATTTGCATAACTAGGAGTATGCATCTTTCAAAGATAACCCACGTGACAGAGGATCAATCATTACATATGCTTGTCAAAGCCAAGAAAAATAGCATAAAATGCAAAAAAACACTGAATTTCAGGTCTGTGCTACTACAGTATGGAAAAAAAAATCACAAAAGAAAGCAAGGAACTCCATCAAAGTGATTCGATTTTGTTAGTCATTTGTTTTAAACATCACTGATTCAAGATGGCTAGGATGGAAATCAGCTATAATTGTGAAACAGGCTCATGGGACTGACTGTGGTCCTGCCCCAAAACTTTTGGTGGATTGGATAGTGGACTACTTGACAGATAGACCTCAGTATGTGCGGTTGGGAGACTATAGGTCTGACACGGTGGTCAGCAGCACAGGGGCGCCGCAGGGAACCGTACTCTCTCCGGTCCTGTTCACCCTGTACACATCAGACTTCCAATATAACTCGGAGTCCTGCCATGTGCAGAAGTTCGCTGATGACACGGCCATAGTGGGGTGTGTCAGAAATGGACAGGAGGAGGAGTATAGGAAACTGATACAGGACTTTGTGATATGGTGCAACTCAAACTACCTGCGTCTCAATATCACCAAGACCAAGGAGATGGTGGTGGACTTTAGGAGATCTAGGCCTCATATGGAGCCAGTGATCATTAATGGAGAATGTGTGGAGCAGGTTAAGACCTACAAGTATCTGGGAGTACAGTTAGACGAGAAGCTAGACTGGACTGCCAACACAGATGCCTTGTGCAGGAAGGCACAGAGTCGACTGTACTTCCTAAGAAGGTTGGCGTCATTCAATGTCTGTAGTGAGATGCTGAAGATGTTCTATAGGTCAGTTGTGGAGAGCGCCCTCTTCTTTGTGGTGGCGTGTTGGGGAGGAAGCATTAAGAAGAGGGACGCCTCACGTCTTAATAGGCTGGTAAGGAAGGCGGGCTCTGTCGTGGGCGAAGTACTGGAGAGTTTAACATCGGTAGCTGAGCGAAGGGCGCTGAGTAGGCTACGGTCAATTATGGATAACTCTGAACATCCTCTACATAGCACCATCCAGAGACAGAGAAGCAGTTTCAGCGACAGGTTACTATCGATGCAATGCTCCTCAGACAGGATGAAGAGGTCAATACTCCCCAATCCATTAGGCTTTACAATTCTACCGCCAGGACTTAAGAACTTTTTAAAAGCTATTATTAATGCTTTTTGAGATAGTGATTTAGATGCATATCATATTTTTTACTGAGTTAAGTATTGTATGTAATTAGTTTTGCTACAACAAGTGTATGGGACATTGGAAAAAAGTTGAATTTCCCCATGGGGATGAATAAAGTATCTATCTATCTATCTATCTAAACTGCATTGAAAACAGCAGAGAGTTGCAAACAACATTTTTTTTGAAAAAGCCAACACTGGGTAAAAAGGCAGCAGAATGATGTTTTGAATGATCCACTGAATGTTACTGCTGGAACATTACACTGTAAATGTTCATTTCACATAGAATGATTGGGGCCACCTGTGAAATGTCAAAAACAGAAATGGATCTGAAAAGTTAACTGTTCCTCTTTACACATTTGCTGCCTGACTAGCAGAACCCTCCCAGCAATATCTTGTTTTAGATTCCACCATCTGTAGTTCTATTTGTTTCCCAGACGTGAAAACCCATTTCCTAATTCCTCAGCTGTTGACAATCAAATTTTAAAATGCTTTTCACTCATCTTGAAACAAAAGACTTTCACATTACTCAACATCTGCACTAAAAACAGATTTCATCAAACTAAACAGCATCAAGAAAATATCAAACATTAAGCTGCAATTATACTTCCTGAAATGGGGCCATATAATTGCAAGGATTTCAGAGGTAACAATTAAAAACAAATGTTGAACATACTTCAGTTCTGTTTCAATTAAATAAATGGCAAAATACAACATTTTAATGTTTAAACACCATGAATAACATTAATTTGTAAGAGCAACTATGTGATCATTGTCCCCATATGATTACACATTCAGCACTCATTCTTTAAGCACATTGGTAGGTGCTTTTTTTCCTTCTATTAACCATTTAAGTGTCAGCACTATGGGTCAGGTACAGACTGGGAAGTGAATGTTTGAACAGACTGTAATCACA
Organism: Hemitrygon akajei; assembly: GCF_048418815.1. Lineage (NCBI taxonomy): Eukaryota > Metazoa > Chordata > Chondrichthyes > Myliobatiformes > Dasyatidae > Hemitrygon > Hemitrygon akajei. Next base: position 33,444,201 of record NC_133143.1, read on the forward strand.
GTGATTGCCAATGAATTTCATTGATTTTAAATGACTTACACCCAAGTGCACCCAGGTTTCCTTTGAACATTAACATTGCCCAAGCACTCACCATTAAAAACACTACACCTCAGGGAACGTTTTAGTGAGAAACTGGAGGTACAGGCCAATCTGGTCAGGATGACAATACTCCTGAAATAGGTTAATGAAATGAATTAAAAACAGAAAATGCTCAGTAGGTCATGGAGCAGATGCGGAGAGAGAAACAGTTAATATGTTATGTCCTTTTGTCAGAAAAACAAGTTATTTTTCAGTACAAGGAGAGGAGGGATGGGTAGAACAAAGGGAATATCTCGGAACAGGGTGAGTCCAATTGAGTTAATGGCTGCAATTACAAGCACATTAAGCTTCTTTGTTTGTGTACCATGTTGTTAATGGCAAGACTGTGGAACATGCCCAGTGCGATCAGATTTTAAATCCAGAATATGAAAACTGAGCCAAAATTATGACAGGCAGAAATAGTCAGTTCTGATACAGAAAGAGTGAATTACGTAAAATTAGAATTTTTAAAAATATTTTATAAAGAATTGCAAAAAAATCCAGAAGTAAGGCAAGGTGGTGTCTTCCAAACAGAAGTGGAGGCCTCAGACAAAGAAGTCAGTGTGGGAGAGGGATGGGGAAAGTGGCAGACAACCCAAAGTTTATCAGAGACACAAGAGGCTCTGCATATGTTTGAAATCTCGAGCAACACACACAAAATTCTGGAAGAACTCAGCAAGTCAGGCAGTATCTAATGAGAGGACATGACTTAAGTCATTCTCGACTTATGTCAATGACAGTAACATTTATTCTGAAAGAAACAGTCAATGTTTCAGACCACGGCCCTCAAAAGGTTTTGGCCCAAAATGTCAACTGTTTATTTCCCATCTTAGATGCTGCCTGACATTGAGTTTCTTCAGCATTTTGTGTGTATTGAACCTTAAGTTTGTTGTGTTGCTGTGCTAACTAAAACTGCATTTCATTTCTCCAATGCAGAGTAGACCACATTGCAAACACAGATGGGAAATGCAAGTAATTCACTGCTTCATCTGGAAAGACTGTTGGAGTCTCTCTAGAGTTGAACACTCTCATGGTTGCATGGGAATGTCCAATAAGATAGGAAGTGGTTAGTGTTCATGTCCTTTCTAACTGAGCTTTCTAACTGGCTGCATCACTGTCTGGTATGGGAAGAGGGGGCTACTGCATAGGAGTAAAATAAGCTGCAGTGTTGTAAACTTAGCTCCATCGTGGGCACTAGCCTCGGTAGTACCCTGGACATCTTCAAGGAAGGATTCCTCTAAAAGGTGGCATCCTTCACTGAGGAACCCCATCACCCAGGGCACACCCTGTTCTCATTGCTACCATCAGGAAGAAGGTACAGGAGCCTGAAGGGACACACTCAATGATTCAGGAACAGCTTCTTTCCCTCTGCCATCAGATCTCCGAAAGACATTGATCCCATGAACACTACCTCACAAGTTTTTAAATTTTTATTTTCACACTACTTACTTAACAACTTAATATATAATTAATATATACTTATATTGTGTACAGTTCTGGTCACCAAATTATAGGAAAGATGCCAACAAAATAGAGAGAGTACAGAGGAGATTTACTAGAATGTTACCTGGGTTTCAGTACCTAAGTTACAGAGAAAGGCTGAACAAGTTAGGTCTTTATTCTTTGGAGCGTAGAAGGTTGAGGGGGGACTTGACAGAGGTATTTAAAATAATGAGGGGGATAGATAGAGTTGACGTGGATAGGCTTTTTCCATTGAGAGTAGGGGAGATTCAAACAAGAGGACATGAGTTGAGAGTTAGGGGGGGCAAAAGTTTAGGGATAACACGAGGGGAATCTTCTTTTCTCAGAGAGTGGTAGCTGTGTGGAACAAGCTTCCAGTAGAAGTGGTAGAGGCAGGTTCGATTTTGTCATTTAAAAAAAAAAATTGGATAGGTATATGGACAGGAAAGGAATGGAGAGTTATGGGCTGAATGCAGGTCGGTGGGACTAGTTGAGAGTAAGAGTTCGGCACGGACTAGAAGGGCCGAAACGACCTGCTTCCGTGCTGTAATAGCTTTATGGTTATATGGTTACTATATTTCAGATTTTTTCTTACCTCTATTACTATGTAATGCATTGTACTGCTGCCACAAAGACAACAAATTTCAAGACATGGGTGATGTCACACTGGATTCTGATTCTGATTCACTTTTTACTGAAAGCTGTCCTTCTCCTCTTTCCCAGTTCTGACAAAGAGTCCTGGACCTGAAGTTTCTTTTACCACAGATATTTTCTAACTTGCTGAGTGTTTCCATTATTTTCTGTTATTGATTTTTTAACTTTCTTTTTTTTTATTATTTACACTGTGAATTAGTTGTATTTTGAAGAAAACGCAATATCTTGATGTTCAGTACAGACATGGGAGACTACCGGTGCTGGAAATCTGGAGCAGCACACAAAATGCTGGAGGAACAACGTGGGCCAGGAAGGAAATGGACGGTCAGTGTTTCAGGTCACAGTGGTGCAGCTAGCCGGACTGTCACACCTGTAACACATGCTCAGTCCTGATCTCTGGTGCTATGAGGAGATGACACCTACTTGTACCCTTCAGTACTCCGACTTCCTCCCACGTCACAGACATGTATGGGTTGATAGGTTAATTTGCCACTGTAAAGTGTGCATTGGAAAACTGTAGAATCTGGAGGAAGTTGAAGGAGAACAGATTACAGGGAAAATTAATGGAGAACAGGAGTGCTCTGTGAACTCTGCCACAAAACAGTGTATTTCACAACATATGCCAGTAACACTGAAGCTGATTCTGATCCTTCCAAATTGAAAGGGAACAAGATAATTAACTAATACAACTTTTTAAATTGCAGACTTTTAAACAAACATTATCTTCAAGACCTGCATGAAGAATATTGAGCAAGCCACAAAGGAAACAGAATTTTCTGAAAGCAAAACAACACATAAATAATGGAAGTCCCCACCAACCTGCAAGATTCCCAGTGTTTACAAAAGGAAGGTTGTTTTTACATGAGGGATGTTGAGTCTAAATTCAGGAAATAGCCAAGGGCTGCCTCACCCACTTATCACAGAGAATCTCCTGCTAGTATGTGTACTTCATGTTTATCGAAGTGACGACCATAGTAGCTGTAGCATTGTTCTCTGCTGCAATTTACTTCAAGTGCAATTCATAGAAGAACAGCTAGCAGAAAATGTCTGATCAAAAAGAAATTCAAAGTCAAGTATGCCATATACTCAAGTATGACAAATAATGATAAATTAAATATGACTTTGAGTTTATTTTAAATTGGCCACTTACTGCTAGCTCCTCCATTTTGGACTGAAGATAAACAACAGCAGAAAACAATAATACAGCAACATGATAATGTGGATATGTCCTCATGAATAACCACGAAGAACAGTGACTTAGAGCACATCTATAATTCAAATTTAATCAAAGTGAAAGAAAAATAATATCCACATGGACAATGTGTAAAACTTTGATAAAGGCAGCCAAATGCTCAAACAGTTAATAGATAAAAGGCCTGATAAAAAGAAGCAAAGTTTAACAAAATTGGGCAAATACAATCAGTCAGCTGGTCAAGAGGGCAATAACAGAGCAACACACACAGAATGCTGGAGGACCTCAGCGGCCCAGGCAACATCTATGAAAAAGAGTACGGTAAACAGTCAACGTTTCTGGCTGAGACCCTTCAGCAGGACTCAGGGTCCTGAAGAAGGGTCTTGGCCCGAAATCTCAATTGTTTACTCTTTTCCGTAGATACTGCCTGGCCTCCTGAGCTTCTCCAGCATTTTGTGTGTGTTGCTTGGTATTTAAATCCTATATTAATTTGCAAAATACATACAGCCTGGTGAAATAAATAAAGAGAACTCAATTCCAACAAATGACCAAATCTGAAGTGTCAGTCAGATCCCATTTTTAATAAAGGTAATAGTATCAGGAACATTATCATAGCGCATATATTTTACTGCAGACCACAATGCAAAGACCTTGCTGTACACAATAGAAGAAACAGAATCAAAAGCAGGCCTTAGGCCCTTAGTTCATGCTTTGTCACTCAACGAGATCACGGCCACATTCTAGCACTAACTTCATGTCCATTTATTCCCTTAATATTAACAAATCTGTCACTTTTTTTTTGTCCTGTAAATGCTCAGTGGCTGAGCCTCCATTGTCTTCTTGGGTAGAGAATTTATCATTTCTGTTTTGAATGGTTGTCCTCTTATTTTGAGACTATGACCCCTCATTGTAGACAGTCCAATGAAGGGAAGATCCTTTCATCTTCTCTATCAAGTCCAACAGAACTGTGGGTGCTTTCACAAGATTATTTTCCATTCTTCTACCCGCATTAGTGTATCACCACAATCTGCTTAACCACTGCTCCCCACAGCCAACCACTAACCCAGGAATCAATCTGATGAACCTTCACCGTCTGGCCTATATTGCAAGTATATCCTTCCCTGGATCTCCAGTCTATAAGAAATTTTCCTGATGTACTACCAGCAAAGCTCTATATGACAAGATACATTCATTCAGATACTCATATGCTCTTGCAATTAAGGCCAACCTACAATTTGGCTTCCTATTTGTTTTTTATAGATAAGAAAACAGGTCTTCTAGAGTAAGATAATGCAAGGAGACCTTTTGTATATTACAATACAGGAGATTTTGAATAAAATTATGGAAATCATGCTTTGGATTATAACTGGCAAACATTGTAGTTTATCATGCAAGGTTTATTGAACATTTTATAACTCAGGTGAACTAGTAATAGAACTGTACTGGAATAATATGATGCTTATCAAAGATTATAATGTAGGCTTTGCTGTACAATATAAAACGGGGTTTTTCTATATGATGGATTTCTGGATTAAATGAATATGAGGTTTGTGCTGTAGGTTACTGAGACGTTATTACTATAAATCATTTAATGTGATGGATTAATAATGCAAATCTTAAAATATGGTTTTATAATAGAACATAATTAGGACTACTAGATGGAATATTAGAAATATGCTATTGGTTATAAATCATATTACATGGGGGTTCTTGTAGATTGTATTCTGTAATTACAGTCCATACAATATGTCCAGTATAAATCATAATAGAGGTGATCATAAGAGGGATTCTATAAGTGTAGGATTTCAATTTTCTATCCTCCTTTACTCTGTGTCCTATTGTGAATTGTAATATTGAGCTTTACTGTAAATATTACAAGGGTCATCGGAGATGATATAATGAGATAGTGTGGGGGGGAGGTCAGTGTTTTTGCTGGCAGGGGGTTGATGCTACTGCGATGGTGGGGGGAGGGCTTTCAGGGCTTTCATGATCTATCACTCATTCTATGGGGTCTCTTGTTTGGTGAATGGCTGTGGAGAGTACGAATTTCAGGTCGTACACTACATACATTCTCTGATACTAAAGGAACCTTTACCTAACCTAAGATTACTACATGATACAGTAAGGTCTTACGGTATTATCCTTTTTTAGATTATAATAGGGTTATTATAGGCTACAGGTATTATTATAGATTGTAATATTGGGGGTACATAGCATGGGGATCACAAGTCAAGTGGGGGTTACTATACTTCTGGTACAGGCCTTAGATTTCAAGACTCTAGGTTACAGCAAATCAGCATTACAGGGATTTTTACTGTAAATCATAAAAAGAGGTCACCATACCTGTGGTGCAGGTCTTCATATCGACTGTAATGGGGGGGGGGGTATAATAATGAGTTTTCTGTGCAGTTGAGTAGGGGGCTTTACCAAAGGTTGCAACATTGGGTTCACGGTAAATCATCACAGAGGAAACTTACTGCACATCAGAGAGGTCTAGGTAAATTACACAAATAGAATTCCCAACCCTGAATGACCTGAATTTATCATTCGGATATTGTATAAAACCTTCAAACCAGCTTCAGTCTTTTTCAATGTTACCATGCAGAACAAATCTGAAAATCTATAATTAAATAAAGATTTTACAAAAATGATTACCTGAATTCTCGGATCGACTTCTTCCTCCTCTGGCACTTCCAACTTCTCATTCCTTTTTGACAATCCGTCCATTTTGTTACTTGTATTCTTATATCCTTACAGAAGTATTTTTTTCAGTATTCCAAGATGGGACTGAAACCCCAGAAGCAGGGAAAGGGAAAATGGGGCAAACTCAATGCGATGGCCCGGGGGACTGGATTAACACTGAAGTCACCTCAAAGAACCTCTGGCATACATTCTGCATTGGCTTCACTTCCCGAGGGAGCAAACCCCAGGCTCTAAAAACACGCAAATGAGCCAATAACTGTAAAATGGCAAGAGGAAACACGCCGCCTTATTACAATCGCCGCGCCTCCAAGTCCTTGGGTGGAAGAATACAGACGAAAGCTAACGATACCCTTCGCTCAGCTTGTGAACTGCGCCAGTGAATCAGGCTCCGCTCTAACACAATGGGAAAACTGCTCCACCGTTCCGCAGACAGCCGGACTGCCGCTACCACTCGCCACAGTTACCAACCCCAACCTACTGACTCCGCCTCTTCCTTCTTGCTGCCACCGCTTTGTTACAGCGAGACATTGACGTGACAAACGCCGGGGCTCTGCATCCCTCCTCCCGTCCTCTCAGCCTCGCTCGATCGAGCAGACAAGCACTGCCATCAATTCATGCCTGACCTTGTGTTTAAAACAGAATTTTCTCTGTCCATTTCACACCGACTTCTTGCAGAATGGGACGGGTAGTCCCGGCCTCTTTCCCCGAAGTCAAGCCAATTTGTTAAGTTTTCACCATTCGTGCTGGTAGCGAATTCCCGCACATTGCCGCAATTTACATTCATTTGATTTACATCTTTCCTTTCCTAGGGCTAGATTTTTGGATATTTTTCATTGCCTGTGTTTGGAGAAAGGTCCTGGTTTACTTTAGAAATAACGGGCGAGGATTGCATCACCATTCTTGTCAGCTGGAATTTTTTCTTAATGTACTGCCAAGTGGAACGCTGATTCAGACAATCCTTAGGCATTCATGTCAAGAGTAAGAAGTATCATCTGTGAAATGCCATCATAACGCTTTGTCTTCCCTGACATCTTGTCTGCAAATTTCCCCGAGTGTAATAGGAAATAGAGGGTGGCTTTAATTTGTACGGTTTCTATAAATTAAAAGTAATCTGATACTGAGAATTTTAAATAAGGATTCAGTGGCACCTTGGATTGAAAAGTAAAGTTATCCATGTGACCTGACATCAGTATTTATTTTATTTCTAAAATATACATTATTCTTATAGTAAATATATACAGGAATTATAATCAGTCCATATTTTGGATCCATAGTGTCATCCATCACACGTTCTTAAATGCAGCCGAGCTACTCCTGTTCCCTCTTTAAACAATACACCCTATTAAATGTTTGAAAGGCTGTTTAGATAGAAACCTGTCCTGCAGTGTCCGGCACCTTCGCTACCAAGTGTTTGTAGTGGATGCGCTAAGGCCGCCTGTTACTTATCACGTGCTCTTGCGCCTGTCAGTCATCAGCTTTCAGGACAGAGGTGAACGGCTTGTGTCAAAGGGCTCACCCTCCAGACTTCAAAGCTCAGGTCAACCGTGTGAAGGACTGCTGGATAACTGGAACGTTCACAGTTCTAAACTTGATTATTCTGTGTGGATTCCATCCATGGCAAAAAAAAATGCTTCTTTTCATATGAAGATCTCAGTCAGGAAATGTAGAGGAAGGTTGACGCAAAAAGCAGAGCAGCAGAGATAATTTAGCAGTGAACAATAACTTTAATAATAGACCACAAATTAACAGGCCACGAAGGGCCACAGAATAAGAGAAAACAGAAACTAAACATAATGAACAAGGTAAACTTTAGGTGAGTGAAAACTAAGAGCAAGTAGTTGAAGCCAGCTGGTTCAATGAGTGAACAAGGACTGTGAATGAGGACTGGGTTCAAATAGGCTGCAGGTGATGAGTCTGAAGTGAGCAGCAGATGGATCCTTTTAACTGGGTGGAAACTGGGAGGTGTCGGCATGTGCAGGCTGGGAGGTGTCAGTGGGACTGACAGGACCACCACTGCCCCCACCCACCTTACAGCCGGCTCCCAACAGCCCAGGATGATCCAGGCAGGTCCAGTGAAACTCATCAATGAGTGATGGGTCCAAGATGAAAATGGACGACACCCAAAAACTCTCCTCTGGGCCGTATCCTTCCCAGCTGACCAAGTATTGCAAACCCCATCCAGAGCAATATGAATCCAGCATCCAACAAACCATGTACTGTACACGGCATCACCTTCCACCATCCTGGGATCCAGAGGTGCAAGCTCAGAGGGGCTTGAGGCAGGACATGTGGAAGTTAGGTGTGATCCTGAGGGACAGTGACATCTGGAGATGGGGAGTGGCTGGATTGATGGGATGGATGATCTTGAAGGGACTGATGAACTGGGGTGAGGGCATGCGGGAGTCGGTACACAGGGGCGGGTCTCTGATGGTCCCCATTCCGGAGTAGTTTGGCTGGTCGCTGATGGTGGTTGGCCAGGTGGCAGTAGGTGTGGCTGGTGGATGGAATAGCCCTCCGTGCCTTCCTCCAAGCATTCTGGCAGTAGTGAACGGGGGCCTGGCAGACAAGAGCTCCATCGTGGGCTCCTCCATGGGGCACATTGGGGGTTGGTAGCCATGAAGCACTTCAAAGTGTGACATACCCCTGACAAAGGAGGAGTGAAGATTCTGGGACAGCTCGGCCCAGAGTAGAAACTTTGGAAGGGTCAGGGGTGGCAAAGCATCACCAAAAATTCTCCATTTGCTGATTGGCTGTTTTTGACCAACCATTGGGGTGAGGAGTGGGCCCACTAGAGTGCACCAGACCGCTGGCACGTGCACGCGGTTGTCAGGTGCGTCGTCTGGTGCAGACTCAGGCTGTAGGGCCTGGCAGATCTGGTTCTCAAAGTCCCAGACAATTGGGGCGAGGACCTGAGATGGTGAAATGGTGTGCTGAGGGTCAACCTCTGTTTCAGCTGGGTACCATGCTGTGCTCACAGAGGCCCAGGTGCAGAGGAATGGCAGGATCCCCATGAAGAGACAGAAATAAGACATGGAACATCAGAATCAGAGCCTCAGAGAGCAATTGAGCAACGCCACGAGGTAATTAATCCTGTCCGACACAATGACCCCAACTCAGGCACTAACTGAGAGTCCTCTATGAATAATCATAGACTGAGAGAAACACATACCAGCCACAATTAACCTGACAAGGTCAAACTGAAAACACAAAACACTTATCAACTGTAGTTAAAGCACGGATTAGCAAATACAGGTGTTCAAAAGCTCTGGAAGGTCAGTGTTCTACAGCAAGCCACAGGGCTCATGGCACTGGGTCAAACTGTCATGACAGAGCCTCTGCCTTTGTGCTCTTGGAACTGGGTTGGTAGGAGATGGTGAAGTTGAATTGTTCAAAGAAGCGAGCCCAGCCAGCCTGAGTTGGCACATCTGTTGTATGGATATGAGTTTTGTTGGTCAATCTGGACCACAAGAGCTTGGTGTTTCCCATCAGTCAATGTTTCTATTCCTCTCAGGCCCATTTCATAATGAGTAGTTCCATGTCTTCTGTTCCATTATGGTATCGTGCAGAGTTGAACTTGCATGAGAAGAAAGCACAAGGGTGTGTAATCCCAAAAGATTCTCACCAGGATTGACGGTCCCCGCGCCCACGTCAGATCGTCTACCTCTACCACAAATGGTCCAGCAGGGTTCAGATGGCAGGGAATGGGTGTGATGGCAACTGTCTATTGAGCTCCTTGAAAGCATGGTCTGCAGCAGGTTACCTGTGAGGTAGGTGACTCAATGAGGGAGTTGAGAGGAGCAGTGATTTGGCTGTAGTTTCTGATCAAACCACAGCAGAAGTTGGAGAAGTCCAAGAAATACTGTAGCTGTTTGAGGGAGTGCAGTCAGGATCATTCAAAGATGGCATATACTTTCTCTGAGTCCATGGCTATGCCTTGGGTGAAAGGACATGACCCAGGAAGGAAATGACTTGAACGTGGAACTGGCAATTTTCTAACTTGTAATACAGTTGTTTTTTTTGAAGAAGTGATGATGGCCTGAGTGGACATGACAGTCATGCTCTTGGGGGTTCTTGATGAAGATGAGGATGTCATTAGGATAGATGAATACATACATGTGTAGCATGTCTAGGAGGATCTCGTTAATGAAAGCTTGGAAAATGGCCAAACTGTTGGAAAGTCCAAAAGGCATTGCTAAGTTGGCCAGTTGGTGTTATGAACACTGCCTTCTTCTCATTCCCCGGTGGATGCAGATCAGATTATACACACTGCTTAGACCCAGAGGATAGCTCAGTGAGGATAACAGTTCTTAATAGTGATTTTGTTTGAGTTGACAGTAGTCAATGCAGATATGAAGATCCTCATCTTGCCGTTGGACAAAGAAGAATCCTGCATTGGCTGGGAATTGGATTGGCACATGAAGCCATTCTGTAGTGTTTTGGTTGAAGTAGTCATTCATGGCTTGGGTCACAGGAAGAGAGAGGGAGATCAGATGTCGTAGGGGAGAGGTGGTGCCTGAGAGGAGTTTGATCATGCAGTCATGTGGTCTGTGATGTGGCAAGGTGCTGGCTTCCTTTTTACTGAAGGCAATGGCTGAGTTGTGATATTCCTGAGGGAGTTTGGTGAGGATGAGGGTTTCCTTCATCTCCATGGATTTATGGGGTGCAGGCTGTTGGGTCCCCAGCTCAGCAGTGAACCAGCTGACCAGGCAAAATGAGAGTCATGAGTGGAGAGCCATTATCCCAGGATGAGAGGAGTGTTGGATGAGTCTATCAGGAATAGGATGGACACCTGGTGCTCTCCAATGCTCATGTGCACAGGCAATATGCATGCTCTGACTATCCCAGACCCCAAGAAGCATGAGTCAATGGCCATGATGTTGAAGGGGTGAGAGGTAGGCTCAGAAGGGAGTCCAAGCTACCCACACAGTCCGATCCAGAAAATTGTCTTCTGCACCAGAATCCACCAGTACCTCCTGTGCGTGGAGAGCTGATGGAGTGTAGAGGAGGACAGAGAGAATAAGACATGCCATGATGTTGGAACGAGGGGTCAGGGAGAGCTTGCCAGATAGAACATCCCTTGTTTCTACCTGGAGGTGGCATATCCCAGACACAGTGGGCAAATGATGCGTTGGTGGCCAGCCACTCTGCAGTAAATGCACAAGTTGTTTCTCCCCCAAAACTCATACTCAAAGGTGGTTATGCGAGCTCTCCCTAACTGCATGTGTTCTGGAGGTGTTGGAGATGACAGATGCAAGACCCTGAATGAGATTGGCCTGGGGCTTGTACCCTGGAGTCTCGAACCAAGGTGTCAGAAAAAGTAGAGGAGGCTTGACCCAAAAGCAGAGCAATGGACACAATTCAGTGGTGAATGAAAACTTTAATAATAGACCACATAATACAAGCCCCAAGGAACCACAAACTAGAGGGAACAGAAACTAAGCACAAGCAACGTGGTAAGCCTTGGGCAGGGATGGTGAAAGCTGGCAGCAACCGATTGAGAATGGCTTGTTTGATGAGCGAGCAAGGACTGTGGATGAGAACTGGGGTTAAATAGGCTGCAGGTGATGAGTCTGGAATGAGCAGCACGTGAATCCTATTAGCTGTGTGGCGACTGAGAGGTAGCTGCAGGTGCAAGCTGGGAGGTGTCAACGGAAGGAGAACTGACAATTTCATGCTTTTTTTGTCATCGGGCTAATATATAACATCTAGACAGGAAATCAACTAGGTTTAGAAAGCTAAAGGATAAGAAAAAAAAAGAGAATTTCTATTGTAGGTTGTCGTGATTAATTACCAGATGGTTCTGCCTCTGCAGAGCTGATCTTGTTTCTACACTGTCCTTGAGAAGGTGATAGTGGAACTTCTAGAATTGTTTGCAGATTCGTGTTGGTGTTAAATCAGGAGTTTTAGGTTATCTGAAAATGAAGGAATAGATAAAAATAGAAAGTTCTGCAAACACTCAGCAGTTCATGATCTGTGGAGAACTAATTCAGATAATGATTGAGGTCAAGCATTATTTTTCATCATAAAACTTAGAGGGGAAAAAAGGCATGTTTTAAATTAGTGAGAAGGATAGGGCAAAGAGAACGTGAGAATATGAAGCCCAAGAGGAAAAGGTCAGCTGAGAAGGAAGCGTGTTATTGGCAGATAAATATTAGAACAGCTGAAAGTGAAACACAAGCTGAACAGTGCCAGAACATTGAGATGCAAAACACAGCAGATGCTGGAGGTTTGAAATAAAACAGAACTCTGGGAAATCCCGGCAGAAGTAGTATTCGTGCAGAGAGAAAAACTGAGAACTGATCACGAATTAAAGTGTGGTCAAGCATCAGAAACAGCTGATACAAAAAACCCAAAAAAAGCAGCAAGCAACACACACAAAGGGCTGGAAGAACTCAGCAGATCAGGCAGCATCTATAAGAGGAATAAACAGCTGATGTTTTGGGCTGAGATCCTTCAAGGCAGGCAGCATCCACAGCTTATTCAATCAAATCCTAAAACTAAGAAGTAAGGAGTTTTAAGGATAAATGTACAATTTGATTGTCCACATCTAGGAGGAAGAGGATATGAAGGGAAAATCTGACTGTGGTACAAAGTGATCTTCCAGCTGTTGTGAGAGTACTCTTCAACCAGCTCCTCCCAATGGTTGAAGACCTTCTCTCCTCATCACTGTCCATCTCGAAGTAAGGTGAACCTGTGATAACTCCAAGAAAAATTAAGGGAAGTGAACCAGTTGCTATTTTATGGGTGGCCTACTTTAACATTATCAATGGGTTTGACTCTATCAGATGAGAGAGACTGCAGAACACACCGCTCAGACGTGATTCCCAAAACAGATGCACCATTTTAAGCTTTGTTAGGGGAGATTACCAGCCAGACAGAAAGAAAGAAAGATTAAAATGTATACCCCAAAGCTATCTTGAAGAAGTGCAACATCAACATTTTCTATTTTTTTTTCAGATTTCCAGCATATGTAGTTTTATTTTAATTTTCTCTTTACTCTGTCCTCACCCAATGGCTCAGCTAAAGGCTAAGCTTGTAGCTGGAATCCAATGGCATCACTCACCCTAATCAGTATGAATGTCTTGTGAGCAAAAGTCAATCTGCTGAAGGAAGTCAGCAGATTGAGCAGCCTCTGTGGGGTGAGGGAAATGGCAGCTTCCCTCACCCGCAGTTGTTGCTGAGCCCACAGAGTTCCTCCAGCAGATTGCTTGATGCACTTCTTCAAGGAAGCTTTGAGTATTCTCGATTTCTTTCTCTCTCTCGCTCTACCTGGTAATCTCACTCAAAAGCTCAGAATGGGCAACTGTTTTTGGGAGTCAGATTTGAGGAAGGTGTTACACAATTCCTCCAAACCGATGGAGCCAAAGGTATTGGTAACGTCCAAGTAGGCCATAAAGTAATGGCTGGTGCCACTCCCTGGTTCTATTCTAGTTGCATCAGGACAAAGAATGGTGAGGGGAATGGCCAGTATAGAGAGGGGGAGGGTGGGCAGGGGGGCAAATGGAGTTGGGAAACAGCAGCAGGTAGATGATAGATGGAAGCAGGCGGACAAAAAGAAATGCACGTGAAAACAAATGGGATGCTGCCAGTTTCAAACAAATTGCTCACACAAATTGAAGCCTTCATTCGCATTGGAAATCACTGGCATCTAGGACTGTAGATCCTGGAATATTGTAACAGCTGTGGTAGAATTAAAATCTACCCCTTATAACCCATTTGGCATTGAATTTTCATGCATGTCTTCACAGGAGATTGGCAAGTGTTGCAATCAACACCTATTTGCTGGTATGCTTTCACACATAATTAGCAGAAAACTATTTTAATGGGCAGATGAAAGGGATGCTGTGGTAATAAAAATCAGATTTTTGCAACACTGCATAAATAAATTGGTCTGTTTTAAATTAGCTCTCTATATGCCTGTGCATTAATGTATTTCCACCATGGCTGTGTACCAGGAAATATAACAATCTGGCCCATCCACGGGGAAAAAAAATCTATGTTTCTATTGGGAATACTCTACTTATTCATATTTTAAAAAGAAGATCCTTTCCACTGCATTGCCATGGTTAGTAGGATAAGTGGCTGTTGTAAATTGCAGCTACTGAGCATAGTAGATAGGTGGTATGAGAATCAGAGTGAAGTTTGTGAGTATATGAGAGAGAATAGGTCACAGGGAAATAAGTGCAAGAATTAAATTGATGTGCAGCTAGTATAAACTCAATGGGCCAAATAGCATCTTTCCAAGTCATAAGAAATAGAAAAATGAGTATTTGTGCAGTAAGCACTAAGTTATGGCAGCCCAGTAGCTATTTCCTTCAGCAGTGCCAGCATCAGTTAGACACTCTCATTATCACAATCCAATAACTCTAAAGATTTGCCTAGCCAAGTGAGCTGTTCGTATCACCTGTGGAGAAGGAATAGTTAATTAGTAGTCAAGCTTTGTGGCGAGCACAGCGCTGTCCTTGACAGAGATGGCAAACAATGGCTTTCGCCTGCAATGTGTGCCTGTAGATAATGCTGCTAACAATAGTCAAGACGTTTATTCAAAAGGATACTCTAGCATTGGCTCAATTGCCTTCAAATTAAGGAATTGCTACAATATCAAATACATTTTATCTCCATGCGAAATTCAACAGAGACTAAAATCCAACCACCAACTCACATTGTCCCACTGCACTCCTTCCTACAATTCACAATAGCTGCACCCCTCCCTCTCTAACCTCTGTAACCATGTCCACTGAAGAGAGACCATATCTTCATCAACACATGGAGTAGAGAAAAGAAGAGTGAGATACATTAGGGATGTTTAAAAGTCTCTTAGATAGGCACATGGATGAAACGAAAAAGGAGGGCTACTTTGGAATGAAGGGTTAGAGTAGGTTAAAGGGTCAGAAGAACATCATGGGCCAAAGGGCCTGTACTGTGCTGTACTGTTCTATGTTCTAGAGGAAGGTGAATATTCTTCGGGGAGTGGACTAGATGCTAAAATTTCTCACTGATACATCAAAATCAAATCAGCTGTTTAACCTTCAGCAACTCCTTTGTACACTGGCTGTGTAGTGTATTGTGGATTTGTTTTGTATTGAACCTCACATTAAGTGAGTGGTATATCGAGGCAACATAGCTTACTTTTCCTCAAAAATCTTCTTTATTCATAATATTAGCTGTAGGCATTCACATGTCAGAGTCATCGCACAGAGCAGAGCATTGAAGTTAGACACCATTTAGAGTCTTGGGATTCATTCAGCATGGAAACTCTCCTTGCTGTTATCAACAAACATTATTTTATTTAGCGATACTGCCTTCGAGCCACACTGCCTCAGCAATCGCACAACCCCGGTTAACCTTAATCTAATGACGGGATCATTTACAGTGACCGATTGTGTAGACCGCTATGTCTTTGGGCTGTAGGTGGAAACCAGAGTGCCCAGGGACAACCCATGCATTCTGCAAGACTCCTTGCAGAATGGCACTAGAATTGAACTTTGATCTCTGGAATACCCTGTTATGCCCGCAGCCCCCCCCCCCTTTGTGAGAATTGCAAGAGCACTATTGGGTTGGGTCAGGAGACCCAGGAAATGAGAGAGAGACGTGCAAAATGCCTCGTTCCCCGGCGATGTCAAGTCACGAGACATGGCCATTGTCTCTTGGAGACACATTTGTGGATTGAGATCCTATGCTACGTGAGAGCCCTCGGGCAAAGTGGGCTGGGTGAAGGGGAGAGATTGCATCATCCCCCAACCTGATTGACATCTACGACCCTGCAAGTCAGGATAAAAAGAGGGGCTGTAGGAACGGCCCCTCAGACGCACCAGAAGGCATGCTAGCGATCCCGGAATAACAGGAAGCCATTTGAAGGAAGCCACATGCGTTCAGTTCCCTTGCCTGGGAACTGGTGGCTGATACCACAGAAAAAGACTTTGAACTAACAATGGGGAACCAACTCCCCCGACTCAACGGATTGGCCTCATAAAAGACCCGGGCAAGTTTAAAACCGTCTCTCTTAAACCCAAAGGCTGCAGCCTGCATGAACTGAGTGAACTTTATATTTCCATCGGACAATACATTATCCCCTAGACAACGATAGAGCTTATTTCTTATTGATTATTATTATTATACCCACACTTTTAGATTGAGTATTGATGACGTATATTATCTGAATCTTTGTATTAATCTTATTTTTGTGCCCCTTTATCAATAAAGAATTTTAAAAATAGTACCATCAAACTTCAACGGACCGCTCTATCTTTGCTGGTAAGTGACCCAGTTACGGGGTACGTAACAAAATTGGGGTTCTCGTCTCGAGATTTGATACCAAATTGGGGAGCCAGTGAATCGGGCTTGTAAGTCCAAACTTGGATCTGGTACGCGGGTAGCCAGACGGGAAACCAGCAAAGATGGACATGGATGAATTTATAGAAAACCCATCTCTGGAGGCGCCAGAGGCGGCCACCAAATCAGACTTGGTAAATTTGGCGAAGGGGTTAAACCTCGCAGAGGTGAGGTCGTCAATGAAAAAGCGGGAGGTGTGAAGGGCCATAACTCAGTATTACATCGAGAAGAATGTGTTTGCAGCTGAGGTATTGGAAAATATCCCTGAAAAGTTACCAGCTAGTGGGATGGCTCAGTTAGAGTTGGAGAAAGTAAGGTTGGAACATGAAATTAAGTTAAAGCAGCTGAGAAAGAAAGGGAGCATGTGCTCCAGCTAAAGGAGTTAGAGAGGAAACGGGAGCATGAGCTCCAGCTAAAGGAGTTAGAGAGGAAAAGGGAGCAGGACAGAGCTGAGAAGCAAAGAGAGCATGACCTTCAGTTAAAACAGCTGGAAGCAGCTGAGAAGGAGAAGGAAAGGGCCGAGAAGGAGAGGGAGGCAGAGAGACAGAGGAAACATGACTTGGAGATGGAGAAGTTAAAGCAAGAGCAACGCAGTCAGGGGTCAGGCTGAGAGGAGCGGTTTGATGTTAGTCGGGCGTTGAGGTTAGTACCCCCATTCGAGGAGACGGATGTTGATAGTTATTTCTTGCTTTTTGAAAAGGTGGCAGTGAATCAGAAGTGGCCCAGAGCACAGTGGGTGGCGTTGTTACAAAGTGTGTTAAAAGGGAAGGCACAGCGGGCATATGCGGCGTTGTCCATGGAGGAGGAAGAGAAGGAGAATTATGACAAAGTAAAGGCGGCCATTATCCGGGGTTATGCGCTAGTACCTGAAGCGTATAGACAAAAGTTCAGAAATTTATGGAAAGGGTGGAATCAGACATATACCGAGTTTGCCCATGAGAAGGGTGTGCTCTTGGACCGTTGGTGCACCGCAGAAATAGTGGACGAGGATTATGGGCGTCTCAGGGAGTTAATTTTGATTGAGGAATTTAAAGAGTGTGTTCCGGAGGAGATCTGGATGTATTTGAATGAGAAGCCAAATAAGTCCATCTCAGAATTTGCTAGATTCGCAGATGAATATGCCCTAACCCACAAGGCAAAGTTTTCCTCGAATAAAAGTTCCCCGAAAGACCGTGGGAATGATCGAGAAAGCCCGCCGGCTGAGGCAGAGGTCCTGCCGGGAGCTAGTGATAAGGTTGAGGGGGAAAGGCCAGACGGCCAGAGATTTCTGGGCTTGACCTGTTTTAATTGTGGGAAGAGCGGGCATGTTGCGTCTCGGTGCTTTGCTCTGAGGAGGGAAATGGGAAAAGGGAAAGCAGCAGTCCCTATCGGATGTGCCGTGGTAATCAGTAAATCAACAAGAGAGCCCCGGGTAGACAGAGTACGAGAAGGGTCTGAGACTTGTCTGTCACACGGGACCGTGTCTTTGAGGGAGGGGGACCCACCAATTCCCGTACGAATCTGGAGAGACACGGGGGCTGAGCTGTCGTTGATCAGCAGTAAGGTACTAGAATTTGGTCGAACAACGGGTATGGTAGCGGTGAAGGGAATAAACAAAAGGATAGAAATGGTACCCTTACATAAGGACATTCTGGATTGTGAGCTGGTGTCTGGACCAGTTGAAATAGGGGTGCCATCAGAATTCCCGAGAACTGACGTGGACGTCCTTCTTGGTAACGATTTAGCCGGTGGTAAGGTTTGGGCAGCCATGATGCTCATAAAACAGCCTGTGAGTGTTGAGGCTCCGCCCCTAGATTCCAAGAGCTATCCCACATGCGCGGTCACTCGCAGCCTGTCGAGAGAGGCAGCTGAGAATGAGAGCAGTTTAAATCTGGCCAGTTTCGATTTGGCCGAGACGTTTTTACCGACCCTGTGCCACGAGGGTTTAGAGGGTGGTAAAATGAAGAGTAGTAAAGTGAAAGAGCGTAAGGGAGAGGAGGTAGATCTTCCTTTAGCGAGGAGCAAGGTTCTAGAGGCAGAAAATAAAGATGAGGAACCGTTAGAGCGGTTAAGAGGTCCAGAGTTGGACATGGATGATCTGTCTGGTTTGGCAGACCTGTTTGACGAAGTTGAAAATTCTAAAGGTGTTCCCGACAATGAAATGAGGGCAGTCCTAGATGAAAAGGGTGCCCTTGCCTTGAAGAAGTCTGCTGGGTTGGCAGATGAGGTTGTTTCAGCCCGTGGGGTTGAGTTTACTCCGGAAGGGAGTTGCCCAGAGAGTAACTGGGAGGATCAGGGGAGCTTAGAATTTGAAAAGGGTACGGGTATTGAAAGCCTGGAAGAGGCCAATGTCCCGTTTGAGTGTGCCCAAGATGGGGATGCACGTGGTACTGAACCTAGTAACGGAGCTCAGAAAAAGTCTGAGGTATTTGATTCAGTTGAACGAGACGGCCGTCCTTTTGGGTCAGATAGACTTGGTTCAGTGAAGAAAGGGTTAACCTTGGTAATAGTGGGAAGTGAGAGTTCCCCGGTGTTTGTGCTCGAAGGTGTGGTGAAACTCAATGCAGAGCTCAAAAATGGGGAGATAAATATTGTTATTGAAGGAAACGGGAAATCTGCAGTTCCCAAATCGAATGAAGAAATTTTAAACCCTGCAGATCGCTTACAGATTAAGCCGGGAGATGACGGGGCCCCCCACCCTATTGTTATTCCAGAATGTGGTGTGAAGAGGCAGAATTTGAAATGCTGCTTGAACAAAGAGTTCGAATTAAAAACCAATAGCCTGAAGGGTCCTGACGAGAGGGCTAGCCACCTGTGTAAAATTAAAGAATTGGGTGGAAATGGTCTAAGTTTGGGCACAGTGTTGATAAAATAACCCCTATGAAAGAGGCGGGCGGGAGTTTACCTCGCCAAACTACCCGAGTTCCTCACGTAGGAACTCACCGGAAAAGAGGCCACGGTTAATGAAGGGCGCCATTTTTAAATAGCCCAGCCGGTTGTACGGGATTTCGACAAAGCATGTGAATAATAAAGACAAACCCCTTGCAAGCCTGCCTGTTAAGTTGAAAGCAACATAACGATTGGTATTTGCATGACCTGTGGTAGTATACACGTAAGCTTAAGATCACAACTCGTTAGTTTTGTTTGCTGAAAAAAAATAGGTGGTTATTAAGTTGAAGTCTGATGCTATAAGACTTTAGTACGGTACAAGATGTTAAGCTAGTAAAGGAAGTGACACTGTAATCGTTAACTGTTTGGATGCTGAATTGAATGTATCACTGTATTACTCTGTAGAAAAGAAAAATTTTGGTATTGTGTTAGCTTCCCCAATCCTGTAAGACTCTGTACTACTTCGTTTTTAACCGCTGGTAAAAACGCTTTGAAGAGGGGAGGTGTTATGCCCGCAGCCCCCCCCTCCTTTGTGAGAATTGCAAGAGCACTATTGGGTTGGGTCAGGAGACCCAGGAAATGAGAGAGAGACGTGCAAAATACCTCGTTCCCCGGCGATGTCAAGTCATGAGACATGGCCATTGTCTCTTGGAGACACATTTGTGGATTGAGATCCTATGCTACGTGAGAGCCCTCGGGCAAAGTGGGCTGGGTGAAGGGGAGAGATTGTATCATCCCCCAATCTGATTGACATCTACGACCCTGCAAGTCAGGATAAAAAGAGGGGCTGTAGGAACGGCCCCTCAGACGCACCAGAAGACACGCTAGCAATCCCGGAATAGCGGGAAGCCATTTGAAGGAAGCCACGTGCGTTCAGTTCCCTTGCCTGGGAACTGGTGGCTGATACCACAGAAAAAGACTTTGAACTAACAACGGGGAACCAACTCCCCCGACTCAACGGATTGGCCTCATAAAAGACCCGGGCAAGTATAAAACCGTCTCTCTTAAACCCAAAGGCTGCAGCCTGCATGAACTGAGTGAACTTTATATTTCCATCGGACAATACATTATCCCCTAGACAATGATAGAGCTTATTTCTTATTGATTATTATTATTATACCCGCGCTTTTAGATTGAGTATTGATGACGTATATTATCTGAATCTTTGTATTAATCTTATTTTTGTGCCCCTTTATCAATAAAAATTTTTTAAAATAGTACCATCAGACTTCAACGGACCGCTCTATCTTTGCTGGTAAGTGACCCAGTTACGGGGTACGTAACAACCCCGAGCTGTAACAGCATCATGACAACCACTACACTGTGTTCCAATAATATACTTCATTCATAAAATTTGGAAGGTAATTAAGACAGTAAACCATACATCATTACTCACAGTACAAAATATAGCATTTAGTACTAAGCACACAGAAGAACTCAGCATGGGAACAGGCCCTATTTATGAAGGGAGTTCAACTTTCTTCATAGTCTCTGTTGAATTTTCTTCTAGTTCTATCTCTGGAACTACTCATGGAGATAAAATGGATTTGATATTGTAGCAAATCCTTAATTTGAAGGCAATTGAGCCAATGCTAGAGTATTCACTTTTAATAAAAATCTTGACTATTGTTAGCAGCATTATCTACAGGCACAACACTTTGCAGGTGAATATAATAAAGTATATTTTATTAATAAAATTAACAGTAAACTATGTGCTGATTCACTGTAACTAGTATATCATTAAATTTGTCTACAATATTTACATTAACTCCAACTGATGAGCACTTTTGATAATGAAAGCAAGTTACATAACATTGCAACAAAGGATAATGGTCTTTTTGAGAACTAAAACGTTGAAGATGGACATAAATATGGAGTGATTTTAGTATCAACTTAGTGTATTTTTAAAGTTACCATACTCAGAAATTGTCAGGACATTCCTCAAACAATTTTTTGTCTCAGAATTAATAACTCTCAACATAATTCTCTTGAGTATAACAACATTCTGTCACTAAAATTGAATTTTGCAGAAGTTTACAAAAATGTTGCCGTGGTTCTCACAGTTGGTTATTTCTTCCTTACCTGATCGTACTGACCATATTGTACTGAACTTCAGGCAAAAAAAGCCTTCAATGAATTGAAAAAGTATTCTAGTATGTTTGTTGTTGGCATTTTAGTGAATTTGTACACAGCAGTTTATTTTGCTGTTTTGGAATTTGAACAGTGCTTTCTTCATGCAAGCAATAGCCAATGTGCTTAGCTTTTTGTCAAACTTTTTTGAAAATATTTCAAATGCTTTTTTTGCTTGCCATCAGCATTGTCTTCTCAAGATGCACTTATGCATTTTGGTGGCAGCATCATACCTTCTGCCAAACACTGTCTTCATCTATTTCTTCTCAAAAATATGTCTGTACTGATTGAAAGCAAGAAATATAATAAGTATTAAAAACAAAAGTGCTGTAAGTCACCTGAAGATCAGCTAGCATATGCGGGAAGAAAAAGAAATAGAATTAAAGTTTTTGGTTGTTGGGTTTACAGAACTGGTGAAAGGCTACTGTCCTGAAATGGAACTCTTTCAATCTCTAGGAATGCTGCCTAACCTGAAAAGAATATCTAGGACTGTTTAGATCAGGGGTTCCCAACCTGGGATCCATGGACTCCTCGGCTAATGGTAAGGGTTCATGGCGTAAAAAAGGTTGGGAACCCCTGGACTGGATGTATTTCAGTATTTTTGCAGCGGCAGTCATTTGCTTTAGTATTAGTTTCAATGTCCTGCTGTGTGCAGCAGGTATGGAAAAATACTAACAATGTGGTTGTAAAAGAGTAAATGATTAACTGCATATCAATAATGCTTCTTTTAACTGCTCCATGGCTAGGAAGGTAATAAATCAAAGATTTTGCTGTTAACAGTTGAAGTGCTTGAGTTACTTACAACAGGAGCTGAACTTGTAATTGAACACAGAATTAATTCCTTATCCAACCTAAGTGTCTAAGACTTGGCACATAATAATGATGATGATGAGATCCTTGCACCAACACTCTGGACATCCAAAATGTATGTTAATCACCATAGTCTCTGAGTACACAGACAGGTCATACAATTAAGCCCACGCAAACAACTTAGCCCAGGAAGACCATTGTCCTGAGCTGCATTCGTGCATATGCAGGCGTGTCAGGTCAACATGGTATTTCATGGTTTGCAATGAACCTCAATCTGCAGTTTAACTTAGCCCAGTAAGACCATTGTTCTGAACTGCATTTTAGATTGAATCTACAATCCACATTCAGATCTGGAGGCTGGTTGCTGTTGAAAAGAATATTTGCTATCATCCATAACTTCAGAATATGCCATAACACCAGTGACACTGCAGAGAGACTTTCTGCAGCTGTCTTTTGTACTATTGATGAGATAAGACAGATGAATGGAAGGACAGATAGAAAAGACACCAGTCAATGTTTTCAAGGTCATGTCTGACACTTATTAATTGTTTGTACTTGACAAGTACTCAAATCATTCATAGGTAACACTTAAATTTTAACTATCTAGGAGTCAATTGCCTTTTTGCACAAGTGTGCTTTATTGAAGATTAAGGTAAGCATGACAAAGTTTTAATTAATTTCCCTTTAAAAACATTCCTTACATTATCTGGCATTCTAACAAGTGTTTTGATCTATTCATCTCAAGTACAGTAACATTAACTGTTTTTCAGGTAGTGGACCTCTGACTCGTAAGTATTGAATCTTGGACTTGACATGACAAATCAACCAGAACGTATTCTGATAAGTAACAGTAAGGTCATTTATTTCCTCAATCTTAAGCCTTCCATTCCAGAAACATCAGTTATTTCAAGTTATTCTTAATTTCACCTTTTAGGAAGAGCTTGACAATTTTTATATTTAGTCACAGCAGTAGCAGATGGCATTTCTTTTGGATAAATATATCTGCATTAGAAGTAAGAAAAAGATCCCTCTGTGCTTCATGGAAAGGACACAAAGTAAGGAGATAAAGAAAAAGGCCAATTGATTCATCACTCAAAATACCCAAACAAGGTGAAGCACTAATAAATGAAACAAACATGCTGGATTATATTGACAGATTGTATTTTTGATCTTTACGCTCACAAGAGATGCTAATACTGCTTGTGATATTCCAGGTTTTCCTGGTAGCCGGGTTGTTATGTCACATAACTTTTATGTAAGGCAATATAAACAGCCTGGCGGTAGAGTAAAGGAAAGAAAGGTTGAATATTGGGGATGAAAATGAATTGTAGGGACTACGAAAATAAGAATCCAATGAATCAAGTACAAATGACCCTGGACAGAATGAGTAGTTATCATTCTACCCATTATCCTGCACAAATTCATCAATAGCAGCACTATTGGTGGTAGAATCTCAGATGGTGATGTGGAGGCGTACAGGAGTGGTATCACAATTAGAATCTCACACGCAATGCAATCAAGACCAAGGAATTTATGGTGGATTTCAGGAAGGGGAGGTTGGGAGAACACACACCACTCCTCATTGAGGGGTCAGTGGTAGAAGAGGTGAATAGGTTCAAGTTCCTGGGAGTCAACATCTTGGAGGACCTGTCCTGGGCCCAGCACATTGATGCAATGATGAAGAAGGTATGCCAGTGGCTCTACTTCAGTTGGAATTTGAGGAGATTTGTTACATCACCAAGGTCTCTTACATAGATGTACGATGGAGACCATTCCGACTGAATGCACTGTGTGTGTAGGCCTCCGTTAGTCTCAATAGACTAAGTTTCCAGGGGCACAAGCCTGGGCAAGGATTTTTTTATGGAAGACCGGCAGTTGCCCAAGCTACAAGTCTCCCCTCTCCACGCCACCAATGTTGTCCAAGGGAAGGGCATTAGAACCCATACAGCTTGGCACTGGTGTCGTCACAGAGCAATGTGCGGTTAAGTGCCCTGCTCAAGGTCACAACACGCAGCCTCAGCCAAGACTTGAACTAGCAACCTTCAGATAACAAGATGAAAGCCTTAACCACTTGGCCACGTGCCAACACATGTACTGTAGCCTGCTATGGAGGCACAAATGCACAGGATCGCAGGAGGCTGCAGAGGTTTGTAAACTCAGCCTGCTCCAACACAGGCATGACCTCCCCACCATACCTTCAAGAGGCAGTGCCTCACATATGGCATCCATCATTAAGAACCCTCACCATCAGGGATATAAGACATAGGAATGGAATTAGGCCATTAATCCCACCAAGTCATTTGCCTTATGGCTGATTTATAAACCCCCTTCTCCCCATAACCTTTGACAATCTTAATAATCAAGAACCTATCAACCTCTGCTTTAAATATACTCTATGATGTGGCCTCCACAGTCATCTATAGCAATGAATTCCACAAATTCACCACTCTCTGGCTGGAGAAATTTCTCCTCATCTCCGCTCTACAAGGACTTACTTCTATTTAGAGTCTGTGCCCTCCAGGCATAGATTCTCTCACTGTTGGAAACATATAGGTACTATCTAATATTTGGTAGGTTTCAATGAGATCCCCCTGCCCTCCTCATCCTTCAAAACTCCAGCAACTGCAGGCCCAGAGCCATCAAACACTCCTCATACATTAAGCTTTTCCTTCCCGGCAACATTTTCATAAACATCCTCTGGACCCTCTCAAATGCTGGCATGTCTTTTCTTAGATATGGGGCCCAAAACTACTCTCAATACTCCAGACGTGGTCTGACTAATGCCTTATAAAGCCTCAGCAGAACATGAGATACCCAGCTGGTTTTCTTGGAGGTGCAAGTCTAGGGAACACACACTCCGTCCCACCAAACCCGTGAGACTGAGACAGCTCTCCCACCCCAAACCCCAGTTTGTGTGGATGCTGTGTCGTTTGCTACCCTGTTACAACTCAGTGCCAAGAAATAACAGTCAGCACACTTCATACTGTTACGAAGGATGAACAGCTCTGATGGGCAGAAGGGTGCAGAGTTGCCCATGTCCCCCCCCCCCCCCCCCGGGAGAATCACAAACCGTTACTGTTGCTATGCTGCTAATGAGAGAGAGAGATGTAAGAGAAAACATGCTGGAACTGGAACATCTGCTACAGGTAAGAGAGAGATAAAGCAAGGGAGTGAGACTTGGTGATTCACCATATTATGACTTCTGAAAGACTTATGGCTTCCGAGAGGATTGTTTATCTTGTACCATTCTGTTCATTAAAATTCCTCAGTGGACATCCAGAGTGGGCTGGTTTGATGGACACAGCCATTCAAAATTGATTGACAACTGAGACCCCCGTGAGTAGGGATAAAAGTGAGGTCTGGGGAGACACACCAGGAGACACACTATTGAGCACTGGTTGAGTGTTGGAACCCACGTGAAGGTGTGGGGCATCGGAGATCGAACAAAGGATCGGTCAGTTTAACTCACAGTGTTATTGCAGGGCCGGTGGGGGGCTTGTGTGTGTGTCCACTCATGCCAGAGTGACGAGTCCACCACAGAAGAACGGTCCAGCTGAAGGACAGAGGGGTCATACCTGAATGGCCACAACAAAACGACGGATCAAGAACATAAAGGAAGGTTTGCCTGCCTGTAGCTGTTACTGCTCGCTCGCTCTCTCTCTCCAACGATTACAACACAACAACCAACATCTACCTCAGCACGTATGAACTGAACTGAACTTATAAATGACAATATAATACTTATAAATGACAATTTATTATCCCCTAGACATCGATAGAGTTTGTTTATTATTGATTATTATTATACCCATATTTTTAGGTTTATTATTACTAACGTGTATTATCCATATATTTGCATTATTGATATTGATTTGTGTATTTTACTACTAAACACTTTTGAATATAGTACCACCAGACTCCAACGGATTCTTCTTTCTCTGCTGGTTAGACACCCAGTTACGGGGTACGTAACAATACAACTAAAGGAATTATATTTATGAAACTTACTTAACTAAAGGGTTAGTAAAGATAAAACAAAAAGGGCCCATTATAATTAAACAGTCAAATGTGCACAAGTTGGAGCTCATCTTGAACTTCTCTGTCACTGATGCGCTGGATGCTTGGTCTTCATGAAAACTCATACCACCTTCCGAACGTTGCCTGTAATCCATCTCGAACTAACAGGCCTCCCACTGGGGACCAGTTCTCCCCAGCATCTTCGCTCGTCATCTCCCTCCGAACATAAGCTCCAAGACAAACCTTAGTTTGGGGGAGGTTTTCACCAATAAAACCTTCCCCTCCCCCAGTTCCACCATCCTAATTGGGTGGCACACATTCCTCATCATCCCTTATCTTCAACAATAACCCAAACAGGCTGAAAGCAGAATTAACAGCTCCTACAGAACAGCTAAATGAAATACCTACAGCATTAACATAAAGATTTGAACCAGGGCATTACATTCTTCTCCCACCACAATTAGTCATGTCCTCATGACTTAGAAATAATTTGTCATTTCGCCATTAATAACAATGTTTTCAAAGGAATTTTGTAATGTCAGAACCTCCAATTCATTTAGCAATGCTAGTGACTTATCTCACTAGGGGGATAGTCACAATGCTCTGTTCCCTTGGTGCTACATAGGCCAGCCTATCTGGGGGTCTTCTGACTCTTTGAGACCTCCTTATCCCATCATCTAATTCTTCAGTTTCAGACGCTTCTTGGGTACGTCTGGGCTACATGGCGAGGCCTCCCCCTGTCTGTTACCTGTGCATTCCAGCTCAGGTCCCTCTGCCACTTGGCTGAGCTCAGCTGCATTAGAGCCCGGCCCCTCCTTTGTGGTCCAGCTGCAAGCCTGCCTGTCCTCTGGTGGCCCCCCCTCCCCATTTCACCTCCCTCAGTGTTAGAAGGGTTGGGAATCTCTTCTTCAATTAGTGGGGAGTTAGCAAAAGGCAGCATATACCACACCCCCACCTCCTCATCCTCCGAATTCATATCTCCTTCCGGGGGCAGGGGCTGGTCTAATCCTTCCAGCTGCTGGTCCGTCAGTGTCCCCACATCGCCAGAGTCCTCTTACTAGGTGTAAGGTCCAGGTCAGGCTCTGGGTCAACACGCACCTCTTGTTCCAGAGGTAGAAGGTGGTTCTGATGGAGAATCTTTACAGACCTATTCCCATCCTCTGGTTTCACTAGGAAAACTGGTACGTTTGGCATCTGACTCTTAACTCCACAGGGCGTAGCTGCCCAGCGGTCAGCCAACTTATGCTTCCCAAGTAGCCGCAAATTCTTTATGAGGACTTGTCTCCAGGCATGAGTTGGGAGAGCCTAACCTTTTGATCATACCTCCTCTTATTTCCTTGATTCTGCTTGGTAGCCAAGACCTCAGCTAATTCATAAACCTTTTTCAGCTACTTTCTCATATCAGACACATACTTCAGATAAGTCTTCTGCGGTAGGTCTTCCTCACCAGCTCCAAAACAGAGGTCAACAGGCAAACTCGCCTCACACCCAAACATTAGATAATATGGCGAGTACCCGGTAGCTTCATTTTGTGTACAGTTGTAGAATATTGGACCAATTGTCCAATATGTTGACTCCTCCACTTGTTCTTTTTGCAGATCGCCAAGGTTCCGAGCATGTCTAGCAAGAACTGATTCAACCTCTTGGGCTGCAAATTACCTTACAGGTGATAAGGTGTAGTCCTCGACTTCTCGACTCCAAGCATGCTCAGTAACTTATGTATTAGCTTGCTCTCGAAATCCCATCCCTGATCACTATGTATCCACCTGGGGAGGCCATAATAAATGAAATACTTCTCCCATAACCCTTTGGCTACAGTGGGCACCCTCTGACCCTTGGTAGGGAAGGCTTGCGCATATCTGGTGTAGTGATCCATAATGACCAAAACATTTGTCATGTTGCTGGCATCCGGCTCTATTGACAGGCTATCCATACACACCAGGTCAGGTGGCTCCGCACTCTGAAATTGGGCAATGGAGCGGCCCTTTTAGGCAGCATCTTCCTCTGTATACATCAAATACACAACTTACAATACTCTTTAACCTTTGGCTTCATCCAGCCCCAGTAGACCTGATCTCTGAGCAATCCATAGGACTTGTCAACCCCCAAATGGCCAGAATCATCTTGAAGTGACTTCAACACAATCCGCTGATACTTCTCAGGCAGAACCAGGGGGCAACTCCGAGATCGGTCCAGAGGCAACATGATCCAGTATAGGATTTGGTTCCTCAACTCCAATCTGAGCCATTCCCTCAATAGTAGAGACACCACAGAGGGAGGGTGACTGCACAGAAGCTGATTAATGGGTGATTCACTTTACAGTAGTCCTTCATGACCCTCCGATAGTACCCACAGAATCCAAGGAACGAGCACAAGGTGCTCACAGTCTGAGGCCTTGGCCATGTGGTCACCACCTCTATCTTGGACAGATCCATAGCTACTCCATCCGTGAGACAAAGTGCCAAAAATAGTTGACAGACGTCTTGCGGAACTGGCACTTGTCCAGGGAAAGTTTTAACTCTTCAGCTTTCAGACAGCCCAGCAACTTCAGTTGCCTCGCTTCATGTTTCTCCAAGGTGGACCCAAACACTATGAGATCATCCGGGAACACCAATACCTCAAGCAAGTTCATATCCCTCATTGTTTTCTCCATAGCATGCTGGAAAGTTGCAGGGGCTCCCAATATGCCCGGGGGCATCCTTTTGAACTGCAATAATCCCAGTGGACATATGAATTCTGTACTCTGTCAGCCTCACTCATGGGGATTTGATAATACCCACTCCTCAAGTAAGTCCAGCACAGTGAACCACTTTACACCACCCAGGCAGGCCAGTGCGTCCTCAATTCTCAGGACCATATACTGGCTGGGGACTATATGTCTGTTTAGAGTCCAATAGTCCACACACACACCAGTACCTTCCCATTCTTCTTCCAGGCCACCACTACTGGAGACAGATAAGGGCTTCTGAAACTCAGTTATAATCCCAGCTTCCTTCAACTTCCGGAGATGCTGCCAAAAGTCCCCCACCACCTCTACAGGCACCAGCTGCCACAAACTTTCTCTGAAAGTGGTGTCCTGTCACCTGGATGGTGTGGTGAGTGCTCTTGGAACAACCCACATCAAAGTTGTCAGTGGAAAGACATCCTTCAACTTCAACATCTTCTCTATCAAGTTCTTCTTCTAACCTCCAGGTA
Organism: Hemitrygon akajei; assembly: GCF_048418815.1. Lineage (NCBI taxonomy): Eukaryota > Metazoa > Chordata > Chondrichthyes > Myliobatiformes > Dasyatidae > Hemitrygon > Hemitrygon akajei. The sequence continues at coordinate 33,473,641 of NC_133143.1, forward strand.
CTGACATTCTTGCCATAGAGAGAGTACAGAGAAGGTTCACCAGATTGATTCCTGGGATGGCAGGATTTACATATGAAGAAAGATTGGATCGACTAGGCTTATACTCACTGGAATTTAGAAGACTGAGGGGGGATCTTATTGAAACGTATAAAATTCTAAAGGGATTGGACAGGCTAGATGCAGGAAGATTGTTTCTGATGTTGGAGAAGTCCAGAAAGAGGGGTCACAATTTAAGGATAAAGGGGAAGACTTTTAGGACCGAGATGAGGAAAAACTTCTTCACACAGAGAGTGGTGAATCTGTGGAATTCTCTGCCACAGGAAACAGTTGAGGCCGGTTCATTGGCTATATTTAAGAGGAAGTTAGATATGGCCCTGGTGGCTAAAGGGATCGGGGGTATGGAGAGAAAGCAGGTACAGGGTTCTGAGTTGGATGATCAGCCATGATCATACTGAATGGTGGTGCAGGTTTGAAGGGCCGAATGGCCTACTCCTGCACCTATTTTCTATGTTTCTACGAATGACTTGGCAGTCAACTTTCCCTTTTTTGGTGAGAGTTTCTCCCCCACTTGTCTTACAGGAACACTAAACATTACCATCACTGGAAAGAGGTGCGCCATTGGCATCCTCCACCTGAGGGTGACCTCCCACTTCAAAGTGTTCCTGACACTCACTGCCATCCTATTCACCTGTACAACCGAGGGCTTCTCAGTTTGGGCTCATCGGTACTCCAGCAGGTAAGCCTGACTCCTCTTCCTGGTCTTCAGGGGCACCACTAAGAGGGCCTCCTTATCAGGCTTTCTGGGAAATGTGGGGTTTCCCATCACTCTAGCTACTTCCCCCAGCAGTAACATGGCTGGTTTGGACTGGGTGTGCCACAGAGTCTCTCGTTTATGCTTATCATCCAGCCAAGTGCGGCCACACACTTCCTCAAAAGCAGCTCGGAATACAGGGTAAATGAACAATATTTTCAGAAAGCCCTCTCCACCTTTCTCCTTGCAGGCTCCCACTCGGCTCCTCACACACAATAGGAGTATCGTCGCCACCAGGTCCGGGCAAACTAACACTGATGTATCAAGGACTCCACCTACTCCCACATCTGCCTCCAAAAACTCCAGCTTCACGGACAAGTAACCATCATATGGATAGTCATCTGTACTAAGACCCAGATCTCTAGCGCACTGAATGGCATCAGTAAAACGAACGGTAGAGCAAAGTAACCAGAGAGCCCGTGTCAAATATGGCTCTAGCATAAATACCCTCAATCCGTGGCGATACACTGGAGTCTGGCCGCACTAAGCCTTCAGGAATAGCGTCTCTTTGCTTTCGGGTGTATTGCTGGGCATGTGTTCCTGCCGAGACGCCAGGCCATTCCCTCACTGGTCTCTCTGCTTAAGTACCCGGGGGCTCATTCTCTGAGGATTTTCCTGTCCTTCACACTCCCGCATGACGTGTCCCTCTTCACCAGTCATACAGTAACCGACAATATCGGTTGCTCCCCTTCTCGCTGGACCCCGTTTACTTGCAGCCCTGTTTAGTCCGTCCCCTCAGGGGTTCCGACTCCCTGTCGGCTTCATCGTGCCGGGTGGCCGCACCCGCCGATAACAACGGGGACATCTCAGTCCTAAACTGTGCCACTAGCTCCTTCAACACTCCCCGGGGTGGGCTATCAGTGGTCACTTCAGCCAAGGGGGGCTACTACCGAGGACTGTACCCTGCTGACAGAGGCATCCCATGCGTCCGTCACATTCTCCTCCTTCTCTGATCAGCTCGACAAAGGAAGTCGGGGAGGCGCATCTTACGAGACATTCGGAGACCCCAAGCGATCAGGTCCTGTGACTGGGCGCCTTTCGCCACTTGGTCCATTCTTAACTAATTCACCTCAGACATTTGAATGCCCCACCCCCCGCCCCACCTTCGCAGCGAACAGCTCCGCTGCCTCCCTAGCCGAAAGATGTCGGCGGAAAGTTTCCCCTTCTTCTCCTGAAACCCCGTCGTAAGCACCATTGGGTTTCCTGTCGCACCAAAAGCATTTTCTAGCGCTTGCATGTAGCCCGCAAAGGTAGAAAAAGGGTTATGTGTCTTTAAGGATCTCAGTACCGCCCCCTCCCGTTAAACTCTATACCAATCGCTGTCTTTTTACATCTCCGAGCACTGCCACATCTGGGAGGCCTGCTCTGCCCAAGTCTCGTACTCCTCTTCCCCTTTAGAGGTGGAATTTCTCGGGAATGAAGCCATTCCTGAGAACATACTGAGCTTACGATAGCAGGTAAGGGTCGCTACCAACTCAAAATGCTCAGCCCTCGCTGGAGGACTCATTAGACCTTCCACATCAGACCACTCCTTTCCCTCGCTCTGCAATTTGCAAAAACTACAACAACTTATTTTTAAAGTCTCCGTCCCCAACTACAGGAAACACGGCTTCTGATACGGCACAGTCACCTACACTCCCTTCCTCCCAGAAGGAATGGTCAACCCACGTCCCCCCACTACCCTCTCCCAGGGCCCCAATAGTACTAGCAGATCCACTGCCCTTACATCAGCGCTAGTCTGAATCAAAACAATGTCTTTGCCCGGCAATTGGTCAAACCTCTGCTCTCTAACAGTACTTAGAGTCCGAATTAACAATTCATTTGGACTACGAATTTCTACCTCTCTCAATACACACACATTAATTACTGGTAACCCCGTGGGTTCGCATCACCGCTCAATCCGTGTAGCGTCCGTAACCACGTATCTTGATCACTTTACCAGACAACAGTTTAACACAGGTTTAAACACACAACCCACTGGATCAATGCTCAGGGCAATCACATGGCATCCAACAAATTCGATGCGGGACGATGTCCCCGCAAATGATACCCTGCTGGTTTCTTTGGCTGTGTAAGTCTAGGAAAGATGCTGGTCCCGCCAAACCTGCGAAATTGAGACGGCTCTCCCACCCCAAACCTCTGTTTGTATGGATGTTGTGTAATTCTTGTTACAACTCACTGCCAAGAAATAACGGACAGCACACTCCATACGACTAAAGGAATTATATTTATGAAACTTACTTAACTAAAGGGTTAGTAAGGAAAAGAAAGAAAAAACAAGAAGGGCCCATTCTAATTAAACAGTCAAATGTCAAAAGTTGGAGCTCATCTTGAAATTCTCTGTCATTCACACGCCGGGCATTCGATCTGCGTGAAAGCTCACACCACCAATCCATCGCGAACAAACAGGTCTCCCACCGGATCGTATCCTATGACCAGTTCTTCCCAGCATCTTCTCTTCATCTTCCGCTGAAGAAAAGCTCCAAGAACAACCTTAGTATCCCTCACCAAAAAAAAACCTCCTCCCAGTTCCATCATCCTAATTGGGTGGCACACATTCCTCATCATCCCTTATCTTCAACAATAACCCAAACAGGCTGAAAGCAGAATAAACAGCTCTTACAGAACAGCTAAATTAAATACCTACGGCATAACTGTAAAGATGTGAACCAGGGCATTATACATCCTTATAGTCCTGTGAAAACAAATGTTAACATTGCATTTTCCTTCATTATCACTGACTCAACCTGCAAGTTAACTTATAGTGAAACCTGCATAAGTACTCCCAAATCCCTTTGCACCCTTGATTTCTTAATTCGCTCTCCATTTAGAAATTAGCCTTCACCTTTATTTCTTCTACCAAAGTGCATGATTATATACTTCTCTACACATAACATCTGCACTTATTTGCCCTTTCTCCTTATCTGTCCAAGTCCTTCTGCAGACTCCCTGCTTCCTCAAAACTACCTACCCCTCCACTTATATTTGCATTATTCACAAACTTTGCCACAAAGCCATTAATTCCATCACTCAGATCATCACTCAAATAAATAGCAAAATGCCCAGGTTTGAAGTCCTTGCTCTCAGGCCCATATGAAAAATAGCATACCCAACACTGACCCCTGCAGAACACCACTTGTTATTAGCACCCAACAAGAAAAGGCCTCCTTTATTCCCACACTTTGCCTTCTGCCAGTCCAGCAATTTTCTGTACATGCTTTTATCTTTCTAAGGGCTTTTATCTTGTTTAACAGCCTCATATGTGGCGCTCATGTGTGGCACCTTGTCAAAGGCTTTCTTAAAATCCAAATAAAACAACAGCCACAGATTCTCCTTTGTCTATCCTGCCTGTTATTTCTACAAAGAATTCCAACTGATTTGTCATTTCCCATTAAGGAACTATGTTGCCTTTGGCCTATTTTATCACATGGTGCCAAATAACCCAACACTTAATGGACTCTAGCATCTTGCCAGCCACTGAAGTCAGGCTAACTGCCCATTCTTTGCTTTTTTGCTTCTTTTCCTTCTTACAGAATAGTGACATTTGCAATTTTCCAGTCCTCCGGAACCATTCCAGAATTTAGTGATTCTTGAAAGATCACCACTAATGCCCCCACAATCTCTTCAGCTACCTCTTTCAGAACCCTGGGGTGTAGTCCATCTGGTCCAGGTGACTTATCCATTTTCAGACCTTTCACTTCCCAAGTACCAGGGCGTAGTGTGTACGGTCCGAATCAAGGTGGTGGGGTCTGGGCCAGTGAGTGAGGAATGAACCACTGTTTGGCCATTCCTGGAGCGAACTTGGAGGCAATTCGATTTGGCAGAACCAAGGTGAGGCGAGTGGAGGCAATGGGGCCTGGACTAGGTCTGAGAGCAAGGAAAGACCAGAGATTTGATCAATTTAAGTGCTGAGCTGAATTGGAAAAGTTGGATATGGGCTGGATTGAGGTGGTGGGGCACCAACCCCCTGAGGGTGTATTGAATCAGTAGGGTTTGGGTCCGGGCCCAAGAACAAGGTCTGGATGATTTAATCATCAGGCCAGATTGAAAAGGACACGGTGTCAGGACCAGAGACGAGGCAGAGTCTAGTTGAAATTGCTGCTTTTCTCCTCGCTGAACTTCAACTCATTACTCCACAAGGATTATTTATCTCTGTACTGAACTGTGGTTGTGGCCTACAACTATCTCAGCGTGAACACACGTTTGTGAACTACAGTTCTGAAAGCTATCTGCTTACTTGTATTGTTTGCAGTCTTTTTCCTTCTCTTTTTTTCTCTGCACGTTGGGTGTTTGACAGTCTAGCTTTAATGGGTTTTATTGGGTTTATTTGTTTTTGTAGCTGCCTGTAAGAAGACAATTCTCAAGGTTGTATAAAGTATACTAACTTTGCTGATAAATGTACTTTGACCTGACTTGACCTTTTCCTTAGTAATAGTGACGAAACTCGCTTCTGCCCCTCCAACACACTTAAAATTCTGGCATACACGAGGAAATCTGCAGATGCTGGAAATTCAAACAACAACACACACAAAATGCTGGTAGAACACAGCAGGCTAGGCAGCATCTATAGGGAGAAGCGATGTCGACGTTTCGGGCCAAGACCCTTCGTCAGGACTGGACTGACGAAGGGTCTCAGCCCGAAACGTCAACATCGCTTCTCCCTATAGATGCTGCCTAGCCTGCTGTGTTCTACCAGCATTTTGTGTGTGTTGTTGTTTGAATTCTGGCATGCTGCTGATGATGTCTTCCACAGTGAAGACTGATGCAAAATACTTATTCAGTTCATCCATTTCTTTGCTCTCCATTACTTCCTCTCAAGCATCATTTCCCAGCTGTTTTATGTCCACTCTTGTCTCTTTTACTCTTTATTTATCTGAAAAACTTTCAATATCCTATTTGATATTATTGGCTAGATTACCTTCATATTTTGTTTTACTCATTATCATTTCTTTATTTGCCTTCTGTTGGTTGCTGTCTTTGACTTCTCTTGTCAGCCACATTTGCTTCATCCTCCTTTTAGATTGCTTCTTCTTTGGGATGAACCAATCCTGCATCTTCCAAATCATGCCCAGAAATTCCAGCCATTGCTGCTCTACTGTCATCCCTGCTAGTGCCCCACTCAAATCAATTTTGGCCAGCTCCTCCCTCATGATCTCCAATTAACTTTATCATACTGTAGTAATGATACAGCCCATTTTATCTTCATCTGCTCAAACTGCAGGGCAAATTCTAACATATTATGATCACTGTTTCCTAGGAGTTTCTTTATCTTAAGCTTGCTAATCAAGTCCAATACAGTTGTATTCTTTGAGGCTAACAGCTCTCATGGAAGGGGATAGACACCAATGAACTAAATTAATCTAATAAATAGTATAAATTTTCAGTTGCCTACTTTGAAGGACAAGAGGAAATGGACTAAAAGGGATTACACATTTGAGAGCATCAGTAGCAACGTACATTTTTAATGTAGTAAAGCTAGAGATAAGTGACTATAAGAGTGTTTAAATGTCTAGAACTTTAATGCAATGCATTTAATGCAAACCTAATTGCATCAAGAACCATTTGCTGTATGCTGCTCTACAGTGTATAACCATTATTGATACCAAAGCTCTAATTAAGAAAATAAGAACTGAATGTCACCATTATAACATGGGTACAAAGCCTCTCCTCTGCCTTTTAAATAAATAATTCAGGTTGATTTGCTGACTTATTAGCAGTGTTAATGTTAGCAACTGGTATTGACAAATATATTAGCACATTGATTTATGTCAATTTTCTTATTTTGATATGGCAATTTGCATTTAAATATGCCCTTATTTCCATTCCACTGAATAATATTAATGTTCCTTGATGGAATAGGAAGAGATGATTAGTACATAAATTTAAAAAAAGTCAGTCAGCAGGAGACTTGAGACTCAAACAGTCAACACATTAGATATTTTATTATTTCACTTGGAACACATCGAGTGTTATGTTTAAAGCAGATGTCCAGCTTTCCTGAGACTGCAGGAAGCGTAAATGGACTCATCAGAGGGAATATTGGACTTGGCTGCATTTCATAATTGCAATTTCTTGGTGTTTTGGGTAGGCCAGTTGCTAGTCCAAGCTGTGATGCATGCAGACAGGATGCTTTTTGGGGTGCATCTATAAAGCAATTGGTAAAGAGTCATCAGGGACATGTCAAATTTCTTTAGCCTGAGGAAGTAGAAGTTGGTGAAGGAAAAAAATTTTAAAAAGCTGCTAAGCTACAGATCAGAGATTAAAACTAAAGAATGTTGGAAAGGTTAGACAGAATCTATGGAAAGTGAAACATTTATGCTTTGGACTGAAGATCCTTTAGCAGAACTAATAAAAAGTCAAAACTTGTTTTAAGTTGCAGGGAAGATGGAGGAGGGATGGAAAGGATACAGGGAATATCTCTGCTAAGGTGAGGACAGGATTGCCCTCTGTATACTGTATATTGTAGAGGTTAACTACAATAGATAGATTGAACTGATGAACTGATAGATTAACACAGCTAACAAGAATATTAGCCTCTAATGTGTTCTATATACCACGTTATTTATATAGTGAATGCAATTCAGTTTACCTGTATACACATATTCAATAGATGATAGCCAAGGATACGCAGCATCTGAATTTAAGATTTTAAGCGAATTTAAATACAGATACATGCTGCAGTTTTAAGATTTAAAAACAGAAACCAGTAAGTGTAAATTCAATGTCTTTTTGTAATGAACAAATCCTCAAAAATGTAGCATTCATAAAGGATTGAAATACTGTATACTATTTAGAAAATATAGTTTATTAAAATAAATGTCAACAAGAACTATGCAAGTTTGTAAAACCTTCAACATTGACACTTTACAAAAGTGAATACAAACAAGGTAGAAATTTCCTAAAATTCCAGTCTTGGAATATGAATAATTTTTATTTAAAATATTTTCTTGCAATAGGTACAAGATAACTTCCTCCTATAAATTCATCAAGTGTTGCTTTGAGTCAGGCATTAGAGAAAACACTTCCTTTCCCATAATATTTAGCTGTGTGTGGGAAAAGCATCCTCCCACCTCAGTAACATCATTTTGCCAGCAGTACAGCAAAGATCACCAACTCATTCTTGTGTCTTACTTTTTTTTTAACTTTTTTATTGTTTTCTTGTGTCTTACTTCTGATTTCCCGCTGTTGCATTTCACAGTATGTTTGATGCACATGTGACAAATAAAGCTAACCTTCGTAAATTCTTCCTTTTCCTAAAAAGCACCATTTCAGATACAGGACTGGCATTGTTCGCCTCTCTGCAAAGTTTGTCCGAGTGAACTATCAAGACATCAAAAACAAAATCAGCTGACGGAATCACTTGTGTTACATATGCTCAGTGCTCTCTTCGCCTTCTTAAATTTGCATTGAAGAAAAACTCTTGAAACACACAGACCTTCCTTCTTATTAACAGTTTCTCGGAAAACATACTCATTCACCAACACTTCATAGCCAGCAGATGTCAGGAGCTGTGCCACATACTCTGCAGTGAAAAGATACAAAAATGAATGTAGACAATAATGCTTTTTGTTCCACTAATTACATTCCTTTGATGTGTTTAGTGCTTCTTCCTAGTGATGGTTAACATGAAGGGATGCCACTTTATTAGTTAAGGGATGGCAGTAAGTGCTAAATATCAGGATGTATTTCCATATACTTTTTGAGATTTCCTGGAATATGAGTCCATATTAAGGTTTCTCAGTACCGCTGCTTGCAGATTTGTACCACTACACCAGGGAAAATAAGATGTATGGAGAAATAGTAATGAAGAGCAGGCAAACTGCTTATTGTAAATTGCCCCTAATGCAGGTGAGTACATTATAAAAATAATCAGAGGGGTTTATGGCATGCAAGGGAGAAATGGTCACAGGGAAATAAGAGGGGGATGAGATTAATATCAGTGGCACCCATTGTTAAGGAACCCCATAACCCAGGACAGGCCCCTTTCTCATTACTACCATCAAGAAGGTGGTACAGAAGCCTGAAGACACACTCTCAATGTTTCAAAAACAGCTTCTTCCCTTCCGTGATCAGATTTTTAATTGGACAATGAACCTCTAAACAGTATCTCAGTATTTTTCCCTCTCTTTTATTGCACTATGTAATTTAATTTTATATATACATACTTACTATTGTAATTCATAGTTCTTATTATGTATTACAACATACTGTTGCTGCAAAACAACAAATTTCACAACATATGCCAGTGATATTAAACCTGATTCTGATTCCGTACTCTGAGAGTCAGCAAACTCGATGACTAAATGACCTCCTTATGCACTGTAAGGAATTATGAGAACACAAGTTTGGAACAATGGCAATCACAGGAAGAAAGTGCACAGGCCACATAGACGTCACCTGATGTAAGGATTGAATCCCCGCCGCTGGAGTTGTGCAGTGGCAGTTCTACCAGCTGTGCCTGCGTTTTAATGTTACTGCAGAAGATAAAACCACCTTCTGTAGGCAACATATCTAAATCGATAGAAGATTCCCAGGCTAATAAGAAATAAAGAGTAGCCCAAATATATTTTCTGGTTGAAGCATTAATAAATGTTGTGCCACAGGGATCAGTGTTGGGGCATTAATCTTTTACAATTTAAATAACTGATTTCAAAGTACCAAAGATGTTGTTGCTGATTTGCTGATGAAGGTAAAGATAAATAGGAAGGTAAATTGTGCAGAGGATATTATGAGACCACAAATGAATACACAGCTAGCCACTGCTGTAGTGGCATCAGCACCAGACTTCAAGGCAAATGATCTTGGGTTCGAATCTGTCCAGCTCCTTCCACGCTTTCCATCCCTGCTGGGTTCAGTGTCAAGCTAGCAATTTGGCCTCATAAAAAGTCAAATGCCACAGAAACTGCAAAAATGCCACCCAATGAGCCACATGGCATGAAAAGGAACAACAACAAATGAATATAGATATGTTAAATCAAAGGGTAAAGTTCAGGTAAATTAGAGTATAATGTGAGATAGTTTATTTTGGCAAGAGATATAGATAAGAAGCATATTATCCAAATGGTGAAAGATTGTGGAGCTTTAAGATTCTGAGGGATTTGAATGCTTCTAATTTGGATGTCCATACATTTACACATTTCTTTCTCTAAAGGACATTGTGAATCAAACAGATTTTTAAATGATAATCTAATAGAGTTATAGTAACTAATATTGACATCAACCTTTTATTCATATGTAAATAACATAATTTAACTTGTGCACCTGCCAAAGCATGAGTTGAATTTATCTATGCATCACTGGTACAGACCTCAGGACTATAACCCAGTAACATTACCACTGTTCCCATTTCATTACAAAATGTCACCCAAATATAATTTTGATGGAACAAGGTTAAAAAAATAAATTTTCTGACACTCCTAAGAAACTACCCTTTCAGGTTCTCTTGGCTTTCTACAAAATTGTGCCATTGAGTCTGTCAAATGCATGCAAGCTCCATAAGGCCTTGATTTAACAATAACTTCCTTTTTGGTAAGGACAACAGTGACAGTGTCACAATTAGGCTCAACTTTCCTGTGACAAAATTCACAATATTTCCAAGGATTTCAGTTGCTGACTGCTGTTGGGAAACAGCTGCTGGCAGAACATCTAGTGGCAGGACCAAACATGAAAACCTTCCAGATGAAGAGTTATTTTGGTTGGCACTCAATTGATAGCATATCTTTTAGGGTTAATAATTCCAATAAACTCCAAGTACAGCCTCTATGTAGTTCAAATACAAATGTACTAATTGAAAGTTTCTTGAAAAGAAAACCATTAAACAATCTCACCATCAGAAAAAAAGAAGGATCTGGTTCCGTCTTGTCGAACATAAAAGTTTGGGCCAAGTTTGTGTCCAGATTTGAATCTAAGCATGGCATGATCATATAGTCCATAATCTCTGAATAAGATGCATCCACCTGGTTTTAGTACCTGTCATACACAAGAATCAAAGTCACAGTTGCTATACCATTTACCATGAAGTGCTCCCAAGTGAAAAAAGTGTGAATATGTGAGTAATTCACCTGTTACAAAATATTTGGGTACATTCTAATTGAAATATTAGGCCTGAAAATATCTAAATCTTTAAAAGTAATACTGTTTATTTTAATGTATATAATGAACTTAATATTTTCATATAGAGCAGCAAAGTTAGCCATTGATTTCTTCAAGGATACATTAATAATTCTTCCAATTAAAAATAATCTTTTGTGCTGCTATGTTTAAATTATAAAATTAGAATCAGGTTTATTATCACTGGCATGTGGCATGAAATTTGTTAATTTAGCAGCAGCAGTTCAATGCAATACATAATCTAGCAGAGAGTTATAAAAAAATAATAAAACATAATAATAAACAAGTAAATCAGTTACATTTATTGAATAGATTTTAAGAAAACATGCAAAAACAGAAATACTGCATATTTAAAAGAAGTGAGGTAGTGTCCAAAGCTTCAATGTCCATTTGGGAATCAGAAGGCAGAGGGGAAGAAGCCGTTCCTGAATTGCTGAGCGTGTGCCTTCAGGCTTCTGTACCTTCCTACCCAAGGGCATGCCATGGGTGCTGGAGGTCTTTAATAATGGACGCTGTTTTTCTGAGACACTGTTCCCTAAAGATGTACTGGGTACTTTGTAGGCTAGTGCACAAGATGGAGCTGACTAAATTTACAACCTTCTGCAGCTTCTTTTGGTCCTATGCAGAAGCCCCTCCATACCAGATAATGATGCAGCCTGTCAGAATGCTCTGCACGGTACAACTATAGAAGTTTTTGAGATCCTCAGAGATCTTGACACCCAGGAACTTGAAGATGCTCACTCTCTCCACTTCTGATCCCTCTATGAGGATTGGCATGTGTTCCTTCATCTTTCCCATCCTGAAGTCCACAATCAGCTCTTTTGTCTTACTGACGTTAACTGCCAGATTGTTGCTGTAACACCACTCCACTAGTTGGCATAACTCACTCCAGTACGCCCTCTCATCACCACCTGAGATTCTACCAACAATGGTTGTATCGTCAGCAAATTTACAGATTGTATTTGAGCTATGCCACACAGTCATGTGTATATAGAGACTAGAGCAGTGGGCTATGCACACACCCCTGAGGTGCGCCAGAGTTGATAGTCAGCGAGGAGGATATGTTATCACGAATCCGCACAGACTGCGATCTTCTGGTTAGTACATCAAGTATCCAATTGCAGAAGGAGATACAGAGGCCCAGGTTCTGCAACTCCTCAATCAGGATTGTGGGAATGATGGTATTAAATGCTGAGCCATAGTTGATGAACAGCATCCTGACATAGGTGTTTGTGTTGTCTAGGTGGTCTAAAGCCGTGTGGAGAGCCATTGAGATTGCTTCTGCCGTTGATCTATTACGACGATAGGCAAATTGCAATGGGTCCAGGTCCTTGCTGAGGCAGGAGTTCAGTCTAGTCATAACCAACCTCTTAAAGCATTTCACCACTGTTAATATGAGTGCTACCGGGCAATAGTCATTAAGGCAGCCCACATTATTATTCTTAGGCACTGAGAATTGTTGCCTTTTTAAAGCAAGTGGGAACTTCTGCCATAGCAGTGAGAGGTTGAAAATGTCTTTGAACACTCCTGCTAGTTGGTTGGCACAGGTTTTCAGAGTCTTACCAGGTACTCCATCGGGACTTTCTGCCTTATGAGAGTTCACTCTCTTTAAAAAGTCTAACATCAGCCTCTGAGACAGAGATCACAGGGTCATCAGGTGCAGCAGGGATCTTCACAGCTGTAGTTGTGTTTTCCCTTTCAAAGCATGCATAGAAGGTGTCGAGTTCATCTGGTAGTGAAGCATTACTGCCATTCATACTATTGGGTTTCACTTTATAGGAAGTAATGTCTTGCAGACCCTGCCAGTGTTCCTGTGCAGCTGATATCGCCTCTAACCTCGTTTGAAATTGTCTCTTTGCCCTTGAAATAGCCTTCCTCAAATCATACCTGCAGGCCTGGGTTGCCAGACTTGAATGCCACAGACGACGTACCTCCTGGTTCATCCATGGCTTTTGGCTTAGGAATGTACAGTAAGTCTTTGTAGGCACACATCCACACAGGTTTTAAAGAAGTCGGTAACAACTGCAGCATACTCATCCAGATTCAAAGATGAATCCCTGAATACAGTCCAGTCCACAGATTCAAAGCAGTCCTGTAGGCGTTGCTGTGTTTCCCTTGTCCAAATCTTCTTGGTCCACATTGCTGGTGCTGCAGTCTTCAGTCTCTGCCTATACTCAGGGAGTAGAAGTACAGCCAGGTGATCAGACTTCCTGAAGTGAGGGCGTGGAATAGCATGGTAGGCATTGTTGGTGGTGTAGCAATGGTCCAGTGTGTTGTTTCCTCTGTTGATGGTAATTGCTTAGTGATTTTTTTCAGACTGGCCTTGCTAAAATCTCCCAAAACAATGGTGAAGGCGTTAGGGTACACTGTTTCGTGCATGTTGATCCCATTATTTAGATCATCTAAAGCTTGCTTGACATTGGATGAGGTGGAATGTAAACTGCTACCAGAATGACCCCAGAGAAATTCTGTGGTAGGTAAAAAGAACAACACTTTACTGCTAGATATTCCAGGTCTGGTGAGCAGAATTGGGACAGCACTGATATATTTGTGCAAGAAGAGTTGATCATGAGGCATACTCCTCCACCTCTGCTTTTGAGAGACTCTATAGATCTAGCCTGACAGTGTATAGTCAACCTGTTGATCTGAATCGCTGCATCCTGTACGGAAGGGGTTAACCAGGATTCCATGAAACAAAGGACAAACTAATTGAGAAAAGGTAATAGATCCAGTCCATATATATATATATATAAACTGCAAGCTTTAATTTTAATTTCATCAGTTTGAAAAAATGACCACTAATATTAATTCTATTATATGCTACAGCAGTATAGAATTAGCTTGTGATTCATTAAGTACTTACTTTATAAATATTTTCTAAGGCCAACTGCATCTTCTCAGGATGAATAGCAGAGAGCACAAAAATCAGCATAACAACATCCACAGAATCAGCAGGCACATTCTCCAGTAAATCATCTTTTGTCAGGTCACACTGAAAGACCTTACATCTTTCAGAGTCATACAAGTGATTTTGCTTTAAAAACAAGAAACATTGCAATAGATGAAAAAATTCTGTGACGATTCTCACATCGATAGTCCTCTATAACATAAACTTGAATCATTATCACAGCTTACATGCTACTGTCACTTTAAATTACTTCCTATACTGCATAAAGTAGTTATTGAGTTATAAAATAATTTGAAACAAATGCTTGCCTTAACAAAACAAATAAATACTGTATTCCACTGAAATTTGCCTCCATGTCAGAGACATGGGTGGGGTGGGGGGGGAAGACACGATGCAAGCCTATAGAAGTGGGGTGTAGAGGTTTTGCTGGCTGGGTCACGGCAGAACCCATTCTCTTTTTGGCATTACGGGGCTGCAAAGAAAAGAGCCACCAGGACCGAACCAGAGGCTGCAGAGCAAGCCTCCATGTGGCTATGAATCAAGAGTTATGACCCATGGACAATGCTGCTGGGACACAAGCCAGAACCTAATTCACCCTGGGCAGGGACACCTGGGCAAAGGTGTCAGATGTTGAAATAACCCAAAACACCCGATGACCCCAGGTTACATCCTGATGATATAATGATATATCGCAGGGCATCCTAGGATGTATCTCAGTATCATAACAATGTTAGCTGTGGAATCGTGCTATATCCAACATAGAGGTGATGTTTTTTCCATTATAGCACTGAGGGCATTCAGAAATACTTTAACTGCTTGTACTTTGGTATGCTTTTCATTCTTAGATGTTAACGTAACAATGCAAATTGTCTGCTTCTGCTGCTGGTTTCAAGGTTCTTATATTTATATTTGCATCAACATGACTTTTGTGTGCACCATTTATCATCTGTACACTTACGAGTTTATGATCAAGGCTACCTCCATCATATATTTAATACATTTCATTTTAAAGAATTTTGGCAGAAAAGATTATAAAGAAAAAAAGCGTTAATACAAAAATCAGAAATATTTATATTAACATTTTACCTACCTTCACGAATTCTACAGCTCGGGGAGAGAAGTCACAAGCATAAATGAAAACATTTGGATCACACTCTAATAGAGGGAATAGACAGTTTCCAACTCCACAACCTGCTTCCAAGATGGTCAGTTTTTGATGCTCAAGCTGCAACAGAAAATTTACAGCAGCATTAACATAACAAAATAATACTGTGAGTTTCACTTAAAAACTGAACACCACCATCAGTGATAGAAGATAGGCTAAGAAAATAGGTGGAATAGTAATGGGCTTTGGCAAGAATGTTTTAGACTAAAAAGTTGAAAGGTGTGAAAGGTGACATTGATAAATGAGCAGAAAGGGCAGATGCAGTGGAGAATATGAGGGTTGAGGCATGCTACTCTCAGGGCAGAAGAAAGCATCCTTGGTGCTATCTGAATTGGCCTGAGTGAGCACTTGGAAGATACAAGTGAAGAGTTCATAATAATGTGCATGCACCTTTCTGAATAAATGATAGAGAAAGCTCAGTCTCATTTATTGGTAATTACTTAATAAGCACTGAAATAAGCCGGAAATAGCAAGGGATGGGAAAATTATAGAAACCATGGAGAATATACCATTGCTGGAGGTTTTTTCTGACAAGTAGGGCCATTTGAATGGAAGTGGGAACTAATCCCAGAAGTGTCACTTAGTCATTCGTTAGGATTGTTTACCACTACTAAGGCCAGCATTTATTCACTAATCCTAATCGAGTAGCTTGCTAAACCATTTCAAAGGACATCTAAAAGTCAACCAGTTTGCTGACCCACAGCTAGATAGTTTATCATTGTTACTTACATCTCTACATGCTTTCAGTTCTTCAAACTCCCTGGTTGTCCAATGTCTATCTTTGAAAAAGTTGGTGCTGTTCCTCTTGTAAAACAAATCCCAGTTTTTCTGTGCCTCTCTTTCCAGCTTTTGTTGTTTAAAATCTGACACCAAGCTCTGGTCCTTCATGAGCATTTCCACCTCTGCAGGGGTGAGGATCCTTCCCTTGTTCCCTGTTACAGGTAAAGGAGTCTCTGATTCTGAATATGTTACTGTGTTGCTCCGTAGAGTGCAATCATGTATGCCTTCTGTTGCAAACATTTGACTAGTACATGGGTCATTTGTCGCCACATCATAATTCATTGTGTCTTCAATATTCCAGCTGACCTTAAAGCAACTTGGAAAAATAAACATTGCATCTTAGTTTAAAATTCAAAACTGTATAATTTAAAATCTCTATGGATGTCAACACTGCAAACAAAAGTAACAACGAACACATCTTAAAAATATAAAATTAAAATATATAACAATCTATACATTTCATTGTTACAGATATTTCTATGTATCAACAAGAGTATCTCCCAAAGAGTAACAAGTTATCTGTCAAGTATCTCTAAGGTTGCAATGATTAATGTCCTGCCACAAACCAGCAACCAGTCCCTGCAGCTAACAAAGAAACATCAACAGGAGTAGGCCATTTGACTACTCATGCAAGCCCAGAAATTCGATAAGATCACGGCTGATTAACACTGTTCCCATATCCATCAATTTCCTTAATACCTGTAATTTTAATACACTTAGCCAGTGAACCTCCAAAGCTTTGATAGAAAATGTCAAAACTTCACTTCCTTCTAAATGAATAACTTGGTTCTTGCCTCAGTCCTGAATGATCAAACCCTTAATTTAAGGCTGTGACCCCTCATTCTAATCACCTCAGCTAAGAGAAACATTATTTAAACCTTATCCTGTTAAGCCCTGGAAGGATTTTGCAAGTTTCAATATGATCACCTCTCATTCTGCTGAACCCAGAAGACTGTATAGGCTCAGTCCAGTTAACCTCTCATCAGACAACTTTCCACCATTTCATGAATCAATTTGGTAAAGTGCTTCATTGTTCCTCAATCACCAATTCCTTAAGTAAGGAGACGAGGCCTGCACATATCATTCTTTGTGCAATCTCAGTAGGACACAGTACAATTAAAGGAGACCATCTATCTATACACTTGTTCCCAAACTCTCCTGCTGTACTTAATATTATCTTGCAGTGGCAGATGTGCCAGGACCCCAAATCCCTTTGCACATCAACAGCCTGCAATTTCATTACCAAAGCGGATGATCTCTGATACTTCCACCTGCACTGCGATGGTTGACTCTGTGGTTAAGAAAGCATTCGGTACATCAATTGTGAGATTGAATTTAAGAGCCGAGAGGTAATGTTGCAGTTATATAGGATGCTGGTCAGACCCCACCTGGAGTACTGTGCTCAGTTCTGGTTGTCTCACTACAGGAAGGATGTGGAGACCATAGAAAGGGTGCAGAGGAGATTTACAAGGATGTTGCCTGGATTGGGGAGCATGCTCTATGAGAATACGTTGAGTAAACTTGGCCTATTTTTCTTGGAGCGACGGACGGTGAGAGGTGACCTGATAGAGGTGTATAAGATGATGAGAGGCACTGATCATATCAAAGGCACTGATCAAAAGTCAGAGGCTTTTCTCCAGGGCTGAAATTGCTAGCACGAGAGGGCACAGTTTTAAGGTGCTGGGAAGTAAATACACAGGAGATGTCAGGGATAAGTTTTTATGCAGAGAGTGGTGAGTGCGTGGAATGGGCTGCTGGCAGCAGTGGTGGAGGTGGATATGAAAGGGTCTTTTAAGAGACTCCTGGACAAATACATGGAGCTTAGTAAAATAGAGGGCTATGGATAACCCTAGGTAATTTCTAAGGTAAGGACATGTTCAGCACAGCTTTGTGGGCCAAAGGGCCTGTGTTGTGCTGTAGGTTTTCTATGGTCTAATATCTTTAGCCTCTCTGCACCCTCATCTCCACTCATCTTTGTATAATCTATAGGCCTGGATGCAGCCAGAACTCCTAACGATTTTAAGTTTTTACTTTGGATATATTTACTGAATCACTTCATCCAAATCACTGATATTGATAGTAAGCAGCTGCTAAATGATCCATTCAACAGAGCCAGATTTGTGTACTTACCAAGAGCATCAGTTATCAATTCTCACATTCCGCCCACTACAGGTCAAGCCTAGATGGCAAAGGATAGTCGAATTTGTTCATAAGCTAGAAAATACACAGAATGAAGACTGACCTAATTCTGTTCCTATATCTTATGGTTTTAAGGGAATTACTGGAACAATCAATGGAGACAAAAACTGGGAGGGGGGATGCTCATTCATATATACGTGGTGTCCATAAATCAGGCGTTCCTAACACGAAGTGAGCCTGTATGTCATCCGTGGGTATATTTCTTTTATAGATCCCAACATCTCAAAAAATCAATATTCACACACGCATCAATATTATGAGGTTAAGAATCGGACACATCGCATTAACCTTGTATACATCTGCTTTTAAATGACCATACATAAAGCAGAATGGGCTATTCCTCAAGGCATCTGACGAGTGCGCTAACAGCCTGCCATTCTGCGAAAGTAAAGACTGAACAACCAAAAGAGCCAACTACTAAACACAGCCACGTTACTCTTGCCCACACTGAACCAGTATATGTAGGTCCCGGATCGGCTTCTACAGCCACCTGAGGACTCAACAATAGACAACCCCTTGGGAAAAATACTTACTTCAGTGTATTCAGTGTAGTAATAGCCTAAGGACTCACTGCGCGCAGATCACGGCTTTGAATGTTCAGGGCTCGACAGAAACGCAAGCCGAAGTCTGTGACACTATGTCCGTGAGAGAACGAGAAGCGCATTTAAAAACGAAACTCGCCAGGTGCCGAAGCATTCAGTAGGAAATCGTTGCCTGAGCAGGACGAGAGAAGACGGGCCCTCACCTTCCCCGCTCGCAGGCGGCCGGAAGAGCGTCGGGAACGAAACACGCACGCGCCGGTCCCCCCCACCCCACCCCCGGCTGGCGCATGCGTGGCGAGAGCGGCCCGCGACGCGAGCTGGACATGTTTACGTTCTGAGTTTAACGGCCACGACTGCAGCCTGTTAACCGGCGGTCGCTATCCCCCCCAACCCCGCCGGCCTTTCCGTACAGAAGCACGGTGGTTGATGACTGAGGAGTTCGGCAATGAATGGCACCGCACAGCCGGCGCTGGGCAAGGAGGAGCATGTGCTGAAATTGGGCGAGAGCTTCGAGAAACGGCCTAAAAGCTCGTTCCACACCATCCGCTGTGAGTGGGGAGGAGGCGGTCTGGTCATCTGCAACCTGCACCACGCTGGAAATCTTAAGCAGCAGCGGGAAATGCTGGAAAACAAACACTCGGCAGGCTTGGGCCACCACGGGGATAGTGAGAATCCCCGTGTTCAAGCCGAACCGAAGACGGGGTCTAACGGTTGTTACGTGACCGCGGATGGAAGCGCTGCTCTGGCCATCCTGTCGCCACGGTCACGCCTCCCCCCGGCCAGTCCGAGCGCAACCGGGCCCGGTGTGCTGACAGAAACAGATTGCACACCTTATCTGTTCTGTGGAGCAGCAAACGATTGTCCCCCTGCAAATGCTGCCAGGCCTGCTGAGTGCTTCCGACATTTTCTGCTTAACTTGAGATTTCCAGTATCTGCAGTTTTCTGCAATTTCAGTTTAGACGGTATACGTGTATGTATGTGTAGTGGCTTTTGATTTAATATTTTTTCCAGAATACTGAACATGCACTTGTGTGATTAAAAATTTGAGAGGAATATACCACCAAATGGTAATGATACTATTCAGGAACTTACTTTCCTGTATTTTTAGTTTTCCCTCATTGCAATTATTTATGTTCAAATGTGAGCATTTCCTTCTGACTGATTATTCAACAGGGGTTTCTGTGAGTGAGCAATGATGGTATTGCAAGAATTAAGAATAGCCAGCAAGTCAGGCAACATCTTTGAAAAAAGAAATAAGTATTGACTATGCTTGTAATTGTATCTATCCAAAAACAGAATCTGAATCAGGCTTGTTATCACTGACGCATGTCGGTGGCATATAGCATTACTGTAAATTACAATGAAACAAAGTTCAAAAGAGAAATAGTGATGTTGAGTTCATGGACCATTCTGAAATCTGCTAGGGGAGGAAGCTGTTCTTAAAACATTGAGTGTGAATCTTCAGGCTCCTGTATCTTCTCCCCAATGGTATTAATGAGAAGAAGGCATGTCCCAGATGGTGATGGGCATTGCCATTTAAAGGAGTCCTCAATAGTGGGGAGGGTTGTACCCATGATTAACTGGCTGAGCCTGCAACCCTCTGCACATCTTTCAATCCTGTGCATTGGAGACTCCATACCAGAGTGTAATGCAGTCAATTGAAATGCTGTCCTCTATACATCTGCTGGAATTTGCTAGAGTTTTTGCTGACGTACCAAACCTCCTCAAACTCTTAAAGAAGTATTGCTACTGGTGTGCCTTCTTTGTGATTGCATCAATATGTTGGGCCAGGATTGATTCTCTGAGATATTGACAGTTTACTTAACAAAAATCCACATCTTTAACAACTCTAGTGACATGAAGTGGATTCATCAGTTCAAATGACCTGTTGCAAGGATACCTAAAAGTACTAATTTAGACTTTTATTCAGTATTATATTGTCTTGCACACATTGCAATAACTTCTGTAGGATCTTAAACAGAAGTGCAATTAAGTTAGCTGGGGCAAGTTTCCTTATCAATCTTTCTCAAGAAAAAAAAGCATACAAATTTTAAAAAACCAATCAGCTGCAAATCAAAGGACAGAATTTTCTATTTTGTCAATTAATCTGTCTTATCTGCTTGCTTTCAGATGATTTTAAACCAGCATCCATTGACACCACTTGTGAGGGTGAGCTACAAGTTGGAAAAGGTGACCAAGTCACCATAACTTTGCCACACATCCCAGTAAGTTTGCAATCTTTCTTTTAAAAGTTAAAACCAAAACTTTAAAGAGTAATGCAATCTTTTTCTCAAATACTTCTGTGCAAAGGGCATTCGATGATTTGAGTGATAGTTTATGAATGACAATGCATACTAAATTGCTTATTAATTTTAAATATTAGTTTAATGAATTTGTGTTTATATATAACAAAATATTTTAGAAAATGTAGTGAAGCGAGGTAGTAGAATTAAGTGACAGATGAACCACCACCTTATTAAATTACATTATAATTTTAAGGAGTTAAATGACCTATTTTTGTTCCTGGTTTTCAATTTGTGAAACCAAGTTCTTTCTTCTTCATGTGTGCCATTTTCTGCAAACCCTCTATCTAAACTCAAATAATTCTTTTTTTTTTCATTAATTAATTCACCAACCTCCTGTTTTGTCTGTAGTATAGCTTCCACTAGGGTTGATTTGAGTCAGGATGTTTGAGAGAAATACGGCTCCTCGTGATAGTTCTCAAATATCATGAGGAGATGCCTACCAAGAATTAAAAAAGAAATTTAGAAAGGTCAAGAAAATACTTTGGACCTGTATTCCTGTGGTATTCCTGTATTGATCCATCTTCTTTTCATTTAAGATTCTGGTAATTCAATTTTAACCAAACCTTCAAATACCTTTCTTAAGATTAACTGTGATGGACTTTAGGATATTTTTCTGTTGCAGGTGTCAAGTAAATGCAACTGTATATTAAGAAAATGTAGGAGTAGGGACATAGAAATAATGAGCAAAACCTTGTTAAGGAGATGGTTTTTAAACAATGAGGATTCAACAAACACCAGGGACAGAAATGATAAAGAATGACTTCGTTGGGGCATTGTGTGTAGATGTGAGAATTCTGCAGAGTTTGGAATTGTGAAGAATAAAATTTACTAAGTATCTGGAATAGTTGTGTGGGTGGGATTAACACTTTCTCGGCAGTGGTGGCTGGGGAGGGAGAATGCAAATGTTGGAATAGACAATATTGAAGGAACTGAACTATATGGATACAGTGGATGAATTGTTTGAAACTTACCTAGTCACTAAGCAGGGACGCAGAGAAATGGTAGTTTTAGAAGTCAATTAAATTCTCCAGTTTGTATGATATTCAATTGTAGAGTTTTTAACAATGAACAAATGACCTGGCAGCACTGATATGGGCATGGAGTTACCTTTTGTAGCCATGTTAAAGAGCTGGGTTTCAAAAATATATAAAATGATAATGATGAATAAATTCTTCTCAGGCTTCCTGCTGGATATAGGTATCGATTATAACCGACGTTTTGATGACAGCTCTTCCATCTTCTTCAGGGGTGATGCCTGGGTACGTCTAGGCCGATGGTATTTATACCACGTAGTCCATCCCTCCTGATTGGTTGGTCCTCATCCAATCAGGTTTCCGCTCTCCCACCTTGTTTACAATTAAATTCCAGTTCTTACTTGGAGCGAGACCTTTGTCTTTGTTTTATTTCAATGGTTTCCTTTACCAGACAGTCCCAAAAGACATTAGTGCAGCATATTAGTTTTTTGCCATTGAAGTCAATCCTAGGACCATTGTGAATGCAGTGTTCTGCTACCAACAATTTCCCCAGGTAACCCAAACTGATGTACCTCTTTTACTCCTTGATGTGGGTTTCCACTGTTTGTCCCGTCTGGTCAATATACGCTGCTCCGCATTCACAGGGAATCCTTTAAGCACCTGCTGACCTGCGTTCCAGGTCATCTTTGACCCACATGAGCTGTGAATTGATCTTCCTTACGGGTTTGTGGATTGTATTATTCCAGTATTTCTTCAGGATCCTGGCGATCCTTCCAGAAACCCTGGCAATATAGGGAAGAAAGGTGGAAGCGATGGATTCATCCTCGTTGTTAGGTCTCCTGGTTTTTCTGTCAGCCCTTTTGAGGGCCCATTTGATTTCCTTCACCTTGTAGCCATTCTGTAGGAATGTTGTGCAATATCATCTTATTTCCTCGTGGACCTTATTTCCAGGTCCGAAATAGTTTTTGCATTGTTACTCAAAGTAGAAAGAACCATTCTAAAGTGGGAGGGGTGATGGTGGCCGTTACTGTTGAAGTATAAGCCCGTCTGATTGGGTTTCCAGTAGACCCCCATGTCCAAGGCTACCGTCTGATTTTTGTCATATTAGAATGTCCAGGAACGGGAGGCAACCATTCTTCTCCATCTCTGTCATGAATAGTGTTTGGATGTATATTGTTCAGATGGTAGCGGAGCCGTTGGAGTGTCTGGAGTCCATGAGGCCACACTACGAAGGTGTCATTGACATATTTAAAGAAGAATTTGGGATATAAGGGCAATGAACTCAGAGCCCTTTCCTCAAAGTCCTTCATGTAGAAATTAGCAATAACCAGTGACAAGGGTGATCCCATGGCCACTCTGTCCTTTTGTTCATAGTAGTTCCCCTTATAGAGGGCGTACATCGATGTAAGGGTGTGTTCAAAAAGGTCAATGGTACCCTTATCAAACCTTGACTGCAGGAGGAAGGTCTCGCTCTAAGTGAGAACTGGAATTCGATTGTAAACAAGGTGGGAGAGCAGAAACCTGATTGGATGAGGACTAACTAATAAGGAGGTACTGATAAATATCACCAGTCTAGACGTACCCAGGCATCATCCCTGAAGAAGAGGCAAGAGTTTGTCATTGAAACGTCAGTTATAATCGATATCTGTACCTGGCTGGAAGCCCGAGAAGAGCATGTTCCTCATTTATGCAGGGAAAGAACTAGATACTTTTTCCGATGAAAATGATCTCTAAAAGTGGTTGTGGAAAGGAAAATAGCATTTATCGTTAATGTGGTGTTTTTCTTGAGTCTGGAGACATGGTAGAGCATTTTGAAGCCAATTAAATATTTTCTGAAGTGTTGTTATTACAGTTAAGAATTGTTCAGATTGCATATACAACACTGTTCTACACAAAGAAAAATAAAAGGCTAGGTAATTTGCTTTTAGCTGCATTGAGGAATTTACATTGGCTAGGCCACTTGGGAGAAGCTGTTTGGACATATCATCTATAAGGGTAAATGCCTCATTCAAAAGATGTATCCTAAATGTCCTGCATTACAATTTGGCTTAGATTGCATGCCCCAACCAATGTACTTTTTTATGTTGCAATAGGTAATAGATAAAGTGAGTGGAATGGGTTTGAGCCATGCTGTTCTTCCAGATAGAATTGGATCTGACTGTTGAATTCTTAGATTACATGTGTTTAATTGTTATTTTCCTTGCAGTTTAACAATTAATTATCTGTTTGTATTTTAAGTATTTCTTGTATGTATATGCAAGTTTAATATGCCTCTAGTGGCTATACAAAGTACACTTCTGGAAAGCTCCGGAAGTGTCTTTGTTCTGCATTAAGTGAATAAGTTCTTTCTCATTGGTTAACTTGGTATTGCAGTATTCAAATAAGTATTTTCTAATTAGTTGTCTCTTATCTAAAAATTTGAATGGATTTTTTTTATCTCTGGTATAAAAATAGCTGTTCTGTGCTAGGTGCCATCTTTGTTCCTTTGACTCTCTTTGCTTATTAGTCCCATATTACTACCTGTTCAGCTTTCCTCTATTCTATTAACTCTTGATTGCAAATCAACAAGTTTTGTGCCTCTTTCCTAATTTTTGAACGAACCTTGGATTCAAACATCAGAATCTTCATAAACAGCCTTGCCTCATTACTAATGGTAGATTTGCATTAATTTCAATCTGTTATGGGAATATCATAAGAAATTGAATTCAGTATAATTCTTACAATCAAAACAGAACAAGATTATCGTATATACAGTATAATTTCTTGATTCTCATAGTACTAAAGACCAAGTTAAGGGGTCTACAGGGGAAGTTTTATTTGAAAACTACCGAAGCAGTTACTTAATATTGAAAGCATCTAATCTGCTGGCTGAAGAGATGTTTTTTTTTGTAGGAACAGAGAAAGTTGTTTAACTTTTGCTTAGTACAGCACAATGAAAAAACAGTGAAAGTGTCTCTTGAGCTTCAACACCTCATGCAGGCTATCACCAGCATGAGAAAATAATAGACAGAATTGGGAGAAAAGGAATATTTATGTATCACTGCTTTAGGAATTTTTAATCATGTTTGCCAGTTCTGTTTATTTCAATCTGGCTACTTATAATTTTTTTGTATTAAAAACAAAATTGGTGGAAGTAACTTAGGAGGCTAGACAGCATCTGCAGAGAGAGTGTTAACATGTAGATTTAAGGCATTTCATTAGAAATGCAAAATTAGAAATAAAACTATCTCTAAGGGCACAGATTAAAGGGGGAAGATATGAAGGAAACAAAAGGTAATATCTATCAATATGGAGAGACTGGTAAAGATGAGTGAATTAAAATATTTTTGATAGTGTTATACATAGGAGATGAATGGAATTTAATGTTGACAGAAGAGAACGGTGGAAGGGGTTAACAACTGAAGGAAATGAGGTAGAAGGTTGGAATTTTCATTGTTTAATAACCCAATATTATGGTATTAAGTACTATTTCAGATCATTGTAATAAGCGTTTTGCTTTTGAAATTGCATACCTGCACTGCCACTTTACATTAATGACTGAAAGATTTCTTAGTCATTAATGCACAATCTCATGTAATATTTAATTATAATACTGTGTCTGAAAAATATGCAAAATATGCATCAATGTAGTCTGCTTTTGAAATGGTTATAACTTGATTTTATAAATTGTATTTCTTGGCTTTTTAATGGGAACTGGTTGATTTAGCATATGAGTACTTAACTCATTCAGAAAAGTAGCTTCAATAGTAAGTACTTGTGCTCATCAACTTTTATCATACAAAGTTTGTACTTGAATGTGCCTTTTTTCATGTAACACACTTGTGTAATGAAGGAGATGTTTCAGGGACTTTGTTGCAATCACATAAAATGTTTAGAGTTACTATCAGTATTGTTTAACCAATGAATGAATTCTTTCTAACATTTGCAGTAATATACTTTTTGGTCATCAGGGCTCCACTCCACCAATGACTGTGTTCAAAGGTAATAAAAGGCCATATCAGAAGGATTGTGTACTTATCATTAACCATGACACTGGAGAGTTTGTGCTTGAAAAGCTCAGTAGCAGTATACAGGTGAAGAAAACTAGGTAAGAACACAAAGCTATTTCTTCAGTTGAATCTGTCACTATACACTCAGTTTTGTGTGTGATTAATTGTTGCACAGCTTCTCTACAGTTATGTATAGTGTTGGTTATTCTGTACCTTTTGGATTTACATTCAGAATTAGATTTATTTATCGCTGACTTGTGAAATCGTGGAATGTGTTGTTTTGAAATCATGAAATATATTTAAGACAAGGATAAATATGTTTATTTGGATACCCAGGACTTCAAGGACATTGGATTAGTACAGAAATGTGTATGTGCTGGAGTAAAAATCTGAAATCATATTGAATGGTGGATCCATGAGTAGCTGAATATGCCACAGTTGTCACTGACTTCATTAAGACCTGTGTGGATGAGCATGTGCCTACAAGAACATACCGTGCATACCCGAACGAAAAGTCATGCATGAGCCAGGGGATTCACAGTCTGCTGAGGGCTAGATCTGTGGCATTTAGATCTGGTGATTCAGGACTATACAAGAAGGCCAGGTACAAGTTATGGAGAGCTACCTCAAAAGCCAAAGAATAATTCTGATTGAGATTAGAGGTGGAATTGGATGTGCATCAACTCTGGCAGGGTTTGCGGGCCATTACTTACAAAGCGAAAATTAACTTCAGGCATGACAGTGTTGCTTCACTTCCAGATGCCTTTCATGCCTACTTCGAAAAGGAGAATAAAACTCTGTGTATGAAGATCCCTGCAACATCCAGTGACCCTGTGATCTCTGTCTTGGAGGTTGATGTCAAAATGTCTTTCAAGAGAGTGAACTTTTACAAGTCGACAGGCCCTAATGCTAATGGTGTACCTGATAGGGCTCTGAAAATCTGTGCCAACCAACTGGCAGGTGTGTTCAAAGGCATTTTCAATCTCTGTTATAGTCAGAAGTTCTCATCTGCTTCAAAAGAACAACAATCATACCTGAACCCAAGATGAGCAGGGTGAGTTGGTTTAATGACTATTATCCAGTACCACATATATCTACCATGATGAAGTGGTTTGAGAGGTTGTTTGTAGCTAGAATCAACTGCTACATAAGCAGCGACCTGTACCCACTGCAATTTGCCTAATGCCACATGTGATCTCATTGGCTCTTCACGTGACCTTGGATCACCTGGATAATACTAATACTTCAGACCGCTGTTCATTGACTACAACTCAGTGTTTAACACAATCGTTCCTAAAGTTCTGATCAAAAAGCTCCAAAACCTGTGCCTCTGTACTTCCCTCTGCAACTGGATCCTCGACAAACTCACTGGAAGACCACTGTCTGTGCAGATCAGAAATAACATCTCCACTTTCCAGATAATCAACTCTTTCGCACCTCATGGATGTGTGCTTAGCCCACTGCTCTACTCTGTATGCCCACAGCTCAAATGACATCTATAAATTTGTTGATGACACAACTATTGTTGGCAAAATTTCAGATGGTGGTGAGAAGGTGTACTGAGCAAGATAGACCAGCTGGTTGAATGGTGCTGCACCAACAATCTTGCACTCAATGTCAGTAAGACCAAAGAATTGACTGGGGACTTCAGAAAGGGTAAGATGAGGGTACACACACCAGCCCTTATCAAGGGATCAGTAGTGGAAAGAGTGAGCAATTTCAAGTTCCTGGGTGCCAGCATCTCTAAGGATCAATCCTGGGCCCAGCATATTGCTGCAGTTACAAGATAGCTTGACAGTTGCTATATTTATTAGGAGTTTGAGGGGATTTGCTATGTCACCCAAGACACTTGGAAATTTCTACATATGTTCTGTGGAGAGCATTCTAAGTGGCTGCACCACTGTCTGGTATGGGGAGGGGTGCACTGCACAGGATTGAAGTAAGCTGCAGAAAGTTGTAAACTCAGTCAGCCCCAACATGGACACCAGCTTCCCCAGCATCTATGATATTCTCAGGGAGCAATGCCTCAAAAAGGTGGCATCCATCATTAAGGACCTCATCACCCAGGACACTGCCTCTTCTCAATGCTACCATCAGGGAGGATGTGCAGGAGCCTGAAGGCACACACTCAATGATTCAGGAACAACTTCTTCCTCTGCCATCAGATTTCTGAATGGAAATTAAACCCATGAACAGTACCTCAGTACTATTTTTTTTCTTGTTGTGTTATTTGACTTTAAAAAAATATACTGTAATTTACTGCTTTTTATTTTGTATTGCAATGTACTGCTACCACTCGCAGTGTATCTCTCCCTCTCCCAGTGTAGAGCGCCCTCCTGCTTTAAAGCATCCATCATGATTCCAGCACCTAAAAAGACCAAGGCAACATGTCTGAATGACTGGCATCCTGTTGCACACACTTTAATAATAGCAAATGCTTTGAGAGGCTGGTCAAGGACAACATCTGCAGTGTGCTACCAACCATACCAGACCCCCCCTACAATTCACCTACCGACACAACTGATTGACATTTGACGCAATAGCCGCAGCTCTACACACTGTCCTTGCACATCTGGAGAAGGATGCTTATGGGAGAATGCTGTCCTTGTACTACAGTTCATTCAACACCATAATTCCTTCCAGGCTTGGCAAGAAGCTCAGAGACCTCAGCCTTCACTCTGTCGTGTGTAGCTGGATTCTGGACTTCCTATCAGATTGCTGGCAGGTGGTAAGAGTGGGCTCCCTCAGTTCTGCCCCTCTGTCCCTCAATGCAGGTCCCCCTCAGGGCTGTGTCCTTAGCCCCCTCCTTTACTCTCTGTAGACCCGTGACTGTGTCACCACCCACAGCTTCAATCTGCTAATTGAATTTGCTGACTATACTACACTGATTGACCTAATCTCAAATAATGATGAGGCAGCCTACAGAGAAGTCATTAGCTTGTCAAGAAAACAACTTCTCCCTCAATGTTGCAAAAACAAAGAAGCTGGTTGTGGACCACAGGAGGAATGGAGACAGGCTATTGACATCAATGGACCTGGGGTTGAGAGGGTGAACAGCTTTTAAGTTCCTTGGCATACACATCACTGAGGATCTCACGTTGTCCACACATACCAGCTGTGTGGTGAAAAAGGCACAACAGTGCCACTTTTACCTCAGAGGGTTGAAGAAGTTTGGTATGCCCCCCGCCCCCGCCCCCCCCAAAGACCTTTCTACAGGGATACAATTGAGAGCATCCTGACTGGCTGCATCACTGCCTGGTATGGGAACTGTACTTCTCTCAATCACAGGACTCTCCAGAGAGTGGTGTGGACAGCCCAGCACATCTGTAGATGTGAACTTCCCACTATTCAGGACATTTGCAAAGACAGGTGTGTAAAAAGGGCCCGAAGGATTATTGGGGACCCGAGTCACCCTAATCACAAACTGTTCCAGCTGCTACCATCCGGGAAACGGTACCGCGGCATAAAAACCAGGACCAACAGGCTCCGGGACAGCTTCTTCCACCAGGCCATCAGACTGATTAATTCATGCTGATAAACACCTGTATTTCTATGTTATATTGACTGTCCTGTTGTACATAATATTTTTTACAAATTACTATAAATTGCACATTGCACATTTAGACGGAGACATAACGTAAAGATTTTTACTCTTCATGTATATGAAGGATGTAAGTAATAAAGTCAATTCAATTCACCACAACAACAAATTTCACGACATTAAACCTGATTGTGATATTGAATGGCCTAATCCAGCTTCTATTTCCTATGTTCTTAGGTTCTTCTGTCCTCTCCATTTTTGAAGCTTGCAAGCACACTGTACTGAATGGCTACATCCTAAGATATAACTGTAATCATTCAGTAAAATACTTGTTTTCTTAAAATCTGTATTTATAAAGAAAATTTTGGGTACCTAGCAGATTACATACCCGATATCAGACAATAATGAAAAACAGTTAATATTTACCAGCCAGTTCAATAACAGATCTGCACTCACCTACTAAAAGGAAAATTCTGATTTTTTTTTAAAGGCCAGGTTAGTGTGAGAAAACTCAGGAAATTTAGTAAACTACATTGTTGTGAGTTTTTTTTCTAATGTAACATTTAAGATATTTTTGAAGCCAAAACAGTTGAACTGAATTTTAACTCCAGCCCTTGAGACAGAGTTCAGTGGTCTGACATTGCAGTAAGTTTTTCATGTATTTTTTATTATTATCTGACTGGTCACTTGAATTGTGATTATGCAATTCCTAAGACTTCTGCAATATGTGAGCGCTGGCTGAAGCTATTATCAGACTTATTCATAAATAACTCTCAATTTTCACATTCCCCAGCCCCAGGGCTAAGTAGGCTTTTGATGCAGGGTACATAAATTTTGACAAAATAAAAGGCAGTTAGGGAATAGTGACACCCGTGGAGTTCTTAAACTCCTGTTCCTCCCTCTGTCTTTCAGCAGAGTCAATGCCTTCAAGAGATGATGTAAGAAAAAGAATAAATGTAAGTAGAGAGTAGGAGAATTTTATCTGGTGTATAAGCTCTCAGTTCTGGATGGAATAAAAAAAATAAACAGGTGCTTCTACTAATTTCTACTAAAATCTTATACAAAAACTTAGATTGACCTGTCTTCAAATATTTTTGAGATAGTATTCTAAAGGTATTTTTTTTTTACTGTTGTGAAGTGATTGATTTTTTTTTACAGAGCTGAAGGGAGCAGTAAAATCCAGGCTCAATTGGAATCACAGGCAGTGAGAAGATCTCAGCCTTCATCGCAGTTTAGAGCCCCAAATAAGCCATGTACTGGACCAAAAACATCTCCCTCAAAGGACAACCCATCACCTGAACCACAGCTTGATGACATAAAAAGAGGTAAGCAAATAAATGTCTGTGTGGAAAGGAACAATTGATGCAAAACACCTTTCATCACTTTACATACATATATATTGCCTATAAAAAGTATTTAACCCCACCCCCTTTAGAATTTTTCATGTTTTATTGTTTACAACATTGAATCAGAGTGGATTTAATTTGGCTTTTTTGACACTGATGAACAGAAAAAAAACTCGTGTCAAAGTGAAAACAGATCTCTACAAAGTGATTTAATTACAAATATAAAACACAAAATAATTGATTGCACAAGTATTCACACTCTTCAAGTCAGTATTTAGTAGTAGATTTACCTTGGCAGCAATTATAGCCTTGAGTCTGTGTGGATAGGTCTCTATCAGCTTTGCGCATCTCCGTGGCCTTCGTTGGTCGTGGTCAACCATGGGTACTGTGCCTCTGGTAGTCACCGGGAGTAGCTTCTCCAGGGTGCAAGCCAGGGCAGAGTTGATATGGAGATCTGTCTGTTGCCCATGCAGTGGGACCCCCCCCCCCCCCCCCCCCATTGCTGATGACAGGTCCAAAGGAACGACGAAAGTTGATACAGTTTGGTGCCAGCAGCATCGCAGGAGTTGCTGTGCCGGTGCTGGGTACAGCAGTCAACCATCTTTGTGACTCTGACTCTGGATTTTTCCTTGGGGTTTACTCCCAAAGCCTTTCCCATGAGCAGGTATAGCCATAAGGCAGCGGAGGTTTGAAATCGGAGTTTTCCCTCTCCTAGATGAGCTACCATCCGTGGTTAACAAGCCCCATCTGCCCGGAGTAACTGGTTTTAAGGCACCAGTGGTCCTCCTTTGCCCCTTCTCCTGTCAGTGAGAACAGCTCCGCCGGGCAAAAGAACTATGTCACACGTGAAGGCCAGGAGTTGGACTTGGTTGTCAGAGGCTGTTTGAGATGCACATCATGAGGAGTATTTGTTTAGCAGTGGGAGCTCGTCCCTACTCCCACCCTTCAGCTATGACTACCCTTGGAGTATCTGAACACTGCTATTTTTTCCTATTCTTTATAAAACTGCTCAACCTCTGGCAGATTGCATGGGGATTGTGAGTGAACAGTCTTCATTGTTTGTGGTGATAGTTTATTGCAATTTACCACAGAAAATTGTTATTAATAAAGCATTTAGTGGTATTTCTGTTCTTTAGCTAGCTTTTTAATCCTGTTTGCAAATGATCTCGTAACGCAATTTCCTAACACAGGAAAAGGAATAGCTTTTTTCCGTTCATGAAACCTGACTAACCATTCAATTAGTCCATGATTGTTTTGCATCTCGTTTACCCACGTTGGTTCCATATTACTTAGTACCACAGTCCTATAAAAAGCTGCCCAAAGTTATTTTTGAATAATCTTCATTATGTTATTATTCTGAATGCACTTACTTTTTCTTGATACCTCTAAAGTGTCAGACTATCCAGCATCTGGGATTTGGCAAGTAGATAATTTCCCTAACTAAATACTGGGAAGGCCGAAACTATTTACCGTAGATTCCGGACTACAGAGCGCACCTGATTTTAAGCCGCTGGCACTAATTTTAGAAATAAAATCATTTTTTTAAATGTAAAGGCCGCACCGGATTTTAGGCCGCACCGGATTTTCGGCCGCAGGTGTCCCACGTTGTAATATGAGATATTTACACAGAAAGATATTACACGTGAGGATTTTTTTAACTTTTAATTAAATCCATATGGTAACAAAAACAAATACATATTGCAAATGCTTTTTTTCGAACCGTGCCCGTACGCGGCTACTTTTAAATATACGTTGCGTATACTTCTTTACTGAACAACATTCCAATATCTCCTAACGACTGGTAAAAAATATATATACTGCAGCCTACCAGGAAAAGTTATTGATACCTTTAACTTAAAAGCAGATTTCGCTCGGATCCAAAGCCGCTCGCGGAATCCGCTCCCCCCCTCCTTTCCGTTTCATCGCAGACGGCATTTAAAAGCAGATTTCACTCGGATCCAAAGCCGCTCCGCCGCTCGACCCCCTCCTTTCCGTTTCATCGCAAACGGCATTTAAAAGCAGATTTCACTCGGATCCAAAGCCGCTCGCGGAATCCGCTCCCCCCTCCGTCCCGTTTCATCGCAGACGGCATTTTCCCACAAGACGCCGCGAAACCGGGTGTGACGTCATAGCATCCCGCGATGTAGTACAGAAAACAAATATAGTTTAAACTAAGTAGGGTAGGTAGCACAATGCTTCGAGTGTTTTCCATGTTGATGAGGGTGAGTACAAATGACTGATTTACAATAATTTAATTGTGAAAGTGCGCTTGATTTATCGTACAATTTCATTGGACCTCTGTGAACTACTCATCAATTTTATTGGTCTACTGTTACGAGGCAAAATGTTTACGAGGCGGCATGAAAAAAACCTTGCATTAGCCGCTTCGGATTATTGGCCGCAAAGTTCAAAGCTGTTCAAAATGTGGGAAAAAAGTAGCGGCTTAAAATCCGGAATCTACGGTACTTTGATCCCTGTCAAAAATTGCAATTCCTAGCCACAAGTCTCAAACATTTCTTTGGGAGCTGACTGATGATGGAACTGGACAATTGGTGTTCAGGTGTTATATTTGAGTCAACTTTAAGTTTCGGAATATATATTTGTTCCACCACTAAGATCACTGCTGTATTTATGCTTCAGATCGTGCTGATCATTGTTGGACATCCAGTCTTATTTTACTCTCTACAACTTGCCATCCAAATCTCAGCAGCTATGTGTTCTAACTCACTTCTTCCTCCATCAATGCTATGTTTGCTGTACGCACTACACTTACTCCCAAGTTAACTTACTCCTCAATTTAAAATTTTTACTTTCAAATGTCTCCATAGTGTAATGTTTCCCCATAGCTTGAGCCCTACAACTCTTTAGTTCTGGTACTTTTAGGTTTCCTAAATTGTTCTGTTATAAGGGGTATAGATTTCGCAGTCTTGCCTTCCACTGCAAAATCCCAAATTCTGTATTCACAACATAGATTTTTTAAAAATTTATTTTATTTTTTTCCTTTTGATGTGGCTTAACAAAGCACCTGTTTTTTTTAATCCATCCAGAACTGAGAGCTGAAGTTGATATAATCGAACAGATGAGTAGCAGCAGTAGTTCCTCAGAATCTGGAAGCTCATCTGGCAGTGATGACAGCTCTAGTAGTGATGTGGAAAATGAAGCTCGCCCATCTACACTGCCACAGCTACAAACACATCAACAATCCCATTCTCAATCTCATCAGCAACAGCAGCCACAGAATTACAGTAACAGAATTGCTTCTACAAATGGTACCAGCAGACCAGGAAGCAATCAGCTTATGACCACACTGAGTAAGTATGCAGTACTCAACTACATCTGTTATTAATTGCAGCTACCTGTTTTATTTTACAATTTTCTTTTCTAATAAGTTTGCTTTAAATCCAAAGTGCTAAATTAGTCAATACCAAGCCATAGTTTTTGAAGACCATCCAACCACTTTGTCCCTCTAGGCTGCTCTGCCATTCTGTTATGATCATGCCTGATCTATCTTCAGTCTTAATGGGCATACCTGTGGTGACCCCATGTAGACTTCATCTCCCCACTTGTTTTTAAAAACCCCTTAAGCTACCTGTAATAATATAGCCTCCACAACTCTTTAGTATTGAGAATTTCAGAGATTCACTATTCTTGAGAAGAAATCCTCAAGCATCTGAGTTATAAATGTTTCTTCTGTTTTGAAACTGTCCCTTCTCCCACTATTGGAAAAGTCATGCCCTTTTAGGGGCTTGTATTTGGATAAGATCACCTGTCATTATGCTAAACTCCAAAAAGAAATTACTGATCTAATGTTTTGAAAGGCCAGCCCTGTAATCTCAGGTATTGACCTCAATTAATAGTATAACCTTATTTAAATGAAAGGATTAAATTGCCAGATGCAGCATCATCAATAACTTGTACGATTTAACAAAATATATTTAAACTACAAGGGCTTCAGCTGACCTTGATTTTTTTAAAAAGTTTTTTTTAATCACCATTATTGTTACAACTTTCGAGCTAATTTTTTGATACCTTTTACATGAAGTGAATGAGGAAAACAGGTAAACAGAAGAGATTCTGCAGAAGCTGGAAATTCTGAGCAGCATACACAAAATGCTGGAGGAACTCAACGTCAGGCAGCATCTCTGGATGAGAATAGTCAGTGTTTTGGGCTGAGACCCTTGATCGGGACTGGAGAGGAAGGGGACAGAAGCCAAAATATCAGTGTTGGGGTGGGGAGGGGAGGAGTACAAGCTAGCAGTTGATAGGTGAAATCAGGTGAGGTGGAAGTGGAAGATGGGTGGGGGAGATGGCATTAAGTTAAAAAGCCCGGAGGTGATTCGTGGAAGAGGTAAAGGGCTGAAGAAGTAGGAATCTGATAGAGTACCATGAAAGAAAGGGAGGGAGGAGAGACACCAGATGGAGGTGAGGGGAAGAGAATTGGTGAGAGGGGAACCAGAATGGGGAATTAAAAAAAAAAATTAGGGGAGACAAGTTACTGTAAGTTAGAGAACTCAGCTTTCATGCCATCAGGTTGGAGGCTACCCAGATGGAAATGAATTATTGCTCTGCCAACCTGAGTGTGGCCTTATCGTGGCAGTAGAGGAGGCCATGGGCTGACATGTTGGAATGGGAATGAGAAATTTAATTGAAACAGGTAACCACTGGGAAATCCAGCAGATAGAGCAAAGGAGCTTGACAAAACAATCCCCAGTCTACGTCGGGTCTCATTAATGTAGAAGAGGCTGCATTGGGAGTGCTAGATACAAAAGATTGCCCTAAGAGATTTGCAGCTGGAGTCTTGCCTCACCTCTAAGGACTATTTGGTGGTGAGGAAGCAGATCTAGGGGAAGGTGTGGCACTTGTCACACTTGCAGGGATAAGTGCCAGGAGGGAGATCAGTGGGGAGGAACGAGTTGACAAGGGTAGCTCTTCCTCCTTGTAATACCTATTTTTTTAAAATCTCATAGAGGAAATAACTGTTTTTGCCACCTCAGAGTCCTCTTTCCTCACCCTAGCACTTTCTCTTACCTGTATTAATGGTTTTCAGGGCTTGTCTGGTCTTTGTACACCAAAATTGAGTAAACTGAAAATAGTTGGCTGATCTTTTTGTACAAGTGGAATTGGACTCTCACTTCTTGGGCACTTAGCCCACACAGAAGTTAATATTTTCCCAAGAGGAACAACTACAAAGTGAAAATAGATGTTAATAGTTGCAAAATGACAACCACTTGTTAATAACACAAATCTTTATTTTCAGGAAATGACTTACAATTGAGTGAATCTGGGAGTGACAGTGATGATTAAGGACTAAGGAAAATAGACCACCTACCTCCATACTGATCAACAGGAGAAATGTGTTAATGCATTATTCGATTTTGTGTAATACATTTATTATGTGTCCTTACTGCAGTTTTAATATCAAAAATGGGGTGATAAATGCAGTATATTTTCAAAAATGTATTTAATTGCTTTTTAAAAGTTAAGTTAGAGAGACATTAGTTTTACTTGTATATTTTGTCAAATATTCTAATTAATTTTCTGAAGACTTGTTGATCTTTTAAATGAACTAAATGGTAAACTTGCATATTCAAAACTATCAAACAGAAATAGACTTTAATGCTTAATCATGCAACAAGGGTGATATCCACCCTAATGTAATGTTTAGTTATACAATAAGTTTGTACAAGTATATCATAACAGATATCACGCAGTGTAGAAATCCATTGGCAGAGTCACTGTCTACAAGTACCAAGATGGATGTGAAGTTCATGATGTTTAATGGTGGGAACCACTAGTGGATTAAAAATAGTAATTTAAGAACCATGAATGGGCATTGACATCTCTAGAAATTAACAGCAACATTGTTTTCTATATCTTTGAATTTTGCTGGTGAAATAAATTGTTAGACTAGGTTTTAATTTCCAAAAGCAAAACATTTTGTATCATAAAAAATTATGTGCTTGTACTTCTTGAGTAGCATAACCATCTTTTAACCATCTTCCATTTTCTTTAATGGAAGAATTTGTGTGAAGCTGGATATTCTGACTGATCTCCCATATTGCAGTTTTAGCAGTTCGATGCACAACTGGAGTTTGTTGACCTGTTCAATTGGAGAAAAATGTTTCAAGCTACAATGATTTTTTTAAAATAGGTATTTAATCCATGATACCCTTCAACTTTGTATCTATGAAATATAAAAAGAAGCTTTACTACTTAAGCCTGATCCTATTCTCTCATTTTTCTGGTCACAAAAATTGCATATCATGGCTTGAGTGAGTGGGCTGGGGATCCCCTCCCAGAGCTT
This sequence comes from Hemitrygon akajei, assembly GCF_048418815.1. Taxonomy (NCBI): domain Eukaryota; kingdom Metazoa; phylum Chordata; class Chondrichthyes; order Myliobatiformes; family Dasyatidae; genus Hemitrygon; species Hemitrygon akajei. The sequence goes on from NC_133143.1 coordinate 33,510,616, forward strand.
CATCACTAATTTTGCAGTTTAAATGCTCCATCTACTTTTGTGAGATTTCTCACTGTTGTTTGCTGCAGCTTAAGTTCAGGACTGGAGTATCTGTGATTAGTGACTGTGGAAGATCATTCAAAATTTCCAGTTGAAACAAATATAGTATCAATCCGCCATTGCATCAGTCTTCAATTGTTTTCAAATTCTAACAGTTGAATCCTTTGAATAAAAAGAGATTCTTGTATCCCAACAAGATGTTAGTAAATTTGGAAGCTATTTTATGTGCTCTGACAAGATTGGTGTGTAGTACCGTAAACATACTAAATGCTTCAGTTCACCAAACAATGAAGCTTTGAATTAAATGTGAAATGATAGTAGATACATTAAGAATTTGTTATATCCTGCTAAATAATAAATGGAGAAGTAAAGTGATCAATTGAAACCACCCAATTTCTCCATAACATTAGATAGGTTGGAAGTAGAATTTTTTTTCTCCACTCACTTTTTTTGTTTATTTTTTTCCTCCTCGTTAAAATACTCCATTTGGTTGGTGGTTCGTCCATCGTCATTGATGAAGACCTCGACACCATTATGATGATGGTGTCGAGACTAGTGCTTGATTTGGATTTAAGTAAGGGAGAGTTGCGCAGCGTCAGCCTCACTCTCTCTTCCCAATTCCCATCTGGATCCAGTGGCAAGACAAGAGATGAGACGGCTGGGGATGGTACTAGTCGCAGTGGATGACCAGGACATCTTCTGTGTCTTATCGTGCTCTACGCGTTCCACGACGCTTGCAGAGACTGCCTTCTTAACCGTTGGACCTTCCATTGGTCTGGTCCACTCAATCTGCCGGAGTCTGTCTTCATATGCTGGGATAGATCACTCCCTATCTCACCGAGGGTTTGAGACCCGTCAACTACCCTCACCTGGTTTAGCCGGCTTGTCGAAGCCGTTGCCCGGGGTGTGGTTGCTGTCACATGTATACAGCTATGGGGAACCACAGGTGAGAGCTGAGTGCCAGGTGGAGACTAGAGGTGGAAAAACTGCCTGAAAAGGGTCTTTAAGGGTCTCAGCCCAAAACATCGACTGTGCTTCTCCTATAGATGCTGCCTGGCCTGCTGTGTTCCACCAGCATTTTGTGTGTGTGTTGTCTGAAAAGGACGTGACATGTTCCCCCACCAGAGGTGCTACCTGTCCCTGACACCCCAATATTCCATTTAGTGACTATTTTAAGGCTATTTGTGTTACAGCCTACTCTAGTTCTTTTATCCTTTATTTTGCCTTTGTATGTTTTGTTCAATTACAGTTTTCTATAAGAAACAAATTCAACTTCTACATTTAAAAAAATCTGAGAATCTTAATTTATAACTTCTCAAGGCTATCTAGACAGGGCTACCTGAGGAATCTGATTATCTTGTATATTTGTAGTTCTGATAATATAAACCTGTACCAGTATCGTCACAGACCGATAAACATTTGACCATATTAATCCCCAATTTGCTTATGTCTTGCATGCTATAGGATTATTTCAATTTAACACACCTTAATCATATTCTGTTGTTTTCATGCAAGTGAGCATAGTAAAGCAGCTTGATTCTTCTGTGTTCTTTAGTTACGTAAGTCTAGTATCTAAAGTACTGTATTCTCACAATCCAAACCTGCCATATTAAATATGTTTTTGGTTTTGCCTAACAGGTAGAGACTTATATGAAAAGCAAGAAATTTATAGATTTGAAATTCTAATATTACAGTGTTTCAGCACAAATGTCATGTTAATCAAATCTTGCAGCTCATGGATCCAGGTTGGGTTGGGCAGGAAAGAAACTCCTGTTCACCAGCTTTCTTTACTTAAAGCAACTTCACACTTTAAATACATATAAAGAAATGTTTATATAATATTGTCTTTCAAATAATGTCGGTCAAATAATAAATAAAACACAGTAAATGCCCTAATGCAGTGTCAAGTGCCCTATTTCTTGGCCTACTATTAACATATATACTGGATTTGCTTTCTAGAGTAAGATTGTTTTTAATGGAAATATACATATTTATTGTGCAATTTTACACTACTTGTAAATTGTGACTTGTGCTTTCCCCCCATCCTTCTAAGTAGATGGAAAAGAATTATAGTGATTATATGACGTATCCTGAACCAGCTGCATTTAGTTTGGTTTATCCTGAACCAAAAGCAATTTTTGTTGTTAATTGAATGCTTCACTGATTAAATTATAAGAGAATTAGGTTTCTGTGGGACATAGGACACAACTGTCAAATAGGCTACATTGGGTAATGACAAGAAATTCTGCAGAAATCTTGAGCTGGAGAAACTCATTAAGTGCAGGCAGCATTTATGGGGGAGGGGGGAAAGAGAATCAGGACTGAAAAGGAAGTCAGCACCTAATTTCTTCTTTTGGCTTCTGCTCCCTTCTGTTCTAGTCCTCCTGAAGGGTTTTGGCTGAGTTTCATAAGATATAGGAGCAGAATTATGCCATCAAGTTTGCTCTGCCATTTCATCATGCTAATTTATTATCCTTCTCAACCCCATTCTCCTACCTTCTCCCTGTAACCATGGATGTTCTTGCAATCAAGATCCTTTCAACCAAGATCCTTTCAACCTAGACTTTAAATGTAGCCCATGACTTTGCTTCCACAATCATTGACAGATTGGTGTATAGAGGGATGGGAAGAACTAGCATTAATTCCACCTATTCAGTTATGTTATGTAAGACAATCTGCAGGTTCATAAAGATGTCCATATTCAGAGTTCAGATTAGTTGAAGGATGTGGTCATTCCCATTAATCTGCCTTAGCCTGGGTGCATAACGAAAAAGATGTTCCCCTGAAGAAATGTGCTATGAAGAGTAAAGGAATGAATGTTGGTATAGTATTTGTTTCAATTACAAAAGGTCAACATCTATTAATTTTGACGTTAAAGTGTATTTTCAAGTCCTTCTACCCAGTTTGACTGAACACTGGAGAAGCTGTCTACTTGAAGGGGTGGTAAGCTTTTGAAAACAGGAACTCAAAAAGATCTTATAATAATGCAAGACTAGAAAAAAGCATTTTATATGTATTCATTAAAGGGTATTTGTTTAACTGTTATAAAAACAACTTGGCAACTTAAATAATAGCTAATTAATTTAAATCCCACAAATTAACGGTAGGGATTACACTTCTATTCCAGCTATTGAACCAACAATACTACTATTTTCGTTGCGTTAGAGTGAGGAGTTGGAAACTATTTCACTGCCTATGGGATGTTGTAATTACATAAGTTCATAATGTACACTATTAGAAATCGATAAATGTGCAACTAATAGATCGCCGGCAGAATCAAATCCCAGTATTAACTGAACAGGCTCCCAGAGTGTCCTTGAAGGATGAAGAGCCCCCAGCTGTACTCGTGCTTGCAGGTTACTCAGCGTAGCACGCAGCAGTACACCCGCCCTCGTGCTGCGGTCTTCGGGCTCGGGGAGGGAACGCGAGCGCCCGGGACTGGGGGGAGGGGGAAAGAAGGGGGAGGCAGTCGGCTGCAAGCCGTCGGAAAGGCGGAAGTGCGCCACAAGGCGAGCGACGAACCGCGAGAGAAATAAAACAAAAGCGCGGTGCGCTCCGTGGGCCGCGCTCCATTCCAGACTGATGCGGCGGGTGAGGTCGCGGCTGAGGTAACGGAGGACGCGCGCCCGCACCGGAGATCCGGCGGCCATGGAATTCCAGCAGTTCGTCGACATCGCGGACAAATGGTGCTACAACACCCCGTTCGAGCTCATCGCCACTGAAGAGGCCGAGAGCCGCCTGGATTTCTACGCGGATCCCGGCGTTTCTTTCTATGTCCTGTGCCCAGACAGCGACTTCAGGGATAATTTTGTGAGTTGTCCCGGGCTGGGCTGGGCGGGTGCGGTCTGGTTGATCGTGTTTCACCCGGGTGTTCCCGGTCAGGGTTAGCCATGCTGCAGCCACTTGCTGCGTCACGGCTGCCGGTTCCCGTGGTACCCTTGTTTACCGGGCCCTTTCATACACGTCTTCTCTTTACTCACCCGATCCCCTTCCCTGCTGCTGTCACGTTAATGGCAAAAGCTCACCAAGGCAACCCCACCATTCAGTCTTTCTCATTCCTGACCAAAATCTTTCCCTGGTTCATGGCAGGGGTCTCCGCCCCTCCCGAACCGTAGCCCCCAAATCCCAAAATGTGCTTCTCCAGGAGGCGCTCGGCGTCCTCGTTTCTGGGTAATGCTGCAAAACAAAGACCGAGCAGCGGACCTTGCCGCATGCTTCTTGTCACTTCATGATTCTGCTTACTAAATTATGGGGTGACGTTTTTACAGCTGTGTAGGGGACTAGGATTCGTGTCCACACCGTTATAAACGCAATTGTGTAATGCTGCGGCTGATGTTCGTCACTCCTCCGGTGCCTTTAGTGTTTACGGCTGTTCTTTGCCACATCCTCTTCGAAAAGTTATACACTTGCATGATGTCTTAAATATACAATCTTATAACTACAATGTTTGTATTGCCAAGTTTCGAATTCGTTACTGGCAAACAACAGCTTGCGAGCCCATTTTGCATTTTGAATAGATGGTCTTAATTGATGTCAGATTTCTGCCTGTCCACCCTCTTGACTCCCAAAAACAATGCTGAATGAGCGGACTTTATTTTCTGTGCAAAAAAAAAAGTCGCCATCCTACACAATATTATGGCATGATACAATTGTTGTTCACATAAAGTAATTTAACTCCCATGCTGGCTTGACATTATGTGACTTGACTCATTCACTGCTTTGCCTCCACAAGCATACCGATATGAAGTATGAGTTTTGATTATTTAATATATTGGTTCAGGTTTATTAGTCACTCCTCATCCTCCTCCACTCCACTAGAGAAATAGCCCTAGATCACTGTGTAATCTAGGCAGCATTTTGGTAAATATCCTATGCGCCTTCTCTAAAGTTTTCATATTCTTCCTGTAATGAAATGATCAGAACTCCAAATATGTCATTGGCTAGGCAATCCAAAATTTCATATGAGAAAGTGGTATATCCTGTACTGCTGCAGTTGTGTAGTGTAACTATACACAAGTGTCAGTACAGAGAATTATTTCCCCAGTAAGATTGTATGAAACTTCAGATCTTCATTCCCCAGTACCTGTTGAAACTTTAGAAAAAGCTGCGGTCACAGATAGCATTGAAGAAACCTTGATAAGTTACTGTAGTGCATCTTGCAAGTGTTGCACTCTGGATAATGATGAGCTGGTATTTAAGGAGAGAAAATTTAACATGCAGAATGAAGTACCAATTTACTGGAAGTTGCTTGAGTGTTGGTGTTGCAATCAGATAAGTGAAAATTAATCAGTCATGTTCTTGATTTGTGCCTTGTAAACAATAAATGGCCTTGGAAAATCAGGAAGTGAATTGTACCTCCATAGAATATCCTGCCTTTGATCCATCCATATTATTAGGTAATTAATTAGGTCAGGCAAGATGAGTATCTGTTTAATGATAAGTAGCAGATGTCCATGGTGGAGGATTTACTCTGACTGTCATTGAAAGCAGAGTTATTTAGATTGACATTGTTTTAGTAGTTGTTTGGCGTAAAAGTGAGCTTGCAATTTATTAACACAAACCTTGGTCTTGCTATATTTGGGTACGCCTTTCAATTTTTTGGAATACTTCTGAGTTTAACACAAAAAATATTTTTTTAATTTGATAGTTAGCTAGATAACCATGATTCTCACTGGATTAAAGATAGCTAAGTAGATAAATTGCCAAAAGGTTGCTAGAGAAAGTGTTCTGGGGGGAGGAAAACAGTGCATCAGTCCATTGAAAGGGCCAGAATTGTTGAGAGAGCTGGGGTTGTACGGACAGTAGCATAGTCAATCATAAAACTTTCTGTTTTAAAACGTGCTTAAATAACTAACTTTGCTTCTGAATGTACTGCTGCTGGAAAACAACGTATTTCACAACATATACCAGTTATATTAAACCTGATTCTGATTTGTAGCACTGAATTTAGGAAGTTACACCTTAAGAACAACATTTGCAAAATTTGTTTCTCTAACATTCAACATGCCAGCTCTGATTAATATTTTGCTTTGAGCTTAGTCTCTCAAAATTTTGCACTGTATACAATGGTTTTTGACCTGATTCTTGTGCAGCTTATTTAAAGGACTTAGTTTCATTTTCTTGTTTTTTGAGTATTTGGTTTTAATTATTTATGTACTTCTTTCCTTACAAGATATAAATACAAATTCTAGTTTTAACACATTTGTAAAAGGCTGTGTACTTCATGATCAAATATTTCTCTGCATAAAAAAAAGTCAGTTGAACTCTTCTGTTATTTTGATTTCCATTAATCATATACCTGGTTTTCAGTAAAACAATCTCATGATCAGATTCCAAAGATTGGATTCCTGTTAATTGGTCCATTGGTTAATCAGGGCAGCCCCTTATTTAGGACAACTCTCGAACAAAATTTCACTGATAAAATTGCTGGGATTCCATTTATTTGGGACACTGTGCTGCTTAATTTGGACAGGAGATTTGCTGAACAAGTTCTAACTAGTAGCGACTAACTAACCAACAGTAACTAACTAGCATTGAGCAGTAAGATGATTTCAAATTCTTTTGCTTCCTGCGGTTTCAAGCATTTAGGCTTAGAAGATGCTAGAAAAGGCCAGGAGTGAAAATGAAACAATTTCACTACTTCAACAAGTTTAGACTACAAAGAATTTGATGGTATCAACAATCATCTTGAATGTTACAATGAAAGTGAAGATTTGAAGGGTAGTATTGTATCAAGACAGTTGACTATCTGCACTAGGTGTCTCTGCTGTTTTTGTTCCTTGGTACAGTGGATGAATCCCTCCATTGATAACTATTGGAAACCAAAATACAGTTTTATAGTACTGTAGTACTATTGGTAGTCTAATATATTTTCTGTATTTTATTTGAATACATAATTTGTTACTGTTTTCTCTTTAATCCCTTTTTAACTATTTCCATGAAGCCTCAGCTAATTGGTGCTGCTGCTTAAGTGGACCAAAATGTACTGGTCCGTATATGTATCAATTAACCAGAGTGATTATTTGTTGCTTATTACATAACAGATTCTGTTCACTCTAGAAGGGTGACCTAAGTATTTTGAGACAATTTAATAGGTAGGTGGTATCTTTTTGTGTGAAGGAAGTGTTTTATAGTTGAGGCCCAGATGAGCCTTTGTAAAAGATCAGTGCGTAAATTGCACATTTTCTTAATATATCAAGGTCACTGCATTATATTAAAGTAGCCTGGGTGTTTAGGCACTTAAAATTGTGGGAGGGTTAAAAAATAACATGCTCTATGTTTTAAGAAAAGCCTGCTTAGATTTAAATGTCCAGACTGGTTTTAAAAAGTTCAGCTAATGTTTAACAGAAAACAACATCAAACTTTGAAATATAAAACCAGTGACCTACTTAAAAATCACTAGACATTGTTAATCTGGCTAATTCTTTAGTAACAACACACACAAAATGCTGGTGGAACACAGCAGGCCAGGCAGCATCTATGAGGAGAAGCACTGTCAACGTTTCAGGCCGAGACCCTTCGTCAGGATGTCGACAGTGCTTCTCCTTATAGATGCTGCCTGGCCTGCTGTGTTCCACCAGCATTTTGTGTGTGCTGTTTGAATTTCCAGCATCTGCAGATTTCCTCGTGTTAATCCTTCAGTAAATTGTATTTGCAATTTCCACTTTATATTCTTGTGCCCCTGTTCTATAGAGGCGGAAGATTTCACAAATTTTTTGATTTCTGGGAGATGGCCTGCGTTTGCTCTGCAGCTGGCAGAGATCACTTTAGACTTGATTACCCCAGTGATTACTCCCCATCCTCCCCTACCATTAGCCTCATGGCTTTGACTATTGGCAAACTTGCCATTCTATCATTAAGGGTAAGTTCTGTATTTATTCTAGTCCTCACTGATGCACCTTGGATCCATGTCCTTGAGCCCTTTAAGTTTAAAAAAATATTAGCCTGGATATTACAATTTTAATGACAGTGAAATCATTAGGGTTTGGCATTATTACACTACATAATGATAATTTAGTTACTCATTTAGTAATTTACATGCATGCGTGATTCAACTCAGAAACCACAAGTTTTCTTGAGGGATTTGGTGCTGCTCTACTGTTAATGGTGCTTTGCAGCCACCTCTATTATCAATGGAAATCGGTGAAATTTTGGGAATTTAAAGTATTTGCAAGCTGTCCTTGCAAAATACTCTGAAAATGTCCTTTTAATGAAATGCAATCCTGTGATTGCCAAAAAAGCTAGAAATACTTGGTGGATGGGGAAATATATGGTATGTTGTTAAAACAATAGTTTGTGTTTTGGTCACTGAACATCAGAATGAGACATCTGATGAAAGATCATTAGCATGAAATTTTAACTCATCTCCATGATAGATATTGCCCAATCAACAAAATGTTTTCAATATCTTCTGCTTTTTATTTCAGACTTTGAGCATCAATGATATTTTCATTTAGCAAGCCGTAATCATTACACAGTAAACTCTAAAGGCCTATTAATTTTGTAGGTTGTATTGTAGAAGTTTATTTATTATAAAATATTTTTAATCCTTGTTAAGATCCTAACATTATGCACTTTGCAAAATGTTTAAATTATAATTCAGAAATTTGTCTTCTTCCCTTCCTGGGGTTTGTCATCTGAAAATTCATTTTGATCAGCTGCCTTAAGGCAGCTTGATGGCTTTAAAGCTCCCAGGGATCATTATTTGAATTGACACTTGACTGTAAATGAATTCCATAAAAGTAAAGTCAACACCATAGAATTCAATGGGTCTTCTGTGATTTTTTTCTCTATAAATCAGTTGTATTTGCCATTGCTTAATCAGTAACTGAAATTCATGCCCTCACCTTTGCATTCTTTATCCCACTGTAGGATATCCTGTCATGTTAAAGCACATCTCCCACATTTATAAATCTCTCAATCTTTGCAAACTTGATTTCTTTAAATCCAGCTTGTTTTACTGCTTTCCCTTTAGTCAGTGGCAGATTCTAAAGTTGTTAGAAGTCTATTCTATAGAATTACTTGTGTAATTTTTTCCATATTTGTTTAAGCATTTTTTCCTCAATACTGTAGCAGTTTCTTTGAACAAGAATTTATTAATGATCCTAATCTTCTTTGCTCAACTTTTTCAATTTTCATATTACATCTTTAAAGCTCTTTGAAATATGCTAAATGTGTAAATTCTAAATTGAATTCTTACTTTATTACAATAAGTAATTAAGTAGAAGTGGACTGAAAACAGCTATAAAGGTAAATGGAAGGCTTTTTCCAAGAGAGTGGATAATTGGATCCAAAATTGGCTTTGCACGCAAAAGGTATTGGTGGGACTTTTGAGTTTAATAATATAGGAGCTCATTTGCATGTAGGGATTGTCAGTAAGTCAGGTGTTTGTAACCTGGGGATAATCTGTACTGCTTGCATTATTTGGTATATAATACAGTATAGGTATGATTGCTCTCAAAGGTACAAGATTTATAAAGATGCTTCCAAGATTGGAATATTGTGGCAATGAGAACAGTTGAGATGTTGGGTTTATTGAAGAGTTGTAGAAATATGTTTCCCTAATTATTGATTTTCCTTAATGAAATGAGAAAAAAAGGGGATGCTGCTGTACAGTTAATTCAGTTAACATAATTAGGGAGAGTCAGAATGGGCATTTTCGCACATCATTTTTCAAATTTTTTTTAGTTAAGAGGGTACTGATGAAATTTGGCCAAAGAATGACAAACTACGACCTAAATTGATCTTGTAGAATTGTAAATATTGAGCAACACAATCCTATTCACTATGTTGGTGCCAACTCTAAGATGATTTCATTGCCCTGTAAGTCAATTCCCATTTCTCCTTTGACTTTTGTCTCTCTAACCTGCTATATTGTTCCAACAAAGCTCAAAGTGTGCTGGAAGAATATAGCACCACATCTTCTGAATTACATGTTACTGCCTCTAGGGATCGTCATGAAATACAATATCAAGTAGTTAGTCATTCTTGACATTTCCCATCTCCAGTTTCTTTTCCCCAAAGAACCGCAAAGGTTACAGCCCAGAAGAGACCATTTAGCAAACCAAGTTCATGCTGGCTGTCCAAGGGCAATTTTTGCTAGCCTCATTCTCCACCCTTTTTTCATACCTTTTTTATTTGATTTTTTAAGATAATTACATAGAGTGAATAGTATAATAGAATAGTAGAGTATAATATCAGCCCTCCCCCCTCCCCTTAACCCTTCCCCCTTAATATCCCCATCTGAAAAAAAAATGGAAAAAAAAGAAAGAAGAAAGAAAGAAAGATTGCCTGGATATCAGATGATCTCCACATGCTCCATGGAGTTGAAAATAACTTTAATATATATAGTTATTTATTTCCCCAAATGGTTAATAGCTTTATCTTCAAAGAGCTTACATATTTAATCCTATCTTTTGTAAATAAGGATGTCAAATTTTCAGAAATATATCATATTCATTTCTTAAATTACAAGTAATTTTTTCAAGTGGAATGCAGCTAAAAATTTCATTATTCCAATGGTCCATAGTTAAGTATGAATCTGATTTCCAAGTAACTGTGATAGCCTTTTTGGCTACTGCCAATGCAATTTTTATTAAAAAATTTCTGGTATTTGTTCAATTTAAGTTTTGGTTTTATCCCTTCAATATCACCTAGTAAAAATAATGTTGGATTATGTGGAAGTTGTATTCCAATGATTTGTTCCAATAAAGCTCTTAAATTTATCCAGAAAGGCTGAATTTTAAAACAAGACCAAGTAGAATGTAAAAAAGTACCGATTTCTTGATTACATCGAAAACATTGATCAGATAAATTTGGATTTAATCTATTTATTTTTTGTGGTGTAATATATAATTGATGTAAAAAATTATATTGTACTAGTCTAAGTCGGACATTTATTGTATTTGTCATACTGTCAAGGAATAGTCTTGACCAACTTATTTCATCAATTTTAATATTCAAATCAGTTTCTCTTTTTTCCATACCTTGATTTTTTTTCCTTTTCTGATACTTACTCAGCTCCTCTTTGGATAGTACTGTTTATTCTACTTCCACTATTACCTCTAACACTGCTACACTGCTTTTATTCACGTGGCGTTTGTGTGTGTGTGTGTGTGTGTGTGTGTGTATATATAAAAAGAGAAGACTTCCTTTGGGATTAAGATTCTCTTTAACAAATCTGTGCTTGACTTTTTCTGATCAAACCACATTTATCCAATTGGTTGCTATTTCGCTCTCTAATTATTGTCTAGAATTTTCCCTACCACTGCTGTTAGATTGCTCTGTAGTTGGTGGGTTTAATCCTACACCCTTCAGAACAAGGATTTAGCGTTTGTAGTTTTCTAGTTAAAAATACCATGCATTAGGGGTTTTTTTCACTTCCAGCTGATGCTATCATTAATTGTAATTCGATTTCTCCAGGTCTGCAGCCTATCACAGCTCTTCCCTTTCTCTTTCCTTATCCCTTTCCTGATGAATTGTTAAATCAGTTAGAAATGAAGCATCGTCAACTGGAAGCATTTGGTCTCTTTCTCTCTATGCAGGTGCTTTCTGACTTGCACACTCTTTGTTTAATAATGACCAATGAGGTAAATATAATTAGCTTAACTGAGGTGTACTTTAAAATGGAGATTATTTTCTGAATCTTCACTTGTCAGAATAATTTTTAGTTAAATCTTAATGTATATCAACTTCTGTTGGGGAAAAAATGAGTGAAGTTGATAGACACAGTAATGGCTATAAGACCAAATAACATCCCATTGTAAGTGCTGAAGACTACTCTTCAGAATTAGCAATGTAGCCAAGCCATTCCATCATTTTTCAATACTAATACAGTGCTGAAATCTGCCCTGCACTGTGGAAGATTGCCCAGATATGTCCTGTTCACAAAACGTAGGACAGATCCAGTCTGGTTAATTATTGTCAAATTGGTCTTCTCAATCATCGGCAGAATAATGGAAGGTGTTGTCAATAGTGATATCAAAGTCAGTTATTCTCAACTCTGGAATTCAACTCTCTGGTCTATGAGTTCTGGAGTGGACTGATTCTAGATAAACCCAAACTGGTCATCAGTGACCAAGTTATTGATTGATATGTCACTTGATGGCGTAATTGATGACTTGATCACTTTGTAGCATTTGATTAAGTGTATCAAGGAGCATTGGTAAAATTGAAGCCCTGAGTGCCAAATGGGAAATGTATTCTAGTGGTTGAACTTGTATTTTGCGCAAGAAAAGATGTCTGGAGTTGCTGGACATCAATCAACCCAGATCCATCATCACTGACTTTTTTTTGAGCAATGCCTATATTACAATCTTTTAACTGCTGCTTCAAAGCTGATCTTTCCATTGCAAAATCAGATGTGGGGATGTTTTATGATTGTACAATGTTCAGTTAATTTGCATTTCAGCAAATTAAATAGTCGCATCAGCAAGCAGCAAGACGTACACAATATTCAGATATGTCCTGGCAAGTGATAGGTACCATTTATGTCACAAAGACATTAGGCATGGAATATTCCCAAACAAAAGGGAGGCTTAGCACTTATCCTTGACATTCAAGCATTACTTTCACTGAGTCCCACATTAACTGGAAGCTCAGCTGGCCCAGTCTTAAATATCGTGACTACAAGAACAGAGGTTGGGTATCCTGCAATGATTAACTTGCCTCCTAAAAGGGAGGTGTAATGAATAAATGTAATTTAGCATGCCATCCATACAAATCAATTCATCACATCAGTAGATTGAGGTATACAAAGGAAAAGCCTCCTAATATCCAAAAATCCTTTCCATTATAGACAAGATGCAAGAGATGAAATACTCTCTCCACTTGCCTAGATGAGTGCAATATTCATAACTGAAGTAAAGCTTAATGTTATCCAGGACAAAGCACCCCATTTGATTGGCAACATGTATTTAAATACAGGCAGTCCCCGGGTTACGTACGAGTTACGTTCCTAGTCCTTTTTTAAGTCGGATTTGTACGTAAGTCGGAACAAGTACATCCGGTATTAATTAGCGTCAGTCAAACGTTTGACTTAGAATATAGTATATATTTTACCTTTCTGTGCATATAAAACATTTAAGAAATGTATGTATTCCAATAATTAAACCACTGCATTGCTTAGTAATAATTGTAGCTTTCATCGGGGCAGGGCCTTTCACGTGCTCCATTATTCTCACTTTATCCATTATCCTTTAAAATTGTTCCATTCGTTGACCGACTGTAGCCTAACGCTTTTCCAATGACCGATGGCGTTTCACCTCTTTCCAAACGCTTTATTATTTTCACTTTATTTTCAATCGCGATTGCTTCCCGTCAATGGAACAGAAACACTGCAGGTGGCGGGTCCCGAACTGCGCCGGCTCCCGAGGTCCGCTGGGTCCTAAGGACCACCACATTGAATTTCCCGGGTCCTAAACTCAACTGCACTGAGGCTAAATGGGACAAGTGGGCACTGTGCTGAGTTTGGGTATTTGATCCTCCACAATATTCTGCATGGGAATTTAAACTGGAGGTGGCCATGTTTTTTTTAACGAGGTTGAGTTGCGAGCTCGACATCAACCCGGCACGGATGGTACGGGAGTCACTGGATCAACATCAACTCGGCACAGGAGCGGTCTTTCACTAGATCAAACTCGGGAAACTCTGTTCTCGAGCCCAGTGCTGATCTCACTGCACCACCAGCCGACCGGAATGGGGGGTGGGGGGGGTCAGGGTGAATCTTACTAAGAAAATTTTAAGCCAAATATAAAGTTAAACACTCAACACAGTGTCAACAGCAACAACTTAAAATGGCGGACGGCGCTCTCCTTCCTCGGTTCGTAAATACGAGTTGTCCATAAGTCGGACATTCGTAACTCGGGGACTACCTGTATAGTCGGTCCTCCTTATACGCGGGGGATTGGTTCCGGGACCTCCACACCACCCACCGTGGATGCCAAAAAAACACAGATGCTCGGGACTTTAGGACCCGGCGGAGCTCAGGACCCGCCGCCTGCAGTGTTTCTGTTCCGGAGAACGATCACAATTGAAAATAAAGTAGAAATTATAAAGCGATCAGAAATAGGTGAAACACCATCGGTAATTGGAAAAGCGTTAAGCTACAGTCGGTCAACGATCGGAACAACTTTAAAGGATAAAGTGGCAATTGGTGTCTGTCCTGTAACTCTTCAGAGTTTTCAGTGTAGCTCCCCTCATTCCCAAGCTACACGCCGAACCCCATTTGCTGGACTTAAAGGGAATCACCCACAGCAGAAGATGGTGAAAGGCATTGATTGTGTGGGTAGCCAGAGGCTTTTTCCCAGGGCTGAAATGGCTAACATGAGGGGGCATATTTTTAAGGTGCTTGGAAGAAGGTACAAGGGGGATGTCAGAGATAGGTTTTTTTACACAGAAAGTGATGGGTGTGTGGAATGCACTGCCAGCAACAGTGGTAGAGGCAGATACAATAGGATCTTTTAAGAAATTCTTAGATAGGTATATGGAGCTTAGAAAAATAGAGGTCTATGCGGTGGGGTAATTTTAGGCAGGTCAGCATAACATTGTGGGCCAAAAGCCCTGTAATATGCTGTAGATTTCTATGATTCTATGATATAAAAAAGTCAATAATGACCCAGACATATTTATATCCTTCACATGGAGGTAATTCTATAAAATTCATCTGTAAGTGCATGAACAGTCCATCAGAGGGTGGTGTATGAGATCCTCCATCTTCACCAAATTTTCCTGGGTTTTGTAAAATACATAACAGAAATTGTTCACATCTTGATTTATAGCTTGCAATAAACCAGGGGCATAGCACGTTTGATTCCAAGGAATAAGGGTACTGTGTCCTGCGGGGCAAAACAGCATTGGGTTGATGGTCACTTTATGCAGCTCGACTATGAGCATCTTACCCATTCTATTTGGCTGGAGGGTCCAAAGGTGCAATGGGGCCTTGAAGAGTAAAGGGTCCACATCAGCATTGAACAACAACCCTCCTATGACTTCCTGTTCAAAGGCTGCCTCTGCTCCTAATGTACTAGGAAACCTTTACCTCGTTCCATTTGCCACAGACTCCACCTAGTTGTGACCAGGACCTTTTCTTATGGCAGTCCTTGCAGACCCTTAACCATTGGTCCAAGGTCCTTTTCTGCTTTACCTCTGGGAACCGCTAGTTAGGTGGGGTTCCTTGTTCTCCTGATATTTACCACTGAAACTTGTGAGGTAGTCACACTGCCGCCGCAATACCGGAATTGCCCACATGTATTTCAGAAGTGTATAGAACAATTTCCTTACTGATACAGGGGTCGAATTTTTGATCCATAAAATGGTGATTTCCACTCAAGCCATAACAAGCCGTACAGTGCCACTTACCAAGTTACAGATCTAAACAGAATCAAGTTTAACAAGTGCAGAGCAATCAAAAGATAGAAAAATTCTTTTTTTCTCACCCATTAATATAGTCTGGTTTCTTTCATTCAATCAACATATTCATCAACACAGTCTCATAAATTAATTAGATGTTTTAATGGTCACTTTTTATCTCATTCCTTAATCTCACACACAACATTCCTTGAGTTTACCCAGTATATTAATGTTTACAGATAAGCAATACACCTGGATTTCGAAGGAATTCAGCTATCAATCCCACTTGATATTCTCACTAACAGACACACAGACTTCACGTGCTACTAGTTTAGAAAGAGTTAAATTATCACCTGACCTGACTGATAGCCAATCACTCATTGTTTTACAAATCTCATACGCTACACCTAGTCAGCTTTGGATTAATCTTCAGCCATTTCTGTAAAGGTAGTAATTTTAAACTTGAACTCCAGCATTATAGACGATTTAATCTGTTTCCTGTGTTCATGAGTATTAATGGATCTTTCAACTCACAGACAGCTCTAGAGGCCAATTCATTTGGTATACTTAAAGCGTTGGTTGATAGGCTGTTGGTTAGTAAGGGTGTCAACGTTTGCTGGGAGAAGGCAGGAATATGGGGTTGAGAGGGGTAATGTCAGCCATGATGGAATGGTGGAGCAGACTTAATGGGCTGAATGGCCTAACTCTGCTCCAATGTCTAATGGTCTTATACTCACTATGAAATATGAAACATCCTTTGGTCTCGCCAGATTTACAAACTCGCTCTCCAGTCCACGTTGTCACAGTACTGTACAAAAATCTTAGACACCCAAGCTCTATATATATGTGCCTGAGACTTTTGCACAGTACTGTATTTATTCATGATTAGTGAATGGTACTGATTATCACTTAACAAAATGTCTCCAGTTTGGCTATATTTTTGTCTTGTGAACATGTGACTACAGGCAATTTGTTGAGTGATCAGGAATTTAACATTTATCACAAGTGGCAGCCTTGGCTACAGTTTGAGGATTGGCCTGATTTGATATTATTGTTAGGTGGTCACTATTTGTTGTAGCATTGTAGCATTTTGTCCAGTAATAGTCAAGAATTTCTTTAAACATGTGATTTGGAAAGCAAACTTGATTGGCCTTCATCGATCGTGGGATTGAGTTTAGGAGTCGAGAGATAGTGTTGCAGCAAACCTTCGTCAGACCCCACTTGGAGTACTGTGCTCAGTTCTGGTTGCCTCACTATAGGAAGGATGTGGAAACTGTAGAAAGGGTGCAGAGGAGATTTACAAGGATGTTGCCTGGATTGGGGAGTGTGCTTTATGAGAATAGGTAGAGTGAACTTGGCCTTTTTTCCTTGAGCGACAGAGGATGAGAGGTGACCTGATAGAGTTGTATAAGATGATGAGAGGCATTGATCATGTGGATAGTCAGAGGCATTTTCCCAGGGCTGGAATGGCTAACACAAGAGGGCACAGTTTTAAGGTGCTTGGAGGTAGGTACAGAGGAGATGTCGGGTAGGCTTTTTACACAGAGAGTGGTGAGTGCGTGGAATGGGCTGCTGGCAACGGTGGTGTAAGCTGATACGATAGGGTCTTTTAAGAGACTCCTGTACAGATACATGGAGCTCAGAAAAATAGAGGGCTATGGGTAACCCTAGGTAATTTCTAAGGTATGGACATGTTCTTTACATCTTTGTGGGCTGAAGGGCCTGTATTGTGTTGTAGGCTTTCTGTGTTTCTATGCATCAGAGGAATTTTACACATTTTATATACATGTATATATAATGTGCTGTGTGTGGGTCTCAAGAAAGCTTTTGACTGATGGCATATGAGCATCTATGAAATTAAAAGGAATATAATTTCCTATATATCAACTCTGCTTATTAAAATCCTTGAGCTCTAGCAAAATTGTCAAGCATGACTTGGTTTGATTATATTAAATTTTTCTAAATTACTGGATATTTCTTTCTTGGTAATATATTCCAGCATCATGTCAACATCATCTTGACAAAATAGTACCCTTTTTTTTTGTTGTTGTCTTCCCTTGAAGAATGGAATTATTTTTACTGTTTTCCAAACTTCTCCCAAAGTTCTTTGAATTTTGTAAAAATTTCCCTGTCTTCTTCATCTGCTTCCTTTAAAACCCTTGGTTGCAGGATATTGGGATCTGGTGATAATCTGTTTCTTATCCCATTCATTTTTCCAATATCTTGTCCCTCATGGTATTTTTGCAAGTTTTTCCATATTGTTTGAAAGCAGTCTATCTGGTGCCTTTAGGGTACAATGAATTCTGGTTAATTGGGACATTATGTATTTAAATGAAATACAGAACAAATTATAACACTACCAATGCAACTATTATAAACTGTGTATTAGTTCCTAATAGTTATCGACAGAGGAATTCATCCGGTATCCACTGCCTTGGATGAATTGTTCAGGGTGGCGTAGCACCTCTGGTGAATGGGCCTGGGTCCATTTTGAGGCAGCTCCCTCACCTTCGGTACCCACTGGACACTTGGCTCTCACCTGGAGCTCCAAGTACCAGTTTACATTCAATACAGGTGGTCTAAACTGGGTAAGAGTAGCCAGGAGGCCTCATACCCCAGTGAAAAATTGATGTGCCTGTCCTAGTGCATGAAGTCAGCTCCAGGGACCTGGGCAGATGAGATCAACAGTAAGATGTGATTCAGCAACGCTTCAGGGAGAGCAAAGGGCACGATAAGGCAAAGAAGTCATGATTATCCACTGCAACCAAAGAAGACCCCAGTTTTTAATGACTACTTGTACTACTGGACCCGGACTAATGAAATTGAGAGTGGAACTGACCCAGTGCAATGGCTTTTCCACTTTAAAAATTCTCACCGCAGGTTTCACTGTCATCATTGGATACGACAGAGAACCAACATGCTGTCGTGTTCTTCTGATTGACTAAATGAACAAAATAAGTGCAAACACCTAGTGTGGAAAATAGCACACACAAAATGCTGGTGGAACACAGCAGGCCAGGCAGCATCGATAGGGAGAAGCGCTGTCGACGTTTTGGGCCGAGACCCTTCGTCAGGACGAAGTCAGGAATTTAGAAAAGTTTAATATAATCAAACCAAGTCATGCTTGACAATTTTGCTAGAGCTCAAGGATTTTAATAAGCAGAGTTGATATATAGGAAATTATATTCCTTTTAATTTCATAGATGCTCATATGCCATCAGTCAAAAGCTTTCCTGAGACCCACACACAGCACATTATATATACATGAATATAAAATGTGTAAAATTCCCCTGATGCATAGAAACATAGAAAGCCTACAACACAATACAGGCCCTTCCTGATGAAGGGTCTCAGCCCGAAAGGTCGACAGCGCTTCTCCCTATAGATGCTGCCCAGCCTGCTGTGTTCCACCAGCATTTTGTGTGTGCTGTTGTTTGAATTTCCAGCATCTGCAGATTTCCTCGTGTGTGCTGCTTTTATACAGTGCAATACCTACAGTACTCCAAATCTGCATTTTCATTGTAACATTCAAGGTGATTGACGATACCGTCAAATTCTTCATAGTTCCTAACTTGTTGAAGTCGTGAAATTATTTTATTTCACTCTCGGCCATTTTTGACATCTCCAAGCCTGAATGTTTTAGACAAATTGGCAAAAGCTTGGATCTGTAGCGGGGCAATTTACTTGAATAGTACAGAAAATGAGAAATAACATTGTAACAGATCTGAGGAGCTGGTGTTATTCTTTTAACAAAGAAGGATAATAGCTAATTGAGCTTTTCAAAGATCATGGATTATAATAGAGATGTTTCAGTCCTGGTGAAAGTCCATAAGACATAGGAGCACAATCAGGCCATTTAGCCCATCGAGTCTGCTCCGCCATTCTATCATGTCTGATCCCAGATTCCACTCAATTCCATACATGTGCCTTCTCGCCATCCTGACTAATCAAGAAACTATCAACTTTTGCCTTAAATATACTCTTGAACTTGGCCTCCACCACAGCTTGTGGCAGAGCATTCCACAGGTTCACTACTCTGTAGCTTAAAAAAAATTCTTCCTTACCGCTGTTCTGAAAGGTCGCCCCTCAATTGTGAGGCTGTGCCCTCTAGTTCTGGATATCCCCATCAGAGGAAACATCCTCTCCACAACCACCTTATCTAGTCCTTTAGTTCCTTCAATATTCAGTAGGTTTAATGAGATATCACCCCCCCCCCCCCGCCACATTCCTTTAAATCCAGTGAGTACAGTTCCAAAGCTGCCAAATGCTCCTCATAAGTTAACCCTTTCATTCTTGGAATCATCCTCGTGAACCTCCTTTAGACTCCTAACGACAAAACATCTTTTCTGAGATATGGGGCCCAAAACTGTTGACAATATTCCAAGTGTTGCTTGATTGGTGTCTTATAAAGCCTCAACATTATCTCCTTGCTTTTATATTCTTTTCCCCTTCAAATAAATGTCAACATTGCATTTGCCTTCTTTACCACAGACTCAACCTGTAAATTAGACTTCTAGGAGTCTTGCATGAGGCCTCTGCACCTCTGATGTTTGAATTTTCTCCTCACTTAGTTAATAGTCTGCACTGTTGTTCCTTTTACCACAATGCATTATCATACATTTCCCAACACTGTATTCCATCTGCTACTTTTTTGCCCATTCTTCCAATTTGTCTAAATCCTGTTGCAATCACATTGCTTCCTCAGCACTGCCTACCCCTCCACCTATCTTCGTATCATCTGCAAACTTTGCCACAAAGCTATCAATTCCATTATCTAAATCGTTGGGAAACAATGTGAAAAGTAGCGGTTCCAATCCTGACCCCTGAGGAACACCACTAGTCACTGGCAGCCAACCAGAAAATGCCCCTTTTATTCCCACTCACTGCCTCCTGCCTGTCAGCCATTCCTCTATCCACGTCAGTGTCTTTCCTGTAACAACGTAGGATTTTATCTTGTTAAGCAGCCTATGGCACCTTGTCAAATTCTGTTTGAAAATCCAAGTAAATGACATCCACTGCCTCTCCTTTCTCCACCCTGCTGGTTATTTCCTCAAAGAACTCTTAACAAACTTGTCAAACAAGATTTCCCTTTACAGAAACTATGTTGATTTTGACCTATTTTATCATTTGTTTCCAAGTACTCTGAAACCTCATCCTTAAAAAAAAAGACACAGGATAAGATGTTAATATCACTCATGCCAGTGGATCATGAGCATTTGCTCGAGACTGCCTTGATGTTGAGAGTGTTACAGGGTTGACACGCAGGGGTTTCCAAGTGGGCACCCTCCTTCCTTGATGTTTCATTGATTAGCCCACGACATCTCAGTAGGACTCAATGATGAATTCTGGCGCCCCAGAGTCACTCCCCGTTGTGTCTTCCCACTTTCTAAATGCTATCTTGGAGCTCAGGAGAGGTCTTTTCACTTATCCAAAGCCAGTGACTGTTTCTTTCCGCCACCTCTGATGGTTTGCCGTACGGTCTATCCATGGATCCCCAGCTCCTTCGGCAATTTGATAGTGGATGTTGCTATAAATCCCCTACACCCCACTTTCACAGGACAAACTTCGGTTTTCCAGTCCCGTCGCTGAACTTCAGCTGCTGGATCTGCATAGCGTGGCTTCTTGCGCTCATATGCTTCAGCCACTGAATCCTCCCATGGAACTGTGAGTTCCATGATGTAGACGATCTGTAATGAATTGGACCAGAGTAACAAGTCTGGCCTAAGGTTGGGGGTAGCAATTTCTGGTGGAAAGATGAGTTGTTTATTAACATCCACCAGCATTTTCCAGTCACAGGCCATGTTCATCTGTCCTGTTTCTGGCATAGGTGGGAGATTAGTTGATCCTTTCTCTCCCTTTCGGACGAATGCTGCTGGTATCAGAGCTTTAGTCATCCTATTGGTTAAGGAGTTGGTTGCTATCCTCTTGGTCTCGATTGCTGCTGCCACACTCTTCAAGACCTAGTTGTGATGCCATATGTATTTGCCTTTCATTATTCAATAGGTTTCAATCACGCCAGTTCTCATTCTTCTAAATTCCAGTGAATTCAGGCCCAGAGGCATCAAACAGTCTCCATATGACAATCCTGAAATCATTTTTGTGAACCTCTTTTGAAACCTCTCCAGTTTTAACACATCCTTTCTAAGATAAGGGGCCCAAAACTGCTCACACTGCTTCAAGTGAGGCTTCAGCAGTGCTTTATAAAGTCTCAACATTACATCCTTGTTTTTATATTCTAGTCCTCTTCAATTGCATTTGCCTTCCTCTCCATAGACTCAACCTGCAAATTAGCCTTTAAGAAATCCTGCACAAGGACTTCAAAATCCCTTTGCACCTCAGATTTTTGTATTTTCTCTCCATTTAGAAAATAGTAAATCCTTTCATTTCTTCTACCAAAATGATGACCATACACTTCCTGACATTGTATTCCAACTGCCCTTTCTTTGCCCATTCTCCACATCCGTCTAAGTCTTTCTGTAGCCTCTCTATTTCTTCAAAACTACCTGCCCTTCCATCTATCTTCACGTCATCTGCAAACTTTGGAACAAGGTCAGCAATCCCATCACCTTAATCATTGACTTATAATGTAAAAAGGATCAGTCCCAACACAGAGGCCTGTGGAACACCATTCTTCACCAGCAGCTAACCAGAAAGGGCTCCTTTTATTCCCACTCTTTCCCACCTGCCAATCAGCCGCTGCTTTATCCACGATAGTATATTTTCTGTAATACCATGGGCTTATAGCTTGTTAAGCAGCATCATGTGTGGCACCTTGTCATAGGCCTCTTGAAATCCAAGTACACACATCAACCAAATCTCCTTTGTCTATCATGCCTGTTATTTCATCCAAGAATTCCAACATATTGGTAAGGCAAGATTTTCCCTTGAGAAAACCATGCTGACTATAGTCTATTTTATCATGTGCCTTCAAGTGTCCAGAAATTACATCTTTAAGAATCAGCTCCACCATCTTCCTTGTTACGAAAACCCCGTAACCAGGTAACTTACCAGCAAAGATAGATGGATCAGCTGAGTCGTATGCTACTATTTTCAAACGTTTTATTCAATAAGGGCACAAACGTATGGTTAATACAAAACATTCAAATCGTCAAAACTCAATCTAAAACACCGGTGTAACCATAATCAATCAGAAATAGGCTCGTTCGTTGTCTAGGGTATATAATACTGAGTCCAATTGGAAATATAAAGAGTCACTCTGAAGTCTGCAGGCTTTTCTCTTTTGGTTTCACGTGTTGGAGAGAGAGAGAGATAAAACGGAAAAACTTGCCGTTTACATCCGTGTAATCAGGGGAGCGATCTTCCCCGTTGTTAGTTAAAAGCGATCTTCCGTTGGTTCCAGCCACAAACCCCGCATTCGGAATTTAACGCACGTGGCTTATTTCAAAATGGCTTCCCGTTCCCATGGGAAGCGTTATCGTGCTTCTTGGTGTCTCCTTGGTGCGTCTGAGGGTCGTCCTCTTTCAGACCCTTCTTTATACTGCCTCACGGGATCTCAGGTGTCAATCAGGTTGCAGGTGATGCAACCTCTCTCTCTCAACCAGCCCACTTTGCCCGAGGGCTTTACAATGTCCCTGCGAGTTGGCACGTCTGCAGTTCCCAGGTGTCTCCTGAGAACAATGCCACAGTCACCAGCTTTTGTCCCAGTGGAATGTCTTTCCATTTCCTGTGTCCATTCAGCCTGTCTCTCTCTCTCTCTTTTGGGTCATTGACCCCCCTTTTCTAGGGCTCTTGCAATTCTCACAAAGGAGGGGGCTGGTATCATAACACCTCCCCTCTTAAAAAGGTTTTTACCAGCGGTTAAAACCCAGAGTGGTACAGTCTTACAGAAATTTTGAATCTAACACAGAGTAATACAGTTATACATTCAAGTCAGCATCTAAACAGTTAACAAGTACAGTGCCCCTTTCCTTTAATACCTTAACATCTTAATATCTTAAAGTCTTGTAGCATCAGACTTCAATTCAATAACCACCTATTCATTTATTGTTTTCAGCAACAAAACTGAGGAGGTGTGATCTTAGCTTAGGTGCATCTACAAAAGTTTATGCGAATACTAATCGTTTCGGTCGGTTTACTTCGCCGGCAGGTCTCCAAAGGTCTGTCTTTATTATTCACAGGCTTTGGCGCAACCCGTGAAACCTGCTTTGCTGTTTAAAAAAAAAATGGCATCCCCATTAACCGTCACCTCTTTTCTGGCAAGTCCACCCGTTGGGACTTTGAGTAATTTGGCGTGGTGAACTCCCGCCCGCCTCGTTCATCAGGGCTATTTTTTCAACACCATGCCCCAAACTGTCAAGACCCTTCAGGCTATTTGTTTTTAATTCCAACTCCTCTTTCAGGTAGCATTTCGAATGCAACCTCTTCACACCCCACCCTGGCGTAACAATAGAGTGGGGGGCCCCGCTATTTTCCGACTCACTCTGTGAGCGATCTGCCAGGTTTAAAATTTCTTCCTTCGACTTGGGAACTACAGACTTTCCGTTTCCTTCAATAACAATCCTCATTCCCCCCTTAAATTCGGCATTAACCTTGGCCCCACTCTCGAATACAAACACCGTGGAACTCACACTTCCCACGGTTACCAAGGTTAACCCTTTTCCTACTGAACCAACCCTATCTGATCCACAAAGACGGCCGCCCCGTCCCCCTGAATCAAACACCTCAGACTTCCTCTGAGCTCTGTTACCAGGTTCAGCACCACGTGCGCCCCCATCTTGGACACACTCAAACGGGACATTGGCCCCTTCCAGGCTTTCAATACCCGTACCTTTTTCAAATTCTAACGTCCCCCGATCCGTCCAGTTACTCTCTAGGCAGCCCCCCGTTGGGGAAGGCGCAACCCTGCGAGCTGAAACAACCTCCTCGGCCATTTCAGCTGACTTCTCTACAGCAAGGATACCCTTCCTCTCTAAGACTGCCCTCATTTCACTCTCGGGACAATCGAGAACACCTTTAGAACTCTGAACTTCTTCAAACAATTCTGCCAAACCAGACAGATTAACCATGTCCAACTCTGGACATTTTAACAACTTTATCCGTTTCTCAACTTTAGTTCCTACCTCTAGGACCTTTCTCTTCACTAAGGGCAGGGCTATTTCCTCTCCCTTACCCCCTTTTACTTTACTGCTTTCTGTTTTACCACCCTCGGAACCCTCATGGTACAGGGTCGGTAAAAACATCTTGGCCAGATCACCGCTGGCTTCATTTAAACTGTCCTCTTTCTCAGCCGCTTTTTCCGACAGGCTGCGTGTGACCGCGCATGCGCGATAGCTTTGGGACTCTAGGGGCGGGGCCACCGCACTCGCCGGTCGGCGGGTCGGCATCATGGCTGCCCAAATCCTCCCTCCTGCTAACACACTTTGTAACAACGCGACCCACTGCTCTTGTGGCCACTTCTGGTTCACTGCCACCGTTTCAAAAAACAAGAAATAACTATCAACATCCGTCTCTTCGAACGGAGGTACTACTCTCAGCTCCCGACTAACATTAAACCGCTCTCTCCTTAGCTCCTCCCTCTCTCTTTCTCTCCCCGCTGCCGCTCTCTCGGCTGCTGCTAACTCTCTGATCCGAATTTCATGCTGTCTTTGCCTCTCAGCTAGATCCTGCTCGTTTTCCATCTCTAACCCCTTCGCCAAATTTAACAAGTCTGCTTTGGTGCTCACCTCTAGCGCCGCCACAGTCGCGCTTTCCATAAATTCACACACGTCCATCCTTGCTGGTTTTTCTGTCTGGCTACCTGCGTACCAGATCCAAATTATTTTGTTTTGACTTACAATCCCGATTGACTGACCTCCCCCTTTTTGGTGTCAAATCCCGGACGAGCCCCCACTTGTTACGAAAACCCCGTAACCAGGTAACTTACCAGCAAAGATAGATGGATCAGCTGAGTCGTATGCTACTATTTTCAAACGTTTTATTCAATAAGGGCACAAACGTATGGTTAATACAAAACATTCAAATCGTCAAAACTCAATCTAAAACACCGGTGTAACCATAATCAATCAGAAATAGGCTCGTTCGTTGTCTAGGGTATATAATACTGAGTCCAATTGGAAATATAAAGAGTCACTCTGAAGTCTGCAGGCTTTTCTCTTTTGGTTTCACGTGTTGGAGAGAGAGAGAGATAAAACGGAAAAACTTGCCGTTTACATCCGTGTAATCAGGGGAGCGATCTTCCCCGTTGTTAGTTAAAAGCGATCTTCCGTTGGTTCCAGCCACAAACCCCGCATTCGGAATTTAACGCACGTGGCTTATTTCAAAATGGCTTCCCGTTCCCATGGGAAGCGTTATCGTGCTTCTTGGTGTCTCCTTGGTGCGTCTGAGGGTCGTCCTCTTTCAGACCCTTCTTTATACTGCCTCACGGGATCTCAGGTGTCAATCAGGTTGCAGGTGATGCAACCTCTCTCTCTCAACCAGCCCACTTTGCCCGAGGGCTTTACAATGTCCCTGCGAGTTGGCACGTCTGCAGTTCCCAGGTGTCTCCTGAGAACAATGCCACAGTCACCAGCTTTTGTCCCAGTGGAATGTCTTTCCATTTCCTGTGTCCATTCAGCCTGTCTCTCTCTCTCTCTTTTGGGTCATTGACCCCCCTTTTCTAGGGCTCTTGCAATTCTCACAAAGGAGGGGGCTGGTATCATAACACCAACCACTTCTTCCAGGCCACGCCAGAATCAAGTAATTCTTGAAAGATCTTGGCCAATACATCCATTTATTTCTTCTGCAACCTCTCTCAGGACTCTGGGATGTAGTCCATCTGGTCCAGTTGACTTATCCACAGTAAGACCCTTCAGTTCAGTACATTTTTCCTTTGTAATAGCAATGGCACTGATTCCTGTTCCCTGACACTCACAGACCTGTGGCACACTGCTAGGGTCTTCCACAGTGAAGACTGATACAAAATACTCATTAAGTTCATCTACCATTTCTTAGTCCCCCGGTACTACCACACCAGCATCATTTTCCAGTGGTCCAATATCAACTCGCACCTCCCTTTTACTCTGGTATAAATGAAAAAAAAGAACTTTTCGGATCCTGCTTTATATTATAGATCATAAGACCATAAGATATAGGAGCAGAAGTAGACCATTCAGCCCATCGAGTCTGCTCTGCCATTCAATCATGGGCTGATCCATTTCTTCCAGTCATCCCCACTTCATTGCTTTCACTCCAAACCCTTTGATGTCCTGGCTAATCAAGAACCTATCTATCTCTGCCTTAAATATACCCAATGACTTGGCCTCCACAGCTGCTTGTGGCAACAAATTTCACAAACTTACCACCCTCTGATTAAAGTAATTTCTCTGCATCTCAGTTCTGAAAGGACGTCCTTCAATTCTGAAGTCATGCCCTCTTGTCCTAGAATCCCCTACCATGGGAAATAACTTTGCCATATATAATCTGTTCAGGAGTTTTAACATTCGAAATGTTTCTATGAGCTCCTCCCCTCATTCTCCTGAACTCCAGGGAATACAGCCCAAGAGCTGCCGGATGTTTCTCATATGGTAACCCTTTCATTCCTGGAATTATTCTCGTGAATCTTCCCTGAACTCTCTCCAATGTCAGTATATTCTTTCTAAAATAAGGAGCCCAAAACTGCTCTCAATACTCCAAGTATGGTCTCACAAATGCCTTAAAGAGCCTCAACATCACATCCCTGCTCTTATATTCTATAGCTCTAGAAAGGAATGCCAACATTGCATTCACCTTCTTCACCACTGACTCAACCTGGAGGTTAACCTTTAGGGTATCGTGCACAAGGACTCCCAAGTCCCTTTACATCTCTGCATTTTGAATTCTCTCCCCATCTAAATAATAGTCTGCCCATTTATTCCTTCCACCAAAGTGCATGACCATACACTTTCCAACATTGTATTCATTTGCCACTTATTTGCCCATTCCCCTAAACTATCTAAGTCTCTCTGCAGGCTCTCTGTTTCCTCAAAACTACCTGCTCCTCCACTTATCTTTGTATCATTGGCAAATTTAGCCACAAATCCATTAATACCGTAGTCCAAATCATTGACATACATCATAAAAAGCAACGGTCCCAACACCGACCCCTGTGGAATTCCACTGGTAACCAGCAGCCAGCCAGAATAGGATCCCTTTATTCCCACTCTCTGTTTTCTGCCGATCAGCCAATGCTCCACCCATGCTGGTAACTTCCCTGTAATTCTATGGGCTCTTATCTTGCTAAGCAGCCTCATGTGTGGCACCTTGTCAAAGGCCGTCTGAAAATTCAAGTACACCACGTCGTAATTTCCTCAAAGAACTGCAGTAGGTTTGTCAGGCAGGATTTGCCTTTCAGGAAACCATGCTAGCTTTGGCTTATCTTGTCATGTGCCTCCAGGTACTCCGTAATCTCATCCCTAACAATCCATTCCAACAACTTCCCAACCACTGATGTCACGCTGACAGGTCTATAGTTTCCTTTCTGCTGCCTCCCACCCTTCTTAAAAACTGGAGTAACATTTGCAATTTTCTAGTGATCTGGTACAATGCCAGAATCTATGAATTCTTGAAAGATTATCATTAATACCTCCACAATCTCTCCAGCTACTCTTTCAGAACCTGACGGGGAGATTTAGCTACCCTCAGACCATTAAGCTTCCTGAGCACCTTCTCAGTCGTAATTCTCACTACACAAACTTCACTTCCCTGACATCCTTGAATGTCCGGTATACTGCAGACGTCTTCCACTGTGAAGACTGATGCAAAATACGCATTCATTCCTCTGCCATCTCTGCATCTGTCATTACAATACTTCCAGCATCATTTTCTATTGGTCCTATATCTACCCTCGACCTTAAAGACATGCGCTTTATTCCTTTTTTTAAAAAATGGGGGGAAAACATGAAGTCCTCTCACCCACTTAGCTCACCAAAGCCAGAATGAGCCAAAGCCCTACCACTCTGTCTCAGATCACTCCGTTGATGACCGCTCCGCGAGGCAGTGTCTCCCCTTTATGCCTGAACCTTCCCTGCTATCTAACTCATGACTGGTGCTCCGGTTATAGCCGCTGATAGGCCACGTACAATGGACAAACGCTCTCAAAGCTCCCTTTTTAAATAACCATCATCGACCTGCGAGAAATCCCTCTTGGTAAAGCTCTGTTAACGCCGCTGATAGGCCACGTACAATGATGTTGAGAGATGATGTGTTAAGCAGGAATCTATACTTTGATTGGCTTTGGGAACCAGGGTCTTTGTTCTTTGACAAATGGCATCCACCAAGAACTTTGTTGAATATTAACCTTTGATATGTGCAGGTTTTTTTTATCATGAGATCTGAATTAGTGGTTTTTGGGGCAGCCAATGTTAAGCCTTTTTATAAAATAGCATACTCTCTCTCACCTTGGCATTAAAACAATTGAAGATCTGAACAAATATATTGTGTGTCACAAATGAGATACCATCACAAGGAAATGTAGGAATTAAGAAATCTTTTATTTGTGTCCTGGCAATATAAAATGGTGACATTACAAAATGCTTTAAAATATAAGTAGTTGGAATAGGGCAGTATGAATCCTGGACTCTTCTGTAGACTACACACAAAATGCTGGTGGAACACAGCAGACCAGGCAGCATCTATAAGGAGAAGCACTGTCGACGTTTCGGGCCGAGACCCTTTGTCCTGACGAAGGGTCTCTTCCCGAAACGTCGACATTGCTTCTCCTTATAGATGCTGCCTGGCCTGCTGTGTTCCACCAGCATTTTGTGTGTGTTGTTGTTTGAATTTCCAGCATCTGTAGATTTCCTTGTGTTTGCGCTTCTGTAGACTGTTCAAGAATTATTTATTGTCCTTGTTCAGAAACTACATACAGAGAACATTGATAGCTGGAAGAATATTAAGGTGGGAGTTGGTTTCCAGATCATGGTAGGAAATCTGATTTTTATAAATGACTTGGATGAGGAAGTGGAAGGATGGGTTAGTAAGTTTGCAGATGACGCAGGGGTTGCTGGTGTTGTGGATAGTGTAGAAGGTTGTCATATGCTACAAGATGTAGATGAGTTTGACAGAAGTGGCAGCTGAAGATCAATCTGGAAAAGTGTGAAGGACAAGGGTTTGCAAATCAGTGAGACTGGAATTCAGAGCCCAGTATTCAGAATGCTGTCATAGATAAGTCCAGAGTTTGAGGCCCAGTGTTCAGTGATCCTGTGTTTGATACAGAGGGTCAAATCAGAAGACTGGAAGTGAAGGCCCATTGACCGGAGCCGCAAGTCTGCAATTCTCTAAAGTCACTAGGGTGTCAAAGGTCCAATGTCAGCAGGCTTGAGTTCAAATTCAAGTCCGCTGGAGGCTGAAGAAGATGGCTTTTCATGGTGTTAGAGGACAGTGTATGTGTATGAGTGGAAGGGAGAATGGGGCTTAGAACCATAGAACACTAGAGCACAGTACAGGCCCTTCAGCCCTCCATGTTGTGCTGACCCATATAATCCTTTTAAAAAAAACTAAACTCACACTACCCCATAACTCTCCATTTTTGTTTCATCCATGTGCCTATCCAAGAGGCTCTTAAATACCCCTAATATTTTAGCCTCCACCACCATCCCTGGCAAGTCATTCCAGGCACTCACAACCCTCTGTGTTTAAAAAAAAAAACAACTTACCCCTGATGTCTCCCCTAAACCTCCCTCCCTTAATTTTGTACATATGCCCTCCAGTGTTTGCTATTGGTGTCCTGGGAAGCAGGTACTGACTATCCACCCTATCTATGCCTCTCATAATCTTGTAGACCTCTATCAAGTCCCAAGGTATCAAGGCTTGTTTTGTTGTCCTTCCGAACATTGTGGGTATGAAAAGTTGGTGTCAGAAAGTTTGGCGACACTTGTGGACTTCCCCAGCACACCCTTGAGTGTGTTGGTTGTTAGCAGAAATGATACGTTTCACTGTATGTTTCAATATACACGTGATAAATAAACTTGAATCTTGAATCTTTAGAAAATTGAACTTGAAGGTGGAGTACAAAGTTAATGTTGGGATTCTTAGAAGTATGGAGGAACAGAGGAATCTATGAGCCAACCAGCTCCCATCCACCACCACTGTCTTCCATCTGGCAAAACTGGTTCTCCTTTGGCTCCTCCCAATCTCTCCTGACTCTAAGGGTAGCCATGGGCCCCAGCTATGCTTGCCTTGTTGTTGGCTATTTAGAACAGTCCGTGTTCCAAGCCTTCCTCGGTATTACTCCGTAATTCTTCCTCCATTACATTGACAACTATCAGAGATGCTTCATGCACCCATGCTGAGTTCGTCAATTTCATCAACTTTGCCTCCAGCTTCCACCCTGCTCTTAAATTCACTTGCTCCATTTCTGATACCTCTCTCCCTTTTCTTGATTTCTCTGAATCTCTGCATCAACAAACTGTTGACTGACATATTTTATAAACCGATTGATTACCACAGTTATCTTTACTACATCTTCCCACCCTGTCTCTTGTAAAAATACTATTCCCCTTTTTCAGTTCCTTCATCTCCGCCACATCTATTCCTAGCATGAAGCTTTCCATTCCAGAATGTTAGAGGTATCCTCATCCTTCAAATAACAGGGTTTCCCTTCCTCTACCATTGATGCTACCCTCACCCACATCTCCTCCATTTCCCAGACATCTGTGTACACCCCATCTTCCCACCACTTTAACAGTGACAGCATTCCTCTTGTCCTTACCTACCACCTATGGGCCTCCACATCCTACACATCATTCTCCACAACTTCTACCATCTCCAAACACATCTTTACCTCACCCCCACTCTCAGCTTTTTGCAGAGATCACTCCCTCTGTGATTCCCTTGTTCATTCATCCCTCCCCATTAATTTTCCTCCTGGCACTTATCCCTGCAAGTGATCCTAGTGTCACACCTGCCTATTAACCACCTATCTTTTCACCATTCAGGGCCCCAAACAGCCCTTCCAAGTGAGGGAACACTTCACCTGTGAATTTGCTGGGGTTGTCCATTGTTTCTGGTGCTCATGATGCAGTCTCCTCTACATTGGTGAGATATCATTAATTGGGGGACCACTTCATCAAGCACCTCCACTCCATCCGCCTAATGTGGAAATTCCTGGTAGCCAACCATTTTAATTCTGATTCCTGTTCCAATATATTGGTCCATGACCTCCTCTTGTGCCATGATGAGGCCACCTTCAAGGCGGAGTAGCAACACTTTATATTCCGTCTTGGTAGCCTCTAAACTGATGGAATGGATATAGATTTCTCCTTCTGGTAAAAAAAAAATTCCCCCCTCCTCCTCCCCTCTTCTTCTATTCCCCTTTCTGGCCTCTTACCTCTTCTTTCTTGCCTATCACCTCCTCCTGGTGTTGCTCCTCCTTTTTCTCCTCTGGTCCACTCTCTTATGAGATTCCTTCCTCAACAGTCCTTTACGTTTCCCACTTGCCTGGCTTCACCTATTAATTTCTAGCTATCCTCCTTCCCCTCCCCCCCACCTTTATTCTTACCCCTTCCTTTCTAGTCCTGAAGAAGGGTCTCGGCTGGAAAGTTTGTTCATTTCCATGGATACTGCCTGACCTCTGAGTTTCTCCATCATTTTATTTGTGTTGCCTAGGGGCCCAAGTCCGTAGATCCTTCAAAGTTGATAGGGAGGCTAAAAAGGCATGTGGTGTATTGGCCTTCATTAACTCTGGTATTGAGTTCAACAGCTGCATGCTAATGTTGCAGCTCTATAAAACTCTGGTTAGACCACACTTGGAATATTGTGTTCAGTTCTGGCCTCTTCATTCTAGGAAGGATGTGGAAACTTTAGAGAGGGTGCATAGGAGATTTCCCAGGTTGCTGCCTGGGTTAGATAACATGTTTTATACCAAAAGATTGAGCAAGCTAGGGCTTTTGTCTGGAGTGACAGAGGATGAGAGCCAATTTGATGGAGGTGTATAAGATTATGAAAGGCATTGATAGAGTGGGCAGCCAGCACCTTATTCCCAGGGAGGCAGTGGCTAATGCTGGAGGATATCTGTTTAAGGTGAGTGGAGGAAAGTTTAGGGATGATGTCAGAGGTAAACTTTTTTTCACAGAGAATAATATCTGCCTGAAACAGACTGTTGGGGATGGTGTTTGAGGCTGATCTAACAGGGACATTTAAGAGACCTGTGGATGGGGAGATGGATGTAAAAAAAAAATGGAGGGTTATGGGCTGTGTAGGAGGAGCGGTTAAGATAGATCATGAACACAAGGAGGTTAGCAGATGCAGGAAATCTTGAACAACACAAAAAGTGCTGGAGGAATTCAGCAAGTTAGAAAACATCTATTGAGGGGAATAATCATAGTCAATGTTTCGGGCCTGCAGGAGCTCAGCCCAAAATATCTTCTGTTTATTCCCTCCAAAAACTGACTGTGCAGTAGGTTATATATAGGTCAGCACAACAATGTGGGCCAAAAGGCCCATACTGTGCTGTATTTTACTGTATCATACTCTCTTCTATTTTCAAACATTTCCAGAAGCTTTTGATTTTCTTTGCTCTCGAGACTTTTTTCCTAGTTTCCAAGTCTTGGCATGTGATATTTTTATTCCCATAACTTGGTGTCTGCCTTCTTCCTACTATTTTGACCAAGCATTCTCTCAATAATCCTAGCTTAGCACTATACCACTGCTTCTGTGATAAATGATTGCTCTTTCATCACCATGATGGATTCTAAATCCATGTATTTGTCATCAAATAAGAACATAGAAGTAGGAGCAGGAGTAGAACATATTATCCTACAAGCCTGCTTCAGCATTCATCAATATCATGGCTAACCTTCCTCCTCAGTGCCATTTTCCAGCATTATCCTCCATAACTCTTAAAGCCTAGAGATCATTCATAATGATTGCGCTACCTAGGGTGTTTGGGATAGACAATTCCAAGGGTTCAGCATCCTCCAATTTAAGAAATTTCTCCCTTTTCAGCTTTAATTGGCTTACCCATTTTAATAAGCTGGATGATTTTTGGTTTTAGAAATGATAGGCTTGGTTGGGGGTATGTTTTCTGATCTTGTGTCTGTACTATATTTTTTAGTTTAGTTCTAGAAATTGATTAACAGGCTTGGTAGCTTCATAGTACATATTCCTGACAATACGCGAGCAATATCATGAAGTAAGCCTAGAGTTTAAAAACTTCTGAACCAGGTAACTAATAAGCTACAATAAACTGTGGTGGCATGGTAGTGTAGCAGTTAGTGTAACACTATTACAGCGCCAGCAACTCTGGTTCAGTTCAGCCTGTAAGGAGTTTGTATTTTCGTCCTGTGACCATGTGGGTTTTCTCTGTGAGCTCTGGTTTCCTCCCACTCTCCAAACATTATGTATCAGCAGGTTAATTGGTCGCTTGGTTGTAATTGGGCAGTGTGGGCTCGTTGGACCAGAGGAGCTTGTTACCATTCTGTGTATCTCTAAATAAATTTTAAAATACACATTTATTTTATATATAACTATGAGCATAAAGTAATTATATAACTAATAAGGCAACCATTATTGATAGTATGAAAGATTGTGCAGAAAAGCAAAATGTACTTCTAATAAATTAACAGTCAAGTTCAAGCTATTTGACAATTTAGCATTTGATTAGAAATTTTTGACACTTGGTGATATTGTAATTGTGGAATGTGATACCATTATAATATTGACTTCAGTAATAACATGTTTTTATCTCTGTCTCCATCTCTTCAGCATGTGTGGAGTGAAAGTGAGGACTGTCTACCATTCCTACAATTGGTACAAGAATACATCTTATCCTGTGGGAAGAAGACCCTCTCTGAAGTACTGGAAAAAGTCTTCAAGTCATTCAAACCTGTAAGTGTTAAATATAGCTACTTTCAAGGGAAATACTACTTGTATACTTATTTTAATACATAAATATACAGTACAAGTAACACACACAAAATGCTGGAAGA
The DNA here is from genome assembly GCF_048418815.1 of Hemitrygon akajei. Lineage (NCBI taxonomy): Eukaryota > Metazoa > Chordata > Chondrichthyes > Myliobatiformes > Dasyatidae > Hemitrygon > Hemitrygon akajei. Next base: position 33,544,905 of record NC_133143.1, read on the forward strand.
ACTTAGCAAGTCAGACAGCATCTGTGGAAATGAATCAACAGTTGTCATTTTGGGCCAAGACATTCTTCAGGTATTATTTCATTTTTTAAGCAAATGCATATTAATTTATGGTTCTCATCCTCCTTAGAAATAGCTCTTTTCTCTCTTTGTCTCTTTAGCTTCCTTCTGCAATTAATAATCACCAAGACAATATTATTTACTGTTATTGATGAACAGTTAATATTTGAAGATAGGATCCAGATGCTGCAATTGATCAAACATCAACCTTTCATGTGTAGTGCAAGGACTGTATATGTGTTTAAATGTTGCCTGAATTTTCTACCTGTGCTTTTCACCCCTGATATTGTCATCCAAGTGTTAAAAATGATAATGGCAATATAGTGTGATACAAAGTCCTTTGCTTGATTGAGATTTGATGATTACTGTTGATTTCTTTGGCTTTTGATGGTCTTGCTGTCAAAAACCATATCTTTATTTTTTTCCTTGTTGTGTTTTGCCAAGATTTATCATTCCCTCAGAATTGTAGAGCATCCAGTTATGCCTGTAAGCTTTTCAATCTTTTGTAGCTTCAGAAGTGTAGCTGTACAAATCGCCACACATTTGTTCGCTTCTGTACTAAAATAAGTCATCTTCCATTTCTTGTCCCCATTCTTGTCCTATCACAGTTGACAGTTTAATATTCTTTACATTAAATCCTGTTTGATTATTGTCATCCAGTTCTTTCCCTACACTACTACTTTGAGCAGTCTGTCCTGTGCTGTCAGGCTTTTACACTATACTTGTTAGCATCCCAACAATTTCCCTCTTAATTTCTTTTCATGCTCTATCCAGTCTCTTCTGTAACATAGGTTTTAAATTTAAATAAGTAAGACAAGGGTGAAATACTGAGGCTTTATTGCAAGTGAGACCTCACTTGGGCTATTGTGAGCAATTTTGGGCCCTTTATCTAAGAAAGTATATGCTGATATTAGAGGGGGTTCAAAGGAAATTCATGAAAATGTTTCCAGAAATGAAGGGTAATCGTATGAGGAACTTTTGATGGCTCTGAGCCTTTACTCATTAGAATTTAGAACAAAGGGGGAATCTCACTGAAATCTATTGAATGTTGAAAGACTTAGAAAGAGTGGGTGTGGAGCGGCTGTTTCCTATAGGGGGGAAGTCTAGGATAATAGCGCACAGCTTCAGAATAGAGTGATGTCTGTTTCAAATGGAGATGAAGGATTTCTTTAGCCAGAGGGTGGTGAATCTATGGAATTTGTTGCCACTGACAGCTGTGGAGGGCAGGTATTTAAAGCTGAACTTGATAGGTTCTTGATAAGTTAGGGCATGAAAGGTTACGAGGAGGAAGTAGAAAAATGTGGTTGAGAGGGAAAGGGATGAGCCATGATCGAATGGCAGAGCAGAGACTCGATGTGCCAAATGGCATAATTCTGCTCCTTTGTCTTATGGTCTTAAGTAATGCTCCGTGTGTTAGATAAATGGAATAAGATATCATTTCATTGAGAAAATCTGTTTTTTAATATTACATGTAAGAGGTGAAGGCTTTGATGTAGGTGTTAATTTTGTAGTCTTGAATGAAGATGCTAGCGTAACATTTAGCATAGGGTTTGTGTTGATTTGTCAGTAAATTTTGAATGCAAAGGAGAGAAAGACTTCTGCTGTATGATTTTACTGCTAATGAATGATAGTGAAAGGTTTTCTTGATTGCTTTTTTTAAACTTTATTTATGTGGTCAATCTCAATGGTTAAGATTAAATAATGAATAAATAACTCTTGCTTGACAATGAGCATATCAAAGTTCATTTTCCAACCAAGAAGATATTACAAAAATTCTAACATTTCTGATGTTGTAAATTTGAATTAAAAACACAGTGCTAGAAAAACTCAGTAGGTCAGGTGGCATCTGTGGAAAGGGAAATATTTAATGCTAGGTGTGCTAAGGTATCTAATGCCTCCTCCCTTTTTAAAAATTGTACTTTGTTCCAAAATTTCACTGTTAATGCTTCACCCCCACAAACACATGTACACCTTACCTGAATTCTGTAACAGAATCCTCTTCCTTAATACAGATGAGGAATATTCATACCACCTCACCCATGTCCTCCGGTAGTATGTACAGATTGCACCTTTAGCCCCTAATGGGCTGAGCTTTTCCCCTGCTTACCCCCTTGCTTTATCCTTTCAGATTTTCAAACGCATTGTTTGCTGGTGAAAATTTTGTACCCCTCAGCCTTCTGTACCTCTGGTAGACCTCCCTTATTCTTAGTTTTTTTTGTACCTGGCATATGCTTTTGTTTACTTTATCCAGCCCTTGCCATTGAGTTTCTTGGATTTGTTGTCCTTGTATCCAATATGTTGGCCCCGAACACTATTTCTATATTTGAATGACTCCTAATTAGGGGATGTTGATATAACTGCAAGTAGTGTCTTCCTGTCTACTTTTGCTAGGTCCTTTCTTAGAAAGTGAAATCAACTGTCTTCCATTTCAAAATTTTAATTATCCTTTTCCATAATTATCTTGAAATTTACTGAATAATGCTCATTATCTTTAATATATTCTCACTAACACTCCAACCACTTGAAGGGCTAAGACTAGGCTCAGTACTGCCACTTTTCTTGTAGAACAGACTACTTATTGGTTCTAAAAGTTTTCCTAAAACCCACCTTAAGTTTTTTACACAAAGACAATCCCAGTTAATATTGGGGAAGTTGGAATCTGTTATTTCACCCATATGATTATAGTTCAACACCAGTAACATTTTTTGAGATGATCTCATTTGAAGAGCCTTTCAGAATATACTTAAGTAATAGACTCCTTAATATTGCAATGTCACCTATTTTATACACCCTGGCGTGCCTTAAAATTCAGGGCTATAAGATGTTGGGTTGGCAGTTCTGCCCTTCTTTCTCTATGTCATTGTGTCAGCAACATTGTAATATTCCTATGTTTAAAGACTAAATACTAGCTTTGTCACTTGTACATCAAAACATACAGTGAAATGTACTGGGGGCAGCCCACAAGTGTTGCTTCTGGCACCTGTGTAGGTAGCATGGCCACAGTTTGCATGCGTCTTTGGAGTGTGGGTGGAAACTAGAGAACCTGGAGGAAATCCATGAAGCCACGTTGAGGACGTACAAAACTCCTTATGGACCGCTGTGGGAATTGAACTCTGATTGCTTATGTAATCAATACTCTGAGTTTATCTGCGACATAAAAGATGACAGATGCTGGAATCTGAAGCAACAGGACATCTGCTGGAAGAACTTTATGGATCGTGCAGCATATGTGGGAGGAAAGGAAAGTCAATGTTTAGGTTTGGAACTCTGCATCTGGACTGGGAGTGGAGAGGAGAAGGTGAAAGGAGAGTGGTTTATATGTTGATGCAGCCTTTTGACCAAAAACTTTCCTTGTATAGATGCTGCTTGACCATTAACTTCCAGCAGATGGTTTGTTGCTCCATGTTCATCTGCCTTACTAATCAGACTCATTAAAATAAATGAAATTTAGTCTTGTGTTTCTGCCTTATCTTGCTCAACTGTGTCCTCGACTCACTTTGTTTTCCTTCTGCATTTGACTAAACCTGCACCTCTGCCAATTCTATATGTACTCTGTCTCTCGTCAATCCCTTGTCAAATTAGTTTAAGCCCACTCCAGCAGCACTAGCATCTCCCAGCCCATCACAAGAATGTTGAACCTATTTGTACCTATTCTGGTGGTCTTTGCAATCTCTCCAGCCTGTACAGCCTGAAGGTTTCATCTTCCCCAAAAGCAGTCCCAGTGTTTCAGAAATCTAAATCCTTATACCATTTACCATCTCTTTAGCCACATAGCCATCTGTCCAGTCTTCCAGTTCCTATAATTGTAAGTGTGATTAAATCCAATTTGCTTCATTGTGTCAAAGAGCATAATGTTCTTGAGAATTGGAGGAAAGGAGCATAAAGTCATGTGACAATAACAAAGTGTAAACATTTGATCTGATTTAGAATTAGCACAATGTTCTGGAATTTACCTATGAATTGACTATCTAATTAAAATGGTGAAGTGTAGTTAAAATATTACACACCGATCCGGTTTCATTGTACAAAAGCAATACCTGATTATACGATCATCTCCCATCTGAAAACTCAGCAGATATGGATGAGCTCTTAGTCTATAGCCTACTGTGCTGTGGCATTTCAAGTTCAGTAAATAAGATAAATAATAGTTGTCATAGGCATAGTGGGCCAAGAGTCTGTTTCTGTGATGACTTTATGTTCAGTCCTTCTTATAAATCACTTCTATTTGAGCAACTGTCATGTGAGAGCATGCTAATGTCCAGCTAAAATTGTCAAAAAGAACCTGATTAATTTTTCAATTATTTTTTCCAGTTACTTGTTATTACCTGCTTTTATTTCATTCAGGAAAATATTTGCTCAAAGCATTGTTCTGTATTAACTCATTTCAATTAACCTAGAAAAGCCCCAAATTCATTTGGCCTAATTCATTTGGTGTGCATATTTGTGGATCCAGTTTCCATTATCAGCCAAATCATTATGTAAATGAAAAACAACACCAGGCCCAGAACTGAAACCTGAAGCACACCACTAGTCACAGACCTCCAGTCAGGGAGGCACTATCTACTACCTCTTCCAGGCTTCTCCCACTAAGACAATGCTGAATACAATTTACTACATTCTGAATGCCAAGTGACTGAACCTTTTGAATCAGCCTCCCATGTGAGACTTTGTCAAAGGCCTTGCCAAAGTCCATGTAGACAGCATTAACTGCCTTTCATTCAGCAACTTTTCTGGTAACCTCCTCGAAAATCTCTATATTACCATAAAATATAGGATCAGAATTAAGTCATTTGGCTCATTGAGTCTGTTTTGCCTTTTCATCATGGCCGATCCATTTCCCTCTCAGCCCCAACCATGCATGCATATATATCATGCAATGACTTGGCCTTCACAGCTGTCTCTGGCAACAAATTCCACTGATTCACTACTCTCTGGTCATCTCCATTCTAAATGGATGTCCTTTTATTCTGGGGCTGTGCCCTCTGGTCCTGGACTCCAGCCATAGGAAACATCCTCTCCACATCCACTCTATCGAGGCCTTACAGTGTTCAATAGGTTTTAATGAGATTCCCCTTTGTTCTTCTGAATTTCAATAAGTACAGTCCCAGAACCATCAAATGCTCCTCAAATGGTAAGTCTTTCAATCCCAAAATCATTTTCATGAACCTCCTTTGAACCTTTCAATGTCAGCACATCCTTTCTTCTATGAGGGCCCAAAACTGCTCACAGTGCTCCAAGTGAGGCCTCACCAGTGCCGTATAAAGTCTCAACATTATATTCTTACTTTTATATTGTAGTCCTCTAAATGAATGCAAACCTTGCATTTACCTTCCTCACCGCCAACTCAACATGCAAATTAACCTTTAGGAAATACTGCACAAGGACTCTCAAGCCCCTTTGCACCTCAGATTTTTGAATTTTCTTTCCATTTAGGAAGTAGTCAACCAAAATGCATGACCATACATTTCCGGACACTGGTGGGCTCAACCATGAATTTCTCTAAAATGTCATCAATTTGCCTTCTTGGGATCTAGCACCAACCTGATTTTCCCAATCTACCTGCATATTGAAATCCCCTATGACTGTGATAATATTGCCCGTTTGACATGCACTTTCTGTCTCCCGCTGTGATCTTCTTTCAGCCATGATTTAGTGATGCCCACAACTTCATACATGCTAGTCTGTTACTGTGCTACAAGTTCATCTACCTTATTCTTGTACTGCACGCAATCATATGTAACACCTTCAGTCCTGTATTCATCACCCTTTTTGGATTTTGTCCCCCTTTTACATTGCAATTCATCCCGTTAACTTCAATTTTGCCCTATCATCGGCCTGTCCTTGCTAGTAGTCTCACTACACATTGCCTTTGTTTGTAAAACAACTACCCCATCCTCAGCCTTATCACTCCAGTTCCCATCCCACTGCCACCCTAATTTAACCCTTCCGAACAGCTCTAGTTAACCTGCCCACAAAGATATTGGTCCCTTTTGGGTTCAGGTGTAACCCTTTTTGTACAGGTCATACCTTACCCAGAAGTAATGCAGAAATCTGTACCCCTGCCCCTGCATCAGTTCCTCAGCCAAGCATTTATCTGCCAAAAGCTCCTATTCTTCCCCTCACTGGCACATGGCACAGGCATAAATCCAGAGGTAACTATCCTGACAGTCCTGCTTTTCAGCTGTCTACCTAGCTCCTTAAAATCTCTCTTCAGGACCTCCTTACCATTCCTACTTATGGTGGCATTATGTACCAAGACTCACCTGAATAGCCAAGAAGGCTGCTCACCTTCCCCCTTTAGAATGCCATAGAACCCAATTTGAGACATCCCTGACCCTGGCACCTGGGCAACATACCATCCAGGTATCCGCAGAATCTCACCTATTCCTCTAATTATGGAATCTGCTATCACTACTGCAGTCCTCTTCATTCCTCCTGGTTAGAGGTTACCTAGCACACACAAAGCCATGTTGACTACCCCAAATCAGGGTCTGTCTATCCTGTTTATTAGAATATCTTCCAATTATTTACCCACTACTGACGTCAGGCTCACCGTCCTATAATTTCCCGCTTATTTGTAAATCCTTTCTTGAACAGCGAAGCAACATTAGCTATCCTTCAATCCTCCTGCGGCTTAAGGACATTTCAAGTACCCCTGCCAGGGCCCCTGCAATTTCTACCAGCCTCACAGAAGGTCTGAGGGGACATCTTGTCAAGCCCTAAGGACTGATCCACCCTAATTTGTCTCAAGAGAGCAAGCACTTCCTCTTCTGTAATTCAGATATGGTCCATGACCTCACTGCTGTTTTGCCTCACTTCTTTGGACACTTTGTCTGTCTCCTGAGTAAATACAGATGCAAAAAAAATCCATTTAAGATCTCTCCCATCTCTTTTGGTTCCATATGTAGATGACCATACTGATCTTCAACTGGGCCAGTTTTGTCCCTTGCTATCTTTTTGCTCTTAATATATTTGTAGAAGCCCTCGGGATTCTCCTTCACCTTGTCTGCCAGAGCAACCTCATGCTTTATTTTAGCCCTCCTGATTTACCTCTTGAGTTCTCTTGTATTTCTTACATAAGCTCCTCATTTGTTCTTTACTGTCTGTTCTTACCATCACTTCCTTCTTTCTAATCAGAGCCTCGATCCCCCTTGAAAACTGTTTTCCTTGCTTTTTATTCTAACAGGGACATACAAATTCTATGACTTCCAATATTTCACTTGCAGAACATTTGGCTAGTCGCAGACTTCTGCCCCACCAATATTCTCTTGCTTGTGTAGAGAATCTTGGTTTGGAACTTTTGAGCACAGTATCGTAGTAGTTAGCACAACACTCTACAGGACCTGTGATCGAGGTTCCGTTCCCACTGCCGTCTAAAGAGTTTATATGTTCTTTGTGACTGCATGGCTTTCCTCTGGGTGCTCCAATTTCCTTTCACAGTCCAAAGACGTATCATTTGGTAGGCTAATTGCTATTGTAAATTGTGCCATGATTAGGCTAGGATTAAATCAGAGATTGCTGGGTATCATGGCACTATATCTGAATAAATAAATAAATATTACTGAGGCATTATTACATGTATCCAGTCTTTATAGATTTCCCCTGCGCAATAAATTGTGTCTGAAATTTGTGAATAAACATGTAATGTGTTCTGTGTTAGGAATACATATCTTGTGCATTTGTTGAAAGACTTTTTGATGTCAGCTATATGACATTTTAAGCTGCATAATGCTGCCCTGCTGTTTTATCTTCATTTTGAGATAAGTAGGAGTTCAGCTTTGCTTCATTCAATTTGTTTAACTCCCTGTATTTCATTTACACAGTTGCTGGGTCTCCCAGATGTGGATGATGACGCATTTGAAGATTACAATGCTGATGTCGAAGAGGAGGAGCCTGAAGCAGACAGCCAGCATATGAGCGTCAGTCAACAGTAAATGTGTGCAGAGCAGAATTAGCTTGCATTAAGTTCAGTTATTTTATTGATGGATGGCCCTCATTTGCTCATTCCTGATCAATGAACAGCTTTATTTCGATCAAATTCAAATAACATACCTAAATCATATTTAGTTTGTTCTGTACATAACTTAATGTTCATCATTTTCTCAAGTTAAAAACTGTAAGGAAACGTGACATATGGTATGGAGATCAATGTACTAAACTGGCTTTTGAGGAAAATAAAATTCACTGTATGGTCATTCCTACATTGAGGAGGTAAGGTTACAGTAATTTATAGTTAGTTTTTTTTTGAAGTTGGCCTTTTGGCTTTTTAAAAAGTTTTTTTAAAGGATTGATTAATCCATTCATTTAATTCAATTTTAAAGCAGTTCTGAGCAATCCCCTGTCAAAATATTGCAATGTTGTCATAAGGATTGTTTACTGGAAAATTTAGATTGGTACCTGGAATTGCATCGGTTTTACAGTACAAGGTGTTGGCGCTGGTATTTTGTTCCATACGTGCCCTACTTTATGTAAACCAATCTGCCTATCATTCCATTTATTGTGGCATAATTTGTATTTCAAACACCATCTTGATAACGTAATTTAAAAGATATTGATTGTGTTTATTTAAGTGGTTACCCAACAATAAATTTGAAAGAAAGCAACGAATTGTGATGAGTCTGGAGAATAACTCTTTGATTTAGACTTCACTTAAGTTTTCATCAGGTAGTTTTATAGTGATTATTTGATTAAAATGTCCTTGAGGGCACTTTAATTAAATTGCAACACTGACTTAGAACTGACATCTGCTTGCATAAGTTTGTTACATAGCAAAATCAAAAGATGAGCTGTTATGTAGAAGCCTGAGAGCATTACTGTTTTCTGCTACAGCTGTATGTACTGCGGATACTGTATGCTGTACTGCATTAATTATTGCTTGGCTTTTAATGCACTGCAGTCTATTGGGTACTTTACTGATTTACTTCCTGTGCATCTTATAGACAATACATTGACAGCTATGACATTTCCAGTTGTAGATCAAAAATGGCAGTCTTTAGGTCTGTGTGTTAGTAGAAAGAGCTGTGAATTTGCTTTTAGTTGGAGGGAGACAGTAAAGTGTATGAAAGAATTTAAAAAAAACATAATGCTCATTGAATAATGGGTGTGTTATTTGGTATATTGTAAGTGGTAAATTGTATTGTATCTGGCCTGTGGATCTTTTGTACTGTATGTCTGTATATTATAAAACAGAATGGCTTGTGTAATCCTAGAACATTTGAGATTGGGAGAAAAAATAATGTATTAAGTTGCCTTTCAGTAAACTGATGGTTTAAAGCAAGTCAGTGTATTCATCTGCCTGCAATTGGAGTTCTTATTGACTTAGGTAAGGCAGACTGTGGAGAGTAGTGGTGTTTAATGTAAATATTCTGTTCTACAGTATATGTACTGTACAGATAATCGAAGTAAACCTTGGTCTGTACTCTGTGAACAGTACCCAGTGTTTTAATGTTAATGACAGTTGAGCATTCTGTTTTTTTGCATTTCAAAGAGGGAAGTCCACTGTTGATAGCTGTTGAGTTGCACCACTTAAATGCATGGCTGCTTGATATAGAAGGTATTTAAATTTTGGTAGTTTATATAAAATAAAACAACTTCATAGTTGATATGTCATGGTCTTTTGCAGTCTGCAGCATGTCATTTATAGATACCTCAATGCTTTTGTTGACCTATCAGTCTAGGTTTATAAATGCTTTAAAAACAAATTGGACCGATGAATTTCTCTAATATAAATTAACTGTTTGAAATTATATTGGATTTAACAAAAGATAATATTACATTGGTTATCTCTCCTTTTAGATTGATTAAAGCATTACTTTTATGTATTTAGAGTGAATTTGTATAGCACGTTTTTGTTTTTAATAGTTATGATGGTTAACAAAAGGCTCTGTACTTTAACATGCTCAACACTAAATATGCTGAAAATAAATTATTCAAACATTGCTATCTTTGAACTCTTAATATGTAAATTCTTCTGCTGAATTATAAGCGATTTTTAAAAATTCCTTGCTACTGTTCAGTGAACAGCTGTAAAACAGTCACAAAACTTAATGAGTCTCATGTTCTGACCTTAATTGACCTGTTGTTTTAAATGAATTGGGAAGGGAAAGAAATTTGTCGAGAGTCAATTTAATTGGTTACATATTCAGTAGAATTGAGTATTTGTCCAGTTCTTTGATTAAGAAGTTCTGCTAGTCATCTCTTCCACCACATTCCTGCTTTTCCTACCAGAGTAAGCAGAATATTCTAATCTTACCCCTAAATTTTATTCATGTGGCATTACTTCATTTTTCTATGGTTCTGTAACTTAATGTCTATCAAACCTTATTCCATTCCTCATCAGACACCAGTGAATATTTGTGAAGCACTGGTTTTAACAGTGCAATGTGCATGAAACATTTTTAATAAAAATATTTTGGTAGTAGAACACAGTTAAGATTATTACTAGGTAAGGTTGCACCACAGTGGAATTTGTGGCTATAAATTGCACTTGTACTGCTGTTTCTACCATATGTGGACCTAATAATAACAATGTTCTTTTTAGAGTAATGCTGGGGAAAATGGAACATGTCGTTCCAAAGCCCATCTTTTATTGTGTATTTTCTTGCAACAGCTATGTTTAAAAGGGTTGCTTGCACTGTAGAAGCACTTTAAAAAAACATCTTTTGTCCAGCACAGGCTTCATCTTAGTTTAATCTGTTCCTCTTCATGCTAATGTTTCTTCTTTCCAACAACCCATCTCTTCTTACCTTCCTGTCCTTTCTTGAGACCTACCTGCTATTTTCCTTCATGAAAATTATGACTTCATTATTCCCTAAACAATGTGCTCTTAGCACAACAGAAATTTTAGGCAATGGATCATGACCAAAGTAATACTCTCCCCCTCCCCCCAACCCCATGATAGTGGATTTGTAGACTATTTTTTAATTTGTTAAGTAGGAAGTAATTAACATTTACATTGGGCTGGCTCCTTTTGTTGGGAGGCCATCTACTGCTTGAAAATGGGAACCTTTCCATCTGTTGCTTAATTTTGTTACTTCTTGGTATAATTCTGATTTTTTTGCATTTTAACTGTCCAAAAGCAAACAGTGAACCTCGTTGTCTAAATGGCTGCATCTTTCTTGAGAAATGATATATTTAAAATTTGAAACACGAGATTCTGCAGATGCTGGAAATCTTGAGCAGCACAAAATTCTGAAGGAACTCGAACAAATCAGGCAGCATCTATGGAGGTGAATAAATAGTTGACTTTTCGGGCCAAGATTTTCATCAGGACAAATGTAGTATTTGAAACTTGCCCCATTGGTAGACTGTCAGCTTTGTTCTACTTTCCCTTCATTTACCTTATGAGAGATATGTTTGTAGCCCAGAGATTTTAAATTGTAAACCAAGTTCATAATCTGAACCTGGAACTACTGATGGCAACAAGAGAATGTTTATAGAAGCTAGATAGTAACTAATTAGCTAAAGAGTGACCACTGCAAATTGGGGATTTGAAAAGATTACAGTGTAATTTGCAGGTATGTGTGAGACTGAATCGAAAAGTTCAATGTAGGTTTCAATGGCTTGACCAACATTTACCGGCCTTCACTTATACAATGTAAGTAGCTGGGCCACATTTATCAGCTACTTTGGGGTTGAATTTGCATATGAATCAGATTTAATAAGAATATTGGGGTTTCTTTACATGAGGGTCATTAATAAGGAATTTTATTTCTGGGCTTCTGTAGTTAAAAATTTACATGAGCAAATACAAACTCTGTTCTGTCTGGAATATATTGATATTTGGGTTCCCATTAACTGTAGTCTTGAATTATTCCTTTAGAAAACGTAAGTAGTTTTCAGGATTATCACAAAGCACAATGTAATAATTTTGAAAACGCTGATTATCGTGTAAGCAAAAGTTGCAGCTTGTGTACCCTTGAACATACAAAGCCACTGTTCAGTTATATTAATATTTGTGCTGTTTTACCAATACTATTGTTAACCATTTTTATTCATGAAAATTTCCTAGAGTATTGAGAGGCTGTTTAATTTTAAATCAATACCAGCAATTGCAAAGAAGTGCTATCAGCACAGCATACTGCATACATCTTAACTTCAAAACTGATGTTGCTTGTAAAACAAACCAAACACCTTGAATTCTGAAAGAGTTGTTCCATCAATAAAAGTGGAATGTTTTCTTTGAAACTGATTACTTGTACTAGCTCTGGATGGCATATGATCTTATTAATTTTAACTTGATACACTGAAGTAGTTGTTAGTAATTGAAAAAATAGTTCATAAGCTTTCATTTTCTAGTTTCATAAGCTACAGATCAGCAACACTAAGAGAAGCAGTCTTAGTAGATTAATATGAAAAGTACTATTCAGGCAAACTGCAGTGGAAAGTTGCTATAAGAAAAGTCAATGGAACCAAAAGGAAAGATTATTTTATCTTTGCTTTGTGTTGGCAGATTTGGCCATTTACTGCATATTGATAATGCAGCAAAAATATTTGAATGGGCCATAATAATGCATGCAGTGTAGACTGGGTTGTATTTGTTACTATTTTCTTAAATCCTATTGTTTCTAAACTGTATGTTTCATTGATGTAAAAAAGATCAGTAAATGTAGTAACCTGTGCTTCCAGTAACAGATAACCTAGAAATTATGAAATTCCCATAAAGCTCTGGAATGAAACTCTAATCAACTTGGTGAATTGACAAGTGGGGGGTTGCAGCCTCTGTGCAACTCCCTTGACCATTTGTCCCTCCCCACAGACCTCCCTCCTGGTACTTACACTTGCAAGCAGAACAAGTGCCACACTTTCCCCTACACCTCCCCCCTCACTATCATTCAGGGCCCCAGATAGTGCTTCCAGGTGAGGTGGCACTTCACCCGTGAGTCTGTTGAGGTCATCTTTTGGATATCTGAGTCCTGACGTAGATTGGGATACCTACGCTTCATCCGCCAGAAAAACTGGCATCTCCCTGTAGCCACCCATTTCAATTCCACTTCCCATTCCCATTCCAACGTGGCCTCCTCTACTGCTGTGATGAGGCCACACTCAGGTTGGAGAAGCAACACCTTATATTCCATCTGCATAGCCTCCAACCTGATGGCATGAACATCGATTTCTCGAACTTCTGGTTCACCATTCTCCATTCCTGTACCCTCTCTCACCTTATCTCCTTACTACCTGCACATCAGTTCCTCTGGTGCTCCTCCCCCTAACATGGCCTTCTATCCTCTCCTATCAGATTCTCCCTCCTCCAATCCTTCATCTCTTTCACCAATCAACTTCCCAGCTCTTTACTTCACCCCCTTCCCCTCTCCCAGTTTCATGTATCACCTGCCACCTTGTACTTCTTTCTCCCCTCCCCCACCTTCTTACTCTGACCTCTCCTTCCTTTCCGGTTCTGAAAAAGTGTCTCTGCCGAAACACCAACTGTTTACTCTTTTCCATAGATGCTGCCTGGCCTGCTGAATTTCTCCAGTGCTTTGTGTGCGCTGCTGCTTTGAATTTCCCGCATCTGCAGATTTTCTTGTGTTAGTTAATCATTTAAACCTTGAGAATGAAGCTTTTTACTAGAGTTCTGACCTGAGTCAGTTTATTGCTGGACAGCATTATTATTTAAAAGTATATGTTTTCAAAAATATTCTTCCTCTTGTCTAAAAATAATAGTTCTTTCATAACCATTCCATCCTTTTCTCCAGAAATTAAATGATAATGTTCAAAAATAAACTCAATGAGCTAACTTGATATGTATGCCCTGTCATTATGAAAGCAAAGTTGATGGCTGACAAGGACAGGGTATGATTGTTGGACTTCTTGAAACTGAATTTTACCCTTTCTGTTGGCCTTCTGGAATGTCCTTTCAGCCTCTACAGCTTCTTCCACTATTCAGTTGGATCAGTGGTTCCCAAACTATTTTGAGTTACTGCCTTCTAGACTCTTAGACCACACTCTCAGCACCTCCTCTCCCTTTTTAACCATTACATAAAAACTATAAAGAATTTTGATTTACAGTGCACAGTGAAAGGAAATAGGAACAGCAAATTCAAAGCAGTTTCAAATAATTTCAAAAATTACTCAAATATATTTAAAGCTACAAATAAAACTATTTCTTTAATTACAGGAAAACAGTTTTCATCAACAATGTTAGAGCGTGCATTAATAGTAAACTAGTATGTCATTACTTTTTCGCCTTTCAGTGAGATGAGATGGGCTTGATACAGTGATATCAGCTTCTTAACTTTAGGCTGAATGTCACTCAGAAGGAGTCTCAGATCCCCAAGTTCAGCAATTTGTAGTCTGTTTCATTACTTTGAAAGAAGTTGTGTGACTGCACTGAAACTGCTCCAGTAAATATGATGTTGGAAAGGCAATAATGAACACCTTGACCTTTTTCCACAGTACAGAATAGCATTCAGAGATTTCTTTCTGCAACCGAAAGTATTGATATGATTTTTTTTTAAACCTCTGCTTCAGCTCAGTAATTTTGTAGTAAGACTTGTTCTTCTTCCATCCTTCCTGTGATTGTCCTCATTACAAGTGTTCAGGAATGGATTTATTACCCAATCTTGAATTTGGATCAAGAGAAGATCCTGAAATCTCTCTTGACGTGTCTTTATGCAGCTCACCCAGGAGGGCACAGTTTACTTGAAGATCAGCACCTGGTATTCTTTCTTTCTTTCTCTTCCAACTTGGGTTCAGAAATTGGAAAAGGTCATGATGGCCAAGGTTGGACTGAAATAGGGTTAACTTGGACAGAAATCTGGAGATGACTGATTTGACTTTGATAAGATTCACATCATTTCCTTGCAAATGAAGATCGGTTGAATAATTCTGACAAATAAGCAACGTCATGCCTAATATTGATTATTGAATGAAGCATTGGAATCTTCAAAGAATTTTTAGCAGTTTCAAAAACTACATGAAATTTTCTCAGGCAGTTTCCTTTTGAAATTTATCTGACTTCTGTGTGCAACAGGGTGTTCAAACTATTCATCATTTTCAACATAAAGTTCTCTAAATAATGGAGAATACAGAGCATAGAATTGGATTTTATTCACTACTGTCATTAACATAATTAACCGTATTTAATGATTTGTGCAACCGATCATTTAGAATTTTTGCAACAAGATGTTGTCTGTGAATTACACCATGAATGATAATTATGTTAGGTACAGCTTTTTTAAAGACAGTAATAGCCCCTTGCTGGTGTCCTGTCATTAATAGTACCCCTTCTGTGGCACAAGCAAGAATGTTGGTGAGCAAAATGTCTTTCTCTTTGAAAAATTGCTCAACAACCCATAATATTGACTGCCTTTGGATCTGTTTTGAGTCCTCTTGCAATTAACAACTTTTGAACCACACTTTCATCTTTTCTGAAGCAAACATAACCAAGTAGCAAAGATTTGTCTGGCGATGTTGGTTCATCCAAATGCAGAGCAAGATCTGTTGTTATATGTATGTTGCACAATGTGTCTCCCACGTTATCAGACATTCCATCTATTTGTCCTTGGAACAGTTGCTGAGCGGAATCATGTTAATTATTTGGTCTAGTGACTTATGGAAATCTGTATTGCAATTCTTCTCCAATTGAATGGGGCTTTCCAGATTTTGCCATGAGCAATGAAATGTTGTATGATCCAGACAAACCATCACTGTTTTGTTGTGAAGTGCTGGCAAACATGTTTTGAAGTGTTTTCAATTTCTGAATGTTTTCACAAAGTGACTGAAAATAAGTCAAGTTCTTGTTTACTTTATCAGATTGTATTCTCTTCAAATGTTCAAGGAGCCAGGATGGTTTCATTGCCTCATCTGGGAAAAAAACCTTTTCACACAACAGATACACTGGTTGCTTGGTGCTGGTATAAATCCATATTTTAGATACTCCACATGACACTGTCTCCCCTTCTTTTTCATTTGGTCTGCTTCTTCCATCTTTGTTATGGATTAACAGCCACTATCAATCATCTGTTGTATAAGTCCAGCCTCAAGCACTGCGATAATAAAAAAGGGGAAAGTTATGAGGTTATTGTAGCTCAGGCAAAACCCTATACTCTGCCTGAAGATACATAAGTGGGGCAGCAATAGCTCGGTTTGGCTGCGGGCTACAGAAAAACATTGAAGACTATTCAAAAGGGCAGATTCTGAACTTTACCCCGTTGAATGCCATACCATAATTCACAAGAATTGCATCACTGCATAATTAGAGTATGGGAATCATACTAGCTAACACCATGAAACAGCAGTGAACAGCAATAAAGTGTGGGCTGGGCCTAGAAGTAACACAATTTCTTCAGTCTAGATTTCTCCTGAAATATCAAATGCAGAAATATCACATTGCATTTCAGCACATTGTAATGTGCTCTGAGCAATGTCTAAGAGAATGGTAGGTTAGCAAGAGATGAGGTGATTATGTGATCATTGTAATCAATTATGAGGTACTAAGGATAAATGCCTATAATAAGTAATTAATCTCTTAAATTAAACTTGTAATCCCTCAGCTGCCCCCCCCCCCTTACTATTGAGCACCCCTGCATCCTCTTTATCACCCACTCAGAAACTCCCACCGCCCCAGGGGGATGATATTACCCACTTTGGGAACCACTGAGTTAGATGTATCCATTCCTTGTGCTAGTAATTGGGAAAAAGTATTAAGTGTTAATTTATCAATATAAGTTGTCTAATTTAACATTGGTCTTCTGTTAACAATGGAAAACAATTGAACATTTTGACATTTGAAATTAAAACATAATTACTTCCAACTCAGAGAATCAGAATCAAAATAAGGTTAATTATCTCCAGCATGTGTGTGAAATTTGTTAACTTAGCAGCAGCAGTACAATGCAATACATGATAATATAGAAAGAAAAATAACGGTAAATCAATTACAGTAAGTATATGTACATTGAATAGATTAGAAATAGTGGAAAACAAAATATCTTAAAAATTGATGTAGTGTTCATGGGCTCAATGTCCATTTAAGAATTGTACAGCAGAGGGAAGGAAGCTGTTCCTGATCATTGAGTGTGTGCCTTCAGGATTCTGCACCTCCTTCCTGACGTTAACAATGAGAAGATGGCATGCCCTGGGTGATGAGGGTCCTTAACAGATGTCATCTTTCAGAGACACCACTGCTTGAAGGTTTCTTGAGTACCACAGAAGCTAGTACCCAAGATGGAGCTGATTGATTTTACAACTTTCTGTTGCTTCTATTGGTCCTGTGCAGTAGCCCTCCTATACCAGACAGTGATGCAGTCTGTCAGAATGCTCTCCATGATACATCTATAGAAATGTTGAGTGTTTTAGCTGACAAACCAAACCTCTTCAAAATCCCTCCACTACCCACATCTTCCTGCATCTCATAGAGACCATTCACTTTGTGACTCTTTCATTTGTTTTACCAACCCACTCACCACTCCCTTTCCCACTGATTCTTAGCATGCAACTAGAACAGATGCAATATCTATTCACAGCTTTTCTTCCCACCATCCAGAGAAAAGCCAAACAGTTACTCCAGGTTAAGTTGTAATTCACTTGCATTTCTTCCAATCTGGTCGACTACATTTTGTGTTTGAAATATGGCCTCTACATTGGAGAAAACGATGTAGATTAGATTATTGCTTTGCAGCACATCTCCTTTCAAACAGGAGTGATCCTGGGCTTCCGGTTGTATGCTTCCCAATCCCATTCTGAGCTGTCCTGCAACTTGCTCCACCGCCATTGTGAACAATGTAAATCTGATGAGCAAAATCTTCCTGCGTCTTACTTACAGTAAACTGCTCTCTCATTATTTTCTATTATAATGATTATGTCCTTTCCTCACTGTTACTTTTAAATAAGCTCACCAACAACACTCATGGTCCTTACACCTGATCTATCTTAATCTATTTCTATATATTTTATCTCCGATCACTCTTCTCCGTCATCCAGATGAAGGGTCTTGACCCAAATCCTTGACTATCCATTTATTTTAACAGAAACTGCTTGACCCTCTTAGTTCCAGCAGCAGATTTTGTAGTCCTCTTTACAAAGCTCTGCTTTGACAAAGGTTAAATCCTGCATCCTTCCAATAGTTCTGAGGAAGAGTCATTACACTCATTTCTCTTTCCACTGATGTTGCTTGATTGACTGAGTTTTTCCTGCACTTGTATTTTTGTTTCCATTTTACCAGCACTATGGACAGTAGTTTTCTGTGCCTTGCATCTCAAATACATGTCTAGTGTTGTGAGACTGTCTGCTTCTATCACACACTGTAGTAGTGTGTTCCAGATTCCAGTCATTGTTTGGGTAAAAAAAATCCTCAGATTGCCTCTAAATCTTTCACCCCTTACTGTAAACCTATGACATCCAGTTTGTGATACCTCTGTGCTGTCTGGAAATTTTTGTACTTTCCACTCTGTCTATGCCCTTCATTATGTTGTACACCTGGTAGGTCCCACCTCAACTTTCTTCATTCCAATGGAAAATGAGCTCAGTTGTTCTGAAGATTATGTAAAACACTATCCTGCTGATAGATCAGGGTTAATATCACTGTCTTGTACGATATTAAGTGTTGTTTTGTGGCAGCAGGACAGTACATAAAAAATAGAATTACTATAAATAACAAATAGTGCAAAAAAGGAATAATGAGGAAATGTTCATGAACTACTCAGAAATCTAATGGCAGAAGGAAAGGAGCTGTTTTTGAATGGTTGAGTGTGGGTCTTCAGGTTCCTGTACCTCCTCCCCGATATGGTAATGAGAAGAGGGCATGTCATGGATAGTGATGGTCCTTAATGATGGATGCTGCCTTCTTGGGACACAGCTTCTCAAAGGTGTCCTTGATGATGGGGAGAGCGGCTCCTGTGATGGAGCTGGCTGAGTTTACAACCCTCTGCAGCCTCTTGTGATCTTATCCATGGAGCCTACGTAGCAGGCTGTGATGCAACCAGTGTACATCTATAGAAATTTGTAAGTCTTTGGTGGCATATCAAATCTCCTCATAATCCAAACGAAGTAGAACTGCCAGTGTTCTGCCTTTATGATTGTATCAATGTGTTAGGCCCAGGACAAATCCTCAGAGATGTTGATGCCCAGGAACTTAAACCTGCCTACCTTTCCTAATGCTGACCCCCCTCAATGAGGACTGGTGCATGTTCTTTAGACTTCTTCTTCCTGAAGTCCACAATTTCTTGATCTTGGTGACTCTGACTGTGAGATTGTTGTTGCAACACTACACAACAAGCCAAACTATCTTGTTCCTGTATATCTCCTTATCACCATCTAAGACTTTATCAACAACAGTAGAATAACATCTTTCTTACAAATATGATGATCAGAACTGCACACAGTACCCCAACTGAGACCTAACCAGTGTTTTAAAAAGATGTACCATAACTTCCCTGCCCTTATATTTCATGCCCCAGCTAATGAAGTAAAGTATCTCACATGTCTTCTTCACCACCTTATCTTCCTGTGCTGCCACCTTCAGGGATTTTTGGACTTGCACAGCATTGCACCCTTGTGCCTACTATACATTGTGTATACCTCAATTAGGTCCCCTCAAATCTTTCCACTCCAAGGAAAACAAACCAAGCACTTCCAGTCTCTCCTCAAGGAGATATTTACACTCTTACAGTACTGTCTGTCCACTTCTGTTCTTGTATTCTCTCAGTAAAAATCTGAGGTAAAATCAGAAATCCCTACAAACACTGAGCAGGCCAAGCAGTATATGTTATGTTAACAGAGTTAAGGTTTCAGGTTAATGAAATCTTGTTAGATCAAGGAAAAGTGAAGAAAATAAGGGTCCTGAAGACCAAGAAAGGCTGAACTGTGCAGGTAGAGAGATACTGACTGAGAGTGGATGGTGAAATCTTGTCATAACTGAGGCAGTTTAAATGGTTCAGCACCGACTGAATGGGCCAATGGGCCCGTTTCTGTGCTGTACTTTTCTATGACTCACAACACAGCACTTGCCATTGCTTGTCTTCAAACACACAGCAGAAGCCTAGACTTTGGATACCCTTTATCACATATCCACGTCATTGGCCTTCGAATACAAAGCACAGAGTGGAGGTCTGGACAGAGTCCGATGCAATCCATGCCAGGATTATTGTTAATTGCATTCTGTGCTCAGTCCATGAGTACAGAATGCAATTAACCAAATTGGAAAAGGGTGACTCTGACTTTCGAGTTGCCTATCACTTGAATTCTTCATTCTGACATTTCTCTTAGGCCCTTTACATTACTTCTAACAAAGTAAGCTGAAGGACAGCAGCTCATCTTACAACTGGGTACATTAGATCATTAGTTGTCTGGAATTATGGAATTTAGTCTTTCTAGTTTGTGTCAGAACTGACAGGTTGATGACTTCAATGCAAAACTTCAAATGTTTACTGAATCTTTGTCCCTCCACAGGTATGGCTGGTCTGTTTGGTATTTACATCATTCTTCTATTTCAGACAGTCTGGTCTCCTGTATTTCACAGAAGAGGTGAAGTATGCTGGAACTATCCCCACCATCTCCCTCTGTTTACATCTCTTGCGTATATTTCACTACAAGTAACAAGCCTTCAATACCCTCAGCTAACAGGAACACTATTTTCATTGTTTGCTCTCTTCTATCTCTCAATTCTGTACAATGTTTGGTCTTTTATATCGCACGATCACATACATTTCCCTATTCCCTCCATCCCCCCCCCATTTTCCCTACAACTTAAAACCAGCTGGTTATACTTGAAAGTCTGGCATAAGGATTATCATCCTGAAACATGAGTATCTATGGAGAAGAAATAGGTTTATCTGATGTACTGAGTGTTTTCATCACCTTTTGTTTTTGTGCGGTCTCAATAACTTTCTCCATATTTAAGCTACTGCACAGGCACATTACAGCAAATGGTCATTGAGACTCAGCAGCACCATTAATCTCTCCAAGTGAGAATCAGCCACAGTTTTGTTCTGCTGCAGTTAATCTTTGCAGCAGTGTGAACGTTCACGTTTACTAAGGATTCCATGTTTCCCCACTAGAGGGCCAAGAACGTCTGTTAACATATGTCAAGGCTTAGATTGGGAAAAGGGAGAAAATGAGTATCAGGTAAAATACGTATGTTTGAAAGTCTGAATTTAGTGCATGGTTTTGGTCTCGAATGCCAATAAGCATAACTTGAATTTGTCTTCAGATACTAAACCAGGCAACTGCAAAATTAGCAATAAAGACCTAATTTGATGTTTTATATAAAACAGTGATGATCAGGCTTTATCATTCTCTTGATAATTTGAAAAATATGTTTCATAAAAATTGAGGCAGCACAGTATTTGACTTCAATGGAATAAATGTTGCTCCAGTCTGAGTGAAGTTCTGACAAGGATCAAGTCTATTCAGAGGGATTCTTCATGAACCTAGCTGCAAATGAACATGAAATGATGATCATTGAAGCACTATGCAGCCCTTGTGCTAAGAGTAGACTTAATTGCCATTTTTGCTTATAACCTCAGAGGCCTTTTAGCTTCTGAACACCCTCCCAAAAAATATTTGCTGTTCTCTTGCCAGCTGAATAAAGATGGAAATACATGAACAGCCAATAAGAAATTTTAAAACTACAGTAGAAATTGAATGCACTATTAGTTTTATTTTTTAATATTTCCATTTATTGATTTTTAGAAATAAGGGAAAAAGTCTGACTGAACTTTGTCTGGGCAAGTAAAGCAGTTTCCAATGAAACACCAGATTCATATTCAATCATCATTTGTAGGCTCTTTTTCCCCTAGTCAGTGGCGCTAAAAGAATCAGGCGATGAAAGTGTTATTTAAGAGTTGAGCAGATTGTAAATCTGATTCTTAGGATATAACCTTGGATCTTAAACCATTGCCAAACCAAGAAGTGCTTTTGAAGTCCAGTAATTTTTGAAATATAAAGAAATTTGGAAACACACTTGTAAATAAAATGGCCTTAGAAACAACAATGAAATAAATATTCAAAACATCTGGTTTAGTGATGTTGCTTGGATAATATTGTCTGCAATATTGGGGAAGAGTTCTTGTGTTATTCTTAACAATACTGCCTGACAGAACAAGCAAAACTTTTGTTTAATATCTCACCTGATGTAGCTGATATAGATTTGATATCATATTCCTTTGAAAGTACTGTCTATCACACATTGTTTGCTTACTAGGTGCAGGTAACTGCCACTCATGTGTCAGTTTCAAAAGAAATTAATATGTAGTTAAAGTAGATTCTAAATAAGTTGGTCTTAATTTGAATTAATACTAAATAAGAATACTTCATCACACTAAATATTAACTTCAAAGCTCAGAGTAAATTCAATTCTGTTTGTATAAATAGACACAGTATAGGAGTGCTGCTTAAACAAAACCTCCTGAGTATTTTATCACATTTTATATGGAGGTGTACACCATAAAATTGTGCATGAACATCAATGTCACTCCATGCCTGATGTTTGCAATGAAATTGTTGTTTTTATTGTAATAGTATCACAACACACCACTATTAAAAAAAATCAGGCCTTCCATTGTGTTTACTTCTATTAATATGTAATCTGTTATCAGCTAACCAGCCATCAAAAATGGTACTTTAAGCTCTTTTAATTAATGACTCTTCCTGTATATGAGTTAAAGGTTATGCCATTTGAATATATGAATCTTTATATTTCATTTTAAATGACAATAATCATGTTTCTAAAACCATCTACACAGCAATATCTGTCAATCTCTTATCACTTTTACCTTACTAACTTGTTAGTGCACTTCATGACACTATCAATAAGTCATACGTAGAACATGGAACTTAACAGCACTATACAAGTCCTTCAGCTCACAACATTGTGCCAACCTTTTAACCTACTCTACTTATTCTAAGATCAATCTTACCCTTCTCCCTTACATAGCCCTCCACTTTTCTATCCTCTATGTGCCTAAGAGTTTCTTAAATTTCCCTAATGTATTTGCGTCTACCACCACCTCTGGCAGGGCATTCCATGAACCCACCTCTCGCTGTGTAAAAAAAATTACCTCTGACAATCGTCCTATACTTTCCTCCAATCATCTTAAAATTATGCCATCTCAGGTGAGTTATTTCTGCCCTTGGAAGAAGTCCCTGGCTATCCATTCGATCTATGCCCCTTATCATCTTGTACACTTCTGTCAAGTCCCCTCTCATCCTTTTTGGCTCTAAAGAAAAAAGCCCTAGCCCGCTCAACCTATCATCATAAAACATGCTTGCTAATCCAGGCAGATTCCTGGTAAACCTCTTCTACACCCTCTCTAAAGCTTCACTTTGTTCCTATAATAATGTGGCCAAAACTGAACACAATATTCCAAGTATACTAGTTCATGAGATTGATGTAAATCAGTTGTTTTTCTAAGCCGTATATGAATATTTTAAAGAAAAATTCACATTTATCATTTTGAAATTTTTTTTCTTCAAGAGTGCCAGAAATTTTAATTGCCTTACAAAACCCAAAGTAAATTGAAATTGGAATTGGAATGTGAGATCAACCGCATTATATCTGCACTAACTCTGCAATAGTTTGAGTATCTGAAAGGGCTATCCTTCTATGGTTCTGTGAGCACTTTACTAATTATTAATTCTGAATTCTTAATTCAGCTCTGCTATTCCATGTTATTGTTTATGTTGCCCAGAACTTAAATGACATGTTCTTTTCAATCAGAGGAATCATTGAAAGACCTCCCAAAGGTTCAAAGTAAATTTATTTTTGAAGTATATATGTCACCATATACTAGCTTGAGGTTTATTTTCTTGTGGGCATTCACAGTAACTACAAAGAAATACAATAGTTAACGAAAAACCGCATACATCAATGACAAACAACTAATGAGCAAAAGGCAACAAACTATACAAATTCAAAAAGAGGAAAAAGAACAATAATAATAAATAACCAAGAAATTAATATTGAGAACTTAAGTTTTAGAGTCTGTGAAAGTGAGATCACAGTTTGTGGGACCACCTCAGTGTTGGGGTGAGTGAAGTTGAGTTATCCCCTCAGGCTCAAGAGCCCGATGGATGAGGAGAAATAACTGTTCCTGAACCAGGTGGTGTGGGATCTGAGCTCCCGTACCTTCTTCCTGATGGCAGCAGCCAGAAGAGACCATGGCCTGCATGGTGGGTGTCCTCAATTACAAAAAATGTGACAGCGCTCATTTTAGGTGTGCTCAATGATGAGAGACTGGGCTGTTCCCACTACTTTTTTTTTTAGCCTTTTCTGTTCAATGGCATTGGTGTTTCCGTACCAGGCCATGATGCATCCAATCCATTTACTCTCCACCACCCAAATATAGAAATTTGTCGAAGTTTTAGATTGCATACCAAATCTTCGCAAATTTCTTAGAAAGTAGAGGCACTGCATTGTAATGGCAGGACTCGGGACAAATCCTCTGAAATGACAATGCTGAGGAATTTCAAGTTGCAGACCCTCTCCACTTCTGATCCCCTGATGAAGATTGACTCATTGCACACCAATTTCCTCCTCCTCCAGTCAATAATTGGCTCTTTAGTGTTGTTAACATTGAATGAAAGGTTGTTGTTGTGGCACCATACAGTCAGCCTTTCAATCTCTCTCCTATATGCTGATTCGTAACCACTTTTGATTCAGCCAATAACAGTGGTGTCATCAGCAAACTTAAATATGGCATCTGAGCTGTGCTTAGCCACACAGTCATATGTATAAAGTGAGTGTTGCAGGGGGCTATGCACACAGCCTTGTGATGCACCTGTGCTGATGATGATTGTACTGGAGATGTTGCTAGTCTGATCTGACTGAGGTCTGCAACTGAGAAGATCAAGGATCCAGTTGCACAAGGAGGTCCTGGAGTTTATTGATTAGCTTTGAGGGGATGATAGTGTTTACTGCAGAGCTGTAGTCAATGAAGAGCATCCTGATGTTCGCTCTCCAGATGTTCCAGGACTAAGTGAAATGGCATCTGCTGTTGATCTGATGTGACTGTGCAAATTGGAATGAATCCAAGTCACTCTACAGGCAGGAGTTGATACGTTCCATTACCAATCACTGAAAGCACTTCATCACTGTGAACGTAAGTGCTACTGGATGATACTCATTAAGGCAAGTTACCACATAGCACCAGTATAATTGAAGCCTACTTGAAGCAGGTACGTACTTCAGACTGCCGAAGCAAGAGGCTAAAGACCCTATTGATTAGCACAGGTCTTCGGTACTCAGCCAGGCATCCCAACGGGGCCAGATGCTTTCTGAGGGATTCCTCCACCCCCCCCCCCCCCCACCAGGATGCTTTCACATTAGCCCCAGAGACTGAAATCACAAGGTTGTTGGGGGGGGGGGGGGGGGGTGGCGGCTGTGAGAGTTCATGATTGTGCCTCCATGTTTTGCTGGTCAAAGCGAGCATAGAAGGAATTGAGCTCATCCGGGACTTAAAAGTTTTTTTGTCACGTATGTTGCTTGGTTTTACTTTATAAGTGGTAATAGCATTCAAGACCTGCCACGGCTGTTGAGCACAAGTGCTGTTCTGATGATTCAACTGGGGAGTGAAGTTTGCTGGTATAAGTCGAACCTTTGACAAAGACTGTCAACTATAGTTGGGCATATCTCTGCAGCTGTAAATACACAACCTCTTGTTTTATTGCTGCTACACATTCCATTGGTTACCTTACTACATATTTTCATGGTATAATACCTTCCTAAGCTCCTCCAAAATGGAACTGGCTTGCTTAAAATATTTTAAATACTTTTTTTGTCATTGTGTACAATAATTTTACAATTAGAATACCACAATTTTTCCAAGTGGCTCAAAGCAATGCCCTAGAAATTAGACATTAATGCTGTGAGACCACCTTCCATTTCTTCTCTTAGCATAGACCAACACCACTTAGATATATGCCTGGTCCTTATTTGTCACTGCTGGAGTTTTGTTTGCTCATCATGTGGATGTTGTTGGCAACTCTAGTTGTCCGTGAACTGGGGAGGGAGTTAAGAATCAATTTATGCAAAAATATTTTGGAAATCCCTTACTAAGACAAAGGTCAGGAGCATTACCACCACAAGCATAGTAGCAGTTCAGCAAGAGTCTGAATAAGTGGAACTCAATTTTATTCACACTAAGCAACAAAATTATTATGCCTCATTCACAGTAAGTCAATTTCAAAGCTGAGAGTAAATCAAATGTCTTCAGTCTGATTGGACTCAATATAAAACTTTTGCAAAGGATATTCCTGCTAAAAGGATGTTTGTATAGTCTTCCAAGGTTTTCTTTATCGTGTTTTATATGTTATATTTCTAACCCATTCGTGCATCTCATGACAGTATCAGGAAGTCTCATCATCATCATAGGTCAACTAGAAGTTGACAGTTGAACCTTTTTGCTAACATCTTCCCTTTATTACTTTTTTAATGATAGAAATTTAGGTGTACCTAGCTCTTTAACATGTCTATTAAACAAAGTCACTGTAATTATGCACAAGGAGCAACTAAAACTTCCCATAAATCTTCAGATGGTGGTTTATGGGATATGAAAGCAGTAAAGACACATAAATTTCAGAAAAGAACTTTGACTTAAGGTGAGTAATCCCTTATATTTAAACAATGATTTACAAACGTTGTAGATTTTTGCTCAATGGAAAACATCCTCTCCACATCTATCCTATGAAGATCTCTCAGAATCTTGTATGTTTCAATCAATTTGCCTTAATTCTTCTAAACTCCAACAGACACGTCCTCAGACGACAGCCCTTGTATTCCAGGTATCCATCTAGTAATCCTTCCCAGAACTATTTCCAAAGCATTTGCAATCTTTTCTAAATAAGGAGACCAGTATTGTATGCAGGACTCCAGGTATAGTCTCACCATTGCCCATCTAACTGAAGCATAGCCTCCCCTGGCAGGTATTTAATTCCCCTCGCAAAAACAATAATATTCTGTAGATTTCATAGTTCCCCATACTATATCCAACTGCTGTACAACTCTATTTGGCAGATCAAAATGCATACTCTATTAACCTAACTATATTTATTTGTATTTCCTCTGCTCTTCTTCACAACTTACTTCACTACTTTCTGTCACCAGCAGATTTAGCAACCACATCAACGGTGTCTTGATCTTGGTATAATTTATATAAATTGTAAGACTTTGAGTCCTAGCTCTGAACTCTAAGGTACAGTATACCACTCAGTATATCTTGTCAACTAGAAAAAAGCCCTCGCTCAGTTTCCTGCTAAATAACCAATATTCTACACACACTGGCTCTAGAAAGTCTGTGAACTCTGGAAAATGTTCTCTATATCTGCATAAATATGACCTAAAATGTGATATTCATTTAAGTCCTAAAACTAGACAAAGAGCACTTAATTAAATAAATAAAACCAAAAACATCAAACTTTTTCATTTATTTATTGAGAAAAATAATCCAATATTACATGCACCTGTTGAAAATGTTTGTGAGCCTCTGGGGTAATGCCTTCTACAAAGGCTATTTGAAGTCAGGTGTTCCAATCAACGAGATGAGTGTGGGTTGTGGAGGTGCCTTGCCCTATAAAAAAAGACACACAAAGTCAAGTTTCTGACAAAGCCTGCACTTCTCAAGAAAGATCTGTCTGTGTGCACCATGCCTCAATCAAGCCAACTTTCAGAGGACCTTGGAAGAAGAATTGCAGAGATCCTTGAGGCTGGAAAAGGCCACAAAAGCATTTCTAAAGACCTGAATGCTCTGGATAGATGAGACACAAGTTGAACTTCTTGGACAAAATGCAGACTGCTATGTTTGCAGAAAAAAGGGCACTGCACACCACTAACAAAACCTCATCTCAACTGTGAAGCATGGTGGAAGGAGCATCATGGTTTGGGGCTGCTTTGCTGCCTCATGGCCTGGTCAGCTTGTAATTGTGAGGGAACAACGAATTCAAAATGGTATCAAGACATATTGCAGGAGAACGTTGGAGTAGCAGTCCATCACCTGAAGCTTAACAGAAGATGGATAATGCAATAAGACAATGATCCAAAAGACAAGAGTAAAAAGAAGAAAATTTGTGTTTTGGAATGACCAAGTCAATGTCCTGACCTTAATCCTATAGAAATGTTGTGGAAGGATCTGAAGCAAGCATTTCATGCAAGGTATCCCACTAGCATCCCAGAGTTGAAGCAGTTTTATAAAGAGGAATGCCTAAAATTCCTCCAAGCTAATGCGCAGGACTGATTAACAGTTATCAGAAACGTTTGGTTGAAGTTGTTGCTGTACAAGGGGGTCACACCAGTTAATGAAAGCAAAGGTTCACATACTTTATCCATAAATACAGGTAATATTGGATCAATTTTCTCAAAAAATAAATGAACAAGTATAATGATTTTTATGTTATTTATTTAATTGAGTATTCCTTATCTAGTTTTAGTACTTAGGTGAATATCTGATCACATTTTAGGTCATATTTATGCAGAAATAGAGAAAATTGTACAGGGTTCACAAATTTTCTAGCACCACTGTATGCCAATATGTTAATTACTACATCAAAAATACTTTTTCTGCAGTATGTTGTCGTTCAGCATGTTAAGAATTTCCTTTTGGTTCCAATACATTTCAAATACTGGTTTCTCTTTATCCATAGCATGTTACTTATTCAAAGAAGACCAATTAACTGATAAAATATAATCTTCCATTCACAAAACCATGTCGACTGTCAAAAGACCTTGAGTTTTTCTAAATGCTTTCTATATCTTTAACTATCTTCAGGAGCTTCTAACATTCTACAAATAACGGATGTTAACTAAATTCTCTTTCTGAAAAAAAATCACCACTACCTTTCAGATTTCTGCCAGTCATATGGTCTCCATTATTTCCCTTTTGTAACCTTACTGGTTATTTTTCTACTAAGTGGAACCCAGCTAACGCCCAAGCTTCCTTCAAAAATATTATTTTCTACCTTCATGTTTATGCATTTCCATTATAATTTTCCATTTCTACATTTATAATGGAAGTTGTCTATGTAAAATAAAAACAAAATTGCTGGAAACATTTGGCAGGTGAGGTAGCATCTGTGGGAAACGTTAAAGAGATTACATTTAAGGTCAAAGCTCCTTTGTCAGAACTGAAAAAGTGAGGAAATAATTTATAGTACTTTGAACTTCAGAAAGGATGGGAAAGGGATGGGTAGGTCAACAAAATATCTCTAATGGAGGGTGGCCAGAGTTGTTGTGGTGTATAAAGCTGTCTGCTTGATTCATTCATGATGGCAGTGAAAGAGGGGTGGGAAGAAGTGAACAAAGATGAAGGTGAAACTGATGAAATACAAGTCAGAGCTGCACAGAGCCCTGAAACCAAAATGAGAACGTTGAAAATGCCCAGCACAACATCCATTGTCTGAGGAAAGGGAAAAAGTTAAAGTACAACTGATTTCCTTCTAACAGAACTTTGTCTGTTACAGATCAAGCAAGTTGCCTGAAACTGTTAAATTCAATATTAAATCCCAAAGTCTGTAACATGCCCAGAGAGAAAATGAGATGAAGTTCCTCAAATTTTTGTTGGGCCCGAATGAAACAATGGGTCACAGCAAGTATATCAGAGTGAGATTGAGATGGAGAATTAAAGTAAAAGGTAACTGGAAGCTGAGATCCACGCCTGCAGATTAAATAAATGTACACCACAAAGCTGTACTTAGTCTGTTTAGCTTTCTCTAGTGCAGAGAAAACCACACCGTGAGTGCTAAACGAAATACAGTGAATTTAAGTGTATTGGTGCAAGAAGGCCATTTCCTACAGCTTAATAGAAAAGCACCATTCCGGATGGAGTTCCAAGAGAAGGCCAGGAATTGTGAACAGACCTTTCAGAATACTGAATGGACAATGAATATTGTATCTTGTGGTGGGATCTTGTTGCAGACAGTGGGAATTATAAAGGATGACCTGTTGAATGTGGAGGTTGGTGTGACCTCAAAAAAGGGCAAGGTGAACTTTACCTTTGTGCTTGTTCAGAGAGGTGGGGGCACCGCAAAAGGTGTGTGAAACAGCTGAGGACAGACTTTCAGTTTACTGGCACATGGTAAATCTGTCACATTGTCCATAACTTTCTCACTAATCATTAGCCTAAATTGCAGTGTCCCACAAACTGTTACGTGCTATGACAAAAATAATATATTTACAATAATAACTTCCTATTTCGGTACGGAAAAGCAAATTTTAATGTACAAAGAGGTAAAATGATAGGAGACAGGAGGTAAGAGGGCAATGGGTAACCTGAGGTAATTTCTAAAGTGAGTTCAGCACGGCTTTGTGGGCCAAAGGACCTGTATTGTGCTGTAGGTTTTCTATGCTTCTATGTAATACAGATGCTGATATCTGGAGCACAAACAAGAAGCTGGAGGAACTCGGTTGGTGAGGCAGCACGTGTGGAGAGAAACGGACAGTTAAAGTTTCCAGTTGAGATGAAGGGTCATCTTAAGATAAAGTTGATACAAAATTCAGAATCAGAATCTGATTTAATATCACCAGCATACGGCGTGAAATTTGTTAACTTTAAGGCAGCAGTACAATTTTAACATGATAAATAAATATAGAGAAAAAATTGAGTTACATTAAGTATATATATATATATGCCTATTGAATAGTTAAGTTAAAATAAGTTGTGCAGAAAAACAGAAATAAAAAAGTAGTGAGGTAGTGTTCATGGATTCAGTGTCTATTTAGAAATCAAGTGGCAGAGGGGAAGAAGCTGTTACTGAATCATTGAGTGTGTGCCTTCAGCCTTCTGTACCTGCTACCCAATGGTAACAGTGTGAAGAGGGCATGTCCTGGGAGGTGAGGATCCTTACTGAGGGATGCCGCCTTCCTAAAGCACCACTGCTTGAAGATGTTTCGGATACTATGGAAGCTGGTACCCATGATAGCGCTGTCTAATTTTACAAGTTTCTGCACTTACTTTCATCTTGTGCAGTAGCCACCCCCCCCCCCCCACCCCCAATGCAGCCAGTCAGAATGCTCTCCACTATACATTTGTAGAAGTTTTCAAGTGTTTTAGTTGACAAATCAAATCTCCTCAAGCTCCTAATAAAATATAGCCACTGTTTTGACTTCTTTAAAGCTGCATCAGCTACAAATATGATCATGATAACAAGCTTTCTTGTCTCTGTCTCCTTCCATAGAAACATTAGAATAATCTCTCTGTATCACCCCACAAACAAGTTCACTGATATTCTGCATTAAGAGAGGAATTCACTTTAGTTCCTGTTTCCAAGGCACTTAGGCTGTTTACTATGGTCTGATGGGGCTTGCTCATGGGATCAGGTGACATAAGCTGTTTGCATACTGCATTGTGTATACCTCTTGCCAGCTATGTCATATAGATAATCCATAAAGGGTTTCACTCCCTTTCAGACACTGCGCGGTAAGGCCAATATTCCGTGCCAAGGGAGCAATCACAACACATTCATTCTGTGGTCGTCCTCTGTGCTTGCAACCATGGTAAACAAAGAGATGGACAAGAGTTTCCTTATGACAGCATTGCATTTGACACCAGTGTGTGATCCATGCAGGCATGTTTAACTGATACACAATGAAAGTGACCGTCACAAAAATATTAGTTGTGCAGGCAAATGGAGCAATATTACCGATGCTTGAACTACTGAAGTTTCTTGTAGCAGCTGGTTAAACAGGTCTCATGATACATGTTCCTCAACCTTACCATAGAGATTAGCCTACGTCACCAAAATTAGTGAGGAGAATGAGCATTAGGAGGAGAGGCAAAGGAAAGGATGATGAACATGGACTGAGTGCGTGCAAATAATGTAAGTGACATCTGTAACATCAACCCCAACTTCGTATTCACTAGCAGTTTCACACTTCTTACAACTCTCGATCACTGACCATCATACAGCATGGTAACAAAGCAAAAGCAACAGCCGGAACAAAATAGAGTTTTTAATTTAAAAAAAATTCAATTATGCCTTGCTCTGTGCAATAATAAACTAATCAGTACATGTTTCCAAGAGCTATTGCCCCTGCTGATCCTCCTCCAAGCTGTTACCTAAATGGGGGCAACATTTTAGTAGATGGCCTTTGAGAATTATCTTCAGCAGCTCTGGATTAGACCCCATGCACAGTAAAATGTTGATGGGTGTACAGACTTAAATGTTCGGTTCATTGGGAAGTCTGCCAGAAAATAAAATCCTGTGTGCAATATCAAGAAACATGGAAAAGTTAGCCATCTACTTGTCATAAAATTAAATTAAAAGAAATCCCAAAGCAAATGTCTGACTAGTTGTTCACAATAATAAAGTAAAATGGTTCATGTTAACTCTTTAGAGTCTTTTGGAATTTATAAGTTTGCTAATTGACACAAATGATTTTCCTAACAGTGGGTGGCATGGGCTTTGTGCGGAGCAGGGCACTCCTCAATTCTAGCACATGGGTGATGAGTTGCTTCAAATTTTGTAGGCCCTGAGTAAAGTTAGACAGAATATCAAAAGGGTGGAATGTGGAGGGAACTTCAATATCCATTACCAAGCATGGGTCTTCAGTACCACCACAGGAGCTGACCAAGTCTTGAAGAATATATGTCAAACAGGACACATGGGATATAGTGAAAAAACCAACATGAGGGAAAAATTTGTCAGCCTTGCTCTCAGTTACAAGCGCACCTCTCTATCACAGTATTGCCACCATTGCAGAGACAATCTTCTACCTTTGGAGCACTCCATTATGTCTGTGGATGTTTGCAAAGAAAAAGAATTTCAGGATGTATATTGTACACATTTCTCTGACATTGAATGTACCTATTGAAATACAGTGAAGATGTCCTCCAACATATAATGTGGTACTATCCCATTTGATCACAAAACCAAAAGAGTTAGGGGCAGAATTAGGCCATTCAGCCCACTGAGTGCTCCACCATTCCATCAAGGCTGATTTATTATCCCTTGCAATCCCATTCTCCTGCCTTTGCCCCAAAACCCTTCACAGCTTGGCTGATCAAGAACTTATCAACCTCCACTTTAAGTAAACCCAATGACTTAGCCTGCACAGTTGACCTTAAACTCCTTAATCAAACCTGGCTCATTACACAACAGCCAATTTAAAATTGCCTTTCCCCTAGTGGGCTCAACCACAAGCTGTTTTACAAAGCCACCTTGTAGGTATTCTACAGATACCCTTTCTTGAGATCCAGCAGCAACCCTATCTGCAGATGCTGAAGATCTGAGCCACACACACAATACCAGAGGAACTCAGCAGGCCAGGCAGCATCTAAAAGAAAAGAGTATAGTCAACGTTTCGGGCTGAAATCTTTCAGCAGGACTGATTTTCCCATGTGCATATTGAAATCCCCCATTACTATCGTAACTGCCCAATTTACATGCCTGTTCTATCTCCCTTTGAAATTTATATTCCACATCTCTGCCTACTGTTTGGAGGCCTGTGTTTAACTCCCATCAGGGCTTTTTACCCTTGCAATTACTTTACCACAAGGAATCTAAACCTTCCAATCCAATATCACCTCTTTCTAAGGATTTGATTTCACTTCTTACCAACAGAGCCACACCACCCCCTCTGCCTACCTGCCTGTCCTTTCAATACAATGTGTATTCTTGGCTGTCAAGCTCCCAGCTATGATCCTTTTTCAATCACCTCTCAGTACTACCCTCGTCGTACCTGCTGATCTCTAACTGCACAAGATCATCTACTGTGGTCTGCATACTGTGTGCATTCAAATATAACCCCTTCAGTTCTGTATTCATCACCCTTTTCGATTTTGCCCCCATGTTACACTTCAACTCAGCCCACTGACAGAAGCTTTTGCTTTATCTTCTGCCTGTCCTTCCTCACAGTCTCACACCACACTGCATCTACTTGTATAACAATTACCCCATCCTCACTGTCACTCCGGTTCCCATCCCCCTGCCAAATTAGCTTAAACCCTCCCCAACAGCTTTAGAAAACCTGCCTGCGAGGATGTTGGTCTCCTTTTTGTACAGGTCATACCTTCTCCAGAGGAGATGCAAATGATCTGGAAATCTGAAACTCTGCCCCCTGCACAGATTCCTCACCCATGCATTTATCTACCAGATCATCCTATCCTTACCCTCACTGGCGCACGGCACAAGTAGTAATGCAGACATTACTACCCTGGAGGTCTTGCTTTTCAGCTTCCTACCTAAATCCTTATATTCACTCTTCATAACCTTCTCCCTTTCTCTATTTATGTTATTGGTACCAGCATGTATCACGTCTTCTGGCTATTCACCCTTCCCCTTTAGAATGTTGTGGACCTGATCCAAGACATTTGCCACCCTAGCACCTGGCACCAAATGTCTCTTTCACATCCACAGAGTCTCCTGTCTGCTCCTCAAACTATGGAATGCCCTCTGACTACTGCACTTCTCTTCTCCCCACTTCCCTTCTGGGCCACTACGATCCCCACGATAATATGATCTGCACTATGATCGATCCCTGTGATAAATAGGATAAGAACGTAAGACCATAAGAATCTAGTCCAAATCCACCATTTATCTTGATCTTAGCTGACCTTCTACCTTAGCATAATTTTTCTGTACTATCGCCATATGCACTGGTTTCCTTGAAGCACGGAGAACTATTGTCCTCTATTTTGAATGAGCTCAATAACTGAGCCTCCAGAGCTCTCAAGGGTTAAAATAAAATCTAAAGATTTCCCTCCTCTGAATGCAGTAATGCTTTCATATCACATTCCCAAATTGCTTAGTCCTTATTCACGGACCTTAGCCAGCCTTACAGCAGTACAAACTACGTATCAATATGCGGAAGTTGATGTAAATTCAAATTAACATGGACGTATGTGTGCAAAATAAACAACAAAGCAAACATGGCAACACTAGTGCAAGACTAAGAGGAAAACCAAACAATATAGTCCAAAGTGGTTTTTTAGGTCAGTTCAAGAATCTGATGGGAGTGTGCTTTGGACCTTGAGTTGGGGGCCTTCAAGCTCCTGCACCTCCTATCTGATGGCAACATTGGGAAGAACACATGGCCCAGATGGTGAGGGTCCCTGATGATGGATGTTGCCCTCTTGAGGCATTGCTTCTTGTGGCTATTCTCCATCTCAGTGATATGGAGAGGCATAACTGAGACAGGACTGGCTGACTCTAGCACCCTCTGTATCCTCTTGCATTTGTGAGCGTTGGAACATTCATACCAGGCCCTAATGCAAGCAGTGGGAAATCTTTCTATCTGTAGAAGTTTTCCAGAGTCTTTGGTGGGTTGCTGAATCTCCCTCAGCTCCTGAGAAAGTAGAGACACTGGCACCTCTTCTTTGCTGTTGCTCCAATAGCTCCTCTGAAATATTTAGTTCCAGTTGCATTTCCTCAGCTGATAAAAAAAATTCCATGCCCACTTTTAGCAAGGTCTACAGTACTGTGCAAAAATCTTAGGCACCCTATATTTTATATATGGTTTCAGATGATATGAATGATGATGATGATGAATTTCGGTTTATTGCCATTTAGAAACCACAATTACAATGCAGTTAAAAAATGAAACAACGTTCCTCCAAGAATGATATCACAAAAGCACACGACAAAACAGACTACACCAGAAAATCCACATAACGTTTGGCAATCCCCAAATCCAGAGTCTGGAGAGGCTGCTGCGTATTAATATCGCGCTACCGTCTTAGCGCGTTCCCCGGAAAGGAGCTCCAAATCCACCAGACAAAACAAGACTACCCAGACACACCAAGTCAGGAGACCAACTCTACCACCCAACAAACCAAAAACTAAAGCTACAAGACCTACAGAAAACTACATAGTTACAACATATAGTTACAACAGTGCAAACAATAGCATAATTGATTAAAAAAACAGACCAACAGACCATGGGCACAGTAAAAATAGTCCAAAGATGTTAAAAGACTATAAGTTCGAAAGAAACCACCACACGTTTTCCAGAAGTCCTCAGGATCCTGATAGACTCGTCATCCCTCACAGGTGGCAGAAGGGAATACCCCCGCCATGGACTTCCAAGGCGCTGCCGGACCCAGCCTCGCAGACGCAGCACACAGTGAAAGCGGCCCGACCGCAGCGGACTCCGAGTCCGTCAAACCTCCGAGCTTCCGACCATCCCCTCTGGCACAGCCTCTCTGAGCACCATCCTCTGCCGAGCGCACTACGACGCCCCCGCCAACGGCCACCGGCAACAGGACCCCGAGGACTGGGGGCCTGTTCTTCCCAGCAGAGACCTGGACCTCACAACAGTAGCAGCAACGAAGAAGGCCTTCCTGGAGATTTCCAAATGTTCCTCCATGCTCCCACCTCCGTTTTTCATCAGATTAGGATTGTGCACGGCACCCCACTTGACAAATAACAGATATCAACTCCGGAGAGGCCGCTGCAAAATGTGTCACGCCGCCATCTTGAAGTGTACAAGTATATGGCCTCCACAGTGCCCTGATCTCAGCATCATTGAGGCTGTCTGGGATGACTTGGAGAGACAGAAACAAGTGAGACAGCCAAAGTCTGCAGAAGAACTGAGCAAGTTCTCCCAGATGCTTGGAACAACCTACGAGCCAATTTTCTTATAAAACTGCATGACAGTGAACCTAAGAGAATTGATGCAGTATTTAAGGCAAAGGATTGTCATTCCAAATATTGATTTAATTTAGTTTTTGCTGCTTACTGCTCATTATAGTAATTTTAAAAATGTTTGGTAACTTTTCATTTCATTATTTTGAAAGCATCTTCACTTTACAGAATGATTTAAAATGTGCCTAAGACTTTTGCACAGTACTGTATAAAATATTCAGATTTGGGCTGAAAGGTACAAGCAACGTTACCCGGTACGTAATTAATTCCAACAACAGCCTAAATACTCCCCTTGGTATAGCCTAATATAAAATTCCTAACATTAACTCTTGAACAGAAACTTAGTTAATCAGTGAAGTAAATGCAATGGTGGGTCAGAAGCTACATGTTCAGCAGAAAATGTTTCGTGTCTGAACTCACATGAACCCTTCTACCACCTACATATCTTGAAATCACCTAAGATAAAGCAAGCTGCCTGATTGTCATCCCATCTAACATGATAAGAGACATTTCTTCTGTCACTTGCACTGCATGCAGAAACTCACTGAGATACTTCAATAACACTCCCAACCTTCTACTTACACCAGCAAGAACAAGAGCCGGAGGCATGTGGGAATACAGAGCATTTCCAAGTTTTCCTCCTAGTGATACAGTGTCTTAATATGGAATTCTATCTTGAGTTAATCATTGGGTTTGGTCAAACTCCTGGTATCCTATTTTGGAAAATGTTCACCAAGTGGACTGCAGCATTTTAAGAAAATTAACATTTATAGGTAGCCTGAAGAGCCAGTATATTTTCTGTATGAGACTAATGACTCTAATGGGTCTACCCCATTTTCTCAAGGGCAAATATGATGGGCAATGAACACCTGCATTGCCAATGATACTTGCACCTCATGATCTAAATATTATTCGTTGTATCTTGGAATTATGCTTTCATAAGGAGCTTATTTTATTTTATTGAGGTACTGTGCAGAAAAGACCCTTACCCTGATCCCCGATTTTACCCTTAAACTAATCATGGGTCAGTTTACAATGACAAATTAACCTACTGACTTGTAAAACAGAAGGGCCTGTAGTGTGCTGTACTATTCTATGTTCTATGTTCTAAAAGGTTGGACTGTGGGAGGAAACCAGAGCACCCTGAAGAAACCCACATAGTCACAGGGAGGACATACAAGCTCCTTACAGGCAGTGACAGGAATTGAATCCGGGTCGCTGGCACTGTAAAGCATGCTAACCACTATGCTTCCATGCCATATAATGAATAGATCATGCCAGTGGTATGAAGGTATGGATTTTGCTTTGGTTACTGTCTCTATTTGGTTTTGAAATGGAGATTGAATTATACAGTGCATTTTCACTCCCAGTTTCCTTGGTTGGATGATCTTGGGAATTTTATTTGAAAACAATTTGGACACTCCCAGTCTCATTGCTAATAGGCACAGGTCACTAGACACGTCTGTCATTAATTGGCAATGACACTTAGGATTTTTGTTGTAAAAATTAGGAAAGATTCAGACTGGAAATATGTGGACTCTGAGTTTTGGGCAAAGGCATTTTGTAGGAATGGAGAAGTGCTTCACATCATAGTGCTCTGTCATGTTTAGCCAGGAGGTGACAAAGCTGACACTGCATCACCTGAAATGAAGAATGTTCCATTTCTCAGCATGAAAGCCCTTTCATCAAATTCAATAAGCAAAAGAAAGGGAAGTAATTATTCAAATTATATTAATGATATTTTAAAAAATTACACTCTATGCTGGCACAGCTCACCTTGTTGGAAGTGGCAAACAATGCTTGTGTTACAGAGTTAACAGAGACAAACTGTGTGAAAACAGGACCTGTGGCCTACTTGGTCTGCACTTCCCATAAACAATCCATTTACACTAATCCCATTTGTTATTCTTCCAACATTTCCATCAACCCACCCACTCTATCCCCAACGCTCTAGAGTCATAGAGTAATATCATGTGTACATCAGATAGTGTTATTTGCATTAACAACCAACACGCCCCTCCCCACCCTACCATCCACACACACACAGACAGGCCTCCTACCCCAGGATAGACAACCTCTTGGTTGTCTTTGGCCCTGGACTCTCAGACTTACAGACACCGGGCCACTATATCCAGATGCACTGATTTTGGTCTTAGATCTGTGGGCTTAAACTTCTGATCTCACCAAGCTCTGGACCTTGACCTTTGGCTTTGCCCTCTGGATGTCACTGACCTCAGGGTATAAACTCCAGGACTTGATGACCGCAGATTGGTCCTTTGGGCCTTGATCCCAGGGCTTGCTGATGACGGGTTTGAATTTTGGGCCTTGACTTCTGGACTCACCCAGACTTCTGACCCTGGGGGGTTGCGGGGGAGTGCTGGGTTACTCACCAGCCCTCATGACTCCCAGCCATATGGACCTTTGGCTCAGGGGGATTCACCAAGCAGGGGATTGCTGTTCTCCCCAGTGCCAACCCGGGATCGCTGACTTTCAATTGCGGAGTTCTCACCCTTTATAGATTAGAATGGTTTTCTTGAGAGTCTACCCCTGTCTGCAGTCTCTATGTAGAATTCACAAAGCTGTTTATTTATTCAGCCTATGGGATTATTGCCTACTTCAGTGCTTTGCTAAGGACATTAAGCTCTGGCTGCAGATAGACAGGTCAGGCTCCGGCAAGTGAAAGAAAAAGGGAAGGCCTTCATTAATTCAGCATTGCAGTGCTGCCAGCTGATTACATCTATGCAGCGAGTTAGCCAACCTGCTGTTTACATAGTTGGTATGCTCAAGATCATATGGCTTATTGCAGAGGCAGTGTTTATTGAACCTTAAAATGCCCTTTCCTTTCCTATGGAAGCAATCAGGTGATCTGATGAAGTAATCATGCAATTCAGAACCATGAGACTGAATTTACTGCCACACAGGAGCTGATATCTTTCCTTCCTCACCTGCGGGAAGCTGCAAACCTTTGAATTCATGAAGTGATCCCAAGATAATTTAATTTGCGTGTTTTATAGGATTGCCTAAAAAAAAAAGTGAAAAGAAAATTACATTTCTAGTTCATGTCAATAATTTATTGCTGGTTATAAGGAAGCCTAACCTGCAAGTTCTAGATGGTAATGGAGATAAAGTGACAATGGCAATTATGGACTCTTGACCTTGGTAATATGAACTTCAGTGGTGCCTAGGCAAGATGTGGGCAGTCAGAGAGGACCAGTGGCATTCGGACCCAGGGGTGAGTTGTGGTCAAGTGGTAAGTGACAGTGGATGGGGCCTTGGGCCATGACAATGATTAGGCAATTGGCTGAGAAAATGGGAGTACAGTAGGAGCAGCTGGGTTATATCAGCGAGCACGTACCTGACTGGGATGAGAGCTGGAGAGCATGGGAGGCTGATATGTAAGAAATGAGGCTCCCTCGGGAGATTTGTCACTGGATCAGCATCCTAAGTTGACTAGGGGGCCAGGAGTGAAGAGCATGTGGTGGATGGGTGGTGAGTCATGTCACACCCTTAGCAGATTGGGGTGGTGGAAAGGTTGATGTGAAGTCAGAGCCTCAGTGGCTTGTAATCGTGAAGAGGTTGGTGGGTTGTAGTGCTAAAGCTAGGCTAATTAAGGGTAAATCAAAGAAACCAGGGGGATGAGGTCTTGGACCCCAGGGGATCAAATCAGTCATTAATTGTTCGCTCAATAAGGTTGATTCCACTAGATTTGGACTTGGACTTGCTTTGTGGAGTCGCAGTCCAGCAGATCACTGTGAAGGCGTAGTTATCCCTGGAGTACCCAACAATTATCACCTCTGGGGCTAGTTTGTCCAATTGCTCTTTCAATCCTTGCAGGCACTCCATGGGTAATTGAGGCCAAGGAGAGCTGGCTAATTGGAACCATAAATGGCTTTGTGATAGGAGGCAAGGAGCAGTGGTAGAAGGACAGTTTTCTCTTTGGAAGTCTGCAACCAGTGATGTTCTGCAAGGATAGGTTCTGGGATTATTGCTGTTTGTTATACATTTTAATATCTTGGATGCAAACGTGGGAGGTATAATTAATTGGCTTCTGAATGGTGTAAAGGTTGCTGGATGCTGTAGATAGCAAGGAAGGTTATCTAAGGCACAGAAGGATGTAGATCTGAGAAATGCTGGATGGAGCAATGGCAGATGGAATGTAATTCTGAGAAGTGCACAGTGATGTAATTTGGAAGTCAGATAGGGGTAGGGCATGTACAGTAAATGGTAGAGAGTTGCTGCTGGAGGGCGATAAGCAGGAACACATTGGTAATATCTGATAAGTAAGCAAGGCGATAAAGGGGAACCATCATGGAAGAAGTGCAAGGCTGATGGAAGTAGGACCAAATGGGGAAGACTGAGGGGGAGGTGTTGGGGGGCCAGCCCAGTGGATAAAAGGTACTTGGTGAGGAAGTTTCTTTTTCACACAGGTTGTGGTTGACATCTGAAACTCACTGACAGAGGAGGTGCTAGAATCAGATATAACATCAATAATATAAAAGAGGATATCAGAAGATTTTTCAGATATACTGTATAAAGAGTAAAAGAGAGACAAATGTCAATATCGGACTGCTTTGTCATGGGGGACAAAGAAATGGCAGATGAACTGAATAAGTAGTTTGCATCAGTCTTCACTGTGGAAGACACTAGCAGAACGCCAGAAATTCAGGAGTGTCAGGGGGTAGAAGTCTGCTGTTGCTATTACTAAGGAGAAGGTGCTTGGGACGCTAAAAAGTAGATAAGTCACCTGGACCAGATGGATTACACCCCAGGTTCTGAAAGAAGTAGTTGAAGAGATTGTGGAGGCATTGATAATGATCTTTCAAGAATCACTCGATTCTGGAATGGTTCCTGAGGACCAGAAAGTTATAGGCCAGCTAGTCTGACTTCAGTGGTTGGGAAGATGTTGGAGTCTGTTATTAAAGATGAGGTTTTGGAGTATTTGGAGGCACATAATAAAATAGTCCAATGTCAGCATGGTTTCCTCAAAGGAAAATCTTACCTGATGAACCTGTTGGAATTCTTTGAGGAAATAGCAGGTAGGATACACAAAGGAGAGTCAGAAGATGTTGTTTATTTGGATTTTCAGTGGGCTTTTGACAAGGTGACACACATGAGGCTGCTTAACAGGATAAGTGCTTGTGGTATTACAGGAAAGTTACTAGCATGGATAGAAGAGGAACCGACCGACAGGAGACAAAGAGTGGGAATAAAGGGGACCTTTTCTGGTTGACTGCTGATGACTGGTGGAATGCCACAGGAGTTGGTGTTGAGACAGCATCTTATCACATTATATGTCAGTGATTTGGATGAAGGAATTGAGGGCTACATTTGCCAGTGATATGAATGTAGGTGGAGGGGCAAGTAGTATTGAAAAAGTAGGGTGTATGCAGAAGACTTAGATGGATTGGGAGAATGGAAAAAGAAGTGGCAGATGAATTATAATTAAGGGAAGTGGATGGCAGGGTATTTAGTAATGTGAGTTAAGGAGTCCATAAGTTGTGGGATCAATTCAGTGTTGGGGTGGGGCAAGTTATCCTTTCTGGTTCAACAGCCTGATGGTTGAGGCATAATGACTGTTCCTGAACCTGGTGGTGTGGGACCTGAGGCTCCTGCACCTCCTTCCTGGTGTTAACTGTGAGAAGTGAGTATAGTCTGGATGGTGGGAACCTTGCTGATGGATACTGCTTTCCTGCAACATGAGCTTTACCCATGATCGACTGTGCTGTATCCACTACTTTTATGTTCAAAGGCATTGATATTTCCATACCAGTCTCTGATGCAACCCGTCAATATACTCTCCACTGTGTATCGACAGAAGTTTGTCAAAAGTTTAGATGACAAGCCGAATCTTCTCTAACTTCTAAGAAAGTAGAGGCACTGCTGTGCCTTCTTTTTAATGGCTCTTACATGGTGGACCCAGGACAAATCCTCTGAAATGAAAATATGAGGAGCTTAAAGATGCTGACTCTTTTCACCTCTGATCCCCTGATGAGGACTCTCTCATGGACCTCCAATTTCCTCCTTCTGTAGTCAATAATCTGCTCTTTGGTTTTGCTGACATTGGGTGAGAGATTGTTGTTGCAGCACCATTCAGCCAGATTTTCAATTGCCTTCCTATATGCTGATTTATCACCAACTTTGATTTGGCCAACAACAGTAGTGCTGTCAGCAACATTCCAGCTAGTTGATGAGCACAGATCTTCATCACTTAGCTGGGTACCACATCTTTGCTGCCAAACGCTTTCCATGGGTTCACCTTCCTGAAGGATGCTCTCAGTATGATGCAGGGATTAGAGTATGTGCTGAATGAGGAAGTGTTAAGTGAGCTAGTGCTTTTCTCTTTGGAGAGAAGGAGGATGCAAGGACACTTGACAGAGATGTACAAGATGATAAGAGACATAAATGGAGTGGACAGTCAGCAACAATGGGACCCCACCAGCAGGCCCACCTTCCTCTCTCCCCCTTGTTCTGCTTTTTGCAGGCACCACTCTCTCTGTGACTCGCTGGTCTGCTCATCCCTCCCCAGTCACCTTTCCTAAGCTCCTGGCCCTTTCCCCTGTCACCGAAGAAGTACAACAACTGTACCAGTACCTCCTTCCTCAACCATCAGCTCAGGGCCTAAATAGCCCTTTAGGGTGAGGCAGTGATTCACATAACCCTCCCCAACCTGCTCTATTGCATTGGATGCTCTCGATTGGGGCCCCTCCTATATCGAAGAAACCAAGTGTAAATTAGGCAAATGTTTTGAGGAGTGCTTGCATTCTGTCCACATTCGCATCATGTCATCCCCTTCCTACCCCCACACTGTCACTCTCAGTCTCAGAACCTTCTCCACTGTCACAGTGAGACCAAACATAAACTAGAAAGATAGCTCCTCATCTTCCGTGTGTGTAGCCTATAACAGTGGAGGGTAAGTAGTGGAATACTGAATGGAGTGGAGTTTGGAGTATACATTCATATAGGAAGCAGGATTGGCCAATGATGTGATTGAGAACCAAGCATATCTTTAACCCACCCCTCCCCCTCAGCAGGGACTGCACTCTCCATGATTCCTTTTTCCATTCATCCCTCCTCACTAATCTCCCTCCCTGCTCTTATCCCTGCAAGCGGCCAAAGTGCTACACCTGCCCGTTCCCCTCCTCCCTCACCTCCATTCAGGGCCCCAAACGGTCCTTCCAGGTAAGACAACACTTCACCTGCAACTCTGCTGGGGTTGTCTGTTGTGTCGGGTGCTCCAGATGCGTCCTCCTCTATATCGGAGAGACCTGTCATAAATTGGCGGACAACTTCATCAAGCACTTCTACTCCATCTGCCAAAAACAGAACTTTCCAGAGGCCAAACATCTTAACTTCAATT
Organism: Hemitrygon akajei; assembly: GCF_048418815.1. Lineage (NCBI taxonomy): Eukaryota > Metazoa > Chordata > Chondrichthyes > Myliobatiformes > Dasyatidae > Hemitrygon > Hemitrygon akajei. The sequence continues at coordinate 33,588,826 of NC_133143.1, forward strand.
TCCCATTCCTGCTCCAACATGTGGGTCTATGGCCTCCTCTTGTGTCAAAATGAGGCTACCCTCTGGGTGGAAGAGCAACACCTTATGTTTTGCGTGGCTATCCTCCAGCCTGATGGCCTGAATGTCGATTTATTCTTCCAGTTAAAAAAAATTCCCTCCCTCTCCCCTCTTCTTAATCCCCCATTACCTCTTCTCACCCGACTATCACTTCCCCCAGGTGCCCCTCCTCCTTCCCATTGTCCACTCTTCTCTCCCATCAGCTTCCTTACTCTCCAACCCTTTACCTTTCCTACCCACCTGGCTTCACCTATCACCTTTTACCTATCCTACTCTCCCTCCCCAAACCTTTTTATTCTGATGTCTTTCCCCTTCCTTTCCAGACCTGAGAAAGTGTCTTGGCCCAAAACGTTGACTGTTTATTCATTTCCATAGATGAGTCCTCCAGCATTTTGAGTGTGTGGCCGAGATTCATTTTCTTGCAGGCATTCACAGTAGAACAAAATACAAAAGAATCAATGAAACAGCAAATGTACCAAAGAAGACAAGCTTTACAAATACAAGCAAACAAATTAATAAATAAATTTTAAAAACTGAGAACATGGGTTGTAGAGCCCTTGAAATGGAGTCAATTCATTGCTGAGGAGAGTGAAGTTATCCACCCCAGTTCAGGAGCCTGATGGTTGAAGTGTAATAACTGTTCCTGAATCTGGTGGTTTCTTTGCCAATTCTGTTGGGAGGTTATCAACCTGAAATATTAACTCCCTCCACAATGTTGTTTCGATCTTTTTTTTTCTACATTATCATCTGAGTGTTTCTAGGAATATCTATCCCGGTAAAGATACAGGAAGCAAAACAGCAAGGATGTAGTGCTGAGGCTTTATGAGGCATTGGCCACACATTTGGAGTGTTGTGAGCAGACTTGAGGCCCCTATCTCAGAAAGGGTGTGCTCCCATTGGAAATGGTCCAGAGGAAGTTTACGCAAATGATCCTGGGAATGAGAGGGTTAACATATGAGGAGTGTTTGATGAGTTTGGGCCTGTACTCACTGAAGTTTAAAATAAGTGGGGGCGGGGGGGGGGGGGAATCTTACTGAAACCTACCAAATATTGAAAGCCATACCTAGAGAAAGTGGAGAGCATGTCTCCAATATTGGGAGAGTCTATGACCAGAGGGCGCAGCCTCAGAATAGAAGGGCATTCCTTTAGTTTCAAGTTTCAAGTTCAAGTTTATTGTAATTCAACCATACACATGTATACAGCTAAAAGGAAATTGTCCCTCTGGGGCTAAGGTGCAAAACACAGTGCATATTGTCACACACACATTTATGATCCAGCACATGCAGCCAGAAAATAAAATTTGCAAGTCCCTGAGTGGCATGGCCTGAGATTGACAGGTTGACATAAAGTGCTAGGTGCGTGTTTATGTATAATGTTACTGTCACTATTATAATAAAACAAGCAGTCAAATAAGGATGTAAAACAGCAGCAATAAAAGATGAAAAGTGAAAGTGACCAGTGCAGGGTGAGAGTGTCTCTGAGAGTTGGGGAGTGGGGTGGGTGGTGAGGGGGTTGACAGTGCATCCACACAGGGTTTACATGTGTGCTGGGAAGCAGCAGGGTATTAAGAAATCTAACAGCCTAGAGGAAGAAGCTGTTACCCAGCGTGATAGATCTGGTTCTTATACTGCGGCGCCTTCTGCCTAACTGTAGGAAGTCAGAGATGATGGGAAGGATGGGATGGGACGTTGACAACGCTGGAGGTGCTGTGTATGCAGCAGTTCTGATGTACATCCTGAATGGGGGTATGAAGAGAGAGACCCTGATGATGTTTTCAGTCGTCCTCACTATTCATTGCAGGGTTTTGCAATCTGATGCATTGCAATTCCCATAACAGACGGTGCTGTAGTTCGTCAGGACACTCTTGATGGTGCTCTGGTAGAATGTGGTGTAAATGATGGGTGGGGAGCATGTCTTGCTTCAGTCTCCTCAGGAAGTGGAAGTAATGACGTGGCCTCTTAGCTGAAGAGGCGGTATTGAGGAACCAGGTGAGATTGTCAATAATGTGTGCCAAGCAACATGGTTCTTCTGACTCTTACCACGGAGAAGCCATTGACGTGTAGTAGGGAGTTGTCACTTTCCTGAAGTCCTAAACTCCACCCTTTAGTTGTGTCCACGTTGAGATGCAGATTGTTGTGTTTACGTCAGTCACAGGCTGCTCTACCTCCTCCTGGTGTGCTGTTTCATCATCGTTCTTGATGAGGCCAACCACTGTTGTGTTGTCAGTGAGCTCAATGATGCAGTTAGAACCGAATTTAACAGGACATTTGTGCATTAGCAGCGTGAACAGCAGTGGACTGAGCACTCTGAGGGGTACTGGTGCTCAGCCTGATGGAGCCAGAAATGTCGTTGCCATACAGACTGTCTGTGTTCTCTTCATCAGGAAGTCCAAGATCCAGTTACAGAGGGAGGTGCTGAGACCCAGCCTGGACAGTTTTCCCAACAGCTTCTGGGGAATGTTGTATTGAAGGCAGAACTGAAGTCAATGAGCAGCATTCTGACATAGGATACACCATTGTTCATGTGGGACAAGATATGGTGTAAAGGGTGAAGGCTATGACATCTTTGGTGGACCAGTTTGGGTGATATGCAAACTGGTAAGGGTCTAATGTGGTGGGATGCCTGGATTTAATGGAGTTCATGATCAGCTGCTTGAAGCACTTCATTATTACTAAGGTCAGTGCCACGGCATGGTAGTCATTGAGGCAGGATATGCTTGGCTTCCTGGGTAATGGGCTGATGGCAGTGGCCTCGAAAACTACAGGAACGGATATCAGAGACTGGAATTTAGAACCAGAGGTGAGAAGGAATTTCTTTAGCCAGATGGTGAGGAATCTGTGGAATTCATTGCCAGATTCAGCTGTGCATGCCAAATCAATGGCTTTATTTAAAGCCGAGGTTGATAAGTTCTTGATTAGTAAGGGCATCATAGGTTATGAGGAGAAGGCCAGAGAGTGCAGTTGAGAGGGATAATAAATCAGACATGATCAAATGGTGGAGCAGATTAGATAGGCCAATGGATTAATTTTGCTCCTATTTCTTATGGTAATATTTTTAATCTCTGTATTATTGTTGGTGTATGACCTTTATTTTAAGAATTCTGGCTTGTTGTGTCAATCTCTCTTCTAACTAGTATCACAAGATAATTTTCCTCATATTGAGGTGGTGTAATTTTACCCAGTTTTGTGCATAAATTTTACTCTTATTTTCTTTCTACCACGGTACGTAATTCATCCCTATTAGTTGGATGCTCCCTCGTTATCATGCTCCTTGTTTCTCTTTATGATTTCCTTGCATTGTTGCATATCTTGTACCTGTCTTCCTCAGTTTTGATCTCTCCCTATATCATTATATTTGCCTTTGTCTTACACACACATTGCATGTGTATTTAAAGGTATTCCATTCCCACTCTCACTTGTTAATATTACAGTATAATCTCTCCCTATTTTGTTACATCTCTCTTTCTCATTGATAGGACATACATATATTGTTGTAAGTCCTTGGCTTCTCTGCAATTTCTGAAAATATCTTTCTCCCTCTCTTTCAATAATTGTATGACCTATCCTGTCATTTACTTATTCAAAATGAGTTATGGACATCGCTGGTGGTTTCACTGCCTGCTCTTGATTTCATCTGAGCTGAGGAAGCAATATGGCTCATGTGATCAGAGCCTTGATGATTGGACTAGGAGAGGGACACACATTAATCATCTATGTTAGTAATCAGTTTGTAGGATTTTGTGGTGATCACAAAAGTAGTATTTTCCCATTACTTAGAATTCATACAATGGATTTCCATAGATCTGGTGCACAGTAGGATAAAAACCACTGCTGCTTGGCAGACCATGAGCTTGGGTTAAAGGTCATAATCATTGAAGATCCCTTTCTTCAGTTGACCGTAGTTGGTGCTAGTACACTGGAGATGGCTTTGACTTTTGCCAGCAGCTTCTGCTTTTAGGAGAGGTGGATCCCAAGGTACAGAAAGTGACCTCTGTTTTCCCGGCTCTCATTGTGGATCTTGATTCTTTGAGGAATTGTGTATCAGGGAGATGTTGGTAGGGACCTCGGTTCTCAGCAGGTCTAATATAAAGATCCATCCTTTCAAGCACTTCATTGAGGAAATCAACGATGATTTAAAGGTTGGCTCTGAGTGTCCACATTTGCACGTGTGGTCTGAGTAATGTAACGTGACATATGCAGACAGCTTGCAGTGAATACATTTCCAGACTCAGGATTCCATTTCAGATTCTCACTATTGCTCCCCAAATGCCATAGAAATAAATACGTTAAGTTATTACTTTGGATCTGTGCCTCCTTTGCCATATTTCTCTCTCAATGTTGCTGATCTTTATTTACACAAATCTATCTCTCTCATACTTATTTGCTCTTCCTATATTTCTCATTGCTTAGAAATTCGTACAATGCATTTCCGTAACTCATTGATTGCTATGGAACCTCCCTCTGTGTTATTGCCTCTTTCATTCTTCTCATTCATCTGAATGTCCATATTGTTAGCATAGGATCACAGTATATTTTATGTCTGCTTCTTATTCTTGCAGTTCAATCTCTCACTTTTGGAAGCTCGTTTATTTTCTGCTCTTTCGTATGTTTCCCATCTTTTATTGATAGTACTTAATTGCTTCCAATATTATGACAATCCATCACATGCTCATTGTCAAGGTTATTATTTAGATCATGATTATAGTACTTAGCATGTGACTCCATGACTCTTTCACAATGTTATCACATGTCTCATTTCCTGATTTCTAGGCTATGATTTGAATTAAAATCATGTTTAATATCATTGGCATATGTTGTGAAATTTGCCATTTTGCAGCAATCGCACAATGCAATACATAATAATAAAAAGACTATAAAGACTACAAGTTACAATAAGAATATGTATATGTTGGTAGTGCAAAAAGAGAACCAAAACATTGTGAGGTAGTGTATATAGGTGCATTGTCCATTCAGAAATCAGATGCCAAGGAGAAGAAGCTGTTCCAAAAATGTTGAGTGTGTGTCTTCAGGCTCCAGTACTTGATAGCAGCAATGAGAAGAGGGCATGACCTAGGTGAAAGGGGTTCTTCATGATGAATGCAATCTTCTTGAGGCATTGCCTTTTGAAGATGTGGGCAATGCTGGGGATCGATGGAGCTGGCAGAGTTTGTAACTTTCTGCAGCTTTGTCCAAGCCTGTGCAGTGACCCCTCCACACCAGATGTTGATGTGACCAGTTAGAATGCTCTCCACAGCACATCTGCAAAAACTTGCAAGAGTCTTTGGTGGCATACCAAGTTTCCTCAAGCACCTAATGAAATACTATACAGCTGCTGTTGTGCCTTCTTTGTAATTGTATCAGTGTGCTGGGTGCAGGCCCAGGATAGATCTTCAGAGATATTGACAGACAGGAATTTGAAGTTGCTCACACATTTCTCTGCTGATCCCTTGGTCAACTGGTGTAGGTTCTGTCAACTTCTACTTCCTGAAGTCTGCAATCAATTCCTTGGTCTTACGAAGGTTGAGTGCAAGGTTATTGTTGTGATACCACTTAACTAGTTAATCCATCTCACTCCTGTATGCCTTGTCATCACCATCTGGTATTCTGCCAACAATAGCTGAGTCATCGGCAGATTTATAGATGCCTTTGAGCTGTGCCTAGCTACATAGCCATGGACCTAGAAGGAGTAGAGCAATGGGTTAAGAGTACATCTTTGAAGTGCACCGGTGTTGTCAGCAAGGAAGAGATGTTACTTCTGAACTGCACTGACTGTCATTTCCCGATGAGGATGTCAAGGATCCAGTTGCAGAGGGAAGTACAGAGGCCCAGGTTCTGGAGCTTGTTGATTAGTACTCAGGGTATAATGGTGTTGAATGCTGAGCTGTAATTGGTAAACAGCAGCCTGCCATAGGTATTACTGTTGTCCAGGTGATCCAAGGCCGAGAGGAGAGCCAGTGAGATTGCAGCTGCTGCAAGAGGGTCCAGGTCCTTGCTTAGGCAGGAGCTGATTCTGGCCATGACCAGCCTGGCAGAGCTCTTCGTCACAGTAGATGCAAGTGCACTTGGTGACAGTTGTTGAGGCAGATCAGCCTGCTCTTTATGGGCATCGGTATTGATTGTCACCCTTTTGAATTAGTTTGGCGGCTCCAGCTGCAGCAGTGAGAGATTGAAGATGTCATTGAACACACTCACCAGTTGGTTGCTGCAGGTTTTCAATGCCCTGCCAGCTGCACCATCAGGTTTGAGGGTTCACCATCTTAAAAGAAGTTCCAACGTCAGCCTTTGAGACAGAGATCACAGGGTCACCAGGTGCTGCAGGGATTCTCACAGGTGTAGTTTTATTCTACTGTTAAAAGTGTGCATAAAAGGCATTGATATCATCTGGGAGTGAAGCAATACAGCCATTCATGATGTTAGGTTTTGCCTTGTAGGAAGTAATGGCCTGCAAGCCCTGCCTGAGCTGACATGCAAATGATTCTTCAATTGGAATTGTTTTTTTGCTCTCAAATTAGCCTTCCATAGGTTGTACCTAGACCTCTTGTATAGTTCTGGGTCACCAGTATTGAAGGCCACAGATCTAGCACTGAGCAGACTGAATCTCCTGTAACATCCATGGCTTTTGGTTCAGGTATGTCCAGTACATTGTGGAAGACACACACTCATCCGTACAGTTCTTGATGAAGTCAGTGACAACTGTGGCATATTTATTCAGATCTGAGGATGAATCTCTGAATACTGTCCAGTCCATCGACTCACAGCAGGCCTGTAGGTGCTCTTCTGCCTCCCTTGACAATACCTTCTTGGTCCTCACCACTGGTGCTGAGTCCTTTAGCCCCTGCCTGTATGCCCGTTGATCGGAATTTCCAAAGTGTGGGTATGGGGTGGCATGGTAAGCATTCTTGACAGTGGTGCAATAGTGGTCAAGTGTATTGGCTCTCTGATTCCATAGGTGGTATGTTGATAGTAGTTGGTCAGAGGCTTCCTCAAGCTGACCTCCTCAAACTCCTAATGGAGTATAGCTTCTGGAATGCCTTCTTCATGATAGCACCAATGTTTTGTGCCCAAGATACCCAGGAACTTAAAGCTGTGCACACTTTCCACTGCTAACCCCTCAATGAGAACTGGTGTGTGTTTTCCCAGCTTCCCCTTCCTGAAGTCCACAATCTTGGTCTTGCTGACATCGAGTGAAAGATTGTTCTTGAGGCAGCATTCAACCAACTGATCTGTCTCATTCTTGTATTCCTCCTTGTCACGATATAAGATTCTGCCAACAACAGAGACAAGCCTTCATTGGTGAATTTATAAATGGCATTTGCACTCTGCCTAGCCACACAGTTATAAACATAGAGAAAGTAGAGGGGTGGGCTAAGCATGCATCCTTGAGGAGCGGCTGTGTTGATTGTCAATGAGGAGGAGATTGACTGTGGTTGCCTGATGAGGAAATCAAGGGTCCAGTTGCGAAGGGCAAGTCCCAGGTTTTGAAGCTTGTCGGTTAGTACTGAGGTGATGATGGCATTGAATGCTGAACTGTAATTGATAAACTGCAGCCTTAAGTAGGTTGTCTAGGTTCTCCAAAGCTGAGTGGAGAGCCAATGAGGGTTTTAAAGTTGCTGATTCTCTCCATCTCTGATCCCCTGATGAGGACTGGCTGATGGACCTCTGGATTCCCCTTCCTGAAGTCAATAATCAGCTCCTTGGTCCTGCTGCTATTGAGTGAGGGGCTGTTGTTTTGGCACCACTCAACCAGATTTTCAATCTCCTTCCAAAATGCTGATTTGTCACCACCTTTGACTCAGTCAATGACAATGGTGTCATCTGCAAACTCAACTATGACTTTGGAGCTGTGCTTAACCTCACAGTCATAAGTATAAAGCTAGCAGAACAGAGGGCTAAGCATGCAGGCTTCTGATGCAGCTGTGCTGATGGTGACTATGGAGGAGATGTTGCTGCCAATCCGTACTGACTGGGGTCTGCAAGTGAGAGAATTAATGATCCATTTGCACAAGGAGATATTCGAGATTATAGTTTCAAAGCAGAATGAGAAGGTGGGGGGGGGGGGAAACAAAGGAATACAAGCAAGAAGTTGATACGTGAAGCCAGGTGGGTGGGAGGTTTTAGATGGAAAAGGTACAGAGAAGGAATCTCACAGGAGGAGACAGTGGTCTGTAGCAGAAAGGGCACCAAGGGGAAGATGATAGGCAAGAGGGAAGGGGGGCAGAGTAGGGAATTGAAGAAGTGGGAAGGGGAGGATTCATTCTATTTGTCTCCTCCCTGTATCTCTCACTACCACTTAATGATTCATGTGCATCTGGATCCATCTTTCTACCTTTCTGATATTGTTACTCCGTGATCTCAATGTCTATTCATCATCTCTCTCTGTCTTACAATGACTATGTGCATTCTCTATTTCCCAGCCTTTTGTTTCTCTTTCTGTATTATCCCATCCCCCTCTAGTTCTGATTGCTATTATTTCCGAGAATGTCACTGTGTATCTCTCACTCATTGCTGTGGTATGGTATTTGTATATACAATTTCCTCTCATTCACTGTGCATCACTCAGCTTGCATTTATGTCACCTTTCTATGTTGTTCTACCTCTCTGTACATCTCTTGTTTCTAAACCCTGACCAAATGCTGGATAAGCTCAGCAGGTCAGGCAGCGTCTATGGAGAGGACTAAAGGGTGCACCTTTCTCTCATAGATGCTACCTGATCTGTCGAGTTCCTCCAGAATTATGTGTGTTCCTCTGGATTTCCAGCATCTGCAGAATCTCTTAGTGGTTTTTTTTCTGAACACTATTCTATCTTCCCCCCTCTGATCTCTTTGTGCATCGTTCTGTCTGCATTTCTTTCACATACTTACTTCCTATTGTTTCCTCAATATTACAGTGTGCTCTTCCCATGATTTGCCCCATCTCTTTGTCTTTCCCATGGTTATATCTGATTCACTTGTGTATTTCGCCCCCTCCCCTCTCCTTATTACTATGTAATATCTCGGTGCATTTCCCACGTCTCTCTCATTGTTACTCTGATATCTTTGTGTATTCTTCCATCTTTGGTCTCTCATTTATACTGCGTGTCCTTTCTATTGTTCTACCTGTCTGTGTTATTTTTTCGGGGTAATCTGTGTATTGTTCTCTCTGTCCGCGTGTGATTTCTCTGAGCTGTTCCACTTCTCCGCTCTCTCTACTCTTGTCTTTACGTTAGTCCAATTTCTTCCCTCCCCCATTTCTTTTGTTGATGTGTGCTTTCTCCGAGTCATCTTCCAGCTCTCTTCTTCCTCTCCGTTACTCTATTGCTCCATCTCTTTCTTCATCTGATTGCTACTGTGAGCTCTCTAGTGTACTGTCCCTTCTATCTCGCGGTAACTCTGTTATCTTTCCCTTTGTTCTCGCTATAACAATGTGGTCGCCCTGTGTGCTTCTCACTCTCATTGTACTGTGATCTCTGTGTATTGCTCCATCTCATTGTTACTGTGTGATCTCTTCCTGCTGTTTGTGACGTGTCCTGACGTGAGAAGGGGCAGACAGCCAGTCATTGAGTGAGTCTCGCTGGCTGTTGTGAAAATCTCTTAGTGTCAGGCTGGTCGACCTCTTGACTTTTAACAATGTGTGCGACTCGCTGCTTCCGCGTCTCCCCGCCGAGCGCCGAGCGCGGAGTTTCCCAGGCGTGAAGGAAGGGGAATGGGACAATCAGACAGAAAGCAACAGCTCACTCTTGTTTTGGTGCCATGCTCCTGGTTTAGCACTACGATGGCGGAGAGAGCTGGCCAGCAGCAGCCCCGAGCGACAGCGGCAGGAAGTGGATTAGGAGCCGGACCAGATCAGCATTCACTCTGGCTACACAAGAGTAGTGCGGTGGGCACTTTCTGAACCCTGTCTGCCCTCCAGGGGACCGGTCGGTGGGTGGGAGGGGGTACAGAATCCGCTGGAGGTGACTCAGTCTGCCTTTGTTGGGATCTTTATCTCCTTCCTACACAACGTCTACTGCTCACGGGTATCTACTGAGAAACCTCTTCGCCACTTACTCTGCGGAAAGAGGGCATTCCAGGAGAACAATTGGGAACATTTTTTCATTTAAAAGGGGAGAAGGGCCCCAGACGTGGAAAGTGAATCCGAAGTTTGCAGGGTTTGAGAATCCGGGAGCCAGTCGGACGTACCAGCCTTGACCGCCCGCCGCAGGTTTCACTCATGGGAGCAAAACAGAGCAACCCGACAGCGAACGGTCGGACCCGAGCCTACTCGGGCTCGGATCTGCCCTCCACCACGGCTAGTAGCAACGGGAACAACCGGTCGGTGGCTGGTTCCAGCGGGTCGGGGACGGGCTCCAGTGCCGGGATGGCTACTGCCTTGGCCGGCGGCCGCTACCACTACGTGACCCCGCCTGCCGGCGGCCCCAGGTCGGTGGTGCCGGCGGCCAGCAGCCGAAACCAGTCGCTCAACATTCCCAACAGCGGCGGCACGTACAACTCGCAGGAGGACTCGGAAGGCAGCAGCCCGGAGGAGAGCACGGGGGAGCGCTCAGGAGGTCACGGAGCACCTCGGTTACTCATTGGATCTCTCCCCGCTCACCTATCGCCTCACTTGTTCGGAGGTAAGACCCTCGGGAACTTTAATGGGCTGGTTAATTGCTGTGGGCGCAGCAAAGTGAAGGAACAAGCCTGCAAGATCTAAGGATTCTTTAATCAGTTAATGCCACCCAAACGTAATGACTACAAAATCCCAATAATTGTGAATCAAATCCATTTCCACCGCGAATGTCCATACTAGTGTCAATACCCTTATGGCTCCTAATTTTTGTTTTTTTAAGTGCACCGTCTGCCTCAGTTCTATGCAGGTTATAGCTCCGTATTTCAACACCGCCTCTTACCTGTCTACTGGGACCAGTGAGAATTTACGTAGGGACAATTTTTGGCTCCACCCGCTACTTTTTTTGATCTTTATTGGTTTGTTTTATTCGTTCTAGTAGTGATATCCCTGTATTTATTTGATCCAGAAGACGACAGCTGATGGGCGAATGGTACTGTTTCAATGCACTTTCTCCTGCAGACATTTGTTTTGCCATCGATTTCAAAGCCTGAATTTCACCCATAGAGTGCGCTTTTTTTTTATAAACGGTTTCTTGAAGCGCCCTGTTGATTATTTTAGTGTTTTCAGAACGCACCTTTGACCCGCTGTAGGATATTAGATAGCGAGTCAGGTACACGAGGTAACAAACGGCGACTTCCAGTACTTGCACCTGCATTTTGCTGGTAATCGCGATTAGATAACAGAGAAACGCCGCTGCGGTGGGCTTTCATATTTGTGCAATAACTTCTCAAAGGGCTTGCTTAATGACCCTAAATATTAACGCGGCTCGATCTGATCAGCGAGCGTGCAATATGATTTAAAGTGCCCGCAGCCAAACCTTCTGAGATTCATTTCGGCGCTGATCTGGGTTGACAAGCTATTTCGCTTTCTCGCCCCGTGACTCCAATTTTGTCGAGGTATTATGTTTAATTAGTGAATCTCTCGTTGCTTTGGTCTATTTTTGGAAGGGTAACATAAACGCAGACTATTCTCCAGCAGGGTAATTTGTCAACTTCAAGCTATCGTCATGGATCAAAGTAGGGGTTTGCTTTTATTTCACCTCGTTGGTTTACCGTTTGTTGACAAACTTTTCCATTCCAAGTCATGTGATTATCTTTAAAGTGAGCTTCTAACATTTTAGGTACCTGTCCCAGTTTCCCGGGTCTTTAGCTTTTCCGGTCGCAGAGTGCATGATGATAATTTGCTTCCAATCCCCTGTGCAGTCACTGCACAGGTGAGAATAATTTTGTATGCATTGTCTCATCATGGTTGGGTTGGTTCATTGTTTACACATTTCAAATGCTTATTTTCAGTATGCACATAATTTATAACTGGATATATAAGAGAATGAGAAATAGTACGAAACAGCTTCTTTTCCCCAAAATGTGTTGACCCTGATGCCTTCCTTTCCCAATGATGTTGAGTTGTTCATGGATGACTGGCAACTTGTTGGCCAGCTGAGGTTTTCCAGAAGGTCTGAGATGGTAGCTCCTTAGGTGAGAGTGGGAGTTATAGGAAGGCTGAGCAAACTAACACTGTTCAAGAATTCAAGAGAAGGAAAATCTAGTTATAATCGGAGGTGATAGTGAGGAGCACAGACAAAATTCAAAGTTGCAAGCATCAGGAGACCTGAAGGCTCTGATGCTGGGTTCAGGACATTTCATCTGTCCTGTAGAGGAATTTGGAGTTGTTGTGGTGCATGGTTGGATCAAGGAAAGAAGTTCTGCTGAGGGAATTTGAGCAGCTCGGGATTAACTTGCCACTGAGCCATGTGCAAATTGGCGTAGGGTTAATAAGATTAGAGAGTTAAATGTGTGGCTCAAAGATTGCTGTGAGAAAAATGGGTCTAAGTTTGTGGGACATTGAGGCCAGCATTGGAGAAGGAGGGAGTTGATCTGATGGGACATGCTCCATTTGAACTGTTCTGGTGAGTTGTATAACTAGAGCTGTGGATAGGACTTTAAACTAAATAGTTTCAATAGATTTTAAATGTACGGGTAAATTACCGGTAAATGGGAAGGAGAGTACAGGAGAGGTTACTGAAGTTGCCAGAATAAAAAAAATAGAAAATTTAGAAAGGGACAAGAATTTAACTTCAGGCAACAAGGTGACAAATTTGAGAAGAGAGGTGGTGAATACAAAACTGAAGGTATGCACAAAGCATACAAAACGAGCTAGTTGAGCTTATTGCACAGTTAGATATGACATTGTGGCTGAAATAAAGTCACAGCTGGGAGCCCAATATCCAAAGGTATACATCCCATTGAAAAGTCAGGCAGGTGGGCGGGAGGGGTGGGGTCGGGGTAGCTCTATTTGGTGAAACATTCAATCAAATCCTTAGAGTGTGACACAGGATCTGAAGGTGCAGAATCGTTGTGGTAGAGCCATAAGGTAATGTTGCAGCTCTAAGATCCTGGTTAGACCACACTTGGAATATTGTGTTCAGTTTTTGGTTTTCTCATTGTATGAGGAATGTGCAAGCTTAAGAGGCTGCAGGGGAGATTTACCAGGATGCTGCCTGGTTTAGAGAGCATGTCTTCTGAGGAAGGGTTGAGTATACCAGGGCTTTTCTCTTTGGAGAGAAGGACGATGAGAGCTGACTTGATAGTGGTGTACAAGATGCATAACTCAAATGAATAGCAAGACACTTTTTCCCTGGCTGGAAATAGCTAATATGTGGGGGCATAGTTTCAAGGTGATTGGAGGAATGAATGGGGGAGTGTCAAGGGTTTTTTCTTTTAAACACAGTGGTATTATGTGCAATGTTCTGCTAGGGATAGTGGTAGAGGCACCTAGAAGCACATTAGGAAAATTTATTACATAGACACTTAGATGATAGAAAAATGGAGGCTATGTAGGAGGGAAATTTTAGATTGATTAGGAGTAGGTTAAAAGGTCGCCACATCATTGTGGGCCATAGGGCCTGTGTTCTATGGAACTACAGAGGCATGAGAGAGGAGCTGGCCAAAGTTGATTGTAAGGGGACAATAGCAGGATGATGGTAGAACATAGAACAATAATAGCAGGAGTTTCCAGGAGTAATTCAGAAGCCAGAGCAAAATTTTATTTCAAAGAAGAAGCATTCTAAAGGGAGGATGAGTCAACCCTGATGAGAGAAGACAAAGACAGTAAAAAATCAGAGGAAAGGGCATACAATATAGCAAAAATTGTTTGGAAGTGAGAGGATTGGGGAAGCTTTTAAAATCCAACAATTGGCAACTAATAATGCAATAAAGGGAGAAAAGATGAAAGTCAGCTAGCCAACAATATAAAGAGGATACCAAAACCTTATTTTCAGATATATAGAGGATATGAGGCAAAAAAATGGACATCGGACAACTGAAAATGATTACTTGAGAAGTAATAAAGGGGAACAAAGTAATGACAGACAAACAGAATCAGTATTTTGCATCAGACTTCATTGTAAAAGATACCATCAATGTGCCAGAGGTTCGGTGCAGTTAGGGGGCAGATGTGAGTGCAGTCGCTGTTACTAGAGAGAAGGTGCCTGGGAAGCTGAAAAGCCTGAAGGTAGATAAGTCACCTGACCAGATACACTACACCCCAGAGTTCTGAAAGAGGTAGCTAAAGAGATTGAAAAGGCATTAGTGGTGCTCTTTCAATAATTACTAGAGTCTAGAATTGTTCTGGAGGAATGCAAATTTCCATAAGTCACCCCACTTTCAGAAAGGAGGAAGCAAAAGGCAGTAAGTTATAAACCAGTCGGCCTGACTTCAGAGGTTGGGAAGGTTCTGGAGTTCATTATTCAGGATAAAGTTTTGGGGTACTTCAAGTTGCATGATAAAGTAGCCAAAGTCAGCATGACTTTTTTGAGCAGAAATGTTGCCCAACAGATCTGTTGGAATTCTTGAGGAAATAACGGGCAGAATAGGCAAAGGAGAGTCGGTGGTTGTTGTTTACTTGGATTTTCGGAAGGCCTTTGACAACATGAGGTTGCTTAACCAGATAAGAGCTCGTGATATTACAGGAAAGTTAACAAGAGTAGGAAAAAAGTAGTCTTTTCTGTTTGGTTGTTAGTAGCTAGTGATGTTCGGCAGAGGTCGATGTTAGGACCACTTTTCATGTTGTATGAAAATGATCTGGATGATGGAATTATGTCTTTGTGGCTAAGTTTGCAAACGATGCAGATAGGTGGAGGGCAGGCAGTGAAACAGTCTACAGAAGGGCTTGGATAGTTGAAGAAAAAGGGCAAAGAAGTGGCAGATGGAGTATAGTGTAGGGAAGTGAACGGTCATGCACTTTGGTAGAAGGAATGAAGGCATAGACTATTTTCTAAATGGCGGGAAAAAATTCCAAAATTGGGTACCACAAGACTTGAGAGTCCTAGTGCAGGATTCCCTAAAGGTCAGCTTGCTGCTCGAGTTGGTAGTAAGGAAGGCAATTACAATTTCAAGAAGATTATAATATTAAAAACAATGATGTAATGCTGAAGCTTTATAAGGCATTGGTTGGATTACATTTGGAGTACTATGAGTAGTTTTGGGCCCCGTATCTAAGAAAGGATATGCTGACTTTTGGAAGGTCCAGAGGAGATTTACAAGAATGATCCTGGGAATGAATGTTGAAGTATGAGGAGCATTTGATGACTTTGGGCCTCTACTGACTGGAGTTTAGTAGGATCGTGGGGGTGCGGGAATTTCATTGAAACCAGGCGAACATTGGAAGGCCTGCATAGAGTGGGCATGGAGAAAATGTTTCCAGTAGTGGGAGAGTCTAGAACCAGAGGACATAGCCTCAGAATACAAGGACATCTCTTTGAAAAAAGAGATGAAGAATTTCTTTAGCCAAAGGGTGCTGAATCTGTGGAATTCTTTGCCACAGCTGGCTGTCGATGCTAAGTCATTGGTATATTTAAAGCAAAGGTTGATAGATTCTTGATTGGTATAGGTGTCAAAGGTTACAGGGAGAAGACAGGAGAATGGGGTTGAGAGGGAAAATAAATCAGCCATGATTGAACGGCAGCGCAGACTTGATGGGCTAACAATCAGATTCTACTCCTATGTCTTTTAGTTTTATATGGTAGGAGTTGCAAGAATGGTGGCAAATTGAACTGCCTTATGTGCCAGACTTTCTACTCTGCACGTGCCCAGTCTCTCTGCAGGAAACAATATGGTGCCCTGTCTGCATAAAGGATTTGGTAGACGGGAACCGGCAGTACACAGAGTCCCTTTGCTGCTGCACTCTGATGCTCCAGCAAACGATACCAAATATTAAATGCCCCATTCACCCTTTCCTTTTGCTACACGTGTGCGACTGTGATATTTGATAACATCATCTGTTTGCAATTATTAAATATATATTCTTGAGTACAGAAGTGAAGTGGACTGGTAATTGACTCACAAAGAGCAAAGCTCACATCTTGAGAATTAATTTAAAACATTCTATTTAGATTTATAACTTGAGCAAAGGAAAGTAAGAAAGTGTTTAGCTTTAATCATGTTGAAGTGGTGCAAGGACACCTGGCTGGTCATTAGTTTGCGATTTCTATTTATTTGCTTAGAATCTAATATACGCTGCAACAGCTGTTTGCCCACGTTCCCATCTGTTCATAAATTATTTGCAAAGATTCTTTTTCACACGTTTTACATCTTTGTTTGCTAATATAAAGACTGACTGTTGAAAAGGTGGGAATGGATGTAATCAGCTATTACATATCCCATGGGAAAGACTATCAGAAGAATCCAATATTTCAATCTGTTCCATGTCCTTCTGCAGAGGTGAGAGAGGAATTAAAAACACATTATTTCTCAATCTGACCAAGTTTAATTTGAACACTATTAGTTATTATTCGAAGGGCAGGGGAATTCCACTGCTGTGTTCTGAAAGGAAGTTGTAGGTCTGCATGTGATAAGGGCAGCTAATTTTGAAAAAGAAAACTGCTTTTAAAGGAGCAAAATCTTAACCGAGAGTGCTTTGCAAAGCCTTTCTGCGTGAAACACTTATAAAGTTCCTAAACTCCCAAGTACTGACCTAACTACTCAAATTGTCCACACTGAGGTAATTCCTCTAAATCAGGGACTATCATGGTAAACCTTCACTGATCTGCCTCAAATGTAACTTTATATCCCTGATTATAAGGGGCAAAAGCAGTTCAGTGGGGTCCCACTGCTGCAGAATGTGACCCTCCAAATCAGGTGTTGGTTGGACAGCTAGGCTCCATTCATTGGTGTCATTTATTGCATCTGGTGTGGCCTTCTCCACATCGGACTGCGGAATCGCTTTGTTGAGCAGATTTGCTCAGTCCGCCATAACAGCTAGGGTCTTCTTCTATGGGACAACCATTTTAAACCTACTTCCCATTCCCACACTGACCTGCCTGCCCATGGCCTAATCTACAGTTGAGGCCAGATGCAGGTTAGAGGATTAACATTTTATATTCTGCCTTGGTAATTTCCAACCTGATGTCATGAATATTGATTTTCAGTAAACACTTCCCTCTCTTTCCCCCTTGTTTCCTTATCTCTACACCCCTGCCTTCTCAATCTGCCCTTCACCCACACATTCTTTCCCCCATTCTCTTCCTCACCTTCCCTTTATTCCATGCTCCACTCACAGTTTCTGTCAGATTCTCTCTTCATTAGTCCTTTGTCACTTCCACTTATTAGCTTCCAGCTTCATCCTTCAATCCCACTCTTCCCCTCCCTGCCGGGTGTATCTTCCCCCTCTCACATGGATCCATCTATCACCTGTCAGTCCTTGCTCCACTCCCCCCCCCATCCTTTATATATGAGCTGTGTGCCCTTTTCCTTTCCAGTCTTGAAGAAGGGTCTCGAGCTAAAACATTAACCGTTCATTTCCCTTCATAGACGCAGACTGACCTGCTGAGTTTCTCCAGTGTTCTGTGCATCGCTCTCTCGCTCTCTTCAGCCTTCCTCTTTCGGTTCTCCTCTGGGTTGAAATGAATCAATAATCAAGGTGCCCTGCACTGTGGTCCAGGCTGTCACAGAATGTCTGGCTCAGCTACTTTTGTGAATTTGCATCCCACACTAGTTGATGATCAGCTTGGCTAATTTCCCCACGATTACAGTTTTCCTTTTGAAGAACTGCGCGGCCACACCGTTCATCAACGCATAATAACAAGACTACAGCTGGAGCTGTAATATCATTTACTTGTACAACAGCACCACACTGTTAATGGCAACTATTTAACAATGTTAATGTACAGAAAGATCTTGGGGTCCAAGTGTATAGCTCACTGAAAGTGACTGGTAGGGTGTTAAAGAAAAGCAAATGGCCTTCATTAGTTGAGGCACTGAGTTTGAGAGTCAGGAGGTTATGTTGCAACTAGCAGGTCACATCTAAAGTATTACATTCAATTTTGCTCACCCCATTTAGTGGAAGAACAGGGAGGTTTGGGGAGGGTGCAGAAGTGGTTTTTCAGGGTTCCATCTGGATTAAAGGGCACATGCTATAAGGACAGCTAGGACACATCTGTGTACTTTTTTCTGGAGCGGTGGAGGCTGAGGGGAGATCTCAGAAGATTATGAGAGGCGTAGATAGGCAGCTAGTACCTGTCCCCAGGATTAAAGTGTATAATACTAGAGGAATTTAAAATGATGGGGGGTAAGTTCAAAAGAGATGTGCAAGCAAGTTTTTTTTTGTTTTGAAAATAGTTGGTGCTTGGTATGGGGTTCCAGGAAGAAAATACAATAGAGGTGTTCAAGGGGCTCATGGATACACAAATGTGCAGAGGATAGAGGGCTATGTGTAGGCAGAAGGGAGTAATTTAGCTAGACATTTCATTATAGTTTAATTAGTTCAGCACATCATGGGCCAGTGGGCCTGTTCCTATGCTGTACTGGTATTCCTTCTATGTTTCATACACTTTTACTCCAAACCCATTGAAAAAGAAGTTGGCATTAAGATTTTTAAATACTTATACAGTGGATTTTGGTTAATTGGGGCAGCCGCTTATCCGGGACAACCCTTAAAAGAACAAAAACTAATCAAGAAAATAGCTAGGATTCCCTTTGTTTATTTGGGACACTGTGCCACTTAATTGGGACAAGATACTGTTACTCAGCAATTTCTAACGAGCGTCAGTTTAATGACTGTGTGTGGCCGTTAGACACTTCACCGTTTCTTGGAGCGAGCAGTTTTTAAATTAGTGTGTTTGTGTTTAAAAAATCAATGTTCTTGCCACTGATAGTTGGCGAGAAATAAGCAGTAAGACAATTTAGAACTGTTCTGTTCTCAGCGGTTTCAAGCATTCAGGCTTGGAGATGCCAGAAACGGCCAGGAGTGAAATCAGGCAGTCCATTATCTACATTAGGTATCTTTACTGGTTTTGTTCATTTACAGTCAATCAAAAGAATGAGGCAGCATGCACTGGATAAATTCCTCCATTAATGATTATTAGGAAATAATACAGTCTTATAGTACTGTCGTAGTATTGATAGTGTTCTGATTTCTTTTATAATTCATTTAAACATATAATTTGTTACTCAGTTAAACAGTAATTTAACTATTTCAATGAAACTTTGGCTAATTGGTGCATTTGCTTAACTGGGCCAAAATGTACTGATTTGCATGTCTCAATTAACCAGAATCCACTGTATCTGCTGGATTTGTATGTTACGTACCCAGATCACTTTGTGCTGCAAACTTCATTCGTGTAAATAATAATTTGTTTTATTATTCTTTTCAAAGTGAATGCTTCACATTTTACTACATCATTTTCCGTTTGCCAGCATTTTGCTCACTCAGTTAAACTAACAATATCTCTATGTCTCCTGCTCACTCATTGCCTTCCTCCTTTACATTTTCATCATTTGCAGATTTTGTTATTCTATGTTCACTTCCTTCCTCTTAAATCATTGATAAACATCGTAAACAGCTCCTCTCCTAGCTGTGGGCCCACATTTACAGGATGCTAACCTCAGTACAGCTCCGCTGTCCTTACACACTATCTCCTAGTTAGCCAATGTTGCTTTTATGTGTTCTGAGCACTTATAATTTACCTGGGTGTTTGACACAAACACAGGGACGCAATCTTTTTTCTTCAGGTCTAATTGGATTTCTTTCTTCTAAAAATTGTATGTCTAATTTACCTTTCAGCTGTGAATGTTGCTTAAATGATGTCATGTGTCTGTAATGCTGCTGCAAGTACATTTTACATTGCACCTAGGCATACATTACATATACTTGTGCACATAACAATAAACCTGACTTTGACTTTGAATCATGCAATGCCTAACCAAGGCTCTAAATATGTGTTCAAGTTGCAAACACTATCTGTACGTACTACCAGAGGCTGACTGTAATCGAGCGCTTGAGATACTGCATGATGCCGTCTCCAAACAAGAAACAGTCCAGCCCGATGCATTTCAAATCGAGTCAGGGACTTCAATCTGTCTTGTTTGAAGAAGTCCCTGCCCTAAGTATTGTACGTTATTAGTTTTGCTACAACAAGTGTATGGGACATTGGAAAAAAAGTTGAATTTCCCCATGGGGATGAATAAAGTATCTATCTATCTATCATACTAAGATAAGGAACGCGTACTGTTCCATGCCCAGACCATATGTCAGGAAATCTGATCATTTGGCTGCCCTACGTACAGTCAGAGGCTAAAGAACAAAGCTCCAGGTGTTAGGACAACAAAGGTGGTTGCGGGAGGTGGAGGAGTCGCTGCAGGATTGCTTTGAGTCAGTGGACAAGGACAGGTTCATCTGTGGATCTGAATGAATGCACCGTGGTTGTCATGGGCTTTATATACCAGTTGCCAATGAGTGCAAATTCCAAAATCATCCAGAGTCTCCCCCAGTTGTGAAGTGGCAATTCTGGACTAAACGTGAATCAATGAAGGACGCTCAACAGTTGTGGCAGGGCTTGAATGCTCTCAGCTCCCGCAAAGTGAAACCAAGCAACAAGGGAGACAACAGACCTTTGCTCCTAGATGAGCTCATAGAACATAGAAAATCTGCAGCACGTTACAGGCCCTTTGGCCCACAATATTGTGTTGACCATGTAACCTACTCTAGAAGCTGCCTAGAATTTCCCTACGACATAGCCCTCTACTCTTCTAAGTTCCATGTACCTATCTAAGAGTCTTTTAAAAGACCTGTACCACCTTCCCTGGTAATGCATTCCACACACCCACCACTCTGTGAGGAAAAATTTACCTCTGATACCCCCCTTGTACCTACTTCCAAACACCTTAAAACTATGCCCCCTCATGTTAGCCATTTCAACCCTGGAAAAACACCTCTGGCTATCCACACAATCAATGTCTCTCATCATCTTATATACCTCCATCAAGTTACCTCTCATCCTCTATCGCTCCAAGGAGAAAAGGCCAAATTCACTCAACATATTCTCATAAGGCATGCTCTCCAATCCAGGTAACATCCTCATAAGTTTCCTTTGCACTTTCTCGAAAGTAACAACATCCTTCCTCTAATAAGGTAACCAGAACTGAACACAGTACTCTAACTACAGTCTTGTATAGCTGTAATATTACCTCAAAGCTCTGGAACACAACCCTATGTCTGATGAAGGCCAACATATTTTATGCCTTCTTAACAACACTGTGGACATGGACCACAAGATCTTGCTGATTCCTCCACACTGCCAAGAGTCTTACCATTAATATTTTGTTCTGTCTTCAAATTTGATCAACCGAAATGAACTACCACACTTATCTGTGTTGAACTGCATCTGCCACTTCTCAACCCTGTTCTGCATCTTATCAATGTCCCGCTGTAACCTTTGACAACCCTCCAGACATTCCACAACACTTCCAACCTTTGTGTCATCAGCAAATTACTAAACCACCTACTTCCTCATCCAGATCATTTATAAAAATCACCAAGAGGAGGGCTCCCAGAACAGCTCCCTGCAGAACACAAACCATCCGCAACCACCCTTTGGGCAAGCCAATTCTGGATTCGCAAAGCAAGGTCTCCTTGGATCCCATTCCTCGTTACCTTCTGAATGAGCCTCGCATAGGGGACCTTATCAAATGCCTTACTGAAATCCATACATTCACTGCTCTACTTTCATCAATGTGTTTTATCGCAGGAAAGCAGCATCCGTCATCGGGGTCCCCTACCACCCAGGACATGCGCTCTTGTCACTGCTGCCATCATGAATGAGCTACAGGAGCTTCAGGGCTCTCATCGCCAGGTTCAGGAGCAGTTATTACCCCTCAACCATCAGACTGTTAAAACAAAACTTCACTTGCCCCTACACTGAAGTGTTCCCAAAAACTATGGACTTACTTTCAAGGACTCTTCATCTCATTTTCTCGATATTTGCGGCTTATTTATTTATTGTTATTATTATTATTATTATTTCTTTCTTTTTGTATTTGCACAGTTTGCTGTCCTTTGCATGCAGGTTGAATGCCCAAGTTGGTGCAGATAATCATTGATTCTATTATGGTTATTATTCTTTTATGGATTTGTTGAGTAGTCCCACAAGAAAATGAACTTCAGGATAGCATATGGTGACAAGTATGAACATTGATAGTAAATTTACTTTGAACTGGGAAGCTTGTGGCTAGTTACAGGCATCTTTGCTGGACTCCCAGATTCTATGCCCTTCGCAAAGGTTTCCCTCCTCCCTCAGGTGCTGCCCTTAAAGTTGGCCTTCAGTAGCTGTTATTGCCAAATTCACTGTCTACAGTTGAAATCCTTCACTGCTGACTACCAAGGCTGAGTTATTGTGCTCTGATTTGCTGATGCGGGCTAATTACGCCTCTGCTGTGATCTTCCAGAATGAGTTCATTGAATTGGCAAGAAGGGAAGGAAGGCTACCGTGGGTCACTTAAAAGAACATGAATTTCAATGCAATTCTCCAAACTGGGGAAACCTAGGGTCCATTCAATCTTCCTCTCTTGTTTTGCTGGACTGATATGCATGTTAAAACATTCAATCACTAATCAGCAGACAATTGTAGTTGTTAGCACCTACTCTTGTCATAGTATCACTATATGTGAGCTTAGACTGAATGTGGCCCACCCGGTTTTGTGGATTTCATCCAAGATCAATTTGGCTACTTTTCCAATGTTTCCCATGTTCTGGGGAGCATCTTGGCCAGAGTCGGTCATCAATCCACACCAATACGTCTGCTCCAGTACTCTGAGGCTTAAGTTGTGAATCTGAGTCTGTACCCTATCGTGTGACACTTTATCTAAAGCCATTTGAAACACTGATACACTATATCTAATAATTCCTCTATCGACTCTGGAGTCTCTAATGACTAAATTTGATAATTACATAAATATGTGTTGTGAAGAGGATATAAGGAATTTGAGTGGGCTAAGGTCTAACAAATGAATTGTGATGTGTTGAAAGTGGGAAATTGTCCATTTTGCCTGGAAAAAATAAAAGCCTAGATAATAATTGCAGTGTTCTGAATCGAAGTCATTAAGTGAATTTATTATCGAAGTACGTATGTGTTGCCGTGTACTACCTTGAGATTTATTTTCTTACAAGCATTTACAGGAAAAAAGAAATATAATAAAATTTATGAAAAACTCTACAGAGACAGAGGCTGACAAAGAGCCCAAGAAAGCAAACTACAAATTAAAGAAATAATATTGAGAATATTGTCCTTGAAAGTGAGTCTATAGGCCGTAGAATCAGTTCTGAGTTGTAGTGGTGGTTGAAGTTACTCGTGCCTATACAGGAGCTTGAGTGGCGTACGGTAATAACTGTTCCTGAAGCTGGTGATGTAGAACCTAAGGCCTCCTGTCCAATGCCAGTTGCGAGAATTGGGCATAACCTGGATGGGTGGGCGCCATTGATGGTGGATGCTGCTTTCTTGTAGCAGCACACCCTGTAAGTATACATAATAGAGGGAAGGGCTTTGCCAATGATGGACTACCTCTACCTATCACTTTCTGGAGTCTTTTCCCTTCCTGGGCATTGTCATTTCCATACCAGGCTGTGCTGCACCAGTTAGGACACTCTCCTCTGTGCGTCTATAGATATCCGTCAAAGTGCAGCGGGATCTGGCTGGCATGATTTGCAATTGGCACAGTGTTGTAACTGTGAACTGGGTCACTGGAGAGACAGTGATGCTCCTTGATATAAAAGCTCTTTATGTATTATGATGTCCACCCTTTCCACTCAAACTGCATCAAATTTTTATAGTCTTAACAGCAAAGAAAGCAGCAGGTGGCTCAATATGATTTGCTACATTGACATTGTTTACTTCAATAGTTTGAGTCTGACAAATGGTTCCATTGAATTGCACATCTACAATAAGAAAACACTATCTGACAAGACACCTTTGAAAGTGGCAAGCACGTTTTCTGGGCCAAAGTAGTTCACATTGATGGAGAGAACAGACACCCAAGGTTAGTCTTGTGAGAGCTGACTCTGAGTGTGCAATTATCCCAGAGACTGATTGAGAGCAAATATGCTCCTAACCATGTTTGACGTACTGACAAAATAAATGTGGTAGAAGTTTCCTTGCCATCAGTCACAATGGTGCAAAATAACTTGGCTGATGTATGTGAAAACTTCTCATGGTCATGTCAATTTCCATGCCATGCCTCTTAGGCAGCCAGTCTCCTGCTGTGGGGCAGTAGTCTGTACTCTCCAGAAAACCCATTTGTTTACAAATTCCCCTTTCATTTTCAAACTGATTACTGCTTGCAATGTACATTAAGAACTGCAGACTAATTCTTGTTTGAATTAATGTCTGGTATAATTGAATAATTTCATAACTCCTGAATCCTGGTAGTAAATCAAATGGAGTCTTTTTGTTTATTGCTCAGGAAATTGACTGCAAAAGAAGTTACACTTCAGTAATATGGGCCTTTAGTGAGACCACATCTAAGAGGAAAGGACAGACTTATTCATTTAGAGTTTACGGGACTTCTCTAAAACCCACAGGAATTTGAGGGTCCTAAAAGAGGAAATGTGGAGAGGATGCTTCCCTTTATAGGAGAATCTAGAACTAGGAATAACTTTTAACATAAGGGGTTCCCTATCTGAGAAAGAAATGAGACAACTGTTTTCCCTCCAAGGTTTCAGAGTCTTTGGGATTCTTTTCATTAAAAGGCAATGTCACTGTCTAAATATTTCTACAGTTTAAGTTCTTGCATGTCAACATCTTAGGAGGTCTATTCTGGGCCCAACACATTTACTCAGTCACGAAAAGGCACGCCAATGACAGGAGTTTGAGGAGATTTGATATGTCACCAAAGACTCTTGCAGATTTCTGTAGATGCACAGTGGAGAGCATGCTAACGGATTAAATCACAGCCTGACATGAAGCCTCCAATGCACAGGATCACAAAAGGCTGCAGAGGGGTATATGCTTTCATCACAAACTCAGCCCTCTTCACCAGCAAGGTCATTTCAACACACGGTGCCTCAGGAATGTGGCATCCATCACAAAGGACCTTTACCATCTGGGACGTGCCTTCTCGTTGCTACCATAGGAGATACAGGAGCCCAAGGACCCACACGCAATGGAACAGCTTCTCCTCCACCATCAGATTTGTGAATTGTCCATGACTCCATGAATGATAACTCGTTATTCCTTTTTTTGCACTATTTATTTTGTAAATTTAATTTCATATCTTTGCACTGTGCTACAACTGCAAAACAACAATCGCATCATATAAACCGTGATAATAAACCTGATTCTGAATACTTATAAGACTGAGGGGGAGGGACTTGATATGTAAGGGGTGAAAGGTAACCACAAATCAGGATAATATGAGGCAAACAGACCAGTCAGGGTCTTATTAAATAGTGGAACAGGCATGAATGGTAGAGTGGCCCTTTCCTTTCCCTAATTCATATATTTGTAATTTGATGTCCTTTACGCCTTCACCATAGTAACAAAAGCACACTTTAGATATTTATGTGACGGTTAGTTTAATAAAATCCAGTATTATTGTCAACTTTGCTCATTACGTTGAAGCAAGACAGATACCTATCAAAGTCCAAAGTACCTAATCATGTCTTCAGGTTTCTTTTTCATTAGATGTATCAAGTCAAAAATGAAGCTTAGTTTTGATTGGAAGTCCAAGGTCCTAGGAGAAGTGCTCCAAAGAAACTTATTGCCATTCCCATTAATAAGTTCTAATTCAAATCAGAACTTTAGATTTTGGTTGTGAATCACATTACTTAAACTAATTTTCAGACTTGTAATTGCATCGTGACTTTCCTATGTCTCTCTATACTTGGTGACAAATTCTCAATACAAGAGTATATTGTGTTCTGCACATATTCTGCAATGGTGGTTTCATGGCCAAAGAGAATAATAAGCAGTTCCTTGTATCCTGACGCATACCCTATGGCAAAGGGATGTGGGGTCAGTCACGAGTTCTTGTTGGCTTCAAGTCTTCTGGAAACAGTGAATACAGGTCTGTGACTTCCAAAGATCAGATTTTGTCACACACTTGTTCCAGCAGCTTGTTTTTTTTATATAGCATTCAATATCAGGCTAGAAAGCACTAATTATTGCCTGTTTCTAGATGTCCTCAGGAAACTGTTGGTGGTTTGTACACATCACTAGCAGTGGCAGAGTTGGAGTAGTGAATGCAAAAGATCGTTGCGAGTATGATCTGGTAGCAATATTGAAGCATTGCCTTAAAGAAATGGAGGATTTCAAACATAAGATTTCCAGCTACAAGCTGTTCAGCAGAGAAGGGGATTGGGTAAAAGATGAGGGTCAGGTTTTTTCATTAAATATACCGCAAATCATCTGAGTTTACAAGAACTATCCAAATATATGGCGAGATATGGTGAAACTTAAACTGTGAGGAGAGCCATTTGAAATTGAGTTGGAAAAGAATCTGACATGGTTAGGTTGGGATCCAAATTTGATAGATAAAACAATCCTCTGATGAGAAATCAGTCACCAGTCAGGAGCTCCCTGGAAGAGACAGAGGAATGCAGCTGATGTCGATTTTCAGGCACAGTGTATCAAAGCAAACACCACAAAAATATACAGAGCAGCTAAGAAGGACAATTGGTACAAGAGGCCAATGGTTAGCTTTATCTGAAAGAATTGTATGTGACTTCTATAATCATAAATTGTGAGAGTGGTTAATAGGTTGTAGCCAACCAAAGTAATTATTTTATGAAAGCAGAAGGTATGGTTGAGATGCTAAATAATGATTTAGCAATTGTTTTCAGTATTTGTATTTTCTTACCATAGAGTAAGTAATCCCATACCCATTTTTATTTTCCTATAATATTGTTCCCAATAATCGTGATTCTCCTACCATGCATGTACACTGGAAGGGTGCTACAATAGTAAAATAAAGGCTAGTGGGTGTGTTACGAATGTGCCACAACTCTGAGGGGCCGAAGGGTACAAAGTCGCCCCCTCCTTCTTGAGAATTGCAAGATTGCTATTAATTCGGGTCTGGGACCCAGGAAATGAGAGAGAATCCTCAAGGTTTTGGAATGTGTCCTGGCCCCTCAGCAAGACAAAGCCACGGATAACGGACATTGTCTCTTGGAGACGGAATTGTGTATTGAGTACTGTACTATTCATTGAAGCCCTCAGGGGATGACCAGAGTGGGCTGGTTGAAGGATTGCATCATCCCAACCTGATTGACATCTGAGACCCTGTGAGTAAGGATAAAAGAGGGTCTGGGGAACAACCCCTTCAGACACACCAGGAGAAACGTATGAGACCAGTGGAGGCTTGTGTGTGTGTCCATCATTGCCCGGATGACAAGTCCTCCACGGAACGGCCTCGCTAAAGGACGAATACGGATCAAGATCAGATCAAGGAAAGCCGGCAAGTTTTTCTCCCAAAACTCTCTCTCTCTCCAACTATTGCAAACCCAGCGGTCCCCAAAGGCTGCAGCCTGCATGAACTGAGTGACTTTTATATTTCCATCGGACAATACATTATCCCCTAGACAACGATAGAGCTTATTTCTCATTGATTATTATTATACCCGCACTTTCAGATTTAGTATTGACGACGTATATTATCTGTATGTTTGCATTGATATTATTTTTGTGTCTTTTTACTAATAAACACTGTTAAAAATAGTATCATCAGACTTCAACTGACCTCTCCATCTTTGCTGGTAAGTGACCCAGTTACTGGGTTCGTAACAGGGCGAAATCCAAGCAACACACAAAATGCTGGAGGAACTCAGCAGGGCAGGTAGCATCTAGGAAAAGAGTAAGCAGTCAACGTTTCAGGCTGAGACCCTTCATCAGATTCTGATGAAGGGTCTCGGCCTGAAACATTGACTGTTTACTCTTTTCCATAGATGTTGCTTGGTCAGCTGAGTTCCTCCAGCATTTTGTGTGTAGGATAAAATTAAGTGTTGTGTCTGGGGTGGGGGGGGGGGGGAAATAATAATCATTTGTAAGATTTTGTGGGCAACGCTCCAATCTGAAATGCACCTGGTTGAGCTGGTATGCACTCAGGATAAGGTGGGGGTGGCAATGATGGAATTTCTCAGTGGAATGACCCTTGGGTTTGTCACGAATGATGCATGTGCTTGAAGTAGCGGGTGTTAATAAACCCAGCAGTCCCAGACTTGTCCACCCAAGTAATCAAGAAATTTACAGATATAACAATTTAGGGAAAAATTACATGGATTTGGAAAATTCTCAGCTAATGCACAAGTATCAGCACCCTTATTAAAGAAAAAAATTGTTTGCCTAACAATCAGTTGAAGGAGCAATGGAGGAGGTTAATGTTGTGCATCTGGGCTTTAAGAAGCTACTTATCAAACTACAATGTAATTAACATTAATAAAGTTAAAGGTCATATGATTGAATTGTCTGCATTGGGGATTTTTTTCTGGAGTCTGTGAAAAGTTACGTCTCTATGATATGAGGTGCAAATAGGTACACTGAGTATGATTTTGAACAGTGCGGAGTACAGAGACAATTCAAGAGGACATAGGCTGGTCGGATAGGCTGTTAAAGTTTAATGGTAAATATTATCTTGCTGGGAGGAATCTTTATAAACTAAAGGTTAACATTTTAAAAAGGTTGCAGGATTGCAGATGCAAAATGGTGTAAAAATCAGTGGCCACTTGGTACTGGAGTGGAATCTGGTGTGGTCTTCTGGGCTACAGCAGCAGAAGACCATAACACATCAAGGTCCACACACAAAATGCTGGTGGAACGCAGCAGGCCAGGCAGCATCTATAAGGAGAAGTACAGTCGATGTTTCGGGCCAAGACCCTTCCTCAGTATTTCTCCCTTTAGATGCTACCTGGCCTGCTGCGTTCCAGCAGCATTTTGTGTGTGTTGCTTGAATTTCCAGCATCTGCAGATTTCCTGGTGTTCACATCAAGGTTTGATGTGTTGGGCATTCAGAGATGCTCTTCTGCACACCACTGTTGTAACATGTGATTATTTGGGTTACTCTCATCTTCCTATCAGCCTGAACAAGTCTGGCTATTCTCCTCTGAGCTTCCTCATTAACAAATCGTTTTCGCCCACAGTTACTGCTTACTGGATGTTTTTCTGCAAACTCTAGAGACTGCTGTGCTTCAAAATCTCAGGAGATCAGCAGTTTCTGAGATACTCAAACCACCCCACCTGACACCAACAAACTTTTCACAGTCTAAGACACTTAGATCACATTTCTTCCCCATTCTGAAGAAACCCCCTTACACAAAAATAAAGAATGATTATTCACAGAACATTGAAGTTGGATTTATTGGGAACATCTATCAAAGAAGTGGAACAAGCATCAGAGTGCAATAGCAGCCTTTTTTTTCGAGCTCAACTCCTGGTGAAGCGTCTCGGCCCGAAACATCGACTGTTTATTCATTTCCATAGATTCTGCCTGACCCCCTGAGTTCCTCCAGCATTTTGTGTGTTCTGCCTTGGATTTCCAGCATCTGCAGATTTCCTTGTGATTGTAGCTCAACTGCATGACTGATTTGAAAAGTAAATGGGAATTTAAAAAAAAAAGAATAAGCATAAGGTCAAAAGTTCCAGGATTATTTTCATTGTTTTAATCCAAAGTTTTACAGTACACATTTGCTTTCAAGAATTTCAGCTGCCCTTCTATTGCTACCACTATATAGGCTTAATATTGTAACCCATAATGTCAGACCCTTTTTACAAATAACAGTGCATTTATCAAGCTATAACACTACTTGTGAATACATTGACATGAAGTTGGGTGTAATGTCCACAAGTATATAATGTCTAGAGTGACAGATCAATGGCTGAATTACATCAGACCTAAACATCCCTATAAATACAGCAATCTTAAGCATGAGCCTCACATACCATAATGCTAAGCAACCATCCGGGCCTGATAAGGTGCTGAGGCAGGCTGGCATGGCCTGGTTTAAGCCAAATGTGAATATTTTATCACAGTGTGTACTTGACCCAACCAAATGCGATGCAGGTAGATGGGTCAATCAGACTCATGCCAAATAGCAAGACTGTTCAAGCCCTCCTTCCTCCCCTCCACTCTAGCAAGACCCTGATATCATCTTAATCTTCCACAAGGGAACACAAGGCCTATTTGTGCCACGTGCCCTCATGGAGTGCGATCTTTCAGGCATAGATTTAATGAATCTATGCTGAATTGTTTCCAAGGGTGATGTAGGCACATTGTAGTACAGTGACTGCAACACTACAGATGGGTATCCACCAGGGGTTTTAAAGAAATAATTTTAATAAAGGCATTTTACTAGTAAAACTTTTCTAAGTTGGATATATTTAATTTCAGCTGTGTTGTACGCTGGTGAGCTGAGTGGATAGGTGCAATATGGAACTGAACTACTCAGTAAGCAGCATATGAATATTGTGTCGGGCTTTAGACTTGCTCTTCAGCAATAAAGGTGCCAGCTATGGCCCTGAGTAATTTCCTTCATGACACTGAGTGACTGGGTGAGCTGCAGAGAGACTGATTGCACTGCAGACAAGAACAAACGGCTGCCTTCTCTCAGCAGTGAAAGCATGCTCTTCACGATTTTTGTCGTGACTGGTCTTGGAGTTGCCTGTTTGGATGTTGTTATGCATACCTGATCATTTGCCTGGGTGCAGTCGTTGGCAGGTGTTTTGCATGTGATTATGTTTGATGCACTCCTTTATTATCTCAGTATAAAACGTTAAACAAATTAAAAGAAACCTGGACTGCTTTTGGTGTGGTCTGTTGTGCAGTAGTAAATACATCTGTCAACTGTCACAGACACAGACACAATATTGTGTTGTAATATACAAAATCCATTACTTTAAATATAAAATCTGTTTCTTTATTTAAAAACTATTCTCTAATGTCTATATCAGACTTCAAAATGTATTAGAAATACTTTGTATCCTTACAGAAGATGTATATCTTATTGTGAACAGTGTTGATATTGAGCAAATGATAGGGATAAGATTAGTGATGAATCAAGAACCAGTCAGCTGAAAATATATTATTTTTTCCAAGGTCTGTTTAACCTTGTTCATGTCTGGAATGAGGCCAGGATGAGGTGATCTGCAAGCAGTAACTCAAGAGGTTCATTTCAAAACAAGGAGCAGAATATCAAACTGTTTCTAATTTCAAATTCTGCTCCCCACCTTCCACTGGCACCGAGATTTACTGCTACACTCTGAAAACCTGACTTGTGAGATTATTATTACATATTTCAGGTTTGTTGTGGGTATTGCCACCATCTGTAATTTCTTTACATCCTATAAAATTATGGCAACAAAAGAGGCTGTTCGTCCCACTGTTTTCATGTCTCATCTGATCAGGATGATCCTCTACGTGGAGGGTAACGATGCAAAATCTTGTATGTACTACCATCTCCAATTCGGCATAATAATTCTTCCCTGAATACTGGAAATGCATTTTCAAGCATTTGAGTTGTGGCCAACTGTTTCTTGAATGAACAAGAGCAGGAAAAGTTCCTCTTCTCATAAATGGCAAATGATGCAAATGTACTCTCTAATTTGACTTCCAGCAGTTTAGGAAGGGGGACCAAGCCCTTCCAACTATTACCCTGCCAGGATTTTGTAGGCTGACCTTGTTTTCAATTCTATGGGAAAGCAAAGACTTGACCTGTAATGCACCACTGCGCTCTATGTTGGGGGATTGATTGTTTGAGCTGACAATCAGACCTGCCATCAACCTCCAGTTGTGCTTCTCCTGCCAGCTAACCCTCGCTATTTAAGAATGAAAGAATGAAACCAAGCCAGCATTGTTTGTCTGAATATCCAGAATGCATTCAGGAATTTCATTGTTGTAACCCACATAATAATCGAGGAATGCCTGGTGACTGAGTTAAAATGGATTTGCAGATAGCTTGTAAGCATTCCGCATTTAGCTCTTTCTTTACCAAATTCAATGATTATAAAGGTCTTCTGACACTCATATTTTCCACATTTATGTTGATAATAAGTGCTGGCTAATTTCACTTTGGACTTATTGAAATAAGACTCATTGCTGTTTTCTGGTGATGGCCCTATGTGCTTAGAATTGGTCAAGAAGTTCAGAAGTGAGAACCTCACTGAATTTTCCTTCCCAAACAGGGAGAGGTTTGTAGCAAGGTGACGCAATACTCTCTCAATCAGTTCAGCCGTTATCATAAGCCGGGCGAGATGTGGACTTTCCAGTTAGCCTATTCCCTCGTGGATCTATGGAGCTTCATTCATACAATATACACTTCCCGAATATGTTTGTAATTATCAAAATTGCAAAAAAAAACACCTTTGACAATTCAATATAGACCAGAAAATACTAGTATTGACATTTTTATTTTGGGGTCTCTGCAGTCCTGAAAGGTGATAAATAGGTGTCAGTACATCTCTCTACCCCTCAAACAACAGCCAAAAATGTATTCAACCTCCCTCCACTACTGACTTTAGAAAACTTATAAAAATAAATGTATTTCTAGCATCCTAAGAGAATTGTTTTTTAAAGTTAGGTTTCAGACAAGGCAGCAGTGAAGTGAAATGTCCAAGTCTCAAACCGGAGAATTTAGCACATTTCGTGACGGACCAACCCCAGGGACATCTGGGGTAATCTTTCAGATAGGTTTAATAAATCCCATGGGATTATTTGGAATAAGGTAGGGGAGTTCTTTTGGTATCCTAGCCAATGCATATTCTATACTCAATGTAGATTAAACAGGCTATTTAGTCACTCGTTTTACTGGCGTATGGATACACACTGACTGCCACGCTTATTTTTACACACATGACTTTGCTTCAGATTAAAAAAAACAATATGGGATATCTTAAGACTTTGGAAATACAAATTCAAATCTATTTTTTTGGCCCCTTCTCATTTTATAAACAGATCCACCTCAAAGACTTGTAGGGTGCCTTCTCATTATCCCACAAGAGGTTTATCTGGTAATTCAAGGAAAACAGTAAGTCATTGTCAGTACCTTGATTGACATGGAAATTCCTCCCTCCTTTTATAATGTATTGTTTTTACCCTACATCTAATAATTGTGGCAGTTGTGTTCCTCTGATGCACCCAGATAGGTTCAATGATGCAAATCTATTGCTTGTGTATTTGCAACAGTCCTCTGCTTTCAAATGTTTTTCCGTGTATTTGGAATGATTGTCTTGACCCCTTCTTTTCTGTTAGTGTAGAATGCTTGCATTATGAACATTCTTATTACACTGTAGTATATTTGGGACACATATAGTTTTACTGTACTTCTTCTCCCTTAAAGATCTGCTAACTTGGCTTTGGTCTGAATAGTGAACATATTGCAGCTCCAAGTGTTATGTTACTCAGACAGAGCTGATCTCAAAAGCCGATCTTTCAGTTCTCTTGGTCTCTAACTCAGTAATTTCTCCTCCTTCCCCCCTCTCTTTCCATTCCCCATTGTGGTCACCCTCTCACCTGCTCATCACCTCCATGTAGTTCTCCTCCCTCCTTTCCTTCCGTGATCCACTGTCCTCTCCTTTTTGATTCCTTTTTCTTCAGCTCTATATCTCTTCCACCTATCCCCTCCAGCTTCTTCATCCTCCTCCCCCAGCCACTTACCTACTCAGCCATTCTCACCAGTTTGTACTCCTTCCCCCTACCCCCATCTTCATATTCTGGCTCTGCCCCCTTCCTTTCTAGTGTTGATGAAGAGTTTCAGCCCAAAGCCAACTGGTTATTCCGCTCCATGGATGTTAGCTGAATTGCTGAGCTCCTCCTGCATTTGTGTGCATAGCTTAGGGCTTCCAGCATCTGCAGATTCTTTTGTGTTCAAGATTGAGAGGTCTGGGAGGTCTGAGTTCTGAGCATGTTTCTGAGTTCAAATTGAATGAACGTAGGAGTATATATGAATTTACTACTGTATATAGTTATGCAATATCAGTTTAGAATTTCTCTTGCAAGACAATCTCTGAAATGTTTTAAAAGAAGAAAAATAAATTGCCACTGTCGCTGTAAACTAGGAAAATTTGCATACAGAGCAATTTGGGCATAATAAGATAAAAATGAATTAGTTAATACAATATGGTGTGTCCACACCAACTCAAAGGACAATGGTTTGTCACATGCAGTTGAATAAGCAATTCAATGGATATTTTAGGTCGGGCAATAGTTTACATTTTGTATTCTGAATCTTAAACCCATTCATACAGAAAGCTTTGTAGTACAAAGTCCCATTCATTCCTTTCTTGATGGTGAAAATTACCGAACAAACCCAGGCTCAAATTATCCAAAGAGTTGAGACACTATTTTTATCAACTAGCGTCAGCCTGTTAGTTTTACGTAATGGTCATGGGTGACTTGAGGGAGATCCTATTTTAGCTAATTTTGGTTGTATGACTGTTGAAAAATTAGGACTGTTGACTAGTATTAATGTAAAACCATTTTTTCTCTAGTGCACTTGTTCATTGAAGTGTCACTGCTGATTTTGCACATGCTTCCATTGAAATTGAAGCACCAACAAAGGGTTGTTATCTTTGTCCATAGAAATGTAAAGTCTTCTCATTGTTTTAACTGAATGCTTTCTGAGGTGTTCTTTTCCCTAGGGACTGGATGATTTCATGCAGTGGTTTACACTGTTGATGCCCTGAACAAGGATAGACTATTCATTCCTTCAAGCCTGTTTAATTATTTAGTTTGAATATTTCATAGCATATCTTAGAATCCATTTACCTACTTTTAATCTACTCCTACATGTCTCGGAAGTGTTGATTTGTTTCAACCTCTGTTGTCCAGATTTTCACCTCACTCGTGAAGGCAAACTTCCAGATTTCGTTCCATAATTTCTAAATTCAAATATTTGAGATTATGACATTCCCCTTGTTTTAGATTTCCTCACCTGACGAAACATTTCCTATGCCTTTAAAGGCAATCATATCAATTCCTTAACATTCAGGTTTAACTGTTAAAGTTGTACAATTTGCTATCGCAATTGAACAATTGGTGTTATCCCAGTGAAATTGCATTGTACTAATTCCCACGATGTTAATTTATCCTTCCTGTGAGTTTATACTCCAGATTGAATTTGACATTCAATTAAGGCTGTTGTATACAGGCTTTGCTTATTTTTATTTTAACTTTCTTGTTATAAAAGCCCATCGTTTGATAACGTTTAACATGTATATATAAAATGGAATTCTGTGATTTGAAAAAATAAATTTCATTTTGCCTTTGCCACATGAAATCTGCATGAAATAATAAAGTTCCCTGGGAGAGAGACTGGTGTTAATAACTCAATAAAAAGAATGTTAAACAAGGCACTAGATCAGGTGAATCAAGTGGGGAAACTGATGGGATGTCCTGGACACTGATCACAGCATAATTCTGCAAAAGGGGAACAATGAAACATAAAGATTCTTGTATGGAAAATGGCAAATTTCAATGTGTTCATTAGCTTTTTGGTTGAAGGGCATTGGAAAAGAAGACTGGCAGGTTTAAAAAGAAGGAAATAAGCAGCAGGAAATTTCCATCAAAAATGGAGATAGATACAGCACAAGAAATGGGCCTTTTGGCCTAACTGTCAGACATCATTTATGTTAATCCTATATAATCCATTAAAAAGAATAGTGCCACTCTTCCACCCCTGTGCCACTGCAGATGATTCAGGTGCAGCAAGTTTCAGCTCCAGTGATGGGGAAAGTGCAGACCTACATGACATAGAGAAACAGTGGCTAACGACAATGGGAAGTCTTGTACTATTGCACAGATCAAAGCTGAAAGTAGGAAAAAAAGGCTATTTTTAAGACAAACAGAATGATTAGAATAGGTACCATAAGAGTTTCTGAAATTGTTAAAAGGCAGGGCAAAGATTCACCAGTGACAAATATATCCCTGCTCCATCCATGAAACGCAGAACTTCGCAGTGGTCTGACATTTTAATTCCTATTCTCATTCCCATTCCCATTCAGACACGTCAGGCCATGGCCCCATTTAGTGCCACGATGAATCCACCCTCAGAATGGAGGAGCAACACCTCATATTTCATCTGGGTAACCTCCAGTCTGATTACATGAATATTGATTTCTCCTTCAGGTTTAAAAAAAATCCCTCCCCCTCCCCTCTTTGGCCCCTTGTCTCTTCTCACCTACCTATCATTTCCCCCCCAGGTCCCCTCCTTTTTTTTTCTCTCCTGTGGTCCAGTCTCCTCTCATATCAGGTTCCTTCTTCTCCAGCACTTTACCTTTCCCACCCACCTGGCTTTGCCTTATCACTTTCCAGCTATCTTTCCTTTCTCCACCTTTTTATTCGGAGATCTTCCCCTTCCTTTCCAGTCCTGAGGAAGATTATCTGTCTGAAATTTCAGCTGTTTGTTCGTTTTCACGGATGCCACCTTAGCTGCTGAATTTCTCCAGCATTTTGTGCATGTTGCTTTGGATTTCCAGCATCTGCAGAATGTCTTGTGTTGGTGATTATTCAGATTGTGGACATGGACGAAGAAGTAACTAATTAGTCTGGTTCTTAGTAATTCTCTCAAGCTCTAGGATACCTTGCTTCACTTCTGGTTCTGTGCTCTGATGAGGTCAGTGAGGAAACTATGAGCACCTCTATAGCTGAAGAAGATGGAAGAATCAGGCAAGCAGATGGAAGAATCCTGTGTCCCCCTGATGTGCATATTCAGGAATCTCAACTCCATCCTAATCCCAAATGCTCCTCGAGCCAGGAATTTCCAGAAGTCTGTTAGGCTTTTGCACTTTTTGCACTTTGTAATTGTCTTCCAGAGGAAAGACAATGATATTAATATCTCAGTAAAGGAGAGATCGAGTAGAAATATTAGATGGAATTGAAAACTTTATATAACTCTAGTTAGGTCACACCTGGAGTATTGCATCCCGTTCTGGCCACCCCATTATAGGAAGGATGTGGAGGCTTTTGAGATGGTGCAGAAGAGGTTACCAGGATGCAAACTGGATTGGAGGACATGGGCTACTACAAGGAGAGGCTGGACAAACTTGGGTTGTTTTCTCTGAAGTGGCAGAGGCTAAGGAGAGATCTGATAGTTTTCTGAGACAATGACAATCAGTAGCTAGCCAGTAGCTTTTTTACAGGGTTAAAATGTCAAGTACTAGTGGGCTTGAATTCGAAAGTATGTGCAGGGCAAGTTTATATAAAAAAGCAAGTTGCATGAACCTGGAGTATAGTACCTGAGGTAGTGACGGATATAAATATGAAAGAGGTGTTCAAGAGTCTTTTAGATGTGCATATGAATACGTAGCAAATGGAAAGATAGGGATATGAAGACAGAAGGTCAATCAGAAGTCCAGTTTGAAAGCCTGAAGGTAGTTCAGAAATTGAGGCCCGGTTGCCGGAGCCCAGTCTCGCTGTGAGTCTACTTGAAATGTGAATGGCCCAGCGTGTGAATCCATTAGCCTGTTGGAGGTCGAAGGTGGCTTGTCTTGGGGTTATACGGTTGTGTATATGCACGTGGGTGAGTGAAATGGCGGGGCGGGGTTTGATTTGTCGCTTTGTGGCTTGATATGTTTAATGTTCTGCGCAATGTGGGTCACCCTATATTGGTGGCAGAATGTGTGGTGGCATTTGCGGGCTGCCCGCAGCACATCTCGAGTGTGTTGGTTGCTAACACAAACGGCACATTTCACTGCATGCTTCGATGTACGTCCATGTGATAAATAAATCAGAATAAATATGAATCTGATATTTAGGCAGAAAGGATTAGCTTAGTTGGGCATTTAATTACTAATGAAAGTAGTTCAGTACAACATTGTGGGCAGATTGGCCTGTTCTGTTCTAAGAGAAGACACTTTAAAAAAAAAAGATGTAGCAAATCATACGATAGAAGTTTGTTGTCGACGGAGGAATTAGTCGATGCAGGAAGGTTCCAGCTGGAGCCTCATTAACTTTGGGTGTGGAACAAGAAAACCAGAGGGTTACAAAGCTCTACAAAGAACAATGAAGAGAGAAATACATCAATAGTACTTCTGTAAGTCTATTGTAATTATGGACAATATTTTAAAGAGAATGAGCCAAGACAAATAATTGGCATTTGCAAACAAAAAAGAGATTAATAAAATGGGCAGGATAAATTTGTAACAAGTAAATTGTATCTGGTTGACATGATTAAATTTTTTGATGAAGGGAAAGGATTCATGAAAGCAATATGATTTATGTTATCTATTTGAAGTTTTAAAAGGCTTCAGATAGAGTACCATATAATAGACCTTATCAAAATTGAAGATCAGGAGATTATAGGGCAGTGTCAATATAGATACAGACTTATTTAAAGGATAGGAAGCAAAGCAATTGTTTTTCAAACAGGACCTCCATTGTCTGAACTATTTGACAATACGTACCTAGATTTGGATATGCAGGCTACACAAAATTTGGTAAATGTTAGAATGATGTAGTGGATTTAGAGAAACACACCATCATAAGGCAGATAAATCTTGGTATAAGTAGATGTAAATTGATTCATTTTGATCTGAGGAATGAGGAGTACAACAAAGAATTCCTGGAGATGCAGCATCAGGGATTTGCTTACTCAAATGCTTGAAGAGTGTAAGACAAGCTGAGAAGGCTGTTAAACAAGATTACTTTGAACCCAGGGATGTATAAAATCTGGCAAAGAGTGCATAAGCAAGGAAGTGATGTTGAACATCGGTATACCGGTACTTCCCCGGCTGGAGACTCTTTACAGTTCTGCCCACTGGGCTTGAGGATGCAGGTCAGGTCTTTTAGATAAAGTGCACAAATTGTGGAGCAAGACAGAAGGACCTCGAGTTCTATTTTGAGCAGGGACGGTTAGAAATAGAAATATTTTGATAAAGCAAATAAGAAAGGATTTGTCTCTGAGAGAAAATCAAGATCACAGATGTTGAAGTGATTGCAAAAACAATCCTGGTGTAATGTAGAGAACCTTTTTATGTACCAAGTTATGTTTTGAAATCTTCTGCCTGAAAGAGCAATGAAGCTGTGAAGGAAATTGCATACTGTAAATACTGAAAGGGGAAAAATGTGCAGAGTTATGAGGAGTAAATGGGTATGAGGGGGCTCATTCGAAAGCTCTTTCAGTGAGCTAGCGCAGATGCTTCAAGTACATGGGGTGATTGATAAGTTCGTGGCCTAAGGTAGAAGGAGTCAAATTTAGAAAACCTAGCACATCTATTTTTCAACATAGTCCCCTCCGACATTTACACAATTAGTCCAGTGGTGGTGCAGCGTACGGATCTTGGATCTCCAGAAAGTGTCCACAGCATGGGTGATTGATAAGTTCGTGGTCTAAGGTAGAAGGAGATGAGTTATTCAGCTCTCGTTACATGCACATGCAGGTCAACTCTTTGAGTGATTATGCAGAAAGTTTGAAGTTAATGCTCATCAGGGTGATTGTTAAGTTTGTGGCCTAAGGTAGAAGGAGATGAGTTATTAACTTCAAACTTTCTGCATAATCACTCAGAGTTGACCTGCATGTGCTTGTAACGAGAGCTGTATAACTCATCTCCCTTATCAATCACCCCTCGTAGCTGCCTCCTGTTTTGTGTCTTTCAATAACTATAAACTGCATGGATGTGCAATTGTTTGAAATCCATAGTGCACTGCCAACCAAAATTTAGGTAAATTCTTTTCTCAGCTTTACTTATTGAGCCTGAGATTTATGGCGTTATAACGGCCAGTTAGGCAGCTGAATAAACAACATCTATAAGCACAACATAGGAGGAGCTTGAACAGCAAATTACACTTGAAGATTGGCTGCCAGTTCTTTTTCACTACATTAATGACAGCATTTCACAAGCGACATTGGACACCGTGAGGCAGTGAAAGATTTTGTAAACACGTGAAAATCTGCAGGTGCTGATTTTGTATCTTGTTTCTCATTTTTGACACCAAGATCGCTTCTGCTGAATCGTAATCAGCAAATGACGCAGTAAAATTCTTCTCCAGCCTTTGGACTCTGATTGCCTCACACCTCAATCAACTCAACTTGGAATTTGCTCTTACAAAGGCTGTAATCTCAAAAAGTGGCCCCGATTTCAACAAATTTCACAAGAAAGATTCACTACTTAAAACTCACTTTCTATTTTAGTGAATTTTGTATGAATTTAGAAAGCCTAGCACGAACACTTTTCAGTAACCCTCAATGTCTGGCTTGACATTTATGTAGGAAAATCACCTTAGCCATATAAGTTAAACAAGTCTGTACTTGGGCGCTTTGCAGAAATCACAGCAGTCTATCTCCATAGGTAATGCACTTATAGTGCAATAACGTCTACTTCAA
Organism: Hemitrygon akajei; assembly: GCF_048418815.1. NCBI lineage: Eukaryota > Metazoa > Chordata > Chondrichthyes > Myliobatiformes > Dasyatidae > Hemitrygon > Hemitrygon akajei. The sequence goes on from NC_133143.1 coordinate 33,629,037, forward strand.
TCTCTTTTATTGCTTCAATATACTGAGGATAGAGTTTCAATTTAATTTTTGGGTATTCCCCACTTTAATTATTTTCCTCCTTGGTTTTGGATTTCATCACTCTCGTAACTTTGGACTTTATACAGTCTTGGTATCAACATTGAATCAATGATTCTGTTTTCCTTTTCTGCAAGACTGTGCTGTGGAGTTTTTTTTCATGTGTGTACTCCAGTTAATGATTGAAAGTAGGAACTTGGAGCGATTCACCTTTCTCACTTTCCATGCTTGTTGAGGATCTCTGCTGCAATGTTCAGCACCATCAATTGTAGAACAGGCCTTTAGTCCAAAGGTTCCATTTTTCCCATGGAGCTAGGATATGCATCATTGAGTCTTGGACAGCGGAGACAAGAGCTCTCACTCTGAATTCTAGGCTATTATCAATGGTGCATTCGCCTCTAGTGGACAGCCTGGTGGCCACGTCCGTCTCATATTATGGGTGGTCTAATATCATCATGTATGCTCTGGAGCCCATCAATGGCATTCATGAAGTTGGTCCCAGCTCAAGATGACATATTGCCTCTTGTCAGACCAGCTACTGAATCCTTTCCCTAGTTGAGCATTTGGAAGACTTATCGGGATGGAATTGCTAGCTGTTATGGGGCTGTAGTCATCTTCTGACGTATGGGAACTCAGTTCATGGCCATATCTGAATGGCCAACATTTTAATTTGAATATATTGCTGGGCGGTAGCACTTCCAAAGTTTCAGACTGTTTGTTGGTGGTCCCTGTACTCTGGACCAAGCTGCAATAGGGTAGAGAGGAAGAGTGAGGGGAGTGGAGAAGAAATATTTCTCTTGCAAACTATTGGACGATTGGGTGGTTCGTTGTGCTGCCGATGGAAGATGTTGTGCCTCACATTCTATGTTGGTATATTGCTGTTGAAGCTTTGTAAAGTGTTGTTTAGATTAGCCTTGTTATGTTTTGTAACTCCAGAACATAAAACTAACTGAAAAAAAACCATGGAGCTGGGATAACTCGTACATTCTTAATTTTACTCTTAGTGAGGCACCCGCTTATGACTTGGTGGCATAATGATGTATACCATTCGCATACTTTTACATGTAACTCATAATAAATTATTTAAATAACAAAGATTGCTTAATCAGGCAATATATTGACAAATTACTCAAATATAAGTATGCAACACTTCTCCCTGCTTAGCTATAAACTCTACTCAGGAATGACTGGAACTGTTCTGCATTAAATTATGTTTTATTGTTAATTAGGGTTCTGGAACACCAGTCCTTGAGCAGAAGCTTCTCAACACATGAATAGTGTGTGAGACTGTAGTAGAGGCTATTGGGAACACTTCTGGCCATTTTGTAGTTGCATCTACTATAAACATGAAATTTGTGCCCACGAATAGTCTGGCAAAATCAGAATGAATCCTCTGCCAGGGCAATGCAGGCCACTTCCAGGGATGGAGAGGCTTTGCTCTTGACATCTTCTGTATGTGTTGGCATCCTGAGCAGTGCATGGCAAGCTTCTCGACTGGCTGATCTATCTTAGGCCACCAGAAAAAGCTTCAAGCCAACACTTTCAATTTACTACACCTTGATGACTGGCATGTAGCTCCTTCAACCCTTTAGCTCTCAGCTTGGATGGTTCAACAATCCTCAATCCCCAAATAAGGCATCCCCCATCAAGGGCAAGTTCATCCCAGTGCAGGGAAAAATGGGGGAACTGGAATTTCTGCTACATATTCCAACCATTTTGAGTTGCTATTTAAGCCTGAGGCAGTAAGGGTTTTCGCTATAATAGGGAGACATTTGATTTGCATTAGGGAGAATACATAAAGAGGAGTGCCCTCTTGTAATTTTTTCAGGTATTTCCTTTTCCAAGGGTAAACGGGACAATCCATCGGTATTTCCATAATTAGTTGTCCAATTGAATTTTGATCTTGTAATTGTGTCCTCCAAGAAACAAAGCCCATCTGCGCTTTCGTGCTGCAGCTGTTAGTGGAACACCTTGCTCTAAATTGAAAATGGACACTAGTGGTTGATGATCAGTAATGAGGGTAAATGGTCTCGCATATAAACACTAGTGAAACATTTTACTACACAAACCAGACTCGAGGCTTCTCTGTCAATCTGTGGGTAATTTTTCTCTGCAGCAGTAAGGGATGTGATGGAAGGGCTATGGGGCATTCATTTCCATCTCTCACAACATGTGACATGACTACACCTATAACATAAGGCAAGTCATCACAGGCAAGTCTCACTAGATGATGTGGATCATAATGTTGTCAGTACAATGTACGATGTCGCCATTTCCTTTGCCTTTTGGAAAGCCGCCTCACATTCCTTTACCCTTTGCCATTTCTTCCTGATCTGTAGTAATGAGTTCAGGGGGTGGATCACAATAGTCAGGTTTGGCAGGAACCTGTTACAGTAGTTAACAAATCCTGAAAAGGACCGCAACTATGACACATCCTTTGGCCTTGGGGCTTCCGCCATCACTTGAATTTTTTTTCAAACACTGTAATTCTTGTGCGTCAATAATGTGATCACAGTAGGTGATGTTTGGTTTAAAGAATTCACATTTGTTGAGTTGTGCTCTTCTAATCTTTTTAACACTGTCTTGATTTTGGAGGTGCTCATTGTCATACTTATCGGTAACAATGGTGTCATCCAGGTAACACTGGGTGCCAGGGCAGCCTTGCAGCACCTGGTCCATGGCTTTGTGCCAGGTGCAGATGCTACTCCAAAAATAAGCTAAGTTCACTTTGTTGAAGTGTTTCCCACCAGAAAGGTTTGCAAATGTATTCTCTATCCTGGGCAGAGGGTATTGATCTACTTTCAGATGCTGACCTTAAAATCACCACAGATCTTGGCAGACTGGGACCACAGATCTTGGCTACTGGGACCACTGGGGTTGCCCACGGCCTCCACTCAACCACGGAAAGAATTCCTTCAGCCTCCCTGTGATCCAGCTTCCAATGACATTCTTGAAAACTGCTTTGGCATCATCCAGTATCTTACTCAATTCACTTTTACTCGACTCTTTTGCAGGGGATGTGGCATGCATGGATTGCCCTTCAAGTTGCAGTTGTCTCTGCCAATCACATCCCCAAAAGACTGGCCCTCTTGTTTCTACCACATGCAAGCCCAATGTGGCTTGTTGGTTGTTGTATCTTACTGTTACAAATGTAATTGCCACAGAAGTTATCTTTTGTCTGTTACAAGTTCCTTGTTGGATATCTGCCGGCTTCAGTTTAGTATCTTTGAAAAGCTGTTCAAACTCATTTTGTGGAATGACAGGAACAGGCAAGCTAGTGTCCAATTCCATTTTAATTACTTTGCTGTTTATTTCTAGTGTAAGCCATGTTGTTTTTCTTTTGTTAGTTTTCACATTGTAAATCTCAAGGCTACACAGTCCTGTCACTTTCATCACTAACAAATTTTTCATCAGCAACATGCCGATTAGTACTCCTTTTGAAACTGCAGCTTGACTTTTTTATTTTTTTCCCTTCACTGTGCAGTCCATTTATGTTTATCTGCCCAACATGTTCTTTATATGTGTGTTACTTTGTTTCATTTTCTGAAAGTTTCACCTTAAACTTTCTCTGGTCAGGTGTATGTGAGCCACTGCCAGAATGGTAACACAATTTGTTCAGCCCGGCAGATATCCGTTTACACTTTGCACTTTTGTTCACTCTCACTTTCATTCCTGACTGCAACAATTCTTTTAAATGTGAGTTGTTCTTCTGTTGGGAGCCATTTTTGAATGTTGTTTTGTGGGATTCCACAAACTAAACTATCTCTCAGTATATCATTACCTCATAATTGAATTGACAATGCTCAAACAATCTTCAATTCAGCCACATATTCTGAAATGGACTGTCCTTCCTTTTGACTTCACTTATGAAACCGAAAACCTTCTGCAATATACAGTATTTTTGGTCCTACATGTTCCTGTATTACTTTCTCAATCTCAACAAAGATCATTTTGGCTGGTTTGATTGGAACAGTCAAACTTCTAAGCAAACTCTATGCTTTCCATCCAATGCATTCAGCAAAACTGGCACTCGTTTGTCATTGGCTGTTTCACTCCTTTAAAATACTGCGCAATTTACTCAGTATACAATATCTTGTTATCTATTCTGCAATCAAACATGTCTATCTTTCTAATGCGGCCAGCCATTTCTGCATTTTTTTATTTAAGATTATTATCACCCACTGTTCATGAACCGTGAATTTCAGCATTTTCTGCTTTTTAAAAAAAAACTTGAATGTCTCTGACCATTTCTGAAGAAGCACATGTTGCACTTTTTTTTAAACTCAAAAGTCTCACTATGTTTTTTTTTAAAAACCCAAACATCTCGCTGTGCTTCAACAGGTACGTAATAGTCTTGGGTTTGTTTAAGACTTCCTCATCACTATTATTATGTTTTGTATCTCCAAATCAAAACAAATTGAAAGAAAAACAGAGCCAGGATAACTTGTGTACTTTATTACTTTTACTTTTAGTGAGATACATGCTTATGACATGGTGGCGTAATATTGTATGCCATTTGTGTACTTTTATATATAACCTGTAATGTGTTATTTAAACAACAAAGAATGCTTAATCAATATATTTACAATATTCAAATACCATTTTAATATTAAATACACAATGTGTTTCATCTTGCTGAACTGTATATTAGATTATTATAGTGTCACTGTACAAAGTTTAATTGATCCTCAAGGATCTGACCCTTCCCATAACTCGTGATATAATACAGCATTGCGCTTCTCAGTTTGAATAGGTCTGCACTTTGATACTGTGAAGGTCAGCTTGATGTCAAATTCAGTAGGTTATGGAAAATAACAAATTGCTTAGTCATACTAATCTCCAATCCGGTTTTGCTTCAAAAATTAAAGTAGTAACTATCAGATCAAAGACTATAAATTTAATGTAAATCCAGTTTACATTAGGTATTAACAAATCTGTGTTGCAATTTAATTGATTCTGGAATTTTTTAAAATGCAGATGGTAGGAACCTGAAATAAAGCAACAAAGTACTGGAAACTCTCAGTAGCATTCAAGGAAAGGGAAATAGAGATCACACTTCAGGTCAAGGTCCTCATTCAGGCTGAAGCATTAATTTTGTATCTCATTTAATTAATGTTATTTGAGATTTTCCATAATTTCCTTTGAAATATTGTGGAGTTGTTTGTAATTGTAATTGGGAAATAGCAAATTAGTGATTGCCAAGCCTTTAAAGGTGGTTATTTATTAAACATCTGATTTTGTTATAAGTTAAATCATAGTTTGATGCATAAGATTAATGCTGGACTGACAAAGTGGGTATATTGCACAACTGCTAAATGTTTTCAACTCCACTTTAGTTTTCAATGTATTAGATATTTACATACGTGTACTGCCTGTTATACCATTAGCTTTGAGGGCAGCAATGAAGGTCCTTCATCTCTGATGGTGTTCAGGGCTTCCTTCATCATGTCAATAGCTTCTTGGTTTTCACTACTATCAGTCCTGGGTGGAGACTCAGGAATACCATTACACTCAGATGTAGAAGGATTCTTCATTGCTGTTTCTGTGACAATTTTGTTTTACCATTCAGGGTTGTTAGCCCTGAGCTGAACCCCTGAACCTGGAGGACCAGTGGACCACTCTTAATCTGGCCTCTACCCTTTGACCTGTTTGGCATGGGTGACCATTACCAAAAGCTAAGTATAAAGCCCTGACTCCAGCCAACAGAATTCTCCAGGTCATTAAGGCATGCAACCCTTCAAACCACGACAAGGTTGTGGTCCTCTTGGAGGAATGTCTTAGATATGTGAGAAGTAAAATTGAGAAATGAATACCTGTCTGCTGTGTATCCATTTCAATTATTTAGTTTGATAAAGAAAATAACTGCTTTCAGTTAACAAATCAAAGCTTTCAAAGCACTATATAGCCAGCGAAATTATCTCTACTGCAAAGTAAAAACTTCAGCTGTTAATCAAGACTTTGTTGTTAACCCTACTGCTTTCTACTGCTCTCACAAGTGTGCATGTTCCTGCTCCTTTTTTACACTGGTGAGCCCCCTCATTTTCCCATTGCACCTTCTGCTCACGTTCCCCTACCTTGTTCAATGTAAATTGGTTCACTCCTAATTAGGAGACCGTCATCCATCTCACGTGTACTGCAGAGACTGCAGGGTTCAGAAAGAAAACCTACTTCCTCTTGGTGAGCTATAACGAATGTGCTGTTAACTCCCACCTGGTCATGTCGTCCATTTTAGGCAGGAAAGTCTTAATCCCATGCACTTTAATGCCCACATCTTGACCTTAAAAGCCTTTATTTTCTTCTACATCAGTAAATGCTGGAAACAATTAGCAGGTCAGGTAGCTTCTGTTGAAGGACAGATTTAGCCTTGCAGGTTAAAAATACCTCAGGTTGCCAGCATCTACAGTTTTGTTTTTTTTCCATTATTATTATTTTCAAGTACTTGGCGGACGAGCACAAGTGGAAATTCAACAGTTTTCTGCTCGGGCTGGATGGCAGACCTGCACACCTGTTGGTGCAGAGAGTCTTGCTACAAAACTTAAAAGGTTTCTCAGTGTGGAGGCGATTATCAAAAGGGAATACGAAACTGGGTCACTACCTCCAGATTCGGGGTTATTTGCAAAAAATGATTAGAAGAGGCAGAATGTAGGTGAAAACAGAGCAGAGATAGGAATCAATTTCACAGGTGTTTTGAAAGTTTAAAAACAAAGACAGTTTTTGTTAACCGCTGAAGGAGTTCTGCTGAAAAAAAATTGCTGCGAGGGTTGTCAAATTAATGAAAACCATTATGAATGAGGAAACAACCTCAAAAAATTATCATCTTTCTAAACACCAAGAATTCCCCCAAGATAAATCCAACATTGAAAAACTACCATCAATAACTTCAGTTATTTTTTTTGCTCACCGCCTTTCCTTTCTGCTGTGGTTCATATTTACTGTGAGCAAAAAAGGATGGAGTATGACATTAGAATGATCAATCCTCTCCGTTTGCTGCTACCCAACCTCCCACAACAACTGTGCTTCAGTGGTTTTTCTTCCCACTGAAGATCCCCTCGGCAATAGATAACATCTTATGTTCTTCCTCTGTCCGCTGAACTCCTGTGCTGGGGAGTACCAGGGGAGTGTTGACCACCTGAACCACGCTGGGTCTGGACAAGAAGGATAAACGCAGTGGCTACTAGAGGCGGGGATCTCAGGTGATGAAGAAAACAAAAGGAAAGAGAATGGAATAATGCTCAAGGATTGAAAGTAAGGGAAACCAAAATTGTGTTAAATAAGAAAAGGACAAAAAGTATGAATGTATAAATTAAACATTAGAGTGGATGGACAGGTTAGGGTATGTGCTCAAATACATAATCTTTATACAAGTACATGGACTAATTGAATGATCTGAATGCATAAATTGAACTTTTAGCATTTGGAAATGTAAATGTTACCAAGACTTGCAGAACTATGGTACTGTGTGGCTAAGACGGACCAATTACTAGCCCTAAAAAAAAAGATAAAGAAAGTGGCAGAGGAGGGAAAATTGTGTTGTGCTTAAGATGATGTTAAAATTGAAACAATTTCATAAGGGGCAATAGAATTAAGATGCTCAGGAAATGAAGACTTGGTAGACTTGAGAAATGCACAAAATATTTGTAGGTAGATGCAAGTAACCTGCTGGCATCTATGAAGTGCTAGAATGCAGACATTAAAAATACAGCACAGACAAAGTGGATTTAAAGAGGAACTTGTAACTGCATTCTAGCTTCAAGTAGTTCATGTCAGAGATAGCAAACTTTTGGATAGCTTTCCCAGAAGCTATGAGGCAGCACACCAAAAATGAATAATGATTTGGATATCATTAACAGGTTAACAGTGAACAAACATTTGCTCAAAATTATGATTGCAGTCCATTGATAAAGTTTGTAAAAGGGAGAAAAATGACATAGCTGCTAATATTCTAGATTTAGGTGAAGTTGACAGCAATTCAGTGAAGCAGAGATGCTTCACAGGGAAGTGGGAAACTCTGCTAAAAAGATTTGGAAGGTCATGGGTCAGAAACACAGGGGTTCATAATGAGCTTAATACAAGAACAAATAACTTTTATTTGGAAAAGACAGTAACCTTACATGCAAAAAAAAATGTTTGGTTAAAAAGGCAAGAGATGTCATAAACTTATGAGACCTAAAAATTCTACCACAAATAAGGAGACGTGCAAAATGCTTCACTAGGTGACAAAATGCAGTACTGCATGTAGCTCTAAATGGGTGCACAGATAAGAACTTGCAATGATCGAAGTCTATATGAAATATTTCCCGTTTTTTAAATATATATATAAAAAGAAAAAGAAGCGGTTAAAAAAGAAAGTGTGTGTGTGTACCCTGAAAGCTGCTAGCAATCATATTGAAAATTACAGGAATGATGGGCAATCAATAATTGCATCACTGCTGAGGAAGAGCTGACCCTTCTGGCAGCTTGAGTAATCAAGTGAAGGGCCAGGGAATGAGTCACACTAAAATTAATGTCAGAAGAATAACTGTAATGAGAAAATGATGTGAGGAGGAGCAGGTCTCTGGGACCAGATGGCATTTTAATCCAATGGACTCCATCATCAGTTGTACAGAAGAAATTACAGCTTGTTTGGTGTATTATTGATAAAGAACAGATATTCCATTTCCCCAAAAACCTTTTCAATCTCCAACTCTGAGGCACCTATGATCCAACATATCCAAAGCTGCAGTGGGGGGCCTTTGGGGTGCCATTTTGGGCGATTTTGATCTGGGCAGCCTACAGATGGTGTACAACACAGTGCTAGATTGAACGGAATGCTTTTGTCTGGACCCTTGCAATTTTTTTTGTATTTTAGATTCTGGTTTTTTTTTGCTCATTTATTTTTGCTGTGTGCGCAATTTGTTTTTTTTTTGCATATGGGGAGGGTTGATGTTTTTGTTTGAATGGGTTCCGTGGTTCTGTTTTGTGACTGTCTGTGGGAAGACAAATCTCAGGGTTGTATGCTGCAAACATACTTTGATAATAAATGTACCTTGAATCTTTGAACAAACAAATCCATGACTGTTCTTTCAAGTAGATGTAAAGCGCCTTGGCTAGTATTTGCTCCCCAATCAACATATTTGTGTTCAATCAAGATCAATAAAAAAAAGTTTATTTAATCAGCCTAGATTGTGTACTCTGGTCTCAAGAGTGTTAGTAGAATGCACGACTCTCTGACTCACAGGCATCGTATCTCAGTGTACAGTCCCTTAAGTTAGATGAAGCTTTTAAACACTGGTTGTCAGATGAAAAGGGAGTGAGAAATCAGAGTAGAGAAACAGAACTTTGCAGACTGGGCTGAAATAACATCGGCAGGAAATGGGAGTACCTGAGGATTAAACAATCTTTCCATTTGTGAAACATTTGGGACAGCTAAAAAGAATGTTAAATTACTAAAGGGGAAGAGGGAGAATGTTTGAAAGTTAACACCGTTGACAGCCCGAAACGTCGACTGTTTATTCATTTCCAGAGATGCTGTCTGAACTGCTCAGTTCCCTCCAGCATTTTGTGTGTGTCACTGTTGACAGCAACTGGGACCTTAACCAGAGCACAGTATTGACAATTAGCCTGGCCTGGTTACCAGTCCGACTTAGTAGTTTTGCCTTAGTACACCTTGCCCTCTCTCAGGCTTTGTAATCCCACCCCCCACCCCCCCCCCCCCCACCCCATCCCATAGAGAAAGATCAGTTCTATTTTGAGAAAGGAACAGGGACCAGGAAAGTGAAGTTTTTGACCTTTTTAAAGATGCATGGTGCATGCCAGCAAATAACTCACACTGATGCAGCTCCTTTTAAAGAATGAAATAAACTAAAACTCATCCAGGAGAATTGCACTAGGCCAAACAAAGATGTTTTAGAACTTGTGAGCAAATGCCACATTGAGGAGACAATACACAGTTTGGTGGTATTGTGAATAACGTAGGAGATTACTGAAGGATATAGCACAACAGAGGTCAGAAATAGGCACATAGAATTTAATCCGGTCAAATTTGAACTGTCGTATGTTGAGAGATCGAATGTAAAAGGACAGTACACTGTTAATGGCAAATGTTATTATCTCTCCTTCTTGTTCCTACTTTGACGTCTCCTCATCCTTGCATCAGTTTGTCAATACATCTGTGCAAAGAATCTATTATGGACCGATGTGGTGTAAAGCCCTAATTGTGTTGTAGCACAGATTGTCACCCTACCTTAAAGAAAGGAAAATAGAAAGTAAATGGTCAGTGCAGCAAGGAATTACAGTTCTGTGTTTCAGTGAGTGCTGATATATCATAACAGGGTCATTGAGATGAAATATTACTGTAATTAATTTTTCACTAGTAGCCCTTGGAGAAGATGAATACTCTTGCTTAATGTAATATTCCTGTATTAAGCTCCAAATCAACATAAATTTCTCTGCTTCCGTAGCACACCATGATTTTTTCCATATTGGAATAAATCACTGCTGAACTTGCATTATGATTCTAAATTAACCTCTTGCGTTCCATATTCTGAAAGAGCAAATTTGGAATTTTAAATTAGTTCAAAGTTGAAGGTAATCTTTTCTTCACTCAGCTGTGAATGCAAAGCTTAGAGTGGCTGACTACAAAAGTAAAAGCTGTGCAAATTCATCAATCTGCTTTGTTTTTGACTTAAGGTAATTCTCAAGGAGAATATTTTCTTTTGTGTGAAATACAATAGCTGTGTGTACCGAGATGACGATTTGAACCTTGAACTCTTCATATTATGCAATGTTTATGTGTGTTATTTGATAAAGATTGGTTGGAAAATCCTTCTTGAGAGTATTTGGGACTGAATTTACTGTCAATGCAGTCTGTGTTTTTTCTTCGAGTCCTTGTGCATTTGATGTAGGAATGCATAAAGGTAGCTGCATGTGGTGTCCAGAGGAATCGCTTGCATAGCATGTAGGCCATCAAGTAGAATCAAGCCCTCATATGAGAAAGGCCTACTTTGTTACAATAAAAGGGGACTTGCACGATATCTAGTGTTAGGGACAAGTGTCAGTTAAACCAGAATCAGGTTGAATATCACGGGTATATGTCGTAAAATATGTTGTTTTGTGGCAGCCGTACATTGCGATAGGCAATAAGCAGTGCCGGAAGAGAGGGGGGAAAAATAGTGAGGTAGTGTACGTGGTTCATTGTGCATTTCAGAAATCTGATGGCAGAGGGGGAAAAGCTGTTCGTAAATGTCTTCAGGCTCCTGTACCCCTGCCTTGATGGTAACAGTGAGAAGGGGGCATGTTGTGGGCGATGCGGGTCCTTAGCGATGAACTCTACCTTTTTAAGGTATCACGTTTTGAACATGTCCTTGATGCTGGGGAGGTTAGTGCCCATGATGGACCTGGCTGAATTTCCAACTTTCTGCAGCATTTTCTGATCCTGTGCAGAGGCCCCATCCATACCAGACAGTGATGCAACCAGTTAGAATGCTCTTCATGGTACATCTGTAGAAATTTGCCAGAGTCTTTAGTGATATATCAAATCTCCTCAAACCCCTAATGAAATATTGCTGCTGGTGTGCCTTCTTTGTAATCGCGTCAATATCTTTGGTTTGGGATAGAACTTCAGAGATGTCGACACCCAGGAACTTAACTGGTCACCCTTTCCACTGCTGATCTCTCGACGAGGACCTGCGTGTGTTTCCTTGACTTCCCCTTCCTGAAGTCCACAGTCAATTCCTTGGTCTTACTGGCACTGAGTGCAAGGTTGTTGCTGTGAGACCACTCAACCTGCTGATCTATCTCACTCATATGCCTCCTCGTCACCAAATGAAATTTTGCCACAATAATTGTGTCAGCAGCAAATTTATAGATGGCATTTGAGCCGTGCCTAGCTACACAGTCATGGGTGTGGAAAGAGTAGACCAGTGGGATAAATGTATGACGTTGCGGTACGCTGATGATGATTGTCAGTGAGAAGGAGATGTTATTTCTGATCTGCACTGACTATCCTCAGAGGGGTTCTTTCACAAGATTCCAGTCTCTCCACTTCCTTTCTCTCACCTCCTCCTGACTGTGAAGTCTATTCTGCCTGTCCTCCACCTATCTTATTTTAACATAAATGAGATCCTGATCCCCAACAAGATCTGACCTTACAAGCTCCCTTGGCTCTCTAATCATGACCTGTGAAATGATCACAGATCCAGCAGTGAGGGAAGCATACCAGATCCAAGGAAACATCTTATGGGGAACCAATTGCAGTTTGTTCATTGCGCAACTTCAGGCAGTGGAAAATTTCAAGTCCCTGATACTTAGGTTGTAAAATATGTTCTTTAGTGATACAAACAATCATCTAGCTATTCTCTTTAATTCCATTTTTTTTCCCAATTGGAAGGTTCAGTTTGCTCAGGGAGGCAAGGAAAGAGATTGTTAAGGCTGTGGAGGATATGATGATTTTCTCCATGGCCATGAGTACAGTACTGTGTGACTTCAGGTTAGCAAACATTGTTGGGGAACAGCAGTGGATATAACCAAGTTAATTACTGGCCAGTGAGTCTTACATCAGCAACAGGGAAACTTGGAAAAAAAGTCTTAGCAACAGCATTTATTTTCACTTGGGAAGGCAGGAACTGATTACAGGTAGTATGCATGACTTGTTCATGCAAAATGTTGTCTCATTAATTTGAATACCTTTCTTGATGAGAAGGAGATGAGGAGTGCATTGATAAGAGGAGTATGATTAGTGTTGTCTACATCGACTTTAGTACATCTACTGATCAGGCTAGTCTAGAAGATTAGAACCAATAGGATCCTGGGCTGGTTGACAAATAGGATCCAAAACTGGCTCAGTAATACGAGGCAGACAGTGGGGGTTGAGGATAGTCTGTGACACGGTGGGTGACAGAGGTCGACCCTGGCACTTGTGCACTAATGTACATTAGTGACTTGGGTGTAAACGTAGGAGGTACGGTAAATAGGTTTGCAGATTATATGAAAATTGATGAAGCATTCGAAAGCGAGGAAGGTTGACCCAAGACTATGATACAGATTGGAGCAACTGGAATGTTGTAAATGGGACTTAATCATGACAAGTGGGAGGGGGTGCATTTTGGGAAGGCAGACAAGAGCATAATGTATGTAGTGAATGTAAGGCCCTTGGAAATGTTGATGAATGGTCCACTAATCCCTGAAAGTAGCAACATAGGTGCAAAATGCAGTGGAGAATGAATCTGGAATGCTTGCCTTTATTGGCCATGGAATAGAATACATATAAATGACTGTATGTAACTATGAATGAACTATATTACCTTAGCAATATGTGTGTTTGTGTGTGTGTGCACTTATGCCTGTCATAATATATATGTGTGGATGCCTTACTTGGGTCCTTAAGTCCCAGTGGAACATAGGTCATCGATGCTGTTCCATCGCCATCGTCCTCTGAAGCTGATGGCATATACGAGTGTGGCTTCAGGTAGGATGGAGTCAGATTATCTGTTCAACAGTGGTAGTCTTTTGCTCACCTTATTCTCACAGGCAAGTCTGACCTTTGATTACATCTCCAAGTGCTGTTCATGGAAAACACATGAAATGTTTTTTTTACACTCAGCAGTCTGGGATCCAAGTTGATTGCTGGCAGGTATACGTGGGTGTGTGTGAGACTGAGAATGAAATGAAATGAGGGAGGGTGTGACGTGAGTAAAAAAGAACAGTTGTGAACGCTAAAGTAAACAACTTTCGGAGTAGTAAAAAAAATTGGGCAGTTACTGTAATAAACGTTTTATTCCTAATTTCAGTTCCAAGTGACTTGGATAGGAATATGGGCACTTAAAGAAAATTCACGCTCTACAAATTTGTGTATTATTGTTTTCCCAATTAGGAAAACTTTAGCATATAGTATTTTGAAAATGTAGTTAATCTGGTTGCTCAGTAACATAACTATTGCAGTAAACTGCGGTAAATCACTCAACAACAGATATCGTGTTCCGAGAAACAGTCCTCTTTATGATTTTTCTGTTTTGGTTTCAAAAAGAGGGCAGCATTCTTAAAATCTATAAGTCTGGCACCCAAAGAAAGAAATAAGATAACCTTGTGTAATATTTGTGAAGAACCTTGTATGACATCAGGATACTTCAGAAGTTTCACTATCAATTAACTTGGATTACAAATTTTAGTCACTCGGTACTGTTATAATATAGGAAATCTGACGGGCAAAGAGGTCACAGAAAACCCCCTTATGTTCTCATTTTAGCAATGGTATTCAAGGTGGGTGGGGTGGGGAATTTTCTAAGGCACCAGGAAGAACTTTGCTTTTCTGTGAAAAAGAGCCAAGAGATCTTTTACAGCCACCCATACTGAGCCTCCTTTGAACATCAGACAATGCAGCAACCTGTCAGTAGTGCCCACATGCTACCTTAGATTTCATCTGATTCTGAGGTGACAATCACTCTGGGAGAACCATGACTCTTTCCTGCTCCTGTACATTCTTAGAGGGGACCTATTCAGTAGCTGTATAAAGAATGTAATGTGGGAAGAGAGCAGAGTTGGGGAAGAAATAAAAATGAAACTGACATTAAGTGAGTGTATGTAATTGGGTGTGATGGGTGAATGGTGCCAAATATGCAGCTGATGTGAGGCAGTTTAATTGAATACAGATTGATTCCATGCATATTAATGTCACAACAGCAACTACTGCCCATTGGAGATCCGTAGATGCACCCAGCAGAGCATGCACTATATTTCTCATTTTGACCCAGAGTAAAATAATGCTGATGGGAAATTATGAAGTATTTGGACTTTCTTATAACGATTGGGAGAACACTAGCCAGGTCAGATGGTTCTGTTGGTCCTGCAATTACATATAGACAGAAAACCTGTTTGATGCTGGAGATCTGAAATAAAAGTTGAAATTGCTGAAAATACTCAGCAGGTCAGGCAGCCTCTGAGGAGAGGACTTCAGAATTAGTGTATATGCTGAAAAGTCCTTCATCTGAATCAGTCTGAGAAGGATCTTTGAACTGAAATATTTATGAATTTTCAGTTGCCATACATTATAGACCAATTAAGTCAGATGGGGGAGCTTGAGATTCCTGCCACCTAGCCCTCTATGTCCAGTTGGATTCTGCTAGTTCAACAGCCAAGTTATTCTCATTCTGTGTTATTTTTATTAGGTTTAAACCCAGCCATACCTTAATACACACTTGTCAGTGGGGGTGGAGGAATTCGTTCAAGCCAAACTTGAATGTTTTCCAGACCATCAATCTGGAGAACAAATCATTTCTCTGGGTTTGGGAGTGTATTGGACTCCATGTCCCAAGGAAGGAAACTTGACGTTGGTGGGTTTCTTCATTGGATTTGATGACAAACCATGTTGATTTAACCATCAAACACTCATATGTGCTAATCCCATTTACTAGCATTTGCTCCGTAGCTTCCCACACCATAACGATTCCAGTATTTCACAGGAAATGTTATCAGTACGTCCTTTTCTACCGCCCGCTCAAGGTGTGTGTTTCAGATTCCAACCTTTCTCTGGGGAAAGAGGAAGAAACTGTTCCTCAGATCCTGTGTAAGCTTCCTGATCTTTATCTTAAACCTACATATTCCAAAGCAAAATTTGAGGGGAAGTTTCTATCTACCCCAATCTATGTCCTCATAGTCTTGTATCTCTAAAATAGCTATTGCTATGCAATGATCAGATCTTAACTTGATGGTGTGTTTTACCAGCGTCGTTCCTCTCTGCACCTTGTGGCGCATCAGGTGTCAGCTTTGCCGTTTCTTTAGCATTTGTCTGTTTTTTTATGAGGCTGTGTGGCTAGTTTGACACTCAACCCAGCATGGATGGAAAGCGCGCAAAGAGCCAGCCAGTTTTGAACCCAGGACCAATCACCTCGAAGTCCGGTGCGGATGCCCCTACACCACTGGCCAATTAACTAGCGTTAATCGTGGGATAAATATTTGGTCAGAGTACCTTGCTTTTCAAAATGTGAGATTGGATCTCTTGCCTCTGCATGGACTTCTGATCCTGCAAAACTCCGGATGTGTTTTACAGGAGAATTTTCACGGTTGTTGTGCTCAGTTTTGTGGGATAGACCTTGAACTCATGAGAGACACAACTGAGCTGTGGCACATTAAGAAAGGGTCCCTGAACACAGCAGTGCCTCCCACCAGACTCCCAATCCCTGGGAACAGAGCAAGCTCCTGTTTGTATAATCTAGATGCATGTTCTATTGGTCTGTACATTAATTTGTGTAGCATTTCATCTTCTGATCAAGTTACTAACCTTCATTCCCTTCAGTTCAGAATGTGTGATGGCTTTGCTAGGGATTCCTTCAATGGAATGCAAAGAAAGACGTTCAACAAGGAAAAAATCTGAATGAACAAACTCAAGTAAAGAAACTGAAATGATAATTTAAAAATCAAAGCCATTAGTGCAATGATCTCGTCTCACAGCCTTGAAGGGCAATGGCCATTGCACAAACTGCTTTACTGAATTGTTTTGAATGGTTAACCTTCTTGAAGTAACTAAAGCCAGTAGATTATCATGTTGTTTGTGGAGATTTGCTCTGTACAAACAGACCACTGCATTTCTCACATTATGACGGCTAGTATGCTTCAAAGGCTAAAGTATCGTACGCACATAAAATGGATGGCTATAATATTGTTCACTATGCTGTTGTGTTGATACATTTTGATAAATGATGTGTGTCTTTGACAGTCCAATCAGGAATCCAGAGAATCTTCCCACTGCAGTCGTGAAAACTGTTAAATACCCAATTATGCAAGTAAGCGGAGGTCCCTCTGTCGCTGTCCTCCCCCATTTGATGTTTGGAACTTGGGGTTTCAAACCCACAGAGCACAGGATGTGGAGAGGGACACGTTAGTCACAAGTGTTCTTTGTTACCCTGCTCAGGGCTTTACCAGGATGGGTATTCATACATCCAGGCAGCAGCCCAGAGAGGGCCACATCCACGCTGACTATGCATTTCTCTCCTGTACATTTCTTCATAGAGAAAGGAGTATGCAGTGACTGAACTCATGGGCATGGCTGATGATGGATTGTACCCCAGACACTTGGAGCTTGAGCTTTGCTTAAATGTAAATTTACTTTAAAACAGTGATATACACAAAATGGGAGCCTGGGGATATAGGACAAAGAAAGACAGAAAAGTATTATATTAAGGAATGAAGGAAAATTTTTGTTTTGTTGTTTGTGGTTTGTAATTCATTGTTTTGAAGTTATCTGCCTCCTCTCCATCTTCTGAGAATTGAGTTACAGCCTCCATGCAGCAGTGCACCATCCAATAACTGGTCACCGTGCTTGTGATGGATGGTAACAAGTGAAAGGGATGGACCTCCCAGTGATCTTTGTGGAAATGCGCAGACCTTGGTTTGTGAAGTTCACGGATTGACCACGCTCCCAAGAAATGTTTCCTTTCTTGTTTAGACAACCAAAACCACTCATCACCATAATAACTGTAATCCTTGCAATAAATTTATGACGTGTATGATACCATGAAGCTTGACAGTAAGTGACTTGTAATCCTAACCAATGCTATCCCTTCCTGTCTTGTGATGAACTTCAAAAACAACAATTTCTGCAGATGATATGAGAAAAATCAAGAAACTGCAGTGATTGGAAATCTGATATAAAAACCAAATGCTGGAGACATTTGGTAGCTCAGACAAGCTTTGTGGAAAGTGAACCAGATATTATTTCCAATCAAATGCAATTCTGCAAAATAGCATGTGTATTTACTTTTTTTTGGAGGACATTGCAAAGATCACAAACTCAAAGCAGGCATGTTATAGTTATCTTCCAATAAAATTTGACTCAAAGCCTATGTTACAATCTGGAATTAATTAATCTTGTCTCTGCATGCACCTCATGCACTTGCATTTAAATTCTTATATCTGATCATAATAGGAACGTTTTGGACTGTAATGGCACTTCCTCCTGAAACTATGGCCCATTGTCTGGAAGCTCCAGCTTGGGGGCAACGCCCTCTTACCATCCACACCCCAGTATTGCTTTACATTTCACCTGTCTCAGTCAACACAAATAAAGCATGTCAACAAGTCATGTGGCATCCTGAGGGGTTTTGACAGTGTGAATCCTGGGAGGATGTTTCCTCTTGTGGGAGTATCTGATACTAGGCAGCATTGTTTAGAAATAAGAATTTGCCCATTTAGAGAGACATAAGGTGAAACGTTTTCTCTGAGTGAGATGAATCTTTGGAAGTCTTCCTCAATGAGTGGTGGAAGAGAATCTTTTAATGGCAGAAGTAGATAGGTACCTGATGAGTAAGGAGTGAAGGTTTAGCATGGGAAGATGGAAATGTGGAGGTGAGATTGTAATTGGTTCAGTCAATATCTCACTAAACATTGTATCAGGGCCAATATAGGAATGGTAGACACTGCCACAGGTGAGGCAGGATGTGCTTAGTGTGTCAGGTAAGATGTTGCTTTGGAAGCCTGCGCAATCCTGCCATTTTAAGGTAGGTTTCTCTCTGATCCAGATGAATGGGCTCACAGTTCTCAATGCTATCCCAAATGCTCCTAACTCTATTTGAAGCAGTGGCGCATGAGACGTTCCCACTAGTCAATGTGAGTATTGCTCATTTTCAAGCAGGAAGGTCCTTGAATTGTTTGCTCTGTCTCTCTTGCAGTGATGACGGTCTGATGAAAGTGTCCTTTTCAGGAGTCTGGCTTCCTCCCAGCCATCCCCCAATCTTTTTGCCCACCTACCATCGGGCAGGAGGTACCATAGCATCAGGACAAGGACTGTTAGGATGGGGAACAGCTTCTTCCTCCAGGCTCATCACTTATAAAACACTGCTTACTTTTTAACTTGTGTCCTAAATTCACCTTATTCTTAATGTCAATCCTCTGCAATATATTTTATTATTATTAATTTAGTAGAGGTAATATTACTTTGTGTATACATTACATGTACTGTGTGCACCTTGGTCTGGAGGAATGCTGTTTTATTTGGTAATACACAGGTATATGGTTGAATGACAATAAATTTGAACTTGAACTTGGATGAAGGCTTCTATATGCTGTACGATACTTGGTCATCAGATATCAAGATCCTTTAAGATCTACGAAAGTGCCTTCCCAATATGAGGCCCAGAATTAGAGGTAAAACCCCCATTCTTGAAAAGGATAAAAGAGATGTGAGGTGGCTTTCCAATGATAAATTTGTTGAAACAGGGCAAACTATGTGAATATCAGATGTATCTGTGGAACCATTATTTTCACCACAATGTTCATGCAGATTAGTTAGAGAAGCGCAGAAACAAATATCACTATGATGATTGTATGCTCTAGTATCAATTGTTTGGTGACAATAAAGTAAAGTATAAGTATAAAAGAAAATGAGACTTTATCTCTCATTCTTGGTGCCATTATTAAAATGATTAACTCATGTTCATTGTTTGCCGTCCAGTGATGTTTTTAAAAAAAGAAACCAGAGCATTCTTGAAATAATCAGCAGGTCATGCAACCGTTTTGGAAATATACACACAGCTGATGTTTTTGGTTGATGATGGTTCATTAATTCAGGTTGACAACTGTGAGGTGATAGCTTACAATCACTGACATTGACATTTTGTTACTTACCAAAACACAAGTAGGTCAAAAACTGAGTTGGAATAAGCTAATGGTTTTCAGCATGTAACGAATGGAGTGCCACTAGGATCAAAACTGACACTGGACATCAATGATTTAGATCTGAGAACTGAAGCTATATATTCAGATTTGCCAACTGTTTAAAGCTACAAAAGAATGGACGGAATGATGAGCCTGTGTCTCATTCCTCCTTCTCAGCAGCCTTCATGCAGAATTTTGACCCAAAACCGTAGCAATTCCTTTTTCTCTGACTTGATCCACTAAGTTTCACTGTGCTCCTCCAGTAGGTTGATACTTGGTCCAGATTCTAGCATTTGCAATCTCTTGTGTGTCTAATAAATGTAAATATTAGTATAATGTTGCAATGAATAAAAACACAATGTCTTTGGATCGGCTGGCTGCCTTGAAAGCCATGAATTCTCCTCCTTGAGTACGTACCACACCCATCCTTTCATTATGGCTAATGTTCATCTTAGTTGTAGATTAGTGCTTTTGATGGTCATACCAAAAAACAACATGGATCCCAGTTTTGAATGTTTCATTTGGCTCAGTGTCTGCTGCTTTCTGGAGAAGAGTTTCACACTATCTTCTTTTCACTTCTGGATAGCCTAGTCCTCTTTTCACATCCTTTCCAATCCAGAGGAAATGAATCCTGTCCATCTGCGAGGTTTTGTTATTTTATTTCAATTACCATATTTAGATGAATCTTCAGCTTAGAAACCACAGGGAATACCAGGCAAATTAATTAAGAATCTTCCGAGCTTAACCAATTAAACTCTGCTACCATGTTGGTGACTCAGCAATGCACTCCTGTAATCAAGCTCACCTTGCTGAGGTGATATGCCATGAAGTAAACACAGCCCTGCATGAGGAATCTGTTCAAAACTACACTAGTCGGAAGAGCAAACTAAGAGAGCAGTGGAAGTTTAAGGGAGAGGGTATGCTTGGTGAGAAAGTACAAAATAAGCTGTGGAAGAGTAAACTGAAAATGAAGACCTTGAGTTTGCAGTTGCTCTTCAATTTGCCTTCACTCATCCAGGAATTTGGTGGCTTTTGTTAGCTGGAGACCAGTGGAGTTGAAGTTCCTGATACTAAGCTTTCCTGCAACTTGTTTCAGTTGGTTTAATCAAGCCAGCTTAATTAATGGTCTCAATCCAAAACTTTGGCTGGCCTTTTCCCTCTACAGATGCTGCCTGACCTGTTGCTCTCCTCCAGCTCTTTGTTTTCTGTTCTAGCTCATAACCTTTTAAGCCCCTTTTCGGAAATCAGAAAACAACTGCTGTCCAATCATTCTAAATTTGAAATTGTTTGGCATTATATCTTAACATATAAAAAAAAGCAAGGGCTGTGTTTTATCAGTTGAGAGGTTTATTTATTCTCTTCGCATGTTTTAAGTTACTTGTGTGCAGACAAAGCTCTTGCAGAGATCAACCAAAGTAACACCTGCTAAAGGTCAAAACTGGGACTTGTCGCCTTGAAGAACACCATCTGTTTTTTCACGGTACTTCCTGGGTTTGAAAACAATAATATATTCATATGCCCTCTCAACCAAAACTCAGCTTTGAACTTGTGAGAAAAATATTTTCATGGAATAGCAAGATCGAGGGTTTGTTATCCATGAAAATGGATGAGGATGGGTGTGATGTCCACAATTGACCATTATCTCAGAATACTGTACATAAACCTTATCAATATATTGGAAACAGCTTTCATCTATTGTAATGAGAGGTTTAATCAATTCTGTTGAGCAAATCGCAATGGTTTTTTTCTTGAATTCAAGCCCACCTCTTCTTCACATCCTTCTGCACACTTAGGTGATTTTCCTTGTCTCGAACAATAAAAGTCTTTTAGTAACAGCAGAATGTCCCAAGTACTGTGTTACATTAGCAAGAATGGGCACTGGCTTCCATTTAAATGTAGGCCTGTCTTTTCAGTTTTCTCAACAGTTCCAGATCTATCAGGTAGATCTAGGAATGGGCTTCGGTTCCAAGGTTTGATCTTTTTTGGTTAGTTTGTTGTCTCCACAAATTCTAGTTCATGAACCCATCACATTTTAACACCAGTGCAGTTGGGGCTGTCCATTCAGAGCACTTAATAAGTTTGGTTTGATGCAGTTCTCTGAGACGCCTCCAGCCTTGGTTTCATTGCACATATTGAAGAACAACGGTGGAGCATCGACGTCAATCTAAACTTCGACTTGGTTGCTCTTTTTTCTCCCCCTCACCCCCAGCTTATCATTGAAAACCTTTTTGTTCCTTTATCTCCTCCCTGTATATTCCAGCCTGACTTGCCCTAGCATCAGGAATGTCATTCAAATCCAGCGGAATTTCTTTCAGCTGGCTTCTTCACAAAAGGCTTGATCCAGAACCTGCAACAATGGCAATGTTTTAACCCGTTTTAGTGTTTCACTATAACATGAGCAACTCCAACTAATTCAATGCTTTCACGTGTATGGGTTTTCAGATTTAGCTAGCCCACCTCATTGGCTGTACATTGCTTCTGGTTCACTAGTGTAACACCGCGCCCAGGGTCAAGTTCAAATGTCATGACTATGTAATTCTCTTTCATTGACAACAATCAGTGGTTTTACTTTTGTTAAGTTAACCACTGTTTCATTAAACATTATCAACACTTCCTCTGTATGCTGGTCGTCACTTGGCTCTTTTTGCATAATGGGAATGATGGGTAATTCAGAATTTTTTCCTTGTGCTCATCTTTTTGCTGTTCCCTACAATCTCTGGTGATGTACCTTTCTAAAGCATGTGAGTATTGAAATAGCCACAATGGTATATATTTATCTACCTTTTATCAATGCTTTGTTTGCTTCAGAACAGGGAGGCTTATTTCACTTGCAAAGCATACAGATTTATACCTGCTAATTCTGCCAGCTGGTGGATTTTCAACATGCTCTCAAGGATCACATTCACCTCTGATAACCACTACCTCTGAATTTTATATTCATTTTTTTTCCACACACTAACCTATCCCAAATGCATCTGGAAAGTTGCATTGTTTTAATTACAGTTTTGTGAGAGTGCCCTCAACTTGGCTGCATAGCTAGCCGTGTTTTGTTAGGCTTCCTTACCTATGAAGCAAACAGTAAATTAGTTGAGCTGAGGATACAGGAAGGGAGATTTTCCAGTTAACTAAAGTGCTCGAGCTAAACTGAGGGGAAATCAGGAAAGGAATTGATCCAACTCTCAGACACCTCCTCGTACTTACCCTTTGAAATAAATACTTTGTGGAGATTTTGTGATATATATGATAATATGATATATACGTACAGTGTCTGAAATACATCTTATGGAAATGTTTGTTTGATGAAGATCAGCACGAACCTAATCTACTCTGAAGATCTCCCACCCACTGCCACCAACTTCACAGTTCCTTTACCTCGCACTGCTCCTTTCTACCTCCTACCCAAGATCCATAAACCTGACTATCCGGCTAGGCCAATCGATTCTACCTGCTCCTGTCCTACTGAACTTGTGTCGGCATACCTCGACTCCTTTCGATCCCTCTTGGATCTGTCCATTGCCGCGTACACCTGCCGCATCATGTTCTCGATCTCCTCAAAGGCTTTCAATTCCTTGGCCCCGACCACCTCACTTTCTTTAGCCAGTCCTGAAGTAGGGTCTTGGCCGGAAACATTACTGTTTGTCTATTTCCATGGATGTTGCCTGGCCTGCTGAGTTCCTCCAGCATTTTGTATATTTTGATTTGGATTTCTATCGCCTGCAGAATTTCTCGTGCTAGTTATTACCAACAGCATGTTTCTTTCTACGTTACACACCATCTTGAATTGGAATGCATGTTGAGTCCTTGATTTTTACAACTTTGGAACTTGCTGTCCAGCATCCTGGTGGAAATGCCTTTACCAAAAGGATGCAGTGGCCCAAAATAGCAGCTCACCATCACAACTTCAAGGCCAACTAGGGATGAAGAATATATGCTGGCATTGCCAATGATGCCCAGATCTTGGAAGTTGAATAAATGGAGGAAAAACTGTTATTGAAAAGAGTTTTCCTTGAGATTTAGGATAATTCTTAACCAGAACTACTACATAAATTATTTGAACAACACACACAAAATGCTGGTGGAACACAGCAGGCCAGGCAGCATCTATAAGGAGAAGTACTGTTGACGTTTCGGGCCGAGACCCTTCGTCAGGGCTAACCGATTCCCACCCCCTCCGGTCTTCTCCTATCATTTCCCATTTTCCCCTCCCCCCACTACTTTCAAATCTCTTACTATTTTTCCTTTCGGTTAGTCCTGACGAAGGGTCTCGGCCTGAAACGTCGACAGCACTTGTCCCTATAGATGCTGCCTGGCCTGCTGTGTTCCACCAGCATTTTGTGTGTGTTGGTTGAATTTCCAGCATCTGCAGATTTCCTCGTGTTTGCTCTTTAAATTCACTACTGTGAAGCCTCTGCCAGTGATGCCTACACATAAGTTATTTGTGTCATTTATGTTATTGTTGTTTTGAACTTTATGGCTGAACATTGGCGTACATTGCAACAATACACTCACAGGTATAGTCAATAATACATCTTGCAATTTTGATGGGTGTTATATTGTATATATGCAAGTTTTATCTTTTCTCTGAAGTGGGGAGGGCACCCAGCGTACTTTAAAGAGAACCTTTTATTTGAGTGCTTTGGGAATTGTATGCAGGTACAGGATAAAGCCAAGTTGGTTGCAAGAATTGTGTTGTTTTTGCCCTTGCTGCTTGTTTCTGAACATAACACGTAGCTGGCTGTGACTGGTGGTGAGAGGCAGAGTGCGGAAGTCTGCTCCTGGACTGTTTGTGTTGATAACGAGTGGAACCTGTAGTTCCACCATTCTGAAATGTGTGGGCAGTTTCTACAGTTGCTGTCCTGCAGGCAACTTTTAAGCCCTGTAGTTCTGAAGCAATTAAGGCAGGAAAGTTTGTTTGGCAGCTAATTTCATGGCTGCAGTTGATCATTCAGAGTCAAACCACAGCTGTCCAATGTTCCTAAAATCTGTACTGGCGACCAACTTTGTGTATGTATGGAGTTAGTGCTGTATTTTTTTGAATAATTGATGAGTTCTGACTTGAACTTTAATAGCAAAAGATCATTCATCCATTCTCCACTCCCTCAGAGACTACACTTAAAGAAATTCATTGACTGCAATACAACTTAGGATGAACTGGGGTATAACTGTTTAAATTCTCCCAGAGCATTGAAATGTGATAACAGCAAAAGGCTATATAAAATGAGGTATCCTGATCTCTCTGTCCAGTTGCTCTGAATATATTTGTGTTAGAAGCAGACGGAACCAAGTGCATTACAAATATTGGTCTAAAGAATGTGGGTGGGGGGGGGGTTGGACAGGGAGGGGTGTAGTTCTGGAGAGTGAAGAACAATTCATCCTAATCGCAATCGAGCTGTGATGTCCTGGCAGAATGGCAGTTGAGGGAGAATTTGGCCAACTTGTGAAGTTGCAACGTGATTGGCTGGATAGTCAAATTTTCTTGCTGGAGGACAGATCACTTAAATATCTGATCCTCAGGATCCACACTCTAGCAAGACTTCCCTCTACACTCTCAGTCATGATGTTGGACTTGGCCTGAAACATTAACCCACATTTGCTGCTTGACCCACTGAGTTTCTCCAGAAGTTAATATTTTTTTTGTTCTGGACTCCAGCACCTGCTGTTTCTTGTGTCGCCAGCAAAAACTGATGCAGGAGATGAGGAAAGGGATAAATCGGATGCAACTTAAAAGTCTTGTACCATATAAACATCAAATATTTGCTTTCGTATTACACAATCGGGACCAGATGGAATCCATCAAAGTACTTAAGGGACTAAGAGAAACTGGCTATGGCGTTATGCAGCTGAAGTCTGAATATTGACCTGCAAGTCGAAACTGGTTATCGATTTGAGAGCATCCAACAGCAGCAAGTGCCGATGATCACAAATGGATCATGCATAGGGACTTCATTACAGAAGTTCAACTTGCAATTTCAACTGTTTAGATAAAGCAGGGTATTGTTTTTTTTTGAAAAGGTGTTTTTCATTTAACATAAGGAAAATAACAGTCAATTACACTGGGCAGTCTATTGTAATACAAGAGATACATCACTGTCTTTGACACAAACAGTGTTTGAGCACCAGATAATATTTAAACAACACTAACGCAAAATACTGCAAATGTTGAGTATCTAATAAAAAGGAACAGGGAGTGTTGTAATCAGCAAGCCAAGCAACATCTGTAGAGAGAGAAAAAGATTTGCTGTTTCAAGTTCATGATCTTTCAAGATGGTGATTGTTATTCCTGAAACATCAGTTTCATTTGATCCAGAGCAGCACACACAAAATGCGAGAGGAATTCAGCAGGGTCAGACAGCATCTATGGAAATGAATGAATAATGGATGTTTTGGGCTGAGACTCTTCTTCGGGACTGGAATGGAAGGGGGAAGACACCAGAATAAAAAAAGGTGGGGGAAGGGAAAGGAGGATAGCTTAGAAGGTGATAAATCAAGCCAAATGGAAGGGAAAGGTAAAGGGCTGGAGAAGAATGAATCTGACAGGGGAGGAGAGTGGACCGTGGGAGAAAGGGAAAAAGAATGGGCAACCGGGGAAGGTGACAAGCAGTTGAGGAGAAGAGGTTAGAGTGGGGAATAGAAGAAAAGGGGGAGGGGGGAAAAAGGAGAAATCTATGTTCTTGCCATCAGGGTTGGAGGCTACATGGACAGAATGTGAAGTGATGCTCCTCTACCCTGAGAATGGCCTCATCATGGCAAAAAAGGAGGCCATTGGCCGACATGTTAGAACAGGAATGGGGATAGAAATGAGAACGGCTGTCCACTGGGAAATTCAGCTTTTGGCAGATGGAATGTCATGAATGGCCAAGCATTGACAATCCATTGTTTTTTAAGAAATTCAAGAATGTAATGGATTCAGTTAAATAATCTGTATCGTTTGTGTCTCCCAGCAACAAGCAAGAATTTCCAAAAAGAAGTTGATGTTGGATGAATTTGCTCTCTTGAGAGATGCTTCTCTTTCACATCTGGTGTGTTGGAGCAAACATATTAAGTCACATGTTTGTCACCTGTCATTATAGATTCCATTATAGAGGCTTGTTCATAAGTATTTACACGTACATGGTACTTTGGTATAAAAATGCACAGATGCTTTCTGTGGTGAAGTATTTCTAATTTGTATTGATTCTCATTGGAAGCTACTGAATTTACTTTTAAAAAAAAGTTTGTTCTTGTGATGTGGGTGTTGATAGCGAGACTGCAAGCTACGTATTTCTAATTCCTGGATGCTATGAGAAAGAGAGGTTTGCATTATTTAATCTGCTCATTTATTTCAACTAAAGTCCCATTGTAAAAACTGCCTTTATCGCATTTTAACCCTCACCCTAGACTAATTATCCCGAGCCTCTAGTTTACAGGTTCACCAACAGAGCTGCATCACCATACTATGGAACGGTGAGCTACAAAATAAGCTGCTGGGAGAACTTAGTGCGCCAGGCAGCATCTGTTGGGGTTGGCATGGTAACATGGTGGTTAGCGTAAGGCTATTCCAGTGCCGGTGACCTAGGTTCAATTCCCACTGCTGGCTGTAAAGAGTTTGTACGCTCTCCCTGTGACTTTGTGGGTTTCCTCTGGTGCTCCAGTTTCCTCCCACATTCCAGATGCGTACGGATTAGTAGGTTAATTGGTCACATGGGTGTAAATGGGCTCTTTGGGTTGCAAGGGTCTGTCACCTTGCTGTAGGTCTCTACATCGAAGAATCTAAAGGATAGTTGACTTCTCAGGTCAGGTCCCCGCATCAAAATCAGAGCATAAGGGAGAGGAAGCAAGTGTAAGAGGAGGAAGGGGTGTGGTGAGGTAGGAGCTAGAAAGGAACTGGTGGATATGATGAGGTGGGGGTTGGTGGGCAAATGGAGTTCGGTGAATGCTTGAAATAGTGACAAGGCTGGGAAGAGACAACAAAGGGCTGCAGATTAGGTTCACAGCCTTCTTACCCAATTTGTTTTCTCTCCCTCTCACTCAATTTCTCCATCTATCACCCAATGGACAATGAGCTGAGTCCCCTATCCCATAGTCCTTCTGCACCCACCATTCTTTCCTCATCTGGTTCTACTCATGACCTTCCTTTCTTATTAAATTCCGTATTCTGCAGCCCTTTGTTACCTTCACATCACCTCCCAGCCTCTGATGCTGTCTCCACCCTCACACCTCTACCTGGATCTATCTGCCCATCAGCCCCTCATCACCTGGACCCAACAAGTGCTTGCCTCACCTTTTTATACAAGTTATCTCCCCTTTACACTCTCAATCTGATGCAGTGTTTGACCCAAATCATTAATTATCCCTTAGTCTCTACAGACGCTGTCTTCTCAGCTTCGTTCCAGCATCTGTAGACTCTTGTGATCCTGAAATGGTGATTTGGTTTTGATTGCAATTTGGGCTGAAAAAGAGAGAGTTTCCTATCCTCTGATGTCGAGAATCTTTTACAGCCATTTGTAGCAAAGGTCTTGGTGGAATTCTGAGAAACTTGTTATAAATTTCTGTACTGGGGAAAAGTGTCGAAATACTCACAGTATGCGAGCTTGAGACCATTTCTGTGGTGGTTCGTTTTGGTGAAAAATTACATCAGCAGACTTGTCAATGTGACCTGCGCTGTTTTCTATTGGTCATGGGAATAGGATAGGAACGTTCCAGTATTTTTTCTTCTCTAATAAACTGTGAGCTTTCCCTTTGGCTTTCCAACTTGATTTCATAGCTGCAAGGTATGACAGAACAGGGAATTTCTATTTGTGATTTTCCAGATATCATGGCACGGGACAGATTTGAAGAACTGGCAAGACCTATGCTTTCAGGTTTTTCAAGAACAGTGGTTCAAACCCACACTTAGCCAGTTAAATTTGTTGTTCACTTCTTGAAGTGTTGATCCACTTAGTTTAAGTGATGTCCTGCTATATGATGTGTTTCCACATAATGTGCATGCCAGTAAAAATAAATGATGTTTATTAATAATTAATATAGTCTAACTGTGGTATTTCTTCTGAGATTGTTAGGATCAGTTGTAACTGCACCAGCATCGGAGCCAGAGGAAGTACTTTAATTTGCAGTAGGTTGGCTTTGGAGGAATTCTTATTCATGTTAAACAGCGTCCATTTTGCATATTTGCTTTTGAGGAACAGGTTCATCTTATTTCTCTTCCCATTTCCAATCATCTTTCCAAACTTGGAAGCATGGAACTTTAGAGGTAGCATGGGTCTTTGCTATTCCCAAGGCCTTTGTATAGCATTCTGCTCCCTTTTACACCAGGAGTTATAAATTTATTGAATAGATAGAGGACAGTAAAAACAATTTTTTACTGACTTTTTAATTGGTATGAAAGCAGTTGGCCTTGGGTGACCACGAACCAGAGCTTAGGGACAGTGTGGTTGAAGCAAAAACTACTTGGTACTGTGGTTAGTGGCAAGTGGCCATCGATGTCATCTCCAGGAATATGTCCAACTAGCATTGGCTGTGAAGGGATTAGAATTCTGGTTCATTCCACCTCACTGCACATCTTAGCTCTGCCATAAAACGCTAAAAATACTGAATTACGTTGAAATAACTGTTTGTTTATTTTTGCCATCATTTACTGCGCCACAGCTCCCTTTAATGATCTGGGTTAAATTAATTGTCTTTTCAAAGTAGGAGACTGAACATTATCTGTGTTTACTGTTGTTTGAACTTTAATGTGAAATACAATAATCAATGTAATAAGTAAGCTATTTCACTCCATATAAATAAGAATGGTCAGTTATTCTAACGGGTTTTGGTTTGTGCTTGGTTCATCTGGAATAGATGTTACTTTGAGCCTAGTGGGTAGTACTCTCACCTCTGACACTCTCTCTACACGTTAAGCATTAGAATGTAGGCCTTTGATCCCATTGCAGTATGGGGATTGAACTGTGCCGTCAGATGTCAGAGAGTGGTAATGGAATCTTTTTCCCAGGGCAGGGGAAACGAAAAACAGCATAGATTTGAGGTGAGAGGGGAAAGACTTAAAGGGGATCTGAGGGCAAGCTTTCCACACAGCAGATGGTGGGTAGATGGAATGAGTAGTCGTGGCAATACAGTCAGAATGTTTAAATGATAGAACACAAAATGCTGGAGAAACTCAGCAGATGAGGCAGCATCTATGGAAATAAACAAACAGGCAATGTTTCGGACCAAGACCCTTCCTCAGGATTGGAAAGGAAAGGGGACAATGCCAGAAAAAAAAAACTTCTAAAGTAATGAAATTTGGGTGGGGAGATGGATAGGTTTAGAAGTATATGGGCCAAATGCAGGCAGATGGGACTAACTCAGCTTGGCACATGGTCAGCATGCATGAGCTGGGTGAAAGGGCATGTCTCAATACTCTAATGCTCCATGATTTGATGAAGTAACATCTCTCACATGACACATTAAACAAATATTGGCATAAAATGTGTGATTAAAAAAAGATGTTTTACTGCAGTGTTCCAGCCAACAGCTAATCCTCTAAAAAGCTCATTCAGATTAGTTTATTGTCATATATACATGGGTGTAATGAAATTCCTTGCTCATGCGAAGCCTACGGAGTAAACAGTGTATGTTGGTAATAAATATCGTGATGGGTGTCCATTTGTGGATCTTGCTGTGTGTATAATTGGCTGCTGCATTTCCTGCATTATGAGCATAATCAGTGAAGGTACAGTGGATCCTGAATAATTGGCTATTGGTTAGTTGGGTCTAGCATCGCATGTGCACTTGTGTGGCCATTAGACACTTACATCACAGTTAGTGTGAACAGTTTTTAAATAGTGGCTAATGCGTGTGTTTGTGTTCAAAAGGCAATGATTTTTGTCGGCCATTGTTGGGAAGAAATAAAGCAGTTAGGCAACTAGGAACTGTTTTGGTCACCGTGGTTTCAAGCATTCAGGCTTGGAAATGCCAGAAACGGCCAGGAGTGAAAATGAAATGATTTCACTACTTCAACAATTTAGGAGCTACAAAGAATTTGAAGTTATCGACAACCATCTTGAGTGTTACTTTTGATCACTCAGGTGCAACCTGTGAATCCAAGTAGATGTTTGCTTGTGACAGCAGCCATGCCCTAGTACACTACTTCAACAGGTGGGCTAAATGAGACAAGGGTAGGGGTGGGTCTGATAAGCTGGTGAGACAGGGACGTGCATGTCCAATCATGCAAAGACCAGACCGTAAGATCCCATGCCCAGGAAGGTGGTTCTGCAACAGAGAGCGAAGGGCATGACGAGACACAGAAGGAGTCATGGTCATCTACTGCAACCAGGGAGGAGACCCTGCTATTCAAAACATTAAACTAATTCAAAGGAAAACAAGAGAGCCAAGAGATGCGAGTCTTAGTTTGTCCTTTGCTTTAAGCAAAGCGTGCACATACCACATGGGAGCATAATTGCATATGAAATACACATTTTTATACATTACCATAATGAATTATAGAAACAAAAAGGAATGTTTAATCAAACAATATATTTACAATGTTATCCAAATATAAAATATACAACACTCCTCCCTATTTAGCTATAACCTCCAACTCAATAAAGAATGTATCTCAACCATATACACAGTATACTGTCTAATGCACTTCAACATAGACAGCCACAGCGTTGTCAATTTTTAAATTGTCCCATTCAGTCCTTATGATTTAATCAGAGTGGAAGCTTTCTTACTCTTGTAAGATGAGGCCTTTCCTGACAAGGGGGATCAATCTACTTGGCAGGTGCGACTTGCAGCTGTGAAAACAATTTCAGGTCCTTGGGTCTCTTTGGTGGTTGTCAGAGTTGATTCTGAGACTGCAGGAAGTGGTTGACAGCTCTGGACACCTTTCTCCTCCTTTCCACATGAAATGTTGACTGTACTCTTTTCCATTGATGCTGTCAGGCCTGCTCAGTTCCTCCAGCATTTTGTGTGTGTTGCTTGGATTTCCAGCATCTGCAGATTTTCTCTTGATTGAGCCATTGTTTAATTCCATTTTACTTAATTTGCCATTCATTTCTGGCATCAGCTATATTGTTAGTTTTCACATTATTAATCTCAAGGCTACACAGTCCTGTGTCACTTTCAACATTATCAGATTTTTCACCATGTAGATGAGTGCTCCTTTTGAAAATGCAGTTTGACTTTTTTAAACTCTTTTTCTTTTCCCTGTGCATGCAATTTATTTTTGTCTGCCCATTATACTCTTTGTATGTGTCTACTTTATTGCATTTTCTGCAAGTTTCACCTTGAAATCTACATTGGACTGGTGAATGTGAGCCTCTACCACAATGGTAATAAAGTTTGTTCAGCCAGGCTAGTTTCTGTTTAAATATTGCAATTTTGTTCACACTCACTTTCATTCCTTTCTGCAATGCAAGTGCACCTCTATCTGCAGCTTCCATTAATACAGCTATTTCAACTGCTCTTTTAAATATAAGTTGTGCTTCAGTTAGGAGCCATTTTTGAATGCATTCTTGTAAGATTCCCCAAACTAAATGAGCTCTCAGTACATTATTAAGCCTATTACTGAACTGACAATGCTCAGACAATCTCTTTAATTCAGCCATATATGTTAAAATAGACTCCACTTGCTTTTGATTCCACTTATGAAACCTAATACATTTTGTAATCCACAATGGTTTCAGTTCTAAATGTTCCAGCATTACTTTCACAATATCACCATAGTTCATTTTGACTGGTTTAGTTGGAGCAGTTAAACTTCTAAGCAAACTATATGCCTTTAAACCTAATGCACTCAGCAAAATTTGTTTCTTATTGGCTACTCCATTTGCTTAAAAATACTGTTCAATTATCTCTGTATACATGAGTCAGTTACCCATTGTGTAATCAAACACATCAATTTTTCCAATGTAGCCAGCCATTTCTGCTGTTTTTATTTGATTATTATCACTGAATACTCACTGTTTATGAACTCATGAATTCTTTTATTTACTGCCTTTTTATTAACTCGACAGTTTCTGCATGTGCTGAGCTGATTTTTTTTCTCACTTGTCATTCCTCGCTGCACTTGTTTTTAACTCGAACGTCTCCCTGGACTTCAACAGGCCAGTAACAGTCTCTGGTTAAAAATGCCCTGCCGCCACTGTTATGTTTAGTAACTTTAAAACGCTAAACTAATTCAAAGGGAAACAAGAGAGCAGAGAGATGCAAGTCTTAGTTTGTTCTTTAAGCGAGGTGCACACATATCATGTGGTTGCATCATGACTCATACAATTCATGTATTTTTACATATAACCATAATGAATTATATAAACAACAAAGAATGCTTAACCAAACAATATATTTACAAGATTACTCAAATATCACTGAAATATTAAGTACACAACAGACCCCAGTTGTGATGTCTACTTGAACGACTGAACCCAGATTCCCAGGTTGAGAGAGTGGAACACTAAATAGCTTTTCCACTTTAAAAACTCTCCTGCACAGGTTTTCTGTCATCGTTGAATATAACAAACAACCACTATTATGAACCACTATTATTCCTGACGAAGGGTCTCGGCCCGAAACGTTGACTGCTCATTTCAACGGATGCTGCCTGATCTGCTGAGTTTATCCAGCTTGTTTGTACGCTATTAGTATTGGTAGTGTTCTAATTTGTTCTTTTTCTATTTTAATAAAAATTTATTATTTAGTTAACAATAGTTTGGCTCTTTTTATACTTTAACTACTTACATGAAATTTCAGTTAATTGAGCCAAGATGTACTGGTCCCGATGCGCCCAATTAACTGGAATCTACTGTAATTGTTTTTAAAATTCTCTGTTTCATCTGGAGACCACGTGTATGTTTGTCCTTTTAAAGGCTACTATAAACCAAAATATTTGAACTTGTACAGCATTTCTAACATAAGCCAAGCTCCTGGGAGATTTTTCTACATGGAAAGTTAAGAAAACAAATTTCTAGTTAAAATGGTTCCTTATCAAGAAGTGCTTTTTGGAGAGACTTTGGTAGGCTGAAGGAAAAGAAAAGAGATGGACGGGTTTAGGAGGAAGTTATAGATAGTAGAGCCAAAGCAACTGAAGACGCTGCTAGCAGACATGGAAGGGAAAGTGGGTAAGACGTGTTGGGTTTGGGGTTAGTTCCAGTTCTTTATTTCCAATATACAGTATTTGGAAACCATCTCTCACCATCTGCCCTGCCAACTCCCCTCAGAATGAGCTTGTCACTATTTCTTCTAAACTCCAGATGCAACAGGCCTAAGGTGGGCTTAATTGCTAATCATAAGACTCTCTTAATTTTGAGGAATCAATCTAGTAATGTGGCCAGAAATATTTTTCTTCACACACACAGCAGAAAATCTGGTATGCTTTTTCTTAATAATAAAGTTGTTAAGGTATGTGGACTAGAAAAGTAGAGTTGAGTTACATGTGACCTGTGGTGTAACTGAATGGTAAAACTGACAAAGGGATGAATATCCTGTTTGAGCAATGTATCTTGTCTAGATAAAATTTAATTTCCTTAAGTTTGCCCAATGTCGCTTGTTAGCCCTACTTTGGTTTGTTATCATAAATTGTTTAGTGCCCTGTTGAGCTGTTGCAACATTCTGCATTGATACCAGTGTTGTGCAATACTCCAAGATAATGCATAAGACTTCATAATTTCACACTTAGTCATATAAGGAAATGTTAAGATAGCTGAGTAAATGCTTGATAAAATAGTTTTTGAAGAGTATTCTGGTGGAGGATAGAGAAATGGAAATGTTTCAGAGGATATTCTGTCACTTGCAGCCTGGATAAAGGTACTGTCATGATTTAAAGAGTTCTGAAAGATTG
Source organism: Hemitrygon akajei (assembly GCF_048418815.1). Classification (NCBI taxonomy): domain Eukaryota; kingdom Metazoa; phylum Chordata; class Chondrichthyes; order Myliobatiformes; family Dasyatidae; genus Hemitrygon; species Hemitrygon akajei. The sequence continues at coordinate 33,663,493 of NC_133143.1, forward strand.
GGTGTGCACAAGACAAAAACTAAATGAATGCCAATATCCCAGAATAAGAGCGAGGAAAGAAGGAACGGGGCAAACATAATTAGTCTACTGAATAGTACCTGCTGCACAGTGAAGTCATGTTCAATTTCAAGTACATTGTCACTGGCATATATACCCAGGGTATACCTGGATGAAAATTAATCTTTCTCCGAAACAGCACAAACCATTACAGACAAAACATAAATGACCTCTCTGATCTCTGGCCTAAAGCTATTGCCTGTCTTCCTTCCCACATCCCAATCCTGCGCTTGCCATTCACTGTTGACTTGGCAATAATACCTGTTTGTAGAAGAGAGACCCACATTTCTACCACTTTGGTGTGTGAAATCAATCAAAGGATTTGGCCGTAATCTAAGACAGTTATGCAGTTGATGCACCATCAATAACTCACTCTGAGACGTAAAAGCGAGGTATCGGCTTTTATTGACTGGAAGAAGGAACGAGCAGTGAGTGACCACCATACTACATCCTGGAGACAGAGAGGCTGGGCTCAGACCTCCACCACCTTTATACAGGGGTCTGTGGGAGGAGCCACAGGAGCAGTCATCAGGGGGCGTGTCCAGACAGGTAGATGTAGTTCACCACATTCACCCCCCCCCTTTGTTTTAAAAAGAGTCCCCATATGGCGAAGTTTCTTACAAGTATATTTACAGGTTAAGTCTATCAGGTGGTCGAATCTGTCGCTGCGATCTACGTAGCACTGGTGGTGATTGCACAGGTGCCGGTGGTGGTGATTGCACAGGTGCTGGTGGTGGTGATTGCACAGGTGCTGGTGGTGGTGATTGCACAGGAGTCGGTGGTGGTGATTGCACAGGTGCCGGAGGTGGTGATTGCACAGGTGCCGGAGGTGGTGATTGCACAGGTGCCGGTGGTGGTGATTGCACAGGTGCTGGTGGTGATTGCACAGGTGCCGGTGGTGATGATTGTACAGGTGCCGGAGGTGGTGATTGCACAGGTGCCGGTGGTGGTGATTGCACAGATGCCGGTGGTGGTGATTGCACAGGTGCCGGTGGTGATTGCACAGGTGCCGGTGGTGGTGATTGCACAGGTGCCGGTGGTGATTGCACAGGTACCGGTGGTGGTGATTGCACAGGTGCCAGTGGTGGTGATTGCACAGGTGCCGGTGGTGGTGATTGCACAGGTGCCGGTGGTGGTGATTGCACAGGTGCCGGAGGTGGTGATTGCACAGATGCCGGTGGTGGTGATTGCACAGGTGCCAGTGGTGGTGATTGCACAGGTGCCGGTGGTGGTGATTGCACAGGTGCCGGAGGTGGTGATTGCACAGATGCCGGTGGTGGTGATTGCACAGGTGCCAGTGGTGCTTGCACCGGAGATGGTGGTTGTGCTGGTTCCGGCCTAACTGGAGGTGTCAGTCCACTGGGCGTCAGTGATCCCTCACGCGTGTGCGAGGCGCCTGGAATATACGCATACAAGACTCCCGGTATATGAGTGACATGAGGGGTCAGTGTAGGGCTTGGTGTGCGCGGTGTCACCTCGGGTACAGGGTTCTTAGTTACCGTGGAGTGTTCGGGGTAGTGGTCTGCTGCTCCTGCGGGCGCCAGGTCGCGGACGGAGACCGTGTCCTCCCGCCCATCAGGTAAGACCACGTAGGCATACTGGGGGTTCGCATGTAGAAGGTGAACCCTCTCGACCAGCGGGGAGTATTTATTGCTCCTCACATGTTTCCGGAGCAGCACTGGCCCTGGGGACGTCAGCCAAACTGGTAGGGTGGTCCCAGTGACAGACTTCCGGGGAAAAGAGAATAGGCGTTCGTGAGGGGTGGCATTGGTGGACGTACATAACAGGGAGCGGATAGAGTGGAGTGCCTCAGGGAGGACCTCCTGCCATCGAGAGACCGGCAACCCTTTTGACTTAAGGGCTAAAAGTGTGGCCTTCCACACTGTGGCATTCTTCCTCTCCACCTGTCCATTTCCCCGGGGATTATAACTCATAGTCCGACTAGTAGCAATGCCCCTAGCCAGCAGGTACTGGCGCAGCTCATCACTCATAAAGGAGGACCCTCTATCACTGTGGATATAGCAGGGATATCCGAACAGAGTGAAGAGCTGGCGCAGGGCTTTTATGACGGACGTGGTAGTGGTGTTGGGGCAGGGAATGGCAAAGGGGAACCGCGAGTACTCGTCGATAATATTGAGAAAATAGACATTGCGGTCAGTGGAGGGAAGGGGGCCCTTAAAGTCAACACTCAGTCGCTCAAAAGGGCGGGTGGCCTTGACAAGTTGCGCCGTTTCAGGACGGTAGAAGTGCGGTTTGCACTCAGCGCAGATTTGGCAGTCCCTGGTCATCGTCCTGATGTCCTCCAGGGAGTACGGCAGGTTTCGGGCTTTCACGAAATGGTAAAATCAGGTGACCCCCGGATGGCAAAGTTGTGCATGAAGGGCGTATAGCTGGTCGAGCTGTGCACTAGCACACGTTCCCCGGGATAGGGCATCAGGGGGCTCATTGAGTCTGCCAGGCCGGTACAGGATATCATAGTTGTAGGGTTGGAGAGTTCTATTCTCCACCGCAAAATTTTATCATTTTTGATTTTGCCCCGCTGTTGGTTGCTGAACATGAATGCACCCAAGCGCTGGTCGGTCAGCAAGGTGAACCTTTTGCCGACGAGATAGTGCCTCGAGTGCCTAATAGCTTCCACTATGGCCTGGGCTTCTTTCTCCACCGCGGAGTGCCGAATTTCAGAGCCTTGAAGGGTACGAGAAAAGAAAGCTACTGGCCTGCCTTCCTGATTGAGGGTAGCGGCAAGCGTGAAATCGGAGGCGTCACTCGCTACTTGGAAGGGAATGGTCTCGTCCACCACATGCATCGTTGCTTTGGCAATGTCCCCTTTAATGCAGCTGAAGGCCGCGCAGGCCTCAGCAGAGAGGGGAAAAGTGGTAGACTTAACCAGGGGGCAGGCCTTGTCTGCGTAATGGGGGACCCATTGGACGTAATAGGAAAAAAAAACCCAGGCACCGTCTGAGGGCTTTGAGAGAGGTGGGAAGAGGGAGTTCTAACAGGGGGCGCATACGGTCGGGATCAGGGCCAATGACCCCGGTCTCCACGACATACCCAAGGATAGCGAGTCGGGTGGTTCCGAACACACACTTGTCCCTGTTATAAGTAAGGTTCAGAGCTTCGGCCACTTGGAAAAATCGTTGGAGGTTGGCGTCGTGATCCGACCAGTCACGACCACAGATGGTGATGTTATCCAGACAGGGAAATGTGGCCTTCAGTTGGTACTGGTCCACCATCCGGTCCATTTCCCTCTGGAAGACCGAGACACCATTTGTGACACCAAATGGGACGCGCAGGAAGTGATAGAGCCTGCCGCCCGCCTCGAAGGCGGTGTAGGGGCGGTCCTCTGGGCGGATGGGGAGCTGGTGATAAGCGGATTTCAGATCTATTGTCGAGTACACCTTGTACTGAGCTATCTGGTTGACCATATCCGCGATGCGGGGTAGGGGGTACGCGTCAAGCTGCGTGAACCTATTGATGGTTTGACTATAGTCTACGACCATCCTATTTTTCTGCCCAGTCTGAACAACAACCACCTGGGACCGCCAAGGGCTTGTGCTTGGCTCGATGATCCCCTCCCCGAGCAGCCGCTGCACCTCTGACTGAATGAAGGCCCTGTCCCCCGCGCTGTACCTCCTGCTTTTAGTTGCCACCAGTTTACAGTCGGGGGTCAGGTTGGCGAACAGCGAGGGGGGAGGGATCTTGAGGGTGGAGAGGCAGCAAGTGGTGTCGGTAGCGCAGCTGTCGGCATGGTGCTGGGCGGGACGTGTGGTTTGGTGTGTGTGTGCGCAGTAACGGGGTATATGGCGAAGTCCCACCAAACTGAGGATTCCTGACAGTGAGTGGTGGGAGGGGCCCGTCATATGCCATAGTCACACTTTCGAGATGGCTCTGGAAGTCGAGCCCCAATAGCACAGGTGCGCACAGTCGAGGCATGACCAGTAGCGCAAAGTTCTGATATTCTGTGCCCTGCACCACCAATGTCGCTACACAACCCACCCGGATGTCTGTGGAATGCGACCCAGAAGCCAAGGTGATCCTCTGGCTTACCAGCCGTGTCACGAGTCCACAGCGTTGCACCGTGTCCGGGTCAATAAAACTCTCGGTGCTGCCCGTGTCAAACAGGCAGCTAGTCCTGTGCTCCTCCACCAGGATGTCCATCATTGACCTTGCAAGCTGGTGTGGGGCACTTTGGTCGAGGGTTACAGTGGCCAGAGTTGAACTGCCGTCTTGGTGCCTGGTAAGCACTGCCGGGTCGGGGGCGGGGCATGGTGACGCCGACAAAGATGGCCGCCAACATCCGGGCATGCAAGATGGCGGCCCCCACATCTCACACGCCGCGCTGCTCAACCCCGCTCGCGGTTTAGACTTACAGACCCTGGCGAAATGGCCCTTTTTCTCGCAGCTGGAGCAGGTTGCTTCTCGAGCCTGGCAGCGTTTTCTGGGATGCATTTTGAGTCCACAGAAGTAACACAGCTCAGGCTTTTGCCTGGCCGCCGCCGTGGTCAGGTTCGGGGAGTTCGTGGAATCGCGACTGGCAGCGGCGTTGGCGAATTCGCTCGCGTGAACCGGCGGCGGCGGGGTCTGAGGCGTCCACGGAACCGGCGGGGGATCGCGCGGCTGGACAGCGTCAGCGTTGTGCAGAGCAGCCTCCAGCGTGTCGGCCATCTCGATCGCCGAGCGTAAGGTAAGATCGGCATTTTCTAGCAGCCGCTGGCGCACATACACTGACCGAATTCCTGTCACAAAGGCGTCTCGTACCAAGAGTTCCGCATGCTGTTCCGCCGTGAGCGTTTTGCAGTCACAAGTCCGCACGAGTGTCTGCAGAGCTCGGAGAAACTGGGCGCATGACTCCACAGGCCACTGTCGGCGCGTAGCTAAACGATGTCTTGCGTAGACGGCGTTCACCGGCCGCAGGTACTGTCTTTTGAGGGCATCCAGTGCCCCTTCATAGGTCGACAGGTCCCTGATAAATGAATAAACTTTTGGGGTGACTCTCGAGAGGAGAATTCTGTGCATAACAGCGGGGTCAGTTGCACGAACCTCCTCCAAGTATGATTGGAAGCATGCAAGCCAGAGTTCAAAGGCAAGAGCCGCTTCAGGGTCTTGGGGGTCCAAATCCAATCTTTCCGGATGTAAAACGGTTTCCATGTTTTAAAATTTCCAGTCAATAAAATTGATGCCCCATCAAGAACTCACTCCGAGACGTAAAAGCGAGATATCGGCTTTTATTGACTGGAAGAAGGAACGAGCAGTGAGTGACCACCATTCTACATCCTGGAGACTGAGAGGCCGGGCTCAGACCTCCATCACCTTTATACAGGGGTCTGTGGGAGGAGCCACAGGAGCAGTCATCAGGGGGCGTGTCCAGACAGGTATATGTAGTTCACCATAGCAGTTGTCCCTCCAAAGATAAAATAATGCTTGCAGAGCATCTGGGTGTGACTTAACAGAGCAAGTTGAATTTTAAATGGTTGAACCCTCACATTGATAGTCAATTAGAGTTGGTCTGCACTTGGATGATGGAGGACTGGTAGGAAGTGCAAGTTCAAATACCGTAGATTTCGCACTACAGAGCGCACCTGATTAAAAGCCGCTGGCTCTAATTTTAGAAAGAAAATCAATTTTGTACTTGTACAAGCCGCACCGGATTTTAGGCCGCAGGTTTCCCACGTTGTAATATGAGATATTTACACAGAAAGATATTACACGTGAGGATTTTTTAACTTTTAATTAAATCCATATGGTAACATAAACAAATACATATTGCAAATGCTTTTTTTCGAACCGTGCCTGTAACGCGGCTACTTTTAAATATACATACGTATCGGTAACACACAAATTACGTTGCGTATACTTTTTTACTGAACAACATTCCAATATCTCCTAACGACTGGTAAAAAATATATATACTGCAGCCTACCAGGAAAAGTTATTGATCGCCTTTAACTTAAAAGCAGCGTTCGCTCGGGTCTAATGCCGCTCGCCCCCCACCTTCCCGTTTATCGCAAACCGGTATTTCCCACAAGACGCGGTGAGACCGGATGTGACGTCATAGCATCCCGGGATGTAGTACAGAAAACAAATATACCGGGTACTTAAAACACTTCTAACTTTAACTAGAAAATACTAACAAATGAATTACTAAGCGAAAATATTATAAACTAAATAACTGCCATAAAGGCAGCACAATGCTTTTCTTCGAGTGTTTTCCATGTTGATGAGGGTGAGTACAAATGACTGATTTACAATAATTTAATTGTGAAAGTGCGCTTGATGTATCGTACAATTTCATTGGACCTCTGTGAACTACTCATCAATTTTATTGGTCTACTGTTACGAGGCAAAATGTTTTTGGCGGGATGAAAAAAAAACATGCATTAGCCGCACCGTAGTAAAGGCCGCAGAGTTCAAAGCTGTTCAAAATGTGGGAAAAAAGTAGCGGCTTATAATCCGACATCTACGGTACATTGTTTTGGAAATTGAAAAGAGTTGTTTTGGACTTTATGTGAATACATTTCTACATGCACATTTGTAGCTGTAGTTTTAAGGTAATACTACTTCACTTTTTACCATACACAATGGGAGTATGTGAAGAATTTTTATTATGTTGCATTATTACTTTGTTGCCTGATATTTATATGGGCTTCAATGAGGTTCTGTTTATGTAATGTTTACAACAGAGGATCATTTACTGTAGTGTGATCACTGGCTATTTGCATATAGTATTTTGCATTTTTGGACTGACAGGGATGACAATGCAGCAAACAGAATTAGTCTGCTGCTGCATAATATAGAAACATAGAAAACCTACAGCACAATACAGGCCCTTTGGCCCACAAAGCTGTGCCGAACATGTCCTTACCTTAGAAATTACCTAGGGTTACCCATAGCCATCTATTTTTCTGAGCTCCATGTACCTGTCCAGGAGTCTCTTAAAAGACCCTATTGCATACGCCTCCACCACTGTCGCAGGCAGCCCATTCCACACACTCACCGCTCTCTGCGTTTTAAAAAAAAAACCAACTTAGCCCTGGCATCTCCTCTGTACCTACTTCCAAGCACCTTAAAACTGTGTCCTCTCATGCTAGCCATTTCAGCCCTGGGAAAAAGCCTCTGACTATCCACACAATCAATGCCTCTCATCATCTTATACTGTGATGATATTGAGTCCTGGAGTCTTAAACTTCACCCAAGTCCTTAAATTTTATAGCTGTCTATAATTGTCCTCACTTTAGGGAGATTATAATATATAAAAGTATAATTCAAAGACTAATTTAATTATCAGCCATAGTCACTTTACTGAAGGGGTTTAGCTATCAAGAATCACCATTTCAAGTGGTGAGTCACCCTTGCAACCAAGGAGGAGATACTTCCAGCTAACAAAGCAGATTAAGGAAGTTATTTGAGTTTAAATGAAACACATTTATTTAAAGGAATTATTCTAGTAGCTGGAAGTCCATTGTAGAATTATAATCTGTACAAGCTAGAAAATCATACCGATAAACTGCAGTTGAATGAACTGAAGGCTCAGGGAAGAAATTGTTTCTGGGTTGAGGCTGAGGACTCTGTAACATCTGCCCTACCCTTAGTGAATTCTAATATTTACACTCAGTGGGCACTTTATTAGGTATACCTTGGATGCTTTTCTGCACTCACCACTGTTGTAATGCATGGTTATTTGAGATACTGTCACCTTGAACTAGTCTGGCCATTGTCCTGACTAGTTGAAGCTGAAAGGGAGATAACAGTAACTCAAATAACCACGCCTTACAATTCTCATTAGTAAGGCACTTTCACCCACAGAACCGCCGCTCGTCGTTGTTCTTTGTTTCTTGCACCATTCTCTATAAACTCTAAAAACTGCTGTGCGTGAGAATCCCAGGAGATTAGCAGTTTCTGAGATACTCAATCCACTGAGTCTGGCACCAACAATCATTCCACAGTCAAAGCCACTTAAATCACATTTCTTCCCCATACTGATTTTTGGTCTGAACAACAACTTGACCACGTCTGCACGCTTTTATTCATTGAATTGCTGCCACATGGTTGGTTGATTAGGTATTTGCAATAACGAGGAGGTGTACCTACTTTCAAATCTCTTACTATCTTTCCTTTCAGTTAGTCCTGACGCAGGGTCTCGGCCCGAAACGTCGACAGCGCTTCTCTTTATAGATGCTGCCTGGCCTGCTGTGTTCCACCAGCATTTTGTGTGTGTTGCTTGAATTTCCAGCATCTGCAGATTTCCTCGTGTTTGCTAATAAAGCGGCCACAGGGTGTATTTTTTTTTTAACCATTCATCTAGTGATAACCTCAAATGCATGTGATATTTTTACAACCGCATTGATCAGATCAGATGGCGTGACCCTTAGGTTCACAAGCAATGTTGTGCCTTTTGATAAATTTACAGTCTCAGTTAGGTCACCGAGAGGCTTTCTGGGCCTGCCTAGCGATGCTTCTCAAGAGGATGGTTAGCAACACGAGTTAAAAAAAATGACAACAAACATCTTGAATCTTGAACAATGTCTTCTGCTTTGCTTAAAAAAATGTGCAGGCTGCCTTGGGTGAGCTGGTTGTTGATGCAAACAGTGCATTTCACTAAATTTTGATGTACGTGTGATAAATAAATCTGGGGGGAAAAAAGCTGAATTTAGCAAAAATGCTTCCTGACCCTGGAAAGTGAATATGCATCGTGAACAGGGTGGCAGCAGCTTCCATCGCAGGCAGTGCTGCACTGTGCTAGGAACCTGCCGCAGACCCTGGCCCTCGCAGGCAGCCCCTGGTGCTCACTCCGCCCTGAGCCCTGGGTGATGAGATCACTTTCACTACTAAAATGACAAAACAACTTCGCTCCTGCAGGGTTGCAGTAGAGGACACAGATTTGTGGCAGGGTTCCAGCACAGCAGTACAGAACCACATAATGTCTTTTTAAGGCACAGTGGGTTTATAGCCGTGAGTGTTCAGAAAACCACAGCCAAGAGTGCTATAATGAATGGCACTCGGCAGTGCAATACCAAGCAATCAGGAGCACTGCTGGACACAGCCACCCCTTGTGCAAATCTATACTGACACTTTTTGTTCCACATAGGTTTTGTCAATATTTCCGAGCTGTGAACCGATTCCAAATCTGGAGGATTAACATGGTTAACCTACTGGGGCTGCTTGGCCCAGCGTTATTGAGTAATCACTGGGACTGTTCTTGACCTTTTGTCATGGGTGCCGCACTGACAGTTAACAATGTGGAATAGAAGATATTCGCGAGCAGAGCAGTTGCTAGCTGCGTTTTTGATGGAAAGCTCAATATTTCACTTGATCTCTGTGGTGCTCCTGATGAGTGCAACAACTAGATAAATTATGTATTTTTTTTCTAACGATGTGCCTCTCCTGAAGTTCACTTCCCATCTAATATCTGTGAGTAATTGTTATGCGGAGCTGATTGGAGACGAGGGAGTTAGTAACATGCTTTCTTTTTTTGTTTTCAGGAAAATGCTTCTTAAGCATTTCACATTCCTGTGCTTTTTAAATTCTAATCCTGATCCCAGCTGTTAGCCAGTTGGCTCTGTCATATCCATATTAATCTCCTCCACATCCAACTTGTTTTTCATCCAGTCGTGGTCATTGGCTTTTGTATCTCGGGAAAGGCCGCAGGTCTGTGGCTGGCGTTTTGGTGCAGGCTGAGAGCCAGACAAAAGAGAAAACAAAGTATTCACAGGTTGCTGTTCACTCAACCACTTGTGCCAGAAACTCAGTTTAAGCAGTCATTAAATAGTGTTTAACACTATTGCTCCTACATTGCAGACAGTTTGAAAATGATTCCCAATACTTTCAAATTGTTTTCTCCTGTCTTTATTCTCCTTTGCGACTCTGTTCTTGTGAGTGGATACTGGGTCTATGTTCTGCCTCGGAAAAGCAGCCAGCTTAATGGAAGACCTCTCCCACCCTGCACCTTTTTCTCTTCTCCCCACTTCCACCAGGCAGAAGCTTGATAACGCACAATGCTGGGCCCAAGGACAGCGTCTGCCCTGTTGTTATAAGACTCTTGCATCTTTTGTATGTTAGAGATGGACCCTTGACCTCACTATCTACCTCATCATAGCCTTTCCACCTTATTGCCTAACCACACGGCACGTTCTCTATAAAAGTAACTGGAGCTCTATTTTCTATTACTTCTTTTTTCATTACTTTTCCCAAATGATGCCTCAAAGTACTTGCATTTTGAAATGAGCTGCATGGATGGTGTGCAAAATTGAGATTTCCCACTATCTCAGTATCTGTGACAATAATAAACCAATATGGAAATATTGTTATAATTGCACTTCATTATCCCATTGACTCTCCTTTCTAAAAACAGTGGGGAGGACCCTTTGAGAAACTTGGCTTTCTACAGCATTCATACCAACAACTCCTCACAGCTAAGGTCAAAGATATAAGAGTAGGTTTCCCTCCTCCTCCTCCTCCCCCTCCCTCCCCCACCTTTCTTTCCTGGTCATTTTCCTTAAAAGGCCACTTGCGATGGAGTATGAAAGACATAGAGAGGTTGTTGCCAGCTCTGATTGGATGAATTCCATCATGTGGTCTCTCATCTCCAATCATTAACTATCTGTTGTACCTTCCTCACATTCCACCAAGTTCCCCATCCATCTACATTCACCCACTTGGAAAAGAAGCAGATTATTTTACTACTTGATTGGGTGTGCCAGCCTCACGTTTTTAAAAATGTATTTGTAGAAATAAACAATTATTTTAATCCTCCAGTGATTTTTACTTCTGAGCAGTTTGTAGACATGCCCTGGAGATAAACCTTATTTCCTGGATACTCAATCTGGCAACATCAGACATACATTATGAACTCATTGCGCTGTTTTGGCGCTCAGCATTCTGCACCAACAGAATTGAGTAACATTGGGTTCTGAATCAACTAAGAATCCTCCAATGCATTTGACTCATGGATCAGGGCAAGGCGTAGCATGACTGCAGCCTGGCTTTACTGTTTGCCCAATACCACATGCCTCTGATACAAAAAGTGAACTAGATCAATCGGCTATCTCACAAAACACAGGAATAACATTTTGTGATCTGACAGCTAGATGCCTGGTTTGGCCTAAGCATTAACAGATTAGTTGGAGGTTTTGAAAATTAAGAAAGAATCACTGCAAATCTGAAGTAGAAGTGCAGAAAACACTCTCCAACAGATGGAAAAACAGTGTTCTTTGTAAGCTCGTAATGGACCTTTGTAGCTAACCTATCCTCAAGATTCAGGGGAGTAGATTTAGGAAGGAGAAGAGGAGGAACTGCTTTTCGCAGAGAGGTGAATCTGTGGAATTCTCTGCCCAGTGAAGCAGTGGAGGCTACCTCAGTAAGGCAAGGTTGGATAGATTGTTGCATAGCAGGGGAACTGAGGGTCATGAGGAAAAGGCAGGTAGGTGGAGATGAGTCCATGGCCAGATCAGCCTCGATCTTATTGAATTAACTGTGCGGGCCAGATGGCCTACTCCTGTTCCTATTTCTTAACTTCTTATCTTCTTATCCCTGAGATGGAAGCAGAGCTGAAGAAAATGAAGAGAACACTGAGAGATGGATTGTGTGAATGTGAGAGCTGTGTGGAAATTGATATTTTTTTGGAATTTGTTCTGAGCATGTGAAGTAACACCATTCGATCTAGTGATGATCTACCAAGAGGAAGAGCTGTGGGGGGAGGAGCTACTTAACAGAACAAAAATAGACTGTCTGCTGACCACATAAATTGTTAGGCACATCATGGGCTGTCTGTAAGTGCCTATAGTTACACCTTTGATCTGGAGAAAGTGTGTTAAAGAAATTGTTCCTCAATGGAAAGAACAAATAAAAATACTGACATACAGATATAGTAAGTTGTATATAGTTTTCAATGACAAAAAAACTATGTTCTCAGGGCCAAAATATTTAAAGTATAAGGAAAAGTAGCATGGTGCCTGTATTCCTGTGAAATAAAGCTAAAGTGATCAAAGATGTTTGGGGGGATGGAGGTGGAGAGTGTGGGGGAACTACTTACTCCAGCACAGGACTGCAGAAAGTATATTAAGCCAGGGTATATTCTTGCTACAAAGAAAGACCAGGCCTATATTCCTCTGTCAATACTGATCAGTATCTATAGTTGTGTAACATTTTTGAGATGGACAATGACGATGCATTGCTTATTAACTGACAGCTTATAATATGTTTTCATCAATTACTTACTTTAAAATTTGGCTTTGATTCAGAACAAGGACTTTGGTCTTGGTGTGAGCCTGACCCCAAACCTCATCTAAGGTGTTCACTGGATCAACAATGTACTTTGAAAAATAACAAAATGGGTCCTGGTTCTGCAAACAGAATTGAATGATCTTTCTTTAGATCTGCAGTCTTATTGGGGGTGGGGGTGGGAAAGTAGAGATACTAGCTAGAACTTTCCCTGATGCTCGACCATTCAGCCTTGAGCCAATGCTGTCTTCATGTCCCAGGTTGGAAAGTGAAGAGCTGGAGATCATTAAACGAGAACCAAAGGAGGTCTTGATGAGGCGTCTCTGTCTTAATGACTAAATTCAGTAGCACTGACCTCAACGATAAGTGTTTTCAGCAGCTTGTTATGGGTCACATTAAATCCCATCTTCATGCTACATTGGACTCTTTCCATTTTGCTCAAATCGGTCCACTGATGATGCCACTGGCTCTGACCTCCCCTCCATCCTGTCCCACCTGGAAAATGATGCCTCGTACACCAAGATGCTGTTTATTGACTTCAGCTCGGCATTTAATACGATCATCCCTCAGGAGCTGGCGGGTAAACTGTCCTCGTTGGGTGTCAACACCTCTCTCTGTAACTAGATCTTGGACTTCCTGACATTGGTCACAATCAATCTGTGTTGGCAGCAGCATCTCTAGATCCATCACGCTGAGCGCTGGCGCTCTCCAAGGGCCACGTGCTCCATGTACTGACACAGGACTGTACTGCCAGATTCAGCTCAGACCAAATCATCAATATTGCTGATGACACAACAGTGATTGTTCTCATCAATAACGATGATGAGATGGGGTACAGAGACAAGGAGAGAGAGGCTGGTCGAATGGTGCAAGCAAAATAACTTGAGTCTCAGTGTGGATAGTGGACTTTGGGAAGGTGTGGGTGATCACTCCTCACTGCACATCAGGAGTGGAGTAAGTTGGGAGCACCTAGATTCTGGAAGTGCACTTAAGGGACAATTTCACCTGACCCTCAACACTACCTCCTTTGGTCAAGGAAGCACTTCCTGAGGATAGTGAGGTAAATGAAAGGACCACAGCCCCTCCACCCACCATTCTGACCATTCTTTTACAGCAGCACCATTTTAAAGTGTCCTGACCGGCTGTTTCACCATCTGGTACGGGAATTGCGAGGCACCTGACTACAAAACCCTACAAAGAATTGTGAGGACTGTTGAGGGGATCACTAAGATCTCTCTTCCACCTATCCAAGTTATTTATCAAGAGCACTGTTTATGCAGGGCACTTAGCATTGTCAATGATCCCTCCTATCTGTCCAACAATCTCTTTGGACCCCCTCCCCCCACCATCAGGCAAGGGGTATCATAGCATTAGGGCAAGGACTGTTAGGACAGGAAACAGCTTCTTACCCCAGACTGTGAGACTACCACCTCCCAGGCCTCATCACATATGAAACGCCAGTAGCATTATACTGTTTAGTTTTTTAAATTTGTGTGGTAAGTACACTTATGTGGTAAATGCACTTTACGCTAAATGTCAATCATCTAGAATATATTATTTGTTAACTTATTTGTGGTAATATTACTTTATGTGCTGTGTGTGAGTTGTATGTACTGCTTCATTTGGTGGTATACGTGTTGACTGACAATAAACTTGAAACGTCCACTGGTTGTTACCCTCCAGAGATGCTACCTGACCTGCTGAATTCCGCCAGCATTTTGTGTGTGTTAACCAAGGGAGGTTCTTGTGGAAAGTGCTGTTTCAATGAGACGTTAAGACTTCTACCCTTCCAGGTGGATTCTTGGTCAAAGAAGAGAATAGTCTTGCATAGTATTTATCCCACATCAACATCATTAAAGCTGATTGACTAATCATTTGGGAACTGATTATTGCAAATGGGATCCCTCAATATCTACATTACTAAAGTAACTGTGCTTCAAAAGTACTTCATTTGTTGTAAAGCATTTGGATTTACTATAGGGTGAACAATATAATACAATTTCAAGTTTTTTTGTGCTGTAGTTAATAACCATCTGACTGCAAAGACACATGTTGCACGAGTAGAAAGCAGTGCTGCCTTTCATAATTTGTACATTGCGCAGCATTCCCGTGGTTCTAATTGACTGCAAACAATGCCGTTGCACGATGTATTGAAAACAAGAGCAGCTGACGGAGTGTGTGAACTGCATCGCCATCTGTCAATCATCCTCACTAGGCTTCCAAATTGGGGTTATTTTTGGGAGTATTAGACGTTAGATGGAATGAAATCTCCTTGGTGACAGAGGTTGAAACTCATTCACTTTCAATGGACTAAACGCAACAGATCCATGAGGCGCAGAGAGGATCTCAGGCGATGTCTGAGTATCCTTGGATAACGGCCAATGAAAGAAGTAGAAAACTTAGAAATCGATAACATCTTCCCTGATTTCAGAGCTTCTGCAAGATTGATGGTCAGTAGTGTGGTTACTGTTGTATTGTAGGAAACTCAGCCGTTTGTGCACACAGATATTTTCAGCCACTGATGGTACAGAACTATGAGCATCGGTCTGTCACTGTACAAACTGTGTATAATACTGTTATAATGCAGTGCAATGAAAGAGCTGGGTATAGGTCTATCACAGTACAGCACTGGTGTACAAAATTAGTAGGCACTGCTCTGTGACTGCAATGTGGATACAGAACCAGGAGCACAAGGTTGTAACTGCAAGATGATGGGGTACAGAACTCGTTGGCACAGGTCCATCACTGTGAGGTGCTGGGATACAGAGCTGGTTAGAAATGGTCTGTAACTGTAAAGTGGTGCCTACAGAACTGGTCTGTCCTGGTGAGATGTTGTGATACAGAAATGGTGGGAGCAGATCTGTGACTGCAAGATGCTGGGGTACAGTACTGGTCAAGGAAAAAAATCCACCCTGGCGTTAAGTACAAATTAAAAGTGCTCCTATGATGAATTGGTTCTGGCAGTAAAATTTTATGAATTGGCACCCCTACTGTGTCCCAGTTTTACTCTAACTGGGTGTACTGGAGCAGATTCCTATTTATAAAGCTGATGGCACAGAGTGCCGTGATTATTGAGGTGGCTGGGATGGGAGGAAATGTATTCTCTTCCCACATTCTGCTTTCCACAGGGATTGCTCCCCATGTGACTCCCCTGTCCATTTGTCCCTCCCCATTGATCTCCGTCCTGGCACTTACCCTTGCAAGTGGAACAAGTGCTACACCTGCCCCTGCACCTCCTCCCTCACTATCATTCAGGGCTCCAAACAGTCCTTCCAGGTGAGGTGACACATCACATGTGAGTCTGTCGGGGTCATCGGTGTGGCCTCCTGTATATCGGTGAGACCCATCGTAGACTAGGAGACCACTTCACCAAGCTGCTATGCTCCGTGCGCCAGAACAAGCGGGATCTCTCAGTGGCCATCCATTTTAATTTCACTTCCCATCCCCATTCCAATGTGTCTGTCCATGGTCTCCTCCACTGTCGTGGTGAAGCCACACTTAGGTTGGAGGAACAACACCTTGTATTCCGTTTGGGTATCTTCCAACCTGACGGCATGAACATCGATTTCTCAAATTTCCAGTAATGCATCCACCCCCTCCCTTCACCATTTCCCATCTCATTTTCCCTCCCTCACCTTGTCTCCTTCCCCATCCATCACTTCTCCCCTTTTTCTTTCTTCCATGGCCTTCTGACTCTTTCATCAATCAACTTCCCAGCTCTTCATCCCTCCTCCTCCAGGTTTCACCTATCACCTGTTGTTTCTCTCTCCCCTCCCCCACCTTTTAAATCGACTCCTCAGCTTTTTTTCTTCAGTCCTGCCATAGGGTCTCCACCCGAAACGTCGACTGTACTCTTTTCCATAGATGCTGCCTGGCCTGCTGAGTTCCTCCAGCATTTTGTGTGTGTTGCTGGGATTTCCAGCATCTACAGAATTTTTGTTGTTAGGAAATGCATTTAGCTCATTGACTTTGGGAAGTGGGAAATATTTGCCCTTTGAGAAAAAGGGAGTAAGTGCAAAGAGCTAGAATTAAAAATCAGCCTTTATTTCTTTTCTGAAATGTCTGGATTAGTGCCTTTAAACTTATGCTTGTGATAGTGCACAGCGAGAACTGCATGCTTTAAAAAAAACTGGTCAGAATTCAGAAGGTGGAAACTGGAAGATCATTCATTTTATTTTTTCTTCTTTTTCACTTATTTCATATAACTTGGTTCAACATCCACAGTTTCAGGAAAGAGCTTGTCCCAATGACCCTGTGCTTCTTCTGTGGTCTTCTATCATACAAATGCCCTCCTCAGTGAGGTTGAGTTTACCAAATTCCTATTTGGCCTGAGGCTCAGTAAAATGCTGGGCTCACATTGTATTTGTGAGGTGCCTTGTCCTGTTCCTGTCTTTTACTTTTTTTAAAAATAGTTCTCTTGTCCATTCATATTTATTTTCCTTCTCTTATTCGTATAGTCACAGTTCTTTGCTCAGCTTGCTTGCTTTCATCCCTTTATGTTTCACAAGAAATACAGTAGATTCTGGTTAATTGGGCCATTGGTTAATCAGTGCAGCCATTTATTAGGGCCAACTCTTAAAGAACAAAAACAAATTGAGAAAATAGCCAGGATTCCCTTCGTTTATTAGGAACAGTTAATTAGGGTAGGAGACTGTGCTGAACATTTTCCAACTAGTGCCAGTTGCGTGCGCTTGTGTGGCCATTAGACACTACATCGTGCTTAGAGCAAACAGTTTGTAAATAGCGCCAGCTGCACATGTTTGGGTTCAAAAAAGCCGTGATCTTTCTCACTGATAGTCAGCGAGAAATGAGCAGTAAGACAATTCTGAGCTGTTTTGCTCACTTTGTTTTCAGGCAATCAGACTTGGAGATGCCAGAAACAGCTGGGAATGAAAACAAAATGAATTCACTACTTCAACAAATTAGGAACTACAAAGAATTTGAAGATATTAACAGTCATCTTGAATGTTACCTTTGGTCCCCATCGGCCCTCTGCTCTCACCTGTGACTCCCAAGTAATTTGTTTGCCTGTGACAGCGGCCACATCCTGGTACTCCACTTTGACAGGCAGGCTAAACCAGGTGGGAGGGTAGCTAGTGGGTCTCATACCCCAGTGAGATAGGGGCATGCATATCCCAGCATGCAAAGTAATCTCTGATGAACTGGGCAGCTGACAATCTACAGAGTGTTTCAACAGCCAGGAAGGCAGTTCTACAACGAAGAACGAAGAGCATGATGAGGCACAGAAGAAGACATCGTCACCAGGAAGACCCCAGTTGTGATGTCTGCTTGTAGCACTGGACCCGGACTTCCGAGGCCGAGAGAGTGGAGCTACCCCTGTGCTACAGCTTTTCAACTTTTAACAGCTCTTCCACACAGGTTTCCTGTCATCATTGGATATGACAGAAAATGACCTGTAGTATCACTAGTGTTCTAATTTGTTCTGCATTTAATCTAAAAACATATTGGCACTTTGTCTTTTCCATACATTTTTAACTATTTTCGTGAACCTTCGGCTAATTAAGTCAGCCACTTAATTGGGCCAAAATGTAATGGTCCCAAAGGGTCCCAATTAATGGAATCCACTGTATTGGAAATTGAAAGAAGTCCTTGGCTGAACTGAATTTCCTTCAGGTTTGGTGAGGACAAATAAAATTTCAGCCTCATCACACCTAGGTTGTGATGTCAGGTTGCATGCTATTTTGTTCATGATTACACCATCCTTTGGGAAGTTCTCTATCTTTCTCTGCTCTTTGTGATTTTCCATTTTGCCTATTTGATCATTTGTGAAATGATCTTTACTCCGTAATGATTTCTATTTTTTTTAGTGCATGGGAACAAGACTAATGCAGCCTCAGAACCCGATGATGTGATAACAAGATCATACATACAGCTCTTTAACATTTCTACCTTTCATTTTAAACTCCTAATATCAGTTTCTTTTGAGAGTTGCTGTGCACTATTGGGCAAGGTGGTGTTGGTATTAAGAAGGCGAGACTGTGTTAATTAGGCTACCGATTGTTTAGGGCATTTTTGCAATGTTAATGCTAAATATTTGGATAAGGATAAAATAATTAGAAAGAGCTGAATTGTATTTGACAGTACATGCTTGAGTACCTTGAAGAAAGGACAGATAAACTAGTTGGGCAAAAATGCAGCGGATTATGGAATATATACTTTTCGACAGTCTTGGATGAACAATCTAAGTGACTGCACTTATGTACCATTTACTTGCATGTAAAGTACTTTGGAGAAGTGGTGACAGAAGAGCATTGTAGTTTGGGTTAGGGATTTTCTCAGTTATTAACATCCACTTGAGCTCAGTGCTTGCACTTTCTTTTTGAAACAAAGTTAAAGGTCAATATTTTTGTATTTTCATGACTAGTGAAAGGAGGGTAGAAACAGGAACAGACTGAATGTTGCTGTGTCCTGAGGAGAACAGAGCAACACAGTTCATTCAGATTGAAATCCCTTATGTTTTTTTGTTATTCTCTTTAGCAGTAGCATTGCCGTGTATGAACTTGCTTAGGAAGTCCCTGTGGGTAACATCTTTAAATAAAAATGACAATGCTGGACTGTGTATTTGTTTGAAACTAAATTATTATACAATTTGCCTACTTTTCTCCTTGCATGAAGGTGGTCAGTTTCATGCAGTTTGTCAGAGGCCTCCTTATGGAGCATGCTTATGTATGTGTCACTGTTACTATTTATGTCATTTTTTCCCAAATTGTTTTTTTTTATTGTCATATGTACCAAGATACTGTGGAAAAACTTTGGTAGTACAAGGGAAAAGCAATATCAATGCAGAGTATTGTGCTCCAGCTACACAGAAAGTGCAGTGCAGGTAAGACAATAAAATGCAAGACCATGAAACAAGGTAGTTTCTGAGGTTAAGCGTCTATCATATTGTACAAGAGGTGCACTCAGTTATCTTAAACAGTATGAGAGAAGTTGATAACAGCAGGGCAATAGTGAAGGTTTTGTACTACAGAAAGATTAATAAAGTGATCTCTGTCTTGTGAATGAAACCTACTTTCCCAGAAAGGCCAAAAAGATCTCATGACCAAATGTTCGCTGACCTGAAATGCCAACTCTGTTTCTCTTCTCACAGATGTAGCCTGACCTTTTGAATAGGACCTGGTCTGTACCGATAAAGTCTCGGGTAGGGTTGGGAAGAATAAATCCAGAGGTTGTGGATGAGTTAAAAGGGTAGGTAACAGGAAGAGTGAGATCTAGGTGGCTTTGTGGTTGTGGCAGAGGGTTTGGATTTGTGAACAGGAGCTGCTAGCATCAGTCGGTGAGTGAAGGGGTCATCTATTAATATAAGGTGCTCTATCTGCTAATCTATCCCAGGCCACCAGTGAAAGCTACGACCCAACCCTTTCATTTTGACCATGCCTAGATAACTGACATGTACTGTAGCTCCTCCAACACTTTAGCTCTCAGCCTGGATGGTACAACAACTCTCAATTCCCACATACGTCAACCCCCATCAAGGACAAGTTGATTCCAGCACTGTTAAAAGTGGAACTGGAATTTCTGCTGCACATTCGCAGCCATTTTGGGTGGCCCTGTAGGCCTAAGACAGCTTGAGATCTTTTCTGGTTTCTCTTTTGATTATCAAGAACTGGTCTTTCAAAAATCGATAGTTCCAGGCATTGTTTCAGAGGACTGGAAAATTGTAAATGTCACTCCACTCTTTAAGAAGTGAGGGAGGCAGTACAGAAATTATAAGCCTGTTAGCCTTACCACGATGGTTGTGAAGAATGTAGAGTTGATTCTTGAGGATTTGGTTTCAGTGTACTTGGAGGCGCGTGACAAGATAAGCCAAAGTCAGCATGGTTTCCTTAAGGGGAAATCTTGCCTGAGAAGATCTGTTGGAATTCTTTAAGGGAACAACAAGCAGTATAGACAAAGGAGAATTGGATGTTATTTACTTGGTTTGGCTGGAGACCTTTAACAAGATGCTGCAGATGAGATTACTCAGCAAGATAAGAGCCTATGTTATTACAGGAAATATACTAGCATGAATAGAGCATTGGCTGACTGGCAGCAGGCAAAGAGTGGGAATAAGGGAGCCTTTTCTGATTGGCTGCCAATGACTCGTGGTGTTCCACAGGGATTGGTGTTTGAACCATTTCTTTTTACACTGTATGTCAGTGATTTGGATGAAGGAATTGATGGCTTTGTGGCCAAGTCATGCATTTTGGTAGAGGAAATAAAAACAGACTATTTTCTAAACATGGAGAAAATTCAAAAATCTAGGGTGCAAAGGGACTTGAGAGACCTTGTGCAGGATTCCCTAAAGGTTAACTTGCCAGTTAAGTCAGTGTTGAGGAAGGGAACTGCAATGTTAGCATTCATTTCGAGAGGACTAGAATATAAAGGCAATAGTGAGGCCTCACTTGAGTATTGTGAGCAGTTCTGGACCCCTTGTGCTCAGAGGAAATCATAAAAATGATTCCGGAAATAAAAAGCTTATCGTATGAGAAGTGATTGAAGGCCCTGGGCCTCTATTGGCTGGAATTTAGAAGAATGAGGGGGAAATCTAATTGAAACCTATCAAAGGCCTAGATGGAGAGGATGAGGAAAGGATGTTTCCTGTAGTGGGAGAGTCCAGGATCAGATGACACCGAATAGAGGGACAACCATTTAGAACAGAGATGAGGAGGAATTTCTTTAGCCAGGGGCTGCTGAGTCTGTGGAATTCATTGCCATAGTTGGCTGTGGAGGCCTGGTCATTGGGTACGCTTAAGGCTGAGGTTCATAGATTCCTATTAATATCCCCAATAGATGGTAGGGAGACCCTTATGATCTTAACTGTTTTCATCTTAGCTGTTTGATGCTCAGTTGCTCCCACACCAGATGCAGCTTGTCAGTTTTTATGTAGTAGAGATCAGAGATAATTTATAAGTTTGGCTTGAAAACCAATGAGCCCAGTGTTTGAGGCTGCATTAAAGTTAAACTTGTTGGCTTTCTTCAGGCCAAGAGTCTGCCTCTCTTAACTACTCTGGGTCTAAATGTCCTCCAGCCTCACACTATAGATTACTTTGAACGCACCTCAATGAAAGACTAACCTGCGCAGGAAATAAAAAGAGCTAATGAGCAAGAAGTGATGTTTATACAAAACAAACTGCATGCCAAGCAAGCAGCACCTTTAGAGGCAGAACAACAATGGTCACAGTATGAGATTAGAAGATGCTGAGACATTTCATACCATAGATATCTCCTCCTCATTATTATGTAACCAATTGATGATGGCTCAAGCAGTCTTGTGCTTGATTTGATTTTTTTCATAAAGTATACACTCCATTTTCTAGAGCTCTTGGATCCATATAACTCGATCTTTGTGGATTCCTAGAAGTACTACTGACTATTAGGTCAGCCTTGCCCAGCCCAGAAGATTTCTGCTGGGTTTCATCCAAAAAGCCATGAAAATGTTTTTAAGTTGCATACCAAGAAATAAGCTGCCTCAAAATCTTAACCCAAATACAAGAATCCTTGGGAATATTGATACTGCATTGTGCACCCTGGTCTGGAGGAATATTGTTTCATTTGGTGGTTTACATACATGTCTATGGTTGAATTACAGTAGACTTGAACTTGAATTTAACTTGAGAGTTTGCCAGTCCTTTGGTCTCCAACAAATTGCACGGTGATGTTTTTCAGTGGGGATGTGCGCTGAAAGATGTTACTCATTGTCACAGCGTTTAGTTAACCATTCTGTTACTGTCGTGGTTTCTCGTGCCCCACAAATGACCAGGAGACGCAGAAGATTTGCAAATCAAAGCTGAGACAGTCATTGAGCTAGTCGCTGACTGCCCACCGATCCTTTGGACATAGCATTTTTTATAGCAATCTCCTGGTTTAGTTGTATTAGCATATCCAATCGGTCTATAGTTGTGTATCACAAGTACATCCGCCACTATTGTTTCTACCCATTAACTTAATCATGTTCTAATCTACATCTCTTAGCTTCCTCTCATTAACACACCATTGTCTTCTACATTCTTAAGATTTCATTCTCCTACTAAATTGGGTACATGCATAGCAAATAGCAAACTCAGACTACATAATCTACATCTCTTAGCTACCTCTCATTAACGCACCATTGTCTTCTACATTCTTAGGATTTCGCTCTCCTACAGAATTGGATACATGCATAGCAAATAGCAAGTCTCAAACTGACTACATAGTTTTGGTTACACAGCAAAATTTATACTCCAATATATCCCCCCTTTGAGACCCAGAGGGTCTCACACAGAGAAAAGACTAAGAGTCTGCGCACAAAAGCCCCAATAAACTCAAGCACTTATTCCCAAATCTCAGGTTAAACTATAATTTTCTGCGCCAAGACCTCAAAGTATTCTCTCCCTGTTACCTTGGGCCGCTGAGCCAAAAACCTGTCCCTCTGTTTCTGAGACAGGGAAAAAGACTCAGCAGCCCTTACAATCTACTCCCACACTGTCGTTTTGCTCTTGTTCATCCTGCAGGTGTTGTAGGCTGTAACGATACATTTTCGGTGTTTCTTTCTCCACTAAGCTTGCTTCAGTAATTGCCACGAGCATTGGAAATTGTTTGGTTGCAGCACGCACTACAAGAGATTTGAGACAAGGAAGAAAACAGCACAGCACAAGCGCACAGCTCAACAATATAATACTGACAGTTATTGCTATTTTAGTCAGCCATGCTCCCCATCCCTCCGAGTCTACTTTCCAACCAGTCAAAGAACTGATGTTCAAATCCTGCATTCTGTTTGACCTCCGCCCGCAGATTCTTTAATTTATTCATTGCTCTGGTGAAAGACCCTTATGGGCTTGTATTGTTCGGTATGAAAGTGCAGCATTGTTCTCCAAACATTACACACACCCCCCCTTTTTCTGCCAAAAGCCAATCCAGTACCTGTCTGTTTTGCCACGCCATCCTGCTAGTTGCATCCAGCTGTTGCCCTAAGGCCTCCAGTGCATCATCAGTGTAGTTGATGAACCTCTGTTGATTGTAGTATATATAGTTTATCCATTCAACATTTTTGCTTACCCCTATCACAGGTATGATAGCTTCCCAGCCTGCATCTCATGCGGTGTCAGGCATGTCACTCGATTAGTTTGCATGCGGTAACTCATCAATTCTAACGGTAAAGCATCGACCCAATTAAGTTTAGTGTCTGCACAAATTTTGTTTAGTTTGGCTTTCAGGGTTCCATTAATTTTCTCTACCATGCCCTGCGACTGAGGGTGGTATACACATCCAAATCTTTGCTTTATCCTCAGCGCCTGTAGTACCAGTTTGACCACTTTCTGGATAAAAGCTGAACCATTGTCTGAGCTAACTTCTGTAGGTATTCCAAACCTTGGGATCACTTCATTTGTCAGAAATTTTACCACTGTCTTTGCCCCTTGATCTCTTGAAGGTACCGCCTCCACCCATCTGCTAAATCGATCAATTACTACCAGCATGTATCTTTTCCCTCTCACTGTCTTTATCATGTCTACGTAATCAATCACTAGATGTTTAAAGGTCCTTCAGGTACAGGGATGTGACCTATTGGGGTTGTAATTCCCTTCCGAACATTATTCTGTGCGCATACCTCGCACTGTGACAAGACAAAGTCCACTGAAGCCTGTAAATAAGGTGACCAAAAACCATCCTTCTTTATTTTCCTTATCACTTCCCCCCCTTGCACAATGGTCCATCCCATGTGCTTCTGAAATCAGAATCGTCAGTAGAGGGGTGGGCGCTACCAACAAACCGTCTTCCGTGCTCCACAAGCCTTCCGGGTTCTGCTTGGCCCCCCCCTCCTCAGGTTCTGGAGTTAGGCTTACCTGGGGGGCAATGACAGCTGATGTACATCCAGACGCTTTTCTGGCTGCCTCGTCCGCAGCTTGATTTCCCTTTGTTATTACATCATTTCCCTTTTTGTGTGCCTGGCATTTTACTATAGCCAATGCTTTAGGTTTCATTATAGCTTTTATTAAGTCTAGAATTTGCTGACAATGTTGTATGGGATCTCCATTACCTTTTTTTAAAACCTCTCTGCTTCCACACTGCCCCGAACAAATGGCATACTCCATGAGCATATGCCGAATCAGTATAGATGTCTACTTGATCACCTTCCATCATTTCACACGCAGCTGTCAGGGCTTTGATTTCCGCTAGTTGGGCGGAACACGGTTGGGGACAGGACTCCATCCTAATAATCTTATAGCTCGACTGATCCTGCTGCACTACTGAGAACCCTGCATGATTTCCATCATACTCCCTATAACAAGAGCCATCTACGAACAGAACCTTTTTATCTATATCCTCTAGTGGTTCTGACCATAAATCTGTTCTCAATTTGGCAAAAGCGGAGTCAGCGGGAGACGCTCATGGAGTGAGTACTGTTTCAGATCCGCTCCATAATCTTTACTTATTTTAACCTTTGATCACCCTTATTCAACTTATTGTTACCTACACCAAAAGACTTTTGCTACTTTCTCGGGCTTATTGTTAAGATTTTATCGTGAATTTTGGAAAATATGCAAACAGAAATGGCTCTTAGATCCAAAGGACGAGAACCGGGGCGAAACCCGAACGGTAATGGAAAGAAGCCAGCTCAACCTCAACGCACTGAGTTAACTTATGAACTGCTTATGGAGCTTTTGGATAAAAAATTTGAGGAACAACGTCAGGCTTTTCAACGAGACATAAAGGTTTTTCAAGATTATATGGTTAAGACGGATTCAGTAATTAACCAGCAGCAAGCGCTTATCTCATTGCTGCAAGAGGAAGCGCGGAAACGAGATTTGACAATTGAAAAATTGCAACAGGATTTAATTTCGACTATTAAATTGGTGGAGACACTTAAAGCCAAGAGTGTCGATTTGGAGAATCGGTCCAGAAGACAGAACCTACGCATACTTTGTCTCCCAGACGGCATAGAACAAGGCGATCCTTCGAAATACTTTGCTCAATTTCTAAAAGATGCGTTTCCGTCGGTTTTTCCAGTAAACCCTCCGCTACTTGACCGAGCACATAGAATTTGGAGTCGATCACCGACGGTTTCAGATAAGCCCCCGGTGGTAATCGTCCGATTTCATTACGTACACGATAAAGAACAACTCATTCGTGAAGCTCGAAGGGCTGGGATGATTAAATTTCGTGATTATTGTTTTCGTTTGGTCCAGGATTTCAGCCCAGAAGTCATGAGAAAAAGGCTGCTTTTTAAACCTCTGATGTCTGAATGTTATGAGAAAAATCTAAAACCTGCGCTCTTATACCCGGCGAAGCTCAGGATCTCCCCCCCGAATGCTCCGCGTAAAGTATTTTTGTCTACCTTTGAAGCGAAAAAGTATTTGGAAGAGAACTTCCCTACTGATACAGTTACTACTCTCCAGTAAATGAGTGATTCTGATCGTGAAAGATGGTTTTTGATTTTTTAAACCAGGGTTAGTCTCTGGTTATTGGTGTAGGTTTATCCTATACTTCATATTTAAGTTAAAGTGTGTTTTCGTTATATTAATCGCTCTGTCTTATACACTTTAACTACTATACTATATTTTTGTCTATTATTTTTGTTCCCTTGAAGGTATATTTTTAACCTTTCGAAGTGAATTTTTTGTTTAATATCAAGATAATGGTTTTTTGTAAAGTATTGGTTTAGTTTAAGATGGCGTTATTGTTTCTTTTTTCGTCTTCTTCCTATAATGCATCGCTTATCATAGTTTAAATACTTCTTGATTTGTTTGGGTTATAACCCGATTTATAAACTTTTAATGATTTCATTCCCTTTTTCTTTACAACTCAGCATATTAAGAAGCGCAGTTTTTAGTACTGCGATCATAATTCTTAAAGTTCGGGTGGTTTTTTATATATATCCGTTAAACACGGAGTGGTCTGCCGCTGATATGGGGGTAGAGTTAGTTTCATTTTTTCTTTTTTCTAGCCATATTTTGGCTTTTTTTCTTTTTCATACGGGGGTGGGGGTTGGTCTGTTTTCTTTTTTAATTTTTTTCTTATCAATTTGTTTTAGTTTTTTTACTTGGGCTGTTCATGAACTACAAATATGTCTACGATGTCGTCACTTCCGGGTCCGCTCTTTATTTTTGTCCCTCTTCCGGATGCATGAGTTTATAACATGGTTAACCCTTTATATACCAAAGGGATGACTTTAGAAACATGGTTCAAACCATTAACTTTGTGTCTTGGAATACTAATGGATTAAACCATCCGATTAAACGAAAGAAGATTTTCAAAGTATTCCAAAGACTTAATGCTCATATTATTTTTGTACAAGAAACTCATGTGAGGAAGGAGGACAAATATCGCTTTTTTAGGTCTTGGCGGGGTCAACAGTATCATTCGAATTCGAATGCCAAAGTTAAGGGAGTTTCAATTTTTATTGACTCCTCTATTACATTTATTCAACACGATATCCTTTCGGATCCGAATGGTAGATTTTTGTTAATTACGGGTTTACTCGGTAATAAAAAGGTTGCTATGGTTAATGTTTATGCCCCGAATGTGGATTGTCCTGACTTTTTTAAGTCCTTATTTACTTCTTTACCTAATTTAAATGAATATAAGTTAATAATGGGTGGTGACTTTAATTGTTGTTTAATTCCTTTGATGGACAAATCTACACCTATTCAGACTCTACCCAATAAGTCGGCCACTTGTATTAACTCCTTTTTGACTGATAATGGAGTTTTTGATATTTGGAGATTTCGTCATCCTAATGACAAAGAGTTTTCTTTTTTCTCACATGTTTATCACTCCTATTCGAGAATTGATTATTTTTTTATTGACTCTTGTTTTATTCCATCGGTAATTGGTTGTAATTATGATATTATAGCTATTTCTGACCATGCTCCATTAAAACTTTCTATTAATTTTACGGATACAGCTTTAAATGCTAGACAATGGCGATTTGACTCTACCTTATTGCAAGAACCGGACTTTATTAAATTTATGAAGGAACAGATTGATTTCTTCTTTTCAACTAATTCCACGGAGGATATCACATGCGGAACACTTTGGGACACTTTAAAAGCGTATATACGTGGACAGATTATCTCGTATTCTGCTGGTCTGAGAAAACGCATTAAGAAGGAAACTTTTTTACTGGTTGATAAAATTAAAGAGATTGACAAGAAATATTCGACTACTCCTAGCATGGAACTTTATAAACAAAGGGTTGAACTTCAAATGGAACATAGTTTATTACTTACATCTCCGATAGAAAATCAATTAATGAAAACCAAATCTGATTTCTATATACATAGTGATAAATCAGGAAAACTGTTAGCTAGTCAGCTGAAGAATGTTTCAGTTAAACGCCAGATTACTAAGGTTCGACAGCAGAATGGGGATTTGACAGTTAACCATGATGATATAAATAAGTCTTTTCAAGACTTTTATACCTCCCTGTATAAATCTGAATTCCCTCAGGATCAAAATACCATGTGTGATTTTCTCGGGAAATTGAATTTTCCAAAACTATCATCTGATGATATTTCAGTAATAGATACTCCGTTTACGGATGCGGAAATTAAAGGGGTTATTTCCTCAATGAATTCTGGGAAAGCACCAGGTCCAGATGGGTATACAGTAGAATTTTTAAAATGTTTTTCTGATACTCTATCTCCTTGGCTATGCAAGGTGTTTGAAGAAGCAATTAGATTGGGGAAGTTGCCACAATCTTTTTATAGAGCTTCCATTTCTTTAATACTGAAGAAAGATAAAGACCCTACTGATTGTGCATCCTACAGACCAATATCTTTATTGAATGTGGATTCTAAGATTTTTTCCAAGTTGCTGGCTTCTAGGTTGGAGAAGGTATTACCCCAAATTATTTCGGAAGATCAAACCGGTTTTATTAAAAATCGCTATTCTTTTTTCAATGTTAGGAGATTATTGAATATTGTTTATACTCCTTCACATAATACTTCAGAATGTGTTATATCATTAGATGCGGAAAAAGCATTTGATAGAGTTGAATGGCCCTACTTATTTTATGTGTTGGAGAAGTTTAATTTTAGTCCGACCTTCATTTCTTGGATTAAACTGATATATCAAACTCCAGTAGCCTCGGTGTTTACTAATAATCAAAGATCTCCATTTTTTCGTTTATTTCGGGGCACTAGACAAGGTTGTCCTCTTAGTCCATTACTATTTAACATCACTTTAGAACCTTTGGCAATTGCCATCAGAGAATCACAGGATATTTTGGGTATTAATCGTGGAACAGATATTCATAAGGTATCTTTATATGCAGACGATTTATTATTATTCATCTCTAATCCTGAGAAATCTATTCCAGCAGTCTTATCATTGTTGGCTCAATTTAGTGAGTTTTCTGGGTATAAGTTAAATCTTAATAAGAGTGAATTGTTTCCTTTGAATAGACAGGTCCCAAATTATGGTATTTTACCTTTTAAATTAGCTAACGATTCTTTTACTTATTTAGGGATTAAAATTACCAAAAACCATAAAGAATTATTTCGGTTTAATTTTTTACCCTTAATTGATCAGATTAAAGGTTTGTTTACTAAGTGGTCACCATTATCTTTATCTCTGATAGGTAGGATTAATGCTATTAAGATGGTTATTTTACCTAAATTTTTATATGTTTTTCAAGCGGTACCAATTTTTATTCCGAAATCCTTTTTTACTAATGTTGATTCAAAAATTTCTTCATATATATGGCAGAATAAAAATCCCAGGTTAGGTAAAATATACTTACAGAAGACAAAGAAGGATGGTGGGTTGGCATTACCCAATTTCAGATTTTATTATTGGGCAGTTAATATTAGATATTTGATATGTTGGTTGAAAGAATGGGATGGTCCTTTTGGCCCTCATTGGGTGAGTTTGGAAACCAAATCGGTTTCTGCTTATGCTCTGGGTTCTATCTTAGGGACATCTCTCCCTTTTGCTCTTTCTAAATTGCCGAAGCGAATTGACAACCCGATAGTTAAATATACCTTACGTATATGGTTTCAATTTCGGAAATTTTTCGGGTTGACTCAATTCATGTTAAATAGTCCTATTGTATCTAATTGTTTTTTCTATCCCTCAATTATAGATCATGCTTTTTTGGCTTGGAAAACTAAGGGATTATTAAGATTTTCCGACTTATTTTTGGACAACTGTTTTATGTCCTTTGAGCAACTAGCTAATAAATATAATTTGCCTAGATCTCATTTTTTTAGATACTTACAGGTTAGGCATTTTTTAAGTACGGTACTTCCTTCGTTCCCAAATTCTCTGTCTTCAGATACTTTGGAAAGTTTGTTTGAATTAAACCCTTTTCAAAAAGGGCTTATATCAAAACTTTATAATATAATTATGAAGATACGTTCAGTGCCCTTTGATAAGACCAAAAATGATTGGGAAAGAGAACTTAATCTTATTATTCCTATTGAGAATTGGGATAGAATTCTTAAATTAGTTAATACATCATCTATATGTGCCAAACATTCATTATTACAATTTAAGGTTGTACATAGGGCCCATATGTCCAAGGATAAATTAGCTCATTTTTATTCTCATATAAACCCTATTTGTGACACATGTCATTTAGAAATCGCTTCTTTAACTCATATGTTTTGGTCATGTCCACTTTTGAGAAAATATTGGAAAGATATTTTTGATATTATTTTGGCGGTATTGAACATTGATTTACAACCCCATCCTATTACCGCAATTTTTGGTTTACCGATGATGGACTTACTTCACTTATCTCCTTCCGCTTGTCGAATGATTGCTTTTCTCACTTTGATGGCTAGAAGATCTATTTTGTTGAATTGGAAGGAAATTAATCCTCCCACGGTATTTCATTGGCTTTCTCAAACTATGTTATGTCTAAATTTAGAAAAAATTAGAAGTGCTGTAAAGATATGGAGACCATTTATTCAATATTTTCATATGATGTAATGGCCCTGTGCCGGGCTTATTGTTTTTTTTTCAGCTTTAATCGTATGTATGTTGAGAGGATCGGAGTTGACGTCATTGATGTTTATGTATACTCGTGAGATACTATGAACAGCCCTTTTTTTTTTCTCTTTTTAAAAGTTTTTTTATTTTTTTTTCTTCTTTGTTTTTTTTTCTTGATACTAGATTAGTACGGTAGATTAGCTAACTTTCTTAGATAGATTTTTTTTTTCTCTTTTTTACACTATATATTATGAAATATCTAAACTTACCTTGTTCATATATATACTATATGGTTTATGTTTTGGGAAACTTACTTATGCTCTATTCATTGTTTATGTATTACTTTATGTATAATGGGAGTCTATATATTTGTAATCCCTTACCATTATTTGAATTGTATCTCATTCATAATATTCTAAATATTAATAAAAAGATTGAAAGAGAATTTGGCAAATGCCATCGTCTTCCGTACACAATCATGGGGTTCTCCTTCATAGCCCAGAGGGACAAAATCGGCTATATTACTGGTAGTGCATCTCTGTATAGTTATGTCTGGAAATGACAATAGCATCTGATACGCTGCTATCCTGGCTGGTGTCAGCACAAATTTCCCCCTTTCTAGCAATTCTGCTACTTTGTGGTGTGTGTACAGAGTCACGGGATAGCCCAGGGTTACCAATGATGCCTTTTCATATGCATAGTACAGCGCCGCCAATCCCTGATAACAGGGTGGGTACCCCTGAGCCACCTCATCTAGTCTCGTACTGTAGTATGCTATCGGCTGTTTTGCTTTTCCTGTGCCTGTCTCTTGTGTTAGAACCACTGTGACATAACCCTCCTGTCGGTTGGATACATACAAATGAAAAACCTTCTCGTAGTCAGGCAAAGCTAATGCTGGTGCTGACTGCAATTCCTGCTTAATAGTATTGAAAGCTATCTCCACCTCTCCATTCCACTGTAAGCCGTTCTTCAAATTTGTATGTCCTGCTTCTTTCATTATCTTTCTCAAAGGTGCCACAATCTCAGCATATTCTCCTATCCAATCTGAGCTGTACCCTGCCATTCCCAAAAACGTCATCATCTGCCCTACAGTCTGGGGTTTTGGGGCCTTAGTTATTGCCTCAATCTGATCTGGTGCTATCGCCTTCACTCCCTTGGATATTACCCTGCCTAAGTATTCCACTTGCTGCGTGCAAAATTGCAGTTTCTTTTTGGATACTTTATGTCCTCCGCGCGCTAGCTTCTCTAACAGAGTTATAGTGTCCTGCTTACACTGTTCCTCGCTGTGGGAGCAAATCAACAGGTCATCCACATACTGTAACAATGTACTTTCCAATGGCATGCCCTCTAGGTCTGCCTTCAATACCTGATTAAAAATGTGTGGTGAATGTTTAAATCCTTGCGGCATTCTGGTATAGGTATACTGAGCACCTCTGTAAGTAAATGCAAACAGATACTGACACTGGTCGGCTAGAGGAATGCTGAAGAAAGCCGAACACAAATCAATCACTGAAAAGTAACTTGCTTCTGGTGGAACATTAGTCAAAAGCGTGTGTGGATTGGGGACTACCGCTGGCCAGTCCTCTACCACATCATTTACCGCTCGCAAATCATGCACCAATCTCCACTTAGATTTATCTGCTTTTAAGACCGGCAGCAACGGGGTATTGCATGGACTGTTTGTTCTTTCAAGCACTCCTATTTCAAGCAACCCCTGCACTGTCGACGCTATTCCCTCTTCTGCTTCTGGTCTTAGTGGGTATTGTGGTCTCCAGGGTGGAATTGCTCCCCTTTTCAGCTTTATTTCCACTGGACTAGCTGTTTTTATTTTCCCTACGTCCGTGTCATGCTGTGACCACAGAATAGATGGCAACTCATCTAACCTTCTATCTTTCTGCTGGCCTCTTTCCTTTCCCAGCAAGGGCAGGTGTGGTTGGGGAGTTATTTCGACCTCTCTCACTGTCCCTACCATATCTACACTTACCATTATTTTAATGCAATTGTTGTCTTCTGATATCTACACCTCTGGCGTGATTTTCCTCCACACTGTTACGGTTTCAGCACTCTTAACTAAGGGTCCTAAGTCTTTAGACTGATATCCCTTGTTTACCAACAACGTTACGTGGGGCGCAGCCTCCGGTATCCTGTACCATTTTTCTAAAAAGGTGTTCCACTTAACTTGTAAAGCTGCCCCTTGCTTTCCAATTATCACAGCCTCCCCTTTCAGGTGCTGCTGGGTACATGCCTCCAGGTGCCATCTCTCCTCTAACTCCCTGTTCTGAGTCTCGTCAAAAATCACTGTACAATGTAGCTCAGATTTGGGCATTACAGCCCTGGGTAATATAGCCTGCACGCCCTTTTTCCATTTTTCCCAGGTTTCCTGAATCTGCCTGCGATGTCTCCTATCCAAAAGACATTAGCCTTCTTGTCTTCTCGCACTATCAATTGAGCCCCTGCTCTTTCCACACTCAGCCCATTTCTGGTGCATTCTAATTTTAATTCCAGTTTCAATAAGGCATCTCTGCCTATCAAATTAATCGGAGTTCCTTTAAATACTAGCACCGGCAAAACAATTTCTTTATTTCCCATTCTCAACCACACTGGAGCCGTGCACTGTGTCAACTGTGTTTTCCCTGAGAACCCTACCGTCGTAATAAACTTTCCTGACAGGGGTAGGTGAAGGACGTACTGTGGCTGTACACAAGTGTACGTGGCTCCAGTATCTATCATCATTGGTGTCAGTTGCCCTTTTAACATAACCTGAACAATGGGTTGGTTCCTCATCTGCCTCCCTTGTTATCATTGGGTAATGTCCCTTCCCACCCAAGTTCTTGGGGCACCCCTAATACCTCGCATAGGGGTTCACAGGTCCGCTTGGGCCTGTGGGGGCTGGTCCTTGGCTAAACTTTGGTTCCCTTCTTATCGGTTCCTGCTGGTATGTGACAGGCCATAGTATAAACGGACAATCTCTTATGTGACCTGGCTGATTACATTCCCAGCACAATCTCTCTACCTCTCTTTCCCACTGTTTCCTCACTGGTCCCCTTTGCCCATAGCTTCTCTGTCCCCCTCCTTGGGACTTCCAGTCCTGTCTGGGCTGTTTGAATTTAGTCTGTTCCTGATAGGGCATTTGTGGGAATGCTCCCTCAAAGTTAATTATTGGCATGGGGTTTTCCAGCCCTTGTCTTACAGTATGATCGGTCCCTCCATATAGCAGTGCTTTGTCCAGTTCGATGGCTGTACTCGAACCGGTGGTTGCTGGCAGCATCTTTTTGTTTTTCTCTTTTTCCTTCTTTTTGAGTTCTTCGAGCTGCATTTGTATTAACTTTCTTTGCACCGCTTCCTGCTGCTCAGCCAGCTTTCGTTTGTCTTTCCGGTATTTCTCAACCGCATGGACTACGTGGTCTCTAAATTCTTGTGGGGTCATTGACGTCAGCCCAACCACTTCCTCCAGTTTGGATTTTACTTGTGGAGGCAAATGCATCCAAAATGCTATGTCGGAACAGTGTGGTGATAAATAAGCTATTCTCCACCTCTTGCTCAGTCTCCAGTCTCCACCTTTTCAACTGGTTTTCTACGTAGGCTGCTGGGTTTTCAGTGTCTCCCAGTGGATCCCCTTTTAAGGCTTTGGGGTCCACTTTGGGTGGATAAAGCTTTCTGAGGGCCTGCCATACCCTCTGCCTCACTCTGTCAAACCCGTCTCCATCAGTTCTTGGGTTGTTCGAGTTTATTATGCCAGCCATTTCCAGTAGTTCATTAAATTTGGAGGTTCCCATCAACCTTATCAATAGTGCCTTCAAATCTCCCATAGCCAATAATCGTCCCGCCGTTTCTTCTTCAAAGGCTCTAATCCATTTCCCTGCTCCTTCATGTAGATTGGGCAGAGTGTTTTTCAGCCCTTCTAGGTCCTGGGATCCCCAAGGGATATACTGCACTTGTCCTGATCCTTTTACTAACAACGGCATCTTTCTTCCTCCTTCCCACCTGCCCTGGCTCTCCTCCTCGCTTGACTCCCCATCTGTCTCAGGGTATGTCTTTACTGCCTCCCACACAAATTTCTCTGGGGTCCTCTTCTTCCCTCGGTCTCCCTGTGGAGTCCTTCCTTTCTGTCTTGATTCAATACTTGGTTGGCCCCTGGAGTATTTTTCGCATCTCCTCTGGCAATCCCCTCTCAGTAACTTATCTAGCTCTCTCTCTACTTCCGCAAGTCGCTTCCCTACCGCCTCCTTCTGCTCTTCTAGGCTTCTGCCTCCTACCTCTTCCCCACAAATTCTCACATCCTCTCTCTCTCCGCTTAACTCTCGCTCCTCTAATGAGTCACCTTCTCTTTCTTCCTGTCCATGTCTGTACACCTGTGGCAGGGACTCCTCATGATCCTTACTCGTGCTTGATTCCCTTCTCTCTTGTGTTTCTCCAAGACTCTCATCTCCTATCTTTTTCCCACCTCTTCTTGAATGCCTCATCTCTTCCTGCCTTGATGAGCCACTTTCTTCTCTGGTCTGTTTATTTCTATAGTATAACCGATACTCCTCATACTCCTTTTCCTCTCTCAAGTATTTCATCTATTCAATCTCTTCTTTCATTTCTCTCTGTACCTGTTCCATCTTTATCCTTTCTGCCTGTATCTCCTTCCATATCGCCGCTTTTTCCTTCTCGTATTGTTTTTTTCCCTCCTCATTATCCCAAACCTGTACTTCTCCCTGCATGATTACTGTTCCCGTCAGCAGGGGTTACTGCTTAGGGGTTCCTTCCTCATTATAGGGAGGGGGCTTTTCTGTTTCTTTCGCATCCGGGTACGGAGCCAAAGCCAGCTTCTCACCGTACCCTCCTCTCTCTTCTAACAGGCTATTTCTCCAGCACCTTAGTGTCTTCCTCGCTTGTAATCAATATTCTACCTGTCCTCCTCAGCCTTTCCCCCTCCGTTCTGAAGAGTTTTAGCACTTCCACTTCTCGTTCTCTTTTTTGCCCTCTTTTCTTAGATTTATCTTTTGGTTTGTAATTTTTAATTAGTCCCTCCATTTCTTCGCACAAACTTACATCAAACGTTCCTTCTCTTGGCCACTTTGTGACCAGGTTTTTGGTTCTTTTTTCCCATTTTTCTTAAGTTTTTGTGATCTCATTTTTAATTAACGGGAATTTTTTGCTCAGAATCTCTACTGCTGTTCCCTTTACCTGTCATGTTATTCTCTCTTTTTAAGGTATTTCAGAGATTCACAGTTTGTTTACTGGATAATATTATTTACTCTAATTCTACACCTAGTCCTAGTCTAACACCACGTGGACTTTTTCTTAACTAAACTTACTCTAATTCTACGCCTAGTCTATTTTCCTTTCCCTGCCCGTTCAGCCCTTCATTTCATATGAAGCGGTACCCACAGGGATTTACCAACACCACGTGGACTTTTTCTTAACGTCTTATTAACTTATTTGTACTTACCCTCACTGCAGTGTTCTTGATCAATCCTCTGAGCCTCCTCTGTTAACCCCCAATTCTGCCAGATTCTTTGGACCGGAGAGACCCTTCGGCAGTGGTTCCACACTTCTGAGACTCCAAGACCTCCCCAAAGCCAACAGAATTCTTAGTCCAAATTGTCGCAAAAAGCGCTTACCTTTTGTTTGGGTGCACCCTTAATTCTGTTAGCCTTGTGGGGGTCCCTAGAGAACTGGGAAGCGTCCCCAATCTGCCGTTTCCTTTCCGCGGGTCTCTTTCCGGTCCTGCCGCGGTCGCCAATTTTGTTGTGGTTTCTTGTGCCCCACAAATGACCAGGAGATGCAGAAGATTCTTCAAGAAGTATTAAACTTTAATTTGCAAATCAAAGCTGAGACAATCATTGAGCTAGTCGCTGACTGCCCACCGATCCGTTGGACATAGCATTTTTTATAGCAATCTCCTGGTTTAGTTGTATTAGCATATCCAATCGGTCTGTAGTTGTGTATCACAAGTACAACCGCCACTATTGTTTCTACTCATTGACTTAATCATGTTCTAATCTACATCTCTTAGCTACCTCTCATTAACACACCATTGTCTTCTACATTCTTAAGATTTCATTCTCCTACTAAATTGGGTACATGCATAGCAAATAGCAAACTCAGACTACATAATCTACATCTCTTAGCTACCTCTCATTAACACACCATTGTCTTCTACATTCTTAGGATTTCGTTCTCCTACAGAATTGGATACATGCATAGCAAATAGCAAGTCTCAAACTGACTACATAGTTTTGGTTACACAGCAAAATTTATACTCCAATATTACCAGTAAGTGTTTGAATAGTAGCCCTTGGTAAACCTAGTTAGTCTTTCTCAAAGATGTTCAATGCTCAACAAACATAAAACAGTGAAAATGAATAACACTAACATGGTCTTGACAATAAATATACTGTATATAGGACCAGAGACTGTGCTTGCTGTACGACTCAGAGTAGACCAGTTGGGTTACAAATATACAAAAGAAGACTTTGTTCATTTTCAGGACGTGGCCTTCACCTGAAAGGGCAACATGTCTTACTCATTCTTTCCTTACTGCCTTGGGAAGGTGGTGTTGAGCTGTTGACTTGGATGCTGCAATCCTTGGATAATAAATACTATCAAAGTGTTGCCAGAGAAGGAATCCCATGGTTTGGATCCAGGCAATACTCTCAGTGGCGACCTGATTAGGTACACCTGTACACTTATGCATTCATGCAAATATCTGATCAGCCAGTTATGTGGCAGCAACTGAGTGCACAAAAGCATGCAGACGTGAGGTCAAGAGGTTCAGCTGTTCAGCACACACATCAGAATTGGAAGAAATGTGATCTGAGTGACTTTGATCATGGAATGAATGTTGGTGTCTGACAGGATGGTTTGAATATCTCAGAAACCGCTGAGCTGGGAGTTTCATGCACAACGGTCTCCAGAGTTCACAGAGAATGGTGTGGAAAAACAAAAAGAGAACACTCATTGAATGGTGGTTCTGTGGGTGAAAACGCCTTGTTCCTGAGAGAGGTCAGAGGAGAATGGCAAGACTGCTTCAAGCTGACAGGAAGGGGACTGTAACGCAAATAACGATGCGTAACAACGGTGGTGTGTAGAAGAGCATCTCTGAATGTATGACATGTTGAACCTTGAAGTGGATGGGCTACAGCAGCAGAAGACCACAAACATAACCTCAGTGGCCACTTTATTAGGTACAGGAGGTGCCTAATAAGGTGGCCACTGTGTGCAATTTCCCAGTCAGAACAACTTGTGGCTGGAAGGAAAAATACAGATGCATTTGCTCTAATCCATCAAATTTAAAATGCTGTTGAATCACTATTGAATCACTGTGTGTGTCCTTGTGTTGTTTGTGAGTGCTAATTGACTGGATAATCATTAGTCACTATCTTGGTCTGCTCTATTACGTGATGGAATCAACAGTAAATAACATCTGCAGATAGGTACATTAGTCAGCACTGAAGACTTGGCGGGTAGAATCTTTGCAAGGAAGTGTTTATATTTTGGTTTTGCTTTAATACTTGAGGATTAAATTTGGAAGTCTGCCTTGAATATACACAGGATGAGTACTATACAGTGCCAGAGATATGTGCAAGGCAGTCAGTCATAGCCAAACGAATAGACACAACATATTCACTTGAGGGAATGATCACTGTATTGAGGTTCCAAATGATTGATCAATCAGAGCTTCAGTTGGTAGGGCAGCAAACCTCTCTGCCTTCAGGGTAATGGCATTGATTGTAAATGATGTATGCACAAACTAAAGTTTAGGTTTAAAAGTTCAATACTTTGACAATGCTTGAAATAATTTTCATCCTTAATGGGTTTTCTTTGGCTCTGTTTGTAGCTGGTCAATTTTTTTTTACCAGCTTTACACTGAATATAATCATAAAAACATTGGGAGTTTAATTGGGCTGTTTAGATTTATTTAGATGTTCTACCTCACAAGATCCAAAATTGACCGGCAAGGCTGGTGGCCGCACTTCACTCAAAGATCAGGGCCCACCAAAGTGCAAGCAAATAACCTCTTCAAGTCAAGTCAAGTCACTTTTATTGTCATTTCGACAATTACTGCTGGTACAGTACATAGTAAAAATGAGACATTTTTCAGGACCATGGTGTTACATGACGCAGTACAAAAACTAGACTGAACTATGTAAAAAAAAAGACAACACAGAGAAAGCTACACTAGACTACAGACCTACACTGGACTGCGCAAGGTGCAGGCATTACAAT
Organism: Hemitrygon akajei; assembly: GCF_048418815.1. NCBI lineage: Eukaryota > Metazoa > Chordata > Chondrichthyes > Myliobatiformes > Dasyatidae > Hemitrygon > Hemitrygon akajei. Next base: position 33,701,899 of record NC_133143.1, read on the forward strand.
AAATAATAAACAGGACAATAGGGCAAGGTGTCAGTCCAGACTCTGGCTATTGAGGAGTCTGATAGCTTGGGGGAAGAAACTGTTACATAGTCTGGTCGTGAGAGCCCGAATGCTTCGGTGCCTTTTCCCAGACGGCAGGAGGGAGAAGAGATTGTATGAGGGGTGCATGGGGTCCTTCATCATGCTGTTTCCTTTGCAGATGCAGCGTGTAGTGTAAATGTCCGTGATGGCGGGAAGAGAGACCCCGATGATCTTCTCAGCTGACCTCACTATCCACTGCAGGGTCTTGCGATCCGAGATGGTGCAATTTCCGAACCAGGCAGTGATGCAGCTGCTCAGGATGCTCTCAATACAACCCCTGTAGAATGTGATGAGGATGGGGGGTGGGAGATGAACTTTCCTCAGCCTTCGCAGAAAGTGGAGACGCTACTGGCCTTTCTTTGCTATGGAGCTGGTGTTGAGGGACCAGGTGAGATTCTCCGTCAGATGAACACCAAGAAATTTGGAGCTGTTTACGATCTCTACCGAGGAGCCGTCGATGTTCAGTGGGGAGTGGTCACTCCATGCCCTCCTGAAGTCAACAACCATCTCTTTTGTTTTGTTCACATTAAGAGACAGGTTGTTGGCTCTGCACCAGTCCGTTAGCTGCTGCACCTCCTCTCTGTATGCTGACTCATCATTCTTGCTGATGAGACCCACCACGGTCATGTCATTGGCGAACTTGATGTGGTTCGAGCTGTGTGTTGCAGCACAGTCGTTGGTCAGCAGAGTGAACAGCAGTGGACTGAACAGCCCTGGGGAGCCCCCCTGCTCAGTGTGATGGTGTTGGAGATGCTGCTCCCGACTGAGGTCTCCCAGTCAGGAAGTCTAGGATCCAGTTGCAGAGGGAGGTGTTTAGGCCCAGTAGGCTCAGCTTTCCAATCAGTTTCTGAGGGATGATTGTGTTGAATGCTGATCTGAAGTCTATGAACAGCATCTGAACGTATGTGTCTTTTTTGTCCAGGTGGGTTTGGGCCAGGTGGAGGGTAGTGGCAATGGCGTCATCTGTTGAGCGGTTGGGACGGTACGCAAACTGCAGGGGGTCCAGTGAGGGGGGCAGCAGGGTCTTGATATGCCTCATGACGAGCCTCTTGAAACACTTCATGATGATGGATGTGAATGCAATGAGACGGTAGTCATTTAGGCAGGACACTGAAAACTTCTTCGGCACGGGGACGATGGTGGTGGCCTTGAAGCACGTTGGAATGGTTCAGGGAGATACTGAAGATGTCAGTGAGAACATCTGCTAGCTGGTCTGCACATCCTCTGACCACTCTACCAAGGATGTTGTCTGGTCCAGCAGCCTTCCGTGGGTTGACCCTGCACAGGGTACTTCTCACGTCGGCCACGGAGAGACACAGCACCTGGTCATTTGTAGGAGGGGTGGACTTCCTCACCGCCACGTCATTTTCCACCTCAAACCAGGCGTAGAAGTTATTCAGCACATTTGGGAGGGATGCATCACCTGCACAGTCAGGTGATGTTGTCCTGTAATTGGTGATGTCCTGGATGCCCTTCCACATGCGCCGCGTGTCGCCGCTGTCCTGGAAGTAACTGTGGATTAGCTGGGCGTGTGCACGCTTTGCCCCTCTGATGGCTCGGGACAGTTTGGCCTTGCTGTTGTTAGGGCTGCCTTGTCGCCTGCTCTGAAGGTGGAGTCGTGGGACCTCAGCAGCGCACGCACCTCTGCGGTCATCCATGGCTTCTGGTTGGCACGTATAGTGATGATCTTGGACAGAGTAACATCATCAATGCACTTGCTGATGTAGCTGGTCACTGATGCTGTGTACTCCTCTAAGTTGGTAGAGTCGCCATCGGTTGCAGTCTCCCTGAACATGTGCCAGTCAGTGTGCTCAAAGCAGTCTTGAAGAGCAGAGATGGCTCCTGCTGGCCAGGTTTTCACCGGCTTCTGAACTGGTCTGGAGCGCCTGACGAGCGGTCTGTATGCTGGGATTAGCATAACAGAGGTGTGGTCTGAGTAACTGAGGTGGGGGCGGGGCTCTGCCAGGTACGCGTCGGGGATGTTTGTATAAGCAAGGTCCAACTTTTACTCGTATTAGACTGTTAGTAAATGGATTGTTTGTCTTGAGGTAGTTGCTGCCAGCACTAGAGAAACATGAGCCGTCAAAATGGGCAAAACAAAAGATAAGTACTTACAACATTGCCTTCCCATCCAAGATTCACAGAGCCTTGTTATCCATTCTCAGACCATGATCTCCAAGCACCCTCCCTGACTGTTCAGTAGGTCATCCACCATCAACTATCTCTCTTCTGATCACAGACCGAGGCTGTATTTGCTGGAATCTGCAGCAGCACATGAAATGCTGGAGGAACTTGGTGGGTCAGGCAGCATCTATAGAGGAAAATGGACGGTGGACATTTCAGGTCATGACCCTTCATCCAGGCCATCTCACATGCTTCTAAAAAGTGAAATGGTGTTTAGGTTGAGAGATTTAGAGTACTGTTCAGGCCAGGTGAGGAGCCTTGTGTGCTCTTCTAAACCTATTTTTCATCAGGAGGATTACAGCTGGGATGAAAAAAGGGTGCAGATTTGGGCAAACATTCCCTATAGACAGGGCAACAAGTATTTACAAGTTGATAAGTTTTGTGGATATTGTAAAATTCTAATTTGATGCAAGTAGCATGACAACAAACATTAATGTAAAATGAGGAGAGCTGCAGTGCAAGGATTACTTCTCCAAGAACAATGTTCTTGGAACATCTTGCCAAGGCATCTGGTTTAGATCTTTGTGTTTACTTACTTGGACCTCTGCTGAGTTAGATAAGCATCGCGAAGTAACATATATTAAAGGTACAACTCTGAGGAATTTTGTTTTGCTTTTTATCCTTTAGATCTTCAAGGTCTTTAGATTTAATATTCTCCCCACACCAAGCCAGCTTGCAGTTTAACTTTTAGCCCAAGAAAAGCACCTTGATTGTATCGAACATGCCAATGAAAGAAATCAGTTCTTAATCCTTTAGAAAGAATATTGTCAGTAGGAGAATTTTTAAATTCAGCACCTAAGGTCTTATTTCATCATGAGACTGGTGTGATTAAAAAAGAATCACTCAACTTTGTTAAATAACAGGGGCTGTTTAAATCAATAGCGATTTATTTTATTTTGGATTTATTTCTTCCTATTTCCTATCTTGGGCTATTAACTACTAAATGAAAATATCTAATAATAAGACAAGACCAAAAGACATATGAGCTGATTCAGGCTATTTGACCCATCAAGTCTGCTCCACCATTCAATCATGATTGTCTTATTTTTCTTCTCAATCCATTTCTCCTGCCTTCCACCTGTAATCTTTGAAGCCCTTACTAATAAAAAACCTATAAACCTCTTGAAATATACCCAATGACTTGTTCTCCACAGATACACTGCTCCGTGACTAAAGAAATTCCTCCTCATTTCTGTTCTAAAGGGAGTCCCATTTATTCAGAAGGCTTAGCCTCAGAATAGAAGAACATCCAATTAGAACAGAATGGCAATAATAGGAGATGCGAGTACAAGAGTAATACATAGATGAAGAATTCAACAAGTTTATCCATTGGCTCGTTGAGTCAAGCAACACAGTAACTTCCATTTTAAAAATACCATCCTTGAGCTTGGTTGCCATTAATACCCTTCCCAATGGCATTATGAAACCAAATTCTATGGTTGATCAGAAGAATAATCAAAAGCTAGTTATTAATAGGTTGAACCAACACACACAAATTGCTGGTGGAACGCAGCAGGCCAGGCAGCATCTATAGGAAGAAGCACAGTTGACGTTTCGGGCTGAGACCCTTCGTTAGGACTAACTGAAAGAAAAGATAGTAAGAGATTTGAAAGTGGGAGGGGGTGGGGTGAAGCTAAGAGGTAGAAAGGTGATTGGCAAAAGGGATACAGAGCTGGAGAAGGGAAAGGATCATGGGATGGGAGGCATAGGGAGAAAGAAAGGGGGGACAGGAGCACCAGAGGGAGATGGAGAACAGGCAAAGACTGTGAGAGGGTAAGAGAGAGGAAAAAGGGGGGGGAATAAATAAGGGATGGGGTAAGAAGGGGAGGAGGGGCCTTGACAGAAGTTAGAGAAATCAATGTTCATGCCATCAGGTTGGAGGCTACCCAGACGGAATATAAGGTGTTGTTCCTCCAACCTGAGTGTGGCTTCATCTTGACAGTAGAGGAGGCCATGGATAGACATATCAGAATGGGAATTAAAAGGTTCTATAGTTTAAGCCATGCGATCATGGGGAACAGATGACATTGATGGAGTGAAATTTGGAAGATGTGCAAGAGCTAAAATTGAAGGATTACAAAGATCTTGGTGGGTTTTAGAGATGAAAGTTACAGAGATGAAAGAGATGATCATGGGGGGATTATAGAAGTCTGTGAATCTTAAAAGTTAATCATTGACAAAAGGCAGTGCAAATAGGAATATGTTGGAATGGGTGGTGACTGGGATTTGGCATGAGTTGAAATTCACAGTACATATTGATGTATTGATCTTTGCTATTGTGGTAGGACTGAATTTAATGAAATGACTGGCTGTTCTGCAAGTGTTGATTGGACTATTTGTAGAAGGCAGTTGTTAAGGTTAAAACTATGTCTGAGGCACCCATCTGTGTTGTAACAAATAGGACAAAATGGGCAAAACACTAGTGTGCAACATTAAGGATAGAAAAATATTCACTAAAAATGGAAGTATTTCAGGAAAGAGTACATCAATGTGGCTTCATTGGGAGATAAAATGAAAGGATGAATGCTGTATGATATAAACAGCTGGAAATAAAGGTTCTGATAAATCAAAGCATTACATAAAAACTGTTACACTCAAGCTTAAACATCATTTTGAAGCCTGGTCTACTACATTAATTGCTGCATCCACGATTTTGCTTATCGTTGCCCCTTATCTTGCAAGGTGCATAAATTCCAATTAGTCCACAGAAAGGAAATTGCCCTGCTTTATGCCAAATCTGACCTCATCCATCCCTTGATCTCCTTCTGGACACTGATCTGTGTTGTACTCAAATTCCACCATGAAGTAACAAGCTTATAATTGCCTTGCATCTGCTCCATGTTTTGGCCCAACATCTAACACTTACTCCAGTGTGTTTGTAAATGGCTGCCAACTCTTCAAATTTCCATCTCTGGTGTTTCCATCCTTGTTTTCTTAATTTGCTCAGACATAGAACACTATTTTTCTTTATCACTTTTTTTCTTTCTTTTTATTTATGGAAAAATAAATAGGTTCAATAACCTCTTGATTGCTTTACCTATAATCAAGATTGATGTCTTTATCTTTTTTGTTTGTTCATATATTCTCCCCTGCCCTCGAAAGAACCTTGGGGTTTTTAGTGCGAGTTGTTTTGATTCATAGTAAATACAAACTGTTCTGTGCATACCTTTGGTACTTCTTAATTGCTTTATAGAATTGACCTTGCTCAATGTCCAATGAGTAGTGTTCACAGCTTGCAATTGGCAGGAAACTATTTGGTTGAACTTAAGTAATTCTATTGAGAGAGAGATAGCTGAACACATTTTATTTTGGCTGGCCAAATTATTCCCCCTTCAATAATTACTATTCATTATTTTTTGTTAATTGGCCCACCAGGTTGTATTTTCCTTCCCCCAGATATCTCCATTGTGAGTGTCTCATGGATTAATTGCTCATCAATATGTGGACCATCACTTAACTATTGTACTCCTTCCCCACCACACCTTTTTGGTGATTATGTCACCTAGGACCACAGCACAGTATCAGATTCTCTGTCTTGTGGCCTCTACCAAACATTGGGTTAATTTTGTTTTTGCTTTGGGGTTAAGTTTAGCACAAAAGGACCTTGACACATCCTGATGGGGTATCTCGCCCCAAAATGTGGATTGTTTTCTCTTTTCCAAAGGTGCTGCATGGCCAGCTGAGTTCCTTCAGCATTTTGTGTGTGTTGCTTTGGATTTCCAGCATCCACAGATTTTCTGGTCTTTGTCAGGCAGGCAATGTGTAATTGATCTAATAGCCAGATCTCATTGACATTGTTAACAAAAATGATTAGCTTAAGATAGGGAGTGGTGTTTAACCAGATTCCAGAGAAAAAATGATGCTTCCCACTGAAAGCAATATAAGCCCTAGGGGATGGAGGTTTCAGATATGTGGTAGAATTTTAATTGCCAACTTCACTGACTGACCCCAGATGCAGAACCATGCCACTCTCAGAAATAAGCTACTGGTTGAAGGACAAGGCACTGGAAGAACTTGGAATCTGAATGTTACGGATACACCTCCACATTGTTAAGGCAGGATAGCTTTGGAGATGGTTGTCTGCTGAAGTAAGATTACCAGGAACTGTTTTCTATTGCATAGTGATAGGGAATAGATTGAAATTTACTGTAAAGAAAAATCAATCTCCCAATGCCTGTCTGATTTATGGTCTAAGAAATATCCTTGCCTTTCTGAAATATTTATTAGTCTAGAATAAAAACCTAACCCATAACACATTTGTGAGCAGTAAGGCCAAACTTCTGAATTCAAAGTTTGGTGGTCCACTTACAGGATAGGCAACTGAAACTGAAACCCCCAAATTATTTTGTACAGCCAGTTGCCTGATACTTCCACCCCCCACACCTAACAAGAATTCACTCATCTTTCTGTCTCATTGCTCTGCATTAGCTATAGCCCATACTTCAACTTTTTTTCTCTTCATTATATTTATTTGCTGACTACTCTGAGCTCTAAGTCCACTTCTCTTTTTCAATCACATCACTTTGTGTATCAAACCTTCTCTGCGCGCCTATGGCCATTGTTTATTAACACTCTCCACCCTCTCTGTAGCCTTTGGCACAGTTTGGTGTATAATCCACCAGAGAAGGAATAGGCAACTGGCATGAATTGAACTGGTATATTGGCTGAGATGTCATCTTGTGTGCTGTGAATACCTGTTTAAAGAATGGAGAAGCTTCCATCGAGTTGTTCTATGTTGCTTCCTGTCAAAATGAGAGAATCTCTAAGTATAGTGGCTCCACAGCATTTAGTTCCCAAACCCTGCTCCATTACTTTGATCTTTGCTTGTGACCCAATCCATTTGCCTAGCAATCCATCATAGACCTCTGGACTCACAGAGTCATTACAGCATGGAAACAGGCCTTTTGGCCCATTTAGTTTGTGTCAAACCATTAATTTGCTTAGTCCTATCAACCTGGACTCTAACCTTAGCCCTTCATACCCCTCTCATGCATGTACCTATCCATATGTCCTTAAATGTTGAAAATCGACCATGCGTCCACCAGTCAGAGAGCCAACCATCTACAACCACTGTCTAGCCTCTTCCACAAAGCCAATGTCTAATCCAATTCACTACCTCATTTTGAATGTCAAGAGCCAGAACCTTCTTGACCAATTTCCCACGCAGGACCTTGTCAAAGGCCTTGCAAAAGACCATGTAGACAGCATCCATCGCCTTGCCTTCATCAACTTTCCTGGTAACTTCTTCAAAAGTCTGTATAAGATTGTTTAGACATGACTTATCACACACAAAACCACGTTGACTACCCCTAATCAGTTCCTGACTATCCAAGTACTTATATATCTAGTCCCTGAGAATACCTTGCAATTACTTTCCCATTACTGATGTCAGGATCATCAGCCTATAATTTCCTGGCTTGCTTTTAGAGCCTTTCTTAAACAACAGAACAACGTTAGCTATTGTCCAATCTTCCAGCACCTCACCCATGACTAAGAATGTTTAAATATGTCTGCTAGGGCCACTGTAATTTCTGCACTAGCCTTCTGAGGGTCCTAAGGATTTATCTACCTTAATTTACCTCAAAACAGCAAACACCTCCTCTTCTGTAATCTGTATAGCACCCATGATCTTGCCACTGAATTTCCTCATACCTGCAGAGGAATGTGTCCATTTCCCAAGTAAATACAGATGCAAAAAGTCTGTTTAAGATCTCCCCTATCTCATTTGGCTCCACACATAGATTACCACTCTGTTATCCAGAGGACCAATTTTGTCCCTTGCTATCCTTTTGCACTTAATTTATCTGTAGAAGCCCTTTGAGATTCTCCTTCACCTTGTCTACCAGAGAAAAGTGTTCTCTTGCATTTCTTGTACTCAAGTACTTCATTTGCTTCTGCCTGTCTATCTGCTATATGCATTCCTTTTTTTTTAACAGGGCCTCAATATCTCTCAAAAACCAAAGTTCCCTAAACCTGTTATCCTTGCCTTTTATTCTGACAACATATGAACTCTGTACTCTCAAAAATTTACTTTTTAAGGTCTGCCTTTTACCAAGTGCACCTTTGCCAGAAAACAGCCCATCTCAATCCATACATGCCAGATCCGTTCTGATACCATTAAAACTGGCCTTTTTTCAATTTAGAATCTCAACCCAAGGACCAGACCTACTCTTTTTCATAATTGCCTTGAAACAAATGGCATAATGCTTACTAAATGCAAAGTGTTTCCAAACACAACTTCTGTCACCTGCCCTATCTTATTCCCTAATAGGAGATCTACTATCACTCACTCTCTAGTTGGGACTTTCATGCACTGATTCAGGAAACTTTCCTGAACACATCTGGCAAACTCATCTTGCCCTTTTACAGTATGGGAGTCCCAATCACTATGTGCAAAGTTAAAATCACCTACTATCACAACCTTAAGTTTCTTGCACATAAGAAACTCTGTACAAATTTGCTTCTCTAAATCCCACCGACTGTTATGTGGTCTATAAAACAATCCCATTAATGTGGTCAGACCTTTCTTACTCCCCAGCTCTACCCATAAAGCCTCAGTAGACGAGCCCTCCATTCTGTCCTGACTGATAACTACTGTGACGTTTTCCAAGTATTACCACCCCTTCATCTTTAATTCCTCCCGCTCTATCATGTCTAAAACAATTACTACAGTACTGAATTATTTAACCTCCCAATTTCCAGAGAGTCACTTATCCAAAATTGTTTCTTATTCTCTTTGTGTTAAGCTTCACCTCAAATGGCTCCTGGTTCTGTAAAAGTATTGTTTTATTTATATTTTTTATGAGTCTTGATGACGAATCTCAGCCAAAAATGTTGACTCTTTATTCTTTTCTATTGACACTGCTTGGTGTGCTGAGTTCCTCCAGCATGGGGTGTGTGTGTGTGTTATTTTAGGTTACCATTTTCTTACTGTTACCTTTCTTTCTACCAGTTTGAAATACTTTACATCATTGTATGGCTTCACTCAGATGTTCACCAGTTTCTTCTTTAGCCATATACACACTAGGTTTAGTAATTTTGAAAAAGCATCTATAGCATTATTCTTGATTTCTACTCAAAAATTATTTTGCTTAGTAGAAACTTGACCTGTTCATACTGATTTACAACACTCATTACCTTGTGTAACACATTTATGAAAAAACTGCAGCATCACTGTCCTTGCCCAAAGCAAGTTATCAGCTCCGAGACCTCTGCACATCTTTCTTAAAAATCTGCCTATAACATCAAAGGTTACAGCAACTACAATATGATTTGTTGGAACATTATGTGTGAGAGTTATGACCAGATGTTTGGTGCTGACTTTGAATGTGATGCTCTAAAACGTACACCACAAAAGATGAGGTCAAGTCTTTAACCGGTGAAGCCATGAATGAACATTGAGAAGTATCCTAAAGACTTTGGTAGGAAACAAAAAAATGGCCTAACCTGATTCAGTGTACATGTTTACCAAAATAGAATGTCGATGAAGTGTCAAATTAAATGTAAGAGAGACAAACCGCCAAGTTCTGGTCAACAAAAAAATTTCCCTGGAGTTACTCATTGGGTGGATCAGTATCTGTAAATTAAAATGAATTGTCAACATTTCAGGTTAAAACCATGTATCAGGACCTGATATTTGTACTTGTACATTTTTGGCCGAATATTCTATTCTACCATAGTCTGTGGTAACTGATCAAGAGAAAGTAAGGAGCTTGTTAGAAAGCAGAAAAAGATGGTAAGGATGTACTCAAAACCAGCTTTATAAGGCATTGGGCAGACCACATTTGGACTATAGAATCATACAAATCTACAGTACATTACAGGCCTTTCAGCCCACAGTGACCATGTAACCTACTCTAGAAACTGCCTAGAATTACCCTACTGCATAGCCCTCTATTTTTCTAAGCTCCACGTACCTAGCAAGAGTCTCTTAAAATACCCTATTGTATCCACCTCTACCACTGTTGCTGGCTGTGCATTCCACACACCCACCACTCTCTGTGTGTTTTAAAAAAAACAACTCACCTCTGACATTCACCTTGTACCTACTTCCAAACATCTTAAAACTGTGCCCCCTCATGTTAGGCATTTCAGCCCTGGGAAAAGGCCTCTGGCTATCCACACAATCACTGCCTCTCATCATCTTGTACAGCTCTATCAGGTCACCTCCCATCCTCCAACATTCCAAGGAGAAACGGCCAAGTTCATTCGACCTATTTTCATAAGGCATGCTCTCCAATCCAGGCAGCATCCTCGTAAATCCCCTCGGCACTCTCTCTATAGTATCCACACCCTTCCTCTGGTGAGGTGACCAGAACAGAACACAATACTCTAAGTGGGGTCTAACTAAGGTCTTGCATACCTTTAACAATACCTCGCGACTCTTGAACTCAGCAGGTTTGGGCTAAGAAAGGATTTACTGGCATTGGAGAGTAACCAGAGGAGGATCATGAGAATTATCCCAGGAATAAAAGGGTTATTGTTAGAGAACCATTTAATGGCCCTCGGATTAAACTTGTTTGAGTTAGAAGAATGAGGATGGTGGGATCTCATTGAAACTCATTAAACATTGAAAGGGGTGGATACATGGACGTGGTGAGATTATTTCTGATAGTAGCAGAGTCTAGGACAAGAAGGCACAGCCTCAGAATACAAGGACATCCCTTTAGAAAGGAGATGAAGAATTTAGCGAGAGGCAGTATATCTGTGGAATTTGTTGCTATAGATGGCTGTGAAGGCCAGTTCATTTGGTTTATTTAAAGCAGAGTTTGATAGATTCTCGATTAGTGATGGCATCAAAGGTTATGGGGAAAAGGCAGGAAAATGGAGTTGAGAGGGGTAATAATCAGCCATGATCAAATGGTGGAGCAGTCACACCAAATGGCCTATTTCTATTCCTATTGCTTATAATTTTTGATCATCTTGTACTTAAAAATGAATTTGGCAATACAGTGAATAATATAAAGGGAGCAGAATATTTAAACAGCTACTTGCAGAATAAGTGTGTGGGCAAAGCCATGGCACATGGAGTTCACTATAGCTTTCTATTGAGAAATGCAAATACAGAGTAACTGCAGGAACTACCTCTGTAAAAAAAAAAACACAACCCAGATGAGATTCCAACTAAAATGCTTTGGCACTGGCCCTCAAGAAGAATCTATTAGCATTGTAGAGAATGCTACACAGATTCATCAGCATGACATCAAGGCTGAAAGGCTTACATGTCAAGACTAGACTGCGTGGATTGGAATATTATGAGGTGATTTAATTGAGATGTTTACAACTAGAGGTAATGGGTTTAAGGTGAAATGTTTAAGGGGATATGAGAGGGGGATCTGGAGGATGTGGTAGTGTAGTGGTTCGCACAATGCTTTAAAGTGCCAGTGACCCTGGTTCAATTCCCGCCACTGCCTGTAAGGAGTTTGTATGTTCTCCCTGTGACCGCGTGGGTTTTATCCCAAAGTCCAGAGAAATGCCGGTTGGTAGATTAACTGGTCGTTGAAAATTGTCCCATGATTAGGCTAGGATTAAATTGGGGGATTTCTGGGTGGCACGGCTCAAAGGGCCAGAAGGACCTCCTCTGCAGTGTATCTCAATGAATAAATAAACTTCTTCACTCATCATGTAGGATGCTGCCAGCACAAGTGGTAGATGAGGGGTCAATTTCAACATTTAAGAGAAAATTGGATAGGTATATGGATGGGAGAGATATGGAGGGCCATGGTCCAGGTGCAGGTCAATCAGGCTAAGCAGATTAATGATTTGGCATGGACTAGATGGGCTGAAGGGCCTGTTTCTGTTCTGTAGTGTTCAATGTTCTATGACTGTAAAGAGATTTGATAGGGTAGATGGTGAGCAACCATTTCCTGATGAGGAGCTGTCCAGGAGAAGTGGCTTTGGATGCCTTGGAACAGACTTATTATTAGGGCTCAACGGACTAAGTAGGGATTGCAAGGTTTTTGAAAATACCTCTTCTCTGCAAAAATATTTAACAATTTAAATAGCCTTACGTATTTTTAAAAAAGCAATTTAAACGCTCATTAGAATGCATTAATTTCCAATAAATAATTAAAACATTAGAATACAGTAATTATCTTCATCAACTTCCGGGCAGGAAATCATATTGGAATGGAAATTCTAAACCTGTGCCAGATATACCTGGAGTAAATCACAAAGGTCATAAAGCCATGGAGTCTCTCCCGTTGCTGCATGTGGTCATCCAACAAGGAACTGAAGGGAGAAATGTGGCTGCACCTATCATTAAGCTCTCTTTCTGACTTGGACTTGGGTAGTTCTGATCAATATTGAACCTGTGAATGACATTTCTTGGTAAGAGTTAGGGGTAGTCAGTATTTAAAACTGTTAATGTTTAACTGCAGTTACCAACTGCTATCAGTTATAAAGCAATCAGTGAAATGGTACAGGAGGCACTGAAATACTGATCCAGGTATAGACAGAAACATAGAAAACCTACAGCACAATACAGGCCTCTTGGCCCACAAAGCTGCGCCAAACATATCCTTACCTTAGAAATTACCTAAGATTAGCCATAGCTCTCTATTTTTCTAACTCCATGTACCTATCCAGGAGTCACTTAAAAGAGCCTATCGTATCCGCCTCCACCACCATCGCCGGCAGCCCATTCCACACACTCCCCACTCTCTGCATTTAAAAAAAACTTACTCCTGACATCTCCTCTGTACCTATCTCCAAGCAACTTAAAACTGTGCTCTCTCGTGTTAGCCGTTTAAGCCCTGGGAAAAAGCCTATCCACATGATTAATGCCTCTTATCATCTTATACACCTCTGTCAGGTCACCTCTCATCCCCCGTCGCTCCAAGGAGAAAAGGCCAAGTTCACTCAACCTATTCTCATAAGGCATGCTCCCCAATCCAGACAACATCCTTGTAAATCTCCTCTGCACCCTTTCTATAGTTTCCACATCCTGGCTGTAGTGAGGTGACCAGAATTGAGCTCAGTACTCCAAATGGGGCCTGACCAGGGTCCTATATAGCTGTAACATTACCTCTCAGCTACTAAACTCAGTCCCATGGTTGATAAAGGCTAATGCACCATATGCCTTCTCCACAGAGTCAACCTGCACAGCAGCTTTGAGTGTCCTATGGACTCAGACCCCAAGATCCCTCTAATCCTCCACACTGCCAAGAGTCTTACCATTAATGCTATATTCTGCCATCATATTTGACCTACCAAAATGAAACACCTCACACTTATCCAGGTTGAACTCCATCTGCCACTTCTCAGCCCAGTTTTGCATCCTATCAATGTCCTGCTTGTAACCTCTGACAGCCCTCCACACTATCCATAACACCCCCAACCTTTGTGTCATCAGCAAACTTACTAACCCATCCCTCAACTTCCTCATCCAGGTCATATATTAAAATCACGATAATATGTTGTTTTCTGGATCAGAGCTGGGCTGCTGATAGGAGGAAGAGGAGTGATAAGGATAGGTTCAAAGTAAATTTATTAATGTTCTTTTTTTAAAATTTTATTTTTATTTGGATAAGGTATTCATAAGTATTACATAAACTTTTTACTTATAAAGCCTTTTCCATTTTTTATATTATCGATGATCGTTTATGTCACCATATACAACCCTAAGATTCCTTTCCTTGCAGGCATTCACAGTCATTACAAGAAACACAATAAAATCGATGAAAGACTCACCCAAGAAGCCAAATTTAAAGAAATAAACTGTGTAATTACAAAATGAAAAACAAACAAAAAAGTAATAATGCAGGTTGAATACCCTTTATCCAAAATGCTTGGGGTGGGGTGAGAAGTTCAGATTTCAGATTTTTTCAGATTTTGGAATATATTGTAAGATAGGTTAGGTTCGCCATCATTTCTGTCTCTAAGTTTATGCGCTACTGGTAAGCAGTCTTTGTCTTAAACTTGTTCAGCACACATACGTAATTAACAAAAATAATTGTGTATCATTAAAATAATGGAAATGTAATGTGTGTAGGGTAACAAAAGCAGCATGGGGAGAATATCTGAATCAGCGGTTGAACAACACCAATGGCAGGCTTTCAGTCTCTACCTGTGTCTCGATTAAAAACTTACAGTATACTGTATTTGTATTTTACTTCTTTTAGGTTTTTTGTAAGGTATAAAAACAATCAGTATTGTACACTTGTTAGATTTTCATCAGTGATGATCTTCTCAAACTCATCAATGAAGTTCTCCACTGCTTCATGATAAACTGATGAATTATCTAAAATTTAAAATTATATAAATTTTCAGTTAGTCATGATACATCTATGCTTATTTTACGATCAGCACACTGTTAAGCAAAATATGTTCACTCTGACGCTGACAAATCCACTCTTTCAATACACATTCAAGATCTTCAATTTTCACTTTATGAAGTGTTTCTCTATTTTTCAAAACTTCTGTTCATTACATATGTCAGGTCACTTCACACCTCCTGAACTCAATAATCATCTGCTTGGTCTTGCCGATGTTGAGTGAGAGGTGGTTGCTATGGCAACACTCAGCCTGATTTTCAATCTTTCTCCCAAATGCTGATACACCACCATTTCTGATTAGACTGACAACAGTGGTATAATCGGTAAACTTAAGTATGACATTGGAGCTGTACTTAGCCTCAGATCAAAAATATAAAGTGAGTAGAGCAGAGGGCCAAGCACACAGGCTTGTGATGCACCTGTGCTGAGGGAGAATTTGTTGCCAATCCAAACTGTCTAGGGTCTGCAAGTGTGGAAATTGAGAATCAAGTTGCACAAGGAGGTATTGAGGCCAAGGTCTTGAAGTTTATTGATTAGTTCTGAGGGGATGATACTATTGAATGCCTAACTTAGTTCAATGAAGAACATCCTGATGTATGCAACTTCACTGTCCAGATATTCCAGGACTGAATGAAGAGCCAATGAAGTGGCATCTGCTGTTGCCCTGTTGTGACGGTAGGCAAACTGAAGCAGATCCAAGTCACTTCTCACGCAGGAGTTTCATTACCACCCTCCTAAAGCACTTCTTCATAGTGGACGTAAGTGCAACTAGACAACAGAAATCCCAGTGTCATTGGTCAAAGCGAGCAGAAAAGAGATTGAGCTCATCTAGGAGCAAAGGCTTGTTGTCATCTACAGTATGTCACTTAGTTTCACTTCCTAGGAGCTGATGGGATTCAAGCCCTGAAGCAGCTGTCGAGCATTGTTCAGTTATTCAAGTTTAATCCAGAATTGCCACTTCACACGAGATGGCTTTCTGGAGATCGTACCTGGACCTCTTGTATTTAACTTGGTCGCCAGATCTGAATGCCCCTGATGAGACCCTGGTGCTACAGGTGATATGTTGATGACAATTGGGCAGAGTTTTCTTCAAACAAGTCTGATTGATGTCGCTGACAATTATTTGAAAGGTGTCAGGGTAGGCTTTTCTTGTTTGCTAATTGTGGCATTCAATCCATCAAGTCCTTCTTTTATTATCTGCTTTTGGCGGTCCGTAAACTGCAGTCAGGATCACAAAGGAGAACTCTCTTGGTCATTGGAGTGATCTGAACTTAATTCTTAGATGTTCCAGGTTGGGTGAACAAGAGTGTAAGAGGACTGCCGCGTCAGGGCACCACAGAGTTTATCATGAAACACAGTACTCCCTCAGCTTCTGCCTTCTCTGAATTAGCAGTTCGGTCCATATGGTGTATGGAGAAGCCTTCGGGTCTTACTGACGTAACTGGCGTGTCTGGAATAAGCCATGTCTCCATGAAACTCAGAACGCAACAATTCCTCTTTACCTACCAATACAGCAATCTTGTCCTTGGGTCCTCAATCTTGTTCTCCAGCACCTGTAGTTTTGCTAAAAAGATACTGGGTCATGGCCATGTCCTTTCATTTAACCGATCTCTGTCCCCCTAAAGTCTCTCTCTTTCCTTCTTTAGGCCCACACTCCCAGTTATCATCAGCAAACCCAGATGAGTGGATCCGAATTATTGATTATAGATTGTGAGCTAATGGGTTCCCTATGCGACCCCTCCCCCCGCACCACTGTTCATGGCCTCTCAACCCAAAACAAAAAATGACCTGATTATACCCATTCCGTTTTCTGTTTGACTCCCCAGTTCGCAGTGGTATATCACATATAATGCAATGCACTGCAGTTTTGTGTGGTACTTTATTGAAGGACTTTCAAAAGTCTAATATGCACCACATATCTATTCTTCTGGTGTCTGGGGATGTGCCTTAGGATATTTTAATGCATTACAGGTGCTTTCTAAGTTGTTATTTATGAGTTGTACCACATTAAAGGCCTTTTATGGTCATCATTGCAGAGGGTGAAGGAAAGGCAAGAACATTTATTGCGTTTCTCTGAAATACCTGTATAACTCATTCACAGCAGTGACATTCATGAATTATAAATAAAGAATGAACTTGTATTTGTGCAGAGCTTTGCATGCCCTCAGGATGTCTCGAAGGTGATTCATAGACATTGCTAGGTAGTGCTGTCATAACGTAGAGAGGCATGGCAACTCATTTGAAAGTGTGGGAGTGAGTAATTGAGAAGTAATTTGACTTTGCTGGTGCTAACTGTGGGATAACAACTGATCAAGATACAGAGGAGGCATCCAGCCTTCTGTGGGAAATATCACCAGCTTTTTAATGTCTACCTGAGAAGGCCCTGGGTAAATGCCTCTGACACTGAAGCAATGGCCAGGTCTCTAGAATGGATTTTGAATCTAATCTATGTCCTTAATATTAACATTCAGGAGAATTGTAATTGGCGTTCATAGAGTGTAGCTCCTGGAGAATCAGCCTTACTCCTCCTGTGACATTGGTTCGATCCTGACCAGATGAGCCAAAATCCAGCTTGCACTATTGGATCATGTTGGAAGCAAAAAAAGTTCTGTAATTTCTATGCTTTTCTCACCAAAGAGGACAACTCCATTAAAAAGGGAGCACTTAGGGGTCAAGCTATAACACCAGAGAATTTTTTTTTGCACAGGTTCTAGGACCTATTTGAAACTTTTACCGAGGCAAATTTATCGAGTAGTCTGTCAGTACAGGATTGGCTAACAGTAGCATCACCCACTATAGATAAAGGGAGTGCTTCTTATAAACAAATCCATGTGTTTCAAGTTCATATAGTTTCTACTTGGTAAAACATAAAAATATTAATCATTAACTGAGTCAAATTCAACTGACAATCTCTCTTTTAAAGTGTGCTCTTGTTATATGACTAAACTTATTCTGGTCTGCTGTTTTTCCTCCATGGCCTTGAGAAAATAATTAATCTTTGTACTGAAACTCGTGTAGCATAAATGACAAACTACCCATTGGCAATTGACTGTGGGAATTGAGGCCAAGGTAATGTTCAGGTACTGTGGTTAAGAGACAAAGTTGATTTTTAGCTAAGGTATATAAAAACAATTCCATGTCTACTTTAAAGCCATAGATTCTCACTTATTTTTATATTTTAAATTTCAGTGCCTATACTTATATTGATAATCACCTCTCAAGACTCTCCACATTATAATTACAGCCATCTGTTCCAGACAGCGTTGCAACCTCTCAGTTGCAGTGTGACAAGTTTAAATATTTTCCATTCTAGAAATGTTTTCTTTCATCTTTCCTTATGACACAAAATAATGCTCTTGAAGGCCATGGAGTCTACTCAGTCACAGACCAATCCCAACCCTACTCCCCTAATTTTCCTGTTAGGTATTCTCTATATTCCAATCATCTCTCCTGGATTTTACCGTATAATTTTCAGAGACCAATTAACGTTTGGAATGGGTTACATGAGCACCCAGAAAAACCACCACAAAATGGAAGGGAGAAGTGCAAGTGACACAACACATACACACCTTAGATGAGGATAGAGCCCCAGCCATGTGCTGTAAGGCAGCAACTCCATAAGCTGTTGTCACCTGTGCTACCCACAGTTACAGATACATAATGGCTAAGGACGATGTGACGTCTCTAGAACCTTCTGTTCACCCAGCTGTATTGAAGTGATATGTCAGTGAGACCCAACGTGGATTGGGGGACCCTTTTGTCCACCATCTTTGCTTTGTCCACCACAAAAGGCTGGATTTCCCGGTGGCCACTCACTTCAATTTGACTTTCCATTCCTGTTATGACAACTTGGCTCCTGGCCTCCTCTTCTGGCACAATGAGGCCACACTCAGGTTCAGGGAGTAACACTTTATATTCCGCCTGGATAGCTTCCAACCTGATGGCATGAATGCTGATTTCTCAAACTTCTGATAGCTTCCCCCCTCCAATCCTCCCACTTCTCTTTTTCTATTCTCTATTCTGGTTCCCCTTCCATCCCTTCTCTTCTCCTCACCTGCTTATCACCTCTGCCAGGTGCTGCTTCTTCCCTTTATTCCATGCTCTACTGTTCTCTCCTATCAGATTCCTTCTTCATTAGACCTTTACCTCTTCCACCTATCACCTTCCAGCTTCTTACTTCATTCCCCCTCTCCCACCCACCTGGTTTCACCTGTCACCTGCCAGCCCATACTCCTTTTCTCCTCGATTTCTAATTCTAGTTTCTTCCCCTTTCCTCTCTAGTGATGATGAAGGGTCTTGGCCCAAAGCGTCAACAGTTCATTTCCCTTCCTGCTGAGTTCCTTCAGCTTCAGCTTTTTAAGTGGGGTTAGCTTTCAGTAACCACAGTTTATACACTCACAGGAGCTAAGTGTTCATTTGCATTGTCTGATAGCGAATTTTTCAGAACCTAAAGATATTCTACCCACACTGACTGGGCTAATGTATGGAATGGTTCTTGTATAAAGTGCAAATTGCATTCATTTACTTATGTGTTGAATTTAATTGATTACTTTTTCTCCACCCTCTTTTTAAACCAGGTTTCAAATGTCCTGTGTGCTCAAAGTTTGTTTCCACTGAAGAAATGGACTTGCACCTTGTCCTGTGCCTGACCAAACCGAGGGTGACTTACAATGGTAAGTTGTATCGTTTTCTTGCTTATTCATTGTGATCTTATGTCATCACCAAAGAATTTAATGAAGCTGATAATTATAGCTGTCAAATGCGCTGCTCATTTTGACACTGGACCATATTTTTGCATGGAAACTTCCTGGATTGCTTGTTTTGTAGTCTGGTGTCTATTAGCTGTGGACTTGCACCTGTTTTCCACACGTAGTATGCAGATGTACACCATGCTTTGCAAAGACCTCAGTTCTAAGACTATCAGTATCGGAAACAGAATCAGAATCATGTTTAAGATAACGAGCAAATGTCGAGAAATTTGTTAATTTTGCAGTAGCAGTACAATGTAATACATGATAAATTTAGGAGGAAAAACCTGAATTACCCTAAGCATGTATCTTAAATAGTTAAATTAAGATAAGTAGTCCAAAAACAGAAATTTTAAAAAAAAAGCAACACACACAGGTCTCAGTCCAAAATGTCAACTGTATTCTTTTCCATTGATGCTGCCTGGTTTGCTGAGTTCCTCCAGCATTTTGTGTGTCTTGCTCGGATTTCCTGCAACTTCAGATTTTCTCTTGTTTAAAAACATAGAAACATAGAAAACCTACAGCACAATACAGGCCCTAGTGCCCACAAAGTTGTGCTGAACATGTCCCTACCTTCGAAATTACTAGGCTTACCAATAGACCTCTATTTTTCTAAGTTGAATGTACCTATCCAAAAGTCTCTTAAAAGACCCTATCGTATCCGCCTCCACCACTGTTGCCAGTAGCCCATTCCACGCACTCACCGCTCTCTGCGTAAAAAAAAACGTAACCCTGACATCTCCTCTGTACCTACTCCCCAGCACCTTAAACCTGTGTCCTCTTGTGGCAACCATTTCAGCCCTGGGAAAAAGCCTCTGACTATCCACATGATCAATGCCTCTTGTCATCTTTGTAATCAAGAAAAAAAGGAGTGAAGTAGTGTTCATGGGTTCAATATCCATTTAGAAATCGGATGGCAGAGGGGAAGAATCTGTTTCTGAATCGCTGAGTGTGTGCCTTAAGGCTTCTGTACCTCCTTGATGGTAACAATGATAGGAGAGCATGTCTTGGGTAGTGGGGGGTCCTTAATGATGGACGCCACTTTTCTGTAGTGTCGCTTGTTAAAGATTTCTTGGACACTACAGAGGCTAGTACCCATGATGGCTGACTAATTTTATAACTCCCTGCAGCTTACTTCAACCCTCTGCAGTAGCCACCCCCCACCCCCGCGGGGTCAGAATGCTCTCCACAGTACATTTATAGAAATTTTCGACTGTTTTAGGTGGCAAACCAAATCTCCTCAAACTCCTGATGCAGATATCATCAATGCACTCGACTCAAGATGAATCAAAATGCTGTTGGTTATGAACAGTTATTCAGGGGGAAAAAAACTACACATTAGTGTAGTAAGACGGTGGTTCAGCAAGTGATGAGTAATAATGGTGATGAAATGGGCACAAAATGATCACCTTATTTATGTTTCCATGTGCATGTGTACACCATCTGCCACAGTGGTTGAGCTGATAATGGAGAGCAAGCAGTTCATGCTGCTAAAACATGGGCCAATACCAGTCAGCATTCAGATCTTGCATCGATGGAAAAATTAATCCTATCCCATCAGCAGCTGCAATTTATTTGTTTTCTATTTCTGTCTCTTTAGTCTTGGGTCCCTATAAATGAGCTTCTTGCACCACTTGTTAATTAGAAATGATCAAGCGGTGTGGGGATGCTTTCCATTTCCTTAACTGTTTCTTCCTTCAGTTTTTAGATACCGCCTCTTGTGCTGCAGGGAGACCAAGTCACAGATATCTCTTCGGTCGCTATCAAAATGTTTGTTCAGACCCAATTGTTATGCTGAAGTTGTGCTGAGAAGGAGTTCTCTCAAAGGGCAAGATAGAGTTGTGTGAGCTTGGTGCATATCCTCTGTCAACACAGGGAGGTGAACTAATGCGTAGAAATGAAATGCTTTTCTTCGAGTGAAAGATTGATTAGGACTTAGTGGATTTTCAAGGTGATTATAACATCTTTCTGTGGAATGTCCGGATGTTCCTTCATAAGCACTGAACATAATATTGCTTTCAGAGACCTTTTGGTTTGGTTTGGCTGCATTTCTTTAATGTTGGTAATGACAGTGCCTACTGTGGCATGAATTGTAAACACATTGAACATCCAGAAAACTATATGAGGAACACAGTCAGCACAGCTGCTGTTTCAGAAGTCCAGCAACCAGGGACTTATCTCTGTGCTGACTGCATGGAGTTTACAAGCTCTCCCTATGATTGCATGAGTTTTCATCACATGCTTCACTTCCATATCAAATCCCAAGGATGTGCGGGTTGCTAGATTAATTGACCACTGTAAAATGCCGCTACTGCATAGCAGAATGGTAAAATCTATGGGGAGTTGATAAGTATGTGGGGAGGATGGAATGAGGCTATAGGATGAGCATAAATGGATGTTTGATAGTCAGTTTGAATATGATGGGCAAAAAGATGTGTTCCCATGCTATATCTTTTTAGAACACTGACTCCATGACAAATTCAGATCCAGACATAAAGAAAATGGAAAATTGTTTGGGTCTCGACTCAGGAAATAATAGTGCAGTTTACCTACCACTAAATCTTTGATTTATTTTTTGTTAGAAAGAAGCTTTCAATTTTAGCTTGCTTTAGAGAATTTTGGATTAGTAGAATATACAAAGTGGTATGGAGCATCACCTTCTCTTCCACTCTGATATCACCCCTACAATTCGACCCTGTAAAATCAGTGCATGGACTGCACTCCAGGTGGAGAAAGTCCAGGTTAAATATGCAGATCAGACACAAATGAAATCTAGTCTAACCTGAGACTTTAACAGGAGAGATATGATCCCTTTCCCCACCAAGTCTGGGCTATTTGGAACTGTAATGCTAGAAAGTAAATTTCGATTGATTTTGGTTTGCAAGTGAACCTGCTGGGAATAATTTCCTTTCTTTTACCTCGAAGAACATTTTGAATTTTCCCCACCCCTTTTTCATTTCTTCTCCTCTTCACCGATTGCAAGTCCACTGCAGAGCGCATGTCTTGTTCTGGGGACTATTCTCTCAGCTGTTTTGTTTAGGAGGTCAGTGGGAGCAACTCTAACAAGACCCAGGTGTAATAATGGTGCCTGACTTGTCTGTTGATTGCTTTACCAAATAACCCCTCCACATTGTGACAATTTGCAGAGCTGAGTGAAATGAATCCTCATGAGCCAAAGTTGCTAACATATCGGCTTCTACCAGCCATTTCGCTTTATGCACCTGAACAGAAAACTCATCTCCTGCCTACCAAAAAAAGGGTTTGAAATGAAAACAGATTTCTCCTTTTGTTGATTGCATTAAAACGATGTTGACAGAGCGATATTTGTCAGATTCAGAACTGGATGTTTCCTTCTAATTTGATGAATAGAACATCATTTTTTTCACCCTTTGTGAACTCTCTTAGAAAATCAGAGTTTCAATGTAAGCAGTTCTCAGAAGATTTATATCCAACGGTGAAGTTGTTTGTAAATCCATTACATCAAGAGGTTTTTTTTAGCACATTAGTTTCATGCAGCTGTAAGAATCATTTGATTAAACTCAATACAATCCATTTTGTGCTAGGTAACGTCTGAGTTTAGCTCTCAGTCCTTACCTTAACATCTGTCTCACCAGGGGTGCACAGAGCTTTTTCCATGGTTGGATGGTACAAAGTTAGTCTCTCCAGTCACAGCTCAAGTTTAGAATGGCAAATTTAAAGCTCTTTGGTTTTCCAGTTTTCACCAAATGAGTAGAGCATTTTGAGTGCACTCTGGTGTGTGTTTTGCTCTGATACTTTACTCACGTCCTGATCCATGGCCACTTAAGCTAGTTTTAAATATCCTTCGAAAGACGTTGGTGGTTCATTCATTCAGACAGCCAACCACTCTAGCGTTGTTAGGTTGATGTTGAGCAGGTCAGTGTCAGCTAAATCAGGTGAGAGTGGGCAGTTGCGCAGAACGTGTTCAATGTTCTGCACCCTTTTGCCACACTCACAGGATTCGCTGGTCTTTCAACCCCACTTCACCATATTGTCTCCCATCCTACAAGCTCCCGCTCTCTCTCTCTGTTGAAAATGCACCACTTTCATATTGGATAGTGGTGGTATCTTGTTGCAATTGTTTGTTGATGTCAGTACCTGACCAGTCCCAATCTGCGAGAATGGATAATTTTAGAAAATCAAAATGCAAGCGATGCTGGACACCTGAAAGGAACACAGAAGCACTCTTCAGATCAGGCAGCGTCTGTCTGAGGAGAAAATGTTAATGTCTTAGACTTGTTGAAATATCTTCAACCTAAAATATTAACCCTTTCTCTTTTCACAGATGCTGCCGGACCTTAAGTATGTTTCTGGCAATTACTGTTTTTGTTTCACTATGTATCTCAATACTTCTCACTCTAGACTCATTGATGTTCTCCCTCTCTCCATGCTGAACAAAGTTCTTGAAGCCCAACATCCACATTCTATATGAAAAAAGAGCTCTCGCAGTCAGCCACCCTTGCACGAAGATTTGCCTCTTGATTCCAACTCCTAAATGCGCTGTCTCTAATTATGTCTTCTCAAGGTTCAAGATTGTTTAATATCATTTCCAGGACACAAGTGAAAAGGAAACCAAAGACATTGTTGCAGCTCACAGAAAAACACAATAAGAGTACAATAATAAAAAAGCACAATAAATACTATATTTGTGCATAAGATAGTTTATAGATGTATATTGATTGCTTGTCCATAAAGTTGTGCTGGGCGCAGGAGTGTTTATACATCAGGTGACTGACAGGAGAAGATAAAATGGTGGTATTGGGGATGTGGACAGGTGGCTAATGAGTGGAGCTGTTGATCTGCCTAACTGCTTGGGGAAGGTAATTGTTTTTGAGTCTGGTGCTCCAGGCGTGGGTGCAACGTTGCCTCCTTTCTCACGGGAGCGAGAAAAACAGACCCTGAGCAGGATTGGCGGGATCTTTCATGATGTTACTGCCACTTTCAGGCACCTTTCTGCATACATGCCATTGGTGGTGGGTAGTCTGGTGCCAGTGGTGCGTTGAGTAGTTCTGACTACCTGTTGTAGAGCCTTCCTGTGCACCGCAGTGCCATTTCTGTACTCTGCAGTGACGTAGCCTGTTAGGATGCTCGCTATTGTGCTCCTGTAGAATAACGTTAATACAGCTATGCATAGTCTAGTTCTCTTCTGCCCCCTTAGAAAGTAGAGGTGCTGGTGTAAGTACTTTCCTGATTATGTAGGATGTGTTCTGGGCTCTTGCGAGGTTGTGCAAGATGTGCACTCGCAGGAATTTGAAACAGCTTGCAGCTTCCACTGCTGTGCCCCTCATGTAAAGAGAGGTGTGAGTGGTGTGATTTCTCCTAAAGTCGATAAACATCTCCTTTGTCTTGTTGACTATTTGCCTGGCACCAGGCCTTGAGCTCTTCCACCTCCTCTCTGTAGGCCGTCTCATCGTTGTTGTTGATGAGCCCCGCCACTATTGTGACATCGGCGAACTTGACAATGTGATTACTTGAGCATTTGGCCATGCAGTCCTGTGTGAGCAGAGTGATAACAGCAATGGGCGTAGCACGCAGCCCGGGAGGCACCTGTGTTGAGGATGATTGGGAGGGAGGAGTAGTTGTGCATCCTGACTGAGATCTGTTGGTTAGGAAGTCCAACACCCCGTTGCACAGTGGTGTATTTAGACAGAGGAGTAGGAGATTGTTCACCGAGGTCTGTGGGACAGTAGTGTTGATTGCCAAACCGAAATCCAGAAAAACATTCTGACACAAGTGACCTTGTTTTTGAGGTGTGTCAGGGTCAGGTGCATGACAGATGTCATGCCATATGTTGTAGAGTGGTTCTTTTGTTCAGAGGATAGTTTCTAATACCAAGCATATTTTTTTGCATTCTATTCTCAAGAATTAACCCTTTAACTCTCCAGGACATTGGGTATTGTGAGTCTTTTAGGGTGCTATTCTTTCTTGTTCTGTATGATCACACTCAATTGTGTTAAACTTGCATGCTTCAGAAGCTTCAAAACCATTTGTCACACTAAAATTAGAGTGACAATGCAGAATGGCGGTATTTTGTCTGACATTTGCACTGATTGTGAAGGCAAATTCTTTCCAGAAATAAAGAACAGTGCAGGGAATACTCAGAAGATCAAGCGGCATCTGTGGAGAGTGAAACAGAGTTAATGTTTCAGGCTATGACTTTTCATCAGACCTTGAAAAGCGTGTTTTAAGTTACAGAGATGTGGGTGGGGGGGGGGGTAGAGAGAACATAGAGAATGTCTGATAATAGGGTGGAGACTGGGGTTTTTTTGCTTCTCTTTCCAAAAAGGCCCATTCCACCCATGAAATGTAAGCTTTGGATGTGTGTTGATTGATGTATTTTGCTTTACTTACCATTCCAATTTCACCAAATAGACGTTCAAATGGGAAAAGAGGAAAGGTACAATGAAGCTAGATATAAAAAGATCATATAAACAAACAGATGTGAAGGATCAGGTACAATAGCAAATGCATTAGTTGACTATTTCCCTGTATAAAAAGGGACATTGCACTCAGAGAGATGATGGCTTGGATTTACCAAGATGAATGGGAATCTAGTTATGGGAAGAAGGTTGAGGCACAAACAGTACTTTTGTGGAGCACCAAAAGAGAAGAAGAGGTCCATTTGAGGTTTTTAAAGCTGTGATTAATTGTAATAAAGTAAAGAAAAAACAAAGTCAATGTTGTGTCCATTGGATAGAACATTGTTGGTTAAGGAGTCAATATAAAGTTGTCACAGAAAGTGAGCAGAAAAACTCCAAGAAATATCTTTGTGGTGTATTGCTGGAACATGGAATACTTATCCATTGAAAGTGGAAAAGGCTGAGATCATTCAGCCTTACAAAGGAAGTATAAATATACAGTGGATTCCAGTTAATTCGTGCGTCGCTTAATCAGTGCAGCCACTTATTTGGGACAACTCTTAAAGGAGAAAAACTAACCAAGAAAAAAGCCAGGATTCTCTTTGTTTATTTGGGATACTCTTGTTGCTGAACAGTTTCTAGCTAGTTAGTTGCATGAACTCATGTGCCTGTTAGTCACTACACAATGCTTAGAGCAAATAGTTTTTAAATAGCGTCAGTTGAATGTTTGTGTTCAAAAAGCAGTGATTCTTGTCACTGATAGTTGCTGAGAAATAAACAGCAAGATATTTTAGAACTGTTTTGTTCACAATGGTTTCAAGCATTCAAGCTTTGAGATGCCAGAAGTGGTAGGGAGTGAAAATGAAACAATTTCACTACTTTAACAAATAAGGAACTATGAAGAATTAAATCGACAATCATCTTGAATATTATAATGAAAATGTGCGAAGGGAGTCCATCATCTGCACTAGGTGTCTGCAATGATTCTGTTCATTTACATCAGTTACAAGAACACGGCAACATACACTGGACAATATCCTCCATCAGTATACAATTTGGAACTAACACACTATTTTATAGTACTCTAGTAGCATTCGTAGTGTTCTAATTTGTTCTGTATTTCATTTAAATGCATAATTTAATACTCAGTTAAATGGTGGTTTGTCTTTTTTATATCTTTTTAACTATTTCCATGAAACTTCAGCTAATTGAGACAGCCGCTTAACTGGGCCAAAATGTACTGGTCCTGATGTGGCCCAGTTATCCAGAATCCACTATATTTTAAAAACCAGGAATATTCAAGATCATGGGCACTAGAGCAACCAATATTGGTTTAGAACTATGCTAACATGGATTCCATGAACCAAAATATTACCATGCAAGTTT
The DNA here is from genome assembly GCF_048418815.1 of Hemitrygon akajei. Taxonomy (NCBI): domain Eukaryota; kingdom Metazoa; phylum Chordata; class Chondrichthyes; order Myliobatiformes; family Dasyatidae; genus Hemitrygon; species Hemitrygon akajei. The sequence goes on from NC_133143.1 coordinate 33,728,950, forward strand.
TTAAGAATACATCACCATTTGGCATTGAAGAAAGATTTGTGTTGAGTGCTAAATCATTTTCAGAAGTTTGGAGCAGCTTATTAAAAATGAATGTTGAATTTTAATTAGATACGTACCACAACAAAGAGGTGTGAATAGATAACAGGGAAACAGGCCACTTGCAGTAACCAGTACGTGCTGTTTCTTAGGCTCCACCTGGAAGTCCTTCCTAAAGTTCTTTATTAGCATAACATTGTTCTGCCTTCTTACGTAAGTATTTGTCCATCCTCCCTTGAAATTTGCTTCAGTTACTTTCTGCAATAGTGACTTTCACATTCTCACCACTCCAGCTGAAAACGTTTAAAAAACAAAATCTGAATCCACTATTTGATACCATGGTGACTATTCTGTATTTATAGTCTCTATACAATCATCTTCCCACAACTGGAAGCAGTCAGTCTATGTCTATTAAAACCTTCCATTTTAAAAAAACAACCTTAGTTAAGCTAACTCTTAGACTTTTGTTTAAAATGAAAAGTAACTCACTGTCTATTTTGTTTATCCTTTCATAATGGATATAATCTCACATAATATTGCCTTCAGTTTGCACTCTTTCCAGTGTCCAATGCCCTTGTGTCTTTTCCTGATCGCAGGGAAGTAAATATTCCTGGGATGAAAAGATTTCCTTAGCTAGAAGGAAAGCTTAGGATTCCTGTATCAGGTACAAGACAAGGATTAGGATAAAATTTGTTAGAGGTTAGTTTTCAGCACCAATTCACAGTCACAACTAAAGTTATTCCTAATTAGTTATTCTAAGGATCTTGAAGTTGCTGTTCAAATGCAATCATTGGTGTATATCCTTTGTTAAAATCAATTAATGATTAGAATGAATATAAAATTAATTGAACACAATCTGCATTATACATAAATTGATTGAGACAGTAATGCAAGTTTTGGACCCTATACGTGACTGAATTCTAATACCCTGGGATGTGGTTGCAATCGTTCTTAGAACAACTTGGAAGCAAGCTCAAAAACAGCTTACATTACCCTAGCGTCTCAGGCTTGCAGCAGGAGCAAATGAATCTAAATTTAAAGTACTTTACCTATTCCGAAATTCTGCATCTGACAGTTAACTAATGGTTTTCACCTGACCCAATGAAGACATTTGAGGTACATTTGGAAATGAGTTAAGTATGCTCTAAAGTGCAACCTAAATTCAGGTGGAAGACAACGTTTGTTTACCTTTGAACATTGATTGCATTCAAATTGGAGATACTGGCTCCCCACTCTCCCCAAGACCTGCAGAAGGGTGAATAGATAACATAAGGGAACATGCCATTGGTATTTCCAAACATCAGTTACTGTCTTGGACATGGCTAGTCTCACACACAAAGTCTTGTAGAAGTAGATATAACATTTGTGCATTTGTACTAGTGGCCAATGTTGGCCATGGGCCGTTCAAGCATGTCTAAATTTTGTGACAGTATCATCTGAAATAAGAGCAGTGTGTCATTGTCTCCTAACATGCTCATTTTGGTGCCTAAATAGCAGGGAGGATTGGTAAGCAACGACTTTGTTTAGGGAGCATGCAGAAAGGACGATTAGTTTTCTGATAAAAGGCAACACAAATGTTACGTGGCACCATGAGAGCTTAGTAGTGGATTTAATTTAGTGAAGCCTTGTTCCTTTTACGTGAATCTGCTTTAGTGAACTATATACGTTATAAGTCTTGCTTCATACAAAATCAAAGCCTGCTAACTCCATAAGAAGACACAGTAGTATTCATTTCCTATTTCACAAGTCTAACTGATACAACTTCCTTTTATTAATTTTGGATCACTGTTATTCTGCAATTTTTGTGTGTGTGTTTATGACACAAGCATTATACTTGTGTAACCTAGTTACTGGTTGTGTGCTATTGCCAGTCAGATGTTGTTTACTTTGTCGTATTCAGATTGCTGTCCCATAAGGAAAAAGAACTAGAGGGCGATTAACCTAGGAATGGAGGGCAGTGGTTTTGTTTGCAAATTAGTAAGATGATAATAGTTTTCAAAGGAATAGAAATTTACTTTCTTTTGTATGTGACAATCATCTCTGATCCTTTCCAATTTTTTAATACTTTTTTTTAACAATTTTTTCTAAAAAGTAAGAGCTGAAGAGATTATGCTGATGCCCTAAGTCTTTAGCAACACATCCAGAATTTTGGAGGAACTCATCAGGTCTGGCAGCGTCTATGGAGGGGAATAAACAGTCGATGTTTTGGGCTGAGACTCGTCATCAGGGCAGGAAAGGAGGGGTCAGGATCCAGAATCAGACCCAGCCCTGATGAAGGGTCTCAGCCTGGACAAATAGCCTAATTCTGCTCCAATGTTTTAGGGTTTTATGAAAACTTTGACTATTTATTCCCCTCCATAGATGCTGGCTGATCTGCTGAGTTCCTCCCACATTTTGTGTGCATTGCTGAAATGCGATTATTTCAAATCTATCAGAGTTAGTTTGTAATTTTTTAAAATAAGGTTAAGCAACCTGAAACCCCTGTCGCACACCCCTTTGTTAGCCTTAGCTCCAATCATCATCCCATGTTCAATGCTTTTCAATTCTGTGCTTAATACAAGCCTGTTCCATCCAAGTGGCTGATGACTATTCTGTAATGGTGTAAATTATCCAGTGCCTGTTCCCAGAGGAAAGATGCAGACCCAAACCAACAAGAAAAAATTGTGGATCGTAAGTACATCAAGTACCCTGTGGGAGTTGGAGAATTGATGGACATTATCTCTGATTACTGTCAGACTCAATATTAGTAAATTAATTCAGCCAGGAGCAAAATTTCTGGAATGCAACATGTGGAGCAATTTCACTACCCTTGTCCGTGCTATTGTGCCTCCACTATGCAATGAAAAGGATGTTTTTTTTTGTAACATTACTAATTGTTCCCAAAGGATAACTGTCTAAGGGGTTATGTCAGTGAAATGGGCACAACGTAGACACTCTCTGACTTAAGACTCCTGCTGTCAATTTTAGTTTTGAACAGAGTTGGAGGCTGATTTTTTTTTTGTAGATTTGAACTTCCCGCTTCTTACAGAGCTTTTCATTTGTTGCCACCCACAATTGCCCTTGTTGAGTGATGTTGAGCTGCCTCCTTGAAGGGGTACAAAGGGTACAAACCCATCTAGTGAAGGTTCTCTCACAGAGCAACCGTGAAAGCTATTCAGGATTTAGACCTAACACACTCTATACATCAGCACATTGAGGAAAGGACATTTGATGATTAAGCATCAAACCCGGCACAAAATTCATCCCTTCCCTTCATGGGTACCTGCAAGGAGGCACTTCCTGATACTATCACCAATGGTGTCTCTGCATATCTCCACTAACTTGTGGCAATCTTTGGCCCATATCAGCCCAAGGTAGACTTGGAGCATTTGGGATGACATTGAGAACCTGAAGTCCATGTGTAAATGGCGGAAGGAAAAGCCAGCCTTGTATGGTATCAACATGCCCCCTTGTCAGGCAAGTCTAGCTCAAACTGTGGAAGTTCATAGTTCCACATTAGTTTAATTTGTCATTCAATAACCTATGGAAGTAGGGCAGAACCAAAGTCTGCACTTGATACCAGCGGGTAAGCTAAGAAGTGGGGAAAAAAAGGAAGAAAATATTTGCAATGCCTCCTTGTGGAAATGTTGACAGTAAGTAGTACAAGTATTGGGGCAGATGACCAGATATCTGGACAACAATATGAGTTGAGTCTACCTTAAGGGGAAAAGAGAGGAAAAGAGACAGGGGCTTAGAGAGATGCTGCTTGAGTCTAAGACTCTGTCAGCTGAAGGTACAGATACATGGGGCACACGGATTAGATATAGGCTTATTCAAGAGACTGGAAGTGTTCTAAGAATTATGGAATGTGGGGTTGTAGATGTGTGGGAAGATGAGGGAAATTGAGGCATTATTTACCTTCATAGGTTAGCCATCATGGAGGTAGGTGATGGGCAAATGGGGCTTGACGTGAGAGCAAGGACGAGCTGGTGGCCCCCAGGTCAACAAGTTATCAGCATGTTTCGAGATCGGGGTTCTGCCTGGGCAGGAGGCATGAGAGTCCTCACGCAGGATTCCCTAAAGGTTAACTTGCAGATTGAGTCATGGGTAAGGAAGGCAAATGCAATATCAGCATTCATTTCCAGAGGACAAGAGTACAAAAGCAAGGATGTAATGCAGAGGATTTATTAGGTCAGACTGCATTTGGAATATTGTGAGCAGTTTTGGACCCCTTATATAAGATGAGATGTGTTGGCATTGGAGAGGGTCCAGAGGGGATTCACAAGAACGATCCCAGGAATGAAAAGATTAACTTATGGAAAGTGTTTGGGTCTGGGCTGGGGTTTAGAAGAATGGTGGGGGGGTGGGGAAGGATCTCATTGAAACCTATCAACTGTTGAAAAGCCTAGATAGAGTGTATGTGGAGATTGTTTTCTCTTGTTTGTAGACTAATTGTACCTCATCTCGCACAATACAGAAGGAGGCCATTTAACCTATCTCTGTTGACTCTCAGACTAACCTTACTTTCCTGTTACCTATTCCCTCTCACATGCCCATTAAGTTTCTTGAATTGCCTGCCACACAACTATATCAGGAACAACTGATATGGCCAACTGACCAGTGTATCTTTGGATGTGTGACACTCCAGGGGAAGCTCATGGGAGCATAGAGAATATATGCAGGTTGCAGTAGTGTGATCAGTCGACGGGTACGAGTGCTTTAATGGAGAACACTACAGGGTAATTTTGTTTAATATGGTGAGGGTGATGCATGGGCAGCCACCAAACAGTCCTTGACAGATCGGCGTCAGGGTCCAGTGGCACAGGATGCAAGGTGACTGGGACCCCTTCAATGCTACAGCCTCCTTCCTCCTTCACTGTGTCGTCATCTTCCACCAGCTCCTCTGCTGAGGTCTTGTTTGGGTCACACTTTGTCTGGATCCTCCTGCTTGACCTTACTGTCATGGGTGACCCAACCAGGAGCTTAGCCCCCAGACAGCATCACTCGTGCGGTCTCGGGAACTCACAAGCCACTCCGCCACAACAAGGTGACAATCCTCAGAGAAGGATCATCTTGCAGGTGGAACCAGAGGTCAGGTTTGAATCTGGGCTGCTGCAGCCCTGGGACAACTGTGCTAAGAGCTGTGCCAATTTGCTGCTAAGTGAATGGTGTATTAGTACATCTAGTGCTTCAGCTGCCCATGTTAATTAATACTTTAGAATTATTTTACAATGGACCAAGGATAGATGATATAATAAAATAGAAGACATTACGTAGTAGTAAAATTCAGGTTCACTGTTATTGAAGCGTGTTTTAAAGTACACCCATTTTGGCTTGTGTTTATATCAATACCACTAAGCTTTCCTGATTATTGATTGAACGACCTTTAATATGTTGCAGTGGCTGTGCTGCAGATCAATACTGGTCCAGTGGTGCATTCTACACTGCTTTATTAATTCTTTACTGGATTCCACATGGCAGACTGATTTAGTGACAATCAAAGTGACCTGATAAAACAACAAAGGTTGTGCAATCTATAACCTTTCTGCTGCTTTGCTCTCTGGATTTTTCTTTTGTCTGGCCTGTTGAGTCATTTTGATCACAGTGCACTTGATTTGTAAGCTAACATGGGTTTAATTATTGTTTGTGTAATTATAAATAATTGCTTTAATTTGGGTTTACTTATGTACCTACCATGTTACAATTTAAAAAAATCTTTCCTCTTCATCTTACTTGTAGACGAAATCTTTGACTGATATCTTCACATATAAGTGAATCAGTTGGCTCCCGCTAAGCTGAGTGTTCATCATCTCTAGGGCATGGTTTGCCCTAGAGGTGAGCATTTAGTCATTGCTTAGAATTAGTACAAACTGCAGGAAGCCAACCTCTGCGTGATGCAGAAAATGCAAAAATGATTACTAAGAGCCTCTTAAGGCTGTGCACTTCGCCCCCTTCTTTACTCACTATATGTATACATATCCAAGATTGTGTGGCTAGATATAGCTCCAACTGGATGATTCGCTCCAGTGTTCTTTTTCTTGTCCAGATTATTTCTGCCTATGTCTGCAGAACTCAAGTTCCCTTTGCAGCTCTGTTGTGTATCAAGACCAGACTTCCACATGAGTCATGGTGCACACTACTTGGAATGCAAAACATCTTCCTTGATCATTTTGTCTTGTTCCTATAGTGATGTCCTGACCCTACATTAAGATGTTTAATGCTTCATCTATCCAATATTAGATTGGCCTGTCAAAGTTTTATCTGTTTCTATATTGTTTGCTCAATCTCTTGGGATGCCTGATTCCTTTATGATTAATTCTGGCTATTACGTTATGATTTCGCTGCAATCGACGTTTCTGGAAATTTGTACTCAGATCAATAAAAAACATCTCTGAGAAGCAGTGTAGTTCACTTCATTGTTCTGGCCAAAGTCTATCCTTCTGCCAGCAATGCTGGAAAACCTCACCATTGCCACGTTGCTGTTTGTGGGGTCTCGCTATATGCAAACCGTTGGCCACATTTCCTACAGTACAACAAACACGCATCAGAATCTGTTTCACAATCCATGAAAAGCATTGCAGTGTCTGTAATAAAAATAATCACATTGCAGCAGCAAATCATGTTTGTTTTTATTGTCCCTTCTCGAACATCAGACATAAAACCTGATAGAACAACGGTGGGTAGTAAAATTTCTCCGCCAGACATCAACCTGTTTGATATGAAGTCAGTTATGAGGCATCTGATGACAACCCCCAACACACACACAAAAAAAAATTCAGACACATCTCATTTAAATCAGATTGCTTTTAAACACGTTATCTTTTTAGGTCTCTCCTACAGATTCTCTCTACAGTGAAATGACTTCCCTCTGCTTGCTGCGCGCGGTGGTATATCACATTTAAGAAGCTTGCTGGAGCGTGACTAGTTGTTGGGTGTCTTTGCAATTTTGTTTTTTGCTGCACTCAGTAAGCTGCAACCTGGTGACCACTTTCTGAATGTATTGCTATCCTTGGTTTGAGCGAAAGAGAGACCAAGAAGGTTGCAGCCATCATCATCAGGACTCGGAGTCGTGTTAACAATAAATAGTCTGCTCTCCCTCTTTGACTGGACTCATGTGAGATGATAAAAGTCAGTAGTATATTAATGTGGTTGCTTTTGTCATCTAACGAAACTTGGGAATAAATTTCTACAGCTTACTTTCAAGAAATAGTTGAACTAATCTTTTCTTAGCCTTCTCCCAAAACCTTTCAGGTGATTAAACTTAATATTTTGGATAAAAATTCGTACCTTATCATTTTTGAAACCATTATTTTTCAAGTGTTAGTTCTGTTAAAATGTAACATTAATGACAAATAACTTCTACGACTCCTGTACCTGAAATGTTCTTCAGATGGGCAGGTGAGGAAAAATGCCTTTGAAACCTTGACTGGAACTTTTCAAAAGTGTTTAGTGGTCACACAGAGCTATAGGTTTTCCTTCCATGAACCACAAATATGACTGATTTCTTGTGGATGTGTTCCAAAACTTTGGTCCCCTGATGCAGTGTGTCTATTCTCGAAAACCTAGTTTTAAATCTGGGCACTGTGCATGGAGCTCATGAGGCAGAGATTGCTTGGTGGGATTCATCTCACTTGGCATGAATTTCTATCCCCTGCAGGGAAGGCAGTTAACAGTGGAGGACCAAATGCTGAACAAGTTTTTAACTGGAGGGTCAAATCCTTCTCTGGCATTTGTTACAGATAGTGCAAGATCTTCCTTGAGGTAGATTCTTTAATGATTCATTCTCAGCGATTACCACCACCAAAAGCACTCCTCGCTGCCCTTTGGCCTTTTCACACCATTGGGATGTTCATTGGCACTTTGCAGCTAATAAAGAAACCATAATGAGGCCTGTATCCATAACCCTCTGACTCAGCAGTGAAGGCCTACCTCTGAATAATCCAAAGGGGACCCTAAGAGCAAAGCAGGTTTATGGGATTATTTTCATTATATATTTAATACTTGTTTCATCCGTTAATATATTTATCTTATAACAATACTGGTTTAAAGTGAAGATTTACTATTATCATTATAGGAGCAGATTTAGACCATTTGGCCCATCAAGTTGTGATACCTATGAAGATTATAGCAAGATGAGCTTTGTAACCTTCATAAGCAGCCATTTTTCTTAAATCCTTTACGAATGCAAACTATTGGTTAGCTTGCATTAATTCTGGGGAACTTAGAGTAACTGTATGATATCAAACAGGAAAATAAAATATTGCTAAGAAAAAAGTTGTATATATAATAATTAAAACGTAACTTGATAATAGCTAACTCACTCTACAAGAATGTATCAATTCAGATAGTATTTTTTTTAACTTTTAGGCCTTTGGTTCATGGCAAACTGCATATTATTATCGTTGTTAGTGTTTGCTAGTGTCAGTTTATTAGTATCACCTATACTGGAGATACAGTAAAAAGCTTTTACCTATAGTGGATATAGAATAAAAAGCTTTTAATTGCACACCGTCCATGCAAAGCGTGTCATACAAAAGTACATCAAGGTACTGAAAAGAAATCAGAATGCAGAATATAGTGTTGCAGAAAGAGAGACAGAGTGGTGCAGATTGAGAAAAAAAGTGCAAGGGTCATGACCAGGTAGTTGGAACGTTTTTAGCTTTATTTGGCAATCAAAGGATTGTCTCGAAAAATATCGTAACAGAAAAACCAGAAGAGTGACGACTGGTATTTCAATAAACTCCTCTTATCCATACTTTCTCAAGATGTTAAAAAGGCCATTGACGATAACGTGCTATTCTTAGCCACGGACCAGCATTTTCAATCAATAACAAGCAGTTAGTGTTGGCAAGTGAAATTAGACATTTAGGTCTTCCATTGATAATTCACCCTAGAACATAACATATATGCATCACAAGAGTTGCCAGTCAGCATTAAATTCAATGTAGGACTTCCTTGGGGACTCCTGCTCTGGGTATTTCCCTCGGGGTTTACTCCCGAAGCCCTTCCCCATGAGTGGGTATAGCCAGGAGGCAGCAGAGGTTTGAGATCAGAGTTTTCCTTCTCCTAGATGAACTGCCAAGCATGGCTAGCAAGCCCCATCTGCCCAAAGCGACTGGTTTTAAGGCGCCAGTAACTCGCCTTTACCCCTTTTCTCAGTAGAAACAGTTCCACTGGGCTTAGTAGCTAAGCCACACGTAAAGACCAGGAGCTAGACTTGCTTGTCAGAGGCTATTTGAAGCGCACTCTGTTGGGAGCATTTAATAGATAATCAGAGCTTTCCTTGTTACCACCCCCAGCTACAACAACTTATGGAACCAACTAAACGCTGCTGGCGGTGGTGGTGGAAGCGGATACAACAGGGTCTTTTAAGAGCCTCTTAGATAGGTACATGGAGCTTAGAAAAATAGAGGCTTTGCACTAGGGAAATTCTAGGCAGTTTCTAGAGTAGATTACATGGTCGGCACAACATTGTGGGCCAAAGGGCCTGTAATGTACTGTAGATTTCTATGTTCTATGCTCTAAGTCTGCCCTGCTATTCCATCATGGCTGATTTATTTTCCCTCTCAGCCCCATTCTCCTGCCCTCGCTCCATAACCTTTGATGCACTTACTACCTTAATCGAGAAACTATTCACCTTCACTTTAAGTATACCCAATGACTTGGCTTCCACAGCTCTCTATGGCAATGAATTCCAGATTCACCAACTTCTGTCTAAAGCAATTCCTCCTCATCTCTGTTCTAAAGGGATGTCCTATTGTGAGAGTGTGCCCGCTGGTCCTGGACTCTCCCATGCTCTATTTATGTCCAGTTTTGTTTGCTCTCTGGTTCCATCAAAGCTACTAATACTAATGGATTCAGTGAGCATGTAAGACCTTGGGAATGGAATATATATGGTCCATTTTGATAGGGAGAAAATAAGTATTTTGTCTGAATGGGAAGAGGTTGCCAAGTTCTGCATTATGACTCAGTGCACGATTTGCAGAAGGATGATATCTAGATGTGGAAGGTATTTAGAAAAACTAAATTTTTCTAAAACTACAATCAAAGGCATATGTACCAACTAAAAGGGAAATGAATACCAAAGGAGGGAGGTGATGCTTCAATTACCTTGGGTATTGTTGAGATGATGTCTGGATTACCATGTGCCGTGTTGGTTGTCTTATTTAAAAAATATTGGAGATACTTTACTAGACTGATATCTGGAACGCAGGGGTTGTCTTATAACATGTGAGCAGAGTTAACTGAAAGATAGGAGTGGGGACCATTATTTCCATTCCAAAGAGAACCCCCCACCCCCCAACAAAATGCAAAGACCCTGGTCATTGTCAGCCACACTCCTTAGGCCAGAGGCCTGGTTTGCTTTTAAATCAGCCTCAGGGATCAAAGGCCCTCCTCACTATCAGTCCCATGCCAGAAATTAATGGATCTGCAAATTGTTCAATAGTATTGTGACAGCATTTGCTGATATTATAAATGTGATCAGTATTCTGATACAAACGAAATTACAATATGTCCATCTTTTACAAATTGATTTATTTTAATCTTTCATTAAAATTTTCTGCATCTATAATGGATAACTTTTTAAACTCTGCATCTAAGTGGAGAGAACTGTTGTTCTCTTTGTTTTCTCTGAACCCAGCCTGGGTACACGCCAGATTCTGCAGACAGTTTTATTCTTTATTGTGGCTTGCCACAGAACTAGAATGGTGTGCAAAATTATGAGGTTCATTTGCTTTTGTATACTGGGCGACATATGGCCCAGAATGGTTTATAACAGCAGATTTTCTGCCCTGAAGGATGGTAGGTTACCATATGGTACCATTACTAATACTAGCCTTGTATTCCCACTTTATTTAATTTAGTTCTTAATCACTGCTCTGCAAATTTTTCCTGGTAATATTCATAGGTTGAATTTTGGCTTTAGTCATGTCTATCAACTTCATTTCTTTGTGCCATTTCTCGCCATCTGTTTTAGTTAGTGATTCATTGAGTGTGTCTGCTGCTGACTTCAACTGAGCACTGTTAACTGAAAGTAAAAGTGGATTGTTATTTACGGTGCTGTATGCTGCCACATTTCAGGATGTTACACTGTGGTATCATTTGGTGCTCCATCATATGTGTAAAAGATGGCCGTACTTTTATTACACAGTTTGAATATGTAGCAAGTGTTAGTAAAATTGAATCATAATATTAAAAAAGAGGCTGCAAAATGGATAGAGGATTGTCAAGTGGACACAAGCAGGTTGTTGTTCTGAGCGGAATGGAAGGAAATATCTAATGTTCTTCCTCTGTGTGTGGGTATTAGGAACTCTGCTCTCTAACGGGGAATTCTTTCCAACTGGAGTCAGGCGTTAGCGCTGGAACTGGCGGCATTTACCCGTTTATTCCTCAGCAGGGCTCCGATTTCTGCACGCGTGCCGATGCCTGGGAGTTGCAGCCTGACAGGTGGTGCTGGCTCTGCCCTTCCCTTCACCTCCGGTGCTGAGCTCCTCACGGATCCAAGAACAGAGCTCCCTCATACTTGCATCTGGCATTAAATTGGGAACTGCCTGCTTGATCTTGCCCCAAGTGAAGTTGAATGTTGGGCCTGAGATCTTACCGATTCCAACAAGAATTTCAGGAATATGGATTAAATGGCAAAGTGGAAATAAAGCTGTTAGTTTTTCAATTATTTGACTTTAATGAATACAGCTAAATGGAACAGTATTCCTTCTAGGTCCAAGATGTAATACACAGTACCAACAGTCGTACACAGCTCAAGGCACATATAGCACATATAAGACAGCAATAAACGTAGCATATGTAGTATATAAAAATATAATATAGCCCAAGCCATGCGTGACGTGTCCTGTACGTTGTCGGCAAGGACAATCCCTCAGCACTCCACAGAATCCAGCTTGTCTTCCACCAAGCAGACACTGGAGGGCAACACCGATGGGAGAGGCCAGCCTCTAGTGCAGTCCAGCACGGACGCTGTGCCAAACCACATCCAGCGTTTCCCCTCCCGGGTGGCTGCAACAGGCAAGCCAGCGGCATGGGGCCTAGTCCGTGCTACAGATCAAAGGCTACGTAGCTCCCCCTCCCTCGGCCTTGCCAGGAAACCAGTTAACTGGACTTAAATCCCGCATGCCTCCACCCTGAATAGGAGGTACGGGCGTCACAGCATTGTGGCTGATTTAATGAATCAGTGATCCAGAGTCGTGGACAAATGATATTAAGGCATGAGTTCAGATCTCTCACAGCAAATGGAAAATTTGCATGCGGTTTATCAAAAAAACCTGGAATAAAACGTTTGTGTCAATAACGATAGTGAAATCAATTTGATTTTCTCATTTCAGTTCCCCTATTAAGTTTATTACCCACTATTTTATCAAGCTGCTTAACAGAGGTGGAAGTCTTTGTTCACATCCATCACACCAAGTGATGGTATGGTGCAATATTGTGAAATGTGTCACTATACAGCATTGCAAACGGCATGATGCTCATTTTCAGCTCTCAGCACGAGGTTGAAGCAGGGAACGGATAGAAACTCCTGATATGGCTCAATCAAACTGATATCAATAAATGGCGCAAGTGGAAGAAGTTGGTACATACTGTATGTCGTCAAAGATAAACTTCCAGCTGCAAAGTTTTCCCAGGAAGGAAATTGCACGATAATGGGGAAGAGTGGGAAGTGACACTTCTATTAGCAATGGGTAAGTCTGTTACTAGAGTAGAAACCCAGAGGCTTGGATAAATGGTCTAGGTTCTCATGTCCCACCACGGTGGTAGGGAAATTGATGATCAGTGAACTGAGTCATTCCGGATTGAGAAACAAGTGTCAGAAATGAGGCCTGTGAAAGCAAAAAGCTGTCTGCTGCACCAACATGCTTCAGCTATGTAAATCTCTCATCCTCTTTCACATAGATACTTTATTGATCCCAAAGGAAATTACAGCGTCACAGTAGTAGTACAGTGCACAGATATACAAATATTAGAAGAGAAGTAAGAATGAATAAAAATTTGCTTGAAACAGCCTAACTGGAGGTGGTCATCGCTTCCTCAGCAATTGGCTGACTCATTATAGAGCCTAATGGCCGAGGCTGAGAATGACCTCACATCGCGTTCTTTGGAGCAGCACAGTTGTCTGTTGACTGTACTCCTTTCTATAGATTCTGCCAGGCACTCCAGCATTTTGTGTGTGCATTTGTCTTAGTATGGCTCCAGAGACAGAGTGGAATAGTATTTTAACTAATTGCTGGTATACAAAAATGTAGAATCAGGACAAAATTGGATGGATCATCTGACATTGCGCATGTCATCTGCCTCTACAACAAATTACCAGTCAATCAGCTCTGCAATGTTCTCGTCCAGTGGTGATTAGGGTTTTGCTGGAACCATATGCTTGTGCAGAAGTAGCTGTTCCTGAACCTGGTGATGTAGGACGTCGGGTTTCTGTACTTCCTGCCGATGGTAGCTGCGAGAAGATGATATGGCCTGACAACACCAAACTCTTGAAGTGAAGGGGTTTTAGGGGAATACGAAGATGCTTGTAATTATGTGAGGTGAGTATTACCTTGTAGAATCATAGAACATTTTTAACACAGACTCCCATTCAGCCCATGCCTGATTAAAGAAAAATGAATATTCAGCTTAATCCTGTACTAGGACGGTAACTATGCCGGTCACAGCTTTTCAAATAAATAAATAAGCGCTGATTAAATGTGATCAGGGGTTTTGTTTCTAGTATTTTTCAGACAGTGAGTACCAGATCCCTACCATTTTTTAAGTGGAACAAATTGTTCCTCATTTCCTTTTAGCTTTCTACCAATTCCTTTAAACTTGTCCCTCTGGTTTTTGACTTCTCTGCTAAGGGAAATGAGTCTTTCCTATTTGCTCTGTGCACATCCCTCACCACAATTAAATCTCCTCTCTGCTTCCTCTGCCCTAAAGAAAACAACCTTAAATTAATCAATCTTTCTTCAACTCAAAAGATTTCTAGTCCTCACAACATTTTCATAAATCTCCTTTGCAAGCTCTCCAGATGTGGATGTTTTTGAGTACCGTAATATTTTACCATTTACAATCCGATACCGCAACTGCTTTCCGAAATCTGCATCACACCTGAAATAATCTGTTTTGTAACTTGCTTTCTTGCAGCTTACTGTAACCTTGGTGCTCTGATTTGTACATCTTCTCCATAAATCACAATTTTTTTTGCAAGGGCTGCACCTTCAGCTTTTATGTCAGTGCAACTTGTGAACAGTGTCCTAAAATACAGCTTGTACGTATCTTCTTTGTGTTGCAGGAAGCAGTCGATTATAGTTTAGCATTGTTTGTGTATTAGATGATTGCTATGACAAGACGCACTTAAGATCTGGAGCAAGATTCTAAGCTGAAACTCCTACCAAGGAAATCCTGCACTGTCAGGCTATGATGCTTTTTGGATATCATGTTAAATCCAGAACAGATGAAAAGAACACGTTACACCCTTCCTAAACAAAAGAGCCCGGCAAATTGCCACCAGTGTTACAATGAACATTTCTACCTGCAATAGCATCTTTAATGGGGTATATGGTCATCGTCATGTTGCTGTGTCATACTCGTTGCTTACCATCTTTTTCAGACGTGTTGAAGGGATTGTAAAACTATTTGATTTTCATTACTTTAGAATTTGTCAATCTATTAAAATAAGGTCAGTCTATATAAGAAATTGCTACAACTATTACTTCGTGAACAAATCCAGCTTTATATGAAAATGGTTTCAATAACTTGTATATCTGCAAATGCAAATGTCAGGCTCTAGAAAAAAAGTATTAGAAATAATGAGGAAGGTAGAAAACCATTCAGAATAGACTCTTCACAGCATGTCTGTCTTCAGCAGCCATCAGCAATGCAGCTTTCCTCTTCCTTTCTGTTCTTGGTTTGAAGGTTATCCCATGCTGAGTCATCTCACTGAAGCCAGCAAATTTCACTTTCACGGTGGGTTTGCTTCAGCAAGCCTTCTCTGCAACACTGTGATAATTTTGGCTCCTTTGCTGAACTATGTGACGTGTGAAATGTTATTTTACAACACACTTTGTAGCAAATTAGGTCCTCGGGTCTTGGCAGAGTAGATGTAGGGATACTGTCACCAGTGGAAATTTCTCAAACAAGGGGACAAAACTAGGAGGTAATAGGTCGGTCCCTTAAAACCAAGGTACATAGAAATTTCTTCTCACAGAGGGTCATGAATTCTGGAACTTTCTGCCCTAGTGGGTAATGAAAGCTGGATCATTTGAAAGTTTAAAGTGGAGGTAGATGAATATTTGATAGATTGAGGAATAGATGTGCAAGGTGAAATGGCTCAGAAGATGAGGTAAAGCCCATATTAAATAGAGGGACATGTTGTAGGGCCTGATTATTTAATCATGCACCTATTTTCTTGTGTTCTTATGTTGTGTGCTCCTGTCATCTCTCATTGCAACTGTAAAGCTATTTTTAATATACAACCTGAATCTCTCCCCCTGTCCCTCCATAAGATATGGGAGCAGAACTGGGCCATTCGGCACATTGAGTCTGCTCCATCATTCAATCATGGGCTGACTTTACTTTCCCCCACAACCCCATTTTCCTGCCTTCTCCTCATAACCAGTGATACCCTTACTAATCAAGAACCTATCAGCCTTAGCTTTAAATAAACCCAATGACTTGGCCTCCATGGCCGTCTGTGGCAATGAGTTCCACAGGTTCACTGTTCTCTCGCAAAATAAATTCTTCCTCATCTCTTTTTCAAAGGGATGTCTAATGCAATGCCCTCCGGTCCAGGATTCTCCCACTGGTGAAAAGCTCCTCTCTGCCTAGGGCTTTCAATATTCAGAATGATTTTACTCTCCATAATTAATCCATTCAAATATCAGTTAATTAGAGAGTGATGCTGTGTATCTTAAATTGAAAGTAGAACTACAGGTGATAGGCATACTGAGTGATTTAGAGCATATTGAGTGAAGAGAGAGAGACGACTTATTAAGAGCTCTTTTCATTACATGGGTTATAATTCATCAGAAAGGTAATTTGCCTGAAGGATTAAATGCCACCTGATCAGTTAAATTCTTCTAGCATTCTCTACTTACATTTAAAAATTTCAGCATCAGTTTTTTTAAGCTTTTTATTTATGAAGACATTGCTTGAATTGTAAATTTGTTGCTGGTGAGGAAAGATTTGACAGCTGGACCTTTCTCTGTGGAGCAGAGAAAAGGATGAGCAGTGGCTTCATTATGATTTGTAAAATTATGAGGGGCCTAAACAGAGTAGGCAGGGATGAACAATTTCCCTTTTGGAGGGGTCAAAACCTGGGGAATAGATTTGAATTACTCGGTAGAAGGATTGGGAAGGAAATTGTTTCAGTCAAAAGGTGGTAGATTTCTGACACTCTGCATTTGAAAGGATGGCAGAGGCAAAATCCTCCGTCACATTGAGAACATTCTTGAAGAGTTCCATCCTACAAGGCCATGGACCTGGCAGTGTTAATTCAGATTAGTCTGGCAACCAGCACAGATAAAATGGACCAAATGTCCTTCACACTAATTTTTAAAAATTCTTTTCTGTTCACATTCTTTGGATTTGCCAACATACTTTACAGTAAAAAACATTCTTGAAGTCTAGTTGCTCTTCCAATAAACACAAATATTGCTGCATTTCTATGCACAGAACGAAACATATGGAACAAATGGGTAGATAGAGGTGTTTGTTGGCCAATCACTAGGAGAAGCTTTCATGCTCTCCTTAGAAGTAGTGGCCTCACACTTTTTACTTTCATCACATTTTTATAACTTTGAAAGAACGCACATCTTGACAGCCCAACATTCCCTCAGTAACGCATTGGTGTACCAGGTTTGATCGTGAGCTCAAGTACTTAAGAGTGGGGGGGTGGGTGCTGGGAGCACAGTTCAACAAAGGAGCCAAGATGATCAGAAAGCTGAAGGTACAGTGACCCCATGATGAAACTGAATTTAATGGTTTCAGTGTGGTGACTCAGCATGATATAACCTTCAGAATTTGCAAAATCCCTTCTCAAACAAACAAACTACTTCAGAGGTTCTCCCTTCACTGAAGCTATGTGGTAAAGTGATGGGCATGGTTAGGAAGCACTTGCCAAAGTTCTGGTAGCTCATTTGCCATGAGGTACAAGTTTGCAATAGGTAACACGGCAACATAATAAAGTGTAACATTGAGATGTATGTTACAATAAAATGTAATACTGAAGTAAGAACTTGGAGGGTTGAAGCTTAGGGATATGGGCCAAATGTAGGAAATTAGCTGGAAGGGCACCAGGGTCAGCATGGACTTTGTTGGGCTGAAGGGCCTGTATCTCTGCTGTATTGCTCTTTACTGTCTGTATGGAGAAAAGAGAGGTCCTTGGAGTGTATGTCCTCAAAGACAGCATGGCAGGTTGGTAAAACTTATAAAGGCACACCCTCCATTAGTTGAGCCATTTAATATAAACATAAGGGATTATGGTAGAAATGTACATAATATTACTTAAACCACAGCAACCTGTGGTTAAACCACATCTACTTGAACAGAAGCAAATAGCAGGGTAACCCACTAGGCCCCTTAAGCCTGCACTGCCATTCTACGGGTGATCTTTGCTTGCTTTAACTCCAATTCTGTGCCAGTTGTCTATAACCCTCAGTTCTTTGATCTTTCAGATATTTATTAATTTCCACCTTAAATGCAGAGATCTGTCTCCACAATGACCAGTTCAGAGGCTCAGAGGGAAAGGATGTAGTCAGTCAGGGTGAAAGTGAACGTGATAGGAGGCTTGATAGTGATGGGGACAGACAGGTGATTCTATGCCCACAGGGATGGTGTGTTGCCTCCTGGGTGCCAGGGTCGATTTTGTCTCTGAGCATCTGCAGGAAATTGTCAAAGGGGTGAAGAGCCAGAGGTCTCTACAGATTGCTACAAATGACATGTATAGAAAAGGATGAGGTCTTGCAGAATAAGTGTAGGGAGTTAAGAAGCAGGATGTCAAGGGCAGTGAACTCTGGACCCAGTGCCCTGTGTTAGCAAGGTCAGAAATAGAAGGATAGGCCAGATGAATTTGTGGCTGAAGAGCTGATGCAAGTAGTGGGAATTCAGGTTTTTAGATCATTGGGATCTTTTCTGGGTACAGTTGACTGGAATAGGAGGGTCAGGTTGCAATTGAATAAGATAAGGATCAATATCCTTGTAGAGAAATTTGCAAATTCTGCACAGGAGGGTTTAAATTAGATTGGCAGTGAAGTGGGATTTTGAGCAGAAGCAATTTGTGTGAGAAACGAATAGCTAGCGAACAAGTTTAGAAATCAAGATTGCCAGGGATGCAGTAAAGGCATATTCAGTTCAACTTCATTTATTTCAATGCATGACGTGTAACAGGTGAGGCAAACATATGGACTGAATCAGAGGACTGGGATGTTGGGGCCATAACAGAAACATGGCTGAGAGAAGGGAAAGACTGGCATCTTAATTTTCCAGGACACAGATACTACAGGCATGACAGTGGTAGAGGTAATTGAGGAAGGGATATTGCCTTCTTGACAATGGGATGTAACAGCAGCTCTCAGAGATGTCATTCCTGAAGATTATCCAGTGAGGCCATTAGAAACATGAAGGGGAGGATCTCTCGAATGGGGTTGTATAATAGTCTCCTTCATCATCAGTGGGAACTTGAGGAGCAGGCATGAAAAGAATTTGTCCCTAGTTGTATAAATAATGGGCTGGTATTAGTGGGAGATTTTAATTTCTCCAGTATTGACTTGACTACGAGATTATTAAGAGCATGGGCGGGGTGAAATTTGTGAAATGTGTCCAGGGAAGCTGCCTGAGTCAATATATAGAGTACCCTACATGAGTGGGTACAATACTAGACTTCCTCTTGGGGACCAAGGTAGGTCGAGTGAACTGAATCGGCAGTCCAGGAGTACTTGAGCTCTAGTAACCACAATTCTATTAGCTTTAAGATGGTGATGGAAAAGGATTGGGGCAGGTCCAACGTTTAGGATCCGGAACTGGAGCAGAGCTAATTTTGAGGGAATTAGGTATAATGTAGCAGAGGTCAAATGGATGAGCTTGTTTGAAAGGAAAGGGATGAATGAGAAGAGGGAGACTTTGAAGAATGTCACATCACGAGTGCTGGAGCAACGTGTTCCTGTTAGGGTGAAAGGTAAAACTTGGCAAGTTTAGGCAACTTTGGCTGATGAGATAAATTAAGGCTCTGTTCAAGAAAAAGAAAGAAACGTACGTTAGGTCTAGGAGGCCAGGATTCTGAGAATCCCCGATGACTATAAAAAGATCAAGAATTCATGTAAGAGGGTTATCAGGAGAGCAAAGAGCAGAATGAGATGGATCTAGCAGGCGAGCTGAGGGAAAATTGCAGGAGATTCTATAACTATATCAAGAGTAAAAGGGACAGAGTAGCATATTAGTAGGGCCACCTTTGTTTTGTGCCACAGGAGTTGGGTAGGATTTTTAATGACTATTTCTCCTTACTGTTTACTGAGAAGAAAATTATGGTCATTCAAGAGTTATGAGAAACAACAGTGGTTATGTTTTGGAGGATATTTATTATCAGAGAGAAGGTCTTTGAATCTTTTACAGTGACTTAAGTTGGATAAATCCCCAGAACCCAACTGATTGCATCCTCTGGACTTCATGGGAACCCAGAGAAAAAATCGCACAGGTCCCTACAGAGATATCTGTTTCATAGTTAGCCATGGATAAAATTCCCAAAGACTGAAAGGTGGCTGAGGTTGTTCTGTGTTTAAGAAGGTTGGCAAGGACAAGTCAAGGAAAACTACAGGTTGGTCGGCCTGACATGAGAACTGGGGAAGTCACTGGAAGGTTTTTCCGAGGCACAGACTCTACCAGCATTTGGATAGTCAGAGCCTGATTAGGAGGAGTCCACAGAGTTATGGGTGTGGAAAGTCATGCTCGAGATTTTGAAGAAGTAATTAATGGATAGTTGAAGGTAGGGCAGTGGATGTTGTCTATTTGAACATTAGCAAGGCCTTTGACAAGGTCCGTAAAGTAGGCAGTACTGGAAGGTTAGGTCCCATTGGATCCAGGGAGAACTGGATAGGTGGATTCAGAATTGGTTTGCAGGTAGGAAGCGGAGGGTGATGGTTGAAGGTTATTTCTCAGAATGGAGGCCAGAGATTAGTATTGAGCTGCGGGGTTCAGTATTGAGACCCTGTTATTCCTTACTTATATAAATGAATACAAAAGGCTTGATCAGTAAATGTGTGGATGACAAGGAATTAGGAGGTGTTGGTGATAGTTAAGGTTATCCTTAACTGGGGCGAGGATTGGCAAATGGATTTTAGTATGGATTAGTGTGAGGTGATGCATTTTGGAAGGTGTGTATATAAGGCCTGTATTATGAATGACAGGGCAGTAGGGAGTTCAATGGACAGAGAGACTGAGAAGTGAAAGTTCAGTGAAAGCAGCATCATAGGTAGACAGGGCTGTGAAAAAGGTGTTTAGCATACTGGCCTTCATCAGTCAGGGCAATGAGTTCAGGAGTTGGGAAATGATGGTGCTGCTCAATAATTTGCTGGTGAGGTTGCTCTTAGAGTATTATGTACAGTTTCGGCCACCTTCTCTTGGAAAGTGCAGAAAAGATTTGTGAGGATATTGCCGATACTAGAGGACTCGAGTTATAGGGTGAGGTTGGCCAAACTACAGTAGATCTTTATTCCTTGCAACTTAGAAGAATGAGCAGTGGCCTTATAGACATTGATAAGGTTGATCATAACTGTCTTTTCCCCAGAGCAGAGGAGTCCAAAACTAGAGGCATAGGTTGAAGATGAGAGGCAAGAAACTTGAGTATTTTTTTTTTGTGCAGAATTTGCTGAGTATATGGAATAAGTTACCAGAAGAAGTGATTGAGGCAGGTACAATGGCATCATTTAAGAAGCACTTGGACAGGTACATGCAAGGGTGTGACATTGAGTCATTGCAGGGAATTGGGTGGGCACCTGGTGATCATTTGACTCAGTGCCTGAAGGACCTGTATTCATGCCGCATGCATGACTACAACATTAAATAGTTCTAATGATCTAACCTCCACTATCCACTGGGGCATGGAATTCCAGAATTACCCGCTCAGAGAAGAAATGTCTAAATTTCTTAGTTTTAAGTACCTAGCACCCGATCTTGCAAGCAACTCATTGTATTCGACCTCCCGCAAGTGAGAACATCTCAAGATCCATCTTGTCAAGCTCATTTAGTGTCCTGTCTGTTTGAAAAGGTCTCATTTTTCTGAACTCCAAAGAAAAACATCCCAAAACATTCAGCTGTTTGGACATGTCAGCCCTTTCTTCCCAGGAATTAGGCTGGTAAATCTCTTTTGGACTACCTCCAAATGCTGCTCTATCTGTTTTCTAAGACATGAGACCAGAATTGTGTACAATATTAAAGGTATGGCCTCCACGAATACCCTGTATAATTGTAACAGAGCCTTCCTAGTTTTTTAATGTCAAGTCTTCACCATAAATGCCCAAATGTTAATTTCACTTTTTAACCACTTACTGGACATGCCTGCGATTCCTGGACGCCTCTGAACTTCACTCATTTGCGATTTCTGCAGATGTGCCATGGAGAGCCTTCTAACTGGTCGCATCACCACCTGGGATGAGGGCCATTGAGCAGGACTGGGAAAAGCTGCAGGAAGTTGTAACCTCAGCCAGCTCCATAACAGGCATTTTCAGTGCTCCCGCTGTGGCCTCCTGTACGTTGGTGAGACCCAACGTAGATTGGGAGACCGCTTCGCCCAGCATCTACGCTCCATCTGCCAGGACAAGCAGGATCTCCCAAAGGCCACCCATTTTAATTCCACTTCCCATTCCCATTCTGATACGTCTATCCATGGCCTCCTCCACTGTTGTGATGAGGCCACACTTAGGTTGGAGGAACAACACCTTATATTCCATTTGTGTAGCCTCCAACCTGATGTCATGAACATCAATTTCTCAAACTTCCGGTAATGCCCCCCAACCCTACCCCTCCATTTTGCATATTCCCTTTTCCCTCTCTCACCACATCTCTGCAATCAACTTCCCAGCTCTTTACTTCATCCCTCACCCCACCTTTTAATTCTACTCCTCAGCTTCTTTTTCTCCAGTCCTGCCAAAGAGTTTCAGGCCAAAATGTTGACGAATAGATGCTGCCTGGCCTGCTGAGTTCCTCCAGCATTTTGTGTGTGTCTCTCTCTCTCTCTCTCTCTCTCTCTCTCTCTCTCTCTCTCTCTCTCTCTCTCTCTCTCTCTCTCTCTCTCTCTCTCTCTCTCTCTCTCTCTCTCTCTCTCTCTCTCTCTCTCTCTCTCTCTCTCTCTCTCTCTCTCTCTCTCTCTCTCTCTCTCTCGCTCTCTCGCTCTCTCTCTCTCTCTCTCTCTCTCTCTCTCTCTCTCTCGCTCTCTCGCTCTCTCGCTCTCTCGCTCTCTCTCTCTCTCTCTCTCTTTTCCAGCATCTGTAGATTCTCTTTTGTTTCTGCGTCATAATGAGCACTAACCTCCCCAGCATCCAGGACACCTTCAAAAGTTACCTCAGAAAGGAAGCATCAATCATTAAGTACCTCCATCACACAGGAAATGCCCTCTTCCTATTGTACCATCAAAGAGGAGGTATAGGAGCCTAAAGATGCACGCTCAATGTTTCAGGCACACCTTCTTCCCCTCTGCCATCAGATTTCTGAATGGACAATGAACCCATGAACACTACGACAGTATTTTTTCCTGCAATAAATTTCACGATATGTGCCAGTGATATTAAACCTGATACTGAATTTGAGTTTCCTCCCTTTGGATTCTGCTTACAAAAGTCCACGACCTCATATTTCCCAGCATTAAATTCCGTTTGCCAGGTTTTCACACAATCCATTGTAGAATGATGATATCCTTTTCACAATATACCCTTTCACTTATTAGTGTAATAGTTTTGGTCACGAAATTACAGGAAAAATGCAAAAGTGCCAGAGAGAACACAAAGGAAACTTATGAAGTGCTTGCAGTACTGGAAATTATACGCTATGAGGAATGATTAGATAAGCTGAAGTTTCTTTGGAACAGAGGGTGTTAATGCACAACTTGGTGGGAAGTATAATATTATGAAGGGCCTTGATAAAGTAAATAGGGAGGTCCTGTTCCCAAAGTAAAGTGTTCGAAGCCCAGGGTGCAGTGATTTAACATAGGTGTTGATGATTTAGAGAGGAGAGAAGAAACAGAACACATTTTTATGTAGTGGGGTCCTGGCTTACTACCTGAAAGTTATTAAAGACAGATACTGGCATCACACTTAAATAGTGCTGTACATATGCCTAAAGAGATGCATCCGGCAGGGTACACAGACTGAATTTATGAAGGGGGGATCAGGAAGGGTAACTCTTTTTCAATCACCATCAATGAGATGGGCTGAATTGTGTTCTTCTGTGTGATACTAAGTTCTAGAGGCCTGGGGTTAGAAATCTTCACAATTTTAGACTGTAAAATGTACTATAAATAGAAGGATATTTTTGAAAAAGTAAATGTTGCATCTCAACGCTTTCTAGAATGAACTGAGCCTTCAAGTCACCTTGTTTTGTGTACAAGTGTTAAAGTTGGCAGGACTGTCTGAGAGTAAAGTATTCCCAGCTTCATTAATCAGTTCAAGTTCGCCCGAGTGTACAACCCAAAGTCATTCCCCTTGCTGTTATCAATTACTTGATGAGAAACTAGTAGAATGTAACTGAAACTTTGACAAGGAACAGGGAAGCAGTACACTGTCAACACAGAATTACTCATGCTCTGTGTTCCTATGGTAAATTCATTCTTTCTGTCCTTTTGCAGTCTGAGTGATTCCCAGTATTTGAGGTCATGGTCATTTGGGTTGTTTGAGCATTTTCAAGGATGAATTCAATCAAATGCAAAGGATGCCTTGTATATGATCTGTCTGAATTTTTGCATGCCATTCATCACATGAGGGTGTACTGATACCTCACTTATCCAATTACACCTCTTCTTAAGATCCACCATCTTAAGTATCATTTTAAATTGTTTGCTTCATGCACATCATTCTTTCACACTAAACAAGGGTACAAAATCTGAGGTTTCTCTTGAAGCGTCAAAATTAATCTGTCAGAGAGGTGACAGCTCCAGAACTAAAGTTAGGAATATAGTGTGTATTTTGCTGGGTTTTTTTGTTCTTGATCCTTAACTTTTTATTGTTGCAGTAATATTGGATTTGAAGGCAGGAGATGGATGAGCAGTGGTGTCTGGTAGATGTTGGGTGAGGGAAGAGGCACTGAAAATGGGATGTGGCTTAAGACTGGGAGGTTATGTGGGGAATCACTAGAAGTGGGTCCACCCATCAGTGGTGATATCAGCAATAAAGATTAAGGAAAGTGTTGGAAGATCCTCATCCATCCAAAGTATGTCTTATTAAATGGGGTAACATACTCACTGCTAATTAGGACAATAGCATTTTGGAATCTATCATCCAAGCTTGGACCACCCCTCCCTTCTGCCCTTATGTGGTGTCCACCATAAAGAAAATACAGCACCATCTAAAGCAGATTAAAATTCGATCACTGCTTCAGTCCATCCAGATGTAATAAGTGGAACCTTCAGCTACAGGGAGTCAGTACCTAATTATGTTGTTGTGTAATCACATAATACTAGTTTATAAATGAGTTTTAAATTGTTATAAAGGATGCAACCAAAGACTCAGAAATTTATTAGCAAGACAGTTCGTCTGTTAATAAAAAGATAATTGGATTCTAATCTGAAATGAAAATAAATGCAGCAGATGCAGAAATCTGAAATAACAACAGAGAATGCTTGGAAATGCTCAGTAAACCAGTCAGCACCTATGAAAAAAGAGTTAACATTTGAAATTGTTCTCTGATTACCGTACATTTCGCACTACAGAGCGCACCTGATTAAAAGCCGCTGGCTCTAATTTTAGAAAGAAAATCAATTTTATACTTGTACAAGCCGCACCGGATTTTAGGCCGCAGGTGTCCCACGTTGTAATATGAGATATTTACACAGAAAGATATTACACGTGAGGATTTTTTAACTTTTAATTAAATCCGTATGGTAACATAAACAAATACATATTGCAAATGCTTTTTTTCGAACCGTGCCTGTAACACGGCTACTTTTAAATATACATACGTATCGGTAACACACAAATTACGTTGCGTACACATTCCAATATTTCCTAACGACTGGTAAAAAAATATATACTGCAGTCTACCAGGAAAAGTTATTGATCGCCTTTAACTTAAAAGCAGCGTTTCGCGCTCGCCTAATGCCCCCACCTTCCCGTTTATCGCAAACCGGTATTTCCCACAAGACGCGGCGAAACCGGATGTGACGTCATAGTATCCCGGGATGTAGTACTTATAACTTTAACTAGAAAATACTAACAAATGAATTACTAAGCGAAAATATTATAAACTAAATAACTGCCATAAAGGCAGCACAATGCTTTTCTTCGAGTGTTTTCCATGTTGATGAGGGTGAGTACAAATGACTGATTTACAATAATTTAATTGTGAAAGTGCGCTTGATTTATCGTACAATTTCATTGGACCTCTGTGAACTACTCATCAATTTTATTGGTCTACTGTTACGAGGCAAAATGTTTTTGGCGGCATGAAAAAAAATCATGCATTAGCCGCACCGTAGTAAAGGCCGCAGTGTTCAAAGCTGTTCAAAATGTGGGGAAAAAGTAGCGGCTTATAATCCGACATCTACGGTAATCCTTTGTCAACCAACACTGAGTTTTCTTGGCCACCATCAAAACCAGTAATTCTGGAATCGTTGATATTTGATCTCACAGGATGGCAGAACACGGCTGCCAAACTGAGTCTCAAATTTTTACCAGCAGATTCCAAATGTGTTTTTTAAAATTCCATAAAAGTAAATGGTCTTTTGTTTCTGGCTATATCCAGAATCCTGGTTTATACAATTGTTTCTGAAATAACTGATGGATCCCTCATTCATTAAGGTGGATTGTGAACAGATGGATGTAGTTACTAATCCTCACCTGCTCCTCTAAAATCCCATTATTTAAGACTTGTGGTAAATAATCAAAGGAAGGACTTGTGTTTGTCTGCCTTCCGTGAGAAACAGAGGATATCCTAAAGTGCTTCATGGCCAGTCAGCTATTCTTAAATCATTAATGTACAATCGGATGTGTATTTGCATGTTCATACACAGCAGGATCTTTAGGTTATATGGTAATTAAAGCAATCTTAACTGTTTATTTTAGTTTGCTTGGGATATCTGGAGAACCTCGTTTGAAATGGTGCTGTGGGATTATCTGCATTTTCCTGAGATGTCAAACAGGGCCTTTTATAGATTGGTGAGACCAGACGCAGACTGGGAGACTGTTTCGCTGAACACCTATGCTCGGTCTGCCAGAAAAAGCAGGATCTCCCAGTGGCCACACATTTTAATTCCATGTCCCATTCCCATTCTGATATGTCTATCCATGGCCTCCTCTACTGTCAAAATGAATCCAAACTCAGGTTGGAGGAACAACACCTTATATACCGGCTGGGTAGCCTCCAACTTGATGGCATGAACATTGACTTCTCTAACTTCTGTTAATGCCCCTCTTCCCCTTCTTACCCCATCCCTGACATATTTAGTTGTTTGCCTGTTCTCCATCTCCCTCTGGTACTTCCCCCCCCCCCCCCTTTCTCCCGAGGCCTCCCGTCCCATGATCCTTTCCCTTCTCCAGCTCTGTATCACTTTCGCCAATCACCTTTCCAGCTCTTAGCTTCATCCCACCCCCTCTGATCATTTCGCATTTCCCCCTCCCCCCACTACTTTCAAATCTCTTACTATCTTTCCTTTCAGTTAGTCCTGACGAAGGGTCTCGGCCCGAAACGTCGACAGTGCTTCTCCTGTAGATGCTGCCTGGCCTGCTGTGTTCCACCAGCATTTTGTGTGTGTCACTGTTTAATATTTCAATTAAGAGTCAACATACTTTCAGATCGGTACTCACTCATTTGGAGATTTGACAGAGGTATACAAAATTATGAGGGTATAGATAGGGTAAATACAAGCAGGCTTTTTCCACTGAGGTTGAATGGGGCTACAAGCAGAGGTCATTGGTTAAGGGTGAAAGGTGAAAAGCTTGGTGGGGGACATGAGGGGGGAGCTTTTTCACTCAGAGGGTCGTGAGAGTGTGGAATGAGCTGCCAGCACAAGTGGTGCATGCGAGAAGTTTGGATAGGTACATGGATGGTAGGGCTATGGAAGGCTATGGCCTGGAGCAGGTCAATGGGAGTAGGCTGTTTAAATGTCCAGATGGGCTGAAGGGTCTGTGTCTGTCCCATACTCTTCTATGACTATGACTCTATTTCTGCATATGGCTTCAAGAAGCTGAGTATGATTTGAACTTGCAATCTTTAACTCAAGCTGTTAGAATGTTAACACTGAGACACTCATAACTTCTAAAGAGAAGGATGTTAAATTAATGCAAAAATTACCGAATACTTTAACAGGGAAGGTGCTTAGGAACAGGCCAGATGATTCACGTCTCATGACTAGGGTACCAAATATAGGTATCTGGGGAAGTCACCAAAGTTTATAAAATAAAAGGAAAGCTAACTGTACTTCATTTTCTGTGTTCTAGGCATCAGTATCTTGGAGAATCAATCACATTTGTAAGAAGATTACCAGTTTCTCTGCTTGAATGATATTATGTTTCATAACAGTTGATAGTTTAATGTTTGTTCCTAATGTGTAGTTGATTGGACTGATAATAGTGAAAAGGCCCCAAGAGCTGAAACCCCAACTCAGCATAAGGGTAAATTTGATACGTCTTTATCAGTGGATGCCTGTAATGTAGGTAGAGTTTACAAATGAAAAATTCTGGATCATTTCAGAAACTGTGTGGCTCTGTATATAGTCGGAGCATTATTTGATTACCTTTGTTTATATATACCACATCATGTAATACTGTGCCCATATAACACAAGCAATCTGACTTGGCCCAGAGACCAAGTGTGGCTCTCTCTAAGGATCCTTAGATGATGTAAATCTCCTAACTAGAGAATGGAAAACCCAGGTCATAGTCCACAAGTGCACCAAGTAAATCAATAACCCAAGGGGGTTTGTGCTACTATTTATTGTGGTTTTGCTTTTATGATGCAAGGTTTGTGCTGCTGTATATAGAGGTGACTTTGAAATATTTGTAAATGTTGTTGGCTTTATCTTGCCTCTGATAGTAGGTAGTCAGATCGTCAACATCTCGCTCTACTTTGATTCTGCATGATGTAAAGATATTCAGAGAAGTACCCTTATAACAGTGTTTTGTTAAAGGGAACAGTTGGGAGCCTAGATGGTAACATCTTCTAAGGGAAGGTTGAATCCCATACAAAGCAAATGGATATCAGAACCGAGAGGTTATTACTATCAAGAAAGCATGAATAGGCCAGGCTATTTATTTTCTTTTTGAAATGAAAAGACATAAATATAGAACATAGTCATAGAAATCTACAGCATAGAAACAGGCCTTTCAGCCCATCTAGTCTGTGTCGAACTATTATTCTGCTTAGTCCCATCGACCTGCACCTGGACTATGGGCCTTTATACCTCTCTCGTCCATCTACCTATCCAAACTTCTCTTAAATGTTGAAATTGAACCTGCATCCATCACCTCAGCTGGCATCTCGTTCCACACTGTCACTGACCTCTGAGTGAAGAAGCTCCCCCTCATGTTATCCTTCAACAATTCACCTTTCACCCTTAACCCATAACCTCTAGAACTTGTCTCACCCAGCCTCTGTGGAAAAAGCCTGCTTGCATTTATCCTATCTACACTCCTCATAATTTTGTATACCTATATCAAATCTCTCCTCATTCTCTTGCGCTCTAAAGAATAAATTCCGTACCTGTTCTGTCTTTCGCTATAACTCAGGTCATCAAATCCCAGCAAGATCCCTGTAAATTTTCTCTGAACTCTCCCAATCTTATCAGTAACTTTCCCGAAGGTAGGTGACCATAACTGCACACAATACTCCAAGTTAGGCCTCCCCAATGTTTTGCGCAGCCTCAACTAACATCCCAACTCCTGTACTCAATACTTTGATTTATGATAGTGTTTAAAATTCTGAGAAAAATGCTGGGGGAGAAAATATCCCTCACCCAGAAAACCAGTAAGATAATTCGGAGACTGTGTTTACAATGCAATGCACGTCACAGTTAGCGTCTAAGAAGAAATATTTATGCTGATGGGGTTAAATCGGGAGCGGATGGAAGGAAAGGATTCATATGGGACATGAACCCCACCCAGCATTGTAAGTCTGATAGACTCTTGTTGTAATATTGTGAATCACTATGGTTTTCAACAGGTTTAGATCAAATATACACTTGGTTAAAGGATTACTTTAGTACACAATTATGAAAGAATTACATAGTAAGCTTTACAGACTTTTAATCCCATGCCTCCAATGAAAAAAAGTTGAAATCATGCAGAAAGCTGTGTGTGTTTTACAGCCACATACAGACTGCATTAGAGTCATGATTGCAGGTTTATTTTTAATTAAAATGACCTTGTGGCAGGTGTGTTTAAAAAACCCCACAAATTGCTGTAGTGCTGGGTATGAATCCATAACTGAGTCTGCTGAACTGACACCCAGGTTCACAGATTCATTCAGCTGATCTGGTGTTTTATCAGCTATGTCCTTTCCAGGAGGAAGAATTTCTAATCATATTTAAATTATTACTGAGCAATGGATGTTTTTATTCCCTGCTGGCAATGTGTGGAGCTAACTCAGGTTTTGTGTAATGGAGCCTCAAACTGAGGTTTGGTCACTATTCACAATGAAAGGATGTTCTATATAAATGACAACAGTAAAAAAAAAACACAATGCATTTATGTTAAGGCTAGGTTTGACTTCTTGCTGAGGTAAAATAATTAACATTTCTCAAGCACTAATTTCACACATGAGTACCTTAAAATGGTAATTTTAGTACTTGCTGAATGAAAGTTCATAGAAGTATGCCTCCATATACATAACCAGGCATGTTTCTAGTGGTCAAGCAATCCTCCTATGGGCCAAAGATGAATGTTTGTGAGTAAGTGGGTTTTAATCGTAGGCCTTAGTGAGAGCAAGGTGCATTGTTTCAGCTTACATGGTTAACCACTGAGCATGATGCAGGGAAATGAGTCATAGGATCAAGTGTTTAAGTGTAGAAGCATTTTGGCAGAGCCTCAGAAAACATTAAATTCATCAAAATGCCCATCCCTAATTAGAACATCATCTGGAGCATCTTAATTAACTAAGGAATGCCAAAATGGACGGTTTCCTTAGAAGACAAGTGGTTTCAGGAGAGAATTTCAGAGCTTAGGCAAAAGGCAGATGGAGGCATTGCTGTCAATATGGGGTCAAAGAAAGGGAAATGAGTAAATTGCCAGAACTGGAAGAGTGCAGAAGGTGTGAGAAGGCTAGAAAGGGATGAGACAAGCAGGAAAGGAAACACAATTTAACCATTCTCAATTGAAAATGATTGTCATTTCTGTTATTGGTGGAGATTTATGCTCTCTGCCCACATATTGCAGAATTTTCTGGTGAGTTTAGGGCATGGGTTGTCTCTCTAGCAATTTCCAAACCTCAATGGGAGAGAAAATTGTATAAATCCCTGAAACAGATTCATACTCTGATCTAAAGAAGGATTCCATTTTCTGCACCTTACCCAGTACTCTGGGTACATACACAGTTCAACTATCTGTAAGACCTATAAAACTCAATTCTGCAATTACTACCTGCTCTTGTGGGCAGCCCAACACCTGCTCCCAGAAGGTAGATCAAAAAACAGAGAATAGTCTAAAACAAAAACACAAAATGCTGGCAGAACTCAGCAGGCCAGACAGCATCCAGTTAGGAGGAGTTAACAATTTAGATGTTGATTTCAGAACCAGAGGCATCCACATGGAAGGATTAGACAAAGTACAACATGGGAAGGAAGTATCTGCATCCATAGAGGACATTCCATGACCTTGGGATTTTCCAGTGTTTTGTAGCTAATAACGTTCTTTATAAACTTTCAAAATACTTTGTATAGCATGCAAATTACATGCAACAAGACACGCCAATTAACATACATGTTCTTAGCTGGTATCCTGAATAGCCAGGGAGAGGAGTGAGATAATATAATGATAACGATTAGATGATCAGTTCAGGAATGCTTTTTGGGGATTAGGATTTACCCAGACCTTGGGATAACTCCTCTGATTCTTTTTAAGACAGGACCTTGGGATTTTTTATATCCAGCAAGAGAATGCACCAGATTTCAGTTTAATGGCTTAAACTAAATAGAGCTCAGCCAATAATATAGTAGATCACAGACAAGCAGCACTACAACACAGAAACAGGCCCTTCACCCCATCTAGTCCATTCTGTGCAATGTAATCTCTTCATTCTGTACATTTCTAAAGCACCTAGTACATATACCTGACCTGGAGGCAAGGATGCCAGTAACCGTGCTACAACTTGCATTGAAACTGTAAAGCATCACTTCTCATATAACCTTGCCACACGCCCTCCCTTCTTTTTATTTAATGTTGGCTCTTGATCAATGCATAACTTGCCTGCCTGCATGTGAATCAAAAGTTTGTGGGTTCAATTCCCACTCTACGGACTTGTGAACAAGTTATTGATTGAACCAGTGCAGTGCTGAAGGAGTGCTTCATTATTGGAGATGCTAAAGAGAGAGTAGGACTATTCAAGGATAAAGGAAGGAATTTATGCCTGGAGCTAGAGGATATGGGCAAGGTATTAAATTAGTACTTTGCATTGGTATTAACCAAGGAGAGGGACGTGGAGTTGAATCAGGGCAAGTGAGAGGTGTTGTACTTTAGGTGGCCAAATATAAGTAGGAGTAGACAATAAATAGCAGGACCTTGAACATTTTGTTTCTTTGTATTTACTCTGAATGCCTGCAAGGCAAAAAAAGGATTATATGTGGTGAGCTGTATGCATTTTAATAATAATAAATTTACTTTGAACTTTGAATTTTGGTAATTTCCTGAAAGAGACAGCATGAGCAGATCGGATAGTAAAGAGGGTGTATGACAGGCTTGCTTTCATCAGTCAGGGTACTGAGTAAACGAATCAGGAAGTCATGTTGCAGCTGTATAATTTTTTTTAGTCTGCATTTGGAGTATTTTGTGCAGCTCTGGTCACTCTGCTATTGGAAGAATGTGGAGGCTTTGCAGAGGGTACAGAATAGGTTCATCAGGATGCTGTCTGGAATAGAGAATATTCTCTAGATGAAAAGGTTGGACAGACTTAGAACGATTTCTTTGTAGGCTGAGGGGATTGGATGAGAGTAGATAGGGTAGGTACCTGGCCCAGATGGGATACCTGGCCTAGTAATAAAGACCTGTGCTGATCAGCTGGCTGGAGTGTTCACCAGTACCTTTGTTACCCCCTTGTTTTGGCAGTCTGATCTACCCACTTACTTCAAGCAGTTGCAATTAAACTGGGATCTAAGAAGAACATGATAAGCTGCCTCAATGACTATCATCCAGTAGCACTTGCATCCTCTCTGATGAAGTGCAGGAGATGAAACATATCAACTTCTGCCTGAGAAGCAACTTGGATCCACTCCAATTTGCTCACGGGAGCAACAGGTCCACAGCAGATGCCATTTCATTGTCTCTTCACTCAACCCTGGAGCATCTAGAGAGCAAAGAAGAATACATTAGGATGCTCTTTATCGACTACAACTCAGCATTCAATACCAAAACTAATCAATAAGCTTCAAGACCATGGCCTCAATATCGCTTTGACTAATTGGATCCTTGATTTCCTCACTTGCAGACCTCGGTCAGTTCAGTTTGGCAACAAAATCTCCTGCACAATCTCCATCAGTACAAGTGCGCCATAAGGTTGTCTGTTTAGTCCCCTGCTCTACTCACTTTACACTTACGACTGTCTGGCTAAGCACAGTTCTAATGCCATATTCAGTTTGCTGACCACACCACTGTCAAAGGGCATACAAAGGTGGTGATGATTCAGTATATAGTAGGGAGATTGAAACTCTGGCTGAGTGGTGCCACAATAACAATTCAATGTCAGCACAGCCAAGGAGCTGAGTATTGACTTCAGAAGGAGGAAACTGGGGCTCTCATTGGAGGATCAGAAGAGGAGAGGGTCAGCAACTTTAAATTACTTTGTGTTATCATTTAAGAGGCACTGGCTTGGGCCTAGCACATGTGCAATTATGAAGGAAGCACAACCGTGCCTCTATTTACTTAGGCATTTACAAAGATTTGGCATGACATCTAAAACTTTGAAAAGCTTGTGTAGATGTCTGGTGGGGAGTATATTGACTGGCCTGCTATGGAAATACCAATGCTCTCAAATGGAAAATACTGGAAAAAGTAGTGAATACGGCTCAGTCCGTCACAAGTAAAACCTTCCCCACAATTGAGCATGTCTACACGGAGCGCTGTTGCAAAGAAAGCTGCATCCATCATCAAAGACCCCAACTGCCCAGGCCATGCACTCTTTCTCTCTGCTGCTATCAGGAAGAATGTACAGGAGCCTCAGAACCCACACCTGCAAGTTCCAGAGCAGTCATTACTCAGTCATCAGGCTCTTGAACCAGAAGGAATAACTTCACTCGCTCCATCACTGAAATGTTCCCACAACCTATGGACTCACTTTCAGGGACTCTTCATTAGCATTTATTACTTATCTACCTGTCTGTTTTCTCTTTTGTACTTGCACATATATGTTGTTTCACAATAAATTTATTTTGAACTTTGAGCACCTGCCATTCAACAAGTAACAAGACCAAAGGAAAACCAATTGCTCTAATACTTTTAAGTACTAGATTTCATGTGAGGTATTGAACTCACAAATCGACCACACGTGACCGTTTACCCCGACCATAAGCAATCCATAAGGGATGTGTCAGTTTTGGCACAAGGGTGTCATATTCTCACCTCCAAGTTAGAAGACAACCCTGCTCCTCATTCCAGAAACATTACTCACCTCATCTGATCACAATTTTACTTTGAAATAGAGATTTTCCCCAGGCTACAAAGTCAAATATTTGAGGGCGTTGTCTTAAGGTGAGAGGGGAGAAGTTTAATGGAGATATGCAGGACTTTTTTTAAAATGCAGATTACACAGAGAAGAGTAGGTGCCTGGATGTCAGTACCTCCAGCTGAACTTTGTCTTTTGTGTGTTTTCCCCCTAGCCGTCAGTCTGTGGTTTTGTATTGCCACGTACTCATGTTTGTTTTCATGCCCCATGTGCTCCTGAATCTGCTCCTGCTCTACGCCGGCCCTGTATCACTGAGTACTCCGCCTCTCACCTGTTTCTCATCATTACCTGTTTTGCTGCCACTTGTGTCCACTTGTGTTGTGCTCCACCTATCATCTGCCTCTCTGTTTACTGCTCAGTGTATTTCAGTCCTGTGTTGTGACCTGTCTTTTTGCCAGGTTGTGTCAGTGAGTTTTCCTGAGCCTTTCCAACATTTGTATCTGAACTCTGTCTGTCTGAATATTGACTCTGCCTGTTTCCCGATTCTGGGTTTTTTGGATTTCTCTGGATGTTTTGATCTCTGCCTGAACTTTGACGCTGACTTTGTTTGCACCCTGGGAGTTGTAACTCAATTAATATCACTGTGTGCACAGTATTGGGTCTGCGATTGGATCCCTGCTCTCGGGGCCTGACACTGGAATACTCTGTCAGTAGAGCTGGTGGTCAAACACACACAGTCATGGCATTTAGGTAGCCATGGAAGCAGGCAGATGGGATTACTTTAATTTGCCATCCTGTCGGTGCAGAAACAATGTACTGAAGAGCCTGTCCCTCTGCTGTACTCCTGTACATTCTATGCCATATTTTGGTTAGATATATTGCACTGAGGCCACTACCTGGCTCTTCACTACAAGTTAAATGTGGCATGCTAACACTCAGAGGAAAGAGAGAAAGTTCTTTCGTCAGTTTCAGATGATATTTGTTATGTTGCTCATAAACAACATTGCTCCCAGATTGTTGTCTCCACTCCCCTCTGCCCACGGGAGGACTGCAGTGGGGAGGAGTTGGTGACCCACCTCTTTGCACACTGTGGGTTCGCAGAGAAGGTGTGAAGGAGGATGGAAGGGACAGTGTCGATATTCATCCCCAGCAGCTGCATAACAGAGGACTCTCTGATCTACGGGCTGTTCCCGGGGACGCACACCGAGACCAACATCCGGTGCTGCTGGCAGATCATCAACTCGGTGAAAGACGCTCTTTGGTCGGCCCGAAACTTGATGGTCTACCAGCACACGGAGATTCCGTGGGAGAATGCTGCTGACTGGCACATTCTCGCCTGCAGGAGTACGTGCTGAGGGACACACTCAAACTTGGTGCAGCCACCTCAAGGGCCCGGTGGGGAAGGACCACAGTCTAGAGTTATTCTCCCGCAGGAGTTGAGGGGTAGGGGGAGCGGGGTGTATACCCCTCAACAAAAGTGTGTAAAGATGAACCAACATAGGGCCACCTGAGTGGCTGAAAGTGTAGAAATGTACAAAATGTAGAGAAAACGTCTGTAATGGATTGAATGTCATTGAATGGTTCATTGTAAATTATTTTAATTTTGAATAAAGTATATGTTGTTTAATAAAAAAACATTACTAAGAAATGATTATTTGTTCAATATCACATCTTGTGAGTATTGTGTGTAAGTCAGTTGCTCTTTTTCCTGCATTATACCAATGACTTCAATAGATGTAGAATGCTTTGATATCCTTGGCTGTAGAATGCTAAGGCACCATGCAACATAATCTCTAAGGGAAATGAAAATGGAAAGTGCAAGGATATATATTAGGCATGGGAAATGATGTCTGATTTATCATGAGATTCATCAGCTGTTTGCCACATGATTTCTCGTTTTCCTCTCCCTCTCCCCTCTATTGCCATTTTTAGTGTAGACAGTTAACTCAATCAAGCTATGCCAAAGCAACAACAGTATTGAATTCTAAATATCTTCTTTCAAACTTGAACGGTAGCCAAATATCAATGATCTTAGGCATTGTCTGAACCAACCAAACTTTATATAAATTCGAAGTTTAAAGTAAATTGATTATCAAATTGTGTATATGTTACCATACACTACCTTGACATTCATTTTCTTACAGGCAATTACAGAAAAAGAAATACAATAGAATTTGTGAAAAACTATAAATAAAGACTGAAAAACAACCAATGAGCAAAAGAAGACAAACTGGGAATTAAAAAAATCATGCTGAGAACGTGAATTGTTACGAGTCATTGAAAGTGAGTCAGTAGATCATAGAGTCACTTTTTTGAACAGTGGTGATTGCAGTTACCCTCACAGGTTCAGGAAACTGATGGGGTAATAACTGTTCCTGAACCTGGTGGTAGAGACCAAAAGGTTTACCCTCACAGGTTCAGGAAACTGATGGGGTAATAACTGTTCCTGAACCTGGTGGTAGAGACCAAAAGGTTCTGTACATCCTCCCCGATGGTAGTAGTGAAAAGAGGGCATGCAGGATGTTCTTAATGTTGGATGCTGCTTTCTTGTGGCGGCCCATCATGTAAGTGTATTCAATTTTGGGGTCAGCTATGCCTGTGATGGACTGGGCTGTGTCCACCACTTCTCTAGCCTTTTCTGTTCCTGAACATTGGTGTTTCCACACAAGGCCGTGATACTCTGCACTCTTGAATTTAAAATTCCAAATGCTTGTCTTGAGATTGCTGCACGTTGGCTGATGCCCGTCTGGAAACACCTCCGTTGAAGTAAATCACATCTAGGTAGACACTGGTGGGTTTTTGAGGGAGATGTCACTGTCCTCGGTGTTGTGTGCCTGTGGAGGTGCGCAGGACCGCAGGCAGGCAGAATGGGATATCTGACTGAAGACATGGGTTCCCTGACATAACCTCACATATGTTGTTAGCCAGCGCAGTGCTGGATATTGTGGATAGCCAAGTGGAACTCAAGATTCCGGATATAAATTGTGTAGTTTAACTGAACTGGACGTCATGCGGCTCCCTGTGAGGGGGCTTCATTGATGTTAGAAACATCCTGTTGCTGAAATGCAGAGAGCAAAAGTGGATGATTGAAGATTATGGACATTTGCCATCTATGCAGTAAACAAATCTAAGTGCGATTATCTCTCGTTTTAATATCTGCTGCCATTTCTCTTTAAATACTCTCCAAATAGCAATGAACAATTAAGAGTGATGGGGACATATGTAAGGATTAGGTCATGTTTCAAACCCCTAGCTATACAGAGCAGCATTCTGTTCCCTTTTGTCTCTCCCTTTGTGCAACATAGCACTGAGCCCTCGTATGTGATATAGCCAATGCCAAAACACTGAAATTGCTAACATATATACTTAAATATTGAAGCTCTTTACTTTTAAACTATTTAAAGAGATAGCTGCACTCAGTGAGGCAGATGGAAACAATCTGCAAAGTGATATGAAACCCCAGTGACAAGTTCAAGCAGGTTCAGTAATTTGGGCAGAGGAATGTGGAGCTCAGCTCAGAGAGGAAGGATCAATGACTCAGAAATCTCCAGGACTCTATGGAGACCCCCACCCCAAACCATCCCCTCCATTCTCAGAAGCACTCGTGCACCCAGTGCATGTGAGTATTTCATAGTATGAAATAGAAGTAAAACCTACCCTTCCCTTCTACTGAAAGAAGCGACTTGCCATTGATAAATTAATACAGAAATAGAGTAAATGAAGGTCTCTTTCTTTCTATAAAATTTGAATAGTTCTTTGCTTGTGTACGGTACTTGGCAATAATAGAATGACTTAAATGAAGTTTTCCAGGAACTTAGTGATGGTTTCCTTAAGGGCTTTGAAGCATATCAGCAAGGCTTCTAAATGTGGTAAATGTTTTCCTCCAATCAAGTGACTATTAACTCACTGTTGCTATATTTAAAGTTTTTGGAATTCCATGACTGAACAAGTTAATGCCTCAGCCACAGGAGAAGTAGGCGCAATCTCTTTCAGTTTTTGCGCTTTTTACTTTCTAATATGAATACACGTTAATAGTGGCATTTTTAACTTAATTCGTAATGTCTTGGCTTCCCTCTTTTCATCACAGTTGATTATTTTCAGTGCTTGGGATTTTCCGTCAGGGTGGTGTTCCTCTTTTTTATACAAACTAAGCTGAAAGAAGAATTTTTTTTTACATTTTCTTCATCTCCCCAACTTGTCCTATGTAGCACGAAGCAGAACTGGAAACTTTTCGGACTGGATATTCTCAATCTAGTTCCCTTTTTTATTCTATGCTATATATACGCAGTGAAATTTCATTTTTACTAGCTTAAAGTAAAAAAGTGTCTGGTAAGATGGAGGCATGTTTGCTCTCAGCGGCTTCTACAGGGTCAATCAGAGGTGTTATTGACCCTTTAAACATATTTCTTACGATCCTGAGATCCTCCCGGACAGTAAGAACTTAAAGCACTGCAGGTCTAACACATCAGCGAGTTGCGCGTTGGCAGAGAAACCGTAGGAGCTGGACTTGGTACTGCTGCCTATGTCAGAGAGCATCAGAGGAGTCGGTGCACACTGGCGGTGTGCAGTCTAACAGCGAGTGATCGGCCTTGTCGTTTTTCGTGTAATTGCAACACCCTACCGGACATTGTTAATGCGGAATTCAGCAAGTCTGATTCACTGATTTATGGCTGGACAGCAGGGGAGCTGCGTGACCCTGGTCATAGTGAGAACTGGGCCGCATTAGGGTGTGGTGTCACCTATTCACAGCCACTCAGAAGAGAGGCATTAGAGTTGGTGCTGCCCCAAGTTTTCGTTTGGCAGAAGTTAATCTGTATTGTTGTGTTCAATTGCAGATTTCTGCAACATTCATAGACTCAGTCTTGGACTATATTTTTTTGTGTGACTGTACTTTACTGACATCTTATGTGCTTGTGACCTCATATGTGCCTTGCACTGTGTGTGACTATGGGTACTGTGTTCTCACTGGAGTGTGATTACAATTCAAAGCAGTCACCTTACGCTGTGAGGCTGAAGCAAAAATAGCTCCCAGGTATCACCAATTTAAATTTTTGTTTTATGATGTCATACGGCGAAAGCTCACACGCATAAAGCACACACTTGAGCAAGAGTGAACATGCATGGTCACAGATAAACTAAGAAGAACCAGCCATCAAGGGGCCACCAGAATAAGTCTTCACCTCTTACAAGCACGAGCTGTAACTGAGAAGCTTAGTGTAAATTCAGCAGTGTTGGTTTACAAGGTATATATGTAACTGTTTTTCAAACTCTAACCTTGAGTCTTTGCATCAGTCCATAAACCATTTAAATAAAAGTAAGCGGATTTTTTAAATTGCAAAAAAGGTGGCAAGGTTTGTAATATGAAGCTGGTGGTGGTGATGGAAAGATTGGCAATCTGTTTGATCAAAAACCCCTCACTGGCAGGGTTTTCGATGACTGAGGGTGTGGTGATGTGTGTTGGGTGGAAAGGTGCGGAGCACTTGGCTTTGATGTGCATGAAATAAGCAAAAGCTGCAGCTTCTTTATTGATCTCCCTTTGTGCTTTATTCCCTGCAGTCCTTTGAAAATTAAAGATTAGCTTTATTTGTTGTACATACATCGAAGTATACAGTGACATGTGTCCTTTGTGTCATTGTTTGCAGTATCTTCGATGCGGTGCTGTGCTGGGACAGTGGCATCAACACGGGTGATGCGAACAGGCTCAATAAACTGATTAGAAAGGCTGGCTCTGTTACAGGAGTCAAAATCAGACACACTGGAGGCTGTGGTAAAACAAAAGATCCTGTGAAAAATCCTAGAACTACTGGACAATGTTTCTCACCCTCTCTGCATGCCACTTTGGCTGAACAGAGGAGCATTTTTAGTAATAGACTAAGACAACTGCACTGCTCCAAAGAGTGCAATATGAGGTCATTCTTACGCTCGGCTATTAGGCTCTATAATGAGTCAACCTATAGCCGGGGAAGTGATGGCCCCCTCCTGTTAGACTGTTTGAGGTAACTTATTTTTTATTCTTTCTTCCTTCTCTTCTAATATTTATATATCTATGCACTTGGAATGCAAAGGAGCTGGTTGTGGGCTACAGGAGGAATGGAGGCAGGCTGTGAGGATTACATTCCTTGACTTCTCTAGTCCCTTTAACACCATCCAGCCCAAGATCTTAAGGCACAAACTAACGGAGATGGGAGTAGACTCTCACATGGTGGATTGGATAGTGGACTACTTGACAGATAGACCTCAGTATGTGCGGTTGGGAGACTGTAGATCTGACACGGTGGTCAGCAGCACAGGAGGGCGCTGAGTAGGCTACGGTCAATTATGGATAACTCTGAACATCCTCTACATAGCACCATCCAGAGACAGAGAAGCAGTTTCAGCGACAGGTTACTATCGATGCAATGCTCCTCAGACAGGATGAAGAGGTCAATACTCCCCAATGCCATTAGGCTTTACAATTCTACCGCCAGGACTTAAGAACTTTTTAAAAGCTATTATTAATGCTTTTTGAGATAGTGATTTAGATGCATATCATATTTTTTACTGAGTTAAGTATTGTATGTAATTAGTTTTGCTACAACAAGTGTATGGGACATTGGAAAAAAGTTGAATTTCCCCATGGGGATGAATAAAGTATCTATCTATCTATCTAACTCCTGGAGTTGAGAGGGTCAACAGCTTTAAGTTCCTTGGCATACACATCACCGAGGATTTTATGTGGTCTGTACACACCCGCTGTGTGGTGATAAAAGCACAACAGCGCCTCTTTCACCTCAGATGATTGAAGAAGTTTGGGCCCCCAAATCCTAAGATCTTTCTACAGGGACACAATTGAGAGCATCCTGACTGGCTGCATAACAGCCAGGTATGGGAACTGTACTTCCCTCAATCGCAGGACTCTGTAGAGAGTGGTGTGGACAGCCCAGCACATCTGTAGTTGTGAACTTCCCACTCTCTTCAGGGCATTTGCAAAGACAGGTGTGTAAAAAGGCCCGAAGGATTATTGGGGACCCGAGTCACCCTAATCACAAACTGTTCCAGCTGCTACCATCCGGGAAACGGTACCGCAACATAAAAGGACTGGCAGGCTCTGGGACAGCTTCATCCACCAGGCCTTCAGACTGATTAATTCATGCTGATAAACACTTGTATTTCTATGTTATATTGACTGTCCTGTTGTACATACTATTTATTATAAATTACTATAAATTGCACATTACACATTTAGACGGAGAAGTAACGTAATGATTTTTACTCCTCATGTATATGAAGGATGTAAGTAACAAAGTCAATTCAATTCAATATTGTGACACTGTAACTTCCGTTGGACACTATCTATGTGCTGGGGGCAGTCCACAAGTGTTGCCAAGCTTCCAGCGCCAACATAGCACGCTCACAACTTACTAACCCTAACCCGGACATCTTTTGAATGTGAGTGGAAACTGAAGCACCTAGTGAAACCCACGTCACAGGAAGAACTTACGGACTCCTTACAGTCAGCAGGGGAAATCGAACCCCGGTCACTGATTGCTGGTGCTGTAATAGCATTTCACGATTTGCAATGACCTCTGTGGTCAAGAAGCCATCTTGTCATACTAGGAACCAGCTCAATGGATAGATCTGATATAAATTCTAGCATAACAATAGAAAATTAATAACACAATCTAGTTATCTTCCTTATGTTGTTTGGTTTTGAGTCTGACAGCTTAATTTTATAGTGACTCAGTAGTCCCACCCTGTTGCAAACACCTAGTAGAATTAGCGCAGAGCACTAACGACTCCCCAAATACAGTGGATTCCAGTAATTGGGTTATCAGTTAATTGAGGCAGCCATTTGTCTGGGACAACTCTTATCGAACAAAAACTAAATCGAGAAAATAGCCGGGATCCTTTTTATTCAGGACACTGTGCTGCTTAATTGGAGCAGGAGACTGTTGCCAAACAGCCTCTAACTAGCATCGTTTGTGTGCTCTGTTAGACACTACACGATGCTTAGAGCAATATGTTTTTAAATAGTGTCAGCTGCATGTGCTTGTGTTCAAAAAGGAGGGATTTTTGTCACTGATCGTTGGTGAGAAATAAGCAGAAAGACACTTCAGAACTTTTTTGCTCACCGTGGTTTCAATCATTCAGGCTTTGAGATGCCAGAAATGGCCAGAAGTGAAAAAAAGACACAATTTCACCACTTCAACAAATTAGGAATTACCAAGGTATCGACAATCAACCTGAATGTTACAATGAAGTCAAAAGTTTGGAGGATGTAACTGTCTAAAGTATTGTATGAAGGCAGACTATTTTCTGCATTAGGTGTCTGCACTGGTTATGTTCATTTACAGTCGATCAAAAGAACACGTCAGATGAATTTCTCCATCAATAACTATTAGGAACTAATACACAGTTTTATAGTAGTGAGAGGCATTGGTAGTGTTCTAATTTGTTCTGTATTTCATTTAAATACTTAAATTGTTACTCAGTTAAACAGTAGTTTTTTTTTAAAAACTTTTAACTATTTCGATGAAACTTCAGCTGATTGGGGCAACCGCTTAAATGGGCCAAAATGGTCCTGATAATCCCGATTAACCCGACTCCACTGTACATTAGAGTTGTTTTGTTTGTGTTTATGTCCCTTGTGACTCTGAGACGTGCTCAGTGTGATTGCAGCCTGAGAGTAAATAAAGCGGAAAGCCTGCCCCCTCTACTGGGCCTTTGTCAGGAGCTCACTTTGTCCGCGTTTTACGTTTTGCTCCGAACCCGGTTAACTGTCACAGTGTCTGCTGGTCGCCCTTGTTAGCTGCTTGTATAATTGTCATTTCTTAGACAGTGGAATTGCAGCTTTAGTTGCTCAAACCACAGCACTTTAGTGGAGAGTAGGTTAGAGAGTTCTGAGTGCCCGTTTTGTCTGTCGGGCAGGATTGCATTAGCCTGAGTGTGATTTAGTAGTTCAGGGACTTCTGTAGTGCCAGCTCTTGCCTGTTGGGCAGGACTGCATAAGAATGAGTGCGATTTTTATTCAGTCCATGGACAGATGACACAATTGGGTCTGTTCACGAGTACACTTCCAGTTTCAGAAAGGACATGACATCAAAATCAAATCTTTATTCTTCTCCCCATTTTTCTCTCATTTTCTCTTGTACACACATACAGTACATAAATGGTAACAACTAGTCGTGCATGTATGATATTCCTGTAACCTAACTAAGCCAAGAAAGTGACAGTATACACCCCACCCAGTTGTAGCAGGGGGCTCCATGAATCTAAGAGTATTCATTAAACTTGGATTCTGCCTAGGGGCTTCAGTTCTGAAT
Source organism: Hemitrygon akajei (assembly GCF_048418815.1). Classification (NCBI taxonomy): domain Eukaryota; kingdom Metazoa; phylum Chordata; class Chondrichthyes; order Myliobatiformes; family Dasyatidae; genus Hemitrygon; species Hemitrygon akajei. The sequence goes on from NC_133143.1 coordinate 33,772,266, forward strand.
GGTGTTTTTTGTATTAAATAGCTGTCAAACTTGGCGCAGCATGTTTTAAATGGAACTGTCTCTTGTATTCATTTACAGACTGAGGATTTGACTTAATTGAGTGCACAGATACGTTCTCATAGAGTTTTAGCAAATTCTTCCTTTAAGTACACGCCACTCCAGCAATACATCAGACCTTTGGTGGAACAGTTCCAGAGACAAAATCTATGAAAAGTACACTGATTGAATTGTAATTTATATCTTTTTGCTCTCTGCAGAGGATGTACTAAGTAAAGATACTGGAGAATGTGCAATATGCCTTGAAGAGCTGCAGCAGGGAGACACCATAGCACGCCTGCCCTGTCTATGTATCTACCATAAAGGGTAAGTTCCTCAGAATATTAAGCACCTTGCACCCAAGTAGGATATGGTTTAAAGGAATCCAGGAACCCTTTTAATATTGCACCATCAAAGCTATAATCTGTTGTAATGACTATCTTTGTAATCACTAACAGATCAACGGTGCACTTGGATCCTCCAATTTCACAAAGCATAGTGGTTAGTACCACACTTCATAGTACCAGTGACCCGGGTTCAGTTCCTGTCACTGCCTGTAAGTGCGGGTTTCCTCCCACAGTCCAAAGACGCAGCAGTTGGTAGGTTAATTGGGCATTGTAAATTATCCTGTGATTAGGCCAAGATTAAATCGGGCAATTGCTGGGCGACGTGGCTTGAAGGGGCCAGAGGGCCTATTCGGTGCTGTATCTCAATAAAAGAAAAATAGGTTTCTTGTGATGACAGATTAATTGATTAAATCTGTTAGTGTTTAGTGATTCCTGGTGCACTGTTCTCAACAACATTCAGAGGCGTATCTAGAAAGGCACTGGCAGTTGCTTAAACATTGTTGCAACGTGCTAAAGGAGCATTGACTCTGGTTGGTGGCAGTTTCACGGATGAATCACGTTGGTCAAGGATTGCCAACCCTGGTTGGATCTACTGCTCAGAGTTGCATTGCTTGGGCTCCCTCCTTCAATGACGCCACACGTTCATGTTACCCAAATCCCTCTCTTTTTCCAATGTTTCGAAAACATCCAAAGCAATTAAACAGAATTACCTTAATGTAATGCTCATATGACTTGTGACAAAGATTTCTTATAATAAAATCCAGGGAATTAAGACTGAATCCATAAAACACTGTATTGGGCAACATCGTGCTCATGGTTTGAACTAGTCCCAAGTGGTCAACTGATGACCAATAAAACTCAAGGGCTCCAAGGGCATTTGGCAAGGTGGCTCAGTGGGAGAAAGCAAATAGTAATGGCCAATGAGAGCTTTAGCAACTGGAGAGTCCTGTGCAGCAGGTATCCACGGGGCTACATCTTTCACTAAGTTTGGATTTAAATTCAGGGCTATCATAAAGAAGCTGGCTAATGGCACCCAATTTGGCAATGTGGGTGACAAGGAAGAGAAGAGCTGTCAGTAGTTATGTGGGCACGAAAAGGGCAAATGGAATCCAATCCAGAAGTGTGTTAATTCATTTGGGAAGAACAAATAAGGCAAAAGAGTTTACTCAGTGAAGAAGTCCTTTTAGAAAAGGAACTTGATAAAAGATGTTGCAAAATAAAAAGGGAATCTGCAAAGTTCACTTCCCATGTTATGCAAGATGCAAAAGAAGAACATAAGAAAAAGGGAACAAGAGAAGGCCATCAGGGCCTTCAAGCCTGCCCCATTTTAATAAAATCATGGTTGTTTTTTGCTAGCCGAAACTCCTCTTCCATCCCATTTCTCTATTCCTCTACCAAATAGTTATTCTCCTTCAGTCTAAGTACTTCAAAGGACGCAGCTGCTAGGACAGAGAATTCCAGAGATTCACTGCTCTCTGATTTAAAAAAAATTCTATGTATATCAGTTTTAAATCAGTTTTAAAGGAACAGGGTACTGATTGTGTATGATCAGCCATGATCACAGTGAATGGCGGTGCTGGCTAGAAGGGCCGAATGGCCTACTCCTGCACCTATTGTCTATAAATGATGAACCCCTTATCTTGTAGTTTTTGTCCCCTCTCCCACTAGTGAAAACATTTCAATATCTACTTTGTTAAGCCCCCTTGGAGAAGGGAAACTCTGATTTTAAACCTTTGCTGCCTGTTGGCCATACCCACCCATGGGAAAGGCTTTGGGAGGAGGAAGAAATCTGGAGCCGGGGTCCCTCAGGCAGTTTGATGTTGTTTACAACTTCACTCTGGTAATCTCCGCGACGACACTGGTGCCAAGCTGTATCGGCGCTTGCCCTTCCCCTGGACTCCATCAGTGACGTGGAGAGGGAGAACCTGCTACATGGGCAACAGCCGGTTCTTCAAATCTTCCCACCCAGGCTTGCACCCCGGAGAGGAGACAGTCCACCAGAGGTGCAAAGCCATGATCCCCTGGGATTGACAGCTACTAAGCCTCCTTAAGATCTTACATGTTTGAGTAAGTTCACCCCTCATTTTTCTGAACTCCAAGGAATACAGATTAAAACTGTTTAACCTCTCTTAGTATACAGCACTCTCATCCCAGGAATTAGCCTGGGAAATCTCCTTGGTACTGTCTCCAATGTACATCTTATTTTAAGCAAGGGGGACCAGAACTGTACACAGTATTCCAGAAGAAGCCGTACCAATACCATGTACAATTGCAACCAAACCTCCCTATTTTGAAACTCCAACCTCTTTGCAATGAAGGCCGAAGTGCCATTTGCCTTCTTGCCTTCTTGTGAGACCTGCCTGTTAGCTTTTAGTGGCTCCTGCACCAGAAGACTTAGATCTCAACTGATTTGCAGTTTCTCTCCCTTTAGATAGTAATCCGCCTTTTTGATTTCTCTTATAGTGCATGACCTCGCTCTTCCCCACTTTAGACTTAATTTACCAGTCTTTTGTTGACTCACTCAGTCTATCTATACCTCACTGCAGCATTGCAGTATCCTTATCATAATATGCTCTTCCACTTATTTTCATATCATTGGCAAATGTGAAAACCTCCCTTTTTCTTGGTCATTAACGTAAATGATGAACAAGTGTGAGGCAAGATCTGATCCTTGTGCTAATCTACTAGTTACTTTCAGTATGAAAAGAACATATTCCAATTCTTCTATGAGTCAACCAGTTTTCAATCCATTTTAACACACTTCTATTAATGATATGCACCAGCCTCCTATGTGGCACATCATCAAATGCCATTTAGAAATCTAAATGTGCTGTTTGAAGGTTCCCCTCCATCAATTCTTCCCTGTTAAATCCTCAAAGAATTTGGATAAAATTGTCAAACATGACTCACCCTTTGTAAAATCTTGTTGAGTGGATTTAATTATATTCAGCTTTCCTAAACTATTCGATATTTCCTCTTCGATTACAGACTACAGCATTTTGCCAATAATAGCAAATAATGGATGCACCACCCTTCTGCATTGGACCTAACTCACTGCTCTCTCCAAATACCATGCAAAATCAATGCAATGTGAAAAATATTCATAAATACTCTAACATCCCTCAACAAAGGATGATAATGTCAGTAAATTAAATGCAATGATATGTTGCTATAAGATACATGCATGCATTTTTGTGAATTATTGAGAGTATATTTCTCCACAAACCTAGTTGTGTGATTACTCTACTGGGTCATCTGCCATTCTGCAATTATGCAGGTTCTGAAAGGCCCCTTTCTTGTTCTTGCCTCCCTTTTCATTGATGTCATTGTGTGAGTAAACTTGATCTAACATTGTATCTGCTGTTTCTCTCTCACCAGATGTATAGACTCATGGTTTGAAGTCAATAGATCATGTCCTGAGCACCCATCAGATTAAAAAATGAAGTGAACCAAATGAGCTGTTGCTAAAAGGTAATATCTTTGTCTGTCTAGTATTCATAACATGCTCCATATCTCCAGCTGGCCTTTATTATCTATTGACTTTTCCTTGCTTGATTGATGCTGCATTGGGCCATAAGTCACTTCGACTTATTGAGGTCTGTGGAAGGCTTTTTAAGGGAACCATGACAACATTTTGAGCTGTTAAAGTGTAATATTTTGTTTGTGTGTTTTAAAAGGATGCTGCTGTTATCTCGAACAGTAAGCTCTCATTTAGAGTCAATATACCAGGTGAATTTGCCCTGTAAGTGTAAGTGATTCAGATTGGAAATCCGTGCATATATAGCATAACTAAATTGACAAGTGGGTCAAATTTGAAAAGGCTATGATGACAGTGCCTTATTTTTATTCATCTGTCAGGATCTACACCACGCTGGTAAGGCTAGCATTTGTCATTTATCAGGGAGGGAACGATTGGACTCCTATTTTGGTTGAAACATTTGCTTCTATGTAATGTCCTAACCTGTTCTACTATTTTTGCTTCAGGCACTTGACTTTATTTCTCCAGTAAATCTTGTTTACTAATGGGTATGTCACATGATAGTGTTATAGAATTATACAACACAACCAGAACCTTTGACACAACATATCTAAGGTAACTCATCATGTACCTATAGATTCCAGTTTTATTTACTAGCACCTGGTCAATAGCTTTCTTGCCTTGGGAGACTAAGATCTTGCCCAGATGCTTCTTAACTGTTGTATCTGCCTCCACCATTTTCTTTTTTTTTTTTACAAAACTACAAAAGTTTAAACACACAAAAGTACATGAAGTACAAACATCAAGTACTTACATGACAGTGAACAAATTAAAATTAAAATATGATTATTACTATCTATAAAACAGACAATTCCCTGGGGGGACCCAGCATTTCTGGAAATCCCTCCACTGTATCCATGTTGACTGCATGCTGTCTCTCCAAAGACATCCGGGCACAAACGTATCCCTGAAAGAGGGGCTCATCTGTTATTCCCAGGTGGTCTCCTACCCCAAGGACTTACTAGGCCTGAGGCTGCTTGGCTTCCAAGATAGGACTTTCCAGGCTACTATGGCGATAAGCAATCCACCACTTTCTCAGGCAGCACATTGCACATTTCAAACACACTCTAGGATAAAATGAATTACTCAGGTCCTCATTTTCCTTTCAAAATCTCTTACACTTTATCTTTAATTTATGCCCTCTGGACTTTGATCCCTCTGCCGTGAGGAAAAGATTTTTACTACTACCCTATCTATGCTTCATAATTTTGTATGCCTCAAAATCACCAATTCCCCCTCAGCCTGCTCTGCTCCAAGGTAAACAAACCCAACCTATCCAGTTTGTTAGCTAAACTGCAATATTCCACCCTGAGCAACATCCTGCTGAACCTCCACTGCGTACTCTGTTGCAATCTATTGCCTATGATGTGGCAACTCACTATTCCAACCGTAACCTATCCAGTGTTTTATACAGTAATACCAACGTCTCCTCATTCTCATATTCTATGTGCTGGTCATTTGTCTTCTTCACTACTTTTTCCAACTATGTAACCAACCTCATGGGCCACCTACGTCCGTTGTTTCTCAATAATCTCTAGAGAAGTACGGTTCATTGTGCATGCTTACCCTTGTGTGACCTCTCCCATAATGCATCACCTCGCACTTATTAGAATTAAATTTCATCTGCCATTGCTCTGTCCAATTCACCAGATGATCAATACCATTCTGCTGCCATAAGGTGACCTTCCTCGCTTTCAACACCAATCAACAAAGTTCATGTCATCTGAAAACTTCCTGATCTTATTCCTTACATTCACATCAAATACTTTTTTCCCCTGCACAGTTAATGTGATTATATTAAATTTCTTTCCCATTTCATTTCCTGGAACACTCTGATTGTAATTTTTTAAAAAAGATTACAAAATATGAAATGATTCATTTGGTCCCAAAGCCCTTTTGTGTAGGAGGCGTGGTAGTGACAGATACTAGGCCCATTGTGTCTTTTTATGTTAATGCAGTATAGAGATACTGATTTGGAGCTATGATAGCCATTGTGATTAATCATTATGATAGACAGCATGACTACCTCTACAAATTATTTTTACAGCACTGCAGGAATTCATTTATCTAATAATGCTTTTCCTGCTAGCTGAATGTTATCCAATTTGTCCAATGGCCTGTGCACACCAAGTACAGGAGGATCTCAGCAGGTGAGGCAGCATATATGGAGAGAAATGCTAGTGTTTCAGGCCAAGAACCTTCATCAGTCCTGTTTACGTCCCTCCAAACATGCTGCCCGGCCTGCTTTCTTCCAGCATTTGGTGTACATGGCTTAAGATTTCTAGCATCTTCTTGTGTCATCCAATGGCCCTACAGTTATCTGATATATGTATGTGACTTCATTCAAGGATATTTTTCTTTACAGATATACAGGAAGATTATATGTAAGGGAGAAAGGGTTATGGGTATGGTTAGATAAAGGACATTTGACTAATGTTTATATGGATGACAAACATAGGTGTGATTAGTTGGGCTTTTTCTATGCTGTATATATTATTTAATTCTGTCTTTGCAGTTCTCTTTTAAAAATATGAGTTGGTACTGACATTGCTAATGAGTGATGACTGCAGATGCTATTTATATGTCACCAATCTGATTGGCTTAAGGCAATGAGCTGTGAAGTGCATTAGGTTGAACCTTCATTTATTTCAGAGCCAGCTCTGGAGTCTAACCTTTTAAAAAGTGATGTAGAGAAACACACAAAAATTGCCCAATGGTCTTTTAGAACATAGCACAGTACAACAGTAATGTTCTTTAGTCCACAATGCTGTGCTGACCTTTTAACCTACTCCAACCTAACTCTTCACACCTGCATAGCCTTCCATTTTTCTTTCACCCATGTGCCTATCTAAGAGTCCATTAAATATCCCTAATCTATCTGCTTCTACCACCACCCCATGGCAGCATATTCCATCAACCTCCGTGTATTTAAAAAAACACCTCTGATGTCCTCCCTATACTTTCCTCCAATCGCTTTAAAATTATATCCTCTCGTATTAGCCATTTCCACCTATCCACTCTACCTCTTATCATCATATACACCTTTGTCAATTCTCCTCACATCCTCCTTCACTCTAAAAAGTCCTAGCTCACTCCTGATATGTTTTCTCTGCACCTTCTAAAGTTTCCAAATTCTTCCTATAATGAGACGATCAGAACAGAACACAAAATTCCAAGTGTGGTCTAACCAGGGTTTTATAGATCTGCAACATTACCTCATGGCTCTTGAACTCAATCCCCTGAAGGCCAACACACCATGTGCCTTTTTAACCACCCTATCAACTTGCACGGCAACTTTGAGAGATCTATGTACATGGACCCAAAGATCCCATTTATCATCCACTCTGCTAAGAATCCTGCCATTAACCCTGTACTTTGCCTTCAAATTTGACCTTCCAGAGTGTATCACTTCACACTTTTCTGGGTTGAACTCTATCTGCCATTTCTTAGCTCAGCTCAGCTCCACGTCTGTCAACCTCATTTTAACTGACAGCAGTCTCTTACACTACCCACAACACTGCCAAACTTCATGTCAACTGCAAACTTACTATCTTTTATCTTCTTATATATTCACTCTGTTTCTTGTTCAAGGTGGGAATGGTGATGAATTCTATCTGTATGGAATGTCAGAAGTGCTAAGGAATGTTAAATTCACTGTTGTTGCTCTGTCATCAGGTTTTTCTGCCACTTCTGTAAATGGAACTAACAGTTCCAATAAACAGAGGCTGCGATTGAATTCCGAAAAGGTGAGGAAATGCTTAACAGAACGATGATCATTGCCACTTCCTCGGATTGCTGAATAAGAAAACTTACCTTCTCCTCTTTAAACATGGCGGCTACCGGTTCAGTGACGCCACATCCTTCATCTTTTCTGGATTATGTTTCAAAAGGCCTGTCAGTAGGCTTTCTTGTCATTTGGACATTTTGTGCCACAGATATGTGAAAGACACACAACAATTAAACAAATTTTCTTTATACAGCTGATGTTTAATTGTTTGATAATTAGTTTGTGCCTTTGACATTTTTAAAAACCAATTAATTTGTTTGTAATTAATTGTTTTCGGTACATTTATTTGCACTAATTGTGCTGCGATAGCCATTTGTGAGAGATGAGTGAATGAGTCACATTTGATCTTTCTAAAAACAAACTGAGTAGGATTATCAGTATCGTAGGATGCAACTTGACTTTCCACCTGTCTCACACAAACACTCAAAGGAACTTCATTGAAGGTACCAGCGAGCAATGGCATTCCTCCCAAGTTTCAGATGGCACTTGGAAAAGCTACAACTGAAAATGTGAATTTAAAGATTATTGGCACTTTGTTCACATGTTTATACATGGGAAGAATGTCAGAATGGATTTCATTTCCTCAACCAGAAGAGGTGATTTACTAAAACCCAGTGAACAAACTACCAGATCTCCTGGAGATCTCGACCTCTTTAGTATTGGATGGCCTTCCAAAGACAATGATGCAATGGGGTAATGTAAATCCATTAGAACAGAATATATCTTCTCTCTGTTTTGGAATTGTAACAGCAATGCATTGACCAATCAGCCTGCGGAATCCTCGACATGGCGCCCAATGAATGAGGGCACAATGGAACATTGACTGCTTTCGGGCACTCTTTCTCAGAGATGGATTCAGTAGAAAATGCTAATGTTGCATTAGTATAGCAAAGGACTGAAGTTAAGACAAGTTGCTTGAGAAGCTGTTTCCCAAAATATGAACACTCATAGGAACAGAGTGCCAAAAGTAGGGAGGGCTTCAAATGAGTTCCTCCTACTTGCCACAAAAGAGAAAAAAATGTATGCTTACAGGTATACCAGCACCTCTCCTTGGTACCTAGCTACCACAAAGTCTTGCAGTAAAAAAAACTGAGCTATTTTAATTGGTAGCAGCTAATAATGTTACAAAAATCTTGTAAATTTTGCTCCACTGTTAGGAGTGACCCTATCTCACCTCTGGGAGGAATAAGAGATGTTATCACAAAAATACAAGCAAATCAATGTTTAAAAAATCAATAAATTGTTAATATGTAAAAACAAAGAAAAATTACTCTGTGCCTGCTTTGAAAAAAAGGTTATACAGAACTAAAAATGAGCTGCTGAATATTTTGAAATTTTTTTGTGATTTTTAAATCTCAGTGCGTTTATAGAAAAAATGCTTAAATCTGAAAGCTAACTGGTTAATAAAATGGACTAAAATTCTAAGCAGAGGTTGTTTAGTTGAGTTGTGTAATTAAAGAAATTTGTATTTATATGCTGCATTTCAAACTTTGTTTTACAGGTAATATGGTGCTGTTATTATTAATATAGTGGTGTTAATTATCACTGTTGCTGAAAAACCTAGTGATCAGTTTTGCAAACAGCAAGCTCCCACCAATATAAATATGAATATTAAACAAGTTGATATGTTTTAGTTAAGTGATGTTGGTTGCAGAATATTGGGCCACCAGATCGACATTGCAAAGGCAGTATTTGGGGACACATATTTCAGCCTCATCTTGGCATCTGGAATGGTAACCATGAATTGTTAGATCGTCATAAAACCCTCCTGGTTCAATGCCTTATAGAAAATGAAATAAGCTACCATGACCTGATCGGGCTAGTAAGTGACTTTAACCCTGCTCTTAACTACTCTCTGAAATGTCCTTGCATGCAGCTCAGTTCAAGGACAAGGAGGAATGGTCAATATATGATGGGACTTGTCACCAATGTCCACAACCCACAAATGATTACATCTATATGAAGTGTCTCTGGTGACAATTGTTCTAAAGTAGGTTTAGTGTGAGGAAGAGGACTGAGACCAGGATGAATGGTATAGAGCTAGCGTAATCTCGGGCAGTATCCGTGCAGGTGGCGAAATTCAGGTTCGTTTCAGTACATATTCAGTTCAGCAAGCAAGTATTAGGACAAAAACTATCAGGCCACACCCTCCATTTTCTAGTGAGATTTAAAAAAAATAGCTCCACCCATAACTTTCAGGAGCTCTTTTTGAATTCTTCTGAATGACAGTGGTGCAGGAGACCAAAGTCAACAAAGGATAAATTGAAGTAAGCAGTTTCCTCGAGACCTCGTGTGGTAGGAACCGCACACTGCTAAGAATCTAATAGAATAACAACTCAAGGCTGTGTGTATCCTTTTTCTGCCCTCTCTAGAGTCTTAAGCCATCGGTTGTTGCTAAAACTGTTCCTTGTGATTGATTGCTATTAAATTAGGAGCTGGAATTTACACAAGATCAGTGCTGTCTCTGTCCATTAATTGACACTCTTTTCAGTGATTCCAAACTAGTCTGACTGGTTTCTGTGGCAGGTGCTTTAGCTAAGCAAAAGACAAATTTGAGATAACAGGTGTCAATGTTTAATGTTTTCTAATCCAGCAAAGTGTTATGAAAGAAGAGTGGATCGGGCAGAGTTTAGAACTTAGAACAGTACAGGCCTTTTGGCCCATGATGTTGTGTCGACCTTGTAACTTTCTCCAAGATCAGTCGAACCGTTCCCCTCTTAGATAGCCACATGGATAACAGAAAATGGAGGGCTATCTCAGAGTCTCTTAAAAATCACCAATGTGTTTGCCTCTAACATCCCTGGTGGCATGTTCCATGGACACAGAACTCTCTGTTTTAGAAAAACATTACCCCTATATTTTCCTACAATCACCTTAAAATTATGCCCTTTCATGTTAGCCATTTCCACCCTGAGGAAAAAATTGTTGGCTGTGTACTGTATCTATGCCTCCTACACCCCTCTATCGTCACCTCCTTCCCTCTAAAGGGAAGAGCTCTAGCTCACCAAACCTTTCCTCGTTAGACAAGTTCTCTAATCCAGGCAGCATCCTGATAAGTCTCCTCTTTACCCTTTCTGAAGCTTCCACATCTTTCCTATGATGATGCAACCTAAATTGAATGCAATATTCCACTGTGGTCTAACCAGAATTTTTTTAGAGCTGCAACATTACCTCATGGCTCATAAACTCAATTCAGCTAGGCCAACACCCCATAAGTCTTCTTAACCACCCTATCAACTTATGTGGCTAATTTGAGAGATCTATGGACGTAGATCTCTCTGTTCCTCCACACTCCCGAGAATCCTTGCCAATAACTCTGTAATCTGCCTTCAAGGTCATCCTTCCAAAGTGTACTGCTTCACAATTTTCCAGGTTGAACTCCATCTGCCCCTTCTCAGCCCAGCTCTGCATCCTGTCAATTTCCAGCTCTGCAACCAATGAAAACCTTTTGTACTATCCACAACACCACCCACCTTCGTGTCATCTGCAAACCCTTGCACTTCCTGTCCCACGTCATTTATAAAAATCACAAAGTGCAGGGGTCCCTGAACCAGACCTCTGCAGAACACCACTGGTCATTGACCTTCGGGCAGAATACTGCCGCCCTGTGCCTTCTGTGGGCAAGCCAATTCTGAATCCAATTTGCGCAGAGAGAAACAGTTGCATTTCAAGTCAATGAACTTTCATTAGAAATGTTTTAATAGAAGGTCAAGGTCGTTGGCCCAAAACACTAACTCTGTTTCACTTACCACTGCCTGATCTGTTTAGTGTTTCATGTTGATGCAGTACTTTGCAATTCAATGTTGCAAATAAGAATGTATTAACTGAAAGCAGGAGTAGATTTTAAAATAAATTTTGCTAGACATCTTGATAAGTTTTAGATTGACTTAATGACCTCTGAACAGTAGAGTGGAGTCAAACAGTTGTGGGTTGCAGTCATTGATGTTCTATGATTTCTTTGACCTGTTCCTTGCTTTTACAACTTCCTTAATCCTGGACTACATTTTCATGTTCCTCCATTTTAAACCATAAAGGGTTACGTTTGTGTACCAACGTGCATGAACATACACTTCAGATTAGCAGCAATAAAGTAATAATATATTCACTACTTAAACATTGATCTAAAATAAATGAGATACTATTTTGAATATTAATTTTATGTACAATTGAAAAAATCTTCTCATTTTTTCACTTTTGTTATATTACAGACTAGATGACATAAACCAGCATATGCTTAGAGTAAAGAGATTGCTGAATATTGTGCAGAGTTTGCAGAGTGTTGCAAGAAACATAATGTTGAATTACAGGACGGATGTTAATAAGTTTGAAAGGTTCAATAGGTTAGGACTTCATTCCCTAGAAGAATGAGGGGAGATTTGATAGAGGTATATAAAATTATGATGGGTATAGATAGAGTGAATGCAAGCAGGTTTTTTCCACTGAGGCTAGGGGAGAAGAAAACCCCTAGGTTAAGGGTGAAAGGGGAAAAGTTTAAAGGGAACATTATGGGGGGGGGCTTCTTCACACAGAGAGTGGTGGGAGTGTGGAATGAGCTCCAGATGAAGTGGTGAATGCAGGCTCAGCTAAGAAAAACTTGGACAGGTACATGGATGAGAGGGGTATGGAGGGATATGGGCCAGGTGCAGATCAGTGGGACCAGGCAGAAAAATAGTATGGCACAGCCAAGAAGGGCCGAAGGGCCTGTTTTCTGTGCTGAAATGTTCTGTGGTTCTCTGGTTGTAATAGTAGGTGATTTTAACTTTCCACATATTGTCTCCCATATTGTAAAAGGATTAGATAGGATTGAGTTTGTCATATATGTTCAGGAAGGTTTCCTTAATCAGTATATAGAAGTCCCAATGAGAGAGTGGCAATACTTGATCTCCTATTAGGGAATGAGAGGGCAGGTGACAGAAGTTTGTGCAGGGAAACTCTTTCAATCTAGTGATCACAATACCATTAGTTTCAACGTAATTATGGAAAAAGATACGTCTAGTCCTCAGGTTAAGATTCTAAATTGAAGTAAGGACAATTTTGGTGCTACAGGTGTCCCTCACTTTACAAATGTTCACTTTACACCACTTCGCTTTTACAAAAGACCTACATTAGTAACCTGTTTTCGCATTACAAAGCGGATTTTCACTTTTACGAAAATTTTTCCCATATAAATCAATGCTTCTTTGCTTTACGCCATTTCAGCTTAAGAAAGGTTTCATAGGAACGCTCTACCTTTGTAAAGGGTAGATTTCCTTTCCTTTATCAGAAAGGATCGGGCAAATGTGGATTGGAACAGACTGTTTTCTGGCAAAGGTTAACTTGGTAAGTGTAAAGCCTTCAACAGTGAAATTTTGAAAGTACAAAGCATTTATGTGCCAGTCAGAATAAAAGGCAAGGATAACAGATTTAGGAACCTTAGGTTTTCAAGAGATATTGGGCCCTGGTTAAGAAAAGAAAAAGAGGTGCACAGCAGGTGTAAACAGGTAAGAATAAATGAGGTACTGGAGTATATAAAAATAAGAAAGAAATCAGCGTGGCTGACAGAAGGCATGAAATTGCTCTAGCAGACAAGGTGAAGGAGAATCCTAAGGGATTCTTCAGATTATATTAAGTGCAAAAGGATTGTGAGGGACAAAACTGGTCCTCTGGAAGATCAGAATGATAATCTATGTGTGGTGCCAAAAGAGATGGGGGAGATTGTAAATGGAGTTTTTGCATCTGTATTTATTTGGGAGACTGTCACAGAGTCTATAGAAACGAGGCAAAGTATAGTGAGGTCATGGATCCTATATTACAGAGGAGGGGGTGTTTCCTGATTGAGGCAAATTAAGGTGGACTAATTCCCAGGGCCTGACAAGGAGTTCTCTTGGATACTGTGGGAGACAACTGTAGAAATTGCAGGACCCTTAGGAGAGACTGTTATAACATCCATAGCCGTGGGTGAGGTACCAGAGGATTGGAGGATAGCCAATGTAGTTCTGTTGTTTAAAAAAGGTTCTAAGAATAAACCAATAAATAACAGGCTGATGAGTCTGACATCAGTGGTGGGTAAGTTACTGAGGGGGAATTCTAAGGGACCAGATATATAATTATTTGGATAGACAGCAACTGATTAGGGATAGTCAGCATGGCTTTGTGTGTGGTAGGTCATGTCTAACCAATCTTATAGAGTTTTTTGAGGAATTTACTAGGAAAGTTGATGAAAGCAAGGCAGTGGATGTTGTCTATATAGACTTCAGCAAGGCATTTGACAATGTCCCACATTGGACATTGGTCAAGAAGGTTCAATCACTTGGTGTTCAAGGTGAAGCAAATTGGATTAGACATTGGCTTTGCAGGAGAAGGCAGAGGGTGGTAGAAGATGATTGCCTCTCTGACAATGGAGGCCTGTGACTAGTGGAGTGCCACAGAGATCAGTGCTTGGTCTGTCATTGTTTGTCATTTATATCAATTATCTAGATGATAATGTGGTTAACTGGATGAGCAAATTTACAGATGACACTGATATTGGGGATGTAGTGGACAGTGAAGAAGGCTATCAAAGTTTGATCTGGACCAGCTGGAAAAATGGACTGAGAGATGGCAGATGGAATTTAACGTAGGAAGTGTTGTTCTTTGGGAGGGCAAAACAGGAAGACGTTGGTGAGGCCTAATTTGGAGTAATATGTACAGTTTTAGTCACCTACTTACAGGAAAGATGTAAATAAGATTGAAAGAGTACAAAGAAAATTGACATGGATGTTGTCAGGACTTGAGCATCTAAGTTATAGGGAGAGGTTGATTAGGTTAGGACTTTATTCCCTAAAACAGAAGATTAAGGGGAGATTTGATTGAAATATACAAAATTACGAGGGGTATAGATAGGGTAAATGCAAGCAGGTGTTTTCTACTGAGATTAGATGAGTGTTCAGCTAGGGGTCATGGATTAAGGGCGAAAGGAGAAGCGTTTAAGGAGAACATGAGGGGAAATTTCTTCACTCAGAGGGTGATGAGAGTGTGGAACGAGTTGCCAGTGCTAGTGGTGGATACAATTTTGATTTTTAATGTTTGGATAGTTATATAGATGGAAGGGGTATGGAAGGTTACGATCTTGTTGCAGGTTGGCAGTTTAAATGGTTCGACATGGACTAGATGGGCCGAACGGCCTATTTTTGTACTGTAGTTCTCGGATGAATCTATTACATCTGGCAATGTGGTAGAAAACAATAGAGTTCCACATGATTTACTGAATAGTAACTGTAACTCTGTTTTCAAAAGTTTCCATCATTGACATGGAACTACTTGCATAATTATTGCATATTGATAATTAATATCATTACTTTCACAGCCTCAATGTGAGTAGCTAAGTGAATATGAAAGTGAGTTGGGTGCAACTAACTAGTTGGGTAAAGAAACTAAAGGAACTCAGATTGTCCTCCTTAGAACTGTTAAGGTTTAGGGAAATTGTGGTTGAGGTACTAAACAAGTAGCATTTACTTTTAGTGGCAAAAATGATACAAATAAAGCAAAACAAACCAGGAGCCACAAGGAAATACTTGCAGAAGTTTTAAAAGAAGTAGTGTTTGGAAAATCTTTCGAAAGATGAAGTGAATATGTAGAAAGGAAAGTTTTGAAGGATTGGATTGGGTGGCCTTTGGGCTCTCCGGTTTTCTCCCACATTCCAAAGATGCACGGGTTAGAAGGTTAATGGGCAAGTGGGTGTAATTGGGTGGTGTCGGCTCATTGGGCCAGAAGGGCCTCTTACTGAGTTGCATCTGTAAAAAAAAATGTTGAGACAGTTGTGACGTGGGGCAAACTGGTACAGGCATAATGGAGCAAGTGACCTTATTTTCTGCTGTATTATTATTTTAATAACAACACAAGGTGCTACAGCCATTTAATTTAAGCCTCTTTGCCTGACATTGTGTTTGTACATATGCAAAGTACACCTTTCAATCATGGCTCCAAAGTACTTACTTTTTAACATGACTAGAAGTTATTCATCCAAGACAGAAAAAATTCTCCATGTGCAATTAGACTACTAGCTTGTATTTAACCTTCATGGCCATTATCAGATTCAAATCTGTTCTAAGACCTTCTTAGATAAAGAGTCATTTCTTCTATTAACACCTTGCTAACATGCGAAATTTATTCTAATGTAATTTGGTGAGCTCTCCCTGGTACTCTAGGGACTGTTGGTGCTGTCTTGGTCTCAACCGGGTGCTCATCTGAAATTCAGCACTGAAAGAAGATAAGAATATAACTAACTTCAGAAAATGCTTGAACATAGTGAAGAAAGTAAACATTTCTTTACTAATACAGATCATCAGTAGCATTGTACACTTCATAAGCATTGAACTGACTGCAATTCCTGTTTAATGGAAGAAATGCAGTGGCCAGTTTTCACAAAGCAAGGACCTACTGTAAAATGTTGATTATTTTTCAGCTCATCCTTGAAATAATATCCAAGAAGGCAGAAGCAGTCTTGGTTACTCTATCAATTAAAAGAGATTATATCCTTCAAAGCAGCACACGTCCATCTCAAATATACACCTGAGTTTCTAGTGACGGGCTTGAACCAATGAGCTTCTGATTCAGACGTGAGAACACTTTCCAAGCACTGTCTAGATGACAATGCGTTTTTCTTCCGTAAGGTGCTGGACATCATCCGGCAGAATTTGATTATCCTTCAGACTGGAGAGGAAACAACACAGTATTTCAGAATTGCTAGTAGTTACTTTACTCATAAATCAGAAACTTGAGAAGCCAGTCATTGCCACACCCAAATGAACTTCACTATCATTCAAAATGCCTTTCTGAGGACTTATTTTTGGTTTGAAATGCCATTGTTTGCTTCAATTATTTGCATGACTTGTATTTTTTTTCTCTTGCACATCTTGTAGGTCTTTTATTTCTTTTTTTTATTCCCTTTTTTTCTTTAATTGGGTTTCTCGCTTTGTGGTTATCTGTGAGAAAACAAATCTCAAGTTTGTATATTTTATACATGCTTTAATAAATGATTTATGAATTTAGGAGCTTATGGGATATTTTCCATTTTTTTCAATAGAAAAGCTCATAATATATTGCAATGTGCAATAGCATTTAATAATTAATGTTCTATTTATATCCTCCCAAATGGCTGACCTGTGAGTTTGCTCCTCTGGCAGGTCCAACTGCAGCCAATTCAGGAAACCTCTGGCGAAGGCTGTGTCTAATTGAATCATTTTTACTAGCATTATTTGTTCTTGCTCTTGTAGTCTGTAAGCTTTCCAGTGAACATCAAGCTCACTGCTTTAAAGGGATTGTTGCTGTTAAGTGCCGTTAAGTCATTGTCGACTCATGGCAACCTGATGGATAGGGTAATTGTCCATAGGGTTTTCATGGCAAGATACAGAAATAGATCGCAAGGCTTTTCTTCTGCGGAGATACTGCTGCTGCCCAGGTTGGGGTGGGTAGCAGTTCCAGTTATCTTGATCAGCTAGTGCTGTACTCAGAAACAAGCGAAGATGGACAAAGGAAGCTAAGGAGTTCAGGGAAGGGAATAGTAATGTCCTGAAACATATCCACATTATAAAAGAAGAGGTGTTGGTGGTCTTGAAATGCATAAAAGCAGATAAATCCTCAGGGCCTGACTAGATGCGTCCAAGCTGCTGGGGAAAGCAAGGGCAGAAATGTCTGGGACCCTCACAGAGAATTTTGTGCCTTTGTTCGCTGTTGGTGAGGTATCAGAAGACTGGTGAGTGGCTAGTCTTGTGCCTTCTTTCAAGAAAGGATGCAAGGACAAGCCAGGGAGCTACAAACTGGAGAGCTAATCATCAGTCATAGGAAAGTGACTGGAAGGGATTTTGAGACGCGGGATCTATGTAGAGTTGGAAAGGCAAGGGAGTGTTTAGGAATAGCGTGTCTTTCTGCATAGGAAATCATGTCAAGTTTTTTTTGAAGAGGAGCCAAACAGGATTGGTGAGAGCAGGATGTTAGGTGTTTGCTACGTGGAATTTAGCGGGCCTTTTTACAAGGTCCCCCATGTTAATCTGGTCTGAAAGGCTAGACCACGGAGAGCTAATAAATTGCAAACAAAATTGGCTTAGTACTAGGCGACAGTGCTAGTGGACAGAGAGTGGTAGTGGAGGGTTGTTTTCCAAAGTGAAGGCCTGTGACCTCAAGGATCTGTAGTGTGTCCCTTGGTGTTTGTCATTTTTTTATTAATGGTTAGGATGAGTAAGTAGATGACATGATTAATAAGACTGCAGATGGCACAGAAATTAGTGGAGCAGTGGACAATGAAGAAGGTCATCTAATTTGCACAAGAGCTAGATTGGAAAGTGGGCCAAGGAATTTAACTGAGAAATGTGAAATGATGCATTCTGGGAAATTAAACCAGGTCAGCAGATACAGAGTGAATGGAAGGGCTCTGAAGAATGTTATTGAACAGACAGACATAAGGCATGAGTATATAGTTCCCTGAAAGCAGCAGCATGGACAGACGGTGGTGAAGAGGGCATGTAACATGCTTACCTTCATTAATCAGGCATTCAGGAGATGGGCCATGGTGTACAGCTGTACAAGTCATTGGTGAGACCACACTTGAAGTGTTATGTGCAGTTCTGATGACCACACAATAGGAAGGATGTGATTAAGCTAAAGTGGGTGCAAAAGTGATTCACAAGGATGTTGATGCTGGACTGGAAGACTTGAGTTATAAAGAGAGATTGGGCAAGGTTTTACCCTGAATGTAAGAGGCTGAGTTTGTGGAGTGACATTATGCATAAAATCATGAGGGGCAATAGAAAGGGTATGTGGTTGGTATTTTCCCTTCATGCTAGAGAATTTAAAATGAGTGCGGATATTTAGAAGGTGAGAGTGAGAGGAAAGATCTAAACGGGATCTAAGGAGCATGATTTTCCACACATCTGCCAGAGAAAGTCACCATTTACAATATTTAAAAGACATTTAGACAGATATGTGGATAGGAAAGGTTTAGAAGGATATTGGCCAAATGCATGCAAATTGGGTTACTCTGGAAGGCACCTTGGTTTTCATTTACGAGTTAGAGTCAACATGTTCTCACGTTGTATAAATTAACACTCCATGACTCATTGTTTTGTAGAGTCCAGGAATTGAAAATTAATTCCCCTGCTGGATGCTACAAGCAGTCTTGCAAAATCTTTATTTTTATTATGCTGCCTTTTCATTCCCTTTGCACTATTTCTAATGATTTATGGAATACAGTGGATTCTGGTTAATTAGGCCATCAGTTAATCAGGCAGCCATTATCTGGGACAACTCTTAAAGAACAAAGACTAATTGAGAAAGTAGACATGAGATTGTTGCCGAACTGTTTCTAGCTAGCATCAGTTGCATGTGCTTGTGTTGTAGTATCCATTTTGGGCCAATGAGCACCAATTCAAAAAGCAGTGATTTTTGATAGTTTTGTTTTTTATTTTGAATTTCAAAAACTTCAGACTCTTGGCAAGACGTCATGAAAAGATTTGACACTAGGCAAAAAAAAACATACGCAGGATGAATTCCTCCGTCGATAACTACTAGGAATTAATTCACAGTTTTATAGTACTGTAGAAGTATTGGTAGTGTTCTAATTTGTTTGATATTCAATTGAAATACATAACTTGTTACTCAGTTAAACAGTAGTTTGTCTTTCTTTATACCTTTTTAAGTATTTCCATGAAACTTCACTTAATTGGGACAAAATATACTGGCAAGTTCCACAGTTATCCATTGTATTAGAAATGAGGTGAGAGAGCAATTCTATATGATAGTCAAGTAGATATCAATTAGCATGTGATGAGGATAGGCATCTCTGGCAACATTTCATTTTACATTTGCCCCATCAAGTCTATTGTTGTTGTCCCATTATTTTCAATCCTCTTTACTAGCAAGAGTCTGGGTGTGGAGATCATAATGATGTTATCTCCAAGGACAACATGAGTGAATCTGCAGATGCTGGAAATAAATAAAAAAACACGAAATGCTGGCAGAATTCAGCAGGCCAGATAGCCTGATGAAGGGTTTCGGCCCGAAACGTCGTTATTACCTCCTCCCATAGACGCTGTCTGGCCTGCTGAGTTCTGCCAGCATTCCATGTTTTTTTATCTCCAAGGAACTGTATACTCAATACTGGTCAATTTATCACATGTAGAACCAGCTTTATGATAAACGCAACAACACTTGTGTTGCATGTGTCATAAAGCTACTTCTACATGAGATAAAGTACTGTGATTCAGGGTTATGATACACTGGACAAATTACTTTAGGCCAGCCTTGGTGCTTTTACATATATATATATATATATAAAATTCCATGAAGAATAGAACCTTATTTTGAGCCATTCTAAAAAATGTATACCCCTTCAACTCATTTGCTTTACTAGAAGGGCAACAGATAACCCATTCTGTCCTGAAGTGTTCAAATGCCTGTTGATGGACAGACTTTGGAATGCAATTTTGCTTTCAAAAAAAACCTAACTAAACCTGTACTATATGATCTCAAAGTAATTTTAAAATAACTTTTTATAAGTTATCTCCTGATTTAGTTGAGCAATGTGACAAGGGGGGAGCTATGATAGGATTTATATAGAAACCTTGAGCTTGTCTAGTGGATCAGTTGGTATAGGTGCGGGTAGTGCTCTGTGACCAGAATGCATCCAGTTCAATTCTTTGTCTATGCAATCAGTTTCAAAGGAACACACTGTAGGAAACTATTTAATGAAACATGATTGTGGTCCTATATCTTTATTGCTTGACATTTGGTCAAATTCTATGAGTTTTTGATACAAGTTGGAAAGCAATAATTAATGGTACACAATTGATCTAAGAATAACAAGATTTTTAAAATTGCTTAAAAATAAGATTTAAAAAGTTTGTTGTTTTGAGCACTGCAGGTTAAAAAGTTTGTCCTTCAAACAGACAGCATATACCATTGTATTCTGAAAAGAACAGTAATTACAATTCTTCACATGCTTTTCTGGGAGAATAATGCGAACTAGAGGGATATGACTCCTGCATCTTGTGAAAATGATCTTTTAACTAAGGGCTAAATAACCTGCTTTCAATTTTCTGATTGCAAGAATGACAGAAGTATTAGCCTCTGTACTGCTAAACTAGATGACAATGCTCCCACTCTAATTACAGTTCCATAACCTGGACGAAGAATGAGCCAGCAAGAAATCCAGGATATCAATGTTGACATTGCCATTACCTATCAATATCTTCAAAATTCAAAAAAAATCTGCTGAAAATTGACCAAATAACAGATTTGCCTTGCTTCATTCAGTAACATTTTTATCAGGCAGATGCAAATTTCACTGGGAGTTTTGCCTTACCAAATCTCATCTATTGTTGTATTCCCTTTGAGTGACTGGAGGAGATGTGCAGCCCCTTTGGATGTTATCTTGTTTTCATTCAACCTGTGAAGAATTCACCATATATATTGGTAATTTGTCTGCACTCACACTATGCACTTGATAAACTGAAGCTCACTGAGGAAATGAATCATGCAAATTTTACCTTTGCAGTACTGCTTGCTTACTTTACTCTTAGCTATGGCAATGTATTGCCTTCTTAGAAGTAAACATGCATTGAGAAAGCCATTAATACAAGCAAGCACAAATATAAAGTAAATCAGCTTGGGAATTCATCTCCCATAATCTGGTGGTAACGATATTGCAATCTGGCAGGAAAATAATATTAGGAGCCTATTTGGTGTAAAATACATTGGTCCAGAGTGTTAGACAACTTCAGATGACAATGTCTGGGCACACAAGTGAGGGACAAGTTTTTAACCTCAATGATGAGTTCCAGGTTCTACAGAGACTGGGCTGCAGTCTCCTATGAATATGGTCAGAGAAGCATCACTAAGCGGGCTGGTGTTGGTGTCACAATTACAGAAGGGAGAGGAATCAGAGGCAGTGGTGGGTTTTGAAGACACTCTTTCCTGATGAATACTCCAATGTTACGTTACCTTTTTGCGTATATTCCATATCTCTTGTTATCCCAGACTGGCATAGAACTGGGGCCTGAAACGTGTTTACATATCAGGTATATTGAAGGTTACTGAACATGATAGGTACAGCACCTCCAGTTAAAAATGTAAAACTTTACCCAGTGTTTTAAGCCTTTGTAATCAAGGCAATGCTCCAAAAAAAGAAGTGAGGAGAGACTATGGATCATGATCATAATCAGGAAGATGTGTACAGTGGACAACGATGGACAACTATTTCCACTGAATGAAGATAAGAGATGAATTCATAACCAAGAAATTTTTTTAAAATCTGCAGCGAAAGGGTAATTTAAAATCTGAAAGTACAGAATTGATACGTTTGTTTAGAAATTATTTAGATAGTTATTTAAAAAGTAAAGGATAGAGGACACAAAAATGAGTAGGAAGGGACTGGGCAACAATAGGTGGGGAGCATTCATCAAACTAGGCAGAGTGTAAAAAAATGTAACAGCAGTGGATGTTAAAGGTTTTGGTCATTCTTTAATGAACAACATTTAAATACTGCAGGAGAAGGGGAAAGATGGCTCATCCACTTATCTCTGAAATAAATTCATCTGCCTTAAAGAAGAGGGCAGAGAACGTAGCAGCAAGTATAGTCTGCTGTAGGAAGTCAAGAACAGGATTACTGGAAATAGGGGTAATTCAAAGGGGATCAGTAAAGAGATAGGTGTGAACATACTGACAAGGCAGAGCCAACTTTGGTGTTCTACATTTGATGGAATTAGGATGTAAATAGGCAAGTCGATGTAATGGGCAAAGGGTGTGCCAGAACTCAGTTCAGTTAGAGCCTAAGCATTTTCCGTGCTATGACATTCCATGATTTGCATAACTAGAGATAAAGATATGAGGGGGAGCTGCTATTTGTAAATCAGGAGGTGAGCAGAGAGGATTAGATGATAGGAACATGCTCCAGTCCATTTGGTCAATGCCAGCACATTTGCCAAGTATTTCATACTGTCATTGAGAAGGATAATTACCTACGGAACTATCAGAAACTGCAAGCAGAAGTGTAATAACAGGGGCAGGAATATATTCTATTCTTAAATACCACTGCACATTAAATATTAAGTTTGCTTTCCTGTATACTAGATTCAGGTCAGACTTCTAAAGATCAAATTCTTGATCCAGTGAAGAAATGTACCACCTCACATGTACTCCTTTTATACACTCCCCAACTTTTACGCTATCTGGCTCCTCTCATCGTTGTTCTGTGAAATGCCTTGGTACTTAGCATTATAGTTATACTCTTCGATGATTTGGAAGTAAATGAGCATATATAAATTACCATAGGTACAGTCAGTCAGAAGTTGCCTTTGAGGTAAGTTCCTGGGAATTGTAACAAAGAAACATTTTCTATTCCATATGAGTGACATCTATGCTTGGTGAGATAGTTAGAAACAAGTGGGAGCCTGATAGCTTTCTAGCCTAGCAAACAAAACCAAAATTCTTCTTTTATGTTTTCTTTAATAGTCATGTACTAGGTTGATTTACTGTATATTAGAATATCAGCCTGTGGCATTATTGCAATTCACAAAAGGATGCAAATCAAATACTACCATAACTTTTCCAAAGAGACGTTCACTCTCAGCATTTCACCAAAGCTTTCAGCTGCTTCATCATCCAGTTCATTTTGTGTCAACCTGCAAATTGGAAGGCAGAATATTGTATTGGAATCTCAATACCAAGGTTCTTGGGTTTATTGACCAGGCTGTTTCTAATTTGTTGTGGAAGTGATGTACAATTAGTCATAAATTCAGAGTATTTATTACTTACGACATGCCATAAGGTAGATTAAAATTAGTACAAGTCGCTTCTGTAGAATTGATCACATCTAGTTATAACATGCATAACATTAAAACAGAGTGCTAATCCATTTGTTTGTGTTACTAATCCCTTTTAAGGAAGAATTGGAGACTATGCCCATAGGTTCTTGACTCTCCAGCCATGGGAAACAAACTTCCAACATCCATCCTGACAAGGATTTCATGTTTTAATGAAAACGCTTTTTATTCTATTACATTTACAGGAATATAATCCCCTTTTTGAGCTTTGCTAACAGGACAGACTCTCATTCCCAGTAATTCTATCTATCAGCGCTTCATTTTACCATCTCTGAAGCAACTCACAATTGCTTCAAGTTAGATATTCCGTTAAATTAATTTGTCAATTATGCATTTAATCTTTATTGCAAGATGATTCTGTGCTTACTAAAATAATGCTGTTAATTAACACATAGCAAATATTTCTCATAAGTGCCGCCTTAATTTAACTCTACTGAATTTCTGAATATCAGAAAAAAATCAAATGAGCTGCTAAAAACTAAATTT
The DNA here is from genome assembly GCF_048418815.1 of Hemitrygon akajei. Taxonomy (NCBI): domain Eukaryota; kingdom Metazoa; phylum Chordata; class Chondrichthyes; order Myliobatiformes; family Dasyatidae; genus Hemitrygon; species Hemitrygon akajei. The sequence continues at coordinate 33,796,293 of NC_133143.1, forward strand.
CCATAAACATTTAATTCTGGTTATGAACTATATCAGTACTTGACAGGACTAATTTCAGGGTAAATAATCAAATAGCTGTACTCTGCCCTTAGTGATGTCTGCAATTGCTGAACATCGGTGTAAATGCTTGTTTTTACCAGAATATCTTCAATGTGTTGTTGTTGCAGAGTGCCTTGGCCAAGTGTTGGCTGCCCTTCGAGATCCCGTTTGCTGCAAGGCTGGGCAAATACAGACACAATTCACTAACTTTCTTTTGCACTGTATGAAGGTCAATACATTGATGTAAAAAACTAAAATCAGTTTAAAATAAAGGAACAATAAAGTACATCCATATAGCACCTTTAAAATAATATCATATTCCAGTGTGCTTTAAAAAACATTAACAACTATCATTTGACAGCAAACCACATTTTAAAAAAATGATATTCATGTAGGTTTCTAAATGGTTGGTTAAAAGGTAAGTCTTTAAGAAGAAAACGATATTTTCACTGAATTCTCAGAAGTTGGCGGTCAAAATGATTGTAGAGTTTTGTAAACCCTCAAATTTACAAAGGATTACATATGGAATGCCAGGAGAATATTAAAATGATAATGACAGCATCAATTGTAAATTTAATTATTACAAACTGAATATAACTGCTGAGAATTCAGTCAAAATATGGTAAATAAATAACAGCACATTCATCAGAACTAGCTGGCTTTCAGTGCTTAATTACCTTAATCATTTTGTGATAAATTCCTGACACTTCCACATGAAATATTAATTAGCAGTATGCTAGTGTACTTATTACATTATCAAAGTAGTTATCCAGAGAATGCAATTTTGAATGCAGCAAGAGAGTTTGAATTTATTTTTAAAGTAACACAGGAAATAAAATGGTCTGTGCAAGACTGATGAGGAAATTGTCAGATGATGAAACTTCAACTAGTTATTAGAAATGGCATTTTAGAAGGAACCCCATAATTCCTTTCTAGTTTAAAGTATATATGACTCAGTTTCACAATGACAAAAAGCAGGAACAAGCCATTTGTCCACTCAATTCCATTTCATCATTTAATAAGAGCATGGCTTTTCTTTACCTTAGCACAATCTTCTTGTAGTGACTACTTAATATGCAAACATCTACTGATTTATCTTGAATTGAACATATCAGCTGCTGAGTCTCCATTGCCCTCTTGAATAAAAAATTCTGAAGGCTCACCAACCTCCTAGCTAAACAAATTTCTTCTCACCTCAGTTCTGAATCACTGGTCTCTTATTTTGACACCATAATTGCCCCCACCTCTACAATCACCCAGTCTAGGGGAATTATCAATCCTGCAATTATCTGCATCATTCCGGTCTAGTTCTGTAAGTTGTTTAAATGAGATCACTTCTCATTCTTCTGAACACTAGTGAGCACAAACCTAGTCTAGTTAATCCCTTTTTATAGGATAAACCCTCATACCAGAAGTTTTGCATGTAAATGCTGTATTACCTTAGAGTTTTCAAACTGTGATGATTTGTTAATGCTTCTGCAAAGGCTTCAGCTCCTTTGTCTCCTAACTGATTTCCCCAGAACCTGGCAATCATTAAACTTTTACATTATTTTGGTGAATTGCATGAAATTTATAAACTGGAAGTAAAATGAAAAATAATTAGTTTTTTTTCAATAATATAATTAATCTGTTCAATACAATAGGTTTTCAATTATATAAATATTTATTCATATCTATAATTTTTCATATCAGAATATCCTTAAATGTTTTTTAACTTTTTGAAGAGCAGCAGCCAGCAAAATGAATACTTTTTTCTTATTTATTCATTTATGGGATGTTGGCATTGCCAGCTTAGTTGGCATTTATTGCCCATCCCTAGTTGCCCTTGAGATGATGGTGATGAGCTGCCTTCTTGAACCGCTGCAGTCCCTGAGGTGTAGGTATACCCACAGTGCTGTTAGGGAGGGAATTCTATGATTTTGACCCAGTGACAATGAAGGAACAGCGATACGTTTCCAAGTCAGGATGGTGAGTGACTTGGAGGGGGAGTTCCAAGTGGTGGTGTTCCCAGGTATCTGCTGTTCTCGTCCTTCTAGATGGTTGTGTTTGTGGGTCTGGCATGTGCTGTCTTAGGATCTTTGGTGTGTTGTTGCAGTGCATCTTGTAGATAGTACACACAGCTGCAACTGTTCGTCGATGGTGGAGGGATTGGATGCTTGTGGAAGGGGTAGCAATCAAGTGGGCTGACTTGTACTGGATGGTGTCAAGCTTCTTGAGTGTTGATGGAGCTGCACTCATCCAGGCAAGTGCGGAGAATTCCATTACACTCCTGACCTGAGCCTAGTGGATGGTGGGCAGGCTTTGGGGAGTCAGGAAGTGAGTTACACACCACAGGATTCCTAGCATTTGACCTGCTCTGGTAGCTACAGTGTTTATATGGCTAGACCAATTCAGTTTCCTGTCAATAGTAACCCCCAGTATGTTGATAGTAGGGGATTCAGTGATGGTGATGCTACTAAATGACAAGGGGTGATGGTTAGAGCCTCTCTTGTTGGAGTTGGTCATTGCCTGGTACTTGTGTGGCTTGAGTGTTACTTGTCAGCTCAAGCTGGATATTGTCCAAGTCCTGCCGCACTTGGGTATGAACTGATTCACTATTTGAGGAATCAGGAATTGTGCAAAACTTTGTGCAGTCATCTGTGAACATCCCCACTTCTGACCTTATGACCAAAGGAAGGTCATTGATGCAGCAGCTGAAGATGGTTGGTCCTAGGAGACTTCCCTGAGGAACTTCTGCAGTGATGTCCTGAGGATGAGATGACTGACCTCCAACCACACAACCATCTACCTTTGGGTCAGGTATGATTCCAACCAGCAGAGGGTCCCCCTGCACCCCCCAATTCCCATTGACTCCATTTTAGCTAGGACACCTTGATGCCATACTCGGTCAAATGCTGCCCTGATGTCGTGCTTGCTTGTGTTAATAGTGCTGAGTATTAAATGTTTCCCTGGACAATCCTTTTACTCTTAATGTTCCATATTGTTGCTAAACTAATACCTGATACAACCATATAACAATTACAGCACAGAAACAGACCATCTCGGCCCTTCTAGTCTGTGCTGAATGCTTACTCTCACCTCGTCCCACCAAACTGCACTCAGCCCATAACACTCCATTCCTTTCCTGTCCATATACCTATCCAATTTTACTTTAAATGACAATGTTGAACCTGCCTCTACCACTTCTACTGGAAGCTCGTTCCACACAGCTACCACTCTCTGAGTAAAGAAGTTCCCCCCTCATGTTACCCCTTAACTTTTGCCCTTTAATTCTTAACTCTTGTCCTCTTGTTTAAATCTCCCCTACTCTCAATGGAAAAAGCCTAACCATGTCAACTCTATCTATCCCCTTCATAATTTTAAATACCTCTATCAAGTTCCCCCTCAACCTTCTACGCTCCAAAGAATAAAGAATAAAGTTCAACCTTTCTCTGTAACTTAGGTGCTGAAACCCAGGTAACATTCTAGTAAATCTCCTCTGTACTCTCTCTATTTTGTTGACATCTTTCCTATAATTTGGTGACCAGAACTGTACACAATACTCCAAATTTGGCCTCACCAAAGCCTTGTACAATTTTAACATTACATTCCAACTCCTATACTCAATGCTCTGATTTATAAAGGCCAGCATACCAAAAGCTTTCTTCACCACCCTATCCACATGAGATTCCACCTTCAGGGAACTATGCACCATTATTCCTAGATCACTCTGTTCTACTGCATTCCTCAATGTCCTACCATTTACCATGTATGTCCTATTTGGATTAGTCCTACCAAAATGTTTCACCTCACACTTATCAGCATTAAACTCCATCTGCCATCTTTCAGCCCACTCTTATAACTAGCCTAAATCTCTCTGCAAGCTTTGAAAAGCTACTTCATTATCCACAACGTCACCTGTCTTAGTATAATCTGCATACTTACTAATCCAATTTACCACCCCATCATCCAGATCGTTAATGTATATGACAAACAACATTGGACCCAGTACAGATTCCTGAGGCACACCACTAGTCACCGACCTCCAACCTGACAAACAGTTATCCACCTCTACTCTCTGGCATCTCCCATCCAGCCACTGTTGAATCCATTTTACTACTTCAATATTAATACCTAATGATTGAACCTTCCTAACTAACCTTCCGTGCGGAACCTTGTCAAAGGCCTTACTGAAGTCCATATAGACAACATCCACTACTTTACCCTTGTCTACTTTCCTAGTAACCTCTTCAAGAAACTCAATAAGATTTGTCAAACATGACCTTCCACACACAAATCCACGTTGACTGTTCCTAATCAGACCCTCTCTATCCAGATGATTATATATACCATCTCTAAGAATACTTTCCATTAATTTACCCACCACTGACGTCAAACTTACAGGCCTATAATTGCTAGGTTTACTCTTAGAACCCTTTTTAAACAATGGAACCACATGAGCAATACGCCAATCCTCCGGCACCATCCCCATTTCTAATGACATTTGAAATATTTCTGTCAGAGCCCCTGCTATTTCTAGACTAACTTCCCTCAAGGTCCTAGGGAATATCCTGTCAGGACCCAGAGACTTATCCACTTTTATATTCCTTAAAAGCGCAAGTACTTCCTCTTCTTTAATCATCATAGTTTCCATAACTACCCTACTTGTTTCCCTTACCTTACACAATTCAACATCCTTCTCCTTAATGAATACCAAAGAAATAGATTGTTCAGAATCTCCCCCATCTCTTTCAGCTCCACACATAGCTGTCCACTCTGATTCTCTAAGGGACCAATTTTATCCCTCACTATCCTTTTGCTATTAATATAACTGCCAAAGCAACCTCATATCTTCTTTTAGCTTTTCTAATTTATTTCTTAAGATTCTATTTACATTCTTTATATTCCTTGAGCACCTCATTTACTCCATGCTGCCAATATTTATTGTAGATCTCTCTCTTTTTCTGAACCAAATTTCCAATATCCCTTGAAAACCTTGGCTCAAACTTTTAACCTTTCCTTTCAATCTAACAGGAGCAAAAAGACTTTGTACCCTCAAAATTTCACCTTTAAATGACCTCCATTTCTCTGTTACATCCTTCCCATAAAATAAATTGTCCCAATCCACTCCCTCTAAATCCTTTCGCATCTCCTCAATCAAAAATCTCGACCCTGGGTCCAGTCCTATCCTTCTCCATAATTATATTGAAACTAATGGCATTGTGATAACTGGACCCAAAATGCTCCCCATTGTCACCTGACCTACCTCATTCCCTAAGAGGAGATCCAACACTACTCCTTCTCCAGTTGGTACCTCTATGTATTGCTGCAAAAAATATCCTGCACACATTTTACAAACTCCAAACCATCCAGCCCTTTTACAGAATGGGCTTCCCAGTCTATGTGTGGAAAATTAAAATCTCCCACAATCACAACCTTGTGCTTACTACAAATATCTGCTATCTCCTTACAAATTTGCTCCTCCAATTCTCACTCCCCATTAGGTAGTCTATAATACACCCTTATAAGTGTTACTACACTTGTCCCATTCCTCAATTCCATCCAAATAGCCTCCCTAGACGAGCCCTTCAATCTATCTTGCCAAAGCACCGCCGTAATATTTTCTCTGACAAGCAATGCAACACCATCCCCTCTTGTCCCTCTGATTCTAACACACCTGAAGCAACGAAATCCAGGACTATTTAGTTGCCAATCACACCCCTCCAGCAACCATGTTTCACTAATAGCTACAACATCACATTTCCAGGTATCAATCCATGCTCTAAGCTCATCCACCTTTCTTACAATGCTCCTAGCATTAAAATAGATGCATTTAAGAAATTCTCCACCTCTTCCTCTCTGTTTATCCCTAACAGTGCAAACAATTTTATTATCTTTTTCTTCCTTCTCCCCTACATCTTCGATCTGAGCACTCCCCTTCTCTATCACCTGCCTATCCTCCCTCACACACTGTCTACTAGCTTTCTCTATTTGTGAACTAACCTCCTCTCTCCTAGTCTCATCAAATTGAACCCCACCCCCCAACCATTCTCGTTTAAAGTCTCCCCAGTATCCTTAGCAAATCTCTCCGCCAGGATATTGATCCCCCTAGGATTCAAGTGCAACCCATCCTTTTTGTACAGGTCACACCTGCCCCAAAAGAGGTCCCAATGATCCAGAAACTTGAATCCCTACCCCCTGCTCCAACCCCTCAGCCACGTATTTAACCTCCACGTCATTCCATTCCTACATTCACTGTCGCGTGGCACAGGCAGTAATCCCGAGATTACTACCTTTGTGGTCCTTCTTCTCAACTCCCTTCCTAACTCCCTATATTCTCCTTTCAGGACCTCTTCCCTTTTCCTACCAATGTCATTGGTACCTATATGTACCACGACCTCTGGCTCCTCACCCTCCCACTTCAGGATATCTTGGACATGATCAGAAACATCCCAGACCCTGGCATCAGGGAGGCAAACTACTATCCGGTTCTCCTGACTGTGTCCACAGAATCACCTATCTGACTCCCTAACTATCGAGTCCCCTATTACTACTGCCTTCCTCTTCCTTTCCCTACCCTTCTGAGCCACAGGGCCGGACTCTGTCCCGGAGGCACGGCCACTGTCGCTTGCCCCAGGTAGGCTGTCCTCCCCAACAGTACTCAAACAGGAGTACTTATTGTCAAGGGGTCCAGCCACTGGGATACTCTCTAGTACCCGACTCTTCCCCTTCCCCCTCCTAACCGTGACCCACCTGTTTGCCTGGTGTGACCACCTGCCTGTAACTCCTCTCTATCAACTCCTTACTCTCTGACCAGACGAAGGTCATCGAGCTGCAGCTCCAGTTCCCTAACATGGTCCCTTAGGAGCTGTAGCTCGGCGCACCTGGTGCAGATGTGGACGTCTGGGAGGCTAGGAGACTCCAGGACCTCCCAAATCCGACACCGAGAACAACAAGCTGCCCTCACACTCATAATTCCCCCTTTCCTCAAATAACAGGAAAAATTGAAAACTAAACCTACCTTGCCTTGCCCGTTTCCACCTAAGCCCGTTGAGCCAAAGCCCTTAAGCCTTCACTCTGCTCCCGGCTCACTCTGCTGCCTGGATGGATGGATTACTTTATGAGGAAGGAGTGGGCAGGCTAAAGTTTCTGTAGAACCATGTTTAGTACAACTGAGAGGGGGATTTATTGAAAAATACCAGGACATATGTAGAGAAGATGTTTCCTCATGTGGAAGGACCTAAAATTAGAATGTCACTATTTATTAATAAGCCAGCACCCCAAAATAGGGCAATATTTTTCATTTAAGGATCGTGAGTCTTTGAAATTCTTCCTCAGATCACAGGAAGTAGAATTTGAAAGTATATTATAGATGGGGATAGACATTGCTTTACAAGGGTGTGGGTAGAAGGGAATTTGGAGAATAAAAGGCACAGGCTCATCCATGATCTCACTGAAAGACACAATAGGCTTGAAAGGTCTAATCCTGCTGTAAATTTATACATTTTTCAAATAGTGTTAATGGACCAAATGGGGCTTCAACTTGAATGTTGTAACTGAGTTGGTCCATTATGTTCATGCCTAGTTAGTAAATAATAATAATAAAGAATGATAAATAATCAGGAAATGATAAGGAAGAATGCTTTGGATTGCTACCTTCCTTTGGACAGAGTTCAATTTAGAAAGGTTTTGGTTATTAGTTGCAAGACTAAATTTAACACTCATCTACCAAATGAGTACACCCCCCTCCATTTTTGGGGCAATCAACAATCCCAGGAGCATGCTATGCCACACACAATCCCACAATCCATTGCAGCACTGACCAATGCAGTACCATCACACGTGCCTTTGTTCAGATGAGACATTACACAGAGAACATATTTGCTGCTCTCTAGGCAGATGCAGAATGACTGCTAATGTTGCTTGAGGAAGAAAAAGGGACTTTTTCCTACAACACACACAAAATGCTGGAGGAAGTCAGCATCTATGGAAAAGAGTACAGTCGACGTTTCAGGCCGAAACCCTTCAGCAGGTCACTTCAATATGCATTCCACAAATAATTCAAAACTGATTATCTGTTATTAACAGCCCTGAAGGACCCAGCACTGGCACATATTTTACATATTCCGTGACTGGAACAAAAGTACAAAAGCACACCTAAAGGGAGCACAGCTGATTTATTTTAAACTGTAGCCAGTCAAGTTCCTTCTCTTAAATGGGATAAGCCTCTACGACACCCAGCTTTTATACTCAGTAGCCAGAATCATCTGCCAGTGCACGTTTGAGAAGCCTTCTCTTAGTATAACTTGCCCCCACCCCCATCCACAAACTTGTATATTCTTTCATTCCACTCACCCCACTTCTTCTATAGTTCTGCTTTTTTGTATTGCTTTAGCCAGGTAAGTTCCTCCTTTATGGGTAATCATATTTTTTCCCATTCTGTGTTAACAAAACAGGTCTGGTTAGTTTTGTCATCGTCTGAAAGTGTTTACTGGAAGGGAAAATTTGTAAACATAAGAGAGCCAACTTACTTCAAGTAAGTAAGACTGGGACACACTTCAATCAGATCTGCAACATCCCTTGCACCAACATCACTTATGTAATTCTTGTAAAGTCTGAAATGAAATTGATACAATAAAATTTATCCAAAAAGTGTCTCGAATCAACACAATGAGAAAGCTCTGGGTGTGGATGTAATGCTCTATTCAGAGTTTTTACAGTTGCATTCTCAACCACATGTTTTGCAACATCCAGGTATTTTTTAAAAATGATTCAGGGAGTTTCATGGAATCTGCTGACACAGGAGGCAGTCACTAGCCCTATCCTTCCCAAACTGGCACTTAAATGAGATGTGTGAGCCATCTCGTCCCCATACAATACGCCATCCCCACATTACAAACGGGCTCCATATTTTATAGATGTCTATAGGTTGATTTTGTTACATATGGGAAAAGAATATACGGTAATTATAGCTCCATGGTATCATATTGAATTGAATTGACATTACTAACATCCTTCATATACATGAGGAATAAAAATCTTTACATTACATCTCCATCTAATTGTGCAATGTGGAATGTATATTAATTTGCAATAAATAGTATGTACAACAGGACAGTCAATATAACATAGAAATACAATTGCATCAGTGTGCATTAACCGGTCTGATAGCCTGCTGGAAGAAGCTGTCCCAGAGCCTGTTGGTCCTGGCTTTTATGCTGCGGTGATATTTCCCGGATGGTAGCAGCTGGAACAGTTTGTGGTTGGGGTGACTCGGGTCCCTAATGATCCCTTGGGCCCTTTTTACACACCTGTCTTTGTAAATGTTCTGAATTTTGGGCATTTCACATCTATTGGTGAGCTGGGCTGTCCACACCACTCTCTGCAGAGTCCTGCAATTGAGGAAAGTACAGTTCCCATACCTGGCAGCGATGCAGCCAGTCAGGATGCTCTCAATTGTGCCCCTGTAGAAAGTTCTTAGGATTTGGGGGCCCATACCAATCTTCCTCAAATGTCTGAGGTGAAAGAGACGTTGTTGTGCTTTTTCTCACCACACAGCTAGTACGTACAGACCATGTGAGATTCTCGGTGATGTTTTATGCTGAGGAACTTAAAGCTGTTCACCTTCTCAACCCCAAATTCATTGATGTCAATAGGAGTTATCCTGTCTCCATTCCTCCTGTAGTCCATCAACCATTTAATGGGGTTGATGAGCACCAATTAACGTGAATATTTGTCTTCCCCGTCTAGTTATGATGGTACTGAATCAGGATGTCCCATGTTCAATGGCTGACTTTGATGGGCTTAAGTTATTTTAAAACTCAAACCTAGCTTTAGACTCCACAAATCTGGGCGAAAAGACTATCTCGTTTGCTCCAAGGAACACAGTCGCAGCCTATCCTGTCTATCCATGTAACTCAAGATTGCCAGTGCCTGCAAAATCTTTGTAAATCTTTTCTGGCTTCAGCCCAACTCTCCATCATAATTGCACACAATACTTCAATGCACCCTCTTCAGAAACTTGTACAGATGAAACATGATGTCCCAACTACTATTGTCATTGCCTTGACTGCTGAAGGCAAGCCTGTGTACAGTATTCCTTCTTCGCCATCCTGTTTAACAGTCCTCAAAGCCCTGCCATTCACTGTGAATGCACTGGCCCAGTTTAACTTCTTAAAGTGCCATTTCTTACCACTTGTCTGAGTTAAAATTCCATTTGCCATTCCCTTGCCTTCTTCCCCAATTAATCAATATCTCATTGTAACCTTTGAAAATGTTCTTCACTGCACACAAGACACCAATTTTGGTTTTATCTGCAAATTGACTAATCATGCTAGCTACAGTCTCATCTAAATTATTAATATATATGACAAAGAGCATGGCAGTCAACACTGATCCCTCTAGCACATCACTGGTCACAGATCTCTAACCTGAAAAGAATTCTCCCATGACCATCCTTGACCTCCTACCACCTATCCAATTGCCTAGCTCACCCTGGATGCTGGATCTTCTAACCTTCTGGACCAGCCTACCATGCAGGACCTTGTGAAAGGCCTTGCTAAAGTTCATAGAGACAATGTCTACTGCTCTGCCCTCATCAATGTTCTGGGTCACATTTTGAAAGACTCTATCAAATTCCTGTGAATATTAGGCCTTGCCTTTCCAAATAGCAAAAGAATACCTGAAAATAAACAGTAAAATGCTAAGTTTAAAAATCAGGTGTCCAATGCACCACCCAGGGTAATTAAGAACAAGCATTCTCACCCAAGTACTTTGATCTGCTGATACTTTTTGAGTTCTTCCACCAAGATGTGTACACCATGATCTGTGATTTGATTCACACTTAACCTATATTGTTTTAAAAAAGAAGCAAGAAATGTTGAAATATTAATGATAGTGAACAAAAACAATTTCAGCTTCAGACCTTGTTCAGATGCGGCTCAAGCTCAGTTGTATTTATAGGGATGGTTTTGGGGGAAGATTAGGGCTTAGTGACAAGGATGAGAGGATTTAGAGGTAAGGGGCAGTAATGAAGAGTCCAGTCTGGAGCTGGATACCAGTTCCAGTGCTCTGCAATAGTAATCCTCATGGTTGGCAGCTGCTGAGATGTAGACCAACGATAACATGGTCAATTACCAAGGTCCAAGGGCCCCATTGACGAGGGTTGGTGAGCCCCCAGGCTGGGGAGTCCCGGGGGTTGGAGGATTTTTAGAGTCTGGAGTTCAAAGTCCTGTGATTGGCGAGTCCTGGGGTTGATAGCAATGGTTGACGACCAAAGTCGGCGAGTCTGAAAGTCAAGGCTCCTTCATTGGTGAGTCTGGAAGTCAGAGGGCGGATGTCTGCACATCTGGGCCGGGGAAACCCCTCAGGCTGCCGAGCCCTAGAGTCGAGACCCAGAATTCAAAGTAGCATGATCGTCATGTCCTGGAGTCAATATCAAATATCGAAGCCTGAAGGTTGAAGACCGAAGTCGGCGAGTCCACAAGTTGAGGTCCGATGGTCAAGGCCCCTGGGTCACTATGCTTTGAAGCCAGTGGCCTGCAATCTGTGAGTCCACGCCAGGGGCTGGAGGTTGGAAGTCCAGAGGCAGTCAGTGCTGGGGCAGGAGGTGTGTGTGTGTGTGTGTGTGTGTGTGTGTGTGTGTGTGTGTGTGTGTGTGTGTGTGTGTGTGTGTGTGTGTGTGTGTGTGTGTGTGTGTGTGTGTGTGTGTGTGTGTGTGTGTGTGTGGATCGGGGGGTGGGGGGACAATAAAGGCTTGTTTTGCAGCTTGTGTTGTTCTGATGAACATTGAGGGTATGCGATGTTGGCACCAGAGTAGGTGGCAATGCTTGCAGCCTGTTCCCAGTGCATCGTTGGGTTGTGTTGCTTGTTAATGCAAATGGTGCATTTTGCTGTGTGATTCAATGTATGTGTGATGAATAAATGAAAATGAAATCTGAAATAATTATTTGGTCAATAGATCAAGAACATTTGGATGCATTGGAAGGGATCACTGTTAACCAATATTTTCATAGAGCTGCAGTGAATGTTTCAGTCCCTTCTAGACAATGCAGGAGTTGGGAAGGTCTGGAAGTCAGATTTTCCCCTTCTCAGGGCCCACTATAAGGTTGTGGAGCATTCCACAATCTGTTGGCACACTTCAAATCTGGCCCATCATCCATGTTTTACACCATCCAGTTTGCACACATTCACTCAGATGAGGTTACCTGTCTTCATAATTTTTTTAAAAATGTTTTAGACAACAATTGAATATGTTTTTAAATCTGTTTTTTAAAATCTGAATATGTTTTTCTTTTAATTAAAAAATGTTATCTCTTTCCAAATATCACTGATCACCAGAAGTACATGAATCCAGTGGGAAATCTGTCTGACCTATCACGAGGCTGTCAGGCCTTACTGGGGAAAGGGTTCAAGATTGAATTCCGGAGGCCCAGTCATTTGGAACAACAACACTGGTGAGGCCTCCAGATTGTTGGACGTTTTGTGGCTGCAAATATACGGTCTTGGTGGAGGGAGCTGGCAACAGCTGCAAAGCATTGGCCTAAGCCTTGCATCAGCCCCACTTCAGCTGCAGACAAACTTTCGACACTGATATTGCAAAAACCAGCATGCTTGAAATATATTTTTGGTACATATTAATGAGCTGGCCTTGAGTGCAGAGAGCGTACTGTCAAAGTTCACAGATGGTACAAAATTTGTGAATCTGGTAAAGAGAATAGTAATGCACTTCAGGAGGCTGAAGGAGACTGGTGAAGCGGGCAGATGCACATATTTCTAATGAAACTTCACGCAGAGAAACGTGAAACGTTACTTTGGGGATATTATCAAATGGTGTAATTTGAAAAAGAGTACAGGAACAAAAATATAAGCTAAACAGAAACATGAATGAAGGCAGCAGCACCTAGAAAGTCTGATTTTAATAAAATATGAACTTGGCTTTATTATTGGTCAGGGATACCCAAGCAAAGGGAGTCATGCTTAGTGATACACTGGCTCAGGCTTCAGGTGGGCATTGCAATTTTAAAGGAGGCCACAACCACATCCTTAAAAAAACCTATTTCCCCTCTTGGAGATTTGCTTATATGGTACCAGGACTGAAGGGATTTCAGTGAGGGGTAGAAACTGGAGTTGTTCTGCACATCACAAAGATCAGATGAGATTTGATCAGAAACTGTTTTGAAAGGAAGATACTTCCACTGGTTGAAGAGTCAGTAATCCAAGGACACAGATTAATTTAAAAAATCAGCGATGAAGTGAACAAACTGTTCTTTAAAAATAGACCTGAGCTGTATCATTCTAGAGTAAATAATTGACCAGTACACAGGGATCATTTCCTCAGTCAAATCTGTGCCCAGGGATCCCTGATAGCACCTGTTAGGGAAGATCAGCTGGACCTGATTTAACGTAGAGTCAGAAGGCAGTACAGCACAGAAAAAGACCCTTTGGCCCATCTGATAAGTATCCAGCTAATATTCTGCTAGTCCCATTGACCTGTACCTGGAACATAACTGTTCATAACCCTCCCATCCATTTACCCGTCCAAACATCTCTAAAAGTGTTGAAATTGAACTCATATCCACTACTTCTGTTGGTAGATCTCTGAGTGAAGAAATTCCCCCTCTTTTTCTCTTTAAATTTTTCACCTTTCGCCCTTAACCTCTAATTCTAGTCTCACCCAACCTCAGCGGAAAAAGCCTTCTTACATTTACCCTATCTATACCTCTCATAATATTGTATACCGCTATCAAATATCCTCTCATTTTCCTACTCTCCAGAGAATAAAATCCTGCACTCTTTCACTCTGTACGTTACAGTTGCAAAGCAGCATTTCAGCAGCAGTGCATTGCGGTCTCGGTCTAGATCAGGTACCCACCTCGCTGGAGGCTTGACTCACGGATGTTATATTAAGGGAACAGAGCGCTAATAATTACGTTGAGGTTAACACCTTAAAGATCAAACCCAATCCTGAATAACAGTGGAGAGTTCTATGATAGTATTAGACCTTTTGGAAGTACCATAGTTCTATTTTTCAGGGTCCAAGAACACAATTATCTGGCTGGAGTGCTTACCTGAGGACTGTGAGCTGACTGAAGCAGCAGGCGAGTTGCCCCACCCCATAATCATTGATGTTGTTGTTGTCCATCTCCAGTGCCAGGGGTTTCTGGATGTGTCTCAGGGTGAATGCAAGCGCTGTACAATCCACAGAAGAAACATTGCAGTAGGTCAGCTTGATGTAGTCAGCACTGATGTACTTGGCTGCCATTTTGGACGCTGCTTCATTCTGCATTTCGAATATGTAGCGCATCAGCCATACGAAGCGTGGCAGTAGGTGCACTCTGCAGCCGTCTGTGAAGCCTGGTCGAGCGAGACTTCGCAAATGCTTTTTCATACTGCTGAACAGGTAGGATGTTAGCACTGCCTGCTTTTTCTTAACAGCGGCAGGAGATGCAAGGCCCTGCATCAGATCAATGTTGTTGTCAGACAGCAAGCCACAAAGGAACAGCAATGTAAACTGCAGGGATTCACCGAACGGCTTGAGGACATCTTTGGAGGAATGCTTCTTTGGGCTCAGAAGAACCAAAAACAATTTACTGATTGTGCTGATGGAGGATACTGATGCATTACTGTAGTTAAAGGATGCTAGAAACTCTTGTGGGCTGATGTCATCATCTAGAATCAATAAAAATGCTGCAAAAAATGACTGGATGGTTAAGTGAATATATTCATATGTTGATTGGTTCCCACATCCATTATATTGACCTACAGTTTTGATGAAACCCAACTGTAAATCTTCTTCACAAATTTTTGCTATCTCAATTTTCTCCTGGCTGAGCTCAAAATCACTTTTCTCAGTCCCTTTTAAAGCTAATTTACCAATCCGCATTAGAGCTTCTTTCTTCTTTCTGAACACATTTAGTGGGCTTCTGTCATTGCTTCTGTGTAGATTGTTCTGCAAATTATGGTTAAGGAAAACCTCAACCATAACCAAGTAGATATCAGTTAGTGTAATTGTCTGTGACAATAGCTGGGAACTATTTCTGCTCTGAAAGTGCTCATAGCATTTAAATATAATCCAACAAAACAATGGCACTGTGCACAGACTGCACAAGTGAGGGTTTGCCTCCAGCTGGGTTAGAATCAAAGTTTGATCAGCCTTGTTTTTGAAAAACTTCTTCAGATAACCCATCAGATGTTCCTTGGAAAAGCCCTTCAGAGTTACTCTTTTTCTCACCATCCTCAGAGGAAGGTTTGTGCCTGTCCTCGCTGTCAACAATTTTTTGGAACCTTTTAATAACTTTCCTTGGAGAAGGTTCAACAAAAGGGATGTTGGGTGTGTGGGCTCAAAGGGTGACGAGACATCAGGGATATCGTTAAGGTCACGATCCAAATTAATTTCATCGAATCCATCCAGTGTGAAGAGGACAGTGGCTGGATGCTGTCGGATGTAACTGAATATCTCATCAGCGTCCTTATCAGGGTAACAGTTGTACTTGAACAGAAGATCTCGCAGGCAGATCTTGTCTTCCTCCTTAAAGCTGTTGAACAGTCTGCATCTAAACTTGAAGAAGAACTTAACATCAGCACAGAGCTCACTCTTTGACCACAAGTTCTGAAGTTGCTGGAGGAGTATGGTCTTTCCAACACCAGCATCACCTGTTACGAACACAGTTTCTGCATCTTTGTTAATGGTTCCAGTGTCACTGAACAAATCCTCCAGGTGCGAGACAGTTCCTATGGTTTCATTGACTGAACTGATGAGCTCCATAATAGTCTTAGTGTAAATGTCATCAAAGAGGATGTCCTCCTTTTGGGTATAAGATGAAATGAACCTGGTATCTTGTTGCAACACACCTCGGAGTTTCTCAATATACTGAGAGACTGAAAGACAAGCACTGAGCTGAATAATGTCTACATTCATGGAATCCAAAGTAGTCTGTAATCACATCAATCTAATTTTCATGTAGCAAAATAATCATCCTCAGATTTTTGGCATACACTTTTTGCAGTTAATCTTTCTGAGTAACATTCAGTTGCCACCTACTAACTTCATCAGTTTATAGGGATCGCTTCAATTCTATTACGGTTTGATACAATTTAATTTAAAAATAAATAGTGTTGCTTCAATCCAAGGTATTAGTATCTGTATGTCTGGTTGCACAGAGAAAACAATGGTGGTGACTAATTACTAATGTGTTTTGTTATTTCAGCAATTGATGGACTAAGAGAATGGAATGGTATTAAGATTTGAAGTACCAATTAGATCAGTTTGGGCACTGCACCTTGGGAGACAGTTTTGAAAGGGTTCAAATCCAATCCAGCATATTATACCGGGTTTGCATGATGGCCCCAGGCAGCAAAGACTTCATCTACAATCCTTTGAATATACAGCTTAAACAAAGGATAATTTAATTAAAGTGTTGAAGATAATCAAAGTGCTTGGTATTACTGGATTCACTGAGTGGAGAAATTTGGAACAAGGCAAATCTTAAGGTTGAAACAAAAACACGAAGGTGATGTCACAAAGGGAAGAGGAAAACTGAATCTTTGTCCTCCCAAACCTCTTTTTCAACAGAAAGATTGAAAATGGAAATTGACAAATTTTTGTTTGGGAAGGGGACTTAAATATTAAGGATCTAAGAAAGATAGACAGAATTAAGATGTCGATCAGTCATAATCTCACTCAACCGTGAGACTCTTTCAGTGGCTGGTTGACACTCTTATGTTTCCATAGAGCTCAACTTAACCAAGTGCTGATGGATTCAGGTGTGGTCTCCCAGCCAGAGAGCATTTCTAGCAAGTTCACGTACTCTGGTGAACACTAGCTGCCTTGGGAAGCTGCCAGTCCCTTTGTTTGAATCTCTGCAGCGTGTATGGTGAATGTCACTAAATTGGGAATTCTGAGATATTGATCCAGCAGCAAAAAAAAGGAAAAAAAAGGATTTTGTTGGAGTTATGGTATTCCCCTCCATGTTGCAGATGTTGAAGTGAATTTCAACTCTACTGATTGTATCAGCCATAGTGGGCAAATCACGGAGGCATTGTGAAGTTCTGCAGTAAAAGAACGAATCAAATGCACTGGTCCAAAATAATTGTTCTAAATTATAAATTTTACCTGAGAACCGAAAACTGAAATGTGCATCTACAACATACGAGTGGGTTGGCTTCAAAGGAAATGATTATGCACAGAAGACAATTATCCCTTTGACACAGAAGACTGCAGATTCTAGAATCTAGAGCAACAAGCAATCTTCTGGGAGAAACTCAACAGGTCAAGCAGTATCTAATGATGGAAGAAGGAATTGTCAATGACTTGGATTGAAACCCTACATCGGGATGGAGAGGGGAGATTATCCACTTACATTTACAATAAACCCACCCATTTCCACAACTATTTAAACAACATTTCTTTCTACCTTGTCCATTGTAAGTATGTCATGCCTTCCTCCCAGTTTCTCAGTCTCTAACACAAATCCTCTCAGGATTAGGCCTTACTCTCCAGGGCATCTGAAATGCCTTTCTTTTAAAGAAGCATCACTTCCCTTCTACAGTGGTTGGTGGAGTCCACTCTTGCATTTGCTGTTTCTCATAATTCTGCTCTCACCCCATCACCCTCCAGACAGAACACAGGTAGAGTCCCTAGTCCCTAGCTTTCACCTTATGAAACTTCCCTTCCAACAAACCATCTTCTGTCATTTCTACTTGCTACAACGATGTCCCACCACCAGAGAATCTTCTCCATCCTCCCCTCCCTGACCCCAGGCATCTTCCCCTGCAACTACAGGCTGTATACACCTGTGCTCTGCCTGCATTCAACATCCCAAGTTCCCAGAAGCACTGCGTTTCAAGTGCTCTTCTGACCTGTCCATCCTAAGCCACCTTCACTGCTAGGGAAAGGCCTAACACAGAGAGAGGGAGAGGGAGAGAGGGAGGGAGAGGGGGAGGGAGAGAGGGGGAGGGAGAGAGGGGGAGGGAGGGAGAGAGAGAGGGGGAGAGGGGGAGGGAGGGAGAGAGAGAGAGAGAGAGTGAGAGAGAGAGAACAATCATTGTGTCTGGTTAGTCTAAACCCCAATGGTATGAGCATTGAGTTTTCCAACCCTCCACTATCTTCCTCTGGTTACATCTGCCAATCATCTATCTCTCCTTAAATGGGTCCCCATGACACATAGCAAAGCCCAGCACTGGTAGCCCTTCACGTTGCTGCTTATCTCCCTCCAGCAGCTGCCTCCCCTCCTCCCCCACATCTCGCTCCATCTGACTCTCATTTTTTGTCTCCATTTATTATCTACCTGCCACTGTCTCCTATCTCCACCCTGTCCATTATCCATCTCTCGTACTCCTGTCTCACCACTCCCCTCTCCTCTTTACACTGGCCATCTCCTCTCTCAGTCCTGATGTAAGGTTTCAATCCGAAATGTTGACGATTTCCCCCCTGCCCTCACCCATCCGCAAACAGATGCCTGATCTGCTGAGTTCTTTAAACCTTTGGTCTCCTCAATTACTGTGTTGTCTGTGAGTGTTTAACGTTCCAACAATACAGTGTGGTATCATTCTCATGCCCTGAGATAATGGGTTGCTGATTCTCAGCTAACATAACAGCCTGTTCAATCACCCAAAGGCATGTGGTAAATGCTAAATTAATTATTAGCCCAGGAACAATCAATAAACAATGCAGCCACATATGTTTGTAAGAAACTCACTCACTTACCTGAATCTGTAATAAGCACTGGCTCTCTCAGTAAATGAGCTGGTGGGCTGCAATGAAGTTCTTTCAACAATGGCTGAACATCTGAGTAAATTTCTTTGGCAGAATGCAGAATAAATACAAAGTACTGTGCACATTCTTCTCCTTTAGACGTTATGATATCCAGTATTTTACGCACCTGAATAGATTTTTAAAGATAAACACTATATTTATTTATTTTCAATGCACATGTATTATTCACTTACTAATATTATTTGTATTTTTTATATTTGCTTTTGCACACTGGTTGGTTGTCTGTCTTTATAAGTAGTAGTTATTAATTGATTATATCGTATTACTTTGTTCTACTGTAAATGCCTATAAGCAAATGAATCTCAAGGTTGTATATGGTGACATATATGAACTTTGATAATAAATTTACTTTGACCTTTGAACTTTTAATTCATGTTGGAAATGTTTCAAAAGAACTATTTTTGACGAAGTGTTGGAGGAACTCAGGAAGTCAGGCAGTAGCTATGAAAAAGAGGAAACAGTTCACTTTCGAGTTCTTGGTCAAGCACTACAGCCTCAAATTGGGTTTGGATAAAAATCACTAAAGATATGCTGATGAAAGCATTGCATGCCAGTTTCAGTGCAATTGAGAAAGATCTACCATAAACACATAGAATAATACTTGATTTTGAAGATAAACACTATATTTATTTCTTTTCAATGCACAAGTCACATCTGGTTAACAAACATTCTGGCCATTACACAGAATGATTTATTTGTAACCATTATGGAAATGTGTGAATCACAACCTTTCAGGGAAGGCTATTTCAGTCAATTACATGGTGTGAAATTTTACTGAAGCGTCTGCTTGAGTTGTGAAATGCATTATAGATATTGCACTTACAAACACATATATTGTCCCTTGAGGAAATGGCCCTAACCAACAAAATTAAAGAGAATTCCTAAACTTTTAAAAAAATATTAAAAACAAGAGGACAGCTCGGGAAAGAGGAGGCCCCACTAGGAACCAAAATGGAGGTATTTGTGTGGGACCAGGGGATATGTGTTGTGACCTGAATGAATGCTTCGCTAGGAAGAAGCATGGGGAGTTAGGGGAGGCGTAGGCTGATAGTTTGGAACATGTGTACAGAGAAGAGGAAATGTTAGAGATGTGCACTTCAAGGAGGGCAAATTCCCAAAGTCTAATGAAATCAATCCCAGGTGTTGTAGGAAACAAGGGACCATAAGTTATGGGAGCAGAATTAGGCCATTCAGCCCATTGAGTCTGCTCTGCCATTCCATCATGGCTGATCCCAGGTCCCACTCAACCCCATACACCTACCTTCTCACCGTATCCTTTGATGCCCTGACCAATCAGAAAACTATCAACTTCCACTTTAAATATACCCAAGGACTTGGTCTCCACCACAGTCTGTGGCAAAGCATTCCACAGATTCACCACTCTCTGGCTAAAAAAAAAATCCTCCTTACTTTTAAAAGTAAAGTTCTGCTTAAGGGTTTCGGCCTGAAACATCAACTGCACTCTTTTCCACAGATGCTGCCTGGCCTGCTAAGTTCCTCCAGCATTTTGTGTGTGTTGTTTGGATTTCCAACATCGCAGATTTTCTCCTGTTTGTGATTGGATTTCCTCCTTACTTCTGTTCTAAAAGATCATTCCCTCAATTTTGAGCTGTGCCCTGTAGTTATG
The DNA here is from genome assembly GCF_048418815.1 of Hemitrygon akajei. Lineage (NCBI taxonomy): Eukaryota > Metazoa > Chordata > Chondrichthyes > Myliobatiformes > Dasyatidae > Hemitrygon > Hemitrygon akajei. The sequence continues at coordinate 33,816,713 of NC_133143.1, forward strand.
GATACACCCACCAGAGGAAACATCCTCTCCACATCCACCTTATCTAGGCATTTCAACATTCAGTAGGTTTCAATGCGATCCCCATGTGCTCTTTTAAATTCCAGTGAGTACAGGCCCAAAGCTGACGAATGCTCTTCATATGTTAACCTCTTCATTCCTGGAATCATCCTTGTGAACTTCCTCTGGACTCTCACCAATGATAAAACATCCTTTCTGAGACAGGGGGCCCAAAATTGTAAGATTGCTGGAGCTCTGAAGGAACTTCAGCATCATTTTTAGCCGTGGGCAATGTACCAGAAGACAGTATGGTAGCTAATATCATTCCCAGGATCAAGAGGAGCATTAGAATCAGCTTGGAAGCTACAGGCTTGTGAATTTTGTCAGTAGTAGGGAAATGTTTAGACTTTTTTTGAGGGATAAGATTAATGATAACTTGGGGGGTGGGGGGTAGGGTCAGCATGGTTTTGTGCATTGAAAATCCTGCCTCACAAATCCAAATGAGTTTACTGAGAGTGTTACCGAGAAAATTTAATGCAAGGTGGTATGCGTAGCTCTAGCAAAGCCTTTGACGAGATACTTCATGGTAGACTAATCCAGAAAGTTAGGGTGTATGGGATCCAAGATGTTTTGGCAAATAGGATCGAAAACTGTTTTAGTGGTAGAAGACAGAGTGTAGTGGTCATGGAGTGTGTCTTTTCTCTGATTGAAGTCTGTAAACAGTGGTGCAGACCACAACTGTTTGCCTCTTATACAAATCACATGACATGAGGACTGGTGGAGTTGTAGATATCAAGGATGATTGCCTAAGAATACGGAGGCACATAGATCAGCTGGAGTGGTGGCAGGTAAAATTTAATCCAGAAAAATGTGAGGCATAATGCATTTATGCATTTGGGTCATCTAATACTGGCAGGACATGAATATGAATTTATGCCAGGACTTTAAAAGAATTAGTGTATTGAGGGGTGTTGGAGCTTGGGCTACAAAATCATATCTCACTGAAAATGACAACACTGGTGGTTAAGGTAGTGAAGGCAGTGTTTAACTTGTATGCCTTCATAAGCAGATGTATGAAGAGTAAGAAGTGGGATATTATGTTGCAGTTCTACATGACATTGGTTAGGTCACTCTTGGAAAAGGATGTGGTGGGGTGTTTGAAAGTGTGCTGAAGTGATTCACCAGAACATTGCTTGGAAGGGTACGGCTTTAATTACAAGCAGAGATTGGATAGGCTGGGATTATTCTCACTAGAACATAGGAAGTTGAGGGATCATCAAATAAAGATTTATTAAGTTTTGAGGGGAATAGATGGGGAGATGGTCAGTTTTTTTGCAAGGGTATATATGTTTGAAGTCAGAGGGAAATTTTTAAAGGGGATCTGATTGACAGTTTCCCACACAGAGGTTGTTAGTTATTTGGAACAAGCTGCCAGAAGAGGTGATACAGTATCAACATATAAAAATTATTTGAGTGGGTGCATTGATAGGAAAGCAATAGAGGGATATGGGCCAAATGCAGGAAAATGGGATAAGGGTAGACTGGTATTGGTCAGACTAATGGGCCTGTTTCCATTTTGTAAACTCTACGATTGCGTAGGACTGGGGTGAAGTACTGATATTTAGTGATCTTCTGCCAGTAGGTGTAACTTGGATTTGGTATCACACAAGGAAATGCACCACACACAGCAAACCAAGCTGGCTTCAGCATGTGCATTTTCTACAATTCCCTTGATAGAATAACACGGTGAGTGAATTTCAAAAATCAGGCCCGTCAGTAGAAGTAGTATCTTTCAGTGATCATACCTTTTCGTGCCGAGTAACACTCTGATGTATGAACTCTGTATCTTCACATGTGAAATATCCGGAACGCAGCAAGTTATCCAGGATGCAATCAGTGTTTTTAATTCCATTGACCAGCTCCACCCGATGTGTAGTGATAAGACCAAGGTATGAGGAAGCACACCAATTAAGAGCCACAGTTTGCTCCATAGTAAAGTTTTGGAGTTCAAAAATCAGCTTTTCTAAAGGAAGCAAAAGTCAGTAATATCACTTAACATCTCTAAACTGTTTACCGAATATTAATAACTATTAGTTCACATTCTCCCTTCAAAGAGTCACAGAGTAAATGGATCCAAACTATACTGGGGCAGTGCACATGGAAAAAGTGAATCCTATTAGTTGATCAATTCTTGCCAAAATGTCATGATTATACTACATAGGTGCGTTTTGTGTCCACGTATATTGCAGACCATGACAGAAAAAAAACCACGCACCGTTAGCAAAGAATGTTATAAAAATACCACTATTTTTGCATCATCTCAGTAGATCTTTGAGGGCTGGAATTATGCATTTCCTGTCAATAATAAGGAATAATTTGGCCTTCTATAGATTTCTCACATTTCGCGTAAATCCTCTTGACCCTTAATTCACTCAAAGTTGTGCTTGCCCAGGAAAGAATTCATGCAAAGGACTGGATTAATGCCACGGTAGCATAGCAATTAGCATAATTCCAGTTTGGAGCTCAATCCCACCATGCTCTGTAAGGAGTCTCTATACATCTCCCTGTGGAATGCATGGGTTTTCCCTGTTTTTTCCCCCTCACAGTTCAAAGGTGTACCATCATCATTAGGTCGCATCTGGAATTTCCAGTTAGATAGATAGATAGATAGATAGATAGATACTTTATTCATCCCCATGGGGAAATTCAACTTTTTTCCCATGTCCCATACACTTGTTGTAGCAAAACTAATTACATACAATACTTAACTCAGTAAAAAAATATGATATGCATCTAAATCACTATCTCAAAAAGCATTAATAATAGCTTTTAAAAAGTTCTTAAGTCTTGGCGGACGATTTCCCTCCACGCCGCTCTGACATATTGGGAAATCGTGTACTCAGCAAGTTACAGCAGTGGTTTGCCTTTGCTTTCTGCCTGGTGAGTTTAAAGAGATCACCTCCTCTAAAAGGTGTACCAGGTAGGTTAATCGGTCATTGTAAATTGTTCCTTGATGAGGTTAGGGTCAATCGGGGTTGTGGGGCTGCTGGGGTGGTGTAGCGTGAAGGGCCGGAAGCGCCTGCTCCTACACTGTATCACAAAACAAATAAACAGATTAATGTTTACATTATTCAAAGCTGAACCAGTCTCACAGCCTTACATACAACATTTTCATTCATTTAATGGTCTTCCATGTTAAACTTTGGCTTTGTCTGATGCTGCTGTCTGGTGCATCCTTGTTACCATTCAGAAATAATAAGCTGACTGAACTGCAAACTTCAAATCTTTCTCCTTTGATACATATCCCTCCACCTCTCTTCCCTACTCCCCCAAATTTAAGGAATCTTTAAACTACCTTCTTTGATCGACATTTTACTCAAATACCCTGATATCATTTTCTTTATGTCCAGAGACTATAGTGTTTTGTGCAATGAATTAGTGTTATGTTTAAGAGAAAACAGAAAATATTAACTGCTTTTCAATAACTACATATGAATTATAATTCTGAGGATTTTTATTTTGGGGCAAGGTTATCGTATATTGCCCATTCATTTTGGATTTGGGACAAGGTTTTCATGCATTGCTCATTCCGGTTGCTCTTGAGAAGGTAGCGCTATGCAACCCATCAAGTCAGAGTGTAGTTTGGTGCTCCATGTGGTTACAAGGAATGGACTCACAGATGGTCTAGATTAGGAACGGACAGCAGATTTCTTTCCATTAAAAAAAGTCGTAAACCAGGTAAGTTTTTATGACAATCTGGCAGCCTCATGCTTAGCTTTACTGATACCATTTATTTTCATTTCCAGATTTTTAAAAATGGAATTTTTAGAAGTGTGTACATTCAAAATTATTATAGAAGTACTGTAGCACTGCTGAACAGGTAGCTTAAAGTATGGAAATTTGTTTTGTTTGAGAGAAAAGCTACTTCATAAACTTGTGGCTTCCCATGTTTTCAGTCAATTAAATATATTCATAACCTTGGATAGCTGTAATAACTTGAAATGTTTACAACACTAATTTAATGTTTAACAGTAATCTGATGTTAAATGATTTAATGGATTATATATTCAGATTTCTCTGAAATTGTGAAATCTACAGAACCAGCATGGATAACTTCCCTCAGCTCAACACTGAACTTATTCCATAAACCAACGACTCATTCTCAAGAATTCTACAACTCATGTTTTCAGTATTATTTACTTATTATTATTATTTGTATTTTTTTATATTTGCACAGTTTGCTTTTGCATACTGGTCGTTCATCAGTCTTTATATGTAGTTATTCACTGATTATATTGTATTTCTTTGTTCTACTGTGAATGCCTGCAAGCACCTGAACCTCAGGGTTGTATATGGTGACATAAATGTACCTTGATAACGAATTGAACTTTGAACTTTTATTCATGTTGGAAATGTTTCAAAAGAACTATTTTTGACAAAGTGTTGGAGGAACTCAGCAAGTCAGGCAGCAGCCAGGGACAAGAGGAAACAGCTGACTTTCCGGTTCTTGGTCAAGCCCTACACAGCCTCAAACTGGGTTTACATGAAAATCACTAAAAATATGCTGATGAAAGCATTGCGTGCCAGCTTCAGCACTATTGAGAAAGATTTATCATAAACACATAAAATAATACTTGAGCAACCAACACTAAACACTCCCTTTCCATCTCTCATCTTTTCATCAACGACCATCATCAACAGGAGAGAATATTATCTTTGATATTCAATGGCAGCACCACATCCCCCCAAAAATTAAAGGGAGAGGCAAAAATGAAGTAAAAAAAATTCCATAATAAAATTTATTTAGATATTTCTCTCTACCTGTTTGATTCCAATTTTAAATCCAGGCATGGCATAATAAATAATAATAATAGCTTTACTGCATATTATCATATTGAAATAATTTGAGATCACAGATAGCAAAAATAAAGTTGTTGATCTGAAGTGTTTATTGCTTCTATGACAAAACAGATCTTACTACTTACGTCCCATAGCAATTATCATCTTCCTATATCTACCGATAAATATATTGGAGAAAAACATAAAATGCTGGAGGAACTCAACAGCATTTTGCATAATGCTCCAGGTTCCAGCATTTTAATTCCCTTGTTTCTCCATAAAAATATTGATCAGCCTAGTGGTTAAAAAATGTGATGCTCTCAGTTTTGACGATTCCAAGTTCTGATGAATTACAAGCTTTAACGCAAGAACGAATGGACAAGGAAAGATCAACTAGGCCATCTAACCTGCCTTGTAGCCCACCAGACCCTTCTAACTTCAGGGAGAGTCAGGAAAACATAAAGAAATTCATAACAACCTTTAACATTTTAATCCAGGAACTGGAGGGAAACAGGTCACGTGGAGGCAGATGGAATTAGCATGGTCACACGGATGTGGTGGGTCTGTTCCTGCGCCATACTGTTCAATGTTTTGGTCTATGATCTAGCAACTACATCAAGTAGTGCTTAAAAGTTAATCCAATATGAACTATTTTTGAAGTACAGCTAGATGACTGAGGTGGTAATCTTCCATTCACAAAATTAAATGTATCAGTGATTACTTTGTTTTTGTCTATATTAAATAAAATAATACCACTGAGGTCACCAAGAGGTTGATGCATGAATTCTTTAATAACTGCCTGAACTAACTGATATATACTTTATTGATCCCAAAGGAAATTACAGTGTCACAGAAGCATTCCAAGTGCATAGATATACAAATACATAAATATTAGAAGAGAAGTAAGAAAGAATAAAAAATAAGTTACTTCAAGCGGTCTAACAAAAGGGGTTCATCACTTCCCCCAGCTATAGGTTGACTTACGTTCTGCCATTCTATCAGTTTATTGAGCCTGTTGGCAACCACGTCCTCACTATCAATAGTTACAGAGGCAGTCTAAATAATTATAGTACTTTGCTATTACTAATTCAATCTTAAGTAAAATGACAGACTCTCAGGTAACAGGTGTCACAATATATGGGGAATAAAAAGGCTACAGTGATCTTTTAAATTTATGCAACTTACCATTCTTAAACTGCAGGCGTTACCATATTGAATGTTTCAGCAAATAAAATAGCAGTTCTAGTTAAAAACCCCTGAAAAATAGTCTTACCATCACAGATTGCCCAATTTCTCCAGCAACACTGAGCCAATTTTATAAGCTTTTCTGATATTCAACATTCTGATTTGCATTATAAATCTCTGGAAGTTCTGATTTTGGCCTTACTTCAGGCTGCATGGCATTAAGTAAATGAAGATGTGCTTCGTGCTTCAAATCCGATATTGCTTTTCCCTCCAGTCGTAGTTCTGCTTTATTCACTGAGATCCCCCGAGGGTAAACCATTCCTTAAAACTGAGGTCATCAACTGTCGACAGGCAGGATGTGTGAATCTGCTCCAGGGTCACGTGTCAGCCAGTAGGAACTAAGTTATAGCATTTACAGAACTGTATGAGGTCATACATGTTGAACTAACTTTACCTCTTTGAGAAGCACGTAATTATTTTTGTAAGTTAATTTTACATTTCCTAATTCAGTTTTCTTTATATAACTTAAAGATCAGCCACAAATCAGTTCCTGACCACACAGATACTTTGATCATGGTATCAGTTAAAGCTTGGTAAATGGTTTAGTAAAAATATACATTTGGTTCTCTCAGTTTACCCAATAACACTGAACCTGCTGCAGGTAAGCCTGGCCAAGGAGCAGGTTACAGCCCTTGACTAATTCCAGACCAAAGGAACTGCATCCTGCTCAGTCTTAAGGCAAACTCATTGCTTTGTCCACATTTACAGCCTCCTTCCTCATACATACCCACTGGCTATATCCTACTGTCTTCCCTCGACCATCACATTACAGTGCACTCAGAGCCTGTTAGCATTTCTCAAACTAGTGCAAGGACTGGAGGCACAACCTTGCCTTTTGTCGAAGGTGAGAAGCTTTCCAAATGTTGTTACTGAGGGACATTCCATATTACCTAATGAGGGAATGTCCCTATTTAAGGGACATTCTCAAACTAGGGTTGCTGTAAGAATTCTTTTTTAAACTAAAAATAAAGTACATGAAAAAATTAATTTTGAAATATTAACGTAAGTTTATCTTTTTTCGCCTGTTCTCCCAGTGATGAGTCTCCGCTGAAATGAAAGTGGCTTCCATCTTCATTCCCCAATCTGACTGATGTGGGTCCAAATAGGGCATGTGTTATCACAGGTGATACTCGTCACATCCCCAGCCCTCACACATCCAGGGAGAGAGTAATGAAACTTCTTGTGGATGGCATAAAAGAAAGCCACACACGAGAAAGTGCAATGGAGGTTTAACAAAATGCTGCCCAGGATCCATTTCAGCTTTGAGAAATAACTAGATAACCTGGGTTTGCTGTCCTTGGAGCAGAGGGGGCTGAGGGAACTCAATTAAGGCATGCAAAATTGTGAGGAACATACACAGGGTAACCAGGATGAAGCTTGTCCCTATGGCAGAGGTATCTAGAAACAGAAACATAGAAAGCCTACAGCACAATACAGGCCCCTCAGTCCACAATGCTGTGCCGAACATGTACTTATACCTAGGGTTACACATAGCCCACTATTTTTCTGAGCTCCATGTACCTATCCAGGAGTCTATTAAAAGAACCTATTGTATCCATCTCCACTATCATCACCGGCAGCCCATTCCATGCACTCAACACTCTCTGCGTAAAAAAACTTACGCCTGACATCTCTTCTGTACCTACTCCCCAGCACCTTACAACTGTGCCCTCTTGTGCTAGCCATTTCAGCCCTGGGAAAAAGCCTCTGACTATTGTCATGACCCCAGCACCCTCCTTTGTGAGAATCACAAGAGAGAGAGAGAGAGCCTTACGGTTTGGAATGTGGGCTGGCCGCTCAGCCAGACAAAAGCCTTGGACATAGCCATTGTCTTGGGAGACACCTTTGTGGAATAAGGAACTGGACTACGTGCAAACCCTCAGGGCAATGTGAGATGGGTGATGGGGGAAAGATTGCCTCACCCCCACCCTGATTGACATCTACAACCCTGTCAGTCCAGATAAAAGGTGGGCTGCCGAGGCGGGGCCTCAGACGCACCAAGGAGACACACGAAGAAGACACGATAGTGCTTCCCGTCGGAGCGGGAAGCCATTCTGAAGGAAGCCATGTGTGTTAGATCGGGAGTCTGTGGCTGGAACCAAAAGGAAAAACCGCTTTAACTAACAACAGGGATTTGCTTTGCAAGGACGACGGGCAAGTGTTCTTTCTCTCTCTCTCCAACACGTGAAATGCCAGCGGTTCCCGAAACGGGGAAGCCTGCAGACTTTGAGTGACTCTTATATTCCATTGGACTCAGTATCCCCTAGACAACGATAGAGCTTATTTTTGATTGATTATTACTATACCTGTGCTTTAGATTGAGCTTTGACGATGTATATGATCTGAATGTTTTATATTAACCATACGTTTGTGCCCCTTTATAAATAAAACATTTGAAAATAGTATCATCAGGCTTCAGCGGACCTCTCTATCTTTGCTGGTAAGTCATCCGGTTACTGGGAACGTAACAAGTGGGGCCTCGTCCCGGGATTTGAAACCAAAGGGGAGGGTCAGTGAATCGGGCTGTAAGTCCAAACTTAAATCTGGTTACGCAGGTAGCCAGACAGGAAACCAGCAAAGATGGATGTGGATGAATTTATGAGAAACCTGACTGTAGAGGCGCTAGGGGCGGCTACCAAATTAGACTTGGTATGGCAAAGGGATTAAACCTCGCAGAGGTGAGGTCATCAATGAAAAAGCAGGAAGTGCGAAGGGTCATAAATCAGTATTACATTGGGAAGAAGGTGTTTGCAGCTGAGGATTTGGAAAATATCCCCGAAAAGAGATTAGCGAGTGGGACAGATCAGTTAGAGTTGGAGAAAGCAAGGTTGGAACATGATCTTAAAGTAAAGCAGCTAGAAGCAGCTGCGAAGGACAAGGAACGGGCTGAAAAGGAAAAGGAAAGAGAGCAGGCGTTCAAACTAAAGGAATTAGAGGTGAAACGGGGTCATGAGCTCCAGTTAAAGCAGCTGGAAGCAGCTGAGAAGCAAAGAGAGTATGAAGAGAAAGAGAAACAAAGGAGCCATGAATTGGAGATGGACAGGTGAAGGCAAGAGCGAAGAGCTCAAGGGGTAGAGAGAGAGGAGGGGTTTGATGTTAGTCGGGCATTGAGGTTGGTCCCCCCGTTCGAGGAGACGGATGTTGACTATTTATTTCTTGCTTTTTGAAAAGGTGGCAGTGAATCAGAAGTGGCCCAGAGAGCAGTGGGTGGCGTTGTTACAAAGTGTGTTACGAGGGAAAGCACAGCGGGCATATGCAGCGTTGCCCCCAGAAGGGGAAGGGAATTATGACCAAGTAAAGGAGGCCATTCTCCGAGGTTACGAGTTAGTACCTGAGGCGTATAGGCAAAGGTTCCGAAATTTAAGGAAAGGGTGGAATCAAACGTATACCGAGCTAGCCCATGAGAAGGGTGTGCTCTTGGACCGTTGGTGCACCGCGGAAAAGGTGGCCGAGAACTATGGGCGTCTCAGGGAGTTATTTTTGATTGAGGAATTTAAAGGTTGTGTTCCGGAAGAGATCCAGATGTATTTAAATGAGAGGACGAATCAGTCCATCTCAGAAATTGCTAGGTTCACAGATGAATATGCCCTAACCCACAAGACAAAGTTTTCCTCGCCAAAAAGTTACCCGAGAGACCGTCGGAATGGTAGGGAAAGCCCGCTGGCTGAGGCGGAGATCCCGCTGGGAGCTAGTGGTAAAATTGAGGAGAGGCAAGACGGCAGGAGAGGTCCTGGCTTGACCTGTTTTAATTGTGGAAAGGTGGGTCATATTGCATCTAAATGCTTTGCTCTGAGAAAGGAGCCAGAGAGAGAGAGAGCAGCGATCCCTATCGGGTGTGCAGTGGTAATCAGAAAATCGGCAAGAGGGTCCCAGGGGGAGCAGAGAGCGCGAGGGGTCGGAGATTTATCTGTCACCCGGAACCGTGTCTGTGAGGAAGGGGGACCCGCCAATCCCCGTATGGATTTGGAGAGACACGGGGGCGGAGCTATCATTAATTAGCCATAACGTATTACCATTCGGACCTCCGACGGGCGAGGTAGCCCTGAGAGGCATAGGAAACTGGACCGAGATAGTGCCTTTGCATAGGATCCTTCTAGATTGTGAGTTGGCGTCGGGACCAGTGGAACTGGGGGTCCTGCCGGAGTTGCCGGGGAAAGGCGTGGACGTCCTTCTGGGTAACGACCTAGCAGGTGGGAAGATGGGAGCAGCCGTGAAGCTGACAACCCAGCTCGTGAGAGTTGAGGCCCCGCCCATAGTCCCTGAGCTATCCCGCATGCGCGGACACTCGCAGCCTGTCGAGAGCGGCAGCTGAGAACGGGAGCAGTTTAAAATTGGCCCAGACGTCTTTACCGACCTTGTGCCACGAGGGTTTCGAGGGTGGTAAAACGAGGAATAGTAACGTAAAAGGGGGTAAGGGAGAGAAGGTAGATTCTCCTTTAGCGAAGAAAAAGGTCCTAGATGTAGGAAATAAAGATGAGAAACAGATAAAGCTGTTAAAAGGTCCAGGGTTGGACATGGATGAGTCTAAAGGTGTTCCCGATAATGAAATGAGGGCAGTCCTCGATGAAAAGGATGCCATTACCTTGAAGAAGTCTGCTGGGTTGGCCGATGAGGTTGTTTCAGCCCAAGGGGTTGAGTTTACTCCGGAAGTGAGTTGCCCAGAGAGTAACTGGGAGGATCAGGGGAATTTAGAATTTGAAAAGGGTATGGGGATTGAAAGCCTGGAAGAGGCCATTGCCCCGTTTGAGTGTGTCCAAGATGGGGATGCCCGTGGTCCTAAACCTAGTCACGGAGCTCAGAAAAAGTCTGAGGTATTTGACTCAGCTGGACGAAACGGCCGTCCTTTTGGATCAGATAGACTTGGTTCGGGGGAAGAAGGTGTCTGTGCTGAAGGGGGTGTTCAGAGTTAAGATGGAGTTTACGAATGGGGAGATAACTGTTGTTGTGGAGGAGAACGATAAATCTGTAGTTCCCAAATCGAATGGAAAAAAGTTAACGTCTAGATTGATGCCTGCGCATCGATTACAGGTTGATTTGGAATGTAAAGGGGCCTCACATGCTATTGTTATTCAAGAAAGTGCTGCGAGGAAGCCGAAATTTAAATGCGGCCGGAGAAAAAGGTTCGAACTGAAACACATCAGCCTGTATGGTCTTGACAAAAGGGTTAACTCCCTGTGTAGCATTAAAGAATTGGGTGGAAATTCCCATGATGGACTAGGTTGGGGACACGGAGTTAAGAGAATAACCCTTGTGGAAAGGAAAGGCGGGAGAGTACCTTGCCAAATTACTCAAGTTCCCCACGGGGAGACTCTCCGGGAAAGAGGCGATGGTTAATAGAAATTGTCATTTTTAAACAGCGACGCCGGTTGTATGGGTTTGTGCCAAAGCCTGTGACTAATAAAGCCAACCCCTTTGGAGACCTGCCGGTGAAATAACACGACCGAAACGATTAGTATTTGTTTAAACTTTTGTAGATGCACCTAAGCTAAGATCACACCTCCTTAGTTGTGTTGCTGAAGAAAATAAATAAAAATAGGTGGTTATTGAGCTGAAGTTTGATGCTACCAGACTTTAGTACGGTACGTGATGTTAAGATATTAAAGAAAGGGGCACTGTAATTGTTACCTGTTTAGATACTGACTGGAATGTATAACGGTAGTACTCTGTGAAGAGAAAAGCTTGTGTAGTATGTTAGGGTCCAAAAATCCTGTACCAACTTGTTTTTAACCGCTGGTAAAAAACTTCTAAGAGGGGAGGTGTCATGACCCCAGCCCCCTCCTTTGTGAGAATCGCAAGAGAGAGAGAGAGAGCCTTACGGTTTGGAATGTGGGCTGGCCGCTCAGCCAGACAAAAGCCTTGGACATAGCCATTGTCTTGGGAGACACCTTTGTGGAATAAGGAACTGGACTACGTGCAAACCCTCAGGGCAATGTGAGATGGGTGATGGGGGAAGGATTGCCTCACCCCCACCCTGATTGACATCTACAACCCTGCCAGTCCAGATAAAAGGTGGGCTGCCGAGGCGGGGCCTGAGACGCACCAAGGAGACACATGAAGAAGACACGATAATGCTTCCCGTTGGAGCGGGAAGCCATTCTGAAGGAAGCCACGTGCGTTAGATTCCGGATTGGGAGTCTGTGGCTGGAACCAAAAGGAAAAACCGCTTTAACTAACAACAGGGATTTGCTTTGCAAGGACGACGGGCAAGTGTTCCTTCTCTCTCTCTCTCCAACACGTGAAATGCCAGCGGTTCCCGAAACGGGGAAGCCTGCAGACTTTGAGTGACTCTTATATTCCATTGGACTCAGTATCCCCTAGACAACGATAGAGCTTATTTTTGATTGATTATTACTATACCTGTGCTTTAGATTGAGCTTTGACGATGTATATGATCTGAATGTTTTGTATTAACCATACGTTTGTGCCCCTTTATAAATAAAACGTTTGAAAATAGTATCATCAGGCTTCAGCGGACCTCTCTATCTTTGCTGGTAAGTCACCCGGTTACTGGGGAACGTAACACTATCCACACGATCAATGCCCCTCATCATCTGATACACCTCTATCAGGTCACCTCTCATCCTCTGCCAAACCAAGGAGAAAAGACCAAGTTCACTCAACCTGTTCTCGTAAGGCATACTCCCCAATCCAGACAACATCCTTGTAAATCTCCTCTGCACCTTTTCAATGATTTCAATATCCTTGCTGTAGTGAGGTGACCAGAACTGAGCACAGTACTCCAAGTGGGGTCTGACCAGGGTCCTACGTAGCTGTAACATTACCTCTTGGCTCATAAACCCAAACCCACAGTTTTTGAAGGCCAACACATCGTATGCCTTCTCCACAGAGTCAACCTGCACAGCAGCTTTGAGTATCCTATGGACTTAGACCCCAAGATCCCTCTGATCCTCCATACTGCCAAGAATCTTACCATTAATACTATATTCTGCCATCATATTTGACCTAACCAAATGAACCACCTTACACTTATCTGGGTTGAACTCCATCTGCCACTTCTCAGCCCAGTTTTGCATCCTATCAATGTCCCACTGTAACGTCTGACTGCCCTCCACACTTATCCACACCCCCAACCTTTGTGTCATCAGCAAATTTACTAACCCGTCTTTCTACTTCCTCATGCAGGTCATTTATAAAAATCACGAAGAGTAGGGGCCCCAGAAGCACACCAGTCACCGACCTCCATGCAGAATATGACCCATCTACAACCACTTTTTGCCTTCTGTGGGCAAGCCAGTTCTGGACCAACAAAGCAATGTCCCCTTGGATCCCATGCCTCCTTACTTTCTCAATAAGCCTTGCATGGGGTACCTTATCAAATGCCTTGCTGAAATCCATATGCACTACATCTACTGTTCTTCCTTCATCAATGTGTTTAATCAATCCTCAAAAAATTCAATCAGGCTCATAAGGCACGACCTGCCTTTGACAAAGCCATGCTGACTATTCCTAATCATATTATACCTCTCCAAATGTTCATAAATCCTGCCTCTCAGGATCTTTTCCATCAACTTACCAACCACTGAAGTAAGACTCACTGATCTATAATTTCCTGGGCTATCTCTACTCCCTTTCTTGAATAAGGGAACAACATCTGCAACCCTCCAATCCTCCAGAACCTCTCCTATCGCCATTGATGATGCAAAGATCATTGCCAGAGGCTCAGCAATCTCCTCCCTCGCCTCCCACAGTAACCTGGAGTACATCTCATCCAGTCCCTGAGTCTTATCCAACTCGATGCTTTCCAAAAGCTCCAGTACATCCTCTTTCTTAATGTCTATATGCTCAAGCTTTTCAATCCACTGCAAATCATTCCTACAATCACCAAGATCCTTTTCCATAGTGAATACTGAAGCCAAGTATTCATTAACCACCTCTGCAACCTACTCTGTCTGGTTCCATACACACTTTCCCACTGTCACACTTGATTGGTCCTATTCTCTCACGTCTTATCCTCTTGCTCTTCACATGACTTCTTCTTTTCCTGCAGCTGTGACACTATCTCTGATCAACACTGCCACAATCCCAACACTTTTGCCTCCCTCCCTGTCCTTTCTGAAACATCTAAAGCCCGGCACTCTAAGTAACCATTCCCGCCCCTGAACCATCCAAGTCTCTGTACCGGCTACAACATCTTAGCTGCAACTACTGATCCACGTTCTAAGTTCATCTGCTTTGATCATGATGCTTTAAGTAGAATACACAGATTTAGGGTAAGGAATATAAAAATTATTGAGCGAATCCAAGGATGAACTTTTTCATGCAAAGGATGACTGAAATCTACCTGAGAGATGGTGGATTAAAAAGTCTTGCCTCATTTAGAAAAGTATCTAGATAAGCACTGAAATCACAAAGCTATACAAGTTTACCAACCAAGTGTTGGTAAGTTTATTTATTGAGATACAGTGCAGAATAGGTGCTTCCAGCCCTTTGAGCCGTGTCCAGCAATCCCCCATTTCATTCTCGCCTGATCACGGAACAATTTACAATGACCAATTCACCTACCAACCAGTACATCGCTGGACTGTGGGAGGAAACTGGAGCACCTGGAGGAAACCCACATAGTTACGGGAAGAATATACAAATTCCTTACAGGCAACAGTGGGAATTGAACCCTGGTCACCCTTGTGCTACCACTAAGCTACCATAATAGGATTAGTCTAGATTGGGTTTTGGATACAGTGGGCCGAAGGGCCTGTCTCTCTGCTTTATGATTTATCACAATGAATAAACACAATTGTGCCAAAGTTACACCCACAAAGTTTCCATAGGTGTGTGATAGAAATGGAATAATAAAGCACCTTAGAAGGCAATAGTAAAGCCAAACATTAAGTCACACTTGCATGATGGAAACAAGGAAATTATTGATGGGCGAAGTGTGACATTATAGAAAATAAGAGCTGCTGGCCTGTGCTGTTGGTTGTGCACGTGCTACCCTCACCAAGAACAGGTAACATTTAAAACAATCCCATCAACTCTTCTGCTTAGGTTAAGATTCTGATTTAAAATTCCTTTCTCCATCGCACAAGAGCGTTTGTGGGATGAAGCAGCAGTGACTCCTGCTGGTAAAGCTGTGCTATACTGAGTGACGGGTTTATACTGGAAATTTCCACTCAGTATGGGCACAGGAATTTACAATAGCATTTACAGTAGAAAGAGTAACAACAAAAGTACAGCACAGCAACATTGAACAGTAAGGTTCTATAAGCAGGATGTAAGATCTTTATGATATCACATTAATCTATTATTTTGAGTAGATTATTCATTGTGTTTACTAGCTTTGCTTACATCATATTCATTACAAGCTTATAAAGCTTTCCTACTGATCATTTTGAGTAGTTATTACACATTTTATCACAACATACAAGGGCAGAAGAGGCTTCTTTTAATGAGATTTATCAGTGCTACATACCTGTATTAAACCTGTATAAAACTCAGCATTAAACCTGTGCTTCTCCAATAATATTTTGAAGCTCTCAACCAAATCTGCGATAACCACAAGAAAAGTACCATGAAAAGACAATTTGTGAAATCTTTGTAACCCTTTACATTAGTTCTTCAATTGGTGACAGAGAGGATAGGTCTTGTCATTGCAAAAGCATGATGCAATCAGTCTCTGAAGGGTCTGCACCAGAGTAGTCGCTTCCTTGCTCTCATGTTTCCTCGGCTTCAGGGTACTGTTTCCTGCTGACCTGCAGACCAATCTCCATCCCACATCTCCACAGGTGATATCCTTCTCTGGTCCATATGGCCAGCCCCACTCCTCAATTTCCATGGTTATCCTTCTCCTACCCTGACACAGGCCTTGATTATACATCACTAAACTATTCTCATCTTATGCCATAAGACCTGACCCTTGGCTAATTACCTGAACCGTCTACATATGATCTCTTTCTTGGACTCTGTTTTTCAGCAAGTGACTTTTTGCCTTCATGCCTCTCAGAACCCTTTCCATCAGATCCTTCTACACACTTGCTGCTCATTTTCCCTGTTTCTCCCTAACCTTGCTCAGGACTGCAATCTTATGGCTATTAGGCCTCCATATCTTCCAATTCCCTGAATCCAGCCTCAGCCCATGCAACAAATTTTAAAATAAAGAATATTATCACTCTTTTTCAATAGAAACCTTGGTCCTCAGACACTTACAAAATTTGCAATGCTGAGTGTAGGACCTAATCAATCATTCATGTATTGTTGTGATGACTATTAAATGCACCCATTCTGGAGCAGTGGTCTCTTAGAAGAAGTAGCAAATACTTACAATTACAAAGCATTAAAGTTAATTGTCAACTATCAATCCAATCATGCACATTGTCCAGATCTTGTTGGTTGTGCACATGCATAGAGGAATTGCGAATGGAACCAATCATAGGTTCTGATCTGCTAACTGAGGGAAGATCATTGGTGAAGAAACTGAAAATGTTAGATGTGGGAGGGAAATACTAACAAAGGAACAATGGTGGGGGGTGAGTGCCTGTACAAGAAGATACGTTGCTGAACTGATTCAGGGTTTGATTGTAGGTTTGGAAGTTTAAAAGTTAAAGTAGCACATAGTTGCTTACAGAAGAAGATGGTTGTAAAAAGTGGTTAAGTATGGAAGTTAGAAAGAAGGTGTGAGCATGACATTTAGGGCAGAATAGTACAAAATTTTAAAAAAGCTGCAAGATGAAATTACCAAAAATATTGTGGAAAATCACTTGTTGGAACAAATATTATTGTCAACTCACTTGCTGATCACCAACCATGATAGAAATAAAGGCACTCCAACTCAAACTTTTAAAGAACTAGTTCACCAGAGATACAAAGATTTTGAAAAAGATTTCTAAATAGAACAAATCAGCACAATAGTTTTAAGCCTCACCTTTTACTTTCTCTGTATTTGCTATTGTTAATGCACAACTAACATGAATGTCATGGGTCACAATGAGTTCAATAAGGATATGATGTCAGGTTTCCAACTATTCAAAGCTGAGGACTACCACCAGTAGGGGCATTGCTTGGATATATACAAAGCACAGTTGGTGCTTGTTGATGCCACAAATGATAACAATGAAGATACAGTGTAACCCACACTGAGTCAAGTTAATTGTGCATTACAATTCAAGCACACACATTGTGCAGACTGGGGCAATAAGCTGTTATCTACAGAAACAACCTTTTGAAGTTTACTCTAATACTCAGTATCAGTTTTAATAGGTAACCACTCAGTCCAGGCAATTTTCATTTTATTAACCTTTGTTCCTATGGAATTAACTCTTTGGGTGTGCACATCTTCCATTTAAGATTGTATCTTTTATTATAAACAATACACTACTCAACACCTATTGAAATACAGTATCAAAGTAACCAAGGTATTTTGTCTAGCCTTTTTAATGTATGAAAAGCTGCCAAGTCCCTTTCATAAATTGAAAAATAGATATTTTTCCCCAAGAGGATAAGGGAAACAGTTGAAAATGGCTTAAGGAAAAAGTATTTTATCTATAGTATATGTTATGTGAATGTTGTAAAGTACATTTCAAAATGGCATCATTTGTACCAATGATTTGGATTGGACCACATAAGTTTCCCCTCTATCTTTACAGATGAAATAAACAAGAACTCTAAGTTGTCATAACATTTCACTGGGCTAAAGCATGTACCTTTCCTGTACAATAACCTGGGCTCTGGGTGTGTGTCAAATGAAACATGAGCAAGATATTTCTCAGCTGTTCATGGATCATTCTTTCAAATGCACCTTTGAAATGTACCAAGGGACCAACTTGTAACAACAAAAAGAGACAATGTGAAAGTTGAAAGACAAAGTTGAAGGTAGTAATTACAGTAGGTCAACGTATTCACCTTGGCAAGCCTGCCATATTGAGTGTTTTCTGGCTTATCTCTTGATCTACTGTCTTATTTCTGAAGTGTTTGATGAATGTGATGCCCCATGTGTTGATATACCACCTACAAACTGGATTTCAGACAAGCACAACTTCAAGACTATCCTCCCTCCCACCCTACTTCGTCAACTCTCCAACACTGACTGCAATGTTCATGTGGTTTCAACCAAAAACACACTGATAATTAACCAAACAACACACACAAAATGCTGGTGGAATGCAGCAGGCCAGGCAGCATCTATAAGGAGAAGCACTGTTGACGTTTCGGGCTGAGACTCTTCATCTGGACTAACTGAAAGGAAAGACAATAAGAGATTTGAAAGTAGGACCGGAGGGGGTGGGATGAAGCTGAGAGCTGGAAAGGTGATTGGCGAAAGTGATACAGAGCTGGAGAAGGGAAAGGATCATGGGACGGGAGGCCTAGGGAGAAAGAAAGGGGGAGGGGAGCACCAGAGGGAGATGGAGAGCAGGCAGAGTGATGAGCAGAGAGAGAGAAAAAAGGGGAGGGGGAAGAAAAAGTAAATATATCAGTGATGGGGTAAGAAGGGGAGGAGGGGCATTAACAGAAGTTAGAGAAATCAATGTTCATGCCATCAGGTTGGAGGCTACCCAGCCGGTATATAAGGTGTTGTTCCTCCAGCCTGAGTGTGGCTTCATCTTGACAGTAGAGGAGGCCATGGATAGACATATCAGACTGGGAATGGGACGTGGAATTAAAATGTGTGGCCACTGGGAGATCCTGCTTTCTCTGGCAGACCAAGCGTAGGTGTTCAGCGAAACGGTCTCCCAGTCTGCGTCAGGTCTCACCAATATATAAAAGGCCACACCGGGAGCACCGGACGCAGTATACCACACCAGCTGACTCACAGGTGAAGTGTCGCCTCACCTGGAAGGACTGTCTGGGGCCCTGAATGGTGGTGAGGGAGGAAGTGTAAGGGCAGGTGCAGCACTTGTTCTGCTTACAAGGATAATTGCCAGGAGGGAGATCGGTGGGAAGGGATAGGGGGGACGAATGGACAAGGGAGTCGCATAGGGAACAATCCTGTGGAAAGCAGAAAGGTGGGGGGAGGGAAAGATGTGCTTGGTAGTGGGATCCCATTGGAGGTAAGGGTTCTCCTTGTCCTCACCTACCACCCACCAGCCTCCGGGTCCAATGTAAATTAATCACCTTTCGAGCTGTCAGCACCCCACCCCCTCCGGTCTTCTCCTATCATTTTGCATTTCCCCCTCCCCCTCCTACTTTCAAATCTCTTACTATCTTTCCTTTCAGTTAGTCCTGACGAAGGGTCTCAGCCCAAAACATCGACAGTGCTTCTTCTTATAAGATGCTGCCTGGCCTGCTGCGTTCCACTAGCATTTTGTGTGTGTTGCTTGAATTTCCAGCATCTGCAGATTTCCTCATGTTTGCTGATAATTAATCAGTAGTCTCCAGTGTGAATGAGGCCACCCTCAGGGAGGAGGAGCAACACCTTAACTTCTTTTTGGGTACCCTCCAACCTGATGGCATGAATATCGATTTTTCCTTCTGGTAAATAAATTCCAACCCATCCCTCCTCCACCATTCCCCACTCTGACCTTTAACTTCTCACTTGCTGATTACTTCCTCCTCCTTCCCTTTTTAATCTTTCCCACTCTCCTATCCTAACAGATTCTTTCTTCTTCAGCCTTTGACCTTTCCCACCTACCTGGCTTCACCAATCACCTTCTAGCTAGCATCTTTCTTCTCCCCTCACCTTTTTATTCTGGCATCTTCCCCCTTCCTTCTCTGAGCTGAAGAAGCATCTTGCCTGTTTATTCTTTTCCATAGATACTGACTGGCCTGCAGAGTTCCTCCCGCATTTTGTGTGTACTGCTTTGGACTTCCAGCATCTGCCGACTTGTGTTTGTGAAGTGCCCAGTGTGTCTGGAGCCCTTTGTGAAGTGTTTCATTTGAGTCTAGTGGCACTTTAAATAAGTCTAAATGCAGAGCAATGGATTATGACTCTTGATTTTCATGGATCCCAAACAAAAGTCGATCTCTCAACCTCAGCTCTTCATTTCAGTCCCAATGTGCTCACAGCTCCCACCTTTCTATCACATCCACTGCCTTGGACTTGGAGGATTCATATCATATGTTTCCATAAGCAGTTCCATCCATATTACTTCAATCACCTATTACAAATTGCACTACTTTGAAGCACGGATCGCAAACAGAAATTCCATAATTTCATGATTGGTGAGGTTTCACCAAGTAATGGTTATCAACGGTGAAAAGAAGAACGTCTACAATCCAAATGAATTTTTCCTACACATCACAGTCCTTCTTCCTCTACTGCTCATCTGTCTTCTTTTTAGGTCTGTGAAATCACCAGATCTTTATTGGAGGGCTGAGTTCTGCAGAAACTAGACACTTCCTGACGATGCAAATACTTTAAAGGTGAGTTTATTTCATTCACGTCAAGGCATGTTTTGAAAAAAACTTGGGTGAAACATATATGACTCTACATTTCACAGGAAGCATGCATCATTAAGCTACGAAGCTACTCAAATTGTCCACAAGCATCAACAACAGGACCTGACTGGATTACTGACTGTTCATCATCAACGTATCCTGGCTCCATCTACAGCATACATCTTCTGTTCAGCTCATATATATTTTTGGCTTGCAACTTAGAAAAATATCATTTTTAGATATACCTATTCTTCCGGTGTGGTGTAAAGAAATTTGTCTTAAAATTTATTATGAGTTCTTACATGATTCTGCTCATTGTATTCACAAAGGAGACACTGCATATGTATTCAAGGCTGCAAGAAAGCACTTTATTAGAAGTAGCACAATGCAATACAGACAGAAAAACAAAAATCTACTGTAGTAGCGGCACCAAAATCAAAATGATGCTCATCATTCACTAAACAAGCCAATCTCTGCAATGTTGGAGGGGAGCTGACAAGCTTCAGGCAGCCTTTTCTCTCTGCCTCCCTCTCTAACTTCACATACTTTCTCTTTCTCAATGCGCTTGCCCCTATCTTAGCACTGGCACCAGTTGTGACCTAGTTTAAGACCCAAACTCTGCCCTGCACAAATAAAGTGCCCCTTTTTAATACCTTCTCAGATGCATTCAAAACTTAGTAGAATTATCACCCCAGTGCTATTTCATCCTTTGGATATGCCAGCTGAACCTTCTTATCACATCTGACCTTTAGGCCAGACACGTATTTAGGAAAACCAAGCCAACAAGGTCTGCAAGGTGCAAGGCATCATTCATTAGATAATTTTGGGGATGTGAACTTGTGCACATCTTCATACTATCACATTCCAAACTGATGCCAGCTTGTCTTCAAAGTTTGATTTAATTTTGGCATATATCAAGGGGGAAATCACAATTAACACTTTCCTTATTAAATCCTTCAATGAAGCAGGGTCGGTTCTCTGGCTTGATGGAAATAGAGAGGGATGTGCCAATTACAGGTTGCATTGGAATGTAGGTCTACTGTTGCCAATGGCCTGTGATAACTAATGGGATGCTAGTTTTGAGCCCATTTCATAAAGCATTCTGGAAGCATTACATAGTAGGATGGTAAAAAAAGGCACAACAAAGACTCTTCTTCCTCAGAAAGCTGAAACAGGCCAAACTCCCACAAAAGCTGTTGCTTAACTTCTACAGAAGCACAACTGAAACCATCCTGACTAACAGTGCCACAGTGTGGTATTCCAGCTGTACAGCCATCGAGCGACAAGACCTGCATCACGTGGTGAAGGCAACCCAGCGAATTGTCAGGATGGAGCTCCCAGGACTGGACACCATCTACTCCAGCAGACTCAGGAGGAAGACAATCAGCATAAACAGAGACACCACACACCCCGGTCACTCCCTGTTTGACCCGCTGCCATCCAGCAAAAGGTTCAGGACACTAAAAGCCAGAACAAATAGACTGAGGAACAGCTTCTACCCCAGAGCTGTGGCCTCCATCACACCACTCCCACAGAACAATGACTGAAACTGTGAGCACACACAAGGACTTAAATACTTGCACTAACGGCACTTTGTGCATTACTGTGATACTCTGGTGCTGCTGCAACTTATTTTCTGCTACCTACTGATTTAATACTGTGTTTCTATTACTGTCTTGTTTTTACCTACCGCTTTATTTAATTGCTTGGGAGGAAGCCAAACAGAGTTTCATTGTATCTATAGATAATGACAATAAAGATCATTCATTCATTCATTCATTCAAGTGTCATGGGTTTGAAGATGGGACATAATTTTTACACTGACTTAAAGCATATTCTCAGAGGCAGAAATTATGAGCATTTGGAGAAGTGCAATTTGATTAGGGATAATCAGCATTGCTTTCTGATGGGTGTCTGTACCTCACAAATCTGAATGACATTTTCAAAGAAGATTTTACCAAGGCATATGACGTGGTTCCTGATGGTAGGTTCATTCGGAAAGACATGAGATTCAGTGAAACTTGGCTACAAGGATGCCAAGGCAAAGGGCAGTGGTCAATAGAGCATATCCTGCTTCGATGTCCATGACCAGTGATGTTCTGCAGGGATCTGTTCTGAGACCCCTGCACTTCGTGATTTTTATAAATGATTTAGATGAGGAAGTGGAAGGGTGGGGTAGTAGGTTTACAGATGACACAAAGGGTGGCGTTGTGGATAGTATAGAAAGTTGTAGTAGGGACATTGACAGGATGCAGAGCTGGGCAGAGATGTGGCAAATGGAGTTCATCCAAAAAAAAGTATGAAGTAATATAGAAGGTCAAACATATAGGCAGAGTACAAGGTTGATGGCAGGATTCTTAGCTGTGTGGAGGAATATAGAATCTAGGGGTTCACACCCATAGACCTTCAAAGTTGATGGTTAAGAAGGCGGGTGGAGTGTTGGTCTTCATTAGTCAGGGATTGAGTTCAAGAGCCACAATCGAATGTTGCAGCTCAATAAAACTGGGTTCGATCACACTTGAACTATTGTGTTCAGTTCTGGTTGCTTCATTATAGGAAGGATGCGGAAGCTAGAGAGAGGGTGCAGAACAGATTTACCAGGAAGCTGCATGGATAAGAGGACTTGCTTTATGAAGACAGGTTGAGCAACTGGGGCTTTGCTTTTTAGGGCAAAGGAGGAAGACAGTCATAGAAACATAGAAAACCTACAGCACAATAGAGGCCCTTCGGCCCACAAAGCTGTGCTGAACATGTCCTTACCTGAGAAATTACCCCAGGTTACCCATAGTCCTCTATTTTTCTGAGCTCCATATACCTGTCCAGGAGTCTCTTAAAAGACCCTATTGCATTCGCCTCCACTACTGTCACCGGCAGCCCATTCCACGCACTCACCACTCTCTGCTTTAATAAACTTACCCCTGATATGTCCTCATTGGCTATCCCTCGAGGTCGAGGATGATGTTTTTGTTCTGTTGATCAGATGTGGCTCACAGAGAGAAGACGCCTGTGCATGTATTTGCTTAACGTGTACTTGATGTTGCACTCCAAGAAGCACCCGATACTTCACAAAACAACCAACAGATTCCAATGGCATGGAAATCACAACGATTGGAGCTGATGGATTTATTGTAGCCGTCATAGCCGTTGAGTTCCAAGTAACTTTAAAAAAATTTTTTTTTATTAGTTTTTCAAAACATTTTACAAATTAAAAACCCCAAATCCCAATGAGGAGCATTAATACAGTGCAAAATTAAGCATACAATAACAATATGCTACAAAGGAAGAGAATTTAACAAAAAAGCACCTAAATTAAAGACAAGTAAGCTTAGTGTCCTCCCCAAGCCCCACAACACAAGAAAAAAAACAACAACAACTCCAGACCGACCACAACACAATATAAAGAGTATAAGTCAGGACAGTCAAACTCCCAGACTGTGAATACACTTAGCAACAGAGGATAATAATGCCTACTACCAGAAAAAAAAGGGAGCTGAAAGCAAGGGACTGAAAAGAAGAAAAAAAAAGAAAAAAAAACCCTAGTCAAGAGGAAGGTTATGAAAGTACCGGTCGGTACTCAATAAAAGGTCCCCAGACCTTATGGAACTTTAGATCCGAATTAAGAACTGAATAATGAATTTTTTCGAGGTCCAAGCAGGCCATAATGTCGTTAAGCCATTGCGCATGAGTGGGCGGGGCACCATCTCTCCATCTAAGGAGGATCAAGCGTCTAGCCAGGAGAGAGGCAAAGGATAGTATTCGGCATTTGGTCGGACCCAGACATAAATCTGTCTCGCCCCAAAAACCGAACAGAGCAATTAAGGGGTTTGGTTCTAGGTGCTGATTCAGAATACCCGATAATGTAGTGAAGGCATCTTTCCAGAATTTCTCCAAGCTAGGACAGAACCAGTACATATGGATGAGAGAGGCCACGCCCCTCTTGCATTTATCGCAGAGCGGACTAATGCCAGGGCAGAATCGAGATAGTTTAGATTTAGACATATGGGCTCTATGAACAATCTTAAACTGTAAAAGGCAATGGCGAGCACAAAGAGAGGTTGAGTTAACCGATTTGAGAACTGAGTCCCAGCTCTCCTCGGATAAGGAGATATTTAAATCCTGCTCCCAGGCCATTTTAATTTTATCCACAGGGGCCCGTCGTAAGGCTGCTAGTTTATCTCGGATAATTGATATTAAACCTTTACCTAGTGGATTAATGGAAAGAAATAGGTCCATAGCATTTTTCTCAGGCATTTCAGGAAAGTTAGGAATTAAAGGAGCAATGAAGTGTCGGATTTGGAGATATCTGAAAAAATGAGCGTTAGGCAGGTTGAACTTAACAGAGAGCTGCTGAAAAGAAGCGAAGCGATTATCAATGAAAAGATCTTCAAAATGTCTAATGCCCTTCCTATACCAAACATGGAATGCTGAATCGTACGTAGTAGGTAAAAAAAGGTGATTATGTGCGACAGGGCTAGAAATGAAAAACCCCTGGAAACCATAGCATTTCCTGAACTGAGCCCATATATGCAAAGTGTGTCTAACCAGAGGATTAGCTATTGATCTGGGCAGACTGCTAGGGAGTGCAGAGCCAAGAAGTGCAGAGATAGATAATTCTTTAGTGGAGCTCAACTCCATTGCCACCCAGTTAGGGCACTCGGGTTGGCCGTGGAAGAAAGACCAGAAGGTAGCACAATGTATATTAGCTGCCCAATAATATAAAAGTTAGGTAAAGCCATGCCACCCTCTTTTTTAGATTTTTGGAGGTGGATTTTATTAATTCTAGAGCGCTTATTCTGCCACAGATATGACAAAATAATAGAATCTAAGGAATCAAAAAAAGATTTAGGAATAAAAATTGGGATAGATTGAAATAAGTATAAAAATTTGGGGAGAACATACATTTTAACAACATTAATACGACCTACCAAAGACATAGATAGAGGTGACCATTGTACCAGACTCTGTTTTATAGCATATGAAAGATTGACAAAGTTTTCATGAAAGAAATCTTTAAACTTCCTTGTGACTGTAATTCCAAGATAAGTAAATTGATTATGGACTACTTTAAAAGGGAGATCACAAAATATTAGTTCTTGTGCTTCTTTATTAATTGGGAAAAGTTCACTCTTATGTAAATTAAGTTTATAGCCAGAGATCTGGCTAAACTGGTCAAGAAGTGAAAACATTAGAGGTAAGGATGTAGACGGATTTGAGAGAAAGAGTAATAAGTCATGAGCATAAAGAGAAACTTTATGCTCAACACCCCCTCTCCAAATCCCGGTCAATTCAGGACAGTTTCGAAATGCTATCGCCAGAGGTTCTATAGCCAAATCAAAGAGAAAGGGACTTAAGGGGCATCCCTGACGGGTGCCACGTTTGAGATTAAATACTTGGGATTTCTGAAAATTAGTTAAAACAGAAGCAGTAGGACACAGGTACAGCAATTGGATCCAAGAGATGAAACTTTGGCCGAGGTCAAATTTATCTAAGACTGCAAAAAGGTAGTTCCACTCTATACGATCAAATGCTTTCTCCGCATCGAGGGAAATAACACATTCAGGAGTCCCAGTTGGAGCTGAGTATAAGATATTAAATAGACGCCGAATGTTAAAAAAAGGGAGACGGTTTTTAATAAAGCCTGTTTGGTCATCAGAGATAATGGAGGGAATAACGGTTTCTAATCTATGATCCAACACTTTAGCTAAGATCTTTACATCAACATTGAGCAGAGAGATCGGCCTGTACGAGGAACACTCTGTTGGGTCTTTGCCCTTTTTTAAAAGAAGAATAATAGATGCCTCATTGAAAGAGGGTGGCAATTTGCCGTAATTAAATGAGTCAGATAATACTGAAAGTAACTGAGGAGAAAGAAGTGAAGAGAATGATTTATAAAATTCTACAGGGAACCCATCAGGTCCAGGAGATTTCCCTGAGGACAGTGCAGAAATTGCAAAAGATATTTCTTCTGATGATATAGGCGCATTGAGTTTGGCTTTGAAATCAGATGAAAGTGAGGGGATATTCAGATTCTGTAAAAATTGATCAACAGAGATATTGTCATTCAGAGATTCAGAGGAATAAAGCCGAGAATAAACATTTTTAAATGTGTCATTAATTTCTAAATGATCCGATGTAAAGTCTCCGTTCTCCTTCCGGATCTTTGTAATATGTTGTTTGGCTTTGGAACGCCTTAGCTGATTGGCTAGGAATTTACCAGACTTATCCCCATGAAAGTAAAAGCGACTCTTGCTTTCGAGAAGTTGGCGTTCGACAGGTTGAGTGGACAGAAGGTTAAATTTAGTTTGGAGTTCAACGCGCTTCTTGTATAATTCAGGGTTCTTAGTTTGGGCATATATTTGATCCAAATCTTTAATCTGGTTAATGAGGTCTGATCGATCTGCACGGGATCTTCTGTTGAGATTTGCTGTGTAAGAGATTATTTGTCCCCTCAGATATGCTTTCATGGCATCCCAGACAATCTGGGATGGCACTTCAGGTGATGTATTAGTGGGTTCCAAGTAACTTTGTCTGCCTGTTCCACCGTTGACTCTGAGCAACACACACAAAGAAAAAGTAGTCGACGTTTCGGGCCGAAATCCTTTGGCAGACTGTTCAAAAAAAATCTGAGTAGATTTGGAAGGTGGGAGGAGGGGAGAGAGAATCACCAGGTGATAGGTGAAACTTGGAGGAGGGGAGGGATGAAGAGCTGGGAAACTGACTGGTGAAAGAGACAGAAGGCTGTGGAAGAAGGGGGGGGGGGGGTGGGAGCCTGCCGGATCTCCCAGTGGCCACCCATTTAATTCCACTTCCCATTTCCATTCCAGTATGTCCATTCGTGGCCTCCTCCACTGTCGTGATGAGGCCACACTTTTATTGTAGTAACAACACCTTGTATTTTGCTTGGGTAGCCTCCAACCTGATGGCATGAACATCAATTTCTCAAACTTCCAGTAATGTCTCCCCCATCCCTTCACCATTTCCCATCCCCTTGTTCCTCTCTCATGTTGTCTCCTTACCCACCCCATCGCCTCCCTCTGGTGCTCCCCGACCCCTTTTTCTTTCTTCCATGGCCTTCTGTCTCTTTCACCAACTAACTTCCTAGCTCTTTGCTTCATCCCTCCACCTGCAGGTTTCACCCAGAAATGTTGACTGTACTCTTTTCCATAGATGCTGTTCTGGCCTGTTGATTTCCTCCAGCGTTTTGTGTGTGTTAATGCAACATGTGATCGCTTTAGAAAAATGGACATCAACCATTTAAAGGAAGCAGCAGCTAAAAAAGTTTCTCTTCTTTGCACATTGATTGTTTGTCAGTCTTTATTATTTATGTAGTACTTTATGTAGTTGTGTACACTTGTGTGGCCATTAAACACTACGCCATGCTTAGAGCAAACTGTTCTTAAATAGCACCAGTTGTGTTCATTTGTGTTTAAAAAGCAGTGAAGTGACTTGACAATGATAGTTGACAAACAATAAATAGCAAGACAATTCAGAACTATTTTGCTCATTTATAATACTGTGGTAGTATTGGTAATGTTCTAATTTGTTCTGTATTTCACTTAACTATGTAATTTGTTACTCAGTTAAATGGTGTATTGTCCTTTTTATGCCTTTTAAACTATTTCCGTTGTTACGAACCCCGTAACTGGGTCAATACCAGCAAAGATAGAGACGTCCGTTGAAGTCTGATGATACTATTTTTAACAGTATTTATTAGTAAAAATACACAAAAATAATATCAATGCAAATATACAGACAATATACGTCGTCAATACTAAATCTAAAAGTGCGGGTATAATAATAATCAATAAGAAATAAGCTCTATCGTTGTCTAGGGGATAATGTATTGTCCGATGGAAATATAAAGTTCACTCAGTTCATGCAGGCTGCAGCCGTTGGGGACCGCTGTGTTGCAATTGTTGGAGAGAGAGAGAGAGATTAGGAGAAAAACTTGCCAGCTTTCCTTTTATGATTTCAATCCGTCAGGTGTCTCGTTGTTTTGGCCGTTCAATTGTGACCTCTCCTTTAGCTAAACCGTTCTTCCGTGGTGAGCCCGCCACCCCAGGCAAGGGAGGACGCACATGAGCCCCCACCGGCTTTCGCTATAAAACGCTGTCACTGGATTTCTAGCGTTTCTCCTGGTGCGTCTGAAGGGGTTGTTCCCCAGATCCCTCTTTTATCCTTACTCACGGGGTCTCAGATGTCAATCAGGTTGGGATGATGCAATCCCTCAACCAGACTACTCTGGTTGTCCCCTGAGGGGTTTCAATGAATAGTACAGTACTCAATACACAATTCTGTCTCCAAGAGACAATGGCCATTATCAGTGGTTCCGTTCCGCTGAGGCCAGGACACATTCCAAACCTTGTGTATTCTGCGTGTCTCTCTCTCATTTCCTGTGTCCCAGACCCGAATTAATAGCGATATTGTGATTCTCAAAAAGGAGGGGGCGACTTTGTACCCTTCGGCCCCTCAGAGTTGCTTCACATTCATAACACCATGAAGCTTCAGCTAATTGGGGGAGCCGCTTAACTGAGCCAAAATATACAGGTTCAAATGTATCCCAATTAAGCAGAATCTACTGTATATGGTAACATGAACTATATGTACTTTGACAATTAATTTACTTTGAACTGGAAATTTGAACTTCCAATCTGACAATATTGAAGAAGTTTTACTTCAATAAATGAAAATCTTTGCGCTTCACATCATGTCCCCTTTGTTAGGCCAAACATTCCTTGGCTCTTTGGAAAATGGAATCAACTGATGGTTGCTTGTGGAAAGGAAATCCTGGTGATTCCAGTCAAATCAACTGACAGGGAGGCACTGAGGGCCGATGGGGGAATTAATTCCTTAACTTGTCCTTCAGCACCTTAAGGCCAAGTCTACCTGTAAAATCAAAACTAGAGAGACAAGAGAGGCATACGAATCTCTTCCATGCAGAAGTCAGCTGGATTACATGGCATATAGACAAAGATCATTTGAAATCATGCTGGATAGTGTTTAAGCTTAAAATAATACACTTCACAACTTTTTTTTCATCTGAATGCATTTAAACCTTTCTAAAATATTGGGCATGGGCGATGGTGTTGAAAAAAAATGTAGTGGTACTTCCTCTTCTCAGTCTAGACAGAGGCTCCATTTCCCAGTCTACTATGGAAGATGAAATGCTCACTTAGTGATGCCATGGGTGGGCATTATCCCAAAATTCTTGACAGAATTATTGCCCAAAAGATTGTTTCCAATATCAAAATATCCAACTGAAAAAGGATGATGATTTGGAAAATAGAATCAACTGACTACTGATGGTCAAATGAACCAAGCATATAATCCGATCAAGCTTTGCAATTCAAAATAGGTAACGTTAATGCAAACCTCAGTAATATAGCGTTGTGTACACTTCTCTTGTAATTTAATGCTCAATGCTTCCACTCCTGCATTAATAAGGGAGATGACGAATAAAGAACTACAAACTTAAATTCAATCCCTGAAATTTATTTTATAAACCATCAGAACGTAGTGGCATAAATAAAGATAAATAACTACAAATGTTTGATTGCCTGCTCACATCTGATTAATGGAAATTCTCATCCATGCGACTTCAGATTACATCATCATTTGAATCGGCGATGGAAGGACACCCATCATTAATATCTGCCTTAGCTCTGTTTATACCTTTGCATTGAAGCTTGGGACTGTAGACAATAGTTACAGGTTGCTCATGGTCAAGGAGCTGTAGTCTTTCAGAGCTAGAAGAAAACACCATGATTTTCTGGCTGTTTCAGTCCCTTTGGGGTTATCAACACACCCACAAGCTTCCATTACTTGGTGAGCATTTTACTTGAAACCCTCCAGTACATTTTTCATGAGAAATGGCATTCACAGAACCAACCGCTTTTCATTTTCAAATGTTTTGGCTTCTTCAGCAGATATGCTATTGCCATTCAAGCTGTTTGGGAAAGAACAAAGACCAGTTAACATCTACCCCAGACATAGATGAATTACCATTTCTTTGTGGATCCTTTATAAAAGAACAAACATCTACCCTGCTTATATGCCTAAAATATTGGAAATGGCATGGAGGAGGGAATTCACAAACTGAATACCTACATCAAATGTCAAGGCCTTTCCTTTGGGAACAAAGAGAAAGAATGAAAGGAAAGCGACTTTACTACCAATCTACCAGAAATATCCATCTTTATCACATCTGAGAGGCTGGTTGTTCCTTCAAAAAGGGGAAGAATTTGGGGTTTCATAAAGCGAGATCAGGTAAAGGAGACAGGCAACATTGGATGGCAATGTAAAATTCAAAGCCAGAGCTCTCATTTCCAATTGCAAGGACATTCTGAAACAAGGTTTTGAAGCTTGCACCATTTGACTCGAGAGGAGAGAATGTTCCACACTAAATATTATAACCGAGTCAACTGAAAATTGTCAAATTTATTGGTTCTGGGGATAATTTTAATGTTGCAAGGCAGACTGCCACAGCTCAACGCAAGAGCAAAGCATGAATATCCCTGGACCCAACCATATGTTTCATTTTTTATTGAAAACTAGGACATTGGAACATTTCTGACATTCAATGTCCTAGTTTTTAATTAAAAAATGTTCCTGATATCACTTTTTCTTCACTGGAAACTGTGAACAGAACTTTGCCCACTCTGATATCATGGCTTCAAAGTGATAACAATTTGGATAATCTGGGAATTGGATGCATGATTGAAATGGATATATTTCATAGGGTTAAGGAGAAAGGCAGTAGGCATGGGACTAATTGTACAATTCTCGCCAAGATCTGCCAGGGGTATAATGGACTGTATTACCTTCTTCCAGACAATGAGATTTTTCTTACCATATCTCTTTAATTGTTGAATTTTTAGTTAGTACTTCTAGGAAAGGCTTTACACCCGCACCAGTAATTTTGTTGTTTATCAACCTGTAAATAAAATAATATATTTGATTATGTCAATATACGATGCACTGCTAGGAGTGACAGGCAGTGTAAGGGGCAATCGGGCTGCCCTTCCTTCCAGTCACATCAAAAAAGCGGCCCCTAAGGAACCAGAGTAGTGCAGAGCATTGGCTCTAGTGACACAGGTTAAATCTGTGGCAGACCCAATGTGAGACAAGCTGAATTGCTTTCAAATTGGCTGACCCAGTGTCAGACGATGAACTGCTGCGTGCTTGTTCTTACAGAAATGTGGCTCCAGGGCATACGACTTGGACTTCGTGAATTTCATTAAGGAACAGATTGCTTTCTTCTTTTCAACAAACTCTACGGAAGAAATTTCCAGCAGGGTCCTATGGGATACTTTTAAAGCATACATCCGTGGACAGATTATCTCATATTCTGCTGGACTGAAAAAACGAATTAATAAAGAGATTTGTATGTTGGTTGATAAGAAATATTCTATCACTCCTAGTCAGGAGCTTTATAAAAAGAGGGTCCAACTTTAAAAGGAGCATAGTTTACTTTTAACATCCTCGATTGAAAATCAATTAATTAAATCTATGAGTCATTTGTATATATGGTGATAAATTTGGTAAACTATTGGTTAGTCAATTGAAATCTGCTTCGGTTAAACACCAGATTATTAAAATTTGTAAACGAGATGGAAATATGATGGTTGATCTTTTCAAGAATTTTACACCTCCTAATATCAATCAGAATTTCCTGATGACCCCACTATAATGCATGAATTCTTAAGGAAATTGAATGTTCCAAAATTATCACCTAATGAATGTTTAGTATTAGATGCTCCTATTATGGAATAGGAAATAAAAGATGCTATTTCTTCAATGAATTCAGGTAAAGCACCTGGCCCAGGTGGTTATACAGTAGAATTTTTAAAAATCTTTCTCTACTATACTTTCTCCCTAGTTATGTAGAATCTTTAAGGATGCATTATTTATAGGTAAATTACCACAATCTTTTTATGGTGCCTCTATTTCCTTAATTCTTAAAAAAGATAAAGATCCCACTGAATGTGCATCATATAGGCCTACATCCTTATTGAACGTGGATTCTAAGACTTTCTCTAAAATATTGGCAACTAGACTGAAGAATGTATTGCCTCAAATTATTTCGGTTGATCAGACCGGATTTATCAAAAAGCGCATTCGTCCTTTAACATTAGGAGATTAATGAATATTGTTTATACTCCCTCATCTAGAACTCCAGAATGTGTCATCTCATTGGATGCCGAGAAAGCATTCGATAGAGTTGAATGGCCATACTTATTTAGTACGTTTGAGAAATTTAATTTTATTCCACAATTTATATCTTGGATTAAATTGATATATTATACCCCTATGGCTTTGGTACTTTCCAATAATATAAGATTTTTTTTCAGTTGTTTCGTGGCACTAGGCAAGGCTGTCCTCTTAGCCCATTGTTATTTGATATTGCCCTGGAACCTCTAGCTATTGCTATTCGTGACTCACCTACAATACTTGGCATTTCCCGTGGGAATGTGATACATAAGCTATCATTATATGCAGATGATTTGTTACAATATATTTCGAATCCTGAGAAATCCATTCCTGCTGTTATATCATTTCTCACTCAGTTAAGTAACTTTCCTAGTTACAAACTGAATCCCAATAAGAGTGAACTTCTCCCTTTAAATATGCAATTTGCAATTTATAGACGTTTACTATTTAGATTGGTTACAGATGTTCTTACTTATCTATGTGTTAAAAATCACTAAAAAACATAAGGATTTATTTGACATTAATTTTTTACCTTTAATAGACCAGGTCAAACAACCGCTTACTAAATGGTCTTCACTGTCTATATCACTGATTGGTCGAACTAATTCTGTTAAGATGATTATTTTACCTAAATTTTTATATCTTTTCCAAGCGATACCAATCTTTCTTCCTAAATCCTTTTTTGATATTATTGACTCTAAAATTCCGTCTTATATATGGCAGAATAAAAATCCTAGGTTAAGGAAAAAATACTTGCAGAAATCTAAAAAGAACCGTGGCTTGGCACTGCCGAATTTAAGATATTATTATTGGGCAATTAATATTCGATATTTAATATTTTGGACACAAGGTGTGGATATTAATGTCAGTCCGCAATGGGTTAACCTTAAATGTAATTCTACACAAGGATTTTCATTGGTTTCGGTCTTAGGGACTTTGCTTCCCTTTGTTCTTTCTAAATTGAATAAACAAATGATTAATCCAATAATTAAACATACATTACAAGTATGGCTTCAGTTTCATAAATTTTTTTGGCTTGAATAAATTTATTATATCTATTATATATTATATATTATATATTATATATATCTATTATATATAATCCTATTATATCTAACTTTTTCTTTCAACCCTCTGTTATGGATCAAGCCTTTTTTGTATGGAAAATGAAGGATATGTTTTTGTGATTTATTTTTGAATAACTGTTTCATGTCTTTTGAACAGTTGTCTAGTAAATATAATTTGCCCAGATCTCATTTTTCTAGATACTTACAGATCAGAGATTTTTTAAAAAAAATGATGCTACCTACTTTCCCGATTTCATATCCAACCGATATCACAGAAAAAAACGCTTATCAAAACAGTTTAATAGAAACCATTTATGATATGATTATGAAAATACAGTCAGGCATATCCGATAAAATTAAAAATGAATGGGAGAAGGAACTTCAACTTTCTTTACCTATAGAAAAACGGAAAAAAGTTTTCAATGTTAACTTCTCTTCTATTTGTGCTAAACATACGTTGATTCAATTTAAAATGGTGCATAGGGCTCATATGTCTTAAGATAAATTAGCTCGTTTTTACTCTCATATAAATCCGATCTGCGATAGATGTCATTCTGAGGTAGCCTCTCTGACTCATATGTTTTGGTCTTGCCCTCTTTTGGAAAAATTTTGGAAAGGTATTTTTGATACATTCTCTACAGTTTTGCACATTGATTTACAACCTCACCCTATCACTGCAATTTTCGGTTTACCAATGATTGATCTGCTCTCCTCAGCTCGGCGGATGATTGCATTTGCTACTTTAATGGCTAGAAGATCTCTTTCATTGAATTGGAAAGAGATGAATCCCCCAACTACATCTCAATGGTTTTCCCAAACAATATCCTGTTTAAACTTAGAAAAATTTAGATGTGGTACCTTTGATCCCTCGGTTAAATTTGAAGAAACTTGGAGGCCATTTATTCAATACTTTCATGGAATGTAATTTGACCTTTTCCGATTCCTTTATATTATTTATTAATTTGAATAGAGGAGCGGAGTTGACAACATTAATGATTTTATTTGATATAATAGAATAGCCCAACTTAGTTTAGTTTAGTTTTAGTCTTGTTTACTTTGTTTTTGATTTTTCAACTTGGGGTTTTTTTTTCATCTTTTTATTTCCTTGTATCTTGTCTATATTAAGAGCTTGGGAGGTCAATTATACTGGTGCTACTTATAGTTTTTATTCACGTGTGTTAATTGCCAACAATGTACTCCCACTCCCCTTGTACTATTATGACCGGTATGTATTTGTCTTTGAAAATTTAATAAAAAGATTCAAAAAGAAAGAAAAGGAATACTAGAAATTTAGCCAGTGAAACTGACATCCATGACAGGTTTCCCAAAACTGCCTAATCCAATTCCTTCTCTCATCACCCTCTAAAGGTTTGGCTAACTTATGCCCATGCATTCACTCCCCTCTATTTCTGTAAACAAATGCAGCCCTATAACTCTTGAGACCTCATTATTCCTCTAACTCTACCTTCTCCACCAATGGCGGCCTGAACTCTTATGTCCCAGAGACTCGAGAATTAAAAATTAATCTTCCAGACTCAGGTTATGAGAAATATGGAAGAACTGGTAACTTTAAAAAGTTCTTTAATTGCTTGTTTTATTATTAAAACTTTGGAAGCTTCAAAGAGACTGAATCGAACATCCGGAGCTCTTGTAATAAAAATCTGCAGGGAAAGGTCAACCTGAGGTACAAAATCTAACCACGACCCCTGAACTCCGAAACAAAGCCATATCACACAGAATCTATGTCCCCACTTACCATAAGTGAAGCAGGTTTCTGTTTACCATGAGTGATTCTGCAAAAATTAACGCCGCATCATCGTTCAACTGATTTTCTGTCAACCTAATTTCCAAAAGAAAGTCAAAAACTTCTGAAGTTGATCATCGCCCACTTACAGTAAAGGAATTAAGAAAAACTCAAAATATGCACTGATTAGTCAAAGCCAGTAGGGGGATCTACAAGTCCACTATATAAGCTCCTATGTATACTGCTAATTATCCTCAGTGTGCCATCCCTTCTCCAGTATAATCATTCCTAGTAAACATTGATCTGTTTGAACTCACTGTAATTTGTCCTAAATTTTACTCTTTCTACATTGTTTATATTTACTGGTGTCCAAAAGACTACAAACACAAATAACGTAGGTGGCATATTCCCTTCTGTCTTACAGCTCAGTGACTCAAGTTCGACTCTTTCTCCAGTGCTGTCTGTGCACAGCTTGCATGTTTGACACATCAAAGAATTACATAACAGCTTGAGGATCTTAGCTTACACAATGTAATATCTCACTGGTCAGAGGCTACACTTCAAACAAGTACTTCCTATATTTGAAGTGCTTTGGGGTGTCAATAAGACCATGAGGCATAGGAGTAGAATTAGGCCATTCAGCCCATCGAGTCTGCTCTGCCATTCCATCATTGCTGATCCCAGATCCCACTCAACCGCATAGACCTGCTTTCTCACCATATCCTTTGATGCCCTGTCCAATCAGGAAACTATCAACTTCCATTTTAAATATACCCAAGGACCTGGTCTCCATCATAGTCTGTGGGAGAGCATTCCACAGATTCACTACTCTCTGGCTAAAAAAATTCCTCCTTACCTCTGTTAAATTGAGGTCACCCCTCAATTTAGAGGCTGTGCCCTCTAGTTCCAGATGCCCCCACCATAGGAAACATCCTCTCCACATCCATCTCATCTAGTCCTTTCAGCATTTGGTAGGTTTCAATGAGATCCCCCTCTCCACATTCTTCCAAATTCCAGTGAATACAGGCCCAATACTGCCAAACACTCCTGATATGATAACCCCTTCATTCCTGGAATAATCTTCATGAACCTCCTCTTGCAAGTTAATATGGTGTTATATAATCACAAGTCTATTTTTATGAGATGACTACAAGCCTACAGAGGTATTGAGGTGCTGCAGTGAAATATTACTGAATTGTTGCTGTTCAACCAGATGAAACTAAATGTTCTGATATCAAGACAATTATTACCAAAATGTCTCCAGGGAACAGTTGTCTCGCAGTGCTGCTGCCAAGCTTTTACCGCCTTCTGTGGAAATGCCATTGGCTGCCAGACTAGATAAAGAACGTAAACATTGAGCAAATCAAAGAGTCGCAATGACAGCTTGAATATAGTGATTTACATACAGTAATAAAGAAACAGTCCAGTTTACCACATCACAGACCTTCAAACCTTGCTTTCAGTTCCTTAGCCCAGAAGCTCTACAATTATCCAACTGTTTCTTTTATCCTCTCCACCTTAAAAGGCTACATCTTGAAAAAGTTTCACCCAAAGCTCTTATTTGCTGAACTACATTGGCTATTGGTTCTCAAATGTCTCCATTTTATATTTCAGCCCTTACTCTTCACTATCACTGCAATAAATACCAAAGAATCTCGTACTCGCCTGACATCCACAATATGGCCATGTTTTCAGCAAACTCTGGAAATATTTGAATACACCTCCCACCAGACACTTCTCTTTTACATTAATGATCTCACCTATCCATGTTCTCTCTCGCAATGCCCATTAACAGAAATGGGATGATGGGTGTTCTGAGGTGTTGGTAGTGAAAAACATTGGACAAAGCACCAGGGGAAGTCCCCTGCACTTCCTTGAATAGCACTCAGGGATGTTTAACACTCACTTGACTAGACAGCTGATCGACACATACAACGGAGAGGTCACCACACACTGCTTTAAATCCCCAGAGTAGTGCTTGCATCCGTAACTTCTGAGTCCCAGCATGCACTGCCACCGGGTTATGCATGACTGCACTAGCTTTTAATAGTAAGTGTGCCGTTTCATCACAAAGGCTCTCATTGAACCTGCAAAGTGGTTTTCAGCTTCAGCACTCATTCTTAAGCAATAAATCTGGATGCACTGGGCAACTTTCAATCATCTTTACAAAAATGTTATTGCCCTGCAAGATATTATCCAGGTCAAGCCATAAAGCCAAGAGCAATTAATTACCTGAGTTCTTGTATTGAAGGGTGATTCCTTAAAGTTTCAGCAAAGGCAACAGCACCCAAATCTCCAATCCGGTTCCCCCACATTCTGTAATTGAATTTGTGACTGATCATCACTACGGGTGCAAACCAACGCACTTAAGCAATGTGTATGAACTAAGTAATCATTTAATCATTAAACTATAGGATGCATTCAGGTTACTCTATAATTAACTTTCAATCAGGTTTCATATATTTTCTGACATATCTACTTGCTATAGAGTAATACCTCTTTCTGGGTAAACAGAAAATGGAAGCAGTCATCTCTTCCAGCAAAAAATTGGATGCTAAGCAGCAGTTAGTGAATCCACAACCACAAACACAAGTGAAGGTCTTAGGTTTATTTTTATTTTATTTAGAGATAAAGCACGGACGGTAACAGGACCTTCTGGCCCAACAAGCCTGTGTTGCCCAGTTACATCAATGTGACAATTAATTGACTAACCCATATGCCTTTAGAAAGTAGGAGGAAACTGGAGCACCCAAGGAAATCCACATGGTCAAGGGGAGAATGTAAAAACTTCCAGACAGAGGTGGAATTGAACCTGGGTCACTGGTGCTATGATAGTATTACTCTACCCTCTACCCATTTTTTTCCTTTTGCTACGCTCCGATATTTTTTATGCTTTCAGTGGATATCTGCTAAATTTATGATGGTCTGTGGCCGATGAGACAGCTTCACTCTCTTCCTCACAAGTATCTGCCTTCTGTTTTAGGCTTTGCTCTAGCAGCAACACTGAAATCAGAAAATTGTTGCGAGTACAACTCACTTCGAGAAGCTCGTAATGGTGCTTAATTACTTACAAATTCTCAACTTAGCCTTTTGGATTGGATTTCTTATCAACTGACACCCTGGTTGGGCCTCAGATGGAATATTATATCCCAGTTACCCATCTTAAGCAAGGATGGCAAGCATCATGAGATGAAACACAAGAGGTGTGCTGCAGTGATGGTACGGATTGGGTGCAGGAGTCATGTGGAGAACGTAGGAAAGCTGGGGTTGTTTTCCGTAGGTTAAGTAAGTTGACATACAAAGTTATGAAATGTTCTACTGGAATAAGCAAGGAAAATGCTTCCAGTAATAAGAAATTCAGTAAAGGAAGATTAATTTTAATGGCTCTCTCTATCAGGAGAGAGGATTTAAAAAATTCCAACCATCAATCAGTATATCATATTAAATGACTGCCTGAAGGATGCTGTAGAGATCAGTAAGTTGCAAAGGGAAATCAGGTGAAACTGAACTGAATACTTTGTGGGTAAAAGCAAGGATCGTTCTTTCAAAGAGTCAGTGCAATCAAAGTGGGCTGAATTAGATTTTAATGAACTATAAGATTCTACAGTAATTCAATCATGTTTGTTTTTGGGCGGTGGGTTCCATCTGCTATTGTAACAAGGCAAAAGTTATAACAAACAAGGTATTTTGAACAAGCTAGAAATGTTGAGCAATGCACACAAAATGTTGGAGGAATTCAGCAAGTCAGGCAGCTTCTATGGAAGGGAATAAGCAGCTGTCATTTCAAGCCAAGATCATTCATCAGGTTTGGAAAGGAAGGGGGCAGAAGGGATAATGAGAAGGTAAGTAAAGGGGAAGGAGTGCAAGCTGACAGATGATAGGTTAGACTTGGTGAGGGGCGAAGTGGGTGGGTGGGGGGAAAGGGGATAAAGTTAGAAGCAGGGAGGTGATAGGTGGACGAAGAAAAGGACTGAAGAAGGAATCTGATTGGAGACGAGAGCAGACTATGGAAGAAAGGGAAGGAGGGTTGGGAGAATTAGATGGAGGTGAAGGGCAGGTGAGGAGAAGAGAAGGGTGGCTACACCAGAAGCACTGGATACAATGGATGACCCCAGCAGACCCACAGGTGAAGTGTCATCTCACCTGGAAGGAGAGTTTGGGGCCCTGAAAAGTATAACTGAATCAAATACATAATTTTGTTTTGAAATGCTAGCAAGTTCACACAGAGGGGATTCAGTGTATTTTTCTTTAGTCAACAGGAAAAAGCGCAGAGGTGCGGGTTACGATGGCTCAACTGGTTGCACTCTCCCCTTCAGGTGGGGTGGGTTTAAGGTGTAAATCCAATAAATTTGATCATACAATGACGAGGAAGTACTCCAAATAATGGGGGAGCTGGAAGTGCCCTCTTTCAGTTCAATTATTAAACCAGGTGGAAGTAAGAAGCCCACAGCACTGTTTCACTGCAATGGCCAACATAACAGTCAAAAGCAGCAAAAATAGATTTATCTTATTTGCATTTATAAGATCTTATAATAGAACATTGGTTGCTGTGTTTTCTTTGCAGCTATATCTTGAATACATTTCTTTCACATTGCAGAGCATGGTGGAAATCCTTGGGAGGCATTAAATAAATGCTAATTTGTTCTTTGTTTCTATGAGTAACACTGGGTTCAGGACAGATAGCAATTTATTTTACACTATATTTTTCTATATCTTTTCCAGGAATTTCTGACACTCGTCAAGTAGAGGGTTCTTATTATTCCCATTATTGAGAGAAAGTATGTTAAGCCTACTCTGAATTTAATAACGTAGTGAGATCAAAAGTTCAGGATAAATTACATGACAGAGTGGTGGTGATTTATTGGTGAAAGATCCGAGAAAGGACAAGCTCAGTCACAAGTTGCAAACTGGTAAACCACAATGAACAGAGGAAATATGCAAAAGAAAATATTTCCCAATTTCCTTTTCAAAGTGGATGGTAACAAGCTGTTTAAGTGTGCTACATTTGTGTAAGTGAGACTCTGGCCTACCAGTTTGTCTGTTCAACCCAATACAAATGGCATTGAAAGTTACGTTTCCGGATGTCATCAGTCGTGAATGTTGAAGAGTTATTTTTGAGGAAGGTTTAAAAATTTGTGAGTACTGTTTATCGTGCAACAAACTCTCCCAAGGATTATCAACAGTACTGCAATGCTCAAAATGCATCAGCAGTGAGGTTTCTTAATCACAATGATCTGGAAAACTTCACTTTCACCTGATTTTCAGAAACAAATGTTAAAAATGAGCACCCAACAGACTGTTATACAGCAGCCTTCAGGCTGACAGC
This sequence comes from Hemitrygon akajei, assembly GCF_048418815.1. Taxonomy (NCBI): domain Eukaryota; kingdom Metazoa; phylum Chordata; class Chondrichthyes; order Myliobatiformes; family Dasyatidae; genus Hemitrygon; species Hemitrygon akajei. The sequence continues at coordinate 33,857,469 of NC_133143.1, forward strand.
TTATTCTGCACTGAGCTCACACTGAACACTGAGCCCCTCCTTGTATTTTGAACAACTTGCTGCGAGCAAACCCACTTTACGATGCTTATTTATCTAGACTTAGCCCTCCCATCGATGGGTGCCACAAAACTGCAACAAGAGCCTTCCACACACTATCGATACAACACAGGAGTCAGTTTCTTCCCAGGATGTACTAGGACCCATGACCTTAATTAAATTTCTCAGGGGAATACTGGTTACGCGAGCTACACTTTCACAAATCAGGTATGCCTGCAATGTTCCAACAGTCAAAGTCAAGGTCGCTAAGTCTCCCAACTTCCTAGCTTCAGGATCACCCCAGCTGATGGTATTTTAACATCAGTTCAGTGCTCACCAATGCATTAGGCTAGTCAGTGATGCTCTCCGCTCCACCTACTTCTGTCAACCGAGCAGGGACGAGACATACTGGAGGAGGAGCATTCACTGTTAATAGGCTTCCCCAAGGTGCTGGCTATGACAGTCAGACCTTGTGTGGTCGTTAGACCTCCATTCACAGGTCAACCACATGTAGGTGAGTGCTGGAATCTGAGAAGTTGGTGACAATAATAAAAATAATGATTAATACCAGATTAGTATATATGTATGTACCCTGAGTGTTTGATTCTGGAAAGGTTCTCAGAAGCTCCCTAACATTCATTCTCCCTAACACTCATCCTCAAATCACACACAGTTTGATAGATATGATTACTAGTCATGTACCCTGCAGACATACTACCATGATAAATGACATAGCTTAAAATGAATGCAGGCATTTCCCTCGTAAACAGATGACTAAAACAACCAGCTCAGTTCAGTCTCTGCCAGCTATTGCAGCAAGATTGCACAAGTCCACATGTCCTTGCAGTCTTCATCATGGTCCTTGCAAAAGTAATGCAAATGTTATTCCTTTTCATGCAGAAATCCTGTTCTTTTCAGAAAAATCTGCAGAGTGCAGTAATTGCTGTCCAAGACCAGCCTCCTTTATAAGCCCGTGTGACTTCCCATGGCCTCTTGACATGGTGCTCTACAGTTCCTGTACAGAGTGCACTCTGTCTCCTCTCCTTTGAATCCTAACTTGAGGGATGGACCAGCCTCACACAAGCATTAGAATTTGGTACTCTTGTAAATACAGAATGACAGGGTGAAATTGCAGAAGCATTTATCTAGTGCTTTACATTGACAACTTCATAAACTGCCCAAGAAGGAGAAGGAACTAAAGGATGGAAAACATGAACAGAACCGGTATTCAGCTCAGTTACTTGGCTTCGATCAACATGAATTGCACAAATAAGAGTTATTGTACAACTTTAATGGAACAGCACTTCTATCCTCAAAAATAAAATCTTAATCTCCTCACCACTTGGATCTCTTAAACATCTTGTGTTTTTACGTGGGCTTGGAAACCAGGCTTAAAATGTCTCCCCTGTGGTTTCCTGGCCATCTTTGAGATGTGGGCGTTGCCTCAGGATGTATGTGCTCTCGCACTCATAAGGGTCACCTCCGGTTTGAGAGGTGCCCGTTGGTGAGCCTGTGCACTGACAAAGCAGGCCTGACGTAGTGGCAAATTCAGTGGCTTGAAGTTGGCGACTGCAGGAGAGATTATAATGTCCTCAGAGAGGAGCCTGATTGCCAGCCTGCTGACAGCGCTCACGTGGCTCCTGGCAGACAATGATGTACACATCTTTCATGTCTCAGATGGCACAACTTCACCATTGGCTTCCAGAGCTCTGCACAGTACCACACACAAAGCATGGAGGATGACTGCCTTCTCTCTGATAACAGCACCAGCCTCCCGCTGAGCAACAGGCTGCTGGATCAGGGAAAGAGCTGGAGGATTGTCACATGACAGGCAAAAACCTACACCCTCCTTGGCACAGCCATTCACTTCCAAAGTAGAAGGAGCTTCACCTTCTCTACATCAGCTCCCAAGAAAATGTGGATGAGGTGCATGCTCCTCATTATTTATTTGATCTGAGAGGTTAGACACTACATCAAGCATCTTAGGATGCCTTTCCATGAGTCTTCCTAAATGCCCCCCTCTTGTGTCGTCAACCAAACCCTCCAGGTCAGCATTACTAACTGGCCTCATTAAGGGCAGAGCTCATATCTGAGCTGGTGCTCCGTAACTACGGCAACCAGTGATGCCATCTCTTCTTACTCTTCAGTAAACTGGGAGGGAGCTGATTGTGGGTGTGTGGGTGTCTGTCTTTATCTTTAAACGGGGCAACGAAGATACAGCTGAGTTCTTTGTTGGGCAAATATGCAGCGAAGGTGGAATCGAGTAATTCCCAGGGTCTGCCTGATCAGGGGAGCAAACTTAAATGAAAGCCAGACAAGTTACCTACTTTCCACTCAAGCACTCACAGCTAAACAGGGAAAATCCACATAATAAAGGGACACAAAGTAAGAAAGATTGGTCCCAATTGACTTTCCAATAAACCTCTTGCCAAAATAATTAAAAACTGATGTTAAAGGATATTCGCCTCTAAACATGTGCAGCACATCAAACCAAATAGAACAACTCTGTTTACCATGTAGATTCATGCACTAAAACACGACACATGTGGATTCAGTCAGGAACCTGATGCAGAGTTCACAGTCATTGTTCCACTGATGCCGGGAAGTAAAGTGCACAGCAAGGGCCTTCCATCAGGGCAGCCCCTCTGCAGCCACAGGGAAGGTTCCGATGGAGAGGGAGAAATGCCCACTCTTACAGTACACTCCTAGGTCTTCCCCATCCTACAGAGTGAACCGGTCTGATGAACTCACCACAAAAGCTCTGCAATTGCTGCATTCATCTTATACAGTTCATTCTGCAAAGGAAAGGTGTGATCAACGCAGAGATCACTACTTAATCTTCCATAACTTTGATGGAAAGACCATCATTGATGGCAGGACACTGACATAACAGTGCACAGGGTCAGGGAGGCTAAGGAAACTATGCGCAAATGCATATGGTAACAAAGATGATATCTTTTAAATATTTAAGTGTTTCACTGCTTAACAGTGTTATCATGATAGTTTAATTAAATACATGGTATGAGGTCGAGAAAAAATACCTAATGGTTAATAACACAATACTAATTACAAAAAATGTGTTGAAATGGAAATATGCTGAATATTTACAGACAGTGAAGGGTAGTGCAATAATTTAAACTATTTAATCACGTTGGAAACAGATGGCCTTGCATAGAAGTACCAGGAACATGTCAAAGAAGATAAAGATCCTCTCCAGGTTATAGCAGAGTTCCATCCCTGTGAACTGTACATATCCTGAATAGTTCACATGTCAGAATCGCACCCACAAACCGTAATCCCAAATGGCAGAAGATGCCTACAGTGCTAAGTAGTTGGCAAATCCCTCCCACTGGTCTCCCAAGTTCTCATTCTTAAGCTGCGGAGGAACTGTACATGTTAAATAGTGCTAATGTCCTAATGCTTCTAACAAATAAAGCAGGTGAAGAACATTGATTAACAGACAAAGAGAACGAGAGAGGGGAAAACACAAACATGAGAAAAGCTGCTGATGCTGGCAACACACACAAAATGCTGGAGGAACTCAGCAAGTCAACCAGCTTCTATGGAAAGGAATAAACAGTTGATGCCTCGGGCTAAGAAGTTCCAACGGAGGGTTTGGCCCAAAATGTCGACTGTTTATTCCCTTCCATAGACGCTGCCTGGCCTGCTGAGTTCCTCCAGCATTTGTGTTGCCAAAGGAGCAAATACCATGTCAGTGAAGCAAACCATATGTTCCCAACAGAATCCTTGATAACTAGTCAAGTCTGAAAAAGAACCAACAGGAATAAGTAGCTCAATATACAAATGAGATAACAGGACTAATTACAAAACATTAAAAATTCTGGAAGTAATTCAAAAAATGCGTAGCTCTAGCAGTTGATGATTGGATTGATATTTCCGATCTTGGCAATTTACTTGCGAACGTTGCCATGTGAGGAGACACCACAATCAACAGCTCACTGACAATGTCGCCTCACGTGGTGACAAAATTTTTGCAACTAAATTGCCAAGATTGGAGAACAAATCAACCTAACCATTAAAAAAATGTCATTCAAACAAGGGAAAAGGTGTCTTAGGGGTTCCAAGAAACAGACTGTGATGAATATCTTTGATAATTATTACTTCTTCGTTCTGAGTTAAATTACTTAACACATCTGTTGTGCTTGTAACCAAAATACATGTATTCCATGGCTTGTTATAGTCACAAACAAACCCCTCGAGTTACATCAAATTGGAAATTTCAAGAGTAACTACAATTGGCAGAGGAGACCGATCTTATGTGTGGTTGGCTAAATTTTCTTATGACCACTACTTGACTTGAAAAAGATGACAGGAATGATCTAATGTGTGCAAAGTGACTTTTATGTGCAATTTGCATGTAGAAAGCAAATACACAATGGGCAAATACAGTCAAACAATCTAAAGTTCTGGTCCAGCAAATCTTAAGTATGCTTTCCTGTTCTGAAGAAAGCTTTAAAATGGTGAAGGTAGTCAAAGTGACAGAAGGCTCATTTATAAAGACAGGAATATGAAATATGGCTAAAAAAGGTTGCAAAAATATGCTATTCTAATTTCCGAAGATGAAAGAGAAGTAACTCATTAAGGTCTTAAAAATACAGATCTTGAAATTTATTTTCAATTAGCATGCAAAGTTAGTGCAAAAAATTACACTGTGGTTCTACTTTAATAATATCTTCTTTACACATACAGTGAATCACATAGGCATCAGACAAAACCAGAGAGGCAGGAGAGTGAAAAACACTGATGCCACAATTAAGAAAATTTTTGATTGTTCTTTATGGAAACAAGCCTAGTGGTTCTCCTTATAAATAGGTTCTAAACATAAGAAGCAAAATTCTATACTCACCCCAAGTCTCTGAATGCCTTGTTTTTCTGAATTGCTTGTGCTAATAATTTCCCTCCAACACTTGTAAGCTTATTGAGGCCAATTCTGCAAAGATCATCGATAGAAATGCTCATGTTATACATTAATAAAATGATCTAATTCAGGAACAAACATCAGACTTTTGTATTTCCCTCCCTTTTTTTCCAACATTGCTCAATCAGGATCCCGCAAGTGACTTACAAGATGACCTGGGTAATGGAAATTTGGAAGTCACTTTATAAATGATAGATGAATTAGAAATGAAAATAATAAACTTGTTTATCAAAAGTAAAAGGCAAAGGCAGACATACTGTCATTAAATAGCAGAGCAATCCTTAAGAGTTAAATATGCCACATTTTCTTATGTGTTCATGATTCACAGCACGAATAATATAAAAGCAAAATATTAAACACACTAGAAATCTAAAATAAAAGAGAGAACAGGCTATAAGCATTCAACAGGTCAGAAAGTACATAATGACCTGAGCTCTAACTCTGTTTACATTTGCCCAATCCTACTGTGTGATTTTTTTCTTCTCTTTTGGACACTCAAGTTAATGGACTTTGACCAGTTTAACTGATACTTTGTTCAGAAAAGTTGTTCCCCTTTCAAGTTCTGCCACTTAAATTCTCAGTGCTCTCTAGACCTATATTGAAATTGTGAATTTATTGCCACTCAGCTTCCCAGAGAACATTGAAAACTGGCATCTGGATTTTCCTCTACTTGCTTTTGTTGTCACAGAGGGGAAAAATACCCACTCTTTGGCCTTTAATTACTATAGATATAACTGTTACTATGAACATCACGTACAATAGAAGTAATTTATACAAATTGTTGGTACATTTCTTACTTTAACGTATGAAGACTTGAACATTCCTCAATGATTTTGGCAATGTACTGAGCACCAACATCAGTGATCTGATTCCTGTATAGGCTGGAAGATTAAGAAACACATTCATGGACAATGACATGGCAGTGGGGCAAACATTTTCACCATATTAACAGCAAACTTCTAACTATAATGTTTCTGTTCCGGCAATATTGATTGTCTTGATAATTTGGTGAATAGGATAAACCCTGCAATAAGATTAAATAAATCACATTTGAATCCATTAAAGCTTCTACATTGGCTTCAATTAACATAGATTAAAAGAAACTAACGCCCAAACTTGCCACATTCCCCTTGAGCTCCCTGAGTTTTCATTTTCCTGATCAACCTGTCAGGAGACTTCTTCCTAAAATCTATGTAGACTTCATCCAAAACACTATTCTCGTCAACAAAAGTTCAGTTGTTGATATAACAGAACTTTCTTTCAATAAATTCACATTGCATGTCCATGACTATCCAATGGTTCCTTAAATACTGATTTATGTAGGTTTTTCCAAATACTGTCCATGACATATGTTTTCAATTTATTCATAGAACAACATCACTATTTATGACTCATCCATAATTACCGAGGGTATTAAAATAATTTATGTATTATTTAGATTAGAAAAGAAAGCAAAGACTTCTTCCCCTGAAAGACAATGTGAACCATATGAGTTTGTATACAATCTGCTCATTTCATTATCACTGTAAATGACTCTAACTCATATTTCTAAAAGTTCTTTAATTACTTGAAATTATCTTTTTCCTTGGCTGCCATAGTAACATTGCCATGGTATTTTCCCAGACTAATAATGCCAGCCCACATCTTTTAATCCCTTCCACTCTATCACATTTAAACCAACGGAAACTTTGAGCTGCCAGTCCTGCCCCTCCTGAACCAAATTCCATTAATGCTACAATGTCATAATTCCACGTGCTGCTCCATGCCCTAATTTCATCTACCTTTCCTTCAATACTCCTTGCAGTGAAACATATGGAGCTCAGAACATTAGTCTCACCATGCTCGACCTTTTGATTGTAGACTTTGAATGTAGGCTTAACAGCATCTTTCTCCACAACCTGTTCTTGTGCTCCATCCCTCTGCAACTCTAGTTTAAACCCCCTATGCAGCTTTAGAACATACCCGCTAAGATATTAGTCCCTCTCCAGTTCAGGTGCAAACCATCCCTTCTGCACAGGTTTTTCCTTCCCTTGAACACAGCCCAATGATCCAAAGAGTCTGAAGCCCTCCCTCCTGCACCACCATCTTAGCCACATGTTAAACTGTACAATCTTCCTATTTCTAGCCTCACTCGCACGTGGTACGGGTAGTAAATCTGAGATCACAACCCTGGAGGTCCTGTCCTTTAACTGAGCACCTAACTCCCTGAACTCATTTTGCAAGACCTCATCGCCTACTCATGTCACATGTACTGACATGAACCATGACCTCTGGCTGATCACCCTCCCACTTAAGAAAGCTGTGAACATGACCCGAGATGTCCCTGACACTGGCACCTGGGAGGCAACATGCCATCCGGGAATCTTGTTCTTGTCCACAGAACCTCCTTTCTGTTCCCATAACCAACAAATCCCCTATCACTACAGCTTGCCACCTCTTCCCCCTTCCCTTCTGAGCCACAGAGCCAGACTCATTGTCAGAGACCCGACTGCCGTGGCTTTCCTTTGCTAGATTATTTCCTCCAACCCCCAACAGTATCCAGAGTGATATATCTGCTGTTGAGGGGAATGGCCACAGGGGTACTCCATGCTGACTGCATATCCCTTTCCCCCCTCCTGATAGTCACCAAATTAGCCATGTCCTGCACCTTGGGTGTCCTTGCATGCCTTGGCAGGGGTCCATGGCATAAAAAAAAGGTTCTGAATCCCTGCTCTGGGAGAAGTTTATAACTGCCAACTAACCTAGTAATTCACACCTCTTTGTGTTGTGGGAGGCAACTGGGAACCCAGAAGAAGCCCACACAGTTATGGGGAAAACATGCATCAGGGGAACAGAACTCTATTCCTGAGATCATTCTATGCTAGTTTCAGATTCTACACTTGTCGGTCTTAATTTATCCACACCAGGTAGTGAAGCAAGGCTGTGCACAACACTGCTGGTGAGCTCAGGCCAGTAATGGCACTAGAAGGAGAATCAAATTTATTGACATTAACTTAGATGATGTGGAATTTGTTGTCTTGTGCCAGCAGAACAGTGCAAAGATATAAAATTGCTACAAATTCATTCAGTTGGTGATAAAAAGAATACAGGATGATCAACACTTACAGTGGAGAGTGTAAGAGTTTTGGGGTGTGCACATCTGTCCCTGTCTGTGTACTAGACTTCCTTGGGTTCATGGGTCTTTTTCCTGTAGTTGCTCATGCTAGGACAATTTTGACATCCTAGGAATTAGTTTTGTGAGTGTCTTTTGGCCTAGCTCAAATGCAAGAAGAGTAAAGCTCTGACAACTAGTTGTAAGTTCCAATAGTTACTCGCTCGGTATTCTGTGTTGTCCTTCAGTTCACCAGCTCTCCAGTTCTCCCACTCCCTTCCAACTCACTGGGGCCATTTCTCATGCTCTCTTTAAAACTGACCAAAGTTCGGTTTATCTTTAAAATTGCTGGCTTCACTGAGAATTTTCATTTTAAAGCAATTTTTTTTAAAATGTAGTCAAAGACCATAAAAATGTCTTGATGTATTCATGAGAATAACATCTAATTGCTTAGACTACTCACAGACAAATTTCAAAGAGCAATCAAAGGGGTCATGGACTATGATTTCAAGTCCTGTGGTTTCTTATGTACACAGATCAAGCCTGAGCTGGTGTACCTTTCCTTGTATAGTGTAGCTCCCCTCCACCCAACAACAACCTTCCAAATATCTGAACAAACCAAAATCCCAGTCTTCCTTGTGTTACACTCAGCCTGAGGCTCCTGCCATTCAATGGTGTATCAGTAACTCTTCATCGGGATATCTCATCCTCTCAATCCAAACTGTCGACAGCCCATTTCCCTCTAGAGATGTTGCCTGATCCACTGAGCTCCTTAGCAATTAGATTTCAATGATTCAATTAAATTAGTTCCCAATTATTTCTATTCCTCCACAGTTCTTGTCCAGTTACATGGTGGCGTAGTGGTTAGCACAACACTTTACAGTACCAGCGACCCGGGTTCATTTTCCACCACTGCCTGTAAGGAGTTTGTACGTTCTCCCCGTGACCATGTGGGTTTCCTCCAGGTGCTCCAGTTTCCTCTCCAGTCCAAAAATGTATCAGTTGGTAGGGTTAATTGTAAATTGTCCCGTGATTAGGCAAGGATTAAATTGGGGGATTGCTTGGCAGTGTAGCTTGATGGGATGGAAGGGCCTATTTTGTGCTGTAGCCCAATAAATAAAAAATCTTTAGAAAATAATCTCATTTTATTTCCTGGATCCAATGTAGATGATCTCAAGACTTCCCTAATCATGGCCTAAAATAGAAAGTTTAAAAAAAAAAATTATATGCTGCTTTTCAGGACATCCCAAACCATGTTTATAGCCAAAGCATCAATAATATCAAATGAAGACTAATCATAAATTTCGACTGTGTGTGCCTGCAAAGAACTGCATGGTCAGAACACAAACTACAAGATGTGAACAATCAGACACATTCCAGGTGCAGCACCTAAAGGGAATGAATGATGCAGGGGCATGTATAAAACTGACTGGATGGGATCTCTGCTGGTGTATGCAATAATGCTGATAATGGTGCATGCTGACTGACTAAATTCCTTCATGTGAAAATTGGACTTGTTTATGCCTGGAACAGAGTTCACTTTGTACTGTGGTGTATATCCCGAGATAATAATTAGGGTGAATTTCAATAAGCTAATGGGGAAATGGCAACTCAGAGAAGAATTTTCCCTTTCTCTCAGCACCTTAAAATTAAACTGAACTTTTCAATTGATTGTCTTGCTCTATCGACCAGGAAATTAAATGGTTTCAGGTTCTGGCATATCGTGGAGCATGGAAAATTACAAATCATTACACACTGCAGTTGGGATGAACAGTTCGGATGAGACAAAGAATCTTAAACTATTTGTCACTGTTTGCTAAGGGGCAGGCAGGAGGTACAGGGTATGCAGTAGCTACATAAACAGCCACAACGCCTGCTTCAAAACCAATACTCAGGCAATTTACAGCAACTTACTTTCAGTCTTGTGTTCAATCAGAATTTGATATACTTGTAGTTCACATAATCATGTATAATATTGCATACAATATAGTTACTAGCAACTTACCCAAGATATTTAATAATTTTATATTTTATGAGTTCTTCAGCCAGCACCTTAGCTCCGTCGTCTGTGACCATGTTTACACTCAACCTGAGTTTAACAACGAAGGACACATTAGGAAGTTTAAATGCATGTGTGTACAACATCCAAAATATAAGCTGCTGTGATTTATCAAAACCCAGCTATTCTCCTGAGTCCTCATACCAGCTATTGAAGTGAGGTCAGGAGGACAAGGGGATAACCGAATCAAAGCAAAAGCAGATCTTGATTTAACATATATTGTGGTTAATATTAACAGCTGTCCATTTCAGCTTGATATAATTGCTTTGCTTCTTCAATTAATTACACATACTGCAACACTTAAGAGTCAATTTTAAACTTTGTAGTAGCTGTACAGTGGACAGTTACACCATGTTACAAAGAAAATGGGTTGGCAAATAGATATGAATGTAAACAATCTTTTAATTAACATCTTATATATCAAAATATCCAAAGGTACTCTAGAGCTAATAAAATAACTTTTAAATGTAATCACAGTTGTATTGCAGCTTCTGACTTGTATACATCAAGCTCCAAAATGTACCATTCTGGCATGGATAACATTATTAGTAAAACTTTTCTTTTTGTTTAAAGTATTATGTCCAAATTTGTAATGGTAAATCTCCATAAACTTACTGTAACAATACTGCTGAAGACCACTAGTTTTCTGTCTCCTAGTTCTTCAATCAGTGCTACAAAGAAATACTTAAGTTCTAACCATTGTATTTCTCAAATTATGCAGGGAGAAAGGGAGATACTTAATATTGACAATAAAATTTGAATGAATGATGCCTGTGAGTCTATCCTTTAAGCAGCTCGTGCACAAAAGAGATCAGCATTTTGCATTTGTCATGTCAAGAAAGAGTTTTCAATGCTTCCTTTATTTTAACTTTCCTCAAAGATTTATCCTCAACTGCTCTCTATGGTTGGAAACCCATGGTTGCAGAATTAAGTCAGGGGATTGTTGGGCAGTGCAGCTTGAAGGGCCGGAAAAGTATTAAATGCTTTCATACAGGCATCAGAAAACAATTGCTGTGGAGACTGCTGGAAATTTTACTAAATAACAGTCATCTTTTTTCACTGAATATGCACTAGATAATTGGCAATTCAGTAAAATTCACTTTGATTTAGCATTGTTTTGAAAATATTTTCGTGAATTTACATGTCCTTTTATAAATCATGTCTTTCCAACCACTTTCTTTTCAAATTATAGTTCCCAGAATACTTTCTTGTACGCATCAATATACACAATAATAGTGCAAATGATAGAAAGTGAAATGAATCAAGGAAAACTTGTGTTTCTCCACTTCCTTGCCAGTTCATTCTGATAACATGTTGTACTTTGAGAGGAATAAAACACCTTAAGGTACCTCACAGGAACACACACAAACACTAACAAGTATGCTAGCATGTTGGATGACAAAAAGCTTGATTAAAGGAGGATTTGTAAAGAGTGTGTTAAAAGTCAGCAGAGAAGTTTTAGCAGGGAATGCCAGCATGTTTAAAGCCCAGAGGGCTGAAGGCGCATCTGGCAAAGGCAGGAAGAAATGCAGTTGCATAGCAACTCAGTTTTGGAAGGAGCAAAGCTCTTGAAGGGTTAGTGGACTCAGAAGACCAAGAAGCAACAAAGTAACAGATTTGATTCTACAGCATCATCAATACAGTAAAATTTCCCACTATAACCTACAGCAGTGTTATGCATTAGTATAGAATGAAAATGGCAAGGTAGTGCAGTGGTTAGCACAACGCTTTACAGTTTCAGTAACCCGAGTTCAATCCCTGCACCTGCCTGTATAAAGTTTGTACGTTCTCCCTGCGACCACATGTGTTTCCTCCGGGTGCTCTGGTTTCCTCCCACAGTCCAAAGATGTACCAGTTGGTAGGTTAATTGGTTGTTGTAAATTGTCTCATGATTAGATTAGGGTTAAGTCAGGGGTTACTGGGTGCTGGAAGGGCCTATTCCACAGTATACATCAATTAAATAAATAAAAACAGACTCCTCATTCCACCATCAGACACCGATTTACACGAATCCCATACTAATTACAAGTCCAGTAGTTTCACCCAGACCCCACTATCACAGGGACAATTTACAGCGGGCAATTAACCTACCGGCCTGCGTATCTTTGAAATGTCACAGAGACAGCACTAGTGGTCAGACCCTCAGAGTACATTGCTACATGAAACTGGCCCATGTGTTTACCACCTCACATCTGTGACAACAGCTAAATAATCAGCAGAAAAATCCCTGCTGCAGGATGCAAAAGAGTTCTTTAAATAAAAGTTCTTTTTGAGGGTGTTGTACTGGAGGCACTAACTAAAAGCAATCTCTCATCTCTCACATTAATGAAGAGGATATTTCAGCAGACTGCTTACAGCTATACACATAACTAATAGTCATTTCCAATTTAACAGGAATTTGGGATTCCTAAACCAGTGGGTAAGTTTTCAAATTCTATTCACTAGCCACTTAATCCCAAGGCACCCAAACTGCTTCCTTACATCATAACCCCTCGAGTGAAATGCTTAAAGCAAGGCCCCATTTGATTGTTCAAATGACCAACATTCTTTTGTCATCGTGATCAGGACAGTGCAGACTTTCCCCGGAGGCTGAGCAATTAACCTATTGAACTTGTGCCAGCAGGTCCATTGATTACAATGGGAATAAAAATAAACAATTTCAAACAGAAAGGCCCATCTACCCATAACTTCCTTTCAACCTGATTGAAATTTAACTAACAGAGCTGACTGAAATGTTTAAATTACATTCCAATGATTGATATTTTAATCATTCTTTTCTAAAATAGTAGGGCAGCATGGTGGCATAGCGTTTAAAGTCATGCTCGACAGCTACAGTGACCCACGTTCGTTTCCCACACTGTCTGAAAGGAGTTTGCATGCTCTCCTCATGACTGAGTGGGTTTCCTCCAGGTGCTCTGGTTTCCTCCCACATTACAAAGATGTACAGGTTAGAGGGTTAATAGGTCACATAGGGGTAATTGGACGACACGAACTTCCTGAGCCGAAAGGACCTGTTACATGCCGTATCTTTAAATGATAAAAATATATATATTTTTTTAAAGTTGAGAACTTTGGAATAAATACTTAATCTCAGTCACAGCTTTGTGGCACATGGCCAAGTGGTTAAGGCGCTGGACTAGTGATCTGAAGGTCGTGAGTTTGAGCCCCAGCCGAGGCTGCGTGTTGTGTCCTTGAGCAAGGCACTTAACCACACATTGCTCCAGTCCACCCAGCTGAAAATGGGTACCGGCAAAATGCTGGGGGTTAACCTCGCGATAGACTGGTGTCCTATCCGGGGGAAGAGGAGGTAGTCTTAGTACTCTCAGTCTCAGTAGCCACGGAAACCGGCTTAAGCACCAGCCTGATAAGCCTATAAGAAGGCTTGGGACAGACTAAGTCACAGCTTTGACTGCAGGTTAGCTTGGACCTGGGAAACTCACTGGTTTTCAGTCAAACCAGCAGCATAGTCTGCCTATTACAGCAAAGAGCTTCACCGATTCTCTGTTGGAAAACTAACGTCCAGGGACCCCTTCCATACAAAAGCAAGCTATTGTTGCACTTGTGCAGCCTACCGGTCAACAGAAGAAATGGCCCATCCTGAGACAACCTGCAAGAAAAGGAGGCACACAGCACCGAATCCTGGTCAATCTTTATCCCTCAACCAAACCAGCTTACAGTTTTTTTATTCGCACATATCTGGCAGTTACATGAATCACTTCATTGCTTTTAAAGTGCTTATAACATCCCAAAGTCATAAATGGCACAATTACTGCAGTAGAAGGAAATGCAACCTATTCATGAAAACTATATGCAGTAATCGAAAACATACCTAACCACTGCGAGTTTACTGAAACAAGGAATTAGTTCCTTCACCCCGTAGTCATTGATATTGTTGTTGTCCAATTCAAGTCCAATCATCTTTTTACGATGGCGCAGAACATTTGCAATTGCACTGCAATCAGCAGAGAAGGCATTGCAGAAGGTGAGTTTGATATAATCGGCATAAATCCCCCGAGCTGCAAGACTGGCTACCGCTTCACTCTGAGTTTCAAAAATGTAGCGCAGCAGCCAGATAAAGCGGGGCAAGGCTTGTACTCTGGAAAAGCCTTGGTATGGCGCCTTAGGCAGAGTTTTCAAATGTGCTTCTACGCGCTCGGCGAGGTAGGACTTGAGTGCCGCGCGCTTCCTTTGGACGCTCCTCGAAGAAGACAAGTGTTTGAAGAAGTCCCTTTTAGCTTTAGACAGGAGGCCACAAAGAAAAAGAATGGTGAACTGCAAGTGCTCATTCATGTCCAATGGCTCCTTCCCTTGGTAAGAGTTATAGCCCAAGCAATGCAGCAGAAGACTATTGACCCGGGCTCCAATCATGTGGTTATCACATTTGGCAAAAAACTTAATGGTTTCCCTGGCACTGATTTCCTCATCCACAACCAAGGCAAAAGCAGTGAAAAAGGACTGGAGGGTTAGATGAAGAAACTCATATGTTGATTGGTTCCCACAACCATCATAGTGGCCTGCAGTTTTAATGAAACCCAATTGTAAATCTTCTTCAGAGATGTTAGCAGCTGTGATTTCCTCCTGACTGAAGATGAAGTTATTGTTTTCAATTCCTCTCCTTGCCAGTTTTCCTAAACGCATCAACGCACACTTCTTTGCTTTAAAGGTCTCATTTTGGCTTTTGCTTTGCTTGTTCATTGCCACCTTGGTAGAGCGATTCAGGAATACCTCCAGCATCAACAGGTAAATGTCTGTTAGTGTAACATAATCTAACAACTGCTGAGGGCTGCTCGAGGACTGAAAGTGCTCATAGCATTTAAATATAATCCAACAAAACAATGGCACTGTGCACAGACTGCACAAGTGAGGGTTTGCCTCCAGCTGGGTTAGAACCAAATTTCGATCAGCCTTGGTTTTGAAAAACTTCTTCAAATAACCCATCAGATGTTCCTTGGAAAAGCCCTTCAGAGTTACTCTTTTTCTCACCATCCTCAGAGGTAGGTTTGTGCCTGTCCTCGCTGTCAACAATTTTTTGGAACCTTTTAATAACTTTCCTCGGAGAAGGTTCAACAACAGAGTTATTGGGTGTGTGGGCTCAAAGGGTGACGAGACATCAGGGATATCGTTAAGGTCAGAATCCAAATTAATTTCATCGTATCCATCCAGTGTGAAGAGGACAGTGGCTGGATGCTGTCGGATGTAACTGAATATCTCATCAGCGTCCTTATCAGGGTAACAGTTGTACTTGAACAGAAGATCTCGCAGGCAGATCTTGTCTTCCTCCTTAAAGCTGTTGAACAGTCTGCATCTAAACTTGAAGAAGAACTTAACGTCAGCACAGAGCTCACTCTTTGACCACAAGTTCTGAAGTTGCTGGAGGAGTATGGTCTTTCCAACACCAGCATCACCTGTTACGAACACAGTTTCTGCATCTTTGTTAATGGTTCCAGTGTCACTGAACAAATCCTCCAGGTGCGAGACGGTTCCTACGGTTTCATTGACCGCATTGATTAGTTCCATTAGAGTGTCAGTGTACGTATCCTCCAATAAAATGTCTTCTTTCCTGACATAGGAAGTGACAAATCTTGTGTCCTGCCGTAGATCCTGTTTGATCTTTTGAATATACTGGCAGACTAGAAAGAAAAATGCAAAGTTATTGCAGCTGATTTTAAATCCATCATTGCAATATTGGAATTAAATGAATACTGATTTCTCATTCTGGTACAAAAAAATCCTTCCTCCCCACCTCCCCTTTTCTTCTGTTCCCTCTCTGTCCTCTTAACTCCTCTCAGTTGCCTATCAACCCCCTCCTCGTGACCCTCCTTCTTCCCTTTCTCCCATCATCCTCTCTCCTCTGCTATCAGATCCCTTCTTCTCTAAGCCCATTATCTTTCCCATCCTCCTCGCTTCACCCATGACTTTCTTCCCCTCTCCACCTTTTTATTCTAGCATCAGCCCGCTTCCTTTCCAGTCCTGAGGAAGGATCCCAGCCGAAAACATCGACTGCTTACTCTTTTCCATGGATGCTGCCTGACCTGCTGAGTTCCTCCAGCAATTTGTGTGTGTTGCTTTAAATGACAATAATGGTTAAACACAGGAACTATTTCTACCTATGGGAAGGTCAGAGCCAGAGGTCATTGTTACTAGAAAGTTACTGACAGCAGTGATTAAGGAGATGTACTGCATCTAACACTCTTGTACTTAACTGAAGACTAGATAAAGAGGGAAACAAGTACAAGGATACACCAATGGAAATACAAAGAAGGGATTGAGGCGACTTGTGGAAATTAATGGCAGTGCGATATAGAGGGGTGAATAGTGTACTTTAAATTAACTCCATGAGTTCACACCCACCTCAAACTCCAAACTAATCTCTGCAACCTTTTCCACCCAAAGTCTTTCTAAAGATCCATGTTCACCTGGTCCTGACCGTTGTGCATTTTCAATTACCATCACTCCAATACTTCCTCATCAGCTCTGGAGTTCTCGTCCTAAATCTATCCACTTCTCTGCTTCCCCATCCTTCGAATGTTCTTTAAACCTGTTCTTTGAATAAACTTTTGTCTTTTATTATGATACCTCTGTTTTGGAATCAAATTGTTAATTTCCTTTATTAATACTGTTAACTGATGTGAGACATTTAATTACATCCATGCCACAATACAACACATGTTGAATGCGTGTTTCTAAATAGTAATTTCATATACTTCGATACATACCAGGACAATGTCTCTTAAAAGTCACCCTACTGATTAGTAGCTGTATCAATCATGTATAGAACCTATTTTCATAACTCTCTCTTAGCCTTTCTCAATCAGTTGTGATCAAGAGTATGCCACGCATCAGTGTCATGGTTGGGATTGAATGGACTGGTGATAGTGTAGCATGAGAAAGTTAGAGTAAAAGGACAGTAAAACACAAACTGAATTCCTTGCCCCCGCTTTTCACACAGATAATTACTAAATGGTGGAGACTAAGAAATACACATACAAACTAGAAAGTTGGAGGACTAAAGGTCAAACTCAAAAGTAAACTTCAGGCTTGGCATAACATAACTGAATAAAGCCATTTGCTTGAAATGCTTCCCACTCAAAATGACTAAATCTGACCATATTTCTGTTTCAGATTTCATTTTAAATTCTAATTGTCAAACTACGTTCATATCTATGCCAACATAAATAAAAGACTCAGAAAACACATCGCGATTGTGGCAACATCTGTTGAAAGTAAAACAGAGTTAACATTTCAGATCAAAACCCTTCAGCGGATACCTTCCACCTGAGTAGTTAAGCATTCTTCTTTCTACTGATGTTGGCCAACCTATTGTATGTTCCCAGCCTTTCCTGTTTTGAGTTATTTCAAATTTACAGCATATGAAATTTTACATATATAGCAAACTTCTCATTTAAACTTTTCAGCTTTAATTACCTCTTCCTGCCAATATTTAACGAAAGAGTGCAATGCATTGGAAGAAGTTTGATGCAGCTTTACCCAACTTCCTCCAAGAAGACCTCAACCTTGGTCTAAGGTTTGGAAGCTTGCATCCCTCAATAATCTGGAGAGCTATGCTGGCTGGGGTCAGGGCTTTATGCTTTGGCTTTTGGCAGGGTCACCCATGCCAAACGGGTCAATGGGTGGAGGCCAGACTAACAGTGGTCCACCAAGTTTAGGTGTTCAGCTCAGGGCTAACAACCCTGACCTGTAGAACAAAACTGTTAGGGAAACAGTGCAATGTTCAATCAGGTTCGTGGGTCTGGCAAGTGATACAGAAAGCATTCTCTGCGAATAGTTATATTAATCATTTCTTTGCAAAAAGTAAAAATTCAACCTAACATTCATGCTCCCCAAGTTACAGACCCTACAAAGCCGAATACTCAACGGACACACATACATTCAACAAACATACTTAGTTAAAAGCGCACTCAGAACATATCTTCCCAATGGTCTCGCCTTAAACAAATGAAGAGGAGAGCAAGCCCCTTCCATGTACTATTTTATATACCCAGGATATTTGAAGCTGGACACCAGTCAGCTATCCAACGGGAAAAGCAGCTGCAGTTTCTAAACTAACCAATCACAATGGAAGCTACTTTCAATAATCGAATAAGACATGCTCCCACAGAACATCCATCCCTCAAAAGCTGCAAATTTGATAATCCAACCCTATAACTAGTATGACTCTCGTGAACTCCTAAGTTATATATAAAACACAAGAGTACAATGCCCAATACTGTAAATCCAATAGTCTCCTCTCCAGTATACTACAGTAGTCCGCCAGCCTACCTGTGCCCCAAAGTAACAGCACCCTGGAGTGTAATAGCTAATGAGCTGGTTCCCCCACTTAATCTTAGATACTGACTCTGAGATATGATCAACCACATGAGAGATGTTACCTGACCCCTCAGGAATGTAGGTGCAGCATCCTTGACCAATAACATTATAGGTGCAGCATCCTTGACCAATAACAGTATAGGTGCAGCATCCTTGACCAATAACAGTACAAGTGCATTCTCCCATTGTGAGCGGGTAATCCAAGGCCATTGAAATCTGTTCCCAGGACAGTCTGGCCACACCATGCTGAGAGTAGATATCATTCAAAATATCCTTCTTTTGAAATAGTCCTCTTACCAACCAGCATGGGCAAGGTGCTCATTCAGGGCATGGGGGTGGCATACATATGGCACCACACATTAACCCGCACCACCCTGTGGGAACCATGGGTAGGCCTAGGAATTGCATATCCAGAAGGTCATTTCATAGCTTGTCACACCAGACAGTAGGCCATTCTTGTCTGGCACTTAGTGTCAGGATTGGTCTCCTTTTGGATTAACCGGGTCAGGATATGAGCGTTCCTGACTCGACCCTTGTTTTTTTACAAGGCCGAGTGCCTGACTCGATGCTTAACCCGGCAAAGATGGAAAGCGTGTCTGTGGGGGGTGGGGGCGGACTGGGTTCGAACTTGGGACCTTCGCTTCCGAAGTCCAGCGCTGACGCCACTGCTCCACCAGAAGGTGCCATTCAGCTTCCAACAAGTGTCCAACTTCACAACACAATTTGCCATAGGCACAGGCATCCCAGGATACTGTTCCTGCTCACACTTACCATTCATCTTGCACTTTTTACCTGCACTCAACCTGCTGGGGAAATCACTTTAAGAGTCAGGACATACCAATTAAACAGATGGTACATAGGGAAATACCAGCCCTTAAAGCACTCACTCCACCAGTCCCATAAACTGTTACCATACTCTGGTCAAGGTTGGCTGGAATAGACTGCTCCCTCAAAACAGAAAGCCAAAACCCAAGAAGCCAGATAATTTCCCCTAACAGTCTTTCCTTTGTCGTCAAGGGGATCACTATCAGTGGCATCCCTTCTGTGATGTAGTAAGGAGTCTTCAAACAAATTCAGCAATCTGACCCATTGGTCCAGAGTGCAAATTCAAGAGACCTCCCAAGGAATGTATAGCAGGATCTCCCACCACAAATTAGCACCCACCACTTTGCATTCTGTAATGCAGGGAGATACAAATGCACTCACTCCTGATTCATCATCATCATCGTCATGTGCCAGACTCTGCCAGAGACTTGGTGACCACTCCCTTCCACTGTGATCTGCCGGCAGTCAAACCTCTTGCATCTCTGGTGGTGAGGCTGGTCCACTTCTTGATGTTGTCGATCCAGGTTGTCCTCTGTCTGCCTCGGGAGCGGCTTCCTTCTACTCTGCCTTCAATCACAGCGTGTTCCAGTGTGTCATCAGTTCTTGAGATGTGTCCAAAATAACGAAGTTTCCTTTGGACAATGGTTTCCAGAAGTATTGGTTTCGTGCCAGTCTTTTCTAGGATGAAACTATTGGATCTCCTTGCAATGTATGATACCCCGAGGACTCGTCTGTATGTCCACATCTCAAATGCTGTTAACTTCTTTTCATCAGCTGCTTTTAGGGTCCACATTTCACAGCCATATAGGGTTACTGGCCAGACGAGACTCTTGAGGAGGTGTATCTTGGTGTCAGTGTTCACAGATCTATCTTTCCAGGTGTTCCAAAGTTTGATAGTGCTTGTGCATGCCATTGCTAGCCTTCGCCTTATTTCCTTGCTACATTCCTTTGTGTCACTTAGTTCTGCACCAAGGTATATAAAGGAGGACACTTTGTTCGATCTTGTCGTTTCCGATTCCTGATTAGTCACTGGATATTTAGAAAAGGCAGAAAGAATAGAACTACCAGAATTGCTCCCCAAATGCTCAGTTCCCTCTAAAATGTGGGCATCTCATATCCAGAATAAAGTTGCCTAAATTTCTGCTCAAATTTCATTTGGCCACTATGAAAAATGAGTCATTCCTAAAACCAATTACAAAAACCATGGAAAACAAGAAACAAAGGAACAGATTAAACACAAAACATAAATCACAAAGCCACTCCACTTCTTTAAAGCTTCCTATTGAACTGAAAAAAAACTTTTAAAAAGACTGCTAATTTCTCACAGAGAAACAGCACACTTATCACAGAACAGCTGATAAGGAAAAAGCAACTGGGTGGAGCCCAACGTACTGACAGTCTCTTAAAGGCAAAGTCCATACACGCAAACACAAAGGCAAACTGACGTCTGTGGCCACACCTCACATTTCTCCGCATTCAGATCATTCACGCTCTATTTACAGTGACGAGGGCTGCAGGTCAAATGACTCCCTCCCTGCAACAATGACACTCGAATAAGCTAACCACCCCCCCCCCCCAAACTAATAATTCCCACTGCTGGTGAACCAATATCCTTTGCAGGGAACCCGGAATTGAATGTGAGGAGTCTGGCAGGGGACAAAAGGAACCCTTTTCTGCAGGGGACTTGAAAAACGACCCTTCCCCCTCGACAGTCTCCCTCTTTTGCTCCTCCTGGCAGTATTTCCACATTGCATAGTGGATGGGGGCTGTTCCTCAAGACAACACTATCCATTTTATTGAGAAAACTGCCTCCGTGACCATGTATCCCACCAATCCAGAAGTTATTTCAACATTTTTTGGTGGGATACTGCATATTCCTGTGATAAGAGCCCACTGACGTAGAACTTCAGAAGTCCCCTCCATTTGGCATTTTAAATTCCATTCAACAAGACTGGGATACTCACGTTTAACTGCTGCTGCTCCCCGAATCCACAATGATGCATTATGCTTGGGAAGCAAGCAGTGTTCTCCAGGCGTCATCGATCGCATGTTGGGACAATAGGCTCCCTAAGGCATCCACCTCTCTGTTAAGATATGATCACTCTGGTATCACCCTCATCCCATAACCTCAACAACTATGTGGCCAGAGACTCCCCAGCCTTTTGTCTACCAATCCCCTAAACTCGCTAAACTCTTTAGCAGAGAATTCTCTGAGCTCTGTTGTCTCGAAGGGGTCCATTACACCACGCTCCACACACTCCCGAGCCTCCTGTCCCTCCCCCTCCTGAAAGGAAGGGGCTGTGGATTGTTGTCCCCACAGCGGCTGACCTGACTCGTACCTTTTCGGACACACAAGGGAGAAGATGATCATTTTGAGGATTAAGCCAAGGTGTCCTCCCTGCTCTTGCTCCATCATTTTCATCATCCAGCCAGTTATCCCTGTCTCCCAGCCCCACAGTAGGATCGTCGTCCTGTCTCAGCATGGCTCAAACCTTAATGGGATCAGGCTCCCAAAAAGCCCTTCGAGCTGCCTCTAAGGTCTGTACTTTCATTAACCGATAGGCTATCTGTATATTCATATCTTTTAACTTCGTAGCCCTGCTCTGAGCCATCAACAGTGATTCGCTCAGAATAAACAACACTGAGATCTTCCAATTTATTCTTAAGACTTGCTATCATTTTGTACTGATGTCATACAATTGCTGCAAAATGTCAGGAAGCATCTGCCGGCTATCTTTTCTTCTGGGAAAATCTGATGTTTTAAGTATAGAAACAATGCGATGTCGCATTTAAACCCCGGCGAAATCTAACGGGGTCTGACCAATCTACCGGCATCCCATAACCCATCAGTGAGTTAGCTAGACTGTACTATTATCTGTCCACTCTGGGATTCTGCATCTCTCATACTGATGCTCCCCTCTTTTAAATAACCTCTTCAAGAAATGCATTTCTGCTGGAAAAGCCAGACCCTGCTTGCAGTGCCAAATGTGACGTTCAATCAGGTTCGTGGGCCTGGCCGGTGATACAGAAAGCACTCTCTGTAAATAGGTACATTAATCATTTATTTACATACAGTAAAAATTTGACTAAACATTTATGCTCCCCAAGTTACAAACCCCACAGAGCTGAACATTCCACAAACGTACTTAGTTAAAAGTGCACAGAGAGCACACCTTCCCAATGGTCTTGCCTTAAACAAAGGGAGCAGGGAGCAAGCCCCTCCCAAGCGCTATCTTACATACCCAGGATTTTTCAAACTAGACACCAGGCAGCCATCCAATGGGAAAAGCAGCTGCAGTTTCTAAACTAACCAATCGCAACGGAAGTGACTCTCAACAATCAGAATAAGGCACGCCCCCACAGGACAAACAGCAATAAAGAATCCTTCTACATCTGCGTGTGACAGTTTCCTGAGCCTCTGCCTGGAACTCGGATGACTGACAGTAGTGAAAACCAAGCTACTGACATGATGAAGGAAGCTCTGAACACCAGCACAGGCGAAGGACCTTCATCGCTACCGTAAGCGCCAGAGGCGTAATGGGTTACTGGACCTATTACTTGCTTACTGAGTTCTCATAAGAGGAAAGATCCGACAGGCTAGATATTGATCCACTGAAGTTAGGAGTTAGAAGAGTCACAAATGATCCTAAAGGGTCTAGACCAAATAAACTTGGAAAGGATGTTTCATCTCGCAGAAGAATCTACACCTGGAGGTCACTATACTATTGAAAATTAAAGAGTCAGCCACTTATGCCTGAGATCCAGTGGATTTAATTTCTCTCAGAGGGTCACGGTCTTTGGAATGCTCTTCCTCAGAAGGAGACAGAAGCAAACAACAAATATTGTTAAGACAGAGGTAGACAGATACTTGTTAAGCAAGGGAGTGAACGATACCATGTGTAGATTGGGAAACAATCAAATCAGCCATTTACTAACTAAATTGTGGATGGTTCTGAGGAGTCGAGTGACCTACTCTTGCCCCTAATTTGTATGTCTTTTATTTTTACAGTGCTGCCATCTGATTAAAGAGCTAAGCTTGCCACTGCCTTGGTAAAGCAGGCAACATAATTAAAGACCCCTACAACCCCACACATTCACTTTTCTTCCCCTGCTGTTGAACAGAAGACACAAAAGCCTAAAAGTACATACACCAGGCTCAAGGGCAGCTTCTATCCCCACCTATAAGACTATGGAATGGTTCCTTTGTACGAGTTGAAACACTGACCTCAAAATCAACCTCGTCATGGCCTTGCACTTCACTGTCTGCCTGCACTGTACTTTCCATGTAACACCATATTCTGCTAGACAAACAAAATGCTGGAGGAACTCAGCAGGTCAGGGAGCATCTATAGAGAGAAATAAACAATTGACATTTTCGGCCAAGACCTCTCATCATTACGAGTGCCCTGGCTGGCTGCATCACTGTGTGGTACAGAAGCAGCAAGGAATGGGAGCACAAGACTCTATAGAGGACGGTAAAAAAAACACCAAAAGGATCACTGGGGTCTCCCGCCTCCATTGCAGGCGAAGGAGCAAAAGCACTGTGGAGGATCCCTACCACCCATCCCACAATCCCTTTGGCCCTCTACCCTCAGAAAGGAGCAGAAGCTTCAGGACTAGGACTAGGAATGTCAGACTGGATAAGAGCTTCTTCCCTCAGGAGTGAGGCAACTGACTATCCTGCCACCAATGAAGTCCTGTCATTAGGGCAGCAATCTCTTTACTTGTGCCACGTGTTTTGAATGATATTTTATTCACTTTTTTTTGGTAATATTTTGGTTTATGTGCTGTGTGTGATATATGTTTTGTGGGTGCACCGTGGTCCGGAGGAACATTTTTCCATTCACCCGCCTTCCTCTTCACCTATCACCTGCCAGCTTGTACTCCTTCCCCTCTTCCCCTGCCCCACCTTCTTATTACCCCTTCTTTTCCAGCACTGATGAGGGACCTTGGCCCAAAACTGTTTATTCCTCTCCATAAACACTACCTGACTTGCTGCACTATTTTGTGTGCGAGGCTCTGTATTTCCAGCCTCTGCAGAAACTCCTGACTATACTTTCCATTCTATTATTGCTTTTCACTGATATTATTTCAAGGTACTGATGTGATGAAATAATCTGGATCAGTGGCATGCAAAATACACTTTTTCTACACAGGATACCAGTAAAACATTTAACCAATTTTACCTCAGGGAATGGAAAAGGATTACTGTAATACACACATTGTAAAACAAAACTTACCAGTGTCAGTATTAACTACGGATTTAGCCCGTACGCGTTCTGATGGCTCATACTGTATTTCTTTCAGCCATTGGCTTAGGTCTGTGTAAATGTCATTGGCTTGGTACAAAATGTTTAAGAAATAGTCTGCTGTTTCTTCTCCCTTACTCTGAATTAGATCCAATATTTGTCGAACCTACGTATATAAAGAAAATGCAGTTTAGAGTCTAGTGGATGATCCACACCTTCACCAAGTCTATCTCACTCCTGTGTCGTTAGGTTAGACAAGGTCCAAGCAGATCTTAAATAGGCAGTTAAAGTGTAAAACATCCCAAATTAGGCAATTTGGTTGATATGGGGGAAAATAGAGAATGCCAACACTAAATCACAGGAAGTATATTCTTCGAAAGTTCAGGGATTAGAATCACAGCTGGAAGTGGGATCAACTGATTCAACCCAACCTGAAATACTGTTTGGTGTCATGTTTGATGGTAGAACAAACTCAGAAAAATGAACGAAAAGTTAGTTGATCAAGCTGGAGCTGAGGAGGATTTCTTCTCTGAAAGTTGTGAATTTTAGGATTTGCCTAACGCAGAGCAGTAGAGGCTGAATCATTAAATGTTTTAAAGCTGCAAAGAGACTGATTATTGATCTATCCGATACTTGACACCTTGGTCAAACCAGATATGCTTATAATAGTCTTAGTTTTAATGGCTGAGCAGAATCAAAAGGGTGTCACAGTGCATTGCTGCAGCAAAACCTCACAGTATGCTTGCTGCCAGGATTATCAGCTTCTGGTCTCTGCACTGCTCACTTACATCAGGGATGTATTACTGATTTGCTTCACACCCACTTCCATAAGTGTCCATAAATTGTCTTATCATTTGCCAAGTGAATATTTACAATCACGCAACAGTAGAACAGCAGTTTCCAGAACCACAGCTTTAAACTTGGGGAGTTCAGCTCCAAGAAGGATGGGTGTAGTCTGGTCTGTGTGAGGGGTGTTTGACAAGATTTTATTTATTTAGAGATGCAGCGTGAAGAAAGCACAAAGGGTCTGTCAGGTTTTAATAATGCAGAGGTGATTTAGCTACAAAGACCCACAATTAATAAGTAAAACTCAGCATTGCTCAGTGAAGCAGCTACCAGACTGCTGGCAGTCTCTGGGAAGACTCGAGACATTCCCAGCTCTTTAAAAGGAAGATCCTAAGATGTCATCAGGGTTTCAATGGAAGGACACTTACTGTGTCTGAAGGTGTTCATTCAAACAGGTTGAGAAGGTTGGAAACCACAGCTATAGAAACCAAGATATCCAAGACTGAAAACAAATTTTACATTAATTTAAGATAATTAAAACAATTTGAACTTCCTAAACCAAAAACTAAAATTTCAACATAAAATTGAATCTTCAACAAATTATTGAAAAGGAATTTACTTACCTCATGTCAGACTTTTTACATACATACTTATCTTTTCTATATTTTAATTTCATCAAGAAGAATACTTCAGGAGGCTTGGCAATTTTAAAAGACTTGTGATCTTATTATGCATCCACATTTTGGAGAGTTTCCAAGCATGCAGATTTGCCTTGATCATTGTGCAACTACGTAGTTACTTGACTTACAGGAATTCTGCAGACCGAAACTTTAAACTTTAATTTCTGGTTTATGAGTGGCATCATCCTACCCAGCAGACATGGAGAGGTGTTAAGAGTGTTGTCTGTTTCAGTAACACACTAGGTGCTGGAGGAAGTCAAAAATTGAGTAGGATCACTTGGACTCCTGTCTCACCCCTGCCCACCCCTCTATACTAACCATCTTCTCTCTCCACTTAGTCCTGATACAGAGTATCACGCCATAGATTCAACAATTTCTTTCACCACGGACGCTGCTCGATGTGCAGTTTCCTGAACAGAATATGTTGCTTCAGATTCTAGTATTTGCAGTCTCTTCTGTTTCTGTTAAATACTATGATTCCCAAGTCCCTCATTGCTCCTGAATTCATGGTCCAACAACGATCTCAGCACAATACGTTCAAGTATTCAACAGTATGTCCAACTCTAACAAATGTCTCTATCCCGAGCATTGTATTCGGTGTTCAAACATTGTTTCTTTCTCCGAGCAACTGCTTCAGGATCTCCAGCATGGGCAAAGGACTCATCCAAGCTCCAAGCCTTTCAAATCACTGAAAAAGCTTTGACACAACTCCGTTCTGCCAAACCCAGGATCTTTTCTAGAGGCTTGCAGATCTCAGGAGAATCCTGAAGCAGAAAAACACTACTCCCTGGCAATCCGCCTTGACAGAACTCTTCGAAAGACACCAGTGACTAAAATAAATCTATTCACCGTAAGCGGCCGCCTGCTTTCCCAGAGCCAAGAGGTGACGGAATCATTTTACCTTAGCTGCTTGCGTTGGCTGCTGCTGTGACAGTTCGGCTTCCTCATTGGAAATATAACCTTTCCTCTGTAGGTTGCGCAGCACACACTCAGTATTTGTCATACGACCCACCAAGACTTCTCGGTGAACCTTCAACAGCTTAGTGAATGAGCGATCCAAAGTAGAAGGCACCTGCCCTTGAGCCCCATGCTGCTGCACTCCATCCATTCTTGTACAAACATCCTAGGCACTGGAGTCATGTGTGTCTACCAGCTTCCTCTGCCATGCTCTTCACTGAAATACAAGAGTTTATTATCAGATTCCAAATCATGCATCTACACAAATCACATTTCAAAAAGTTAATCTCAAGCCACTAATACGGCTTACAATTACCAATAATATAATGACAACACCAAACAGTCACATAGGAATAAAACACAGTTACGCAAACCACAGTAATTATGAACCCAGCTAGAATGTTTTATGTAGTAATTACTGTTAGCAGCGCTGACCTGACACATACCTTTGGAAGCACCAACAGGATTTAGCTAATGAAATTATGTTTGGATCCTGGGAATTTGGTGAGCAGGGTGATAAGTGAAGCAAAGAGAGGGGGGCTTTGCTGGAATTTTTTTTCTACTGATAATAAACAAGTAGTAAGATTTTATACAGAGGCATTAGAGGACATCTTAGACCTGTGCCATTTGGTTATAATGATAACCACAGGTTCAGGATACAACACCAACCTGCGATCTGAGGTTTCGGTGCTTTACTGACAGCTGAGGTCACAGTAGTTCATTCATGAGGCCAAGGGCTTACCTTGGAAATCATGTTTCAGGCGATTAATGAAAAGAGTGCAGACAGAAAGGGAGCAGGTGCCTAACAGACAGACAAAAATAGAGAGAGAATCCTTGAGAGGGTTAAAATTTAGTTCTAATTACTGATAGGAGAGAGCGTTACCCTGGGGAGTGCAGTTTAGCCAAGATGATTGAACCACAGATGGCTCAGTTGTACAGATGAAGAAAGCACGGTGCAATAAAGAAATAAAAAGTTGAGAATGTTCAGATTTGCTAAAGATTATCCAGTAACACTGTACGTATACCTAAGCTAAACAACAGAGATAAAAGGTAGCCACGACATTGGGACTATGGACTTCCCAACTGTTTGAAGAAGATGGAAGAACAAATTTCTGAGAAGTGCAAAAACGCTTGTGCTGTTATAGTGGGAGATTTTAACTACGTTAACATTGAGATGAATACAGTCATAGTTAAAAAAAAAATCACCGAGTATACAGAATTCCAAAATTGCTTACAGGAAAACTTTATTTGAACCATTTAGAGAAAGATCAGTAAGGGGCGGGGGGGGGGGGGGGGGGGGGGGGGGTGTGTGTGTGTGTGTGTGTGTGTGTGTGTGTGTGTGTGTGTGTGTGTGTGTGTGTGTGTGTGTGTGTGTGTGTGTGTGTGTGTGTGTGTGTGTGTGTGTGTGTGTGTGTGTGTGAGAGAGAGAGAGAGAGAGAGTAAAATTCTGGATTTAGTTTTAAGGAAGGTAGCTGTGTGAGAGCAGCTTTAGAGACGGTGATCATGAATCAGAATCAGGTTTAATATTACCAACATATTTGGTGAAATTTGTTAACTTTACAGCAGCAGTACAACGCAATACATGATAAATAAATATAGAGGGAAAACAACTGAGTTACATTAAATATATATTTGTCTATTGAATAGTTAAGTTACAAAAGTAGAGCAAAATAACAGGAATAAAAAAAGTAGTGAGGTAGTGTTCATGGGTTCAATGTCCTTTTAGCAATTGAGAGAGGAAGAAGCTGTTCCTGAATCGCTGAGTGTGTGCCTTCAGGCTTCTGTACCTCCTTCCCGAAAATAACAATGTAGAAACTTGTAAAATTAGTCAGCTCTATCATGGGTGCTGGGAATCCTTAATAACGGACGCCACCTTCCTAAGGCACTGCTCCTTGAAGGTGTCTTTAATACCACAGAGGCCAGCACCCATGGTGGAGCTGACTAATTTCACAAGTTTCTGCAACCTATTTCAATCTTGTGCAGTAGCACTCCCCTCCCCATACCAGACAGTGATGCAGCCTGACAGAATGCTCACCATGGTACATTTGTAGAAGGTTTTAAGTGTTTTAGTTGACAAACCAAATCTCCTCAAACTCCCAACGAAATACAGCCACTGTTATGCTTTCTCTATAGCTGCATCAATATGTTGCTCACAGGTTAGGTCCTCAGAGATACTGACACCCAGGAACGTAAACTGCTCACTCTCTCCACTTCCGATCCCTCTATGAAGATTGGTTTGTGTTCCCTCGTCTTACCCTTCCTGGTCCACATTTAGCTCTCTGGTCTTGCTGATGTTGAGTGCAGGTTGTTGCTGCGACACTGCTCACCTAACTGGTATATCTCGCTCCGGTATGCCCTCTTGTCACCACCAGAAATTCTGCCAGCAATGGTTGTATCATCAGCTAATTTACAAATGCTGTCTGAACTACACCTAGCCACACAGTCATGGGTGTAGTGAGAGCAGAGCAGTGGGCTAAACACACATCCCTGTGGTGCGCCGATGTTGACTGTCAGCAAGGTGGAGATGTTATGTCCAATCCGCATAGATTGTGGTCTTCCAGTTAGGAAGCCAAGGATCCGGTTGCAGAGGCCGGCACAGAGACCCAGGTTCTGATGCTTTTACATCAGGACTGTGGGAATGATGGCATTAAATGCTGAGCAATAGTCAATAAACAGCATCCTGACATGGGTATTTGCATTGTCCAGGTGATCCAGTGAGATCATGTCTACTGTAGACCTATTGTGGCGATAGGCAAATTGCAGTGGATACACCTGAGACAGGTGTAGATTCTAGCCAAGACCAATCTCTCACAGTATTTCATCACCACAGACGTGAGTGCCACTGGGTGATAGTCGTTGAGGCAGCTCACTCTGCTCTTCTTGGGCACTGGTGTAATTGTTGTCCTTTTGAAGCAGGTGAGAATTTCCCATTGTAACAGCAATAGATTCAAAATGTCTTTGAATACGCCCGCCAGTCGGTTAGCACAGGTTTTCAGAATCCTACCAAGTACTCCATAGGGCCCTGCTGTCTTGTGATGCTTCATTCTCTTGGAAGACGGCCTAATGTCAGACTCTGAGACAGAGATCACAGGGTCATCGGATGCTGCAGGGATCCTCACAACTGTGGTTTTATATTCTCCCTTTCAAAGCTCGTCTAGCAGTGAAACATTACTGCCATTCATGATCTTGGGTTTTGCTTTGTAGCAAATAACGGCCTGCATACCTTGCCAGAGTTGACATGCATACGCTGTTGCCTCCAACCTCTCCTGGAATTGTTTCTTGGCTCTTGAAATGATACCTGGTTTTCTTATACACACCCAGATCCCCAAGCTTAAATGCCACAGATCTAGCCCTCAGCAGATTAAGAAACCTCCTGGTTCATCCACAACTTTTGGTTTGGGAATATACAGTAAGCTTTCATAGGCACACATACATCCACACAGGTTTTAATGAAGTCGGTGACAACTGTGACATACTCATCCAGGCTCAAAGATGACACCCTGAACACAGTCCATTCCAGTGATTCGAAGCGGTCCTATAAGTGCTCCTGTGCCTCCCTGGTCCAAATCTTTATGGTCCTCGCTCCTGGTGCTGCAGTCTTCAGTCTCGGCCTATACTCAGGGAGTACAAGTACAGCCAGGTGATCAGACTTTCCAAAGTGTAGGCGAGGGATAGCACAGCAGGCACTCTCAAACTTGGTGTAACAGTGGTCCAGTGCGTTATTTCCTCTGGCGCTACGGGTGATTTGTTGATAATAATTATTTAGTGACTTTATCAAGCTGGCCTGGTTAAAATCCCCCAAAATGAAGCTGAAGGCATCAGGATGTGCTGGCTCACGCCTGTTGATTACGCTGCTCAGTTAGGTTCATTTAGTATAATTGCAAAAAGGACAAGAATAAAATAGGAATAAAAGCTCGAAAGAAGAGATTAATTAATTTAAAAGTCTGGGTACCCAAACACACTTAGAACATTATATTCAGTTCTGGTTGCCTCATTATGGGAAGGATGTGGAAGCTTTCGAGAAGGTATAGAGATTTACCAGGATGCTGCTTGGATTATAGACAATATTTTATGAGGATAGCCTGAGCAAGCTATCTCTCTGAACCAGAAGAGGATGAGAGATGACTTGTTAGAAGATCAAGTGGCAATCCAGAGACATTTCCCCAGTGTGGAACTAGCTAATACGAGGGTGTATTATTTTAAGGTGATTGGAGGAGAGTATAGGGAGGATATCAGAGGCAAGTTTTTTTTTACACACAGAGAAGGGTATGTGTGCAGTGGCAGTCAGATACACTAGAAACATTTAAGAGACAGGCACACAGGATAATACAAAATGGAGGGCTACGTAGGAGGGAAGGGTTGGATTGATCTCAGAGGTCAGCACAACATTGTGGGCTGAAGGGCCTGTACTGTGCCGCAGTGTTCGATGTTCTATGTTTTAATTTTACTAACTGGTTCAGCAAAGCAAAAGTGGACCAGGAATAGCTTTTGAAATGTAGATCTCTTTCAAAACAAACGGAAGCATTCAGGGTAAATTTATTTCTGCAAAGATAATTAGGAAGTCGAAGGTGGTAGAAAAACACTGGGTTTTGTTCTATTATTAGAGATAAACTGCAGAACTGGCCTCTTAGGGATCTGCCCAGCAACCCAGCTATTTAACACTAGCCTAATCACAAGTTAACTTACAATGACCAATTAACCTACTAACCAGTACATCTTTGGAGTGTGGGTGGAAGCCATTGCACCTGGATGACACCCACGGGGAGAACGTACAAACTCCTTGCAGACGGTGCCGGAATTGAACTCTGAATTCCAGTAATGCCCCAAGCTGTAATAGCGTCACACTAACCACTCTGCCGCGTTTGATCTGACTTTCCAAAGTTCTGTAAGGACATAAAGTTTAAGTGGATAATTAAGTAGAGAGTAGACCCTATTAGTAACTATATGTGGAGGCAATTCTAAACGTATAACTTGCAGCCAACTTCACAAGGACGATATGTGAAATAACAGGGCAAACAAGGAAACTGGCACTTGGAAAGCAGAATAACCACCAGGTTCAGATGGAATATATCACTAGTCTTTAAAGCATTGCAAAAAATCACCAAGTCAGAGGGCTGTACAACACAGTAAAAGGTATTTTGTCCACCGTATCCATGCCAACCATTGTGCTTATTTATACAAGATGCTTTTAACCACATTTGGTTCTACGGCCTTTATTGTGATTTTGGAAAATAGAAGCGTGATCCACCAGGGTCCCATTGTTCATCCACACACCAGTGTCTCCCAAGCTCCTTTACGTGTTTTTCCCATTTCTTGTTCCCTTTTCATAAGTGCCTTTGCCCAACAGACACAATAGGCTAAACACTTTCTCTGTTAAATATCTTTACAAGTAGACATTTACTTGAGCATCACACACAAAATGCTGGAGGAACTCAGCAAGTTAAGCAGCATCTACAAATGGGAATAAACAATTGACATTTTGGGTCGATGCCTTTTATCAGGAATTCATAGATGCTGTCTGACCTGCTGAGTTCCTCCAGCATTTTGTGTGTTGCTCTAGATTTCAAGTATCTGCAGAATCTCTTCTGTTTGTGTGGCTGTTTACTTCCACCACTCCAATCACTCACCTGTCACACAAGCAAATCAGCTGCCTACTTGAAATGTAATTGGGAATTATGTTCTCCACTCTTGCTGTAAATGTTAGCTCTTGCCATGATTCACACTTCTTCCAGGTTAACTTCCTACAATTTAACAATTTATGTGCAGAAACACATGGAAAGTCTGCTATATACAATTTAAATAAGCTTGATGCTTTGGAATTCTTTTGTGGCAACACACGAATCCGGCAGGGAGCACATTCATTTAATGTGCATGAAGTTCAAAACCATTGTAACGATTTAAAAAAATAGCATCAGATAACATCTTTCTATATTTCTCCGTTGTGTAAGACAGGAACCTTTAATTATGGTAAATTCCAACAGATTCTCTAATCTCAAATCTCAAGTTCAACTTCATAAAGTTAATATAGAACAATACAGCAGAGTACAGGCCCTTCGGCCCACAATGTTGTGCTGACCCTTAAACCCTGCCTCCCATGTAACCCCCCACCTTAAATTCCTCCATATACCTATCTAGTAGTCTCTTAAATTTCACTAGTGTATCTGCCTCCACCACTGACTCAGGCAATGCATTCCACGCACCAACCACTCTGAGTGAAAAACCTTCCTCTAGTATCCCCCTTGAACTTTCCACCCCTTACCTTAAAGCCATGTCCTCTTGTATTAAGCAGTGGTGCCCTGGGGAAGAGGTGCTGGCTGTCCACTCTATCTATTCCTCTTAATATCTTATATACCTCTATCGTGTCTCCTCTCATCCTCCTCCTCTCCAGAGAGTAAAGCCCTAGCTCCCTTAATCTCTGATCATAATGCATACTCTCTAAACCAGGCAGCATTCTGGTAAATCTCCTCTGTACCCTTTCCAATGCTTCCACATCCTTCCTATAGTGAGGTGACCAGAACTGGACACAGTACTCCAAGTGTGGCCTAACCAGAGTTTTATAAAGCTGCATCATTACCCCATGACTCTTAAACTCTATCCCTCGACTTATGAAAGCTAACAATCCATAAGCTTTCTTAACTACCCTTTCTACCTGCGAGGAAACTTTCAGGGATCTGAGGACATGTACCCCCACATCTGCTCCTCCACACTTCCAAGTATCCTGCCATTTACTTTGTACTGTGCCTTGGAGTTTGTCCTTCCAAAGTGTACCACCTCACACTTCTCCAGGTTGAACTCCATCTGCCACTTCTTAGCCCACTTCTGCATCCTATCAATGTGTCTCTGCAATCTTCGACAATCCTCTACACTATCCACAACACCACCAACCTTTGTGTCGTCTGCAAACCCTTCAACCCCCACATCCAGGTCGCTAATAAGAATCACGAAATATACACTTCTTTTCCTTCGCAAACAGGGTACCAACATGAGCGCATTAGAGGGAACTTCAAGGATAACTCAGTCTCTCCCACCACTTGCCTTCAACTGCAGGTCACAAACCATCAGCCACTACTCCCCTCCTACGACAGCCAAGTAAAATAGCTGAAGTGGGCAGCACAGTAGAGTAGCAAAACACTTTACTGTGCCAGCGATTGAAATTTGATTCCCACCACTGTCTGTAAGGAGTTTTACGTACGTCCCATGACCACATGGGTCTCCTCTGGTCTCTCCAGCTTCCTCCCACATTTCAAAGCTATAGTAAGGGACAGTAAGTTGTGGGCACGCCAGGTTGTGACACTTTGGACTGCCCCCAGCACAGCTACACGCAATGTTGGTCATTGACACAAATGACACATTTCACTGTATGTTTCAATTAACATGTGGCATCTTTAAAAACGATGGAAGAGAGATTGACTGCACAGGAAGCAAAGGCTGGCAGAATTTTGCTCCACGTGATGCAGAGTGCAGCTAAAGAATTATTAAATTGAGAAAACAAATTCCTTTAGGCGCTGCCTCTAGCAAGCCAATCAGAAAATGCATTATTGTATTTAAACATCATACTAGAAGGCATTTCAACTAACTCCCAGGAAAAATACACAGATTGCAATTCCCATAAACAACTGAACAACTGCTTTGTCCAATATCCTACTGTAAACCTTTCATAATTCAAAGCAGGACAATTCCCCATAGTCAGTCACTAGCCTGGCTAGAGTCCCAAAACAACATTTGCTCTTTTCAATGTTTCCATTCAGCATTTGTCACGCTTCCAGTTTCTATGATAAACGTACACTATTAGATACATTAGGCTGAAGCATAAAAAAACGATAGAGGAGGCCATTCAGCACACTATGTCCATGTTAGTAGAAAAACCGCCCTGTAGACAAACCCCACCTTCCAGCACCAGATCAGTAGTCTTGCACGTTACAGTTCTTCAAGTACCTATCCATGAGCAGCTGAAGTATGGTTGAGGTCTTTGCCCTTTCAAAGTTCCAGATCACTTCCACCCCCTAGATGAAACATATTTCCCTCATCTACCCACTAAGGTTATTTTATAACCTTATTGAAATTCTCCACCCCCACCCCATGGTTACTTTTTATGATCTTTATCTGTACATCCCTACCCTGCTATTTCCCCTCATAACTAGTCAAATTCCTTTATAGATTCTCCTTAAATTGATTTGCCTGCACCAGCAATTGTGCTCAGCATTACTACTTTTGAGTCTGTAAATCATGGGTTAAAGAATCTCTCTAGAGACTTAAGCACATGATCCAAGGTGGCATTCCCAATAAGAGTTCTAGTCATAGAGCACAACAGCAAAAAAAAGGCCCTTCAGCCCATCTTTTCCATGCCAAATTATTATTCTGCCTAGTCCATCAACCCACACCTGGACCACTGCCCTGCATACCCCTCCCGTCCATGTACTTATCCAAGCTTCTCTCGAAAGTTGAAATCACACCCACAACCACCACTTCCTCTGACAGCTTGTTCCACTCTCACCTTCCTCTGAATGAAGATGCTTTCTCTCAGGCTCCCCTTGAATATTTCACGTTTCATCCTTAACCTATGACCTCTATTTCTAGTTTCATCCAACCCCAGAGGAAAAAGCCTGATTGTATTAATATCTATAGCCCGCATAATTTTGTATATCTCTATCAAATCTCCCCTCACTCTCTTACGCTCCAGGGAAAAAGGTCAATTTTTCCCTATAACTCAGGTTCTCAAGTCCTGGCAACATCCTTGTAAATGTTCTCTGTACTTTTTCAATCTTATTGATATCTTTCCTGTAGTTAGGTCACCAGAAGTGCACACAATATTCCAAATTTGGTCTCACCAATATCTTTTACAACTCCAATATAACATCTCAACTCCTATACCCAATATTTTGATCTATGAAGATCAATGTACTAAAAGCTCTCTTATGACCATATCTAACTTTGACACAACTTTTTAGGAATTATGGATCTATATTCCCAGATCCTTGTGTTCTACCCAACTCCTCAGTACCCTACCATTCACTGTGCAAGTCCTACTCTGGTACGTCCTCCCAAAGTGCAAAACCTCATACTTGTCTACATTAAATTCCATCTGTCATTTTTCTGCTCGATCTTCCAGATGGTCCACATCACACTGCGAGCTTTGACTGCCTTCCTTGCTGTCCACTAAGCCCTCAATCTTGGCTTCATCCACGAATCTGCTGATCCAGTTTACCAGAATGTCATCTAGATCGTTGCTATAGATGACAAACAATGGACCCAGCACTAATCTCTGATGCACACGAGACACAGGCCTCCAGACAGAGACGCAACCATCTCCTACCACTCTTTTGTTTCTCCCACTAAGCCACTGTCTCATCTTAAATGCCTTCTTGACCAGCCTCCCATACAGGACTTTGTCAACCACCTTGTTAAAGTCCATGAAGGCAATATTCACTCTATATCCTTCATAATTTTTTCTGGAAACCTCCTTAGGAAAAAAAAGCTATTAGATTGATCAGACACGACCTACTACTCACTACATATCACACCCCCTCTAATTGGGGCCTCTACACTTAATGCCCACATCTTTCTAGGTACAGCTGTACACTTGCTCGTTAATGCAAATATTTAATCAGCCAATCATTTGGCAGCAAATCAGCGCTGAAAAAGCATGCAGATGTGGTTCAAGAGGTTCAGCTGTTGTTCAGACCAAACATCAGAATGGGGAAGAAATGTGATCTATGTGACTTTGACCATGGAACAATTATTGTTACCAGGCAGGGTGATTTTAGTACTTCAGAAGTTACCGATATCCTTGGATTTTCACATACAACGGTTCGTAGAGCTGATAGAGAATGGTGCGAAAAGCAAAAAACATCCAGTGAGTGGCAGTTTTGCAGCTGAAAATGCCTTGTTAGATGAGAGCGATCAGAAGAGAAAGGCCAGATTGGTCAACTGACAGGATTGTAACTGTTGTAACACATAATTCAAATTACATGTTACAACAGTAGTGTGCAGAAGAGCATCTCTGAATGCACAGTACATCAAACCTTGAAGTATAAAAGTTTAACATCATCTTTCGCCACCACCACTCCATTATCTACCCTGGCACTCAGGTTCCCATCTCCCTGCAACTCTAATTTAACTCCCCAAACCCCCACCCAGAGCAGCACTAGCAAACCTTCCTGCAAGAATATTGGTCTTACAAGAGCACAATGATTCAAAAATATGAAGCCCTCCTTCCTGTACCATTTCCTTAGCTACATGTTAAACTGTATTATCTTCCTGTTTCTGACCTCATTCACACATGGTACTGGTAAGATCAAAACCCCAGCGGTCCTGTCTTTTAACTTAGCACCTAACTCCCTACACTAACTTTGCAGGACCTTTTTAGAAACCTGATGGCATGAACATCAATTTCTACTTCAGGTAATTTTTTTCCCTTCCCACTTCCTCTTCAGCTATTCTCCACTCTGGCCTCTTACCTCTTCTCCTCACTGCCTATCACCACCCCCCGGTACCCTTCCTTCTTCCCATTTCTCCCATGGTTCACTCTCCTCTCCTATCAGATTCCTTCTTCTCCAGCCCTTTACCTTTCCCACCCACCTGGCTTCACCAATCTCTTTCTAACTAATCCTTCTTCCCCTCCCTCCCCCCCACCACCACCTTTTTATTTGGGCAACTTCCCCCTTCCTTTCCAGTCCTGCAGAAGGGTCTCACCCTGAAATGTCGACTGTTTATTCATTTCAACATGAGTGAATCTGCAGATGCTGGAAATAAATAAAAACTCAAAATGCTGGCAGAACTCAGCAGGCCAGACAGCATCTATGGGAGGAGGTAGTGACGACGTTTCGGGCCGAAATGTTGTCATTACCTCCTCCCATAGATGCTGTCTGGCCTGCTGAGTTCTGCCAGCATTTTGTGTTTTTGTTTATTCATTTCCATAGATGCTGCCTGACTTGCTGAGTTTCTCTAGTTCCCTACTGAAGTTTGTAAGAAGTTTGCAGGTGTAGTTTGCATGTCACACTGGAGGTCTCCCTGTTTTCCAACACCGTACAATAGGAGCATTCCATTGTCCTGACCTGGCCTGAGGGAGGGGGAAAGAGGGAGGGTTGAGGGAGACGGGAGGGGCGAGGGGGATGGGAGAAACTTACAGAAATCTACCTTAAACCCTGCCTCCTCTCACCAAAGCTTCCTGAGACATAGCCTCAAGCACCCCACTCACACGATGGCTGCTCCCAATAAGATGCAGACCTCACCGCGATCAGCGGTTCAATTTTTAAAAAAATAAGACGACACACAAAAGAGATCCACTCCCTCCTCTGAATGGCAAAAATTTCTTACAGTTACCAGATGAAGATGAGGAGGACATGCACCCTTGTGCTGGACTGATATTTCCTTATACCTCGAAGCTCAAGTTGCTGGAAAACAACTGAACTAATTTTGGAATTGGAATACATTTATTACTGGCACACGTGCCAAGATACAGTGAAAAACTTGCTCATAATGTTCATAACAGATTAAATCATTGCACAGTACATTGAAGTAGAACAAGGTTATATAATAACAGGATGTAGAATAATGAATTACAGCTACAATAAGGTTCAAAATGACTCGAGGCTAAGAGCCCATTTTATCATCTAGGGAACTTTTCAATAGTCTTAACAGCTAAATAGAAGCTGTTCTGGAGGCTGATGGTATGTTTTTTCATGCTTTTTTATTTTCTGTTTCATCCTGGAAGACTTAAGAAGAGAGAATGTTCAGGGTAGGTAGGGTTTTTGGTTACGCTGACTGCTTTAGTGAAGCGGTGAGAAGTATAAACAGAGTCCACGGAGTGGAGACTGGTTTCTGCGATGTGCTGAGCTGTGTCCACAACTCACTGTGGTGAGTTTCCATGATGTATCCACAAAAATTGGTGAAGGTTGATGGGGATATGCCAAATCTTTTAGTCTCTGAGGAAGTAGTGATGCTGGTGACCTTGCCCGTGGCATCTACATGGTAGGACCAGAACAGGAATCGGGTGATGTTCTCCCCGGGAACCTGAAGTTCTCAACCTCAACACTGTTGATTTAGACAAGAGCAAGCGTACAACCCAACTTCCTTAAGTCAATGACCAGCTCTTTGGTTTTGCCGACAAAAAAAAAGTTATCTAGTAGAATGAATTTTAGAAACTTTCTAAAATATAGCAAAGGAAGCCACCACCATAAAAATATAATAATGACTGTGGGAGTCAACTGAGGCCTTGTGCAAAACTCAACAGCAAAAAAATAGAATGAATAGCCAGTCAAGATGCGTATTATGCAGCAGCTCATCTCATCTATTTAATGAGGACCTCAGACCCTAATGACCTTGGCACATGCTCCAAGTATATCACTTATCATGTATCCAAAACGAGCTAATAATCAATATTAAGATCTCAATCGAGAACGTAGTAGATAAACTATAGTGCTGCCTCTTCAATAAGACATCAAGGTTTATGCATTCTTTTGATTGATATTTAAAGGGTGGAGTTTATCGTATAAAAACCGGCTTGTGCTCCTCTCTCCCGGCATTTAGAGCTCACACTAAGCCAAATTTAGTCACTGAATAAATGTTAAGGGTATTCTATTACCCCCATGACACCGGAGAACATTCAGAATATTGTAAGCAGTTATTTCAGTTATGAATTCCAGAAAAGAGTCTGTTTACTGCTCCTGTGGTGAAACTTCACATACCATTGGAAATGCACTGACCTTAGCTTCTGGTGGTGCTTTAAGGATTTTTGTCTTCACAGAAAACGAATGCACACACAGACGGGTCAAAGCAGCCATTACTTTGACAGACAGGAACAGACGGCAACTTTCTCCAATGAGAATGGACAGATTGTGACTGTAGAGAACAGTTGTTCTGACCTTCAGACAGAGAAGATCTTTTTCACTGAAATATTTTCTGTCATGCTCTGAATTTATAGATGACGCTCTCTCTTGGTTTGTAGTGTCAAGGCAATTCTGTCTAATAGATTCTCACAACAGAATGCATTGACATCAACAGTTCTTTGATGATGCTCCGAAGTAACTCTTCAAAGTATCAGTAATAACACCAGGCTTCCCACCAAATAAATGGGAACGTGATGCAAAGAGGCTTCAAGGGGATGTAGACAAGCTGAGTCAGATTACAATGTGGAGGATGTGAAGTAACACGATGTTCTGGGGAGAGAAAAATAGCTGAGCAGTTTATGTAAATCAGAGAATTGAGATTTTTTATGATTAAAGGGCTCTTGGCATCTATGTACATAATTCACTGACACAACTCAACTGGCTAATCCATTTTGCTTCTGTATACCTCCCCATCACCATCTGAGACTCTGCCAACAGTGGTGGTGACATTAGCAAATTTATAGATGATGTCTGAACTGTGCCTAGCTACACAGTCATGAATAAAGAGAGTAGAGCAGTGGGCTAAGCAAGTATCCTTGAGGTGCACCTGCGTTGACTGGCAGCGAGGAGATGTCATGACTGAGGTCTCCCAATGAATCCAGTTCCAGAGGACGGTACATAGGCCTGGGATTTGAAGCTTGTTGAAGGAATGATGGTGTTGAATATCAAACTATAATTGATAAACAGCAGCCTGACAAAAGTATTTCTTTTGTCTGGATGGGCCAAAGCCCAGTGGGAGAGCCAGAGACTGTGGTCGCTGTAGACCTGTTGAGGCATTAGGTCCAGTGCAGGTGCTCAGACAGGAATTAATCCTAGCCATCAGCAACCTCTCAAAGCACTTCATCACAGTAGATGTAAGCTCTCACGATGATCATCTTGTAAGTCGAACCTGGATACCTTGTCGAGCTCTGGATCACCAGCTTTAAGTGCCACCGATCTCACACTCAACAGACCGTGAATCTCCTGATTCATCTGAAGCTTCTGGTTTGGGGGCGTTCGGTTAAGTTCTTGAAGGCACACATTCATCTACACAAGTTTTGATGCCTTGTTGGCGTATTTATTCAAATCTGAAAATGGATCGCTGAATGTGGTCCAGTCCACCAAGTTAAAGCAATCTTGTAACACTCCTCTGCCTCCCTTGATCACATTTTCACGGACCTCTCCACAGAACTGCAGCCTTCAGTCCCTGCCTAATTCTATTAAACAAATACTTGGGGGTACTTATCCCAACTACCCTGTCATATTATTTGGGTTGGATCTCATTTTATGCTTTTCAAATACGTTTTAAAAACACCTTTATATTTTAACAAGCAAACACGAGGAAATCTGCAGATGCCGGAAATTCAAGCAACACACACAAAGTGCTGGTGGAACGCAGCAGGCCAGGCAGCATCTATAGGAAGAAGCACTGTCGACGTTTCAGGCCGAGACCCTTTGTCAGGACTAACTGAAAGGAAAGACAGTAAAGAGATTTGAAAGTAGGAGGGGGAGGGGGAAATGCAAAATGATAGAAGACCGGAGGGGGTGGGGTGAAGCTGAGAGCTGGAAAGGTGATTGACAAAAGGGATACAGAGCTGGAGAAGGGAAAGGATCATGGGACGGGAGGCCTAGGGAGAAAGAAAGGGAGAGGTGAACACCAGAGGGAGATGGAGAACAGGCAGAGTGGCAGAGAGAGGAGAAAAAAAAGTGGGGAAAAAAATGTCAGGGATGGGGTAAGAAAGGGAGGAGGGGCATTAACAGAAGTTACAGAAGTCAACGTTCATGCCATCAGGTTGGAGGCTACCTAGCCAGTATACAAGGTGTTGTTCCTCCAACCTGAGTGTGGCTTCATCTTGACAGTACAGGAGGCCATGGATAGACATATCAGAATGGGAATGGGACGTGGATTTAAAATGTGTGGCCACTTTCAAATCTCTTACTATCTTTCCTTTCAGTTAGTCCTAACGAAGGGTCTCCTCCCAAAACACTGACAGTGCTTCTCCTTATAGATGCTGCCTGGCCTGCTGTGTTCCACCAGCATTTTGTGTGTGTTGTTTATATTTTCATGTTTTATTGGTTATTTTAACCTTTATTTGGTGCTGAACGTAACTATCAAGAGTCTTCATCTCACCCAGGAATTTGCCAGCTTCATGTCATGCATGCATTGTTTCTCATTGAATGTCAATGTACTAATTCATTAAGTGTGTTGAACAAATCTTATGAACTTGTTCCCCTGGTGACTCATCAAGTTTACAGTCTGGTGTGCAATTACATCCCTCCAATCAGAAACAACACTGTAAAAGAATTCAGTAAATCGCTATCTCATGCACTTAATATACAGAAAACTCATCTTCAAAGCCACATTATTCTTTGTAAACACCACTTAACAACTACGAAGTCCTGAAGAAGGGTCTCAGCCTGAAATGTTGACTACCTATTCACTTCCATAGATGCTGCCTGACCTGCCAAGTTCCTCCAGGATTTTGTGTGTATTGCTTTGGATTTCTGGCATCTGCAGACTTTGTGTTCTTGATAATTAATTTAGAAGTAGTATCATACATCTAGTCCTCCTCAACCAATGTAATTAGAACAACCTGTCACCCGGAAGACAATCTATTCTCTTAATTATTTAATACAACAATCTGATCATCTCCAGCTCTGTGCTCCTCTGAATCCTAGTGCCGTACTCAATTAAGCCAAAATGGTTTATACAGAGAATTTTCTCATGGTCCTCTTTGCAATTGTTTCAAGGCCACAATATCACTTGCTGTGAATGGTAGCAAAAACTGACAGAAATACTCCAGCAACAACACACACAAAATGCTGGTGGAACATAGCAGGCCAGGCAGCATCTATAGGGAGAAGCACTGTCGATGTTTCAGGCCGAGACCCTTCGTCAGGACTAACTGAAAGGAAAGATAGTAAGAGATTTGAAAGTAGGAGGGGGAGGGGAAAATGCGTAATGATAGGAGAAGACTGGAGGGGGTGGGGTGAAGCTGAGAGCTGGAAAGGTGATTGGCAAAAGGGATAGAGCTGGAGAAGGGAAAGGATTATGAGACGGGAGGCCTAGGGAGAAAGAAAGGGGGAGGGGAGCACCAGAGGGAGATGGAGAACAGGCAGAGTGATGGGCAGAGAGAGAAGAAAAAAGAGGGGGAAAAAAACTAAATATATCAGGGATGGGGTGAGAAGGGGAGGAGGGGCATTAACGGAAGTTAGAGAAGTCAGTGTTCATGCCATCAGGTTGGAGGCTACCCAGCCGGTATATAAGGTGTTGTTCCTCCAACCTGAGCGTGGCTTCATCTTGACAGTAGAGGAGGCCATGGATAGACATATCAGAATGGGAATGGGTCGTGGAATTAAAATGTGTAGCCACTGGGAGATCTCTGGCGGACAGAGCCTAGGTGTTCAGCGAAATGGTCTCCCAGTCTGCGTCGGGTCTCACCAATATATAAAAGGCCACACCGGGAGCACCGGACACAGTAAACCACACCAGCCGACTCACAGGTGAAGTGTCACCTCACCTGGAAGGACTGTCTGGGGTCCTGAATGGTGGTGAGGGAGGAAGTGTAAGGGCAGGTGTAGCACTTGTTCCGCTTACAAGGATAAGTGCCAGGAAGGAGATTGGTGGGAAGGGATGGGGGGTACGAATGGACAAGTGAGTCGCGTAGGGAGTGATCCCTGCGAAAAGCAGAAAGTGGGGTGGGGAGGGAAAGATGTGCTTGGCAGTGGGATCCCGTTGGAGGTGGCAGAAGTTACGGAGAATTATATGTTGGACCCAGAGTCTGGTGGGGTGGTAAGTGAGGACAAGGGGAACCCTATCCCGAATGGGGGGGGGGGGGCAGATGGGGTGAGGGCAGATGTGCAGGAAATGGGAGAAATGCGTTTGAGAGCAGAGTTGATGGAGGAAGAAGGGAAGCCCCTTTGTTTAAAAAAAGGAAGACATCTCCTTCGTCCTGGAATGAAAAGCCTCATCCTGAGAGCAGATGCGGTGGAGATGGAGGAATTGTGAGAAGGGGATAGCATTTTTGCAAGAGACAGGGTGGGACGAGGAATAGTCCAGGTAGCCGTGAGCGTCTGTAGGCTTATAGTAGATATCAGTAGATACGCCGTCTCCAGAGATGGAGACAGAAAGATCAAGAAAGGGGAGGGAGGTGTCGGAAATGGAACAGGTAAATTTGAGGGCAGGGTGAAAGTTGGAGGCAAAGCAACCAGCTGGACTGCAGCTCATTTGCCACAATCTTCTCCCGCCAACCGAAAATGAATACTATCCTTACTACTACATGCACATTGAAGGATTAACTTTTAAAAGAAATTCTCCCTATAAACTGCCTAAATCTGCAGAGAATTTAAAGGGGTCACTAAACGACTAGTTACATGAACAATCAGGAAAATTCACAATGTACAGAGCCTTATGGGCTGATATAGGTTCATTATCACTCTTGTTCCTGACCCACTTGTTCATTAGCTCACATCGCCAGCCCTTACTACCTTGCTCTCAATTACACAACTGATATTGCATCTCAATGCATTGTGAAACTATCACCCTGAGGACATCTGGCTGGCAAGTAAATATTTCAAAGTTTCTTGTACAAAACTTGCTCCCTGAGTCAGCTCCACCTACTTACCGACAACATATGAATCTCTGACTGGAAGATACTAAATTAATAAACTGGTTCTTGCTCTGCATTTTCAACAGACTATCAGCTACATGCTTCTCAGCTGCCGACACTTGCTTACCTTGTTCTCTTCCTTATTGACGACACTACGATTCTGCTGCAGCCATTTACAGGAAATGACTTGTAGCAGTGCCCAATAATCTGAACGCCTTCCAACAAACTGTTGGCAAATCTTACTGTACATTATTCTGCAACAGTGATGACGTAGTTGCCAACCCTAAATATATCTGCCTATCTGACAGCAAGCCAGCGTTTACCGTAGTTTTCTCTGCCGTTGACCCAGTCACAAACTAATCCTGCAGCTGAATCCATTATCTTTACAACTTAAATGCATAGCATCAAACTTTATAGAAATAGTACTCTTTGATACCAAATGTGGAATTCTGCACCAAGTTTTAATGCTTCTCCCCTACAGAAAACGTCACTCAAAAGAAATGTCTGCAGCCAGATCGCCATCA
Source organism: Hemitrygon akajei (assembly GCF_048418815.1). Lineage (NCBI taxonomy): Eukaryota > Metazoa > Chordata > Chondrichthyes > Myliobatiformes > Dasyatidae > Hemitrygon > Hemitrygon akajei. The sequence continues at coordinate 33,902,419 of NC_133143.1, forward strand.
TCCACTTTGTGAGTGGATAAGAATTCCAATGCACTAACCAGAAAAAGCAAAGGCCCCCTTTGCTTGCAGAGTTCTGATAAACTACTGCCCAGATTGGCTAAATAAAGGTGATAATGAGATCTTCAAAATGTATACATTTAACAGTCACATTATCAATCTTGCTTCTCAGGCTGTAATTCTAAAATGAACATCCAAACAAAAATTGAAATACTAAACTCAAGAAAATCTGCAGATGCTGGAAATCCAAATCAACACACACACAAAATGCTGGAGGAGCTCAGCAGGTCAGCCAAGCAGTTGCCGTTTTGGGCTGAGGCGCTTCTTCAGGACTGGGAAGGGGGAAGATGTCAGAATAATAAGCAGGGGAGGGGGGGGAAAGCTAGCTGGAAGGTGACAGGTGAAGCAAGGTGGGTGGGAAAGGTCAAGGGCTGAAGAAGAAAGAAGCTGATAGGAGAGGAGAGTGGACCATTTGAGAAAGGGAAGGAGGAGGGGAGCCGGGGGGAAATTAGCAGGCAGGTGAGAAGTAAAAGGTCAGAGTGGGGAATAGAGGGGAGGGGGGGGATTTGTTTACCAGAAGGAGAAATCGTTATTCGTGCCATCAGGTTGGAGGCTACCCAGACAGAATATAAGGTGTTGCTCCTCCACCCTGAGGGTGGCCTCACCTTGGCACGAGAGGCAGCCATGGACTAACACATCAGAATAGGAATGGGAATTGGAATGCTAAAAATCAATAATACTAGACATATTGTTATGCCTGCAGCCCCCTCCTTTGTGAGAATCGCAAGATCACTATTGGGTTGGGTCAGGGGACCCAGGAAATGAGAGAGAGATGTGCAGACTGCCTCGTTCCCTGGCGATGTAAAGCCACGGGACATAGCCATTGTCTCTTGGAGACACATTTGTGGATTGAGATGCTATGTTACGTGAACGCCCTCAGGCAAAAGTGGGCTGGGTGAGAAAGAGATTGCATCACCCCAACCCGATTGACATCTACAACCCTGCCAGTCAGGATAAAAGAGGGTCTGTAGGAACAGCTCCTCAGACGCACCAGAAGAAACGCTAGCGATCCCGTAATAGCGGGAAGCCATTTGAAGGAGGCCACTTGCGTTCAGTTCCGTTGCTTGGGACTGGTGGCTGGAACCATGGAAAACGGCTTTTAGCTAGCAACGGGGAAATCAACTCCCCCGACTCAAAGGACTGGCATCATAAAAGACCTGGGCAAGTTTAAAACCGTCTCTCTTAAACCCAAAGAGCTGCAGCTTGAACGAACTAACAGTGACTTTTATATTTCCATCGGACAATACATTATCCCCTAGACAACGATAGAGCTATTTCTTATTGATTATTATTATACCCGCGCTTTTAGAGTTAGTATTGACGAAGTATATTATCTGTATGTTCGCATTGATATTATTTTGTGTCTTTTTATCAATAAATACTGTTAAAAAAATAGTACCATCAGACTTCAATGGACCTCTCTATCTTTGCTGGTAAGTGACCCAGTTACGGGGTTCGTTACAATTGGGGTTCTCGTCCCAGGATTTGATACCAAATTGGGGAGCCAGTGAATCGGGCTTGTAAGTCCAAACTTGGATCTGGTACGCGGGTAGCCAGACGGGAAACCAGCAAAGATGGACGTGGGGGAATTTATAGAAAACCCGACTCTGGAGGCGGCCACCAAATCAGACTTGATAAATTTGGCGAAGGGGTTAAACCTCGCAGAGGTGAGGTTGTCAATGAAAAAGAGGGAGGTGCGAAGGGCAGTAACTCAGTATTATATTGGGAAGAAGGTGTTTACAGCTGAGGTATTGGAAAATATCCCTGAAAAGGTACCAGCTAGTGGGACGGCTCAGTTAGAGTTGGAGAAATTAAGGTTGGAACATGAAATTAGGGTAAAACAGCTGGAAGCAGCCAAGCCGAGAGAGAGAGGAGTTAGAGCGGGCCGAGAAGGAGAAAGAAAGGGAGCATGCGCTCCAGCTAAAAGAGTTAGAGGTGAAATGGGAGCAGGACAGAGCTGAGAAGCAAGGTGAGCATGACCTTCAGTTAAAACAGCTGGAAGCAGCTGAGAAGGAGAAGGAAAGGGCCGAGAAGGCGAGGGAGGCAGAGAAACAGAGGAAACATGACTTGGAGATGGAGAAGTTAAGGCAAGAGCAACGAGTTCAGGGGTCAGCCCGAGAGGAGCGGTTTAATGTTAGTCAGGAGTTGAGGTTAGTACCTCCGTTCGAGGAGACGGATGTTGATAGTTATTTCTTGCTTTTTGAAAAGGTGGCAGTGAATCAGAAGTGGCCCAGAGAACAGTGGGTGGCGTTGTTACAAAGTGTGTTAAAAGGGAAGGCACAGCGGGCATATACGGCGTTGTCCATGGAGGAGGAAGAGGAGGAGAGTTATGACCAAGTAAAGGCGGCCATTCTCCGGAGTTATGAGCTAGTACCTGAGGCGTATAGACAGAAGTTTAGAAATTTAAAGCAAGGGTGGAATCAGACGTATACCGAGTTTGCCTATGAGAAGGGTGAGCTCTTGGACCGTTGGTGCACCGCAGAAATAGTGGACGAGGATTATTGGCGTCTCAGGGAGTTAATTCTGATTGAGGAATTTAAAGGTTGTGTTTCGGAGGATGTCCAGATGTATTTAAATGAGAAGCCGAATAAGTCCATCTCAGAATTTGCTAGGTTCGCAGATGAATATGCCCTAACCCACAAGACAAAGTTTTCCTCGAATAAAAGTTCCCAGAGAGACCGTGGGAATGATCGAGAAAGCCCGCCGGCTGAGGCAGAGGTCCCGCCGGGAGCTAGTGGTAAGGTTGAGGGGGAAAGGCCAGACGGCCAGAGATTTCCAGGCTTGACCTGTTTTAATTGTGGAAAGGGGGGGCATATTGCATCTCGGTGCTTTGCTCCGAGGAAAGAGACAGGAAAAGGGAAAGCAGCAGTCCCTATCGGATGTGCCGTGGTAATCAGTAAGTCGACAAGAGAGCCCCGGGTAGACAGAGTACGAGAAAGGTCTGAGATTTGTCTGTCACACGGAACCGTGTCTGTGAGGGAGGGAGACACACCAGTTCCCATACGGATCTGGAGAGACACGGGGGCTGAGCTGTCGTTGATCAGCAGTAAGGTACTAGAGTTTGGTCGCAAGACGAGAATGGTAGCTGTGAAAAGAATAAGTAAAGGGACAGAAATGGTGCCCTTACATAAGGTCATTATGGATTGTGAGCTGGTGTCTGGACCAGTTGAAATAGGGGTGTGATCAGAATTCCCGAGAACTGACGCGGACGTCCTTCTTGGTAACGATTTAGCAGGTGGTAAGGTTTGGGCAGCCATGACGCTGACAAAACAGCCTGTGAGTGTTGAGGCTCCACCCCTAGATTCCAAGAGCTATCCCGCATGCGCGGTCACTCGCAGCCTGTCGAGAGAGGCAGCTGAGAACGAGAGCAGTTTAAATCTGGCCAGTTTCGATTTGGCCGAGACGTTGTTACTGACCATGTACCATGAGGGTTTAGAGGGTGGTAAAACGAAGAGTAGTAAAGTGAAAGAGGGTAAGGGAGAGGAGGTAGATCTTCCCTTAGTGAGGAGAAAGGTTCTAGAGGCAGAAAATAAAGATGAGTAACCATTAGAGCGGTTAAGAGGTCCAGAGTTGGACAGGGATGATCTGTCTGGTTTGGCAGAACTGTTTGAAGAAGTTGAAAATTCTAAAGGTGTTCCCGATAATGAAATGAGGGCAGTCCTAGATGAAAAGGGTGCCCTTGCCTTGAAGAAGTCTGCTGGGTTGGCAGATGAGGTTGTTTCAGCCCGCGGGGTTGAGTTTACTCCGGAAGGGAGTTGCCCAGAGAGTAACTGGGAGGATCAGGGGAGCTTAGAATTTGAAAAGGGTATGGGTATTGAAAGCCTGGAAGAGACCAATGTCCCGTTTGAGTGTGTCCAAGATGGGGATGCACGTGGTACTGAACCTAGTAACGGAGCTCAGAAAAAGTCTGAGGTATTTGATTCAGTTGAACGAGACGGCCGTCCTTTTGGGTCAG